>NC_089146.1:9422282-10884782 GCF_009819655.1 Sylvia atricapilla
TCTGTCTTCAATATCTAACTCTTCCCTTGTTCACATCATCAGAGACTAGATGTGAAAATAAAATACACTAGTATGGCATAAAAATCTCTTGATATCTTTCCAAGCTCCCATTAAAAATTCTTTAAATCACTCAACCTTATGTTTGACACAGCTTCTACCAATGGCCTCAGCCCCCTTGAATAAAAAAAATATATCTGAATGAGCCCAGCTCAGGAGAGACAGTCACCTGAGCTGATGCCTTGGACAGTCCTGGACTGTAACTGCATCAGAGAACATCCAGACCACTGAACCTTTGTAAACTTCTTTCAGGATGCCTTACTCGAGAAATTGAAGTCTGGGGCAAGATGCATTCTGTGGAGGGGTGCCATGGGATTCATAGATTAGTTGCTTTCTTAGTTTTGAGTTGTTTCTGGTTCTTTTCTTTTCTTTTCTTTTCTTTTCTTTTCTTTTCTTTTCTTTTCTTTTCTTTTCTTTTCTTTTCTTTTCTTTTCTTTTCTTTTCTCTACCTTCTAATGCGAGTGAAACAAATCTGTTTTCTAAAAAAAAATAAAAACAACCCCGTTCTGTCAATTTAGTTTCACAGATGTTTCCATTTCCAAGCAGAAGCCCTTGATGGTGCTGAAAGTTACTCAGCGTTGTTGTAATTTGCATAACATTAGCCATGATGTTTTTATTTTGAAAAGTTGAAATGTTTGCAGCTCATCATAGCACAGCCCTAATGGTGCTCAGTACATCTGCTTAAAAAGTTGTGCCTAGGCAATGTTCTACCCCACAAAGCTTTTTTACAACTTTTACTGACTTTCAAGGTTTTCAGTGGAGATAGAATTAGAGCCTCTGTTTTATGTACACACAAATTAGGAAATAACGAGTGGGTAACAAAGCTGAGTTGTGTGCTCCATACTGCAGCTGTATCCTTGCATCTGCCACTAGAGCTTCCTGCAGCATTATGGAGTCACCTCACAGATTTTGTTTGGATACACTCGTAAAATTAATGTCTCTTTCTGTAGGTGGCAAAGTCAGCTAAACAGGTGTATCAGGAAATTAAAAATAGGGAGTAAAAGCAATGACGGCAAGTAGAATACATCAGCAAAGGAATCATTGCTCCAAGTCTTTATTCTTTCTCTTTCTACCCCTTAATATCGCTGCAAATAGGTAACTACTCTTGATTTGATGTTAAAGTGGATTGTAGTTAAAAGCAACAGCAAGAAAGTAAAGCAGATTTCCAAGATGGGCTTTGGTTAGCAGAGATCGAATATAATGTTCATCTGCAGCTTTCTCCCCTTGGTTTTGCTCTTCTTTCTGAGCTGAGACCTCACAAATGAAACTTAAATCCTCTGTATCTGTCAAGATGGATCAGGCTCACTTTTAGATTAGCAGAAGATTTTATCATAAAGGAATCCATTTCTGTGAACAAGCAGAAGGTTCAAGACTTGACATCAGGAGTTTTTCTGACAAACATCTTTGACACTTGTTCTCAAATCCTGGTGAATTTCTCCCATCTAAATTTCTACCCTCTTTTATTTCAAATTTTCATTTTTTTTTTCGCAGCTCACTTTTTACAATTGCTTTTATCAAGTGTCCTGCGCTTGATGTTGCAACTTCCTTAAGGCTTCCTCAGATACTTAAAAGAGCTTTTCTCTTCCCACCTGCCAAAGTCCAAGTTCTTACTCAAACCCTCAGCACCAGCTTCTTTAGTATGTAATTCTTTCCAGTTGTGTTTGGTTATGAGCTCCTGAGGCAGAAAATTACTGCGTGCTCACAAAGCACACACTGCACATGCCACACCAGGAAAACTCAAAAATAAACACCTCTGTCTCCTTAAAAGCACATCTATATGGGTTTGAAGCACAGTGATCAGAAGTGCACCAGTGTAGTGTTTGTGCACACATTTTTATGCTCTTGGTGAAATTATTAGATAAATAGCACACGATTAAACCAAGCCAAGCGTGAATCAGGGCGTTCAAAATTTAAAATCACTGCCATTAACCTGGAAGAATTCCATTCACAGCTCCTCTCAAATGAGAAGTGCATAAAAAAAGGAACTGTTTCAACTTCTGGTTATACCAGCCATATATTTTACTAATCTCTAGCTTTTCAGGCATTCCATAGCACTGAAACTACAAGCAGTTATACAGAAAAACAGTTGTATGTTTTTAATGATGTCATTTGCTCACAGCTCAATACCAATTAGGCAGCTCTTGGCCATTCAAACCCCAGCTAACTGTCAAGGAAGTGCTGGCTTACCATCCAGCAGTCTAAAACAAAAATATTTTATAGAGAATATAAAAAGAGAAAATAAGATCCAAGGCAATACTGAATATATAACTTAGCAGCTTTTAACTGTTGCTCAGGATGTGCTTACTAATAGCATGCTAATAACCAAAATGTGGGTTTGTAGGCAGCTGAATCAAGGATTTCCTACACAGGTGACTGAAACCTGTGTGAAATAAGTCGATTGAAAAGGAATGGGTGAGGTAGGATTATTGCTGGTTTAATGCATTTATTACAGTAAATGTGTGAGGGGAGGGGGTTGACAGGTAAATATTGAAATGATGGTGTGAAAGAAGAAGTGTTTCCTCAGAATATCCCATGCTGAGGAGCCTTTTTCCTTGTGTTTCTTTGCTACCCTGTGATGGGCAGGCTGCTGGGGGAGGACATGCAGCACTTTCTGGTGTGCAGATGTTAATGCACTGCTCAGCAGGCCCATGCTAAATTCAGCTGGAATCCAGTTGCCACAACTACATGGCTGCAGCTAATTAAGGGCTTCAAAAGCTTCTAAGAGTAAATATTGTCCCAAGGACAGTATGTGAAAGGAGATTGGATTGGCCCTTTTTTACAGATGTAACCACTTTGTTCCGAATGTCGTTGTCCAGTAGCTGGAGGTTGTAGAGTTTGCAAGATAAAAAAAATCCTCCTTTTTGCCTTTTGAAGTGTTTTTATGTCGTTTTTATCTTGGTAGATAAGAATTACTGTGTGAAACATGAGTTGAACAAAAGTAACAGTGTCTAACAATGTTGGCTATGATAAGAAAAAATGTGTAACTCAGTGAATAGTTTAATTTCCTTTGGATTTGGGTTATATTTTTTTCTCTGAAGACACAAGGCTTTCAGGATCTCTCTCCAAATCAAATTAATTCACTCATCCTCAGTAAAAGTACTAATAGGTTCTGGCTACTCTATTTTCATTAGACTAATCACAATTTGAGATGCTTGAAAATCTTTGCCAAATTTTGCTGGAATTATTCAAGTAGTTTAAAAGTTATTAGGGCAGAACGCACAATATAGAAGTGTTTAAAAAAAAGTCCCCAGTCACAGTAAGTAGTCTAGAAAACTCTTTGGTGATTTGCAGCAATAAAATGGAAAATTTAACTGTTCTGCATATATCCTGATTTAGTCAGGAGAGTGAAAGCGAGCAGCACAGAAATATAAAACCAACTCACAATGCCATAATACTTGCAATTAAAAAGAAGCAGATGCCCAAGCTGAGGGAGACTAGGAGGGACACCATGGTTACACAGTCACTGAACAAACTCCCACAACTTCAAATTAGAAATCAACTAAGACAATGCTAGAAGTTTTAACCTGACATGTTTTTATGGGGTATGCTGTTTATAAAAGAATGCAAAGTGGATGATCCACAGAAGGCACTTGGTTTACCAAGCTGACCACACAGCAGTGCCTAGGAAAAATAACTCCAGTGGACCACTTTTCAGAGAGGCTTGTTTTTCACCCAGAGCCATTCATTATTGCCTAGCTGCTGACAGGGTCCTGATTGTTAGAAAGATGGGGAGAAAGAAATGGTGGCTCAGTAAACATTTGAAAAATATATCAGAGAACTGTGAAAACCTCCTGTGTATGTGTGTTTGGGGTTTTTAAAGTCGAGTTGTGTTTCAAGTCACAGATTTCACTCTGAGAAAACATATTTTAGTGGGTGAAGATTAATTTCTGTCCATCCTGCTGTGTCTGCCAGCACTGGCACAAGAGAAAAGCAAAAGAAAGGTAAAGAAGCAACAGATGGGAGTGAGAGAATAGAAGGGTCACTTTTTGTTTGAAGGTTTCATTCCTGTGTTTTTCTTCAGCTTGAGCAGAGAAGAGGTTTATTCTGCTGAGCAGCACAACTCATAACAATGGGGCCAAGGCACAGTATTCTTGCCATCCCTTTGTCCCCTGTGTCATGCATCCACAGTCACACAGAAAAGCAGTGAGGAAACACAGGGAACTATTTCCCCTCATGCTGAAGCGCTAACAGCCCATGGGGTCGTGAGGATTTACTTGCCCAGAAGTGTGCCAATTAAAAAAGTAACCACCAGGAGGAAGGTTACAAAAATTGCTGATTTTTAAAATCCCTGTCCCTCTTATTATTCAAAGTTCAGGGCTCTTTCCTTGAAGGCTGGAACTCAGGGAGAAAATATAACCCCATTCTCCAGCTGATGTAGAATTTTTTTTCTCCTTTCCATATTTCTTCCTCTATTCAGTATCCATTCTCTCTCCTTCAGGCTTGGCATCTCCATTTTCATCTCCTGAAAGCTTGTGTCTGCCCAGTTTTTGCACCGTGCCTTGAGAACTGCACCACAGCAACCCTTGGTGACTGTACTTGCAGAGGCAGCATGACCCAGGCAAAGGAGAAGACCCGAGACCCTGAGTCTGACCAGGTAATGAAACTGCACCTGTTGTGCTTGCTCTAAATTTGCCATATGACGTGTTGGGAAGTTCTACATTTATCATGATAACTTTGCAATGCACCAGGAGCCAAGTTTTTTTGTCAAAACAGAGGCTTGTCAAGAATGGTGAGGAGTTACCTGCTGGTCTTTGCAGTGTGCTGGTTGTGGTTCAGATTGCAGGAGCTGAACAGCACTGGAATCTGTTTCAGCAGGATGCCTGAGATTTTATGGATTCATTTGGCTTCTCTCCTGTAAGGCTGGTATCAGCTTTTATTTTAAAGGGAAATCTCCCTAACAGGAGAAAATACAGGAGAGGATGCCAAGGGAAATGTCAGGTAATTAAAGGTAAAAAATACTGTCAAGTTTAAATTAGGAGATAAGCCTGCACAGCAGGCTGAAGCTAAGGAGGGAACCTCCAATAAGTCAGCACAAACCCAGAAACTTTAGTGCAACAGGTGAATGTAGCAATGCACAAGGTGTAACTATACATTCCTGCCCTTCCTGAGGGAACTGTTTGCTCCAGCCTTCCCTGTCAAAACACTGGAACCCCACAAGAGCATTTGCTTCCTGCTGGAGCCCACCCACCATGTCCCACAGAAAGCCACATTGGAGATGGGTTGTTTGCAGCCACTGTGGGAATTCAGGCTCACCATTCTCCCCTTTTTAACCTAAATCTGAAATTATCTTCTTGCTGGCTAAATTTCAGGGGAGGGAGGTTTATCTTGCTTGCCTTACAGTAAGGCACCAACCTTCTCAGTGGCTCTGAACCTTCAGAGTGTCACGATGTAATCCCTGAGGACAAAGCCTCCCTGCAAAGCCAGTCTGCCCAGTCCCACCACAGTCATAAACCTCACCCATGGACAATCCCATCTCTCCAGATTTATATGCAGAGGCTTTCACTGCCCCACTGGTGGCCAGCACAGCCAAGGAGCAGCTGTTTGGAGAGAAGTCCACCCAAGAGAAAAGATGTCTAAGGAAAGATTTATTCAGTTCAGTGAAGAGCTTAGCGGGGTGATCTGTAAGAGTAGAGAGCAGCTTAGAGAAACTTAAAAATGCCAAAAGAATGGGAAGGGTATACAAAGCTAGGAGCTAAACCTGTGTAGAAACCTGATAAGGAACTAAAATAGAAAAGGTTCATAAATACAGCAAAGGAAATACAAAAGGCAGGCAACGAGGAACATGTGAGCAGCATAAGCAGCAAAGATCCAGGACCACATCAGTGAGGACAGCGTGCCAAGAAGTGATGAAAAACACATTAATGACAGAGGTAAGGTTGATATCCCTGGAAGCCTGGGTTCATTTCTTTGTTTCAGACTTTGTGGAAGAAGCTGAGGGAGTCATGACTCAGGGACAGATTACTATAGGGGCTGATGGCAGGGACAGGGAGTGAAATGAAGAGACAGTGTTAAAAGGCTTTGAAATGACTCCTGAGTAGATAAGGTGCCAAGGAAAGAATTAAAATTCACCTGATGCCAGTGGATTTATGACAGAATACTTAAGTGGGACTAGCAAGGTGAACTAGTAAGGAGCCTTTGGAGAATAAAATGAAATGTTCACTGTGAGTCTAGAAAGGAGGAGAGGGTATATAACCCAAAAGGATTCAGGAAGCTACAGAATCAAGACTTCTTTTGTTACTGATGCTGGTTAGGAATGAATTTAATAACCCATTCGCAGCATGAACTGGTATGAGATCACTAAATTAGTCTGATCCATTAGAATTATAAAGAAATTATATTCACTTGTAGAAGTGTAAAATATTAAAGTGGGGAGGTTAAGTATTTTAGCCTTGCAGCCGGAAGTAATGCATGACTGAACATTGTTTTAAAAAGCCTAAATATCAGAAACCTATAGTAACAATGTCAGGCCAGTGTGAAGTGTTCCTGAAAATCCTACCATTCACACATATTAATGAATAATGCATTTAGATCACAAAATAAAATTCAGAAAAATGTGTGGGAGAAAGTGGGAATTAGAAGTTATTTAGGGTGGAAAGTGGGGAAAAATAGCTTTAAAAATTGAGCCTTTAAGTAGAAAAAAATTCAACCCTAATTTCCATAAACAAACAAACAAATTCCCAAAGAAACACCTAAATACTTTTTCTTAATCACCAGTGAAAAACATAAGAATAAACCTAAAAAATGTCAGCAGTTGGTTTCATGTAGAGTCTGCCATGTGCTAAAGCAGATCAAGATGGATGTAGAGATGAGTTTAGGTAGTCAACATTTACTGGTGGTCCAAATGTAATCTTGGGTTTGCTGGAGGCCTTCAAGGCTAGTATCCACGTACAGAGAATTCATAATAAGATTCTGACAAGTGCAGGTTTTGGTGATAAAATTCCTGTGTTGTTAGAAAAGATACATGATAATGCAAGTTCACTTATCATTAGACCTGCAGGTACATTTGAATATTCCTAGCATATATTAATTTCTCTATCATGGTTTGCAGGTTCTCAGATAGCCTAACAAATGGAAGCAACCCATAAAGTTACATTTGAAAGTAATAACAATTTTCTCTTCAGAAAAATAACAGAAACTGAATGGGTGGAATATTTTTGTATGTGAAATATAAAGAAGGAACGTTTCCTCCAAGTCTCAAATCTAAGAATATTTCAGGAAAGGAAGTCTGTTGGTAGGTACAAACTGAAGTTCAGAGTCTTTGTATCTATTCTCAGCTATCCTTTGACTCAGGGTGTGACCTCTGACAAATGATTTCAAGGGCGACTGCCCAGCAGAAGGGAAGGGATGGCTCACACTGTGATGAAGAATAGATCAGTGCTCCACCTGACACAGGAGTGGCCGTCCTGGCCCATCTGGCCCCCTGCCTCTACTTTCAAGTGGCCCTGAAAAAGAATCAGTGGGTGTCTCAAGAAGGCCAAAAGAGCACCTTAAGTATATAGTGCACTTCTCTGAATCCTCCCTCTATAGCTTCCTGAAATCTGCAGCTTAGGAATTTCCTACACCCAGTATATTGGATTGCATCCTACAGGAAACCAATAGTTGTGTGCAACAGTGGGATCAAAATCATCCTGCTAAGTGTACTTGGAAATCTGTGGGAATTCATTTCCCCTGCTGAGAACTTGGCTCTGAGCTCCCTTGCTTAGCATGAGTTCAGGTTAGTTCCAATATGTTATACTGAAACCTGGGTATGTTGCAGAAAAAGGGACAAAAGATGCACTGAGGCATTAGGAACTGTTTGGGCGGTTCTGTTGGGTTTTTTGGTTGGTTGGGTTTTTGTTTGTTTGTTTTTGTAGATGCGAAAGAGAGATTCTAGATGCAGCCTTTATTGGATCAGAACATTTATGAAATCAGTTTGATAGGCAGGGCTTAATGAGACACTCCTCTCTGGCTAGGGTCACCGTGAGGTCCCAGTGCAGCAGAACCTTATTCCTGCACACTCCTCTTCCACCTCTCATTCCATCCCACCATGGGTGACAGTGGGATGGACAATTCCAATCTCTTGCTGCTCTGCTTTAGGGACACCTCATTCATTGAGGGCTGGCCTTTTCAGAGTAATTGTACACCATGCTTACCTTCTACCTGAAAAAAGAGGCCAGAAAAAAATACAGTTGTCTTGTTCAGTCCAATTAGGAGAGTAACAGATCTTGAGTTCTGTTTTGTGATAAGACAGGAACACCCATCTGCTGCCCTGTGGGTACTGGAGCTGGTAACAGAAATAAGAAATGGCATGTTGTGATCCTCAGGATCTTGAGAAAAAAAAAAAAAAAAAAAGAAACAAAAAAAGAAACCTAGCAAGCTTTTTACCTAAATGGGTCGATGTTGGTGAGAAAAACACATCTCAAAACAGATTCCATTCACTCCTGAGTCACATAACACTAACAGTACAGAAACCTACAGCATTTTTCCCATTTGAATTGTCTGTTGGACCTCACAGAAGTGCACTTACATTACTTTCTGTGAAGGATGGCACTATACCACGAAGAAACTTGCACCTCCTCCTGTTAGGTAATTAGCACTGAAAGTCACTGTTTTGGAGAACCATTCAGAGTAAAAATACGATGAAGTCCATTTCTCACTCATGTCAGGTTATTAATGGCAATTTTAGCAAAAAGTATGAAGAGTGTATCTGATCTCTGCTGTCACACAGCAGACAGATTTTAACTCAATTACTCCCCTCTCACCTTATCTGAATGCATTTTCCTGCATGAAATTAGATCAGCTGTTATCTCTGAGCACACACCCTGTGAATTGTGGGTGGAAATATCCACAAGGAAAAACAGATGCTCTGGTGATTGACAGAAACCCCTGAAACACTGTCTACTCCATAGAAACAAAGGCAGAGATGTCACAGGGATGATTTACTAGCCTGTATTACACTGGCAGAGAGACATTTTTGATTAACTAAAGGTCTAGTCTTGTTGCAGGATAAGTAAATATACTTGCTTCAAATTCAATCTAATATAACTTGCTGCAGAAAATTAAAAATATTAGTATAGCAACTATTAAATCAAGTAATTTAAAAACAGTGTAAAGCAGATGAAAAAAATATTATATCATAAAATCCCATAACTGCATGTTTTGGATAAAATCAGTGAGAGAAATTAAGCTAAATAACACCTAGATGGCTGCAACCACTGGAGAGATGATATTTTGCTGTATGTGGAGATTAGACTAAACCCTGCATTCGTGTATATTTGCTCTCAAGTCTTAATATCCGTGTTGTAAAGCACATGTAGTGACACCAGAAGGGGCTGCCATGTTCCAGCAATACAATTTTCGTTTTCTTAAGAAGACAAATAAAAGACCCCAAAGCCTTTAGGAAGCTATGGATTTTTATTTTTTTTTTTTTTTTACATAAATCAATAGCATTTTGATCCTAGCTGTAGTGAGTACTAATGAAACTCTTGTCTTCTAATTCTGGCCTGTGGCACATGACTTTGTCTGTGATAGCAGTGCCTGCACCACAGGGTCTGATGAAGTGTGATGAATTCCCAGTTACTTGCATCCTGACAGACCTAAAAGGTCAAATTCCCTATCAGTTCATTAGCTCTTCTGTGCAAAGAGAGATATGAACTGTGTGCTACAGTGAGTTAAAATTAATGGGAAAGTCTTGGAGAATGTGGACCATTTATTTTACTTTGGAGAATTACTGCCTCCCCAGGAAACCTTGCAAAGGCAGGGATGGCACCAGGGAAGCAAGAGGCTGGGAACCAGTAAGGATCCATGCAGCAGAGGATGAAAAGTCAACAGTAGCAAAAGAAGCATCTCAGCAGGGTGGAGCAAGGAAAGGGATGTCTGAGATTTGGCTTTTGATTCATTCTCTCTGTCTCATGTCCCCAAAACTTACCTGAAAGCTCCAGGGCTCTCAGAGGTGTTCTCTCAGAGGTTGTCCCAGTGCCTCTTCCATGACATGAAGTGTCCCCGCTCTGCACTAAGTCTGCACAACTCTCTTGTCATTTGTCTAGAAATTTTCCTGAGGATGTGTCAAATAAAATGCCAGGGTGCTTCTCTTCAGGTGTTTGCCCACCACCTTTGATTCATCCATGTGATAGCAGGCAGGACATGTCCACTGTGAGTTTTCCAAAAACTCATCAGTAAATCTTTAAATAAAACCATGCCCAAGTGTGGCAGCGGGATTGTCTTGGAAATCACCTGCAAAGTCTGAAGGAAAATAATTGCTTGATCATGTAGTTTTATGTAGAGAGTAGCGTTTTCATTACACTGGATTATTCTCAAAAGCCTTTTCATTAAATGAAAATCACAGATTTGATCATTTGCATAAATGTATCCAAAGCTGGCTGGCGTGAGGCAGCCCAGCCTGCGGTCCCACAAGGAGAGCTGAACATCCCATCATGGAAAAGGAACAGAGGAGCAGTTCTGGGAAAGGGGCTTCCTTCTGAGTGCCATGTTCCTCTGTCCCTCAGAAGTGACATACTGTGCACCAAGTACTAGAAGGAAAAAGTCAGATTTGTACAGAAAGGTGACTTCATTGCTGAAAATGTACCCTAGAAATTTGAAACTACAGGGAAATACAGACTGCTCATACATTCATTACTTAGTTGTACAGTGCCAGGCAGACCAAGAAACTTTGCCCAGGCACATAAATTGTAATAATTCTCCCTGGTGTTATGATAAATAATACCCCCTGTGCACAGGCTGTACACTTACATGCCAGTATTACCCACTTGGCAGGTGTTTGGAGACCTTTTAAATATGCTCAAGCTATTTAAATGACCTCTTGTTCTCAAGCTTTATGTAAGAATTAATGGCAAGAACCATGAGGCTGAGAAAAACATATACTGTGTCTGTTGAGATTTTATCATTTGATATATGAATGCCCATTTTTGAGATTGACTGATGAAGTTAATTTTATTTTAAAGGCCTAGTGAAAATGAAAAGCATATACAGAAAATGACTTTTTAATGTTCTTGGTCATGTTGGAATTACTAAAATTAGCACAGGGTGTTGTAAAAACAAACTGATGCAATCACCTTAGAGGTACTGGATAGAAGATGCCATTGGATGCCAAGTGCCTCTTTCATTGTAACTCTAACATCTTGTCAGAAACCATTTAGTAAAGTCAGATTGCTGAGTTCTATTTAGCTGGATTCATCAAATAAATGGAGCTGTGGATGCAGTGTTTTCTTTCAGCAAGCAGAAGTCATTAATTTAATTCTGGAAAAAGTTGGCAAAGAAACTCCAGGTAATTACACCGTGGGGACAAAATGTATTTTAACTGATGAGGTGTAAAGGGTGATAGTAAAATGAGTGATAATGCAATTGTTGAGCACTTGTAGCAAAGTCTGGTCTTGCAGTAATCAAAAACATTTGTCTTGATGAGCATGAGGAGTAAAAACAAGAAATGGTACTATTCCAGGGTTTCTTAACGAGAATTTAACAAAGGGAAAGGAACCTACTTCTAAGAGAGTAGCTCTTGGTATATTATACCCCATGAACTTGGGAATTTTTATTCTCCTTTTTCCTGGCAGCACAAGCTTATTTGGAAATGAGCTTGTGTGGCATGGAGGCTTAGTGGACAAGTGACAGCACTGCTTGTAGAGCTTGTAAATTTGAGAAACTTAAGTCTTACAATTGAAGGATAATTTATTTTTCAAAGAGAAATTCGGCATTATGAATCAAAGAGCACTCTTGTGACATAGTAAGACAAAGAATCAGCACAGAAAAATGGTTACTTTATGTGATTACCCCCATAATTCACCAGTGCTCAGCTTTTAGTAAGTAATATAAACTCCCTTAGCAGTCTACCAGAAATCACAAAAAAAAAAAAAAAGGAAAAAAAAACTGAACAAAACCCCAAAGCACCCACAATAAAAAGATCTATCTCTACAGATACAAAACCTTTCAAAAAAGCTTTTCAAGAATGTGCTTTCCTGAAGTCTCTATTTGCATTAGAAATGCATAGATTGGGTTGGACTGAATCATAAAGCATTTTTTGTCATTCTTTTTGTTCAGTCATGGTTAAATGCAGCAGTTGCAGGTCACACACTGTGACTTTCAAAAGAATGGAATAAGGAGCCTTTCAGCACACGTGCCCATTTATGAAAATTAGGATCCCCAGAGGAAGAAACTTTTCCTGCTTTCTGAACTGATGCCACTAATTTGTTCCCACATACTTCTGTGTTGTGACCAAATAACAGAATAAGCATTTTTAAAGATTTCAATTATGGTAAATATTTTTGTCAGGACATAGTGTCTTAAATAGATCTGTTACTTCATCTGAGCAATGAGGACTCAAAAACAGGAGCATGGGAAACATAAGGAGAACAGAAAGAGTAAGTTTAGACCAACAAAGCTGCCTATTTTTTTACTCATTCATTCATTTCTTAAATTTCATGCTTTTTAAATCGGTGTTCATAATGAGGTACAGAGGCAATAATTAGGCAAATAACCTATCATCCATGATGAATTCGTACCTGTTTCTTTTCTCTGGAAATTGGAGCTTAAACATTCCCTACAGGGTGTATGAAGAAGTTAATCTCTTCAAACCACTGCCATGCAAGTAGTTGTTGGCCATGTTCTGTGTTTAAGGACTCAGAAAATAAGGATCACAGTGATAAGGGTATAACTTAGCCTTTCATGATATTTATTATATCAAAAATTCAAACGAAATTCAGATCTAAGTTGCCTGCATAGTTTTTGTGTCCTGACTTTGTGCCAGAGGAAGTAAAAGCTGGAATGTTTGGCAATAAATGGGCAAAAATGCCATAGGCAGTGACATACCCAATGAAAATCTCATTGAAGGCAGGGAGGAAAAGAGTGAGGGGATTAAAAATGCCTGTTGTAGAGGGAAAATGGACCTGTCTGACAGTTCAATAGTATGCTCTGTGAAAAGCCTGGACAACCTCTATTAGCACTGCTGATGAGATAAAGGTGGTGTTTTTCCTGAATGCAATGGGGGCAAAAAACCTACAACTTGCTGTGCAGAATGAAAGCCTTTGTTAAACCAGGAGACAAAAACATTTACTGATAACGTGGGGGAAAAAAACCCTCTAAATTCACTGGTGATTTGAAGAGCATTTCAGTTTTGATAAGCAGAATAAAAGGAAGTCAAACATTTCTGAGTTTGAGATTGAATTAAGAAAATGAACAGAGCTTTGCCAGCTTGAGGAGAGTTTAAAGCATGGAGAGCCTCAGTAGTGTGTTGTATGCAGAAAGAAGCAATCCAAAAATCTCTGTTTGCTGTGGATTTTTATACCCTAAAGTCATCCCTAGAATTTTATATTTAATTCGTATTACGCTGTACTTCAACAACATTATATGATCACCTTAGCAAATTAACCAGAGGTTGAGCCAAAAGTAAAATATAGGCACCATTTAAATTGGCCATGCTTTGCTTTGAAGATGCAGAAATTTGTGAAAGTAATATTTTCTTATGAAAATTTTCTTGGACCACTTTTTCTTGCAGTACACTTGTATGGAAATTTCTCTCCCCAATAGAATAAAATCCAGCCACTCAAAATTAACCAGCAGTTTCATTAACTGACTGTTCATTTTATTTTGGCTTTAAATTGGTTTTTTCTTCATGCTGATACTTGCTAAGAGCCAGATCATTCTATCTGGGGAGAAACAATTGGTTAAATTTATATCTGTGCATCTGCAAGGCCTCAGACAGAAAACTCTGTATCTGAACAAGTTTACTGGGGCCTCCTGCATGCAGCGGAGCCAGAAACAGGTCCAAAGGAAGGTGTGAGTTGGTGTTGAGACAATGCATAACAAAATTCATCTTTTCACTAGGGCCTGATGTTCTTGAAATGTTTCATTAGTATGTTGTTATAGAATTACCAATGTGGTTTGATTATCAGAGCATCTTCTATTCATTAATTGCATGAAATCAGAGGGATGAGGGTGATGATGAGAAGGAATGAACACACAGAAGAGGAGGAGGAGCTGTATTCAAAAAAACCCTGAAATGAATCTTCTTAAATTCTTTTTCCATAGCAAGATTGGGTGCAAAGGTCTGAATTATCAATCCAGTGCTCTGACAATATCTCAGAGAGGAGTCTGGAAATTCTCCATGTTTGTGTTTGTGTGGTCAGTCCTTTCCATAGAGCTGAGTGTCCCAGTGACCACTCAGTCCCTCCAAATCAGCTGTTATTTATCTTTACACATATTCTGTTATTTATCTGTACATGTATTCTGTTATTTATCTGTACATGTATTCTGCCTGTGTGTACCTGCCCCACCCACCCTTACCATCCATAGGACTCCTGAACTTCCCTCTGCTCCATTCCAGCCCCAAACAGGGAAGTGCAAGAGTTGACTCCTGAGGGTCTGTGTGCTCTGCTTCTGGTACCACCTTGTGTTTTAGATGTCTGCCATGGCTGTACACAGAGTTACATAGAGAGAATGGATATAAAAATAGGCCTAAAGTGTAACCACAGAGGAAAAAGAATTCACCTCCTCAGTCCTTCTAGTACCAATTTTTGCATTACTTTATTACTTAACATTCTCCTTACTGTTTACTTTTACATTTTGTTTTCCACTTAATTTTGCCTCTGATTAATTTTCTTATAGACGCAGAAATGACAAGCTTTTCAAACTTTGGGGGCTTTTTAACAGAATTTGTTTGCTAGATTGGCCTTCTTCCACCAAGTCTAACAACTCCAGTGCTCTGAGGTTGTTGAGGTTGATTCTTTTCTAACAATATCCATGCATCCAAGGCTGTGATTAATTCTCCTAGGGAAAAAAAAAAAAAAAAACACAAAAACAAAACTATGCAGTTGATAGCTTTAAAAAATGTATAACATGGATAAGTGTCACACAGCTGGCTATGAAAAGAGAAGGATATTAATCACAACACTTAGATTAGATTATAGATGCAATTGAACTTTTTTTCTCCCTTGCTGCAACCATTATGTTTAGAACAGTCACTGCTCCGCTATTCTTGCAGGGAGAAAAACGTGTTTAATTTATTCAGCTGAAAGGGCTTGGCCTTACTTTCAAGATCATCTCATGAATTTGATAAACATGACTCAGTGAAGAATACAGGCTTGAAGACAAGAATTACCTTTAGTTTAAACCTCTAGAAGAACAAAAATCTTAGAGGTGAAAGACAGGAAACATGTTTGATGGAGGCAACCATACCACGTTAATTAAAATCTCAGACTGCCTTTATGAAGCACAGAATCTGTGACCCTTGAAAGCATCACTGGGAAGCTGGTGCTTAGTTTTGTCTTAGACCTACCCCTGCTCTCATAGCAGACAGAGGGAACACTGCTGATGCCTCCAAAAGAGGTCAGAGCAATCCCATATTTCTGCTTTTGGTTCTCCACCTCTGACAGCCTCTCAGTCCATATGAAAAAGACAACAGGGTTTTATTTTTGTGGTGGTTTAAACAGCTGTTTGCTCACACAGACACACACATGTGGGATGGGGAGAGAATTGGAAAAAGGTGACTCCCAGGAGCTGAGATAAAGACAGCTCAGTTGAACAAAAAGAATTGTAATGAAAATAAATATACAAAATGAGGGATGTGCAATCAGTTGCTTATCACCTGCTGACCAATGTGCAGCCAGTCCTGAACTATGGGCTGCAACGCCCAGCCGATTCCCTGACTTTACATGCTGAGTATGGCACCATATGGTACAGGATATCCCTTTATCCAGCTGGGATCAGCTCTCCTGGCTCTGACTGTATCCCCCCCAAGCTCTTGTGCCCTCCAGCCCTGTCCCTGCCAGGCCTGAAAAGCCCTTGACTTAGTGTAAGCTCTGCTCAGCAACATCTGAAACAACAGTGCGTTACCAACCACATTCTCATTCTCAATCCAAAATTGTAATAGCCAAAAGGTAAAACAGTAGCAGATGAAACCAGAACACTTCTCCAGCTGGCTGCTGGATTGCTATGAGTTCTCGAAACAAGCCCATGTTTATCTTGAGTCTGAGAACAGGCTTTCAAAACAGTCTTACACAGGAGCTGGGAATGGCATCTTCAGCAGAGCTTGCTGGGGTGGTTTTTCAGGTGATTTTTTAAATCTGATTTGCCAAAATGGCCATTGGCTTAAATGGTGTTTCACATGAAACAGGAGATAGAAACCAGTGTAAGAACCTCCTAAGTAAAACACTTGACACAGCAATGATGGAGCAGGGCAGAAGCTGTAATGCTTTACACACCAAACTATCCATCAGCAGGCTGTACAGCAGCCACTGCTGTCACCCAGGACTCAGTTACTAACACAGGGGGAAAAGGCTTTTTCCTGCATGTGGGAAACAGCAGATCCAATGCCTAACTCACAGACAGCAGTTCCTCTCTAGTTTGTTTTTTCTCATAAATCTGTGAAGGGATTCATTTCCTCAGGAAGCATAAAAGCAATCATTGGCAATAAGCAGGAGAATTTTCTAAGTCAAAACCCCCAATTTAATTCCTAGGTCTCTTCCTCTAAGCCATCACAGATGCAGGTGAAGTATCTTTTTGCCAGACAAACTTTGCTGTGGAATTATGCCCCTGAGGTAGAGCAAGCTTGTCAACAGAAAGTTCTTCAGGGGATTTCAGCATCCCTCAGCAAAGTCAGAACATTTCTATCACTGCTATCAGCTTGTTTAGCTGATACAATTTATTTTGTGTTGCTCGAAGAGAGAATGATAAGAAATGCTTGGGGAACAACCACATGTCTTGGGGCAAACTGCAGGTGTCAAAGCTGCAGGTTTCTCCTGAAAGCCATCTTCAGAATGATTCCAGGTGAGTTCTGATTGTAAACTTCTGTTTTACTGACATGGGCTGAGTCATATCAGAAACCTCCAATTCCTTTTAACCAACTGTTTCTGTTTAGATTTCATTACGTATTTATGTTAAATAGTCTCAAAGACACAACAGGATGGTATAGAGAATAAATCAGTCTAAAGTCCCTAACTCTCATTCCAGTCACAGCACTGCAGTTTTCCAGTCTGGGACGATTTTAGATTGACTAAAAATTAGTCTTTGAGGGCTGCATCTTATACTTTTCTTCTGAAATATAAGTATTAGAGGAGGTAATGACCAGAAAAGTCAAATGAATATACTTAAAGACATTTTACTCCAAATGTAGCTTGGTACTAAACCATTATTTCAACTTAAATGTAGCAAATTACTTTTTTGCAACTATAAGCATAATTTTTTTTCTGAAGATTTTTGTCATATGATCCCTACCTCACTAGTGAGCACGTGTTATTTGCTCTCCACTAACTCTTTTAATGTCCACCCAATGGGGTCATATATCACCTTATTTATTACATCTGCATCCGGTCAAACTGTTCCTAAGAAAAATCATTTATTGAAATAATTTAGTCTTTTTTTTCCCAGCTCTACAAAATATCCATAAGAAGAATGTGACTTTTATTACTTCATTCCTTATTCATAAGTGTTTGTCAGGTCACTTATGTGAACAAATTATTGCCTGTGGAATTTTCTCAAATCTTCCAATCATTCCTTGCCATCTGGTCAACAAGGCTGGCTTCATTAGTCACACAGTCTTATTTATATCCTTTGATAAGCAGTAACCATGCTCTTGGAGCCCAGACTGGGGATGTCCAAGTTAAAAGCAGAATCCATTACAGCCTGAGTGGCCTCGCAGGAGATCTGCAGTGGACTCTCAGGAGCACACAGAGTAACAAATACCTACAGAGGGAAAATTTGAATAAACTGAGTTTAGAGAAACTGCCTAGAATTTACTTGGAAACATTCTAAAAATCTCTTTTTTTGGTGGCTTCTTTTTATGGGGGGGTGGAGCTTGGGGGGGTTTGGTTTTGTTTTGGGGTTTTTTTTTTTTGGTCAGTAGGTTGGTTTTGTTTTTACCTCCTGCACAAGGAAATACATCTGGTTTTCCTACATGTATTCAGTTTTTGTGCTCAGGCCACTCCTGAATGGAAGAGCAAGATCTGCTGGTTGTCTGGGATGCATCTGCTTTGCTTCTCCCGTCATGTGGAGATGTGTTTGTGTCCTGGTGTGTGTTGACATGTCCTAGGTGTACCCTGGGTCATGAATTCATGGTACCTCCCATCTGATTCATGTAGCAGCTGAGGCAGTAAGTGTCTAGCCAGGAATGCTCATAACAACAAACTAATATCTATTACATATTTATAAATACACCTCTGGACGCCTTTCACACAGCACCTGTATGGAGACATCGCTTCACAGTTCTCACACAGAGAACTTAGCCTCTCTGGGCTCTTCTGTGACCCCAGCACTGGTGGGTCTCTGGTGCTCAGCACTGGTGGGAGGGGAGGAACAGGAGCTGCCTCAGCTGTCCTGCCCATGGAGGTGTGTCCCACTGGGAATGCTGGGCTGTGTCCTTGCTCCTGGCCTTTCCTGGGCCAGCTCTGTCCCTGTGCATCTGCTGCTGCTTTATTGACTGTCCTGTCCATCATTCAGATGGGTTATGAAGCACACATCCTTCTGGCTCAAACTTGCCAAAGGAAATGTCACTTTACCTTGTTTTTTGGCTGAGATTTTAAAGCATTTCCACCACCTAATTCTCTCAACACGATTAATAGATGATAATTTCTTGTTATATATCTTTTTTCTGTAAAACATTTTCATTTAGCATTCATACCTGGAGGTTTTAATTTACTTTTCTAATGGCTCATTAAAAAGCGAATATCATGGTTAAGGAAAGGGTTAGGGAATATAATATGTCATGTGAGGTAGGTGTAGCTGATAATTACCACGTGTTAATGCTTGAAGGGCCTGGCTGCTTTCTGAGCAGCCCCAAATCAGTGGTGACACACCACAGATTTCCCTCCCGGTGTTTGTGTTGTCACAGAGGTGTGAGCAGGGAGCCTGGAGGTCCTGTACCGGTGATTAAAACAGATTACCTCCAGACAAGAGACTCAGGCTACAAAGTCAGGAACTATCTCTTAGTTAATTCTTCTGGAAAAAAAACAACCAAAAAACAAGTGCTAGCAGTATTTAGCAAACAGCAGCAAATAGTGTTTAGTAAATAGTAGATAATAGTTAGTAAATAATGGTACTTATCACCAAAAATCTAAATGTTGTACATGTGAATGACAGAGACTGGGTTAGAACTCTGCTTTTTTACTCCTCCCGTGGGTTGCTATGCTGTTTATGCACTCTTGGATTCCAAAAGGAGGGATTCAGCGCTGGGATCTTTGGAAGGGAAGGGCTGGGCTGTGGCACTGCCTAAATTCAAGGATAACCTTGGAACACATGTCCTTGGTGTCCCCCAGGCTGCTGAGCTTGGCAAGCACTGCCTGTGAGCCTCCTCCCAGGGCTCAGCCAGGGCTCCTGCTCTGAAACATCTGTCACCACTGGGTAGCTCTGCCTATTTGATCCTACACATTGTGCATTTTTTCATACTGTACACCCTAAAAACCAGAATCTTGTACTGTGTTTATTTCGGGTGCCCTTGGTACGCATATAATAGCTGTTAGTTTCAGAGAGGAATTTTGTTTGAAATATCATTTCAAATTAATACGTTTTGTTACTCAAGAAGAAATTAAAACATGCTGGGGGCCTAGTTTAGCTGGGGAATAAAAGATGTCAATTGGACAGAGCAAGGCCTAGGAGAGGATAAGAAAGAAGAGCATGAAACTGTAACAATGCAATAGACGGATTCTCCACCAGAGGCTTAACAACCAGTGGTCCAAATCCAATAAATTTTATCCACAGGGTTAGTAGAAAACTCTTGCCAGTGAAAAACAATTGACTCTGCCTCAGGGCAAAAGACAAAAAAACCTCATCACACACAGAGCTTCAACATAGGACTCCAAAGATTCTTCTGTCACAGCTGAGCTGAAGGCTCTTGATGTATCACCCAGCGCTGTAACCCCTGTCCTAATGAATTAATAATTAAAAAACTCATAATGGGAATACTAAGACAGTTATCAGGCTACCAGAAGGATTACGAGGAGCCTGATTAATATAATCTTGGAGACAATCATAGATGTTGAGCGTGTGTTCATTCCCTGTGTGGTCCTTCCCACCCCCTTTCAGAGACTTCAGTTCCTGTGTAATCAGGTCACACCAGCCCTCCCAGGGCAGCCTGAGCCCAGCTGGGAGGGATCTGGGTCACTGCTCCTGAGTTCCTGTGCTCCTCCTGGCTGGAGGAAGCTTCAGCCTGACCTCAGGGACCACAGAGGAGGGTGACACCTCCCTACAGGGAGCAGGCTGTTATAAACCACACAGCAAGGCCGCCCTCCCTCCAGCAATGATGATCTTTTTCCTTATCTAGGGACTGGGACTTTGGAAGAGCTTTGAGCTTGTAGGCACAATTATAACTCAGTATCATTCAGCAGAATTTATACTTTTTGGAAAGGAGAGAATTTCTCCTTGATCAT
The DNA here is from genome assembly GCF_009819655.1 of Sylvia atricapilla. Classification (NCBI taxonomy): domain Eukaryota; kingdom Metazoa; phylum Chordata; class Aves; order Passeriformes; family Sylviidae; genus Sylvia; species Sylvia atricapilla. Next base: position 9,442,688 of record NC_089146.1, read on the forward strand.
CTTGGCAGCAAGAGAACCCGGTCTAACTTTCTCATTTATTCATTACATCCTGAAGTGATTAGTTCATTTAACTGCTTTCTGGAAATTATTAAGGCTGTTGCTGGGTTTTGTTTCCATAGCTAACCTCTTCTGTATTGGAATAATTCTTAATATTGTTTCCTACTTCTGCAGTTAGGTTAATATACACTCTTTAATTAAAATATAGATGCATTTAAGTCTCTTGGATGTTCACCACAGCTCTCTGCTCCACATGAAGCTCAGGGAGTGTCTTATGACCAGTGTGGGACAAGGGCAGGGGGCAGCCTTTAGGGGACATCTGATGTCACCCATTTGCCTCTTTTTCTTCCAGCAAGAATCCTTTCAGATAACTGAGCCTCACCTCCACCTGGCTCTCTCATTCCTCAAACACCAGAAACAGGCAATTCAGTGTCACTGGAGAGGATCTACTGAAAACTTCTGGAGGTTCAACAGGGTAATTAAACAGAATAATAATTTAATAGGATCATTTTCATGTTCGTCATTTTGCACTTTGGTACTTGTTTCCTAAGAAAACTCAAAACACACTGTGAGGTAAGATTTTCCCTCTCTCTCCTTTGCAAGACAATGCATAAATATTACACAAGAAGCTGGTTCTGCCAGAGTTAGGCACGTCTAAGGAAGCAGGAAAACTAACACAAATACTGCTCTGTAAAGAAACTCAGGAGTTCGGGTTGTTTTGTTGTGGTTGTGACTTGGTTTTTTTGTTTAGTTTGTTTTGGTTTGGGGTTTTTGGTTGGTTGGTTGATTGTTTTCTGGTTTGTTTTTTTTTTTAAGTCAAGCCCTGGCTTTTGTTTTTCATAACTTGGAGCTGGGGAGTTATTTTCAGTGGGATATTTTGAATCAATACACATTTTATATATTGCTGCATGCAAGACACAGAAATACAACAACTACCAGAGAAGCACTAGAACAGTGACTTAGAAATAAAGTTAACAGATTAACCTTCTATGGAAATGCATAAGTTTTAACCTTGACAGTGTTACTTTCATTTTATTTTATTTTGTTTTGTTTTGTTTTTTAATATAATTCTCTGCTTTGCTTCATTTTCTAGTGGGGCATGAGAAAAGTTCTGGCAAGCAATTGAATCTGCACACGGAACTAGAATTACATAAAATGTCAACTGTATTTTTTTAAGAGAACCAGAAATTGCATAAACAAAACTAAGGTGTACCATGAGGTAGCAGCCAGTTGGTACCATTTACTTATCTAGAGCCAGTTGGTACCATTTACTTATCTAGATTATATAAAATATTTCTCTAGTATTAAAAACCCTTTCTCATTAAGGAGAGGTCAGATGGATTAAGCCAAGTTGGATGACATGAATTTTTTTCAAGCTTGAGTGCTGAATTGATTATAGTGTATCAGTCTAAAAGAGATAATTGAATTCAAAATATAGATACAGGAGAAAGGATATATAATTCTGCCCTAATTCAGTCCTGTTTTAGAAAAGGTTTATTGGGTTTCACCGAAATTGCCCCATTTTACAGCCAAACAGGTGATCCACTGTGTAATTTCTCATATCACATATGGGGTAAAAAGTGAATAATCAGGCTGTGGAGTTGGTGTGCTTCTGCTTTTTTTATTATTTTGTTTGATATTGATACCTATTTGTAAAAATGTATTTTTAAATACGATCCAGACATTTTGAGCAAGATGTTACTCCCGGCTCTTCAAACCCCTCAAAACTTCAAAGAATATATTTTGCAAGTGTACATATATAAAATCAGTTCTTTTTGTGAAAAAATTAATCATCAATTCTTATTCTTTAAAGATACTCAGGGGAAAATAACCAATTGCAGTCTATCTGTACAGTTTCATTGAAACCACTATTTTATGGACTGAATAAATGAATTTGGCCGTACAAAACATACCTGACAAAAGTGGCACTAAAAATCCTCTATAAAGTTTTGAGCTGAAGGAAATATAAATGCCTGAGCTATAAATGTCTACATCAGAGGGTCTGGAGAAAATGCTGACAGGCCCCTATCTGCAGTGATGCTGCCAGGTGCTGTTATAATTAGTGCTTTGGAAGCAAGGAATTGTTCATTTCTGCAAGCAGAGTATAACCCTGTGTGCACACCACGTCTGTTAATTTGAGACCGAGCATTATTTCAGCACTTGGACTACTTAAGAAGAAGAAAAAGCTTTTTGATAGAGGACTTTGGTGCTGAATAAACATCCTCAGGTCTAGATTTTGGGTTGCCTTACTCAGCAGAAAGTGGAAGGAGTCAGAAAGATGTGAGCGTTTTTTAGCTCATTTACGATGTAGTTTATGAAATAAACCTATGGGCAGGCATTTAAATGAGCAAACTGCTAAAAATGGTTTCTCATTCAGCATTTCAGCTGACAAGGGTGTTAGGGTCGGTAAGAAAATCACTTTTTTTTTCCTTTTAAAAGTAAAAGAGAAATGCATGTAGCAAAAAAAGAGCCCAAGACTGGACAAAGCAGCATTGAAGAAAGGGAAGAGCACGAGATCCCGCTTAATATTCAATACTGTTTTGTAAGATTTGGAGACTCAGTAATGTTTTGTAAGACGATGCAATTCGGTCAATATAAAAAAGCCAGAGTATGCAGGTTTTGAATCACAGCAAGAAATGTTCTTTTCCTGCCTCTGCTAGTCTCACTCTCCTTGCAAGCTAGACCCTAATTTATCTATTAATGAAACACACATGCAAATATTTCTGACACCTCAGGGTGTATTAGGAGGCTGAATGAGTGCTATTCATCACTGTCTACAAACTGGAGCATACATTCTCTTTTTTAGACTTCCTGAGAAGCAAAAGGTCCAAATATAAGTGCAATATAAATGAAGAAAGACATTAGGACTGGTAGAGTTGAGTAATTCTAAAAAAAGAAATAATAACATGTACTCTTGTACTTGGGGCAAAATTTTCCATGTTTCCTACGGGCTGAGACACTGTTCTTAAATTAGTAATTGGCTGCCAGTGTGTCCTACAGAAAATCAGGGGAAAACTCACCTTATAAATAATCCATAGTGGAGAGATTAGTTGTATAATTATAGATATTGGAAGAAAAGAAAAAAAAGTTAAATTCAATGGTTAGACAATAGCTGCAGCTATGAAACTCTGCACCTCATTTTAATGGTTGCACATTAGCCTCCACTACCGACATCATTAACTGTACATCACTGCTGTAAAGAACATCCTCTTTGTCTCACTCAAATGGAGTTTGTCTAAACTGTAAGCAGCAGACAGCCCCAAGGACATTTTGTGTCCAACCGATTCTAACCGAAGTTGTAATGTCACATGGGGCAGGGCACTTCACTTGGCTTTGGTATAATCCCAATCAGGCTGCTCTGAGGCTGCTGTGCTAATGAAGAGTTTAAGTTCCTGCAGCTGCAAAGGCTGAAGACAACTCAGCTGTGCACTGAGGGCCACCCTTGCCCCCAGATATCTCATGAGTTCTTAACTTCTGAGAGCAAGGTGGAAAAGCAGCTCTGAACATCTACATCAAAAATTCATTGCTGACACCACTGAATCAGGGCTCTTTGGGCTCTGGGAGTGATCTGAGAGCAACAAATGGAAATTTGCATTTGGCATCCATTGCCCTCGGTGCTAATCTGGAACAGAAGGTGAAACGCAAACTGGGAAGCTGGCTGTAACAAATTTCCTTGAAAGAAAAATGTGAATACAAAGCTGATAAGTTATCCAGCTCCTGTAGTCCATAGGCAGTCATCCTGATCTTGCAATAACATCTTTCTACCTTTATGCAGATGAAAGAGCTAAAATTCAACAAAGCAACACATTTCTTCATGGAGGGAGGGGAAATTGTGACCCACAAGCTGTCTCTGGTGATAGAAGTGTCACTCTGGGAAGTTCCCAAATGCACATGTGAGCATTTACCTTGTTCCCTCTTTTCTTTGTTGGTTCCCCTGATTGGGCACTGCAAGTCAGCTGTGCCTTCTCCTTTACGCTGAAGTTCACTACCTACAGGTGCTGCCAATGAGCCAAACTGAGGTTCCTCAGCTGAAAGATTTCACCAATCACACCCAAACTATGAAAGAGCCAGCAACAGCAGGGCTCTGCGGCTTGGTCTTCTGGGTTTCTGTCGTGGAAGGAGCCTCTGGTGTCTTCTAAAGGTATTTTTGTGCCTTTTTTTTTTTATAGATTCCTGGTTTTGGGTTCAGTACTGCTGCTTCATAAGTTAGTCCTTTTGTAATGTCTAGGTTTTGTGAGATGATACTGAAAGCAAAATGAAGGGGTTGTTTTAGATTTGAAGAAAATTTTCCTTGTTTAATTCTTTATGTTTTTAATTGTGATTTAGAGAAGTTATGTGGTGTGACATGTATACCCTGGAGTCTAGTCTTGCTCCAGCCTGACTGTTGAGTGAATTACGGATAGGGAATTGTAGAGCCCCTTTATGCCAATTTTAGGGGTTTCTGTCTGCCTCATAATGTTATGTCTCTAATGGTAATTCCCAAGCTGCTGATGCTGCTTTTTTTCTTGCTTCTGTGGCTGTCCACCCCTCCCAGGGTCAGTGGTGAAATATAAATGTGCATGGTTGAGCTGTCCATTTGCAGAGCAGAGTGTATGGGGAGAGGTTCCCATATGGGGTTTGTGCTCCCCAGCTCCACCTGGGCTCTGGGGAAAGGCGAGCTTGCAGTGATGCCTGAAGCTTTAGCTTTTATATTTTCCAGAGTCTGTGCTGCATTAATATATATCTCTGAGCTTCATATAGAGTGCTAGCGAGTTCTCTTTGCTGTGTAGTTAGACAAAAGAATCCTTTCCCAATCTGAGAACCAAAGATGCCATTACAGCTTCAGGCCCAAAAAGTATAAATGACAGTGAGTTGGGGCGAGCAGACTGGGAGGATGGGATTTCATAACCTGAAGCTGTAACTGGACAATTAACCCAAATATACATGGACCAAAAACCTTTAAAGTATGAAAACTTGTGACATGCTGTCCGTCTTGGGTGGGGCTTGGCCAGACTCTTGTACTGCCCAAGGTGTATTCTTTGAAGTCCTTTTTAACAAAAAGCTGTTTTATTCCTTTAACTCTGTCTAGCCTCTGCTCTAGGTAGCTCTCAAGGAATCAATAGGAAGGCTCTGGGGGTTCTGTTTTATTCAGCTTTGAAAGTGAATTGAGGCTCAAATTTAGGAGGTAGAGAGGTGATAAAATCCTCAAAGATTATCACCAGACAGTGAATTTGTACAGCTCTTGTGACTGCTCCTTTCTGGTGGAATGCTTTACTTCGTGGCTGTTCATATGAATGAAATCCATACTTGCTTAATGAATCTGTTGGTTTTTGCTTGGCTTTTTTTCCCCCCTACTCTTGTCTGCATATAAATCACTCAGGTGATGCTGCTGACAGATCCTGTGGCTATATTTAATAATAAAAGCATGTGTTTTCGTAAGCTAATTATCTCCGCCACTCTTGAAATTCAGCTTAAACTTCGGCTTCTGAAGAATAACATGTTTTGAACTGCACACTTTGGGGGTTGTTGTTGTTGTCTTTTGGTTCTGTTTCTTTTGCTCATGTAGCAACATAAGGATGTTTTCTAACTGAGCACCTCTTTGTGAGGCAAAAGTGAGGCCCATGGTGATGATATCCAGTTAAATAGCAGGACTGTAGCTGGCAATATATATTATATCCGAGTGTGCTGAGAGGCACTGAGAGAATCTGGTAAACAAAGCTGCCAATATGTTGCATCTTGAATACTTTAACAATTAAGTTGATTGGGTTTTTTCCCCTCTCCTTGTCTGACAACACTCACAAGGGTTCATGTTTTGTCACTGATAAAGCTCTGGAAACTTTCTTTTCATTTTTTGTGGAAAAGCAGAATAAAGGCACATTTAAGACCGCAATTTTCAGAGCAGATGAGCTCCCAAGGGGTTTAGTTTCTTAGGGTTGGCAGATGATAAAGGAATAAGCTCATTTTGATGAAAGAATTTGGAGAATCTGAATGAATAATGGCAAATAGTATGTATAGAAGCAGGAATGTTTTTCTCTGTCTTTTGACCATGGATGAATATCTTAAAACTTGTCATCAAGATAAGTAGTTTGAAATTGTATTAATGATTAAAGTGAAAGGAGACTGTGGGAGGCAGAAGAGGAATTCGTACAGTGCTGTGGGTGGCTTTTTTCTTTTCAAGAGCTTCATAAAACACAAAGGTGATAAATACAGGGTAAGGACAGAACAGTTGAAAGATTCTGGTGGAAAGAAGAAAACACGGTCTGACATTTACAGAACATCCACAGAGATGGGCTGAAGAGTAGGAGTGCACAGCACATCTGAGTGGCAAGAGCAACAATCTACCTTAATTTGAGCCTTTAGGCATGTGAAATTGTACCAAGAATTGTGTTCCAAATACTGGGATAAGTGGAGGCATAACTGAAAGAAAGCTGATAGGACAAAGCAGATAGTGGAGGCAGCAAAGAATGGGAGCTGTAAAGTAACAAGAGAGGGTAGTGGAGGCAGATAATTGACAAGTTGGAGAAATTTAAAAAAAGCTCCATGAAGTAGTCTTTTGTCACAGGGTGAATCTGAAAGGGGGGAGTATTTTTTTCTTCTTTACACCACTTGGCATTAGCAGAACTTGAGTGAGCAACTCTGCTTTTCCACCAGTCCCACCAGGGAGAGAATCCAGTCTGACATAAGTGATCTATTTGGTTTTCATATATCCTATTCTCCCAGTGGACTTTCTTTGTGGAGTTGAACAAAACCAAGAGAAAAGTGAAGTGTACTAATGTCAGATATGTGTTGAAAGAAAAATAAAGCAGTAGTTTAGAGCTTTTTCTGTGTTTAATTGTGTAGAAGGGAACACTGTATTTGGCTTATTGTAATGCCTTGGGTTTTTAATGTTAATTGTGTGTGACTTTTCTAATTTACTGTGATTTGGTTTTTTACTCTCCTCTTTCATGTTTAGATTTTCCTATGCATTGCTCCCAAAGTTCTTTCTTACTTAGTGAAACTCAACCAGCTTGTATTGGTGGCTAAACAGAGTATCACAAGATGCAGATTGTCTTTAACCTTATTTTCTATCCTGAAGTGTAACTTTAACAATTAACCTATTTTTGCAATGGAGAGGAAGTAATGCGGCAGAAGTGACCTTAAGAGGGAAAACTGTGCTGTTATTGAAGCTGCTATCAGGTGAAATCACAAATAACTGCTTTCATTTTTGAGCCTCTCATGTTAGAGTGAACCTTGACTGTTCCCATATGTCAGAAATCTTTTCATTAACTCTTTTGGGGAGTATCAGCAAGCACACTGGAGCTTTTCCTTTAGCAATATGGTACACAGGATTATCTACTAAGCTTGGGTGTCTTATCTGCATGCAGTTAAACTAAAAGCATATGCTAGTGTGAAAACCACAAACAGTAGGTTGTTAATGATCTTTTATAGATGTGTTCAAAATCATACCATCAACTTCTGCTATAATAAGGTCAGATTCTAACTCTGTTTTGTATATAACAGGCCTGTGAGGGAGGCTTCCTGACTACATCTGAAATCTTAAACCTGGTGACAAACAAATGTTAGATGTGCAGTCATTACATGAGTTTAGAGACGCCACTGGGTTTGAGGTCAGGAGGGACTATGAATATTAGCTGCTCAGGCTTTCTGCTTTATCTGCATCACAGAAATCTCACCCAGCAGTTCCTGTATGAAATTCCCATCACTTCTAGTTAAGCTGGGATGCAGTCTTTAGGTGGTTACATGGATTCAAAACTTAATGTGATGAAGAATGCAGATCAAGACTTGCTAAATTTAATGGAGAGGATAATGTACCTGGACAACAAATACAGCCTACATTTGTTTAAATTTGACACATGCTACTTCAGCCTTCAACAATCTGAAGAAATGGTAGAGCAGCTTGTTTGCCTGAACAGTTTTAGTTTAATATGGCAATCTTTACAATGCTATGTGTTGCCTGGGTTCAGTGCCTGTGTGGGATCTCCCAGCTCAGCCTCAGAGCTGCACCCTTTGAAGGTGATCTCTTTGTTCATGGAGGCTGCATCATCCCCAGCCTGATCCTGGGCTTGGCTGAAGGTGATGATGTCTGTAGCTGGAGGCAGTAAAACAAAGCTTTCAGCAGTGCCTCTTGTACTCCCTGCTTTAAAAGTCAGCCCTGTAGGTGCTCCAGGTGGATCAGACAGTTTGCTGACTTTCCTTTCCTGTGTAGGCTGCCTTTAAGCATGATAAAGTTTAGCTCTGTTTACTGTGATTGTCCTTGATCCACTGTCATCACAATATGAGTATTGACAATCCTATTACCTGACATGCTTCCAAACAAGTATTCCAGGATTTCTTTTTTTTTTTTTAGTTTTCAAAACTTGTCTTGGCTTATCCTGAACAGCAAAATCACAAAAGTTAGCAAAATTCTCTGCAAGTTGGAGGCATGAAAATGTTAAAGCATCCTACCTGACATTTCTTCCTGTGAGGTGATTCTGTGTGGCACAGTTGTGTCAAGTGGACATTTTCAATAAAGAAATGTCACATCTAGACTTTAGGTGTACAGTTGGTATTTGAATTGCTAGCTTGAAGCTTGCTGATGTCTCTCTATGTGACTGTGGAGTTCATACATTTGACTATCAAAAAGGATTTGTTTAAAGGCTTTTTGTCAGGGACTGCCCAATGTGATGGAAGGAGAGTTCAAAAATCCACTGATTTTATGCAGCAGCTTTTAAACTCTCTTGATCATTATAACTGCCCTGGAGAGTCAGAAATGTTTAGTTTGTTGTGTAATTCTTAACATTTGGCATCCTCCACTGAAGATTTTTAGCTTGCAGCCATAGCAAACTACACCTGTGAACTTGTGAAAAATATTAAATTCAAAATATGTTTTTGGCATAAAGGGTTGAAAAATCAGAATCAGCTAAAAAGTGAAAGGATGCATTATAACAAGACTTGAAGTAACTTAAAATCTGGATCAAAATCTTTTCTCCAAGTGAACTTGAGAGTGTCAAACTGAAGCACATTTAATTCTAAGTGTGTAAATGGAGCATGAAGCCTTCAGAAGGGAGCGGGCTCTACTGATTTGAGAATGCTACTTGAGTCCTCATATTTACAAAAGTCTTCCATTGCAGAGAATTGGTACCCAATAATAACCATCTGATAAAGTGTGTCAAAAAAATTGTCTCTATGCCACGTATGGGTTTTATCTAAGCCATTGTATTATATTTAAAACTTGTGGATGAATTATATTTATTGAACAAGAAGAGCTTTTTGAGTGAGATTACTCCATATTACGTGTTTGGCGTTTTTTTTCTTACTCTCATTTCGTTTTGCTTAGCAGGGTGGGGGGTACTACTGTTACTGCTGAGTTTGTTAATTTAATAGAAGTTAGAGGCACAGTCACTCAGGCAGCAACACATAATAAACAGCAAGACTGTAATAAACACATTGCTGTGTTAAGCATACATGGAAGAAAATGTGCAAATAACAATGGTGTGGGTGTATCCCTCACAGGCTGCTGAGCTTTCTGTTAGAGAAATTAAAAAAAAATACCATGGCAGACAGAATGAAAAGAGGTGAACACAGAAACATCATCAGTGATGATGAGTTTGTGTAGGACCCTGCTGGAGCCAGGCTGGGAGGTGTTTTTGTAGGGAAGATGCAGCTGGTTTTGGGGATGGATTGGCTCATAGGAGAGAGACTTTTACGAGGATTTTGAAGGGGCCAGCCTTCACTTGATGCATTAGCCCTCTTTGTGTACAGCCAGCTCGTGTTTGAGGACACGTTGAAGTGTCTTTGGGAGAAAACAGCATGTCCTGTGCTCTTTAGCCATGAGCTGTGGCTGCTCCCAGGCTCCCTGCCCTCGCTGGGTCAGCTCCTGAGGGCTGTGCTCTGTCTGCTGGAGGCAGGAGCAGTGAGGGGCTTTTGGAGCACAGAGGATGCTGTCCCATTTAGCAGGCACAAGGTGTAGACTTTTTGCTCTGCAGCCACAACTCAGGGGTGGGGGAAGCAGCTAAACTCTGCCGTCCTTGCCCTGGCAGCTTGTAGCAGCTCTGTTAATTAGCAGAAGGGCAGGTGGAAGATACCAGACTGGAGACGTGATAGAGACCTAAATAGAGCTGTGTTTTCCTTGGTTCTTGGCTTGGGACATTTATTCCTAAAGATGTGTATCAACAGGAGTATCTGAGAGCAGTTCACTTGGTGCTGACAAACACAATCTTCCAGTGTGTCCTGAGGCACAGCAGTATTTGGTAATCCTGTTTCTTCCAAAGCTCTGGATTGATGGTGTTTTGTGCTCTTTGTGAACTCCAGCCTCCCACATCCCAAGAGGAAATAGAATGCTGTGGGTCTACAGTGAGAACAGGAGAGAGATGTCTGATTGCTAAAGATCTAATATGAATTTCTAATTGATAGGAAAAGTCTTTCTGCATTTTCATAGTCTTAATGATTGAGTGTGAAGGTATTTTTAATCTGAATGGAATATTTTTCAGCACTACCTATTTCTGTACATTTTACTCTTTTGAGTGCTGAACAAATGGAGTTAATGCTAAATGGAGACTCACTCTTATTATTGTCGGCCTGTAAAAGGGGAGTCTGTCTTGTCACTATCTGTGAGTGACTTGATTGAGCTATTTACTGTTTTGATATATAATCTTGTATTAATTTAATGCTGGCACTGAGGAGATGGCTTACAGTGGTGTCGTTGACTCAGGCATGAAAATCCAATGTCATTCCATAACCCACCAAAAAAAAAGGGGCCACCACTATAATAAGATAAATTCTGTGGTGGGTTGTATCAGTGTAGCTCTTGATGAACTCTGTCTTATATTTGTCTGAATTTATCCTGTGCTCCCACGGGAGGAAGAGATAAAACCAAACTAAGTGTTACTTTAAGCCACTAGGTGTCTAATTTCAATGGCATTAGGTGATTTCTGAGGTGATTTCTCCCTGCTGCCTCAGAGCAGGGGTGTGTGAGAGACAACCCCATGGCATGCACAGAGCCCTGCTGGCTTGGAATGTGGTGTAACAACAGATGAGTGCAGGACCAGATCTGCAGCAGAGAGCCTGTCTCAAATTCGTGCTGTCACTTCAGACAAACAACCAGGAGGTCTGTTCCTTCTTACATAGCCCTCATTTGGCATGCCACCAATAAAAACTCATTGTCTTGTATTCAGTTAGCATGTATTTCTGTTTGTGTTTCAATTTGATAGATGCATTTCAATTACTGGTTCTAAGCAGTTCTGGAAAGATGCCCCAATTCTCTAAGTACTTAGAGATTTAACTCCCACTTTACCTGGAGTTTTCTTAAAAGTTTAGTGTGGAAAATAAAAGCTGGAAGTGTAGAACAGCTTGCATTATTTTTGGTCCCAGTGTTTGCAGAATGATAAGCTGTGGAAAAAATAGAAAGTATTGGCTAAAGAGGAGGCAGCAGGAAACAAGTCACTCTTTCAACATGCCCACTATGTTATTCTAACAATAATAAAAGAAGGGAAAATAAAACTAGTGTTTGAGTAAAGTTGCTCAGTGTTTTTTTCCTTTTTTTTTTTTTTTTTTGTGTGTGTGTGTTTGTGTGTCAGTACTTGCTTTGTACTGAACCAGAAGTTCAGGGGAGACCAGTTTCCTGTAAACCAGCCAGCAGTGCTTCAGTTAGAGGCTTTAGATTTTTCTGGGTAAACATAAATGTGATTCCTCTATCGAAGTAGATAATGTGTGTGTCATCCATACAAATAGCACAAATGCATCTTTGCTAAGCAACACTTAACAAGTTTCCTGTGTCATCCTCCTTTTATTTAGTACCTCTTACATTTGTTGTTCTTTCATCTCTGAAAGCACAGATCATTATATGCTATTTCTTAGATGTTGATATGAGAACATCACTGTTGCTTGAAATTTATATCTTGGAATCAGTGAAATACTTTGCTATCTAGACACATCCATGTTTTTCTTTATGGTGCTGATCTTCTGAATTTCTGTGTGGCTTCCTGAGGAAGGTGACTTTTAATGTTCCTGGCAGTGTTAGACTGACAATTTCAACTGAAAGAATTGCCTAGCTTGTTACCTATTGAGGAAGTGCAAAGAGAAGAGCAGAAAAACCTGCTAACCAGGTCATGAAAGTATCTCTTGTAAACAGGGTATATATTTCATTATCAATATGAGGGCAAACTATTTCCTGGCCTCCTCTAGTACACTTCCTCTCCTCTGTTTTATCTAGTCTTCCTTAAGCAAGAAAACCAAGTACAACTGTCAAACGCCTAAAACATTGAAAAAAGAATTTGCTTTTCTGCTTGTAGCTTAGAATTTTGTAATTTTATGTTAATTTAATAGAAATTTCAAGGGCTTTGTTCTAATATCAAGCATAAATTATTTTACCAACCTGCTAGAGTGTGTGTATATACGTGTGTTAGTTCTCAATGTCTTGACATGCAAGGCATGGTTAAATTTAATGTCATTATACTCAATAACTTCAGAAAAGCACAGGGAGGTGTTAAAGAGAAGCATGTTATTAGTAAGGCATATTTTTTAAAATGTTACCTAGGGAAATACTTTTCTATTCACTTAGTACTTCAAGTTTATCTTGGAATATGGCTTTTTAAAAAATAAAATTATTCTTACAGGCTAAGTTTTGACAAATATTTCTTTCTCTTTTTCAAAGACTCTGTAAAAAGAAAGTTCAGTTCTATCATTAGTTTTAATTTAATTTGGCTCTACCACTGACTTGCAGATATGCTATCTAATGATGTGAAAGGTTTCCACGAAAGTTTAAAATATTCTGCCCAATAATATGGCAGCTTTTTTGTCTAGAGAACTACTAGAAAAGGGTTTCATTTTTTTGGGGATGCATAAACGTTTTTCTTTGTTATAACACAATTTAGTTTAAGTTTACATTAAAATAAAAGGAAATGCATTCCAACCCAGGTCACTTCCTAATGTTCTCAACCTTCTTATGGCTGGAAGATCTAATTTTAAAAAGCATTTATCTTTCAGCATGGAGCAAGTTGGTTTTCTACTGAAGTGTTTTGGGACTTGTCAGACTGGAGGGTGCCCATTGCTGGATGGCAGCAGTGCCCAAACCTTCTCTCCCTGCAAACAGGGAAGGTGGCATTGGCTCCCATTTCAGAGACAAAATCTGAGCTCTCACTGGTGTTTCCTTCAGCTTCGTCTGCTCTCGCTTTTTCCTGCTGAAAGGCAAATTTGTCATCTTAATTAAGCCAGCCACACTTCAGGGTCTTCCTTGTTAGCACACTGCTTTCTGTCCTGGTGCCTCTATGTTCTGGAAGAGCTGAAAATGTTCCATTTCAACTGGAAGAAATATTAACATAAACCAAACTCTGAGATCTGCCTCAGTCTTTAAATGTTGTGCTATGTTAATTTATCCTCTTCCAGGGGAGCAGCTATTCCTCTGCCTAAGCAGGAGAGCTGGGGCATTCCTCCAGCTGCCCAGGGAAAAGGTGCTTTGGTTCTCCCTGTGACAGAGCTGGCTCAGGTGCGGATCAACCAACAGCTCCTGTTGGCTCTTGTGCTCTGCTGACTTCCCTCTCTTTACTATCCAAATACAAAATACCTGTAAGACAGCCCAGAATCTGAGCAATCCTCTTCTCCAGTACAGTAATAAGCATGGAGATTCCCAGTGTCTTGCTTTGAGGATTTGTTATGGGGTTTGAGGTGTGTGGGTTGTTTTTTTTTCCTTTTAAGAGCTAGAAACCCTGCTTATAATTCAAGTTGCTGGTACATCCGACAGGAGATGGATATGAAACCCTATCACAAATCTATACACAATTAAATAACAATTTATTCTGACACTCTGGCATTCTGTCTGCATTTCCTGCTATTGAATATTAATTCAGAATGAAGGACAGTGGCCTGGAAAGAGGAAAATAAGCAGATTTGGTAAAAACATAGTAAATTAAACAAAACCCAATTTACTAAAGCAGAGCCCATGTCTCCTATGCATGTAAGAATAATAAGGATTAATTTTCTCAAGAACTTCATATTAGACCTGGTTTTGAAGAGAAAATAATTAATAATAATGCTAATAATTTGTAATATTACCAAAAATAAGCTATTTTTCTCTTCACACACTTTGAACCTCTTTTCAATAACAAGAATTGCATTTCCGATAATGTTTAGCTGAAACCTTCACAAGTGTAAAAGTAATGCTCAGGAAGAAGACAGTTCAAAACAAAAGCAGCTTTAATCTGTTTTGTTTCTGTCATCTGAGAGCAGTGTGGCAGTGGGTGGCTGGCACAGATGTCTCTGTTGGTGGAGGAGACACCAGGTTCCCTTGTGCCCAAAGTTATTTTCTCTCAAAGTCAACTGCTCAGCACTTACAGAAGCCCAGACAGTCCTGTATCACCCTTTCATGAATAAGGATGAAAATAACAACCCAACCTCTTTCCTGAACAGGGACTTGAACTGGGGTTTATACTCTAAACCCCTGCATAAATATATTCCTGATATATTGAATGTAAGATATGAATGTGTCCTAGGCTTGCCACTGAGCTGGCTGTGTCCCTCCTCTCCCATGGACACCCCTGTGGCCTGAGTAAAGCCTTCCTAGGCACCAGGCTTTAAATGAAGCTGTCACTGGGAGTTTATGGTACCATAGGAAGTTGGAAAAACAAATTGCCATCTTCTTCTGCTCTGCTTCAAAGAACGGCATAACTGCTCAAGCAGAATAAAATATTGAGGAGTGTAATCTATTTAAAGTGCAGCCTGTGTTGTTCTTCCCTGGGTGTGAACATCTGGGACAGCTCTCCAGCTGGGGGGAGCTGGCACTGCTTCCCTTGCTTGGGCAGGGATGTGCAGATTTGCTGCAGCTGAGGAGGAAAACAACTCTGCAGTTGCAATGTGCTTTTTTCATGTACAGAAAAGGATGATTCTAATCCCAAGTCACGAGTGAGAGTTGAAGTGTGGGAAGATGTTTCTTTTCTCTTTTTGAGAAGGTTTCCTGCATGTTTAGAGTGGGGAAAAAAAGGCTTTGTTTTCTGATTTCGGTAAGTGCTCTGGTTCTGCAATGCTCTGGTGTGTTCATGTAATCCAGCCAAGGTGGAGAGGGGTTGTTTGGAGGAGCTCTCCTGTGTGAAACCTTGCCTGGCTATCTCCAGGCAGAAAGTTTCTAAGCTGAGCACAATGACCAGAATAAGATAAATTAAATGGCTCAGTTCTTAAATATTCAAAGGAAGACAACAGAAAGCAGTTTATTTTTCGTGCTACATGCAGCTCAGAATTTATTACTTAGAGCTATAATGAGGAGAGTGGGGTGGGGAAGGTTATCTCCTCCCTGCAGGCAGGAGGAAGATGATTTGATGTGTGGCACTCCAGTCTCTGGCCCCCCCTGCAGCAAATTGATTCTCTTGGCTACTTGCTGGTTTTCCACCGTGTCACCTTCCTTGGGTTTTCAGCTGCTGTGTTGTCAATGGCAGCCTCCTTCCATGACTTACTGGGAGCAGGGAAGGTAATAACTTTCACAACCAACATGTCTTTGCTGTCTTGCTGAGAATCCCTTGCACCTCACTTGTCAATAATAGAAGCCACCAGTTGTCTTCTGAAATGTTCAAACCTCCTTTATTGTACATGTCTGCCATTTATTGATAATGGCAATAACCATTATCAATAAATAACCAAGATGTAAATAACACTGTAAGTGTTGTTTTCCCTTCACTTTCATTGTTTCTGGTGACTTGTATACCCTTCAGCAGATGTGCTGGTCCTAACTGGAATTGGAGAGTAGTTAAATTCTTGGCTAATGGAAAATCAAAATAAATAACACACTAGGAAAATCCATCAATTTTTTTCTTGTAGTCCAAAGGAATCCAGCAATATAACTGTGTAAGACCTGACTTAATGTCTAGCTGAAACTGTTTGTGCTGGGTTTTGTGAGGAGTTATTATGGTTTAACTACACTCCATAGTCTTTGACATTGCTTGAGAGCCAGGAAATAAAAAGGCTCATTAACAATGAAGGCCTTCAGGAAAGCAAAGCCTTAGCGTGAAATCTATAATTCTTCCTTCTGGACTTTGATCCTAAACTAGACGGTAATTTTTCAGGTTGAGAAATAAGGGAGAAGGTAAAGGGGTGTAACTTTGAAACAGTACTAAGATTCAGGTGGCAGTTTGTTTAGCTTTAGAGATGCAAATGTAGTGAAATCGGGGACTTAGGAGTGGCTGTTGTGTGTGAACTGACCATCGTTAAATGGATTGTTCGTGTATCTGAACTATTACATTGTTAAATGGATTGTTCGTGTATCTGAGCTATTACTTGAGCATCGTTAAATGGATTGTTGAGCCCTCTTTCTTTCACGGGGTTTAATGTTGTAGCTTACTGGTGAAAGGCAGTTTAAAAGCCTCATACACAGGTATTTGAGAGCACTGCAAGTAGAAACACTTGCAAAACATCACTTTCAGCATCATAATTCGGTAGTTTCTCAGTAATGTTTATTCAGCCCGTATGTCCTGCATTGCAAGCAGAAGTGTTGTGTATGACTCCCAAAGCAGGGTATTCAACTTAGTCCTGCCAAGACAGAGCCACTGAGTGTTGTGTGTAGTTTTTATTCTTAATCTCTTCCCTCTCTTTGAAGGGAAAGCCAGTTAGCTTCTCTCACCCTTATTCACAGCGTGTTAAAAATATTCATACTCACATCTTGCTTGACGTCCATTGCTGTTGCAGCTACAGGTTCTCTCTCATGGTTTCCTTTTCCCCCCTGTGCAAGCCCTTGGCTGCTCTCAGAGCTTCCCATATGCACTCCTGTGATTTATTGTCTACACCTTCACATTATTCAAAAGCCTGAATGTACATCGTACCTATTGCCTGAGGTACACTTTGTAGGAAGAAGGTATCTGTGGGTTTTGGGTCTGGTTTGGAGGTCACTGCAGCCTGTGCTCCAGGTCTGAGCTGAGGGCACAAAAAGCTTGGCACAAAAAGCCTGGTGAGTTAAGTACAGGAAGGCAAAAGCCAGACGTTTCCTATAGTGATCCT
Organism: Sylvia atricapilla; assembly: GCF_009819655.1. NCBI lineage: Eukaryota > Metazoa > Chordata > Aves > Passeriformes > Sylviidae > Sylvia > Sylvia atricapilla. Next base: position 9,459,617 of record NC_089146.1, read on the forward strand.
GGTATGTGCACGTCCAGCTGCATTTCAGTGAACCCCCAGAAGCTCTGCAGGGGCTCTCAGGAGCACCTGTAGGGGAAATAAATGCCAGCTGACTCTTTAAGGTGAAAGTTGAGAAATACCTATGTATTGGTACTTGCTGTGATATGTTTGAGGGCTGTCCAAAGAACCCTTGAAGCTTTGGTGGTTCTCCAGCACCTGAGCCCCCTGTGACTGTCTGTTACTGTCCAACACAGAGGAGAAGCAAACTGGACATCTTGCTACCATTGGAAATACCCAGTTAACCATTTACCAGGGAGATGCAGACCCTGAGCCTCCCCTGAAATCAGTTTTCACTTGATGAAAGCAGTTTTCACTCCCAGCATTGGAAATGCAAAGGTCTGTTTTGTGTACTTTATGCAAAGCAGATTGAAATCAACATCACACTTCATTTGGCTCCCAGCAGTTGAAGAGAGAAAGCACATAGAAATATAAACATATTTATTTTGGAGTATTTTTCAACAGGGAAAATCAAGCACCTGAGGAAAGCAGTCGGCTTAGGCACTGGACACAGTTAGGATGAAAAAGTTACTACGTATTCCAAGCTGCATTTTTTTCGGATTTGCAATAAGCAATTACACACGCAAAAAAAACCTTCAATACCTGTGGGGTTGAAAAAGGCACAATGCAATTTGCTCCCAACCCATAAAGGGACTTCTGCAGAGATGTTGTCACCCAAACTTCTACACTGCAAATTCCCTGACTCTTGTCACAGACAGGAGGATTTTGTCATGTGTTCAGCAGTGAAGCACTTGCAGGAATTTCACAGGTCTGTGCTAGTGAAAACCTCACTGATAAAGTATTTGAAGGTGTTTGCTAATGGCTTCTGTTAATTGCTACAAGAGCTTCAAGTTCTAAAAATGGGCATTCATGATTTGCAGCCTGTGAAACTCCATTTGATAGGAAAATGGCATTTCCCTTGTAAAGAGCTGAGAGCTCCTTCTCTTGGTATTTCTGCTGGATAAAACTTGTGCAGTCTGTGGGATTCTCACCATTGCTGAATATGTGATACCCTGAAAGATCCTGCTGCTGCCTGCAGAGACAAAGCTGAACAATCTTCTGCTCATCCATTGCTACCAGTCTTGCTCATCTGGGAGGAATTCTTTCTTTGATCTTTTTCTGGCTGAGATATCTGTAGAAGCTCCTGTTCTTTGCATCCCTTGTCAGGTTGAGCTCCAGCTGTGCCCTGGCCTTCCTCACCTTTACTGGCTTTACTCAGTAAAGTCACAAGAAGCATCTTCCTTCTGAAAAACACCTGTCACTGAGCTTTGTCCTTTTCATTTTCTCTGCTCCCCCCGGCAGGTTCCGTTTTCTTGGTGAAATGTAGATTATTTCTGATAGCCCTTGTAATAATGGTGTCATTTCAGAGACAAGACACTGACTCTGTGCAAGTCTTTTCACCTCTTTCCTCGCTGCATTAGTGTGATTGTTAAGGGCACTGCATGTGCAGAGTGCACTGTGAATTGGTGTGTGTTGTTCCTGTCCCCAAGTGCAGGACAAATACTGATTGCAGGTGGCAGGCTGCTGTTGTCTAATTTCACAGTTTGGGTTTTTTGTTGCGTGACAAATTTTGTCTTTGGATTTTTATAGCTGTTAAGGGGCTGAGGTAATCAAAAGCCATTGTTGAACAAAACTTGTTTGATTCTGATAGAAGATCCTCGGGAAAGGCAAAGTCATTTATTATCTGTATTTGCATGAAGAGTAAAGCATGGCTGTCCTCTGCTGGCTCCATTCTCTGTGCCAGTTTCCTCTAGCCTAAGAAAGTATTGCCACATCTCAGTTTTCTGAGATACAGTTTGGTCTCCCAAACTACATCCCTGGCTAAACCTCCCATCTGCAGGGGAAAAATCCCTCAGCAGGGAGAGAGCACCTCTGCTTTAAGCCTCAGAGTAGGTGCTGTCCATCCTGACAAGTATTAGTACAGGTTTAGCCATAAAAATGTTGTGACTCTTGTAGGATGACCAGTAGTACTTCCTTACAATTGCAGGCAAGTTTCAAGTCTTATTTTTCTGTTTTGGTCCCCTCAGCACTCTGTTACATCATCTCACTCCTGCCCTCTCGCACATCTGGCTGACAATAGTAACAACCTTAATGGCAAATTGAAATCATAATGCTTTCTTCCTCCCTTGACTGCTTCAGCTAAGCTGCCATCTCACAGGCCAAGTGACTTCCTACCTCCACCTTGTCAGCACACGATGGTGCCTCACCAGCCAATCACTTTAACACAGAACAATCTTTGCAAATGGGACCTGTTGATTATTTTTGCAGTGAAAATCATTAGCAAGGATAATTAACTAAGACTGTGGTGATGAATAGCACTGCACTACTGATCAGTGTAATAAAGAACAGAAGCCACTAATTACAGATAGCAAGCCTTGAAGCCAATGAGAGATTTAATTTAACATTGCTACAGACTCCACACAGGCTAATGTAACTTTGCGATTATCATAATACAGTCTTCCACAGGTGATGCTGCTGGGAGCATTCCAGGAACAAGGATGGGTGTCCACCACAATGAAAGGATTTGTGACCTGTCAATTACAGCATCTTGAGAGAACAGATTAAAACTCCTGTATCTGGCCGGGTGCTTGGCTTTTGTGGCTCCCAAATGGGTGCTGAACTTGGCTCCACTTCCGTGAGCTCCAAAGGTCTCAGTATCTGTGTGCTGCTTTTAAAGCATCACCCTGATGTTATCAGAGATGTTAGAGGCACACTTGCTGTTTAAAGGCATCTCAAAACATCTGGTTCACTGTGTCAAGCACTCTTTTCATTTGGCTTGTGCCACATCCCAGCACATTAAAATGATAGATCCTGAACAATACCAAGTGATAGGAACCAAGCTCATGATCCCCACATGCCCATACAACAAACTGTTTGACACTGTGACTGTGAAACAGCCTTCAGCTGCAGCCAGGTGTTGTATTTCTGACCCTGGGCAAGGCTACATGAATTAAATGTGTGTGTTGGTCCCCAAAGCAATGGGCTGCTTCCTCAGATTAAGGCAAACCACATCTCCTATCAGCTCTACGTATGCACTTGAGTAACACACTGGGGGAAGGAGGAAGCAATGGGGGTTGCTCGTTTTGCATCTATTTGATCATGGGTTTTGAAAGCTTTTTTTAAGCCCCCTGCACATTATCTTTGATTACAGAATGCAGTGATTATGAATGGTGCCCTGAATATGTGCTGTCTTGTGTACAGATTAGCTTTGCTTTAGGAACTGCAGGATTTTGGAGCTACATTAGCTGAGTGGAGGTGGAATAAGCAGGATTTGCAATAGCATGGCTGGTTTTTGACAGGAGTATTGATTGCTCTGCTGCAAGGTCCTCCAGTAAGGTAGCAATATCTAAAAGAAAGTGGGAAGAATAAAATAAAATAATCCTCAAAACACTTAAAGGCTGGATAAAAAGAGTTGGGCAACAGTGTTCTCCATGTCCAGTTTGTAACAGATGAGCATTAGTATGTTTGTTACACAGACTGAAGGAAAGCTGTACATCTGAAAGGTGGTGGGAGAGTCATTTTGAATAGCCAAGAGTTCACAAGGCTTTTTGAGCAGCCTTTTAAATAAGGTAAACAAATGCCTGTCAGCAGTTGTGTGGATTAAAATACTGCTGCCTTGAGGTAAAGGAAGGGACCGTGTGGATTTGAGGCCCCTTGTAGGTTTATTTTGTACATTTTCCTGGAATTATTGCTCACATGAGCAATAACCTTTTTTGCACCTGTTATGTAAAGCTCCAGCACATTTCAGGATTTCTATTTCAATTTCTGTGTTCTCTAAGTTTGCCAGAAATAACTATAACCCCAAAGCAGGGAGCGGGGGAAGTATCTGGAAGCACAGGCTGAAGCAAAACTGGGGTAAGTTAGATGAAAAGGAAAACCTGTGAAAGCTTACCCAGCCAAATGGACATGGGGAGTTGAGCTGAATTCTGTCCAGGTGCTGTGTGACCCTTGTGCTGCTTCTGTTTGCACTGAACAGTTTGGTTTTATGCACTCCAATGCAGAGGCTGGTAGCTGGCGCTCAGGAGCTGTCTATTACTATGTGGGTTTTTTTTCAGAGCTGTGTACAGAGGAGCTAAGCCTGTGATGGCCCCTATCTGTGCCTGAGGATCAGATACAAATCCAGGGTCAAGGCCGTGCCTCAGCACTTGTGTTTGCTTCCCTATTTAATCCATATAAGTAGTCAACAGTCCTGGCCAAATGGGCATGGTGAAGGAAACAGTGCAGTGTTTGCTTAACTCATCCCAGTTCTGTGCTGGGAGTGAACACAGCAAAATTCCCAGAGTCTTCACCTTTTTGTTAATCTGAAAACACTGTTTCTACAGGCTCCCGCTGGCACTGACACTTTTTGAAAGGCAGTTTTGGGAGAGTGAGTCTATAGGATAGGAGAAATTAAAAATAGAAGGCTAATAATGATCTCCATCTAAAAACTGATAATTCAATTAACTCCCAGGGTTCATTTGAATGGGAAAGAATTAGTGTGGCTAGTTGAGAAAAAGTACAGACTGATTAAACTATTACCATTGCCATCATGTAGTATTAAGGTAATAATACAAATCAGTTTAGCCCTCATTAGAGTATGAAGAGAGCAAAAGGTTGTGGTCTACTTCTGTAGAGATGTATCATGATCAAAGGGAGAGCTACAATGTGAAAGTAGGTTAGTCCTCTGCTCAATCTCTGATGTCACTGCAGGGCTTGTACTTAAAACTATCACTTTAGGGGTATTTGTCACTTGTGCAGTGAAGAAAGCTACAGGTGAAGCTTTGAGAAGTGGCATTGCCATAATGATGATAGAGAAGGGATCGTGACTCCTGTTTTGTTACTAATAATGGTATAAAAATAATAATTGCAGCCTGAGATGTCTCTTTTGTTGATAAAAATTTGTATGAGTTTTACTTTGTGTAGCTCTGGTGAAGGAGGGAACTGAGATCTCTTTAAATACTCATTTTTTCTAGAACAGGTAATTAGGCTCACTCAGCTAAAAATAATCCTCCTTTCAGAAACTTGTTTTGAGATATTTAATGTTGCTGGAATGAGCTGGATTAATTGTAGCAAATTGTCAATCAAGTTGTTTCACTGAAGCAAAAATAACCTGTAGGCTTCAATCACTTCTGTTCTTTTTCAATGGGGATTTTAACACCTGTCTTCAAAACCTGAATGATAGTGAAATATGTGGTTTGAGATGAAGAAAACTAGATATTTCTGCCTGTAGAGGAAAAGGCCAGAGAAAGTGGTGTGGTCGATGGCAAAGGCATTGGCCTGGAAACTTCTGAACTAGGATGAAGAAAAGCATCAGAAGTTCTAAATTTGATTATATTGGTAAACTTGCATTACGTAGAAAGGAATGCAAGGTGAGATTTTAGATTGAGATCTTCTTCCCTTATGCTTAATAGTATCCATTACCAAATGAAATGCATATCCCAATATAATCCTAGCCAAAGAGCACAGCTTATAACAGAGTAGAGATGAAGTTCACCAAAGGTGTATGTTGCAATAAATTTTCTTATGTATTTATGAAAGAAGAAAATGCCTAACTTAACTTCAAAGCAAAATCTGCTCTGGCTAAATCTTACTTTTCATTATGTCTTAGAACAATATTTTTAGTAAGGAAGTGTGTAGGAGACAAAACTCCTGTAGGAGAAAATGAAACATTCAGGTAAATTCTGAGCTATGTCCTATGGGTGATGGTGTTTTCTTGAACATTTTGAATATTTAAGAGCTTTTAAAAACTATATCTGTACTTTAAAATGAGCCTGTTTTTAGCAGGTTCTTCTAACAGCCAAAAGGTTAAATTCCCAAGAGATCTCCTTTTTGAAGGAGATAGAGTTTCTTTATAAGGAAGAGATGATTTAGGAAGGGTGGAAAGATAACAGATTTCATGGTAATTGATTGGTTATGGGTTTATGATTATTTCATGGTCCTCTTTCTGGATATTGATCAAGATGGGTAGTTAAGGAATCATAAAAAATACTGACAGAGGTGGTGGGGAAAAATAATTTTGAGACTGCATAGATACATTTTTATGGGGTGAGCCATGAAATTTCAACTCATATTGGGAAGAAATTGGGCACAGGAAAAATTATCTGCTCCACAAAGGGCCCCCTGAGACTTCTGCCACCATCAGTAGCTCATACTTTGTGTTTGATATGGCAAATTGGGACAGGAGAAATGACCTGCTGTCTTGCAAGAGTAGGTTATCCCCAGCAAATAATCAGGAAGCAGAAACATGTAGTCCTTTCTCAAGAAACATCCAACAAAGCCACAAGGAAATATGTAGGTTTTACCTTGCTAATACAGATGGATGCAAATAACATAGCCTGGTTTAAAAATAAATAGGAAAATACATTCATGCAAGACAAGGGTATTGTGTTTCAATGAACTAATCTGTGCTCACAATACTTCTAGCAACACCCTTCAACCCCTGAGAGTGGAATGTAGGCAGGCAACAAGTATAAATAAAATTGTGTCAATCATCTTTTATTATCAAAATGTCATTTGTGATAATTGACTGAGAGAGATGTGGAAGAATTCCTGAAGTTTAAATATGAAATGGTTTCAAATAACACATATCTGTGAAAGTGTGTGTTAGATTTTCAGTTGTACCTAGCATCTGCTGTTGACTTGGAAGAACCCCCACAGAGCATAATGGGAAGTATATGAAATAAATTATTATTTTTTCCTTGACACCTTCTTATTTAACAAAAAGTGTTTAACTAGATTCAGCCGAAAAGATAATTGAATTGCTGTATCTCTGGAGTGTCCATGTTGATTCAAAGAAAATCTAGATTATAAGTTTCTTTTTAATTTTCTCTCTTTCCTTGAAAGAACTTTTAAAAGTGGGAAATATTGTGGGGTTTGTGCTCTGGGTTTAAATTGCAATTAGATTCCAGCTGGAGACTGGAAAACACAGCAGAACCCTTACAGGGAGAGTAGTTGCCTTGGCTTCTATTTTGAGACTCCTTAGCAGTATCACCTTGTCACAACAGCTGTTCTGAGAGCTGGGATTGGTGTGAATTTCTCCTCCACTGCCTGGCAAGCTTTAAAGTTGTAATACATTTTTTGGTTCATTTTAGGTTCAGGTATCGCTAGGAGCAATCCTCATGTTCATCAAAAGGACGAGATGCAGAGATTGCAGAGCAGGGATTCAGGAACTTATGCAAACTGCTCTCAGTTGGAAGCCTCAACGGGGACTTTAATGCAGAAGCACCAGGTAAAGAGAAGATCAGTTGCTAAATTTGCCAGAATAAATGTTTAGAGGGACAAAGCTGCTGCCAAGTCACTCCTTTTTGCAGACTGGGTAAGCTGGCAGTAGGCCTGAGGAAAGGTCTGAGTAAACAAGAAGCAATCCAGTCGCTGTATCTTTTCTGTCATTTGTTAATCCATTATCTCCTTTGGCAGCAAAGCCTCTTGAAGCTACCAGGCCTTTAGATGTGCTCTTGGAAAAGCAGTGTCCTCAGCTACAGAACAGAAAGCCACAGTAAATGGCTGGGCTAAGTAGGTAGAAAAGGTTTCTTTTGAAACTGAAGTGACTGATGTGGTGAATTACAGGGGCATTTGAGATGGTTTTTCTAATTAAGTTGCCTAAAAACTTCTGCCACTCTTGGCTGGTCCTTGCTCTCACTTTGCCATTTGGTTGACATAATATTTTGATACAGGGATGGTCCCCAGGGTGTTTTCAGGTGTTGTTTTTAACCATAAGCTTTAGAGCTTTATGGTTTCTTAATTTCACAGATGGAAGCTTAAAATCCAGCAAACATTTTTAGTGTCCTTGTTAGGAGTAGTCTGCCCAGTCACAGAGATCTTTGGGAAGAAAGGGTCAAGGGTGCCATTTTGGGAAACTCTTCTGTTCTCTGCCCCTCAGTGCTGGCTCAGGGTGCAAGAGGTGACAGCAGCTGCCTGGTGCCAGGGATGGCTGTGAGCTGCTCAGCTCCTGGGTCAGGGCCATGAGTGAGAGGCTGAGGTGGAGACTTTCCAGGGAAACAGAAGATGGTTAAAAATTTAGTAATGCTAGCTCAAAAAGGTGATAGAAAATCCACACTTCAATTACAGATTCCTTTGCTTCTGAAGATCCCTGGTTTCTAGGCACCTCCTTCTGAAAATATAGGCAAACATTTCCCTGCTTGTAGAGTGTAGATGTGTATTGTGAACCCGTGTTTCCTGCTCTGAGCATCCCTCCTAAGGCCTATCAACAGGCAGCGGGTACCTTGGGACATTTGTGCCATGATTAATTCACTCAGCACTCTGCAGCCTGCTTGGTGCAGGGTTCAGATGAAATATCAGTGCAAGTCTAAGAGGAAAGGGAACATGCTTTCATCCTGGTTGCCAGCCTTGGCATGAATTGTTTTATTCCTGCAAATATTTGCAGCTTTGCCAGGACAAATCCCCTATGTCCTGGTACCCACATACCTTTTATCGCTTTCTCCGAAAGCTGTGTCTCAGTATCCCACAAAAACCCTGCTTGGGAAGGAGAGAATGTCATTGCATTAGTGATACACTAAATCCCAGAGTCACCAACTGTATAAGGAAGTAAGGATTTCATTTATTGCTGCCTGACATAGGGGCAAACAGAGAATCAGAAATAGATCTGAAGTGTAGTCTGCGTTTGTTTTCACCTTGTCATTGGCAGGTCTGTAACAGCAGCCAAGCCAGTGTAGCCTGTGATTTAAAATATCACTTGAGACTGTGCCTGTATCCAAGCCTGGCTTTGGAGACCAACTAGGTAACACTGTTAAGAGTGTGTAAATATCCATTATTCATAATGAGCAGGAACTGTTAGGTTTGTTATCACTAATATATTGCTATAAGAGTAAAGCAGTTTGAACAGAGGACAACCTGTTTCTGAAAAACCCTGGACAGTCATGGTCAGAATAAAACCACATTTACATCTTTGGTGTTTTGCAGGTTATTCCTTTTCAAAGCCTTCTCCTCCCCAAGTTACTATTAGGAAACTAAACAACTTTTCCAAACATCTTAGCAAGGAGATAGCTTTGAAAGTAATTCTACTGGGAAACCCTTTGTAAGCTGGAAGATATTTCTATTTATGAGCAAAAACCAGGTTCTTCATCTCTTTCTGCAGATCTGTGGGGGTCTCTGGGACTCCTCTGCATCAGTGCACAGGAACAGCTGGTTGTGATGCAGTTTTTCAAGCTGAAATGTGGTTTCTTCTCTGGGGTCAGGCGTGGAGGCAGGTGCCAGGGAGCCCCTTGGCCACCCCTGCTCATCAGGGCTCTCTGCCCATGGGACCTGCTCTGGTCCTCAGTGCTGGCAGGGAGACAGGCAGTCAAAAGCTGGGCTGGAAAAGGAACATGCTGCCATAGGTTCCCTCCAGCCCTTCCCTCAGTTTTTCTGCTTAAACCTGCTAATGTGGAAGGTTGAAAGGCAAGTGCTTTAAAAAGACATATCTGTGGACTGTGGTCCCTGCTAGAGCAGCAGAGCCTATGCTGACAGCACAGGGCAACAGGAAAAATGGTGACAAAGGAAATTAAAGCTAGTGCTGGGATCATCTTTTGGTCTGTAGGGTTCACACCTACAGTAAAGAGCTTTGATGTCAAGGGAAGCCACTCATTTCAAAGTATGAACATAAAGCAGAAAGGATCTTGCATCCCCTATATTAATATTCTCGTTAGTGCTGACTCTCTGTAGCTTAGTTTGGCAAATCATTTATCTTTTCTCATTAGTGATTAAGTGTATCTGTGCAAATATTTTTCTCTGTAGCTTTTGTGGGGTTTTTCTTCCCCTCTGCACCAAAATACTTCCTTTTTTTTCTCCCTAGAGAACAAAGAAAATAGATTTTCTGACCATATGGCTGTTGCAAAGTGGTTTCCCTGGCAACTGTAACCTACAGAACTTCTTAAAACTTTTTTTCCTGTGTGGATATCTTTTTTTTTTTTTTTTTTTTTTTTACTGGTTTGTTTTCAGAATCTTCTCATCTTCTCCAAAATCATTACAGCAGGTGGAACAGAGGTTAACCATGAAGGCCCTGGTGTGTCTTAGAGAGCTGGGATTCATTCACTCAGATTTGTTCAAGTCCTTTTGGCTCTGCGGATGTTTGGCTCGATTTGTAGGGCATTTAATAAATTCCTCTTGGAATTAGTGTGGTATTCTTTACATAAACAGATGAAAGATGTCCTGTATGGCTTAGGGAGGGAAAAAACCCCACCAAAGATAACTTGAAAGATGAAAAGGGAAGCCAGTGGGGCCTCACATAGGCAAAAGCATCCTCTGGTTTGCAAGGAGTTGGCTGGGTCCTGCTCTGTTGAGGTACCAGAGCTGGGACCATTCTGTGCTCCCCTCCCCACCAGCCCCGAGTGCTCTGTGGCCTCTGCCCCGTGTGGAGAGAAAAAAAGCAGGGAAAACAAAAACAGCTTTTGACCTCCTCTTGTTAGGCATGGCTCTGCCTCTGGAGCAAACAGAGCAGCTGCCCTTTCCCTTACCCTGAAGGGCAAAAAATGCCAAGTGTCATTTTCTGTATGCTTGGCCTTTCTTTTGGTTTCAGAGGCAAATCAAAAATCTGCTCTTAACCAGTGTGTAAGAAACCATTTCTCTTAATAAATGCAACCTTGTCCTAAACACCCATGTGCACACAGCCAGCCTCCCTGCTTTCAGACACTTCCTGTGAACTACAGTTTCCACCTGTTTCTTCTGTGGATTGAGAATTCACTATATTTTCTCCTAGACAAGAGCAGAAAAGATCCTTCAGGACTCCTGTCCCAAACAAGTTAAATTACAAAATGAGATGATAGGCAACTTGGAGAAACAAAAGTCAATGTCTGTAATTTGGCAACCACCTGAACTAATCAGTAAATTGTCAAAAACCTGTAAGTAGTTTCATTAAAATAATAATAAGGTCTTTTAACTTCCTGTTGTCTGAGTGAAAGAAAACAAACAAAAATCCAGAAAGCCCTGGTGTAAACAAACCCTCCAGGTTCTCATCATTAGCCAGTAAAACACAGGACAACAGATGCTGGATTTGAATTTTTCCAGGGTAATATATGCATTCAGTGTCCCAAAGAATAAGGCTTTAAAGCACATTTTCTGCAGCCAGCTAAATAATTCATCCTCAAACCCTCTGTTTTAAATACAGTGTTAAAAGGGAAAACACAAAAGAAGGCTGAAATCAATAGTCATGATATGCTACTAAAGTAGGAACAGCATTTTAGGAATAACCAAACTCAGTGTTTAGAGGAATTATACAGGAGTAGGGATCACAGCTTCAGTGTTTAACCCTTTATATCTTCTGCTCAGAGAGCTGCTGGGAACAACAGATTTATGCTGGAAAACCTCAAAAGTACTCATACAAAGGCATTTAGGGAGTTTATATTGTTTAGATATTCACTCAATTATTTGGGGTCCCTTTCTCTTTCAGTAAAAGGCTGTTTCTTCTGGAGCCTTGACCACCTTTTACACTTGTTCTATCCTTTTGGGATGCTATTCATTTACCTCTTCCTTAGATCTTAGGCATCCAATCCTTTCTGAGCCATCTGTGGATGCTGATTTCCATCTCTGTTCCCATGGACATGGATACAGAACTAGCTCTGCCTGCTTTCCCCTGCTGCTCCTTTGTATAATGTCCCTTCAGGTGCCAGATGCAGTTGTCATCCCACCTTTGGCTGCTGAGCTAATGTAGGTTGCTGCTATTCTGTAGGAAGAAACTAACTGCAGTGTCCCAGGAGCTATAAAAGAGCAGCCATTTGATTTAATGTGAATTATTTACCATGGAAAAAATCTAATCTTAGGGTGTAGTTTAATATTGGATTGACTTTAAGCCAGCATAAGAAACCCCCTACAGAGACACAAAGAAAAGGATCCTGTCAGCCCATATGTTTTTACACGATGCACCTCACTGTGCGCTCAAGGAGTTAATTAATTATTCAGGCGCCTTCAAACACAACACCGGGCAACTTTACAGAGCTCCCAAGGAGTGAAACTTCTGGACAGGGCTTTGGCAATAATCTGCTAGTGACAACTGGGTCAGAACAGGGACGAGCTGAAATCCTTGGTAGCCTGAAGATACCTGCTACTGTGGGGTGGTTGTGGGGTGAGTGAGCAGCTGGCCATAGGAGATGAGCTTAAGGTGGGAAGAGCACTGACTGCTCAGATTTTTTGCCATTTCTCTCCAGAGAAACTCAGACACTCTCATCTTGCCTATCAAGGGGCAAGTAGCATTTTTTCAGAGCATTTCCATGTTTATAATGTATTTGGCGATCAGCTGTTCTTGTGAGAGTAAGTTGTGGGGGTTTTTTTAATCAGGATAATTTGAGAGCAATTACTTGTTTGTCTGTTAATAGCTCCTAGATGAGATTCACAACTATTAAAATATTTGCTGTCAAATAGTTTAGGAAGGAAAAAAGTAAAATCTAAGCTACTTTCAGGAGCTGTAGAGATTGGTGAATGTTGTACTCAACAGAACTTTTCTAGAATAATGGGCTCAAGTATTAGTCTGGAGACTTTGCTTATGTAACTTGTTTATGGCAAGTTACAAAGGGATTTTTGGAGAAGACAGGATTTCTCACCTGTAGAGGTATTCCTATGAAGAAAGTGACAAATATGTTGTAACTTAAACCATTTCAAGGGTGTGCTTAGATCTTCTGCAGAAAGAACAGGTTTGGTATTTGGCCAAATTCTTTTTGGCTGCTTTGTGCTGGCTGTATAACACATTTTTTTCATTAATTCAAAGTATTTTCTGGAGCAAATACATTATCAGGTTCCAGTAGTGTATATGCTTGTCTCAGGTATGTGATTGCTGTGCAAAACATTTTGTTTAGCTTGTTTTCTTGTATTTGATAAACAATATCTTACTCCTTCTTTGGCCATTATTTGTGGTGTCTGACCTGGATCAGCATTTGGCTGTGCATGATTGCCAGTGTTGGTGGTATTTGTGTTCTCTGTTAGCCACTGCTGGCCAGAGGCTGCCAGTGCAGGGGGTGCCTGCAGTGTCCTACCCCTGCCTGTGACATCCTTTGCTGAGGCCACTGTGGTTTGCATCCTGAGCACTCTCTGAACCCAAGAACCCAGGGAAACCTTTTTGTGACACATGGTCACTGGCAAAAGGCACATCCAGAGTTATATTGAACTACTCAACACCAATGGGCTTGAGGGGGTTTGATAGTGCCTGTGCCATGTGGCTGAAGCTGCTGCCCTGGCCGAGTTGAAAGGTCCTTGCAGGTGTTGTGGAGCTGTCCCTGTCCCTGCTGACACGTGCCAGGAGGGAGATGCAAGACTCATGACAGTGATGCTGCCCACCAGAAATGGTTACAGAGGTGTGGTTCAGTTTCCACAGACAAAAGCTTTGCCTTGTTCATAAGCTGCAAGACAAGACAGGCAAGTCGTGAAAGGTTTGGCAGATGTAGGGCAGGATCCTCCCATGGCAGCAGCTCCAGTCTCTCCTCTTTGTTTTCATTAGCCTGTAACTAATCCTGACATCTCCAACCAGCAGTATTTGTGAGATGCCTCAAAGGTTTCCAGTGGAAAGATTTCAGGTGTTCTTGACACCCCCCTCCATGTACATTCATGTGCTGCTTTCACAAAAATTTATATTTTATTATAATGCAAATAACAAACTCCTTCAGATATTCATGTCTTCCCACTCACACTTCCTTTTTGACTGTCAATGATTTTTTTTGTCTGCTTTTTTCAATTGAATGTTGATGCTCTGATAAAGAGCATCAAAGGTCTAGTAATGTGTCAGTGCCTGATTATTATGTCAAATTATGATTTTTTAGAATAAGTCTGTAGTAATAGAACTTTTCTGAAAGCCATAACACATTCTACAGCTTTAAAACCTCTGCAGTTACTTGAGTGCTTTTACCATTTTTTTCTATTTGAAAATAATTCTTTAAATAATTTGTATATAAGCAAAATACAAGCATGAAAACATTCCTGTGATAAAGTAGCTGAATATTTAAGAATTCCATTAAGTCTTTACATATTACTTCAATGAAATTTGTCTGAACCTGTAACAGCAGCACTGTCAAGGTTTGGATTGCTCAGCAAGGGCAGCACAGAGCTCTGTTGTGGTTACTAGTGTAAGCAAACACTTGTTCTTTGTAATGGATAGAAAGGAAGGACAGATTATATCGACAAAAATCACATTTCCCACTGTGTTTGGTAAAGGGTGCTGTAACATGGGGCCTGCACAGGCTGGAAAGAAGCCTTCACCTCTTAAGGGATGATTATCTGGGGGCAAATAAGGTGCTCAGATTCAGGCTAAATTAACTATCTCCAGGGAGAAGTCATCTTTGAGTGAAGTCACATGCTGCACCTCATTTCCAGTTACATTCTTTGTTATCAGGAAATTATGAACACAAGCTTCAATTTGGAAGCAGAAACAAAACCACCCCAGATAATCTGAGAGCTAAAGTTTCTGGAGGAAGGTGAAAGTGGTATTTCAGCAGATTTGGTCTTGAGGATTGACAAATTTAAAACACAATAAATTAAAAAAAAAGGGGGCATTTTCTAATGAGCTTCTTGCCACAGCCATTTTGTAGAATCAGTTTTCAGCAATATCTATTTCTTTAAGCTTTGTGCTCAGGGATTAAGTCAATATTAAGAATATGGTGACTCTTTCAGAGATAAGCTGTTGTATTTAACTGTGATGGTGCAATCAAGCTTTTCCAAAAAATTGTAAATGGCTCTTGACTAAATGAGGCTTATTCAACTGGATGAAATTTAATTTTTGTGTCAGTTGGCAGGATATTAACAAGCTTGAAGCCTTTTCTAATTCAGCAATTTTTGGCAGAGGATTGCTACTGAAAAGAGGGATTAAGTGCTCCAGCCTCTGCATATGGTGCTGAAGGGGAGAGTTTTTCTTTAGAGCAGGTCAGTATTTTGTAAAACTCCTTTAGGAGAAGTCTGTGAGAGAGGTGGGGGGATACTGACCCTCTCTCTGTTGATTAACTTTGCATTAACTTGGGACAAGCATCCTTGCTGCAGAAAAGTTAAAATGCCCCACAATACTTTAGTGACTGAAGGAATGTCCCTGGCTGGAGTAAGAGGGTGGACTTTGTTCCCTGGGTGCATTGCAGGCAGTTCCCACTTGTCACAGGGATTCCCACAGGCTGCTCCTGTAACCCTGTCAGTGACACAGAGCCACCTCTGCAGGAAAAACCTGGCGTCCTGTGGCACTTAAAAGTGTATTGATTTACCCATATTGAGATGGAAGCCTCTTACACCAACATGAAGCATCTTTTTTTCTACAGGTGCTGGTTAAATTAAGTAATGCCAGGCTGTGCAAGTTGTACCGTAGCACCAGGCAACTTTCTAATATTCAGCTCTTTTTTTTGCTATGTGGAACACCTTGATTCTAGTATAGTTGATAGAAGAATTCTATTTTTCCATTATCTTTTACTTCTACAGAGGTTTTGCATCATAACAATACAAAATATAATCTCTGTATTTAGATTTTGTTTTGTGGTAAGTTTAAAATGGGATGAAAAGCTGAGAGGTAATACAAGGTGGAATTAAGGAAAGATAAATAGTAAGAATGAATTCCCATGTCACCATCCATTTTATTAGTTGCCAATCTCTTTGTCATTTTGTCACCACAGATGATATTTTCTCCTTTTCTGCTCACTCTCATGTTTAAATTGATCAATATTTGTATTATGCCTGCTGGCATCATCTTATTGCTTGTACATTTGTTCCACTTCTGTAGATTGATCCTTACCCTGCTCCAAAGAGCAAGTATAAGTTGTTGTGGCTGCCAAGGCTGACCTTTAGTGTAATTTAAATATAATTTCTGAGCACTGAAAGCAGGGGAGGTGTTTTAGAGTTTGCACACTTTGGGGAAATGCCTGTGTCCTGCTGTGGAAGAGGCAGCACAGTGCAGGAGGGGTGGAAAAGCTCTTGTGCAGGAAATCAGAGCCTCCCCTCCACAGCAGCCCTTGCTTCCAGCATGCAGATGGTATTTATTCTGATTGAAAGCTTCCCCTGAGAAAGAAACCCAAGCTGCCTGCCTAGTCCTGTCAATCCTCCTCGCTGTTTCCTTCTCCACCTTGTGTTCTGCTTTAGACTCTTCATTGCTGTGTGGTGTTTTTTCCCTACTGTGCAATGCATTAGAAGTCGTGCACAGGCTGTGATATTCAGTTTGTGCTGCTTTTCCCCTTCATTTTATATGGCGGCCTTTTATTGATTGTGGAGTTTGTCACACAGTCCTGCTATGTTAGGTTAATTAAATTTTTGTGGTTGCCTTTGTGAACTGAGGACTTCACTTTTAATAAGTGTAGATTATACTTACTTTAATCCAGGACCATTGAGGAAATAATAATCTGTTCTGTGGGATGCATTTCTTTTTAACTTAGGGTTTTCTTTGACTCCAGTGTCCCCTGTGTTTTCTCTACTTACAGCATCCAGAAATATCTCCAAAAAATGAAAATAAGTGAGATACATTCTCTCCCTGTTTTGCTTGTTCCAGCAAACATTCACTTAGCCGAGTTAACGAAGAGCTCAACAGCCACACAAGGCTTGTTTATGTTGTTATGGGCTGTCTGTGTAATCACTTCCAGAGCCAACAGAAACCTAAAGGAAAAAATTGCCAAGCTGCAGCTGGAGGACTGCAAACAATCCATGGCATTTGGTGAAAGTTTAAATTAACATATGTTACAGCAGACAACAAGCAAACAGCTGGGGAATATGACAGCTGTTATCCATAAATAATGTTATGTTATCAGCACCTATATTTATATGAAATTTTACTGGGTAAAGATGCAAATCAGTATTTCATTACTTAACAACGTGACTGCACTGTAGGAAGAGCCCTGGCTGTCTCCAGTGTGTGCCACGGGCTGCACAATCAGCCTCAGTTCCTCCCAGGCTGCCACCTGAAACCCAAGGTCTGGGCTCTTAAGCACTGAAGAGTTTCCAGATTTTCAGAAAGGGGATGTAAAAGCGCTGAAGTTATATTTTTGTTCTTCAGCATTTGCTTTGTTGGGCTCCAGATTGATTAGTGGTTGGTGTTGGTTGATTTTAGTGTTTGTATTGCCTTCTGAAATTGGCCAGGGGACATCTTTTACTCTTTAGACACAATATTTTCTAGTTATTGCATCTTAATTTTTTGTCATTCTTTTTCCCTCATACAGAAAGATACGAACTTGCCACTTGAGTTCAAAATATCTGTTAAAATATACAACAGAAAACTCCCTCCTGACCAAATTCTGTTAACCAAGTGGGAAAAGGGGTTTCTCTGTGCTTCAGAACTGAACCTCTCTGGTTCACAGTTCATGTTAAAATAATCACAAGATGGAAGATTTAGGATTTGACTCTTCAGCTCCTTACAGAGCTGTAATAAATGAGCTTAACTGTTGATTATGGGTGGTTACTGAATATTATCTGGTTTTAAAGTCAACATTAATGCAAAGGTTTTGTACTAACTTCTTCCAAGTTTTCTAGCTAGCATCTGTTCACTTAAAAATTCTCCTGGGCAGCTATATGAATTATAATTGGTATTTTCCAGAAGTGATCAGACCTGTACAAGTAGTTCAAAGAAAACTTCTGTCACATCAGTTGTCCAACTGGGTATTTTTCATTAGAGTGGAGAGAAATGTGGCTCTTACCATCTTAGGAGAATCGACAATCTTGCTCAGGAAAAGAGTAGTTTCTTTGTAAAACTAGATTGTACACAAAATACGTAAATTACTAAGGCTCCTATTGGCAACTGCTTATGCTAAGGAAAATATTCACAGGGTATTTGTGGAGCTTAAAAGCAAACAGATGAATGAAAAATGGTCTTATTATCATCAGCACACTTGGCATATTGCTTTTAAATAGCTCGAATGCAGATAGAAGATACATTAAGAAAGCTATTTGATTCAGGCGCTTTGCCAAGAATAGGCAATGATGTTGTTTACAGTTTATTAATACTGAATAGGGTGAAATTATATTCAATTTTAGTATCTGGAGAAAGCATGGCTTACTGAAAGGTCAGACAATTGAAAGGCTGCCCAGACTCTACAAAATGCAGGAGCTGAGGGTGTGATCTGGAGAAGCACAATAAAAGTATCAGAAGAGAATCAAACTGAAAGAATACTGATCTGAACTGTTCCTCCTCTCTAATTGCCGTATCACATTCCTTGCAATGCAAATGATTATCTGTGCTGACTCTCTTTAAGCTGAGCAAAGGCTATGTGATAGTAAACGAAAGCTGGAAAAAATAATTGCGACTCCAGGCTGAAAATCGGTGTACCTGACCCAAAACTACTTACAGGCAATTTGCCATGCCTGGCTTTAGGAAAAGTGAGGATCCATTTAAAGCAACCAATTCACAGCAGCGATGACAGAAATTTGCAAGGCTCTACCAAGTTGCCACAGTTACTGGGGAGGAACAAATTGGGTCATTTGTCACTGAAGAGAGTTGGGGTTTTTTTCCTGCTTGTGATATTTCTTTTTCCTGCACCCTGTGTTGTGAAAACCTGTTACCATCCATCCTCACAGTCTTCAAATGTGCCCTGGAAAAGCTGGCAGGTTCAGTGGGTCTATCTGGGATACAAAACATTCAGAATAATCCATCACTTCTCCCTTGGTTCTGGTATTCCATTTTTTCCCCCTTAAGTTATCCTTTGTTGTCCTGGTAGCTAAGAGTGATAAACTCTAGTTAAATAACATCATTTTGTGACAGAGAAGGCTCCCCCATACTGCTTTGTCCTAGAGAATGAAAAAAACCCTCACAAAATCTTTCAAGTGGAGGGTTTCTGAGGGAATGGAGAAGTACAAGAAGATGACACACAAACCCACTGTGTTGCAAGTAATCTCCATCTGGGATAAAAAGGAATGATGTGTGAGGAGTGTGAAATTAAAATCAACAGTAACATTTATAAATACACACAGTACTAGTAATGCTAATTTAACCTCTGCCAATACTGTCCGTTAAAGTATTTTGGCCAAAAGGCTCAAACTATTCTGCTCTTATCTGGGAAGAAACCTTTGTAGCCAAAAGATATTCTTATACTGGATGTAGTTTCTTGAATCAAAGATCATGGATTTAAATTCTTGAGACTGTGACAGAGGGTCACAAGTGCGGCTGCTGTTAGGAGCACGAAAAAATGAGGCAGGCCAGCAGGAGGTGAAGAAGGAAAAGCTTTACTTTATTTTTCTGACTCCATATATATACAAATTTACAGACAGGTCAAGATTGGCTACACAGGTAGCCACCTCTTTGACCTCATTGGTGAACATCACCTTCAATCATTCATTCTCCTCCTAGAGAGGAAAAATGCAAACAATTCTAAGAATAACCATAGTTTACTTGAAGCTGCGTGAGAACGAATGCAAGAAGTGAAAAACAGGCCAACTTGAGGCAACATCAGACAGATCTTTGCTTCAACCCACAGTGATGCCAAACTCTTCATGCCTCAATTATTTTCATGCAGTAGGAATTTGATGGGAAAATGTCTTTGCTTTCCTTGCTCTCAGGACTTAATGGCTCTGATGAGTCTGTTCTGGGGAAAAGATGGTATTGCTGTAGGGTCATTGGAGCACCTGCTGGTAGGGCTTAGGGGTACTGTTATTTTTTGACTGTGCATCCCTCCCAAAATATTCTTTTTTAAAAAACCAAAAACCTTTAACAGGCTAAGAGTCTCAGGATCACACAGATGTTTGTAATCCCATGTGTCCTGTGGATACCTGTTATCCTGAAAACTTGGAGAGTCCTTTGCACACACACATCTGTGTTTGTCCTTCCTTTGGTTCCCTTCACCTTATCTCTGTCTTTTCATGTTCTGGTTTTTGCTCTAGGATAATAACAGTGGATTAAAGGCCACATAAAATGGTCTGTGTTTATTTGCAAACAAGAAAAAAATGGTGTGCTTTTTCCTGATTTGTAGAGCAACAAGAAGGATGTGTCTTGATGATAATTAACCTGACTGAAAATGCAAAGTAGAGCTTTAATTGTTCCTTCAGCCATTAGGTATAACATAAGTGGTCTTCTAGACAGACAAAAAATTGAGGGCATAGTTTATATATCTCTAGCAGCACCCTGTGAAAGCTCACTACTTTTGATATGCTCAGATTGGTCAGAAGAACCCAAGCTGTCATTTCAAAGCAGAGAAGTGTGAAAACAGAGCGACCATTTAGCATGGTGCAAAAGGATATCACGAACTAAACCTGGAGAAACAAGAGTAAATGTGACCTTTAATGTGTTTAGCTTTAAGATCCTCGACTAGGTGTGATCAACGTGCAGTAGGAAATTGAGGATTTATTGGGTCTCATCATGTGAACCTGCAGGGTGGCAAGCAGGCGTGCTTGGTGAGGAGGAGGATGTTTCTGGTCAGCAACGCTGGTTAATAGGAGATAGCTACCAAAAGTGAGGGCTCCTGCCCTGTGTGAGAGGAGAGGCCATGTGAAAGAGCAGTAATTGCATATCTGCCAGAGGAAATCCCCACAACAAGGTTAGGAGTGCAGTCTGGGAAGGTACAAGTTCCTAGGAAGAGTGGTCTTTCTGCTGCTCACAGCTTCTGTCCCCTGCAGGCAGCAGAATGGGGAGCATGGACATTTAGATGGAATACACTGTAAATGCCAAGGAAAGCCAGGAATGGGCTGGGAAATTAGAGGCCATCTACAGCCATTTAACTTTATTAATCAGAGACGTCAAGCACTGAGGAAACAATTGTGTACTACAATAATATGGTCGATGGTGACTACCATAATGATTATAAAACCCTTAAAATGATAAATATGAACGAATGCTATAACAATTTCCTTCTCTCAAAGTGGATAACTGCAGGATTTGTGGAATTGTGTTTTAAAGTTTAAAAGAAATAAATAGCTGTAAGCCAATAGAGCAAATAGGGAATAAAAACACTTTTTTAAAAAGAAGGAAAATTAATTTCCTCAGGCCACTAAAAATGACTAATCATGTGAGCCATGCAGTTAAGAGCAAAGTTTATCTTGCTCTGCTGTAGCCTGTAGATAGTGAAATCTCTGCTCTGAAGGTTGTTACTTGTCACACTAATTTACAATGTTCAATGCTGCTGCTATTTTATTCATTGGTCAGGCACGATTGCTACAGCATCTACAAAGAGTGTGTGGTTTTTCTAGTCTTTGAATAAGGACTGACAGACCCAAGAATTTAAGCAAATTAAGTCTTGACCTCTTTTACAACTTTCACCAACCAGAACCTCATGTGGTGTGGCCCTGGACAGGCGCTTGGCAGATGTACCCTTGAATATTGGCTCTCCAACTTAAGTATTTGTAAATAAGTGCTACTGCTTACTCACACATTCATTTAAGAGGCAGAATACACCTTGCATTTAATGTATTATTGAATACCAGGATGTTCTCATCATGGCTCTTCCACAGGTCTGTATCCTGTAATTAGATACTTAAAAAGAGAAACAACATGATTGGCAGCTCTCTATCCATAATTCATTTGTTTATGCATTACCATACATAGTTTAGCTAATGGCACTGATTAGAACAATATAGGTTTCCAAAAAAAACCCATCCCCAAACCTGTCAGCCCTGATGCTCCATGGAAATGGAAGGAGGTGGGAGCTGCCCTGGGACATCACTGGGGATTCCTGATTTACAGCTCTGATACATATGTATTGCCTGAAGATCTTGCCCTCAAGATCCATGCTTTTCCCTTCAGCAAGCTGACAAATTTCCCCATCTTCCATGTTGTTTTTTCCTTTTCTTAGAGGACGAGGACCATTTAAAATGTTAATAGAAAAGCAGCAGGTAGCACAAGCTGTCATTTTGTGCAGTGGAACAGATTCCAGATCAAGGATTCAGTGTGTAAAGCAAGCTTGGTGCTGGCCCTTGGGGTGAATTTCATTAAAGATGATGTAAGGAGTATTATTGCTGCCATCCTCTCCCTCTGTACTCACCTACTGCTCAGTCTGCAAACACAAACTTTACACCACTGTGTTGGCTACTGTAGTAGAGCAGTCTGTCTATCCTACCAGCACTCTACTTTGTAATACTCCTTTCAAAAACTCTGCAAATGGGGCTTTGTATGAAAGTCCAGATTTCAAAGCACTTCACCTTGCTGGACAACTTTCTGTGAGTTGTTTGTGATGAGGGTCCTCTCACTTGGTGCAAATAGTGTGGCTGAAAAACAAAATGCTGAGTGCACTTGGGAGACTGGGGAGGCCTTAGGACTTGATCCATAAGGTCCACTTCCAGCTCAAGGCAAAACTTCATCCTATCTGAAAATAAATTTCTTTCCAAGGAGAAAAGAGGAGAAGGAGATGTGGTTTATTTTACTGTGGAGGCATCTTTTTAAAATGGTTTGTGTAAAGCACTGGCCTACTGTGGAGGGCACATGCATCTTTGTGAATCAAACCTTCAGCTTTGAAATTTAGAGGGGGAGGACAGCCCAGGATGATACAGGAGGTTGTATGAGAATGTGATTTTGCTCATGTAGTTTTCCAAGGCTATTAAGTAGTTTGCATTTTTGAAAATCAACAGTTGCACATGTGGATTTGGATTATTTCTAATCTTTTTTTTGCATTATTCAAAATCTACTCTTTGGTTTGGTAGCAATTAATTTAATAACAATTTGTATTGATTATTGAGCTTCTCAACTGTGGTGAAAAAACAGACAGAAAGATGAGAATAACTGGCATTTCCTTCAACAATAATCATTCACCTCAATGGTCTATTCAGTTTTTCTCATTTACTCCTCCCCTTTAAGGATATAATTCCTAGAAATCAGGCTTTAATACTGGATCTGGTATTTAAGATTGTTCTATACAGTGGCTACTGGATGATCTCTAGTGTGTAAGGATTATGTTGTTGAAGAATAAAGCCAGATGAGTAGAAAATATTATGAAAGCTATGTTGAATAAATATAAAAGATGTGTAATATGGGTTTGGTTTTTTATTGGAAGCATGTGTGACTATAATACTGTATTTGTTCACAAGATAAAGTATTGTTTTGTTACATTTGATCAGCTGTGTTCTGGTTGAATTACAGTAGTGATTGTTCTTCTCTGCATATAAAATAATTTTCCTTTAAGCAAACCTGATATCAGCATGGAAGAACACGAATTATTCAAATTTCTGCCTCAAATAGATTGAGGCACCAAAACTGATGAGTGTCTAACAGAATGAAAGAAGGTGCAGGTAGAGCATGTTTCTAAAGTCTGTTTAATGCCAGCACACACAGATCTGAAACGTGAGACTGAACTTACTGCCCAGGGCAGTTCTGATGAGCTCCTCTTTCATGGTTTTGTGTCTCAGGGCTGCTGCACCTCTGCTGCCCTCTGGGTGTGTGATTCTTTCTCAGAATATTGGCATAAATGTGAGGTTTGTTCCCTGGGACAGAAAGGGACCCTGCTTGTAAGGAGGAGTGAGGGAAGCACATTGAAGGAACCTCTGTCCCAGTATGTCAAACACTCAGCACATTCTCCTGTGGAGTTTATCCCACTGAAGGTGCAGTGCTGGTGGGTCACACACACAGTGCCAGTGAGATCGCTTTTCGCCTGAGGAATCCCTTCAGTCACCTTCCAAATCTCAGTGTCAGTCAGTCAGACTGTTTCCACGTGGCACAGAAGCTTTTTCCACTAGAAGTGGAACTTCTACAATGTTATCTTATGTTTGGAACCCTGGATTAGGGTTCTGTTTTCTTAAAACTAAATGTTAGATGTAATCTCACTCATATCTAAGGTGAAGAAAGATGAGCCCAGTTTCTTATTGTGCTATTAAATAAATCTTGACTACTATCTGTTCCCCCCACTGCTTAAATGAGAGGTGGAATGACTGAAATTATAGGTAATCATAATTTGAACTTTGCTTCCTTTTTAGGTTTTTAAGCATTAATTTTCTCTTTAGCTTTCCTCATCTCTGCTTTACCTAATTACTGCACCATTAGTATCCATTCTTCTCAGTTTCAAACCCCCTCTTACTAAATTGTTAATGGTATTTTTTTATGAACACAATTTCCTATGTCTTTCAGAATTATCAACTGAAGCTGTTGTCAGTAATTAACAGATAGATCAAAAGAGTGCAGTGACCTGCTTGCTTCATGTGATATTGCATGTGCTGTGGCAACTGCTGCTGATATTTAGGATGTTTATTAATTTCTAGGACTACTTGTCCTTTCCCAGCCACTGTATTTCCTTACTAAAGGCTCTGTGACCAAAAAGGACATAACATGAGACATGGCCCCTAAACTGGTTTGGATTATCTTGAAAGATTCTTCTTTGCAAGAGCCTTTTTCCCCCCCTGTGCTGTTCTGGAGGGCTTCTCCCTTTCTCCCCAAGTGGGATCTGTTCCAGTAGAAGAATTTTTGCACTTTAGTTATGAAGAAAAAAAGGTTAAAGTGCTTCTATTTGCCCTCTTCCATGATAAGAATTGCACCAGAAAAATGTTGGCTGTTGTAGGAAGCCAAGAACTGTCTTGTCTAATGGATGTTCTGCAGAGAAGCATTCTCTGGAGAGAAACCTAAACTATGGAAAAATGACATGGCAATGAACAGTATCTGTCTGTATCAAATAGGAACTACTCACTGACCTGGTTGTTCAACCAGCCAGACCTCCCCTGATCCTCTGCATGGTCTGGGAGCATCTGTCATGATGAAGAGTAGGTTATAATTTAGGCTTGGGTACACTTTTATCCAGGTCATGGTTTTATGCCAAAGATGTGAGAAGAGCAGTTTTACCTAACTTTGGCACTGGCTATTTATTGTCCATAAAAAGAAACACAAGAGAGCATTCTGGACTTATGTCTTAGGTTCCAACCAAGATGAAAATAAACTTTGGAATAGATAAATTTTGAACTGAGGCAAATAATGTCCATTTTAGAAGCATGACATTCTAGAAATGGCCAAATTTCAGCTCCTGGTAATGAATGCAGCTCCAGCTGCAGAAAGGTAGCAGATAAATAATGGGGCAGTGTGCCTTCAGGTATTGCATGTGCATGGGAATTACCTAGTCTGAAATCACCTTGGTGCTGGTGACTTGGACAGGTGGCATGAGAAATGTGTAGGATAACATTGCCTCTGACTGCATGGACTGTGACAAGAGAGTGAGGTTCCCAACCAAATTATCAAAAAACAAAAAGAAATAAAAATGCCAGACCTGGGCAGCACATTACATAGAGACCAACACAAACTGAGGCTGGGTGCCTCAGCCTTGTGACTGCAGCTGTGTTAAAGGAGAGATGGCATTTCACTGGTTCATCCTCTGTTTCACTGGCTGTAATGGGCAGGAGCTAATGCATGTTTAACCCAGTGTTTCTTCCTTTTCCAAAGTATTCCTGGTGGTTCTCTTCACCTGTCCTTCTTCACAGCTGCCTGTGTCAGTCCTCTCCAGTGCTGGGAGGGCCCCTGGAAGTGTCCACACTTTTCTCATGGAGGAGTTTGCATTTAGTGCTTCTCACTGACACAGTACAACTGGCAGATTTATTAGCAAACAATATTTGTGCTGTCAGGCAGAACCATGGGCTACCTTAATTGACTGAATGTGTCAGGAATTGAAATTGAGAGCTCTTTTCTCCTGACATACTCTGCCTGCATGGTTCCCAGAAGTGGATTCCTACATCCTGCACATCACAATATGGTGCAAAAGCAGGTATTCTCCTGTTTCTTTTAAACACTGACTCACACCTTTAATTTAAAAGTGTTGTGAAGTAAAGCTCATAAAGAGACGAACTCATGTACTCTAGTCCAATTATTATTTTAAAGAAAAGTTGTTTTGTGAGCAGAACCTGGTTTTAAAAATCGTTCTTTCCAGGATTTTTTACCTTATATTCCCTAATATCTTACTGCCAGTTACAACCAGTTTCCTCTGGTTCTTTCATTATTCCTTGACAATCTCCTTCTTGCAGGAAGCCTATCTCCCTGCAGCATCCCCAGTTCATTTGGCTGGACAAATTGCTGTGGCTCGTTCAGAGCACATGTGTGCTGATTTGCTGGCTCTTATCTCTGAGAATGGGAGAAGATCTTTCCCTCAGCTGAGGCAATAATTTGGATCCCTTTTCGACAGTCAACTGTTTCCATTATATTTGCAGTGGTTTCACGCCTCTGAAAGCTATGCCATTTTAAAAGTGGCCAGGAAGTTCAAGGGTTGTTAAGGGAGACAGCCATATGGAGAGACTGCACAGATTTCCCCTTGTCAGGAAACTGCACAAAATAACATGACTATAAATGAATTTTGGGGCAGGGGAGAATTGGTAATGTTAATCTAAAACAGGTTGTTGTTGTTGTTGTTTGGAAATCAAAACTTTCAGAATAGTGTGGATTTGTAATTCTTGTAGCGATTCATTGCTGAGGGTAAATGTAGAGTCTTTGAAAGAACTGTCAAAACCAATTTGAGTGAATTGCAACTATTTTTTTCACTTTTTATTTTCTGAATATTCAGTAGTGGCTCTTTGATATCCATAGGAGCATGCATATTGTAGTTGCCACCAGTATAGGGAAAAAATCTTTTTAAAAAATCCTAAAAAAATGTGGATCACTTTTGGAGAAAGGGGTTTTGGCAATATGAATGTATTGGCATAAAACATCTTAAAAAACTGTACCAATGGGCTTTATATTCCCAATTGTCTTCCAGGAATAGAAATATTAATATCAGGTGAAGATACAATATTTCAGTGCTGAGAAATAAGAACCTTTAACCTTTCTGGCTGAAAAGCAAAGCAGACTGATTTATAGTTCCAGAGATTAAGACAGGAAATAGACACTGGTGCTATTTAGCTGCCTTCTAGAGCACTTGCTGGATCTAATTTCCAATCTGGGCTGATGGGTGAAACCATACATGAAGAGCAAGACTCAAAATAGATGTTTCCAACCAGATAAAACAACTGGAAATGCCCCACAATCCTGTTAGCTCCAGAGACAGCACTCAAAATCCTTTCAAAAAAAAAAAAAAGTCTATTGCCGCAAAATATTATGGAATGGAATGGATCCCCTTTATTACATGGAAAAGATGAAGTAACCCTCTGAATATACTGTATTAAAGAAAAAAAAAAGTTGGAATTTATAGAGTGAAAAATTATGAGCTTGGGTTTTTATAAGATTTGAAAGGTCAGGAGGGTAAGCAGATGGCTAGCTGTAGAATTTATTATGCTTTTAGCAATTGTTTTGATGTTCCAGGTGAAACCTTGCAAGCTTATGAGGCTGTAAAATTCTATGACCCTGCATTAAAGTGAGGATTATGCTCATAATATGCATGTGATTTTAGAGATCAATCTATCACACATTTATTGTCTGCCAAAACCTCACAGGATTCAGTGTGATTAATATCCTGAAATACAATTTTTACTATTCTGCAATAGTACATCCTTTTTTTAGTCCATTTTGCCTTTTTTTTTTTTCCTTTATAAAAGCAATACAGCCAAGCTTCTAATAATGAAATGATACTCTGGTAATGCTGAATGACTTTGCAGCAACCTTTCAGTGCTCAAAAAATGCCCTGATTTCACAAGGTGTGTAGAGAGTTGTCAGGGATGATTATTGCTCAGACTTTCTCAGATACACCAAGCTATGCTTAGCAGTAATAATAATGAAATAATAAAAAATTCCTGATTTCTAAACTCCTCTCTGAGTTTAAAAGCACAAATGCCTTGTTTCTTCAGAGAACAAGTTGTTAAACTTTTTCCTCCAAGACAGCTAGTGTGATTGAAATTCCTTGATAATAAAGACAGAGTACAGGAAAAAAATTCAGTGGCTTCCTAACTAATGGAGCTCACCACTGAGTCCAGGCTCCTGTCAGGAGAATACTGACCAAGAACAGCAGGTGGGACAAAGAGGGTCGGTATTTTCAGTATTTGCTTAAAACCTGGGGAAGAAGATACTGTTTCAGGACTTCCCAACTCTTGAAAGAAATGCCAAGAGCTGTATTTTTTCTTCAGTTGAAAAGGCATGCAAGTTTCACATGCTAGGAGCTCATTTTATGCACATACCCATCTGCAAGTCTGTGGAGAAGTTTTATTGCCCTATTTATGAGTTCAGCTAACAGCTGGATTCATTCCCTTTTTTGCCAAGAGGATCTTTAATTTTTTGTTAATGATTAATTTGTGTGCTGTGGTTTGGGGCACTGGTTGCTGAGCTCAGTTTTGGGTTGTACCCTGCTATGTTTTAATGCACAGCCATTGGTGGGGTTCTGCAGGGCTCTGCCCTGGCTCCAGTGCTCTTCAACATCTCATAAACAACTTGCATGCGGGACTCTTGAAGGGTTATTGGGCATGTTTGCAGATGGTGCAGGACTGGGAGGAGCTGTTGGCTCCCCCAAAGGCAGATGAGGCCCTGCAGGGAGGCCTCAACAAATGAGAGATGAGCAATCACCAACCACAGGAAGTTTAACAAAGGCAAGTGGTGGATTCTGCACCTGGGATGGGGAAACCTTGGATGTATGGACAGACTGGAGAGCAGATGAGCAAAGGGATCTGGAGATGCTCCTCTGTGGCAAATGGAACATGGGCCAGCAGTGCCCTGGCAGCTGGGGGGACATCCCTGTCCTGGGGGCATCAGGCTCTGCATGGCCGAGAGATTGTCCTGCTGTGCTCTGCACTGGGACAGCCTCTCCTCCAGTGCTGGGGCAGTTTTGGGTGCCATGATGTAGGAAAGACATTAAACTATCAGAGTGTGTCCAAAGGGGGCCATGAAGATGGTGAGGGCCCTTGGGGAGAAGCTGTATGGGGAGCGGCTGAGGTCACTTGGTCTGTTCAGCCTGGAGGATGCTGAGGGGAGACGCCTTTGCTGTGAAAACTTCCTCCTGAGGGCAAGAGGAGGGGCAGGCACTGATCTCTGCTCTGCGGTGACCAGTGAATGGCCTGGAGCTGTGTCAGAGGAGCTTTAGGCTGGATTTTAGAGAACTGTTCTTCACCCAGAGGGTGGCTGGGCACTGGAACAGGCTCCCCAGGGCAGCGGTCACAGCACCAGAGAGCTCAAGAACTCTCTGTTCTGGGCACCGGGTGTGATTCTTGGGGTGTCCTGCACAGCCCCAGGAGTTGGGTGCTGATGATCCTCATTGGTCCCTTCCAATTCAGTGTATTCTGTTGTTCTGTTCTTTGATAGTGTTTTAAAGTTTGTTACCTAAAATGAATTATCTATAATAACTAGATTTCTGCTTAAATGTTATCTGTATGGTTTCGAATCAGACAGAGTCAGTGCTCAAGCACGGAGTCTGAAGGGTTGCTATTGAAATTATTCCACCTTGCCAGAATTTTCCACAGGCAGAATCTCCCTGTCCTCAGTTCAGCACCTTTGTGTTGACTGAAGTTGGTGCACAGTTTCTGCACGAAAATGAGCAGTTAACTAAATGCTAATTAAAAGCAGCATGTCAGTTTATTGTGCTCAGTAGGAGCAGTCACAAAAGAACATGAACCTGAATTAATTTTTTATCCCTTTTTTTTTCCTCTTAGACCCCAGGAGACTTGAGGGGGAAAGCCTATTAAGATAACTCAAATGAAAATTTGAGATGGGCCTAAGAAGCTTCCAACCCTGTGAAATACTTTCCTAGAGCCTCCCCATACCTAACACAGTGGCTCCTCTGCTTGTCAGAGCAATGTGCCACAATTTCTGGAACCCAAAGGCTGTGTGAGGCTCCCATCAGTCTGGGTGCCCCATGCCAGCTCTGGGCTGGACCTGGGAGGTTTATTGATGCTGCTGAGCCCTGCAGGCACTGGGCACTCAGAGCAGGGATCCGTTCCCCTGATCATTAATCCCTACAGACCTGATCCAAAGTCTGTTGTGTTCAATGGAGGTTTACATTTTGGTTTGATAAGCCTTTGCTTAAGCTTTAAGATATGGGATAGAAGCAGATAGGGCAGGATGAAAGGTAGATGAGGTACAGGAGTGTGAAAAGACCTAAAATATGAGAAGTTCATCTCACACAGAGACCAGGTTCAGTTGGGTTAGCTTGGGTTGGGTTGTAATGCCTCGGGTGCCAAGCCACAATTAAAGGAAAGAAAAATGTGGCTATTGCTGACAGCATTCAAAAATAAGTCTGTGAAGAACACACAGACCTTCAGCAGCTCATTGGAGCCATACCCATTTGCTGCAGCAGAAAATGGGAGTTCACATAATCATGGATGCATTTTTTGTTCTTCCAGCAGCAGAGGAAGGATTTTCCTGTGGTTTTAAGTATAAAAGAGGTGGTTTTTTAAATATTTTGTGAATGTCAAACATTTGCTGCCTCCTCTGTTTCAGTGACGCTTTTTAAATCCAAAGGCGTTCTTGAGGCAGAGTTTGTTAGCCCCGGTAACTGAGGTGTGCGTGGTTGAGCTGATTGACCATGGCGTAGTACAAGGCTCTTATGAAGCCTTCCACTCTGTAGGTCTTTCCCAGCACACTCTTGATTTGTGCCCCTCCTTGGCTGTTCAGCTGGTGTGGCCTTCTTAAGGTCTGATTACCACCTTCCAAGTTAGCAGAAAGTTCACTTTATTCTAGGATCCAGAACCTTTTTCATCAGCCTTATCTAAACTCCTTTACCCCCTCCTGTTACTGTGGCATCAGGATGATGGGGTAGAAGAGCCCTTTCTTTTAAGGGACTAGTGGAGCACATACTGAAATCATCAGTTACCCAGAGGGTACAGTAGTACTTCATATAAGCAGTAATGACTTTAATAAAAAGTCTTTAAGCAACTAAATATTGTTAAAAGACCTATTTATTATAGGGGGCAGTCTCATGACATTTCATTGTAGATGTGTGGTTTGTTTCTCTGTCCCTCTGGTCTTCCAAAGAGCATAAGGCAGAAAGCAAAAGTTTAAGCTCAGTTTTGGCTCAAGCCAGACTCCTAACTTGCCAGATTGGTAACCTCTCTAAGAGAGGTTTAAACTGAGGTGATCCAGAAGGCTGAAAGCTCAGTTTCACCACAACACAAGGAAATCCTAGGCATTTTCCACATCTTTCTAGTAAAATTTCAAGTGGGATGCTAGGACATTGTGTCAGTGCACAAGAGGAGGGCTGACAAGACTGGAAGTCAGTAGAAAATATGGAAGCATAATGCATTGCCACACATCCTTTACCACACAACCATTACATTGTGCTGTACCACTCTGTTCTCAGCTCATTTGGCTCTTTCCACTGTTCTTTCTTCCAGCACTTCATTTCATCTGTCTGAGGAAAAAAAAAAATCAGACCTTAATGAGAGGCCATACTATCTTTGGCTTTAGCATCTTCAAGAAAAATATGTAGTCTATTGATAATCTAATTGTGTAAGGCTAACAGATTTTAGTTGTCCCAGTTACTTCCTTATAAAGGCTGAGAAAAGTTAGCAGGTTCTCATGCTTTACTCAAAGCTCCTAAGAAGCATAAAACTCCCCATTACCACCAGCTAATGGAGTTACTCCCTCAGCTCCAAATGTGTCCTTCCAGCTTTGGTGACTTTGTGAATGGGATTATCTTCCAAAAGCTTCTGACCCAGATTCCTTCTCTAGCATTCAGAATACCCTCACTTTGCTGGTGCAAGTGAAACTAAGGTTCCCATGACACTCCCATGTTCTTTTCATCCAACTCCTGGCTGATCCCTTCCCAGCAAAGTACTTTAATATACTAAGGATGCAATGGTTACTCTCAATTAAACCACTGGCTTGGTTCATCCCTCAAATATCTTAGGCTGTGTGTAAGCTGTTACTGAATGCATAAAATATTATTCATTGAATTATTACTGGTCATCTGTGTGGTTTTAATGCATTGAAGGGTCTCTTCAGCTTCAAGAGCAGTTGTAGCAGGTTGAAAAAAAATCAATGGGCTCTTTCCCATCAGATAGCACAAATCCCTTTTTGATAAATGCAGTTTCTCACAGAATGCCAGAACAATCTGTAATGATTCAGGACCACGTGAGCAGAGATGAGCTTAGCCACAAGTCTGTGACAGAGGTTATAAAACACAGAGCAACTTCTGCTCTAAAAAAACCTCTTTGAACTGCAGGAGATTTCCCACCACCTATCATTTCTTCTTTCTTTTTTTTTTTTTTTTTTTTTTTTTTTGTTAGATGGTCCTGACAAGTAAAGAAGCACAAGCCTTACTTTATTGCATAGCTATGCCAAGCCCTCTGGGAGGTCCCAGTGTGGAGGGAGCTAATTTCCTACCTACATTAAAAAAACTTTCTAATTGATCCGTTTAAAATATGTGCTAGACAGTCACCAATAAACTCTCAAAGAGGTCATCCTCATATAAATGAGGTTTAGGAAATAAGCTCCAAAGCAGGTATCCCTATGTCCTGTATGACCTCTGTACAGTCACTATGCACACCAGACCACAGTCCCTGTTGCTGCCAGAAAGCCTCTTCTGCCAGTGTGTACCAGGCCCCTCATTTCCACCCTACTGCTTTTATCTCCAGAACTCTCCAGGCGTCTCAGTGCACAGTCCAGATCCCCAGTGGGACAGGAACTGACAGCTGGAAATGTCTGGAGTGGTTTCAGCTCGGTGGAAATGAAGTGTGAAAACATGAAGCATGCCTGTGTTGTTGTTCACATGAATTGATTTTCTGTATTTGATACAAAGAATATTAGCAACTTGCCTGTTATTTTTGTAGTGTGTTTTCTATTACAGAGCGTTAAGCAGATGAAAATTACAGATGCTGTTAACTGGTGAAATCATCTTATTAAACCTAAAGTATTGTTTCTTCTTAATAGAATTTTTAATTCTTAGTAGGAGCATATATAGTCACATGAATATCTCGTGTTGTGGCACTTGTTAACAGTTGGTTTTCACTGCCCATTTTGATTGTGTGTAGCTTGCTTATTGGACAAAATCTGGAACACTCCTGATTTCTCTAGAATTAGGCTTTAGTGGACCCAAATGTGGGATAGCCCAGTACAGATTAGATAAATGATCTCAGCTTTAACTCCTTTACACCTTTGGTAGTATTACCCAAATCTGAGTACCAGATGTCTGCTAGGATCACACCTAAACTGAACTAATAAATGCTTCTGTATTTAAATAAATACCTCCAAGCTATTATGGTTTCTCAGTGTGCACAGTTTTAGCAGTTTTAAGTTGTTCTATTTTAGAAGTAACTAAAGAGAAATTTATCTGTCAGTGCACTAATACAATTCCATCATAAAACCTGATCTGTGTCCCTTAAACTTTGTTTTATAATCCTTATGTTGTAAATTAATGCCTTGTGCAGGCAGGAGCTCATAGTTGCTATTGAAGGCCTGTCAGGTCTTCATAAACAGCTACAAAGCTTCCATTTCTGTTAAGTTTGACTTCTCTGAGGACTCTCTGAAGGATTAAAAAAACTTGGGATTTTTTGCTTTCTCAAGGAATAAACAATATTATTTTTTTAATTGCCAATTTAGTTTTTAAAAATTTGAATAATTATTTTAAAGCTTTATCAAATATTTTAATAAATACCTCCAATATTAGCATTAATATAGCGTTTATTCTTCTGAAACTTTCTTGGAACTTACTTGACACAAGGTGCAATAACTGTACTAGACTAACCCCACAGACTTTTACCGTATGTCAGTCCTTCTGCCTTGTGTGTGTGCTTTTGTAAAGCACAATCTGGTTTAGATACATTGTCAACATCTATACAAAAGTGTTAGTGAAGATAAGGGACGTCATTGATGATAAAGTGGGGTTTTTTTTATATTCAGTAAAATTATTTGAGGCTACCCTTGAAAAGATGCACTTTGGAGCTTTTCTGTGATTCTCTCCTG
Source organism: Sylvia atricapilla (assembly GCF_009819655.1). NCBI lineage: Eukaryota > Metazoa > Chordata > Aves > Passeriformes > Sylviidae > Sylvia > Sylvia atricapilla. The sequence goes on from NC_089146.1 coordinate 9,493,197, forward strand.
ACATAAAGAGCCATGATGACAAAATGGGGAAAAAAGATCAAAATATCATCCAAGATTAGAAGACCTATATTAAAATTAGTAACAGTTCTCCTCAAGTAAAGCATGTAATGGCACATCTGGAGAGTGCAGAGGGGTTTCAGAAACTGTCTAATCGTATCTTGAATGGTCTGATTGATGCTACTCGCAGACACGATGTCGAGGGCTATGAAAGAAGTAATTGCAGAGTTTCTATTTGTCACAATATTCCTTGATGGGATTTCTGATGTTAGTAATTTGTCACAGAGGTTCATTGTCTTGCCGGATGTCAAACAGAATGGAGATGCCAGGGAGCTGATGATTTGCTTTCAGAATGTCAGTGCCAGGACTGTGGGAACAGAGCTGTGATGAATTTTGGGGTGACTGGGAAAGGGCAGTGTGCACTGGGGCTCTGGCTGTAGGGAGCAAAACTGGGTGGTTCAGGAGAGAATTCATGAGTGCTGCCTTCTTTTCTTTTTTTTTAACTAAAACACCCCTATCCAGACTCCTATTGCCCCCTGAGAGAGATTTCACTTCAAAAGGACTTGAGGATGATGCTCTTTACAGCTAAACAGCACATATTATGAGTCTGCTCAATATTGGTTAAGTGGCATGTCTGTCTGGGAGTGTGATTTACAGTCTTGTCATGGTGTTTTCCCCTCAGCTTACAAACTGTGGGGAAAGGTGTCTGAGACATGTCACCACAACACTGTATCACTCAGAAACGGGGTTTCAGACTGGTGCCTTCCTGTGATAGAGCAAAACTACTATAACCTCTGGTAGCTGTAGAGGGGACTGATCTTAGTGGTGGGGATCTTGCCCAGACAAGCCTTCTCTGCCACCAAACTCCCTTACAATTTGTCTTGTGCTACCTGGTCTTTCCCTCTGCTTTTCCCATTGGGGGATGCAGTGGGGATAATATTTTCTTCCTCTCTTTATCTTTGTATATCCTATTTTTAAAAAAAATCTTTTAGCCACAGACAAATTCTTACTGCACAAATATGTATTGCCTATTATAGGCAGAGCTTAACCTTGATGGGAGAGGTTTTAACCTTCATGGAGGTAAAGATTCCTTTATAAAAATAATCATCATATTTCTTTCTTTGGGTGATGTTCTGTATGGATTTAACACAATGCAAAAATATGGACAGAACTGAAAGCAAAATCCTGGCATTTCTCAGAAACTGTTCTGTTAGGTTTATTTTATTGTTATTCTTGAACAGATCATGCATAAATAAATTATAGGAAAAGTCAGTGATCTGCTCCAGAGAAAGACAAGTCTGCCTCCTGTCGTATCAGAGCATGGAAAAACAACCTAGAGATTAGACATGTCATTGATGGCAAGTTCCAGGCATAAACTGCTATAATCACTCTAGGAAAAAAACAAACCAACACAAATGGACATAAGAGAAAGCTGACTGTCAAGACACATCTCAGTAAAGTGCCTATGCATGCTCACAGAGTGTAAATAAATAGGCAGAAAGGAAAATAATGCAATGGTAAAAATAAACACAGTACAGAAAGTTCTCGTTATAGGTTGAACAGCATTTTGGCCCCTTGCTGGAATAGATGGAGACTGCCAAAATTTGGCCAGTGGGTGAGCTAATTCTCAAATAGAATGAACCACACGAGAAAAGGTGTGATTCAATCACTATTTTGAACTGATTCAGTTGTTTCTGACCATAAAATGTAAATACAGGAAGACTGAGGATCAGGCCTGAAACAAAGGTCATTGCTATCTAGATAAGTTTGGTACACCATCTATAACATACGTACTGTTCTTAGTTTTAAGTGCACTTAGTTCTTAGTGCCTGTTTTTATTCTCAAGTTGCACAATGGCCTGTGACACTTCATGGCCCTGGTGCTGGGGCTTGGGGACTGAGGAATGGCCCCTGGTGTGCCTTCACAAACACCACTGCTGCAGAAAGGCTGAGGCAGGAGGGCAGAGGGGCTCCCAGCTCTCCCCATGGGGTGCCTCTGTACAGGTTGATCTCAGAAGCAAGTTGCTGTGTCAGGTAAAATAGAGCATGTGCCTGCAGTTCACAGGCAAGAAGAGGGCACTGTGGGGAGGTGTGGTATAAGACAAATGGCTGAACTGATTTTTCCAGGAGGGCTGAGACCCCTCTGGCTCCCAGCCATATGTACCAGGGCCTCCACTCCTCCTCCCTCCGGGGTGCTCTGCCTGCAGCCGTTCTGAAGCTCAGATGTGGATGTTTCATGAAAATACCCGGGGACATGTGGAGGCAGGCAGATGTGGAGAAAGGGAAGGGAAGATTGATAAGTTGTGAAAAAGACAACAAGGATCTTGAGGGAAGCTTCTGAAACAAGAAATGAGATAAAAAGGGAGAGCAAAGCAAGCTTAACAACACTGCAGAGACAAAATAAAAAGTTAAGTTTGTGGTAGAGCCAGAGAAAAACAAGAGAGGCACAGGCAGAGGAGGTTTGTGACTCAGGAGTGAGCCATGGTCTGTTGCAGGCACCTAAAGGCAAGAGCAAATGCATGAGGGAAAAATACCAAGATGACAAGAGTGAACAGGACATGCTGAGCAAGGATGCTCTAAATATCCAGCAACTACGTTATTTCATTGCTCAATGGATCTTATCAGGGTAAATACCTTCTGTCAAATTAATTTTTGACTGAATTTGATTAGTCTCTAGAATTTGTAGGAATATAAATGGCTGAATGTGCCAGAAAAGTGAGGGTGGCAGTTGAAAAATGTGGTGGACTGTTTCTCTGTTGTTTGTACAGCTTAAAGTACTAATTTCTGAAAAAGACATGCTTCAGTTATTCATTAGAAAGCTGAACACTAATATTATGTCCTCATTCTATTGTTTTCTATTTCAGGAAGTATGGCCAGACTTTTCCATAGGGTAGAAATATACACGAGGTCAATGCTTTTTTTGTAAGAGCTCTGTGTAGAGCCTTCTCTAGAGACTTTCTCCTTATAAAAAAGGCACAGGCCCTGCAATACCATGAATGTTCTCCATGGACCTCTGTGACTCACTGGGGTTATGTTCATGCTTAATTGAAAACAAACTTAAATGTCTTAAAAGGCATTTCACTGACAAAGTCAGTGCTTATAGGGTGTGTTGGTTTTTTTTTTTTCTTCCAATTTACTTATTTATTTTCAAATCTAAGTCTTTAAGGAGATACATTTGCAGAGAACAGCAAATACCAATTCTGAACTTGCCTCCTCTCTCAGATAATTAACTCAGGAAGAAAGGTGAAATCTTTTGTGTCTGTGTGTTCATGGTGCAGCTCCTCATTATTCCAGCCTCTCCACATGCCCTCAATTATGTCAGACATCTTTGTCCAAATGTGTTTTTGAGTTTCATAACAGGCAGATAGAAGTAGCTAATGATGTCACTATAATGGATCATTATTTTTTAGTGCTAAGCTCCCAGTAATTTTCCATTTCCTGCCTTTCACACCTGTTATCTCTAAGAAAAAATAAAGGGGGTTGGACTTACATAGAGGATGAGGGAAAATGTGCCAGGCTGTCACGTACTGCAGTGCCATCTAACCAGACAGTGATAAAACTGAGTGGTCTTGTCTATAAATCACAATAAAGCTTGACACAATTCACCTCTGCCTTCAAATAGTGGTTAGGTTTTCCTATTAGAAACAAGCCCAAAATGTGTTTATCAGAAACATCTGAGGTTTGGGAGAAGTAAGAATGCATCATCAGAGGACCTTTGATTGGTATCCAAGAAAGGCCTCTATCTCTGTTCCTTACCTTATAGTAGCAGAAACGAAAGGAAAACTTGGGGCTTTTGTGGAGGTGTGAATTTCTAATGGAACAGGTCCCCACCCCTGTTGGCTGTACAGGCCACCATTCCCAGTGGCTCCTGCCCAGAGCAGCCAAGGTGGGAAACGTGGTCTGGTCCTGAAGCTGCTTCCCTTTCTTGAGATCCTGGGAGCTTTCTGGAGGTGCTGGGAGGAACAGCCACCCACAAACCCAGACAGTGCGAGAACAAGCCCAGGGTCAAGTAAGGAAACACTTCCTCAAGAGCTGAGTTGAGAATGGTCACGTGGCCAGAAATTGCCCATGGATTTGTGTTTCTACCTATGAAAGCTAGAGGTTTCAACGTGGATCTGCCTCAGAAACCTGTGCAACTCTTTATCCCTGAAAATATGATTTTTTGACAGCATTTCCACTGTGCATCCTAGGATGCCTGTCCTCTGTGCTCCTCTCCTTTCTCTTCTCTTCCTGCTCTCGTCCTGGATGCATCCCTGCTCAAGCCCACGGTAGGCAGCCTGTGCTTCTCCCCTGGCTGTCCCCTGATGTATCCCAGGCCTGGGTGAGGATTGACAGCAGCATTGACGATAAAAAGGGAGAGATTACTGTAGAAGGAAGGGTGGATAACTTTGAAGATCATTCTACTGAGCTGCAGCACAGGAGTTTTTTGCCTTGAGAGGTTTTTTGCCATGAGCAGGGAACAGCAGCTGAAGGCAGGGTGAGCAGATTAGAGCAGGATCTTATGGGATGAAACCCTGAACAGAGACAAGTTAAATGTGGGGTAGACTGAGGGAGATTTTTATCAATAGAGGCACTGCACAATACCCTGTGGGGGGTTCATCTGCAGCATTTCTTCTGGAAGTGGAAGGATTTTTTTCATCAGAAAAGGGCTTCAGCCTGGCAATGAAAGGCCTAATAGGGAATGTAATTTAATATTTTTCAGTTAAAAATATCAGGTAGTTGCAGAATCTTCTCATGGACAGGCAGCACGAGCAAAACATAGGCAGATTGGTAATTAGAAAAACATCTCCACAATTAAGAAAAAGGTCTGAACGGCCTCCTATTTGGACTAATGTGGCAAACAACATAGTTGGTGTGAGCCATGGTACATTTATGAATGTACTCACAGGAGGAAAAGGTTTTCTGAATAAGCAGAAGTACCTACTTTATTCTGTTGAATAAAGGAGACTCTTCTTGGTCTGCAGCCCTACAAATAGAAGGATGTTGGGTCAGACATCTCAGCAATGTAGTGAGCATCACAGAGTTTGTACCTCAGGCCAAGACCTTGCTCAGTTTTTATTATCTCTGAATGCTGACATTTCCTTCTTGTCTGATGATGTGCTTCTATTTGCCAATATATGCTGATTGGTAGTTTGGCCTGTTAGATAATTATTTTTTTCAAAGGTTAAACATTGTCTAGTTTTAGCATATGATATTCTTGTAAGATTATTTCTTTATTTTCCTTAAGTACAATCTTCCACGTTCAAAAAAAGTGTCTCTGTTTGTTTGGTAATTGACTGTATTTCATCTTGAACAGTGATATATTGATTTTTCATGTGAAGTGAGCTTTCAGGTTGCCATTTAGAAAGATGAGTTTTGGCAAGACTCCATTAGGCTTCTTTGTGTTATTGCTTATCCCTCAGCTGTGAGAGCAGGCAGCCCTATTCCCAAGCACAAGCAGCCTGAATCTTCTCATGGAACCCCAATTCCTTTATTCCATTTTCTTTCGGTGTGGTCTGAAGTGTCATTATTCTGCTGGCCTGGTTAGGTGCTGACTCATGGCAGGTAGTTTATCCAGTAATCTCAATCTTTCTTTGGAGTTTTTTTCTTCTTTTTTTTTTTTTTTTTTTTTTTTTTTTTTTTTTTTTTTTTTTTTTTTTTTCCCCTAAAAACTATATCTGCAGGCTTTACCAGCTACATTGCAGAAATTTTGCTTACATTGCATTGGGGTCTGTGAGTGACATTGCATCTTTAGAGTTCCTGCTTTCATGGGGAGAATACATTAACTTGCAAACTGCAGCCAGAGTAAAAAAAATAATATATCAGGACAACATCCCGATGATGTTTGTGTCATTTCTTTAATGAGAATTATGGAGGATCTTTTCTGAAGCTTGTGTTATGGGACAGCAACCAGCAAACTGTCATGTAAATGTTCATTTTAAATGATGCTTTAAATCATAAAGATTCTGCTGATTTCTCTTTAGCATCCATGAAATATGCGTTGATTTTAGACAGTTACAATGACAATAGATAGTCCATGTCTTACATTAGATTGTGCTCCTACCCTTTTTTTAAAAAAATATTTTGTGTACAGTTAAAATTTATTGCCTTGGGTGAACAGTGTGAGTTGAGGGGTGAGTGAGTACTCCTACTGTAGTAGTCTGTTGTTTCTGCCACAGTGGAGGCTTTGGTATCCAGACATACAGCACGACTTCCACTTTGCTTTCATGAGTGGGTCGGGTCTTGTAACAGACGCATTGTACCAATATGGCAGACGGTTACAAAAGACGTTTATTAAGTAAAAGGTTCAGGTTATATACCCTCGGGTCTTCTACTACGTCAAACAGGATATTGCCACACTTCCTGGGTTAGTAGTTGGAGTGGAAAAGTACTGGCACATGTTAGTAGAGGGTCTACATTCCTTTCAGGGGTAGCTTATCTTGAGAGGGGGATGGGGCTTGCTCTTTTCCTCTCCGTTACAGCCCGAAATCTTCCGTGCCGCCTGTCCCTATCTAACCACATCCTACAGTGTTTTTTAATACTGCTCTGGAAAAAGTGGCATGATTGCTGTCCAGTACACACATAAATTTTAAGAGCTTATGCCATCTTGCCAGATAAACAAGAAGCTTGACTGTCAAATCATACAGACAACACAAGCAAGACAGAGTCCCTTGGAGAAAGTGTTGGAAAAAAGAAAGCCAAGGTTACAGATAATGAGCCAGCCATGGACACGTGTCTGTTCACGGTAGGGATTAGTAATTTCACTTAAATATGACAGACTGAATGAGGGGAAAAAAAGGAACATTATGATATGCAGAGTCAATATTTCATTTGTCCCAATAAAACAATTTCAGCTCCTAATTACTGGTGGTATTCAAGCTCCAGATAAAGGTCAGATTTAGAAAAATGTTGTAACATGCAGTGATTTTAGATGGAGATGTGATAAAGGGCATTACCAAGAAGAAACAGCAAAAAAACACTTGCAAAAATAAAGCACCAAAGTAAATTTTGAGTTTGCGTTAGAAAATGTTCAACAGAGAAAAGTATGTAATTCAGAATGGAAGAACCTACACAGAGTCAAAGATAAGTAACTCCCAACTGCAGTGATTTATGCAGGCAAGGGATGTGGCCAGGGTGGCAGAAACACCTATTAAAAAAATCACTCCTCTCAGGCTTGTCCCCTTGGCCAGTGAAGGAGACAGGAAATAAGCAGAGTATTAAGAAAGACTTTCAAGCTCATGTGGGAAAATAAAAGTTAACAAGAAAAGACCTCTGTACAGAAGGGATGGGCAGAGAAGTTTTCATAGGCCAGAGACTGAGCAGCTCACCCTTGGCTGCGAGCAGGAATGTCTGTCAGCATGAGTCATTATCTGGACACTGCCAGCAGTGGGACTCCTTAGTAACAGCAGCAGGAGTCCATAGAGAACGTTTAAGTGAATTCCCAAATATCCTCAGGACCACAGCCAGCTGAACTTGTGATTGAGGCTGACTCACTCATGACTTTGCAAGGCACTTGTTCACCAGACACAAATGATCCCTGACACAAACACAGGACTGGAGCAAGATGCTCGACATCCCTCACTGTGCCCAAAATGTATTCCCAGGTTTTGGCATCTTTCCCCTCGTTGAGTGTTAGAAACCACTGCTTGTTATCCAATGTAGTATTGCATGTACCCTGTATTAAATTGTGCCAATGGTTTTCACTTTTTTTTTTCTGCCAGTCACAGACCAGACTATGTGCCCAATAAATTCACAGGCTGTCAGAGATGCCAGTGAGTGACTGATACATTACTAAGATTGCATGAATCTGGTTAAAAAATGTGCATGAAGACTGCCTGCAGAAGATTTGAAGGGAAAGAATGTCCTCTCTTAGCAAGGTAATAAAAGTGATGAAAGGTTGTTCCAGAAAAGAAAGAGTCAGGAGTGTGAAGGTCTAGTGTCAAAAGGAAAATTAAAAAGTGGCAATGTGGGTGGTGGTTTAATAAATAAAAGATTATGTGGCTTAAAGAAATAAGTCTCATCAGAGGCACAGAAGAAGCTGGTTATGAGCTTTAGGAAAATGTTGAACAGATCAAGTCCCTGATTTTATTCCTGTGCATTTCCCAGGGCTTTGTGCTGTGAATGGGTAGGATTTGAGGGAGGATTGCTTTTTTTTGTGGCTCAGGGGATATTTTGAGAAATATTTTAACAGTACTTTAAGAGTAATGCTACAGTCCAACGTGCTCCCCATGCAGGCCTGACTTGTGTCATCCACTAAATGCATTTTTCTTTAATAGCACTGTAATTGCTCAGTGCTTGGGGCAAGGACTGTCGTGGTACTCATAGGTACTGCTACAGAGCAAATAAATCATTGAAATTATGTCTTTGCTCCTTGCTCTGTACATTCTAAATATATTTAGCCTCCAGTCCCTAATTTTGGCTCATACTTTCATTATTATTTTTAATTGATCACTTTGGGGATTTGGCAGTGACTTGAAATGGTCAATAACTGTGAATACCTTTCTCATGAAAAATTGCGTTTTGGAACTTAATTAGCATCATGGTGTGATGCATGTTTAAATTAGCACCTTCATTCTCAAAGCTGTGTCTTTTGGAGGGATTTCTGTGGAACTAGACCTGAAATTGGAACAAATAACTAAAAGGGTAACTGAACTCATTGCTAGGTTTTCATGCAGAGAAATATGCATTGACACATATGTGAGCTGTATTCTAAATAGTTACTTTGTGTCATTTGAAAGAACGACAAACTGTAAGAGACCTGTATTTTGCTTGGGTTTTTTTCTGTTTGCTTTCCTAAAGTCAGAAGATTGATATTTTGGCCATACCTACTTGAATAATGATGGGTAAGGGCAAATATCTGTGGCAGAGCTGCCTGTGCTGTGGTAGCAATTAGGTAATTCCTACCTGGGTTAAAAAAATATTCTACCAGTTCAACCCAACCAAGCAGCTGAGTAATTACAGACTAGTTGGTAAATCCTTTTCATTATGTGTAGTAAAATGTTCAGGGCATGAAGTGTCTCTGTTCTTTAGCCACCTGGCACAAATCACAACCCTGTTTATTGATTAAGTCATCCTGGATTCCAGAGCACGATGATAACATAAATATTTATCAGTTTAATTTATATCAACATTGATTTAGACAGTGGAGTAACTCAGCTATTGTACAAATTCGTTTATGAAGCCAGTACTGATTTAGAGCAACGTGGCAATCTCCAAAACCTGTAAATGTCCAATTATTTAATATTTATATCCATAACCTTAAATAGAGTCAGTTTTGCATCTTCCAAGTTTTGTGAAAAAGGATTTCTGTCTCACACACAGGCTGTATGAATCAAATATAACCCTGAAAAAAAACTTTTTACTGTTGAGGTAAGAAAACTCCTGAAAATCTTGGTTCTGCAGGCCAAGTGCTGATACAGGCCTTGCTGCAGAGATATAAATGGCCATGCTGGAATAATCATTCCTGCTCGTTTCCCACCCAATGGATGCAGCAGGGAGCTGAAGTGTTGGTTTGAATGCTGCCTCCCCAATAAGATGAACTCCTTTTGAAACCTGTGAATCTCCTATTAAGATAATTTTGTGAGCTGATGTCTCGTACAGGTTTCACATTGTTAGGATCATACTTATATTCTGAACCCCCTGCAGGATGCCACACTTAGAGTGGACTCAAGCAGCATCCAGTCTTTATCTTCCCTATCAAATTGTCTTCCCGAGACAGGTAGAGCTCTGCTCTCTGCCCTTTTCAGTATGTTTACCAGCTCGAGCCTTTCATTCAAAACATTTTATTCCAGACAGTTTAAGGCTCGTTTTAGGGGTGATTGTATTTCCTACACCTTTTTTTCTTCCTAAGCAAGATTACATATTCTTCAATGGGTCTATTTTTATTTTAAGTTCATTCCTTCAAAGATTGAGCTGAAGGCTTTCTTAGAAATTATAGGCTATCAGCTGTATGGAGCAGTCCCTGTCATGATGCTTCTGTAATTTCTTTTCCTGATCAGCTTTGGAGATGATGACAGACAGGGCTGTTGCTGCTACAACTGACTTGGAGGGATAAAGGGAAATGCAGATGTTGTCTTGTTGTCTGTTTTATGAGCGAGCTGAGTGCAGGCACTGAGGGAGAATGGAAGGGTGGCAAACAAAATGTTTTTAGGGCTTTGTAATGATTTCGATGTCTTTGTTTTGGCCTCTTCTTGAAGCATCCCTCCCCTGGAGGATGTCTGAAAGCAGAGGACCCACTCCCTCTGAGCCCTGCAGTGAGGATGGGGCTTGACCATGGCCAGCCTTTGCAGACTTGAATAAGTTCACTAACAAGTGAAGGAGAAACATTTACAGGAACATATGGGGGATAAGATGGGACAGGCTGGCTGCTGTCTCCTCCTTCCCAAGTGTTATCATTTGCAGCTGATTCTCTCATTTATAAAGGACCCCAAACCATGGCAGCAATACCCTCTCAGCTGTGATATTAATATTCTTTCTGCCAGTCACTAGAGAGTGGTATTTAATACATGCACCTCCAGTTCTGCAGTAAGGGAAGATGGCAAGATGGGAGGGAATCAGGTTTTTTCTTTTTTCAGTGAGCAGATTGTATGGCTGAGAGGTCACTTTCAGCTACTCATACTTACATTTGGTAACAAATGCCATCTGATAGCACTTTGCTTATGAAAAAGAGGTCTAGGAAAACAAGTCTGTTCCTATATTTTAATTTTGTGGCTACTGCTATTTTCAGTCTTTCAGTATTTTTGAAGAACTGTATTAATTCCTTGGGAGGAAAAAAAAATTGCTTGAGGAAAAACTGTTTATTGTTTGTAGTTAGTTCTTCCCCAGCACTACTGGGTTAGATAATCCATCAACTACAAAAAATTTGCCATCTGCATATCTGTATCTCTAGATTCTGAACTCTGCTTTGAATAGATTCATTTGGGGTTTTAGAAAATAATCAACTTCTCAGCAATTCTTAGAAGAAGTTATTATTTCTTTCTCTTTTTAGTGAATTTGCATTAGATGAGAAATGAGTGATACAAGTCAATAAAGTATCTGCCTCCTCATGTTTGTATGAGGGAATTTTTTCAGAATTTTGGTAGAGCAAACTGAATGCCAAGTGAAAACCTGGACATTCCCGTGCTCTGAGCGCAAGAGAAGCAATATTCCCTTGCCTTCAAGTAAAAACAAAGACACCTCACAACCTGCCTGGTGAAATGTGTTTTGATCAGCAAAGAATGAGCTTTCCTGCAGTCTGGATTAGCAGAATATATTTTCAGAAATTATTGGACTCCGGTTCCTTATTTTTTAATTAACACTGTATAGAACTTATGTTAAGAATTAACATGTGTAACTCTCTGTTGTGAATACTTTTTGAATATAAATATATAAACGCTGATTACCATAAGTGAGTTGCTTTCTCACACTGTTTGACTACTGAAAACCTTAAAAAAAAGGCATTTTTAATGCTGAAATCTGTAGAGCATGGGCCAAACATATTGCCATAAAATACACTGACCATCAGGAGGAGGGAGAAAAATTGTTTCTGTGTTTTGAGGTGTCTTATAGGCTGAATGAGGATGTATGTTATCGTGTGTTGCATCTTCCATACATGGTGCAGTGCAACAGGAATCATTTGGGTCCTCTGCATTAAGAGCATTTCTGTTGCTTCTTGACACTTTCCAACTCCAAAATTGCAGGACAATTTTCCATATTGAGATTTGAGTTTGAAGCATTGCATTTCTATACACTGAGTATAATACTCAGTGCAGGCTGCAGAAACTGTATTGACCTCTACTGGACTGATGCCTCAGAATTTGGTCCAATATCATTAATGCCATCCTGGCACAAATCTCATAAATCAGCAGGGTGCTGTGGGTGAGAACAGTGTCATTGAGATCAATAGGATTGGTTGGGTATTTTATTTAAGGTGTGTGTTAATGTGCAGGATTGAAGCACTCCTAGGACATGAAAGCAACAGTGAGAGGAGAGCACTGGAATCTTGTCCAACAGTGTTTTCGTTTCCCAGGGTTTTGAAGTAAAATACCTCTTAAGATGGATTTGGCTAAGGTAGTTTGGGACAGGAGTGGCACCTAAAGCTACCCCTGGGACTGGAAGTGATGTGCAGCTCCAAATCGTGAGTGATCTCTTTTATGTCAAGGATTTGTATTTAGCTACTGCTTGCCTTTAGAAAAGGGGTGAGATTAGGATTAAGCAACCCAACCTGAATTCTGTGGCAGCACTCTTTTGGTCTGCTATTATTGCTTGTTTATAGAAGATAATAGCCAAGCACTGGCAGTTATTTCACACACACACACAAAATTGCCCATATTTTTGAATAAGTACACTTACAGAAAATTAAAAAGCTGGGAAAAAAAAAAAAAAAGCACACATCTCTAAGCACTGGGATGCTATACACTCATGTGAATATGATTGAATTTACCATCCTAGTTCCATACAGTCCATTTCTGATGTTCACAAATTGACTCAGTTTGTCATGCTTTGAATAGCTACAGAGAATTTCAAATCCTGCACCCTTCTGAGTCATCAGGGATCTTCCCTTGTTGATGTGATTTCATGACACAGATGAAGCTGAAAGTATGGCTTCAGGATATCTGAGATTTCAAGTCAGACACTGGTCATTTCATTCCCTTACTTTATGAAATACTCAGAAAAGAAAGGTATTGTCTAACAGGAAGATACTACCTTACAGTTATTCAAAATAGAATTTATTTTAGGGTGATTGTTAAGCAGCTAATTATTAAAACTGTTCTTTTTGGTATTAAAAACATTCAAAAGACAATTTTGGTCACAGAGACAGACAAGTAAAAAGTAAGTTGCTAAGTAAAATTTCAGCAAATTTTGCAAAACAATTAAGAATTAACAAAATAGTTGTTATTGACCTAAGTATTGTCTGCAAGGATAGGAACCCGAATACATGTAGGATTTCTGGTGAAATAAATGCTTTCTGCCACTGGAACCATACAAAGTAAATTTCAACAAACCTTAACAATTTCCTTCTAAATTTGATCAGATTGTACTGCTAATACCCTCTTACTAAATAATCCTTCTCACCAAGAAAAGGCTTTGCATCAAACAGAATGCTCTCCCTCACTTGATTAATTTTGTCAAGGTTTTTTTCCTGTCCTATTTAATGATTCCAAACTGAGAGTTTAAAAAAGTGAACGTGTTTTAAAGGAAAATATTTACACCGACTTTTAAGCTTTAGCAATTTTCATCTAAACTAATACGCCTAACTTGACAAGTGCATGCAATTTATCTGCATCCTCAAATAGACAAGTGCTGCTGTAACTGCTCCCCTTGTGTTTTGTGGAGAAGTGAAGAAAGAGCCTTAAGATCAGATCTCTCTTCTGTGGGATTTTAAATTCCTGGGGGAAAAGTGACTTTGCTCCAGAGTCTTTCTGCTAGCTGACACACACGAAAAGACTAATGACTTTTCCCTTGCTCCATGAAAATCTGTGATCCATTAATGGCTTTCATTAGATGTGTCACCCACCATCCCCTCATGTGCTCACTGTCCTCCCTTCCCACTGCCATGTTTTATCACTCCTCTAACGATGTGAAGGGAGGCATGGTCCTTCAGCAGCCACACCCACACGTCTGCAGGATGATGGAATGTCCTGCCATCACCAGGTCCTGTGCACCCACCCTGACTGCTGGTCTTCCCCGTTCCCTCCAATCGCTCCATGTTCGGTGGTAACTCACAAGAAATGCGTGTTGAAAAGATTGCTCTCTTATGTAGGATGTTTAAAATTGTAGAATCATTTACCTTACAAGAGGCCTTTAAGCATTAACCCAGCACTGCCAACCCCACCACTAAACCATGTCCCCCAAGTACCACATCTGCTGTCTTTTAAATACCTCCAGGGGTGGTGGCTCCACCACTGGCCTGGGCAGCCCCTTCCCATGTGCGACAGCCCTGGTCCTGCTGGACACACTTTTTGATAAGCCAGGATGCCATTGGCCTCCTCAGCCACCTGGGCACAGGCTGGCTCTTGTTTAGCCAGCTGTCCACCAGCAGCACGGGGTCATTTTCCACTTGAATGTTTTCCAGCCACTCTGCCTCCAGCCTGTAGCACTGTGTGGGGTTATTGGAACACAGGCTCAGGATCCAGCACTTTGCCTTGTTGAACATCATACCACTGTCCTCTGACCATCAGTCCAGACTTTCTGCAGAGCCTTTCTGGCCTCCAGCAGATCCTCCAATGCTCCCACCCAGTGCCTACTGAGAACTGACTGATGGTGCACTCCATTTAGTGTCTTTCTAGTAAGCACAGAGTCAAAGGTAGCATTAAGTACTTTGGGCTTTTCCCCTTGTCCTTTGTTACTGTTTCCCCCAGATCCCATTAAGGCTGGACATCCTCCTTAGCCCCTCTTTTGTTGCTGATGTGTTTATAGAGGTGTTTTTTGGTTTGGTTAGTTGGCGGCGTGGTGCCTGGTTGGCGGTGTCTTTTGGCCTGGGCAGTGGCCTCAGCTGTGGTGGGAGCAGGGCTTGCCGAGGCCACGGCTTTCTGCTGGGCAGATGCCATTGCTCCCTGGTGGAGCTGGCAGGGCTTCAGCGCCCACCTTGCTGTGCCATGCCCTGGCTGCACTCCCCAAGGGGCTGCTTCTATTCGTGTTGGGCGTTTGGCTGCTATTGCTCCTGGCCCCATCAGCTCCAGGCTCCTGCTGGCTCTCTTCACTTCTCCTAAGTTTCCCTAGTTTGGGAATACCCCCCTGTGAGAGCTCTGCTACAGATCGTGCTGGCACCAGAGCCGCTTGCCTTAGCAATTAATGCTTAATGAGTTCATTATCCTATTTAACATTTCATGGGTAACTTGCAATTACTTAAAAATAAACATGTATATTCAAGGTCTGGCTTCATGGGGAGAAAAAAAGTAAGTGCTGAAATATATACGTATTGATGGGGTAGGTAATTGCTTAGGACAGGAAAAATCCCTTCCTCTGCTCCCACACATAACCTAAATATATAAATAGGTAGGTAGATACATGCACACATATACAGTTGCCTATATGTAGGTATGTATTTTAAATCACTTTATGCCTTTCTTTAAAGGGCAGCACTAAGCTCTTCCTGCTGCAAGGAAATGGTGTATTCAAAAGAGGTCACACTCCCCTGTTTACAGAAACAGTGAGAGCTAACCAGCTGGTTAAGCTGTAGGTGTTTTCACTTGAGTATTTTGGTCATTTTCTCTCATAGGTACACAGGGAAATGCAGAATATAAAAAGTAAAGCAGGGATTTATTTGCATGTGTTTTCTTTGAAGAGTACATTGGAAAGGATGGATCCTGCTTATGGGGGGAAGGGGGGGTGGGCTGCACACAAATGATTTCAAGTATTTTTGAAGTATCTCTAGATAATTTACAAGGCATTCCCTGTGTCAGCTTTTCTCCTCTTCCACTGCTTCTTTCATTCCTGGTGTGTTGCTGTTTCTTTTGCTGTCTTCCTCTGCCTCTACAGCACATGGGGCACACCTGATCATGTTAGCTCCTGGTAGATGCCACATGCCAAGTAAAGGGATTTGTGTTTAACATACAGCGCCTGAAATGAATATATGTTCTGCCTCCACTCGACAATATCCTTTAGATTATGTTTTCTTGGCTTGTTTAATATGGTATAATGCTAGACGAGACTTGTGAATCAGAAACTGTTATAAGATATTTGTGTCTAAATCAAAACCAATATTCACCTTAGATGAAATTCCAGTCCCCTGCAGAAGCCAAGGAAATTTTGCCTTTGCTGCGACCAGAATTTCAATCAGAGTCGTTACACAGAAAAACAATTGAATAGCTTTGGTGCTTATCATTTCAGTCAGAATCTCCTGCATTTTTATTGAATTAGTACCCAATAACAATAGCTTCTGAGAGTGTTAGAGGACAAGAGAAGAACAAAGGAGGAAAGGAAAGCTTGAGAGGTAAATACTCTTCTTGGAGAGGCACATGCTTGTCTTTAACAATGGATGTAGATACACCCTGTCTGTGGGAACCTCAAGAGGAACAAATAATTAGTCTGCTATAATCTGTATAAAAGCAAAATTAATGGTAGCCTTGGGGGTTACATATGTCTGGGTAATTTTTGATAGTGAGAATTTATTGGGAATACACTCTGGAACCTGCCCAGGAATAGATTAGTCCATTATAGAGACAGACAAAAGCACCCTTATTCTTCTGCTCTAGCAGTGGATCACAGCTTACAGTCTGTGGAATTCTATTTTTTTGTGCAGCTGGAATGAGAAAAGAATAGACCATATGCCTATGGTGAATGGTCAGGGCAACACAGAGCAGTAAACCCAGAGAAAGAAATCATATTTAAAAAGCAGTTTTGAATGCTGCTTTGTTCTCAAGGGAGAACAGTATCAGAAGTACAGCTTTGTCCTCACTTGAGACAGTTCTGCTGGGCTAATGCAGGTACTGGAGAAAAGTTCACACATCATGAAAAGATATTTAAGGTGTAAGTTTTGAATGTTTATGGGAACCAAGGAAAAAGTATATATATTGAACTTGCACTTTGAGTTTGCAATTATAGACTCAGACACTTAACAACAGCATAAATCTCTTTTTTCTAAATTAACTCAAGCTGCAAAAGAAGGGCGTGAGATCAGTCTAGTTTCAGTACAGTGTTTGTGATTTTTCTTATTACATTAACTGTTATAGGCTGGGTCAAACTTGATTTATTGTATTTTCTATTGTATTCCTTTTTTTAAGAAATAGGTGACAGTTTCCTGCTCTCTGTCATCAGCATGTTACTAAAAGGTGTTTTGCAGTAGGAAGTAGAACCCAAATAGCTTTACTTGAGAGCATCTTGCCAAGGCAAAACTCACAAAGCAGACAAGAACTGGGCTATCCTCATTTTTATCCTTCAGGTTTTCCCACGGTTCTGTAGAGAGAAGGAAGGGAATTCAGCCCAAGGGAAAATCTACAAGTTTCCTGCCCAAAAAAGCAGTGAGCATTTATCTGCCCGGAAAAAGTCATAAGAAATAAAATGCAAAATTTCAATCCTTCTAGTAAGTAAAGGAGCTTGTGGAGACAATTAGCATTAAGTATTTAAACACCCCACCAGCATTTGTACTTTTCTAAATTACTCAGCTCTCACACATGTGGCTGAGGGTAAGGGAACTGAACAACACCAGAAATTGTGTTTTTCTTCCTAGTTCTGGCTACATTTACATTTGAAATACAGACTTATTTGACAAGACTGAGCTCAAACCTTTCAGGCCCTTGTAATGTATTTGAGTTAGAAATGCAGGAATGTTGTATCATCTTACAGCTAGAGTACAAAATCATGGGAAGAAGAGAACATTTAAACTAGATTTATCCCCTGTGGAGGGCTTTGTACGGAAATTAGAAGATGATCAAATCTCTGAATGGCAATTTAATAGCTAATTTAAAAGCCTCTCTCGCTGAAATTATCATGAAACCACAAGATACACAGTTATATATTACACAATGCACATTATAGCATAGGCATACACTAGTGAAAAAAGCACTCCGAAAAAACAGTGTGAGTTTCATATTAATTTAAATACATAAGATTACATAAAATGTCAGGTGCATTTAATCATTTTTAAAGCAGAAATTAGCACAAAAACAACCCCTTGTTCCGGCCTTAGGCAGATTCTCCCTGACTCAATACACCATTCTGGGAAGTAATTCCTCATTCAACACCCTGTCTGTTAAATTCACCTGCAAATAAATGAGTGCTGCACTGCAGCCACAGACTTGGCAAATTTATCCAATTTGGGACTGAAATTTCTCAACCTTCACCTCCATCTCTTTAATATTGAGGGCTGTGGCTTTAATACCTCCAGTAATCTTAAATGCAGCATGAGCTGAGCCCTAATCACTCAAAGTAGGAGTGTGTCAGGCCACCTATAGATCTGCACTAACACTGGTGCCTCACATTCAGGCTCACACTGCCTCTTACCTTTTTTTTGTCTCTACTATTACCTCTGGAAGTTTTTTTTTATTATACTTCCTTTTATAATAATGTTTCTCATGCAGAGAGGTCAAGAAAAATCAGAACTATTAAAGTGATTGCACCAAGCACAATAGAATTAAGTAGCACCCCATTAAAACCTTGCAGGAAGAATACATTTCCAGGGGCCCTCGGTTACATTAAAAAAAGTAATTTCCTATTAGTTATTAAATAATCACTGGCCATTTCTACACAGTCTCCTCTTGGCTCAAAGGTGCAGTCATGAAAATGAGGAGGTGTTTTTGATAGCACAGCTGCACAGGGAGAATGGATTTTTTTTGTTTGTTTGTTTTTTTAATGGGTGATGATGCACAGTTTCGCTTTATCTTCTGGTCAGATGGAGGAGACACGAAGGGATTTATCCCTTCAATGAAATTCTTGGAGGGAACCTTAAAGTTCTGTGTCAGTCTCTCTCCCCACTCTCCCTTTCATTTAGGAAGCTATGAAAGAGGTATTTTCTTTTCCTGCTTAGGAAAAAAAAAAAAAAGAGGGAAAAACAAACCAAAAAAACTACTGAAGACTCAGCTTTATTTCTTTTCCAACTAAACAGGCCTAAAACACACATAGGTTTCCCCACAGGGAGAGCTTCTGACTGATATGTTGAGTCAAGACAGCATCAAACTCTTCCAGCTGTCATAGCACAGCAAAAGTGCAGATCCATCTGCCAAAAGCCAGGAGGTTACAGGAGCTGCTTCCAGAAAGCTTAGGAGCCATGGTTCACTGGTTAATTCAGTCTGGGGGCTTCTGAGATGGCTTCCTTGCAAATGACTGGCTGACATTTGTGCACTGACCCTCTGCTTCTGTGGGCTGGGGGGGAATATTCCAGAAATGCCTCAGAGCTGCTGCTCTGTCAGGGACATGTGGACATCAGTGAGGCTGGCTGGGATTTCTCCCCCGCAGGCAGAAGCACTGGGCTAGTGGCAGAGTGACTGGATGAGTCTCATCCAGGACACTAAAAGCACACTCCACAGGAGGCACTGCAGGTCCCAGCCAGCCAGGACCAGGGATGCTTCTTTCAGGATGGCCTGGCAACAACAATCTGCTTCAAATATTTCAGGGCATCTTTGTGACTACTGAACAGCAGGAGTCTCCATTAAAAAAGCCCCAACACAACAAACCAGTCTCTTCTGTATCTTCATAGCCTAGGCTAAAAATATTTGAGATATCAGAACAATCCTGAACTCACCTCCTAGGCTGAACTGGTGAACAGTTAACTGCAAATCCTGCCAGGTTTGGATTGAAAGTCAGCATTTTACTTAAACAAGAAAAAAGTCTGGAAGTTGTATTTGCTTCCAGAAAGAGTAAAAAAAAAAAAAAAGTTTCTAATTAAAACAAAACGGGGGGAAACCAGAATTTTAGTGACCACAAAAGTAAAAATTTTGAAAAAATAAGAGGACCAGAAATAATTTCCCTCTAAATTTCACAAAGCTTTTAAAGTTAAAAACAGCATTTAAGCAGCATGCAGCAACTACCTAATTGTGGTGGCCTGTCAATAACAAACACAGAAGAATAATAAATGAGTGTATTTTCCTCTGAAAAAACATATCTCACATATCTATTTAGTTTTTGGGGGGCAATTTCTCAATTGCAGTTAAGATCTAAAATTATCAGTTTGATCAATGGTCTAGGTAGATGAAAACTCTGGCCGACCCATTAAATGAGAAAGTTAATAAGAAGGGAGAACCGTCTCACAGTTCATGGAATAGTACAGCAAAGTATAATTTTTCAAGTCCTAGTAATTATGTTGGCTATCGCACCATTACTGATATAATGTGAAGCTAATAAGCCAAGTAATTAGAATGCACTAGGTCAGAGTTTTCACCTTAATATGTGAAGGGTAAATGAGAACGAGGCATTCTAATATTTAGCATATGGCTAAAACGGTACAAAAAGTAATAGAACTGTAATGTAACTTTTTAGAGGGAAAACATTCGTCACATCGGAAGTTGTTTGTATTGACTTGCACGCTGAGCCTAATGAAGGTGGTTTTGGAGATTTCATTGTGTTACAGATGCACCAGAGAGGTCTGGCTGAGTTTCTCCTCTCTCAATGACTTGCTGCATCCTGCTGCTGTTGCCCAAGTTCTCACTGGCTGAATTGCCTTTCTCACTTACAAGCCACTTACACGTTGAATGCAGCACTACAGAACACCCAAATGAGCCCATACCTCAGAGAACTGAAACGTGATGTTCCTGGAAAGCAGGGGGGAAATACTTCCTTTCCTGATGTTTCGGTTCACAACATTGCCAGACCCAATTCTTTTATTTTATGTTCAGACTACTCAGCTGTTTTTGAAAGAAAGCTGAGTACAGCCCCCTCAGAGCCCCTAAGTTCGCCAGAAAGTAGTGAAATGCTCCTCTCAGCACCAAGGTCATTCGCTCTCAGTAGTTTGCCACACAATACCTGAGTACCTTTCTCCTCAGCCACAAATACAGCAAAAAGTGGGCATCCAGCTTCAAAAGATGCTTTCAGTCCTTCAGGAAACAGAGTGACAAATTTCAAACAAGTAAGTAAAATGTAGTGATTAAAAAGCACAGGTTATTAAAAGAACAAGCTAGGAAGTGGTCTTAATTTTGCAGTGGTAATTAAGCACGATAACCCATCCTTCAGCACCACATTTTACCTTGAAGGTGCTAAAGAGAAAGTGAAGACATTTATTGCATGTGTTATAGGGCATGATGATGAGTCATGTTTGACTGTGACACCTTGAGCTGCCAAATGTGATGAAATAGAAAGTGCCATGTGACAGAGAGCTGAAACCTTTGCTTGACTCTGCTTTGCAGGGAAGCCTCTCTTTTTGATCCCCTTTTGTCAGTATCAAAGGAAAATGTAGATCAGGAAATCAGGCTGCAGCAAATGTATGGAAAAGTTCAAGGAGTGAATGAAAGAAGTCAGTGGGAGAAGTCATTTGATTTCTTCTGGCAAAAGCTGCACAAAAAAAAAACCTCCAAAAACCCCCCCACCTGCCTCACAGAAGATTCTGAATTAAGGTTTCTCTTCAGCCTGCACATTGTTTTAGCCCTGCATGTTGTTGTAAGCAATATGCAATGCTGAAAATGTTAAGGAATGCACGTTCTTCTTGAGGGGTAGGTGTGTATGGTCCTGAAAAAATCACTTCAGAAGCTGAAAGACAAAATTAAACTGCTGGGAGGGTGCTTACAGCACACTTGAAAGAGTGCACTGAAAATGTCGGTACTGTCACAGGCACACAATAAGGGTCTCTAAGGACTTGATCCTGATGAGATTGGGAGTGAAAGTGTCTTCACCCCATACCCTTCTTACTGATAATGGTACACGAAAAACCAGTATAACAATGGGCTTATTCTTGGCAAGGAAATAACTTTAACAAACGTCCTTCTGATCTAGTCATAAGAGAAAAAATATTTTAGATGGGGCATTTACAGCAAACAAATAATAATAGAGTAAAATTAACTGCTTTGTCTTGTCCGAGGAACTGGTACAAAATAAATCAGTAACTGGATATAAAACGTAATGTAAATGGGAACTATTCTAACCTTGAAAAGTTTCATAGACTGAAATTCTCTTATTCAGATTTTAGGTAAATGGAACTGCATCAGGCAGAATCTCATGGAAAGGGATGAGGTCCTTGACATCACCCTCCTTCATACTACTTTTACATAGTTAATATGTAGAGAAAATTTAGGGAATAAAGCCTGACCCGACACCTGACTTCTCTACCCTTTATTATGTGGAATTTCTGGAAGCAGGAGAGGCTGCTAGAGGATGTGAGAACTCTCAGTTTTCCAAATCTCTTAAAGAAAAGGCACAGTCTTCTCCTGGCAGCAGCACTATCATCCTCTACCGTGTTCTGCTCACAGTCTGCCCAAGGGAAGGGGTTTGCTGAGCAGCCCCAGCAGCAGACAGGGAATGAGGACAGAAAAGGGCACACACAGAGATTTGGAGGTTGGGCACCAGTGGTGGAGCCCTGGGTCTTGCAGCAGGGTCTGTGCCAAACCAGTGCTCTGCAAGGGGAATGTACCATGTCCCAAAAAATCCTTAGTGACCTTGTTCAGGAGCCACTTGATCCTTCTTCGCTTCTACTTGTTTATATCCTCTTAAACAAATTGTCAATGAAGTGAATGTAAAGGAGCAGAAAAGTGACTTATCATTGCCAGACTATGCTCTCCAATTATACTTCCTTGATAATTGCTTGACTGACGCATTTCAGCATATATCTTTCATATCTGTGCTAATTAATGAATTGGCACCTCAAGAGAGTCAAAAATATGCCTTTTCCTTCCCTGGAAATGATGTGTAAGACTCCAGAGCACTTCCATGTAATATTCCATCTAATATTTATATTTCATTAAAATACACTTTTTAGTTTGGTAGCCATCCTTTAACTCCCACAGGTCTTGGCTGTGTTCACAAAAGGGCCTGAATAATTCACAGCTCTCTTCTCTGTGTTGTTGTTTCTCTTGCATGCCCTGCTCACCAGAGCCTGGACATCTCAGGTTCACTTCTTCCCCACACAAGCTTTGCAACTTTTTAGTTGAGCAGTGTTCAGCCCAGAAGAAAGAGGCTGAGGGAGACTCAGGGAGGACTTTTGGGGGGATTTTTTTGCTAATTGTTTCAGCAGCAGGAGAGGGACTTGGGTTTTTGAATGATGGCGATCAACGAGCTTCTCTCTTCCTATTGCTTCTCTAAAGAATTTTGTGATAAGATGCTCAGGCATCCATTTTCTACTTTTTCAATCAGAGAGATGCTTCAAGCTGATAAAAGACTGAAAAGTGTTCAGATTTCATCTATTCATCCATTCCTTTTCCTCCTGCTAGCCCATGACCCGTGTAAGAGAGAAAAGTGATGCAAAATATGATACTGAAGCTGGTTAAAAACTTGCCCTTCTAGCCCAGAGTAAAGTTAATTTTCATCAAATTACAAGTCTCTGTCACAGATGCAGGTGTGAATGTCACCAGAAGACATGCATTGTCAGTTTTTATTTCATCATGCACTGAAATCAGAAGGCAATTATTCATGTTTAATATCTGCACTTTAAATAGCTTTAAAGATGTTGAAGTGTCCATTTAAATAAAAAAGGGGAAATAAAGTTTAAAATTCCAGCAGGTTTCAGAGGATGAGGGGAAATACCACTTTAATAAAGACCTGCCATAAAGTGGAAAAGTAGTTTTTTGTTTTAAGTCTCTTCAGGTTTTCAGCAGAGCTCACCTCTTCTTGGTTCTTTCACAGAATTATGATCAGTGCCTAAACCACAGTGAAGAATGCTGCCTAAATCAAAGAGATGTGTGTTGTTGTAAAGCAATAAATGATCACCAGTGCCCAGTTTTAATTTCCGAGAGGGAGATGGGCAATTTATAATTGCAAAAAGCAGATCTCCTCCTTTATTTCATGTTGTGTGAGGAAACATGTTTTTAAAAATTAGAACACTGCAGGTCTCCAACAAAATAAAAATCAGACCTATTAATATTGCTTTGGGGGTACTTTTTTGGGGGAGGGGTTGATGTGTTGGGTGTTTTTTAAGTGACTCTGACAGGTTTCTTTTCTGATGGAATGTAGCGGGGATGGAGCTCTAGAGGAACATGAGCTCGCTGCCCTTTGGTTGAAGTGTTTGGGGTTTGATGCTTCCCTGACCCCCTCAAGACTCCCAAATCAGAGTATAAATCTCCTAGGGCAAGCCTTCCTGCAGGAAGTTAATTTTTCAAGTCCTAAGGGAAACTGGGAATAGAAGGTGCAGGGAAGAGCTGTCTGAAGCATTACCCATATTGCTTCTGGGACGTTGGGGTCTCCAATTCCACCCTTGTTGTTGGGAGCAAGGACTTGGCCACCCTTTATCATGGTCTGGGACCTGCATCAGTGGTGAGGGCACTAAACAGGCCAGGATGGAGCTGGCTCCCTCCCTGTTCTGGAATTCAGTAAGGTAAATGTTCCTGCACTTAAAAAAAAAAAAAAAAAAAAAAAAAAAGTAAAAAACCTTCTACAGTTTATTGAGCAAGGCCTTATTCCTACCACTAATTTTTATTTAAAAATTTATTGCCACAGCTCAGATGAAAGATAGAAGCTTGCCATATGCAGGCCATAAACCCCTGACAGCTGCTCGTCAGCAGAGCTTAAACCATGACTTTCAAAATGACAGATTTGGGAGAGGCTTAAAAATCTTGACCTATCTTAAGCCCATCAGCACGTGCCGCCAGATGCAGATTAATAAATACCCTTTGCTGTGAGCACATGCAAAGGGGCTGCTCATGTCTAAGGAGTTGCCATATGGCATCGCCAGTGCACCTGTGGTGCTGCAAGGAATGATGGATGGTGTGCTCTAGCAGTTAAATGGTGTCATCTGTTATGTGGATGGGAGTGGGAGAGACCAAGGTGTGGGCTTGGGAACACACATCTCCTCCAGAGGCTTTCAATAATGCCCCGAGGTTTGGGGAACCCTGCCGAGGAGCTGAGCCCTGGCTGGGACTGCTGCAGAGCTGTGTGGTGGGCTCAGGGCAGTGAGGAGCAGCATCTCCCCAAGTGAGGGGGATAAATGCTGCCCTGCATGGAGCAGCCCCCTCTGTGGGAGGAGGGAGCTCCTGTGGACATCTCCCTTCCAGAATAAATGGTGCCAATGTCTGTGCTGAGGATGGAGTGCCCATTTCCACCCTGGTGGAATATTCTCTGGAGATAGCCTGGAATATTTCAGGGCTGGGGTCAGTTTTGGTAATGCCATATTATTACAATTATAAGGGACCCAAAACTCCATCAGAGAGCTGAAGGACAGAGAAGAGTGTCATATCAGTTTAGATTGAGCAGGAGAGGGAGGACCTTGCATCTACCTGGGCTGGTCTCCAGCCCAGAGGGTCAGGTGGGTGCCTCAGCTGGAAGGTGTGTCTTGGAGTGTGTGTGCTAAATAATCCCACTGCTGAGATTGCTGAGAGGCCGTGAACTATTCCTGTTGGAGAGCTGTTCTGTGGTGCAGGAGTTCCTGGGAGCAGTCCTCACTGCCTGACTGGGAAACTGCTCACCAAAAACAATATTACTGGTTTTAGCTGTGAGATGTCAAAATGTATAAGTCAATTGCTGTAGATTTACAGATAAATGGATACTATTTAAAAAAAAACCCAAAACAACAATACACAAAACTGCACTACTGTGACTGCATTTTAATAGCTTACTGCTGTATATTTTGTTTAGACCACACAGGATATGTGAAACAACCCAGTACCATGTATTCCAATTCTGTTTCCTGATAAAAACACAGATTTTCGGTGGTTTTATGCATGCAGAATGCTCTTTCCTGAATAAGCTGTTTTGTAGCATGAGTAAGAGCAAGTAGCAGAATCTGTCTCTGTTTGATTTTTCCTGGCCAGAATACACAAGAGAAACAAATGGAAAACAACACAGAGCAAAAGACCTTTAAAATAGATCCTTCTTGGTATGGAAAGCATTCACGTGAAATTACAGAGAGGCAGAAACTGAATGAGCAGCATTGTCAGGTAGAATGATTCCATAATTGAAGAAAAATGTGAGTGAAATCAGTACAAAGCAGAGGTTCAGCAAACAGGGAAAACAGGCAAGAGCATCACAAGTGGGTGGCAGCAAGCTGAGCCTCAGGTGATGTGAGCAGAGGAGAGGGAGTGTCCTGCATGTCAGGAGATATTTACTGCTCTGGGCAGCTGAGGATGTTTATTGATGGCTGCCAGAGTACAGCACGAAATAAAACGGTGTGAGGAAAGGCTCCAGGGTGACTTTGTATCTCAGTAAAGTCCTAAGAAATAGAGCACAGTCACAGTCAGGCAGGGAGGCAAGCACAGGTTTCTGGGGCAGCAAGGGTCTGCCCACACCCAGATGCACCGAGCAGCAGCAGGGAATCATCATGAACAGCAAAAAAAGGTACAACAGCCCCACTTATGGGAAGAAGCAACTTCTTTGGAAATGTTTAAGGATATACAAATAAAAAACCCACAGAGACGTGGCTGATCTCACTGGGATGCATTAATCAACAGGGTAGGAAGCCGGGAAGGTTAGGAAGGTTAGGGTAGGAAGGAAGAGGGGAAAATGGATTTTCCAGCTCCTCTTTGATACATGGGCAGAGGAATAAGTGAACTGGGGCTTTTTGGCAGGTTATTTCCATGCCTCTGCACCACTGCCTGACCTCTGCCTCTCTCAGACACCCTGCCAGGCCGAGGCTGGGTACTGGGAAGGTTTGTAGAGCCGGCTGGAATGACATCAACCTGCAGAGGTGGCAGAGGCCACACACGTGTGCACAGCACTTGTGCATATGGAGTCACACCGGCATTGCCCAGCCTCAGAGCTACCTCCAGAGGTTGTGTCCTTAGCAGGAATAAACCTGTGCCAGTGGCAACATGAGTGATTAAAGACTTCACCCTCATTCTCTGCCTCCAGAGCCCTGATTTGACAATTGTCTTCTTTTTATGTGGTCTGAAGGCTCCTGCTCCGTGGAGATTGCAGGTTTTGGACTCTTGGTCATAGCCAATAGAGGATAGATTTGTCCTCCAGTCGCTGATAAGAGCAAATACTTCCTTTTAATTGAAAAAACACATTGTCAACTGATCATTTTGTAGGTAAACATCAAGAAGAAGGTTGGCACAAGTCACCCTGAGGGCTGTAATTGCTTGAGGCATTTCGTTTGTGTTCTCCTCCCCCTTCTCCAGATTTTCTTCTCTCCTTTTGTGTTGGGGAGGACCCAAAAACAGCAGGGGAAACCGAGCAACCTTTGGTTTTCATGGCAGAGCCACTCAACAGAGGTGCTGTCAAACTACAAAGGGAAAAGTAGGGCATATTCCCCTTCATCTTTTATAGTTATAAGCTGAATTATGAATAAGAATGATCAGTAAAACAACTGTGATTTTTGAATCAGTCCTAACAGTAATAGGATTTATTTTTCTCCTTTCATGTGGGTGAATTTTTATTCTGATAACCTTATAAGCATAAGACTATGAGCTTGCCTCCTGGTTATTGCTCACTTTGCTGAGGGAAGAGGGGTGAGGAGAGGACTGGAGCAGGGGCCTGTGGCAGTCTTCAAAAACACCTTCTCATGTCACAGCAGCAGCTCTTTGAGGCATCCAAAAGATGTCCTGCACAAAGTCAGGATGCAATTAAAACTGTGAAGCTCTTTTTTTGAGATCTCACCCATCTCAGGTTAGACAATAGCTAAAATGTTCACCAGGGAGGTTCACATTGAAGTTTCCTTTTAGAAGCAAAATGGGGACTTGAATAGAGTGGGGGTGATTCCCAGGTGCCCTGAAAACACCTGAACCATCAATTATCCTTTCTTTTTTTCTGATCAGAAACTCAGTTTCAGATCCAAGAAAAGCCATCCTTCAAAACTGATGTGTCTGTTCCCAGATGAATTTCTGGTGGTAAGGAATTAACATTTTCTGAAAACACCCAGTCACTTGTGCACATTCTGAATAATGTGGTTGTTTCCTGATCAGGACAAGCATTTTACCGGGTTTGTGTTTGTGGTGCACAGGCCAACATTTTCTCCTTATTATCCATTCTCTGGCTGATTTCACCCATTCATTCCTTACTTTGCTTTAGAATGGAGAAATAAAAAAAAAGTGGAGATGTACTAAATTTCTGCATTTTTAGATTATTCCAAGCAATGGAGTTATCTAAATAGCATTTACTATTTGTACTATTTTGAGTATGCCAGCTAAAGCTGTAATATTTCCAGAATTTTTTTTAAGCATTAGGAGATTATTTTGTGGATTGTTTCATTCAGGATATTCTGTTTAATTATCAGAAAAATTGAGATGCCTTAAATAGCTACTTATTTAGCAAATACTGGTTCTTTTCTTTAGCATGGAGATTTAGCCAGTATTCATCCAGACTGTTCTCATCCCTAGGAGTAAGAAATGTACTACTCATTATTTTGTTGGAGCCTAAAA
Source organism: Sylvia atricapilla (assembly GCF_009819655.1). Taxonomy (NCBI): domain Eukaryota; kingdom Metazoa; phylum Chordata; class Aves; order Passeriformes; family Sylviidae; genus Sylvia; species Sylvia atricapilla. The sequence continues at coordinate 9,521,017 of NC_089146.1, forward strand.
TGTAGTGCCCTCTGCATTCAAGAACTAAATGCAGATAATTTATTGTTAATAATAAAAAATGTTATTTTAGAAATTGAGCTTTAGAGATTCGTGCCAAATGTCAGAAGATTTATCTAATATAAGTGTTGAAAGTACACAAGTTAAAATAGCTTTTTAACAAAACAAGACTTTGGCTACAGGAATTGTAATTTTCTAATTCTGACAGCTTTGAAACTTTTCCTTGTGGGAAGATTTTCAGGCAGTGCCGTGTAGTGACAAGAGCACTGTTTTCAATATCACTCTGAAAGTTCTTTCTCTCTTGGAGAGACCAAACTTCACGAATATTTCCTTTTGTTTTCCCCTCAACTTTCCAAACTTTTCCTTGGCAGCCTTTAAAAACTAGTGAGAAACAGAACCTTGTTCAGGTTTCCATTCACAGACCTGCAGCTCCAACGCCACCGTGCACGGATCAATGTTTCCACGCGCGGCACCGGGGCCTTGCAAACCAAAGGGGGAGCAGACACAGCCCACAGGGGAAATATTTTCTAATGGGCATTGCCAACCAGTTGGGAAGGATCCCATGACAGTAGATTTGGTGGCTCATCACCTCTTGAACACAACTTCACAGATTCAGTCCCTCTCTGGCTGCCCCTTCAGCCTCAGCTGTCACGCTTGTACATTCTTGCTGGAAGGACAGTAACCAAAGGGAACATTTTCTCTATAAACACTTCTGTAACTGCCGACTGCCTTTCAGATTTCAAGTCTTTAAACTTGCAGGCTTTTACTTGGTGTAGGTGCTGAAAGAAAGGGCTGGAAATAGCACCAGGACAAAGCAGAAGCATCTCCAAGTGTGTGAGCTTTGGGCAGGCTCTGCTGACAAGCCTCCAGAAAGTCAGACACCTGAGAAGAGGGGCCAAACTCAAACTACTCAAGCTGCTGACACGTGTGTGTCCTCACAGCCCTATAATCCTGCCCTTGGTGAGTCCAGTTTTGCATCAAGATTGTTATGAGGAATTGTAGTAATCAGGTACATAAAATAAGATGTATTTAGCAGCAAAGGGGCAGTAGCATACACATTCATAAGTGTACACAGAAAGCAGGGGCTTTTAGTGTGACTCAAATAGTTTGGTGCCAGGGTCAAGAAACAAATGAGAACTGAGAACACCAAATGCCAGGTAATGGCTTCAGTATTCAAGGTTGAGGTTTTTTTAAGCCACTCTTCTCAGGATCATTAAAGAGAAAAAGTAAATGCATTCATGCCATTCTATCTTGCATAGTCTATCACTTTCATATTTAAACACTGACTTCCATCTCTGTGTTTGTGTTTACAAGGAACAGAGGTGACTAGCAGAAACCTGATAGTCTTTTTTATTATTAGGGTTTCTTGAAGTTTAAGCTTCTAAATCATATGCAAAAAATATTCAAATAATACTATCAGAGGCTCGTAGTCTTTCGGAGATTCAGTTCATAAATATGCACTTTGATGGAGGAAATGCAGACCCTTTTATGCAGTATGAATGTCATCAAGGAGATATTCTCATGCTAATTATTACAGACAATTCATGGCTGAACAGCTCTCAGATAATGTAAGAAATGGCAGGGGCTTATTTCCACATTCTTCTATTCTTCTCCTAAAGCTCCTGTTAAACACTTTTTCACTATCTCTGCTATTTCATTTGCAACTTGCCATCTCTGGGGAGAGGGAGTTTGTAGTTTGGAAATACTTCTTGGGGATGGTGAAAACGGCCCAGAGCAGGCCCAGGTGGGACCTGCCCAGACCCACCCTGGACCAGAGCCTCTCTTCAGCCCAGCCCAGGGTGCTCAGCCCTTCCCCAGCTGCCCTGGGGAGTGCAGGGCTCCCTGCAAGAGCCCCCTGTGTGCTGCTGCCTTGCAAGGGCCAGGCTGTCCCTGTGTCTGCCCTGCCCTGGGCTAGCCCAGGTGACAGCAGAACCATCCATCTCACCCCGTGGTGACCCCAGTGTAAGCAGCAGCTGCTGCCGGTCAGAGCATGGAATATCCCTCAGGTTTTGGCATGAGATGGACACAAGGAATGCACGAGGGAATCAGAGCATTCGATTGGGATGACCCAACTTATTTCCATGACCTTTCCTATTGGCATCTCTACCCATTAATGAGAGAACATCCCAGCAGCCTGCAGAGAAACCAGGAGAACCATCAGGCCTTTGCTGAAAGCTGAATTTTACGCTTGTAGCAGTAGCTGTGAGCATATCGGCCTGGAAAAGATGGAGAAAATAAACAAGTGAGGGAAAAACAGCTTAAGGCAGAACAAGTTTAATATGTTTTTTCCTTTTACGCTGGGGTGAAGGGGGAGAAGTGTGTGCCAAATCTGAAGTTGACTGCCGAGGGCCATTACTTATGTAAGTAAGTTTGGCTTGCCAGCCCAGTGCACAAGGCTGGCTGACCTTGGCAGCCATACATCAGAATTATTCTCCTGCAAATCCAGTATTATCTGGCAGTTTCTGCAGTGCTCTGAGTGCAGGCAGGCTTGTCAGCTTGTAGAAAACCTGCTCCTTCTTTTTCCCTCCTTTGTTTCAAGGAGCAAGGGAAAACTCATGTTGGAGTCTGGGGTTTTGTAAGACACTCAGTATTCCTTCGCTGATAAAGCAGGGGGGAATCTCTCCATTTGGTGTCCTGGGCAGTAGTGGAGCTGGGATCCTACAAAAATGGTGCTCAGGAAAGCAAGTGTTTGTAGTGGATGCTGGAGTAAATTAGCTGAGGTAGTAAAGGGAGAATAACTGAGGCTGACCATCCTGACAAGGCTGTGTTGTTTGCATTTCCTCTGGGTGGGTGCAGACTCTACTGTCTGTGCCATTTTCCTGTCAGTACAGATTCCAGACAGGACTCAAGGGGGAGAGTTGAAATGTGCATAAGTGTGAACCAGAAAATGTCAGGTTTCCAGGTCAGGAAACTTGCACAAAATTAAGAGGGGTGAAGGTGGGGAGGAAGTCCTTTTTTATCTGCAGAAGAGCATCTGCAGTAACTGGCAGCTGAAACAGGAATTAATTATAGCAGCACTACATGGAATGATGGTGAGATCTGTCAGGATTTTACCACCCTGGGTGTGAAGCACAACCAAGCTGGTAGAATCCCACTTTTTGGATTAGATCACAGTTGAGTTTCATATGGGAAGCCTGCATCCTAGGATGCAGGTGTCTCCCATAGCCCATACAAACAACCTGGGTTTGCTGCAGCTGTGCAGAGATAAGAGTCACTCAGGTGTGTGCTCCAGATTTTATTTTTTTTTGTACAGGGATGAATCACAAATCAGAAAATAAGTAGGGTAACCCAAAAAGCTCTGGTGGAGATCCATCAGATTGATTTCCAGAGGTTCTTACAAGCGATCCTGGAAAGGTGCATGACACAGCATTGGGGTGGCTGTGTCCCAGCACTCAGCACAGCAATGCCGTGGGAACACTTCCCTCCTGACACCCCAAGGCACCTGGCTGCCATCTCACCCTGGGCTGGCAGCCTCCTTGGTCAGGGCTTGCAGATCTTCCTGCAAACAACCCCCTTTTGCCCATTCTTTCCCTTTAGCCTGAGTACAGATCACTTTCAGCTACATCAGTAATTAATTCTGGGTCTAAGGCACTAATACTGAGTAGTACTCTGTTACTGTTTGTCTCTGGGTTATGCTTTGTGCATCCAAATAAAAAGTGAAGTTCATATGAGTTTGCCCAATCTTGCTCTTTCCATCTGCTGCCAGGATCCCTGAGGATGGTGTGGCCAAGTCCCACAACAGAAAGGCAGGGTACAAGGAGATTGGAGGTGTGTATATATATATATATATATATATATATATATAATTTTAAACAACTTCCCTGTTTAGAGGGAAGGAAAACTTCTTGACGTTCAAATGTATGTGATTGTGGGTGTATTTCAGGCATGAACAAGGTCTTTTTATTTAAAGCACGTCAATTTAAGTGTGGATAAAAATCTCTCTATTCTATACTTTAATCTTCTCAGAAAAGATGCATTTTAACCACCCCTCTTTCGATGTCCAGTAGTGGCTCGAGCATCTAATTCTGTACGGATAAATTTTTAATTTGAAGTGCGATCCTGCTATCATTGCGAGTTCATCCATCCCTTAGGCATCGTGTAGCCACCCATGTGAAGGATCAGACCTGCCTTTTGTAAGCTAATCTGGCAGACTATTATAGTCTGACACACTACTGTCATGGCTCTAGCCAGGATTTTCCAAACACAAACACCCTATAAGCAAAGTGGTACCATCAGTTCTCTCATCACCTTTAAGCCCTTTGTCATAAGAAAACCTTTAAAACAGACCACTCCTGAGACACAAAGAAGACTTATTTGGTTTTGCTACTCACAGGAATATTTAGGGTTTGGGTTAATTTTTTTCTTTTTTCTGCTGGTGGAAGGGGCTCTGATTTTGCTTTTTCACCCAGCTGTAGTGTAAGTTGTAGGAGAAGGCAACACAGGATAGTAGAGGAGAATTTTAGGTCTGTGTCCTTTCATACTCTGACCCTTGTCAGGAGGTCCCCGGGGAGAGATTTTTCAGCAGCACTCTGGAGAAGGAAGAGCTTGCTGAGACCTCCCATCAGAATTAGGGCTGCAAGGCTTGACTTTGCTCTCTGAGCAGAAGCAGCTAAGGGAGAGCAAATGTACTTGCTCCAAATGAGAAGTAATTCTCTGCATTTGTGTGACAGTCATAAGGGGGTGCCACATGAGAAGGTGATAAAACCTTCTTTTTAAACTAAAACTTTTTCATTTTCCTTTAAGAAAAAAAGAATTGTCCTTTTCATTCAGCATTCTATAAGCTTCTACCTCTTTTGTATCTTAATAAAGAAAGCAAAGCTGAGCTGAAGTTTTTAATATATTAAATCAGAAACCTAGACTGGAATGAAAGATAAGAATCCAATAACACCGAAAAGACGCACAGAATAGAATCGGGTATAAAAGATTTATGCACCAGGATTAGGAGGTTAAAAAGGCAAAAACTTTAATGTTCACTCATGCAAGAATGTCAAGTCACTGGTCTAAATAAGGAATTTGCAGTAATAAGATTTTAAACGTGGGTATTTTTGGGTAGTGCTATCTGCTGTAATAAATAGAGATCATAAAACTTTGATCTAAGTACATTCCTGGGACATTCGTGGCTAAGGTGCTCACTATCTGAACTTCGAAAATGTGTTTTATAACCTGTTTTAATAAGCAGCTATTAATACAAGGCATATTTATGTGCCTTGCTAAGTCTTCCTAGGCTTGCTTTTCCTTATCTGTATCTCTGCAGTCCTCGTGTAATGGCAGCCGGTGCCAGCCTTCTGAAGGATTTGCTGCAGGGATAAACCTCATTTACTTTCCCCCTGGGGTGAAAAGCATGCGATTGCCCTGAGAGCTGGACCAGGGAGGAATTTCTGAGTGCTGGTGAAGCATACCTGGCCCTGAGTTACTTGGGATGGACCTCTGCATTCAGGAGAGCACATGGGAGTCAAACGTCAGGAAAGCAGTCATTTAACTCGCCAGAAAATGAAGTCTTCTCCCTGCCAGCATACTTTCACATTTTATTTTGAGCACTGAAGAGCTGAACAACATCCAGCCCAGCTCTAGACAGGTCAAAAATAGTACTGAGGGTCCTGCCCTTCCAGCTACATCTAGTTGCTGAATCAGAAGTTTGCAGATGAGACTGAAAAGTACTCTGGGGAAAGCAGGGCATGGCAGGTACATTAGACACTGCTTAAAATCCCTCCTTACCGCTTCTAAAAATGTCCGCTCAGGCTAGAAATCGAAAGGCAAGGACTACATCATTTTCACTCAAGCCTTTCAGAGACATAAATGTCTGAGGCTTGGTGGTGTGTTTTCAGAGGAAAGGGGTATGAAGTAGCCGCAGTTTGGGAGCGGCAGCAGCGCATCCTTAGCGGCATCAGGCGCCGCTCAGCGCCGCCCGGGGCACCGCCTGTGACAGGGACAGCGCTGCTGGGGCCGAGCTGGAGAGACGGCAAAGGGACAGGGCCACAGCCAAGCCCTTCAGGAGGGAAGCGGCCCCGTCTCAGCCTTTCTGGTCCGTCTGACAATTGAGCCGGGCGCGGCTTTTGCGCGGGCCCGCAGTGACATCTCACGGCTGCGGGCCAGCACTGCACCGGCCCGCGGCCACCGGCGTGGCCTCCGCCGCTCCTGAGACTCGCTCACACCACCGCAATGCCGTGGGAGAGCCTCCCGAGGGCTCCCTTCGGAGAGGGGGGACACGGTGTTGTCACCCCGCGAGCGGTGCAGCATCCCACCGCATCCCATCCACAGCATCCCCGGCTGTATGACCGGCACCGAGCCCCTGCCCTGGCCTTTAGCATTTCTCCAGCTCCATCGGCTGTTTACTGCTCCAACTACACAGGAGCAGCATTTTCCCTCTCTGGCAGCAGGAAGGAGGCAGGGGGGATGTTCTACGAGCTCTAACTAAAATGCTCCTCACCGGCATGTACGCGGAGTTAAGAGAAAGAGAGGCAAAAACAGTGATTTCTGTTTGAAAAATGTTCAAAGCTCAAGGTTTTTTTTTTTTTTTTTACAAAAGCTCGGGAAAGTCTTCCGAGAGTACAAGCTAGTTAGTCATTAAATTGGTAGTTTATTTCTTTCGGAGAGAGGAGAGAAGGGGGAGCACCCGGGGAACACGTAGGAGTTGAAAGAGCGCTCGTGTTCTTCACCATGCAGCCAGGAGCAGAAAATAGAGAGGCAATTAGAAGGTCAGAACCAATAATAAGGCACTGGCAACCTGCAGGAGCTGTAGAGCCCGTGTTTGTTCTCCTGGTATTTTTACTGCAAACCATCATTAAAGCTGTGTGACACCACCGGTTCTCACACCGCAATTATTTGCATGCAAATTCGACGTCTTCAATGGGAAGACAGATTATATCTTCATTAATTTGGTCCACAGCAAATTGTCACAATTTCCTTAAGAAAACACGGCTTTTCATGAGGAAATTATTGAGTGCAACTGAGGGTTTTTTTCAAGAATTTAGTCCAGACAAGCAGACAGAATCATGCTTGTATTATTTACTGCCACGGTATAATCAGCTTTTCATTGAAGATGACAGCTTTCAGCCAAGAAAGTCCAATGTGTTGGGTTTTTTTTCCTCAGGGAAACGACATACAAGGAAGCAAAAAAAATGTCGAGCCTTTCAGGGGCTGAGAAAAGCTGTTGGTTTTGCTCTTCCCCCTGTGCATATGCATAAATGTATTCACATATATGCGCTCCAAGCATTCATGCAGGGAGCTGTGGCCTCACTGAGAGCAAAGCCCTGTGCACTCTTACAGAGCAGGTCTAAAGCAACGATCAGAAAAGACCCTTCAGGACTTGAAATGGAAACAGGATGGATGCAAGCAGAAGAGCTGTTGGTTTTATGCCTTATTACACAGGTGCTCTGATCCTCACAGCCTTCCTTCTCAGGCTTGGAATGAAGGCAGCATGTGGGGAAGGAGCTGTGCTGCATTATTTAAGCCTTTCCCCTGTTTGGGGTTTCTGCAGAGCATCAGTAGTAGCCCCCAGCAGAGCTGTGTGCTCCAGGCTCCACAGAGATGAGGGGCTTTGGGCACAGGCAGGGGCAGTGGGTGGCAGCCAGGGCATGTGAACCTTTGCCCTGTAAAGTTTCAAAAGCAGCAGAGTGCCTCTGGTTTTGTGCTTTCAGGGTGGCCAGCACAAGGCACCTTTTCCTGCAAAACAGCCAAGCTTGTGATTTCTGTGTATTACATCTAGGAAGTCTGTGCTTTGCTTAGGTTTGGAGCTGAAGCTTATGGCTCAGGATGATGGTTAAGCACATAATTGTGATGAATTGTTCAAGGACAGGTTCCTAAATCAACCCTTCCTTACAAATATTGCCCTGCAACAAAATGTGTCGCTTTCCAAGAGCTGAAATGAAAAAGCCTTTGCTTTCCCTTCCTTTCTGTGTCCTCAGGCTTTTTCCCATGTGCTAATTGGAAAGTGACTTTCTCTTGCTGTACCTGGGAAGTGAGTGCCCCTTTCACAAAGCTTATGCCCTCACAGCTCTCCTCGACCTGCCCAAAAATCAGAAACCTCTGTCTCTCATGCTTGGACCTTCTATAGGGAACCCAAATTTTACTGTACTGGGCCCCAAGCTGGAAGCCTCTGGCCTTTGTCTGAGGCCATGGGAAGTGTTGGTGTCAGTGAGAATCAGCTGCTGGGAGCCTCTGCTGCCTCTCTCCTGCCTCTCTCCAGATCCTTTGTGTTCTTTTTTATCAAACCAGACAGGAAGACATCGATCTCTGTGTACACTTTAAGCGGAAGATGGAAAAATATTAATGCTTCTTTGTCTTCATGTTTGAAAGTGGAACCTTTTAGAGAAATGAGTCCTCACCAAGCAGAAATGTTTTTCTTAACTGCATAGCAACAAGCTATATCTGCAATTATTTATATCGAGTATGAAATTCCCTCAGTGCTTCATTTATTCAAAGCTATATTTTTACTCGGTTTTGTTTTCACAGATGGCTAAGCTAAGATGCTGTCTTGGGCTTAAATATCTACACAAACTTTGGCAGTCCCCACCAACAAACAAAAATAGATTAAAAAAAAAGCAAAGCAGAAAAATTGCAGTTCAACTTGCAAAGCCCTCCAAAGAGCACAGCAGTATTTTTAACTAATTTAAAGCTGTGATTATCTACTGAGGAATTTAATGTAATTGTGTCATTGCAACATGGTATTAAAACAGCCTCTGTGGGAACCACTGGTTGTCAAATGAAAATTATGAGTGGAATTTTTTTTATTTCCTTTTTATAATTCCTTCACAAAAGGCACAGGTTTCTAATTTGATCCCAGCACCTGTTCTGAGGGTTTTGCTCAAGGAAAGTTTATTACCATTCAGGAAAAGCTAGTTTAGTACTTGCAACCAAAATGTAGATGCTCAACCAACACTGAGATTCAATTCCAATGTTTTCTCTCATCCTCTTTCAGAGTGAAAACGTGTGGTTTGCTTTTGTTGTTGGCTTTGTTTTATCTTTTGCCTAGTTCCAAAAAGCAGCATCCACGGGGATGTGCTGCCCTCACACGGGAGTGATGAGCGTGGGGACATGTTCCCATCTCCATCTTCACCAGGAAGTGACTGCTTTCATATCTGGCCCAAATTAGAGCCCACTCATTTCTCCCTGCATTTGCTCTTTACTATCTTAACTTCATAAGTGACTTCAATTTCCAGGCACTTCCAAAGAGTGATTTTGGTTTTGATGTCCTTTTGCATTTGAGGGCCATAATTTAGTTAATCTTCTTCCCTCCAGAACAAGTATCACCCTCCCATGTCAACAGCCCTCCCTTGCTTCAGCAGCAATATTTTCTCCTTCTGCTTTTTGCTCTGTGTGGGGTATTTGGATACTGGGCACTGCTTCAGCTGCCTACAGACTCCCTTTTTCTCAGGTAAACCCAGCTGGCTCCCAGTGCCCAGTGTTGTTTAAGAGCAATGAATAAACAGTAAAGGTTTGCCCCCACCCCTGGGACCCACAGAGATTTCAGAGCAGTAGGACAGGCTCGTGGTCATTTACTGTCTCTCTAGAGCTTGTAGAAATTGAGGACGTGTGTTTCATCAGATGAGAGCCTCTTTCCTCATCTGGTCCTGTCACCAGCCCTCCCTTTTAATGCAATGTATTTGAGCCCTGGAAAAAATTCTTCTTGCATTGACATGAAGAAGCAGAGTTTCCTGATGTACCAAGTGTGAGTGTGACAGACGCTTCCTGTGGTGTGTGGGTCACTGACTTGGCTGCCTAAAGGTATTGACAAACCTGCTGTTCCCCTCTCTGTCTCATTTTCCTGAGCTATAACATTGGATTGGGGCTCCTTAGAAATCTGCCAAAGGTGTGAAGATTACTTCTGTGAGCCACCTTCTGTGGAAAATTACTAATTTAAAGCCATATTCACCATTTAAAATGAAACATTGAGGATGCTTTAACTTCCATGAAGGTCTCACAAGTGAGTTTCCATTCTGTCTAGCACAACCTCTGTGCCAGTGCTGTAGCACTCATCAGTCAGCACAAGAGTGGCTGCCACAATCAGAAACAATTACTCACTCTATTGCAGCTCCAAACACAGAGAATAATGAATACTTTTCACCAGCTTCTGCCACTTTATGTTTTCATATCAACCAGTCAATCAGACTGTATAAAACAGCATGTGTCTGTTCATTAGGAAGAGAAAAAGTTGATTGGTACCAGAAGATGACTGCAGAGTGATTTAATTGTAGCCCTTTGGCACATCTGTGTTAGATGTATTAGGCACTTAGACACTCTACACTGACAGCAACAATGGGAATTATATTGGAATAATATGATTATTAAAGCTGAACTTACACACACACAAAAACCAAACTCAAACCAACCTTTTTGATCTCTGTAATTAGGTATTCCAGGTAATTTCACGTCATCAGTTAGTCTTCTAAATCAGACTGCAAGTTGTTGACTCCCCTCTGCGGCTCAAGCTAGCTGATCTATAAATAAGGAATATCTTCTTACAAAGAGAGTGTTCCTATTGATTGGCAAAATGTATTGTCACTATTTCATTACACTTGATCATTATACGCTCCTCTCCTGCCAGAATTTTTTATTCATTGCCAAGTTAGAGACTTGCAAAGTTTGCAAAGACATCCCTGCCCAGTCTGTGGCTGGAGGGATGTTGTCTCCTGCCAGAAGCAAGGCACACCTGAGGGAAAATACTGGCAGTGAGCCCTCATTTTACTGTCAAAGTTTGTCATCTGAGAGTCACCCTGGAATTTCTTAACCCTTTCTCCGAGTATTTTCACCATTCCTGTCCTCTGGAAAGTGTGAAAGGATAGCTATGAGAGGAAGGTTTTCTGGGAAGATAAATTATGGACTGCCGTTTCTTAAGGAATTATAGTCAACAGTCACCTCTTCAAACAGAAAGGCAAATACTCTGAGTGAGAATGATTCATGATCTTCTTAATGGCATTTTAGCTATTTAAATCCCAGAGCCAGCCCACCTGGGAAGCAGCTGCAGAGCGGCTGATCTGCCAAGGGCAGGAGCTCTGCTCTGGAAGTGCCTCAGGACTGAGCAGTGCAGCTCTGGTACCCTGCAGCTCAGCCTTCAGCCAGCATTGCTTCATGCCAGGAAGCCTCAGTATGGCCCCAAAATTTGGCTGCTTCCATACTGCTCCTTTCACCAGCCTCTGCACCTTACTGAAGGCTTCTGAATCCATAGGGTCTCTGCTGAAACCTAGCACTCCTGACATGCCTTAAAAAGGCATCTCAGTTGCCTTTTTAAGAAGAAATCCCACGTTCCTCTAATGGCAGAAGTCAAACAAAGATAAAATAGCATTTACTGTATTTTAAAAATATATAATTATAATATAGTTTCAGGATTATTGAAACTTCCTGATGAGTGTTCACGTTTTCCCTTATTAGCAAAGTTCAAAGCTGGACCAAACAGGGATGCTGGAAACACTCAGCAAAGCACGGGAGATTTGTCCAGCCGCTCTCTCCCTAAGAACCAGGGGCAGCCCTGGCCCCAGAGGGGAGGGCAGCTCCTTCCACACACCTGCCCAGGTGCTGCATGGAGAACCCTGCCCCATCCTTGCTGTGGGTCAGGTGCTCACGCACTGCAGCATTTTCTCCTATGGGCTTGGAGAGAATAAACCCTGGGGGTTTATTCTGAGGTGCTACAACCCTTAGGGCAAGAGCACAGGTACAGTGTGGCCAGGAGTGCCCTGGGAAGCCAAGCCCTGGCCTGCCATCCCCTGAACAGGCCACAGTGCCTGACTGTCTGTGGGCATTGAGCCATCCGTGTTAAGGAGCCAGCAAGCTTTCAAATCCTGTCCTAACAATCCCCAAAGTATCGTTATGGGAAGAGCATGGCTGAGTCTCTTTTATTGTTTCCGTTTCAAATGCATTCCACACTAAAACATTTTTGTGGGGCTGGAAATTCTTTTCAGAACCTGCTAATTATTTTTACAATCCACAGTCTGCTCTTATGTTCCTAATTGTGACTATTAATCCTCACTCATCTCCATGTCCTAGATGTGTGCAAGGCAATAAGGCATATTATGCTCAGCAGCACCCTGCCTCTTGACTCATTTGTCAAAAGGATTATTGTACACTCGGTGCTGAATGTGAGGAATTAGCTGCATAAACCTGGCCATTAAAAAGAATGTCTGTGTATTACCTGTGGCTGGGCATTGGCATGTAGACAGTAATTCCCTCCTCAAATATGCAAAGGCACCTCGCTAGTTTTGGTTAGATTCATCCATGCTGCAAACAGTTTGGAAGTGATTTGAATGCAATTTCTCCTTTGTGTCAAGTCAAATGGTGTTATAATCATAATTAATAAGGACCGGACTTGACTTTAGTCTCTTGACTTGTATTTGATTTCCCAAGGAAATTTTTTAATCCATTTTAAAACATGGTAAGTACAGAACACGCTCTGTTGTTTCCAAAATGTGATCAGGTGGCTATCTCAAGCATTAGCACCAAAGGTCTGACAGATATTTATAATTACCACTTGTCGACACAGCCAAGACAAGGCAGCAGCCCTGCTGCTGTGTTCAAAGGCAGGGAAGAGAAGTCAGCCCAGAGTAGTATCTGTTTTCCTTCAGCTGTGCAGGAATGATGTGCTTTCCAACTCACCCTTCTAGAAAAGAAATTCCTCTTTTTTGTCTAATGAATGTTGTCTATCCAGGCATCTCTGGACAGCTTTCAGTGAGGGTTGTTTGATGGTGAAATCCATTATTCTCTGCCTTATCCGAGTGGCAGCTGGCACTGCCCCTACCCTCGCTGCCCGAGACAGCAGTCAAACATTTTCTGCTAGCAAAGTATGAAGAAGTCTACTTGAGCATTCATCTATACTAAAATTTGGCCCATTATTTTCATGGACAGCCTTCAAGCTGCACAAAAGTCTGTTCACTTCTTGGCTCATGGTTGTTCATATTCATCAAACACACTCTACGAGGCGACTGCTGGGAGAAAAATGACAGAGAGACACTTTACTGGTTATGTCCTGTTGGTCCCAGCTGTATCAGGGCCTGTGTGCCTGCTCCTTGGTCCGTGGCTGGGGTTCAGAGGTTCATCTTCTACCACAGCCTCTGCTCCAGGCTCTTGCACAAATCCAACCTCGCCTCCCAGTGTGGCGTTTACCCCCAAGACTCACTGAGCCCAGCAAGGTCAGACTTCTCACCCATCCCTTCACCAGTAGCCTGGTTTCCCCTGGATTTTCCCTCGGACAGTGTGGCCTTTCATTTCTCCTGCCAAGTGACAGCCTCATCTGGCAGACAGGGAGGATTCAACCACCCCTGTGGCCTGTGCATGTGGCCTGCTGTTAATTCCACATTCGGGGCAAACCCAGTCCTTGTTTCAGATCAGGATGCTTCAGGGGTCAGTCTGTTCAAGTCATCCCTTCCCCAGTGGTCCCTTCTGGCTTTGTGGGCTCAGGGAACAGCTCCACCAGGGAAGGAATTCTGCAGGAGGATGTAAAGAGCCGCATGCTTCAGTTCCCTTGAAATGCCATAATATTTGTAGCATAATATTTGTCACGGTTCAACTCAGTTGCACCAGTGCAAAATCTCTTCCCAGACTTTGTAGCTACTTTAATTGTGGAAGGACAAAATCCTTCCTTTCTCCTTTATCCAGGACCAGCTTTCATAGATGATTATCTTGCTACAGCCTGCAGATCCATCAGTCTGAAGATTAGTATGTGTCTACAGGTAATTGAGGTGGCATGTTCTAAAGGGAAATGCTTAATTAAGGAAGATTTCTGCAGGAGAGAAGAAAACAGCCATTTCCTGCAGTAAATCAGCTCTTGCAAGAGGAGCATGTGTTTCCCCCATCACCTGCTGACACAGGAGAGGCCACCCAGACAGAGGCTGTCATTGTTCTGTCTGACAAAGATGACTCAACTGGAATCTGGAACCCAGGCTGGCTTTGCAGAACTGCTTCTCTGGTCTACATCTGCTTCCCTGTCTCACCCAAGCCGTTTAGCTGCTCACTTTCTATTTCAAAAGGTGGCGTTTATTCTAATTCTTGGTTCTCATTCACTCCATTAAGCTTCCACTTTCAATCATCAGCTGCTGAAGCACTTGGCTGCACTGCTGAGCAAGCCTCTGCATCTGCCTCGTGCTGGAACAGCCTGTGCCCTTATTTATCACTTTGCTGACGCTGGGCTGATAAAACTTATCTTCTCTGGAGGCTGGTGCAGGGGAGGGGCCTGTAAAACAAAATGAAGTTTTCCGTGTGTAAAGATAGTGCTGTTCCAGGGAAAAGGAACCGAGGTGGCTTTTGCCTGGCGTGGTGTGTGGCCTTAACATGGGGCCAGCACACAAGGGCTGCTGGGGGAGAACTGCTCGGCTGTGTCAGAAACAGAGCATTCTGCTCTCTCATATTCATTTATTTTTCATTCCAAAGTTTTCAGCAGTCGTGCCAAGAACGCTGGAGCAGAAGAGCACTTATATGTGTGGGAAATGGGAAATGCGTTTCTGGAGTGAGGGGAAAGAAAAGCGCCTTCTGCAAGAAATGGTGACAAGTTTAATATAGAACACGTAAAATCCAGTAAAAATAAGATTTAAAAAATAACGTTTACTGTTTGTTCCACCCACTAAAAGAAAAAAAAATTTAAAAAAGGGAAAAAGTGCATAACACAGGTGAGGCAGATACAGACTCATTGTGAATTGACTCACCAAGGTGATGCTGCCTTAGGAAACAGGCAAAGGCCAAACAAGAAATGCATGAACCTGTGGGCAAGTCGCTGCTGCTGGTTTGCAGGGAGGAGGGAAACCAGGTGCAAAAGATGAGTATATGGACCATGAGGGCAATAAAGGAGAGTCCCAGAGCCCAGTGAGGGCTGATAGAAGGGAAGATGGAAACTGTGCTGGGAGTGTAGGCTGGAATGGCTCTCCCTGACTGAAGGTCTCTTCCTTTTCCTGTGAGTTTTGCATTTACAGCTTAGTGGTGGTCTAAAACTTAAGTGTTTAAAAGATTAACTTTTCTCTGTTTTTTTTCCTGGGTTTGGATGTTGTTCTTGTGTTCATGAACTAACTAAATTACTGTTAATCTTTCTTCCTTTAGAAAAGAATTAAACCCTCACAGAACTCTTTTAAGTGTTGTCTATCAAGAGCAGTAGTGCTTCCTATCTTCATTTAAGACTTTCTGGGTTAAAGGATTTAGGCACTGTCTGAATCCAAAGAGCAAAAGAATCTCTAATGTGCGAAGTACAAGAGTTCTAATTTTCTTAAAGCATTTAAAATAGATTGATGTCCTACAAAATTATTATGTAGATTGGCTCAGTCATTGTCTTAGAAAAGTTGTAAAATTTAGGGTTAATCTCAGCTTTTCCTTCATTGAAGGAGAAAGTTCTCAGTGTGGACAGTAATTCAGAAATCCTTCTGGAAGCAAGACTTCAGCACGCGTCCTGCGGTAAAACTGGAGTGCAGAGAGAGACTTTTTTGTCTTCCCTAACTTTTAATAGCTGCATTCAGTGAAATCTGAAAGTTCAAGATTTGCAGGCAGATAATTAGGACATACAGAATGAAACATCTTAGTCTGAGCTAGTCAAGGGTTTCACAGCTTTTTGTTTAGCATGCAGCTGCATGGGTTATTAGAAGTGGAAACATATGGAATTCTAATGGAAGAAAAATCCTTTTTCCAGTGATAGGCTTGAAGATTTTTGGTCTCTGCTTATTGTGTAAAAGTGGTACATCTGTTCAGAAGGTGAAGCAAAAAAAAACCAAAGCTGGAGACAGAGGCCACATTGTAACTGATTTTATCGTTATTATTTTTATGAGTGTCACACTTAAATCAGAACAGGAGCAGCATTACAGCTTGTTTTTCTCCTGTTCACATTTTTGCTGTTTGTACTGAGGCAGATGGGTGCTCACGAAGCAGTCATATTAAATTTTTATATGGCCTCTAGGAGAGCTAGGAATTTGTTCCCTCCCTTGTCAGGGAGGAAGAAATGTTGTAAATTAGCAACTGATTAAATTGATCAGATGAAATATTAAGCATGAACAACAGGAGTTTTTTCAATCTCTTCTTGATTGGCCAGTGGTTATCTCAGGTTCTTCACTGTAGGCTAAGTATTAAGGAGGCATAAAAAATATTTCATTCATACCAGCAATTTCTGAAGCAAAGCTGAGATTTCCTCATCCTGGTCTTGGTTGGACACAGACTGGCAGACAGATCACATCTCCCTATTTATGTGACAGAAATAAGATGCAGGAAGAAGTGTTGGAGTCATTGTGCAAATTAGAAGAAACCCATCATGTTACTTCCTGAAACTGCAGTAGTTATCCCCCTTTTTAGTGAAAAGGCTTTAATAATACCAACGTGTTTAAGAAAGTGCTTATTTATGTATTTTTCAAATGTAATACAGTAGTATTTCTTTTGGGAGAGAGGATTATGCTTCTCAAAGTCAACATTTTTCTCTTTGCTTTATTTTTAATTTTTATGTAGATTATGCCTCAATTGTGTTTTGAAGTATTCCGTTCCAAAAAAACCTTTTTTCCAAGCTTTTTCCCTTTTTCTGGCTTCTGCTGCAGAGGTGTAAAAAGAAATCAAAGGCCAGGATTTGTGGTACTTAGACTGTAATAAGCTTCACTCCTTTTCTCTGCCTGTGTCTTACACTTGCTGTGAAAGTGTTGCTGAGGGATCTAAGCTGTAGGACACTTTCTGTGAGATAAGAGCAAGAGAAGAATTGAAATTGTAGATAAGAGTTAGCTGTTTTGCCAAGTGCATTTTCCCTGTGGAATGGAATAAGTTAGCAAATGAGGACCTTGGGGATGGCCATGCAGAGTTCAGAAAAGCAACATTGCATCCCAGTGCACCGTGGATGGGATTTGTGTTGAGTCTCAAATTATTCTACTGAGTATATTTCTTTAGTCTCTCAAAAGTAATATGACATCTGTAAAATTTCTTTTTGTGGCTCTTAAAAGCTATCGTGAATGTCTTGAGAAATTTGTGCTTAAATGCAATAAGTTTCTGGGTGTATACGGGTAGCTTAAGATGAAGCAATTTAATTTGCAATTTCAATTCATGCTGTGGAAAAGCTGGATGTTTATTCCAGCCCATCTGAAAGTGAGGAGCAGCACCGAAGCCAACAGAACAAAAAAATATTTTCCACTCTTTGAAGCCTGTTGCCACACCAGGTTTGAATATCCATCTTGTGATGGTGCTTCATACTTTGAAATATGACAAAGTCCATAGCCATTGTTTTTGATTTTTTTAGTGAAAAACTAAAAAATTGACATTTGGTAGGTGGTGGGTCTTTGTAAGCCAAAAAATTCAAGCCAAAAATCGCTGCTTAGCTGAAGTACTGTTGGAAAAGCAAGCAATGCTTTCAGCAACAGCACTGGAAAAGTGAATTTGACAACTCTTTTACAATTAGTAAAAACCTAAAAATATCACAAGAGAAGTCCCTGCGCTTTTTGGAACAGTTATGGGAGGGCTTGTATGTAGTTTTGCCATATGGTTTCTTCTGCCTTTCCAAAAAAAGGAAAAAAAAAACCTCCTTCCCAGAACAAGGTACCTTTGCAAAGAGTTTGAGTGACTGGTCTAAAAATGTTGAACGTGCAACTAACAGCTTGATAAATCAACAGTCTCACAGGCACAGCTAAACTCCATTACACTGAAATGGAGTTGGGAATGAAAGTGAATCATAGTAGCACCTTTGAGTCAGAAAAATATAAATGACTCTTGCAGGATTAACTTTCTTTATAAAGTAAATTAAGTTAACAATAGTTTATTCTCTTCTCTTAATGCTGTTAAGCCTCTTAGAATCTTTTTCTTCTGAAGAAACCAAATGTTTAGTTTTATTAAAGGAGACTTCAAATTCTGTGTTCTATCAGTAGGGATATTAGTTTTTGTAATGTTTTGCCAATTGTTTCATTATGTATTTATACAAGTCACATATTTTAATTTCTGAACGCCCTTTATCTGTTGCTGCATGGGAGAGTTTAAAGCTGGAAGGATACAAAGATTTAGCTTTTTGTAATGAAGAAAAATATGTGTAATTCTTTTCAAAGAAGATAAAGCAGTACTAGGAAGTAATTTTTTTTCAGGGAATCAGTATGTGGAAGTAATGCTTTTTGCATTCCCTCTTTGTCCTGCAAATAGAGCACTTATATGTCTTGGTGCAAAGCGAGTCCCCTAGTGCTGTGATTATGTGCAGCCAAAGGGGGTTTTGCCTGACACCAGGCTGCTGTTCTTAATCCAGTGGGGTCTGAGACACCGAAATTCCTGACTCTCTCCAGTCTGAGTCACACCAATTGGTGAAATAATCCTGATTAGATGATCTAATGGGTGTCAGCACAAGTGGCAGGTACTGTCACTGCCCAGGTCTGGAGAAGGTGGGTGCTGCTGTGGGGAAGCAGGGGCTGAGGCACACAAGCAGGGCAGCCATAAGTACACAAACATCCTGAATATTTTTTTTCCCCGGCTCTTTATTCCTTTCTACACCGAACCTGCTCTGATGCTTCACCACTTCCCAAGCAAAAAGTGCTGCAGGTGATATTTCAGTGCTACTGTGCCCGAGGTACCTGACAGGGCACCTTTTTCTGTTATGTGATGCCTGTTTATGGCTACTCAGACTTGCATTCCTCCAAGCATTCAGCAGCTCCGGGCAAGGGCTGCTCTGAATGGCAGAAAGTTTGTGTGTCTAGCCGATTAGAAAGTAATGTACTGGCTGACTATGACATATTAACTTGCTTTAAAGAACTCAGTAATCTCGTGGGCAGAGCTTTCATCTCCAGGGTACAGTCAGTGTGGCATCAGATCAGGTGCCTAGTAGAAGGTGTTATGCCATGAACTTGAAAGGCTTGATGGTGCAGAGATAAATAGTTGTGCTCTTCATTGCTTGTGGTGCAAAATCAAAGCAGAGCATTGTGATGTGGAAGAACATTTGGTGGATGTGGGTTCTCAGCCAACCACAGGTGTTCCTTTGACCAGTCCTGCACTGCCACTTCCACCCTGTATTGTGTTCACAGTGATGCTTCCACTCTGGGAATTTACAGCCCATTTCCAACCTGCCTTGGCACAGAATTGTGACTGGTGTTCCAGGAGGTGACAGAGTCCCATCACTCCTCTCCATGCAATGGTCCCTCCCCAGAAACGCTGTCAGTATTGGAAGTTCCTGGGTGCAGTTCAGGTTTTAATAACATCCCTTGCTACACGGTGTTTACCTACTCCGAAGTTTCATCTTCTGTGCTAGAGAACTTAAAGGCAATTATGTTACAGAGAAGCAAAAAAGCTCATATTTCATAGAGCAGAGGCAGAAAACTCCTACCAAAAAGATCAGGCATTTAAAATCACATTAGAAAGACTCCACCAGTCTGTGCTTAGTATCGCTTCTGTCAATGTGTCTATCACTGCACCACACACAAAACGGGCATCCTTCATCTTTTATGTCTTCCAGTGATGTCATTTGCATTTTAATGATTTGCCACGTTCTCTGTTCAGTCCTAATTTGGTCATTAATTTGTGCTGTTGGAAGTAAAGCTTTGGAATAAAGCCGTTTCCCATCTTTTAGTTTTTTACTGTGCTTGCATTCAGCAGAGTTGGGAACAGAAGGCAGCCCTGTGTTTGTCTTGCTCCACTCAGGTGCCCGCCATAGCCCTTGACATGAGAGACTTGCTCAGTCTCTGATTTAAGACAGGATGTCAGTGTGTCCAGAGGGACACACAGGGACAAGGATGTTTGCTCCCCTGGCACAGGGAATGACCCCTTTCCTTGCTGCAGGGTTTAGCAGGCACACATCTGAGCAGGGAGGGCAGGGAGGAGAGGCCCTGCTGCACACCAGCTGCTAGGATGCTTTGGGATGCAGCACAGAACTCAGCACTGCTTTCTGCTCTGCCTTTTCAATCCAAACTTCCCAAAGGTACAGGGATCATTGAATTTGGAAAAAGCGTGGAGTGTTCCCTTAGAAGCGGTGGTGCATGTGACTAGGCCAGTAACTCCTGGGAGTGGCTGTAAGATCAGGATTTCTGCTTGGCCAGTTTAGTTCAAGCTGATATACAGAACACATACTTGTCACCTGGTGAGGGGCAGAGAATCATCAGCCTTATAAACAGTGGCTGCAGAGGGAAAACCACAGAGGCTCAGTCTCCACAAATGGTGTGGGGCATTTTTGTAGTTACTGCAACAAACATTATCTACTGCTGCCTCACTTGCACAGCAGATGGGTTGTCCTTTGATAAAATAAGAAGTAGTTTCCAGCTGACAGTGAAATTCCAGCAACTAGGAAGGGCACAAGTGCCCCAAATTGCAGTAGAGATTGAAGGACTGAGAGGATGAGTCCTCTGGTCTGGACAGAGATCCCCAAAAATTCCTACTACACTGAAACAATTGATGAAAGCAAGATGGGAGGTGAAAGCCCTAAAACTAACTTGCAAGCAGGTAAAAATGGGTGACTGATGTCTGACATTGATACTCAGGAGAACTGGAAGAAGGATGTCAAGGAAATGATTTCAAGTTGTATCATGTAGGTCATAGAAGGTCATACAGGTGATGGTTGGAGAGGGGTTGGAGAGAGAACATACAGAAATTACAGTTGCTTTTATGTATCAGCCAATGCATGCCTCTCTCTCTCTTTTTTTTTTTTTTTTTTAATTAAAGCAGATCAAAAGTTAATCTATGGAAAATTATCTGCATTGAAAAAGTGAACAAGGGAAACAATATTTTCATGAATCTGAGAGAAATGGGGAAGCCCATTAGCTTGTCTCTATGACATTGTTAAGCCTTTTTCTATTACATTTCTTTGTGTAGTAGCTGCTCTTTTTGAACACAATGGTGTTTTTCATCTAATCTGATGATGATTCAAAGCATTTTTGCATCCTACTTATAATATGAACCATTGCTCTTTTTGCATCCTACTTATAATATGAATCACTGCTCTTTCAGCACAGGGTTCACATTTAAGATTAGATTGCTCTGATTTTCGCTGCTGCTCTGGTTGAAGGTCATTTACTTTGGGAAATGGAGAGGGTAGTTGCCAAAAGATAATCTCCTTTCATTTTACCTGGCAGTTGCCTGTCAAGTTCAAATGATGGCATTCAAAAACCACTATTATAGTCTGTCTATAGTCTAGCTCAGGGAAAAAAAAAAAAAAAGAAAAAGAAAAATAGGTATGTTGCTGAGACAAAATGCAGTGGTTTCTCAGTAAATTTGAATCTCAGCTTTTCCAGAATTTTTGCTTTGCTAATATGGTCTTGCAGGGCAGGTCGGATTGAGTGCTTGCTTCAAATGCAGTGTCCAGTTTGTAACCTCATGTCATGATTATGCGATTTATGATATGCTGGATCACATTATGTCCTAGCAATTGTGCTTTCTTTTGCTTTTTCTCTCTCAAACCCACAAATTCTTGTTATCATTTCAGAATGAAAATATTTTTTCCAAGTTCATCTCACTCTGAGTAGTGGAATTGAGATTAAAAAGCTCAAATCATCAGCCCATCAAGTTAGGCATTGTATAAATTCACCAGAGCTTCCATCCTCTAATTCAGAGAACAACGAAGATGTGTCAGGTCATCCTAATTATTTTCATACATTGTGTTCAAATACATGTGAACATTTTGTTTCTCTTTAAGCAAAATGGAGAAGTCCAACCCATCATCAGTGGCTACAAAGTCTGGCTGAACATGTTACAAGTGAAAATTTGTTTAAAGGTCAGATCACTTTCTGAAAGGCAAAATGCCTAAGTGGTAACCCACGCTCAGTGCCTCAACCTGTTTTCTTCTGTGCAGCAGAGGTTGTGTATATCATGTATATTTGTTTTACAAGAACAACACTGCTGGGGGAAGGAAAATGTGACTTCCCTTCCAAAAAAAACCCAAAAACACTGGGCTTAAAAGAGATCTGCACTATAGAGTGGCATCAACATCGTACGCACGGCGTGAAGCCGAAACGGAGCGAGCACTCCCACTTTGCCATCAGGCATTTCCAAATGTCCTCTATGCTCTCTCTGTTCAGAGTATTTTAAGAAAAGCCTGGGAGAATTAAACTGAGCTTAGGTGGAAAAGAGCCAACATATGGCCCTGTCTGCGTGGTGCCTGCTCGGAGAGCGACACCAAAGCGGCGCTGGTTTCCCTGCCTGGATGTGGGGAGCACAGCAGGTGACTGAATTGGAAGGGACAAAAGGTACCCAGGGGCCTCTCTGCCTTGAGGGCAGTAAATGCGGCTGAACCTCCCTTTGGGAAGCCAAAAAGCAAGTTGAAAAGTGGGTAGAAACTCACACCCACTGACTAGCGTTTGAGCTTAAGGAGAAGGTAACTGGAAGCTTGGCTCTGTGTTTTTTCATATTAATTTTAGCTGCAAAAGGGCTTGATGCTCTATCTCAAGGCTTTGCATTTCCCTAGATTGCAGGACTAAGAAGGACAATTGGCTTTTGGCTTGCGAACAGAAAATTCCCTCCTGCTGCTTAGCAGTTAAAAGCCAGCAGCAAAGATCCATGCCTTATGATTTTGACAGATTTTCTTGTTGCTTTCTGGAGTCTTTCCTATTGCTTTTTACTCCATGAAGGCTTAAAAATCATCAGTGTGATATACTGATGTGAGTAACAAATCCACGTATCCGTGAAAAAGTATTTAGAGGTGGTCATTAATGAATATTAAAGATGGTCTTTAATGAATATGAAGAGCTACTAAATTGCTTTTGCCTGTGTGAACCTTGGGGGATGTCGTACCTCCTGTTCAGGTCTCTGCTGACAAAGGGAAAAATTTGTGCCCATTTAAGAACATTTTTAGGAAAACTTAGGTTTATCTTCAAGAAGCGGGACATGAAAGACCCTTTCACTTGACCAAATGTGTGCTTACCTTTCCAGGTGGTTGTGGAGACTCTAAGAAACACAACTCTTACCCCTTTTGCATGGTAACATTTATGAACAGCCTCTTTTCCTGCTTTTTCCTGGAGAAGCTGGGTTTAGACTTTTTCTGAATCTGAAAGAGAAGCTAAAATATCCACTGGCCTTCTGTCACCCTTCTTCTCTCATGTGTCTCAATTTTCAGAGAGTGCAGGGTGACTGTAGATGAATTGTTTTCCACAAGAGTATTTTCTCTTGAGCCTTTGTGTTCATCTGATTTAAAGAAAATGGGTACAGTTGAAAAAGGTGGCTTCTAGCTCCACATTTTCACTTAGGGAATAAACAAAGGAGAGACCTTTGAGATGCATTATGGTTTGGTTTCTTTTTTTATCTCTGCTGGGAAGCCTCTGGTGTGGCCTTGCTGGTGCTCTGCCCATGGGATTAATAATGCTTGCTTTATGAATAAATACAGAGTAAAACGACCTTGATATACATGGGTAGAAATAAAAGAAGCTGTCTGAATGTAAAATATTTATATTCATCTGGAAACTGTTTATATAAGTTATTTACCAAATGTGGATAGTTAGAAACAGACTCTGGAGGTTTGGGGAAGAACAAAGAAAATTCCTGACAAGTTGTTCAAGTAAAATTTTGATAACCACTATTTTAATTTAAGTCTAGAAGTAGAAATGCAAATCCTCTGACATAGGATTTCAACTTTGATTTTTAGCCCTGACAAAATCAAAGAAATTTTTGAATAAAGAAATTCAAGCTCCAGCTGATTTTATTAATCATTTTCCTCAATCTTTCAAAACAAAAACCATCAATTTGATACAAACAGAGCTTAACAAAGTCACCAAAAAGTGATTAGCAGACTTTAATTTAGTCAAGTTGCTGTTAATTGACAATTCACTGTAAATGTTGCACAGTTATTTTGGCAATCCATGCAGCATTACTCTTTGTTGTCTTTGGTCATCATGCAAATTAAATTATTTAAAACCCTAAAGAAAAGATGGGGCATTTCTTTGGTTTTATTTGAGTTGAGCAGTTAACTGGAGTGAGTGTAGCTGAGTACTGGAAGGGCTGGGAAACCCTGATGTCCCAAGCCTTGGACAGATGTATTTTAAAGAGCATTTTCCAGTGACTGTTGCATGTCCTGCAAGGGTGGTACTGTGTGGTGTCACCTTCAGAGGAAGCAGGAGGTTCCTGAACCTTTCCATGCCTTTCCCTTCTCCCTTTCCATATTGTATGCTTGATACTATATTTGTAGTAGTATTTCCTGGGAGGTAAAATTTGAAAGCAGTCACCACCAGTCAATGAAATATTTTCTTTTTATCAATATCCATTTTGGAACCGAAATTTATGTCTGAAGAAAAAGTAATTTATCCTGTTTTTTGCATTCTGTATTTCTTCAGGGTCTGAAATGAAAGTCAATATATTATTTTTATTGCAGTTGAGACACAGTAGCAGAAATCAAGGCCAGAAAAACAACCTGCAGACTTGTGTGTATACCTCAAGTAGATGGTCTACAGCAACTGGAGCCTTTAGAATCTTACTTTTAATTAAATGTTTGTTTGGGTGGAGTAGAGATGATTCCAGTCTGGTGGTCACAGTGGGGGCAATAGGAGTTTGGTGCCAGCCTGGTTAACTCATCCACTGGGAGCCCCTGAAATGGTCCCAGAAATGTTGATGGTGGCTGGTGGGTGGCACGTGGGGCTGTATGAGCCCAAGCTGAGGGTTTTCCCCCTCCAGGATGGGCCAGGCACAACTGTGGTGCTGCTGAGCACACAGAGATGACCTGGCTGTCACACCTGGGCTGGCTTTGTAGGCAGGAGAGCTTTCCTTCATGTCTGCTTTTGGATCAAGACAGTCCTTGGGAAGGAAATTGTGGGATCACTCCCTGTTGCCTCAGGCAGGCAGGCAGGGCTGCACCCCCCAGGTGCCTTTTGGGGGGAGCTGACCTTGGGGCTCTCCTGCAGGAGGGGTCCTGTACCCCTCCCATCCCTGAGGAGCATGGATCCACATCCAAGGGCTGGATAAGACCCAGCAGAAATGAACAACCTAAACATAAATCCCAGGCCCATGAGCTGTTTGCCTCTGTAGACCCTTTGCTGGTGCACTACAACATTTGCAAGGGTAGATATGACTGCATCTCTTAAGGACAGAAAAAGTGCTCATTGCCAGCATATTGTTTGTTGCCTGGCAATTATCTGCATAGTTCTGTGATGAAGGACTACATTTCCAGCATTGATTCCTTTTATGACCTTGCCAGAAAGCATTTATCCCACTTTAAATTCTGGCTATCAGCTGTACATTGTAATAGCCTTGTAGAACATTGTATTATTTTTTGTAAGCCATTGGTAAACAGACCTGGGTTCATTACTCTGTGTATCTAAGCAGGTGTTTTACCCTGTTTAAATGTCCATTGAAATTGCCTCTTTACACCTGAATATTTACATAGGTGTTGCTGGCAGTTGTTGCAAATCAAAGACACTTTTCCCTAAAAGTGGGATCAGCAAACAAAATTAGAAAAACTTGACACCATAATAAATCAGAGCAGCAGCAAAATTGTAAAAGTCATTTGTAATGACATATTTTGTTGCTGTTTTTGTTTGTTGGATTAGATTTCTGTTAAAGGTAATTGAAGAAAAAAAATTGTTGTGGTTAGAGCGATGAAATACATTAAAATTAAATGAGCTTCTTGAACTCTGCTTAGGCTTTAAGATATCATATCAAGGAGTGAAAACACATTGAAGAAGCATGATAGTTACTTTGTGCAGCTGACCATAAAACAGTTTTGGTCCAGCCTTTCTGTCACAGCCCGGGTAAAGTTCCTTTGGTGAGGGCTGTGGCATTTGGGCAAAGTGAGAGCATGGGATCCATTTGCTGCTCTCCACCTCAGTTCCAGCCCTCTCTGTGTGTCTTGCTCCATCATTTGGTGCCTGAGGAGCAGGAAGAAGCTGCAGGGTACAGATGGGAGCATCCTGGATCTGCCCTTGGCTGCTGGCACCTGGTCTGGGATTCTGCTGGCACCTGAAGTTCAGGCCTTCATTTTATAGGTTTTTATTTCAAAGAGTGTAAAACTGAACAACCTTTCTTCTGGGCAGCATTTTCATGCCTCTTTCAAAGACCAACTAAATACAAATAGGTGGAAAAAATAATTAATCTGAAAACAATTATTGAATAACTACAAAGACCAGTGATTTTCAAATGGGAAACTCTGAGCCTACAAAATTCACTTTCTTCACTGTCTTCAAAATACAACACCTTTAAAAATAGGATTAGTAGTTTCTTCTGGCTGAATTTGGAAATGAAATATACTTTGTTTTGTTTATTTTTTAATTACTTCATGTTCTGCTGTTTAATATACCCCACTGCCCCTGTTTTTAGGGAGTTTAACTTTTTTTCACTTCTATCTGTCCTTCCTCGTTCCCTTCCTTTTCTCCCTAGAAATGCTCAGTCATCAAGGCTGAGAGTCCGGAGCTTGTGGGAGTTTTTTAAAGAAAAATAAAAAGAAAAAAGAACATTCAAAACCCAGTCATGGATGGCAGTTCCCTCTGCAACTGGTATGGGGGGGAGAAGCAATAACATTTTTTAAAGAGCATCCTTACACATCTATAGAAAAGCACTTAGGATTTTTTTCTTTCTTTTTTTATTGTTTACTAAATCAAAGCAAATGCATCTGAGGCTTATAGTGATGATAGCAAAAATTACAAAGACCTTTCATATGCAAAAAGACATTTTTGTACGACTGAAGATTCAAAATGCATTATGCCAATCTTGTATTCAAAGACCAGCTTTGGAGGGTTTATGTTCTATTATGTGTTTTCTGGAGGCTTTTTGTTTCTTGGGTATTTTCTCTTTTTTCCTTCATTTTCATGAGGTTTGTATTATTAGTACTTTGTAACATCTTCACAGGGTCTTTCCTTTGAACCCTGCACATGAAATGAATGAAGTATCTGGGTTTTGCTTTATGACTCAGCCTCTCTAATATGTCTTCTGGCTCTGGATATATCCCCAGAATTCAGAAGGCTATCAAACAAATCTTCATCAGCACTTTAGTGCTGGCTGCGTGCTGCACCACACAGCTTTGATGTTTGAAAGGTCTTTGTATTTCACTCTTATGCATCTCGAAGGGGATTGTTGTCTCAGGGGATTTGGAAGAGGAAGGTGAAACACTGACAAGAACTAAAACCACAAAATATTTTTATGATTGAATACCATGCTTTTAATGACAATTGTCAGCCTCTCCTGGTTCAAGGTTGCCCTGTTTTGCTGTTGCTGTGAGGGACATTTTCTGTCTGTAGTGATCCATCAGCAGCTCAGGACTTTCAGAGAGATCACTGCTGTCAGGTTTCCTGGATTCATATCCATTAACTCATCCCAAAAAGTCTGACTTTTCTTTGTCCCATCTCCTGGCTGTGCTGTGGGTATGGGCCTGCCTGTTAATTACAATGGGTTAATTACAGTGGTTAATTACTTTCTATAGTCTGGGGTGCAATCTTGGCACCCACAACTTCTATGGCATCAGGATTTCCGGTTTCCGGTGCTCATTTTTCTGCCTTGGTGCTCCATTTTCATTTTTATTGAATTAAATTGCATTTATTGCTTCCTTGCAACTTTGAAAATCCCCTCTCCTACCACCACGGCATTAACAGTTGGAGTTAGGTGGGAACTGAGAGGCAAGAATATATAGAATGAAGTCAGTATCAATGTGTGTAGGAATTCTTGCAGTGTAATAACCAAAATATTTAGATTTTGTCCTGTCCTAAAGGTCAAAAAAATGTAAAAAAAAAAAAAAAAAAAAAAAAAAAAAAAAAAAAAAAAAAAGAGGTCTGCTCAGACCTCTACTCTCTCTCCTCATGCCTTCTCCTGCACGTGTGAGCTGGGTGAGGCTTTGGGAGCTCCATCCCCTGCCAGTCCAGGGATTCTTCTGCTTCCCACCAGCAGAAATGAAACCCAGGCAGGAATGGGACCACAACAGACCCCAGACAGAGTCACTGCTGCCACCAGAAAGTCACCTCCGTCCTTAGAGGTGGGCAGGGCTGTCAGCAGAGATTCCCAGTGTTCCTGAGGTGCTCCTGCAAAAGCCTGGCAGCTGCAGCTCCTCTGCAGTCAGCTTTGCCCCGGCTCACCCCAGGTGTGTGTTTTGTCCTGTGACAGCCTTGGGACCACCACCACAAGCAAACCGCAGGGAATTAATGATTTAGTCTCTCAGTCATTTGCAGGCTCTCTCTGGCCTAAGGCAGCCAAGAGCTACTCAGCTCCCAGCTACTGCAAATTACCTCGAGCAGAGCAGGTTGGCTCGTTCAGAAATAAAAATGTGGTGGCTATAAGCAGCTGGGTGAAGAAATGATGACTGCAGCCCCTTCCCTGGGTGTGTGTTAGCAAGCCTGAGAGCAGCAAATAGCCAGCGTGGGGTAAAAGTCATTGATTTTGAAATGAAACTGATTCAGAAGGTTAAGGCCCGATATCCTCTTGGCACGGCCAAAACCAGCAGCTACCCAAATAGAAATGAAGAGAGATGTGTCCTGGGAGCTCTTGAGTTTACAAGTTACAGCTATATTTTAGATTGAGGGCAACAGGGATCAGTCACCTATTTAGAAGTGTTTGTGCCTGCTAACTACCAGCAGTTCCTGTGCTAAATGAGAGAGATACAATTACAAGAGCTCATTGAGCAGGTTTTTTTTTCTGTGGATGGCATATTTGGATACATACAAATGAGAGGTAGCCCAGGGCAGTCAAATACCTCCGTCCTTTTCATAAACAATCCCAAAATCTGCCCTGCATTATCTATCTGCCTTGCTGACAGATTGAAAACAAATTGTGCTAGATGAGATTTAATTTTTTTAATAGATTTAAAAAAAAAAAAAATAGCACAGCCATACAGATGTGCCAGCCACTTGGCTTACTGTAATCAAACATGGTGAAGGAGTTTTAAGTGCATTTCAAGTTTAGAGTATGTCAGTTCTGTAGCAAATCTCTTGGAAAATGCATTCAGTGGAGCAAAATGGTGGTGCTGCTAATATTAATAATAATACTTAGCACTTCAATTGCATCTCATATTTTCAAAGGGCTGTACAAATGCTAATTAATTAGGCTGTGAAGCTGAATGCCAAATAGAGAAAAAGTCTTGTTTTCACTGCTTGTAGAAAAAGTTATTTTGTTGTTAAAAACAATTATCTTTGTTATTATTGCACTTATGTTATTTTCCTTGGGAAACCACAAGCAATGCAAGGAACAATTCAATTGCACAGAACACAGCAGAGACTGAGGGGGACAACTGCAACAAAAATCCAAGGACGTGCTGATCCCAAAGCTGAAACAACCTTTTGTGTTTGGAATGAAGGAAGGTGTCTTTATTCCAGGATCAGGCTTTTACTTAAGTGACAGAAGTGGAGCAATATATTTTCCATTCTGCCCAAAATCTGAGTTAGGTTGACCAGGGCAGAGTGGGAGGAGAGGGGGCTGAATCTGCCCGATTCCCTTCCTGGGAGACCTCATGTTGGCTGGAGCAGGAGGGCTGTAGCCAGGGAGCTGGGCCACAGGCTGAAAGATTCAGAGGTTTCATTTCCAGCCCCTTTGCAGGGCTTGGCAATGCTGTTTGCAGTTTGTATAAAATAATTTTTTGTGCACAGCTGATACTTGCTAAATGCAACGTGGGTGCTGTGTTTTGGGGCTACAACACAGCCCAAGGCAACCCTTCCGTCCTTCAGAAGGTGTGTCCCACTCTGGCTGCTTCAAGTCTGGAAGAGATCCTGGCAGTGAAGCCACTTCCCTGAGAGCTGCTCTGCTGAAGGCAGTGATAGGGAGTTTGCTTTTTCCTGAAAGCAATCATTCCATTTCAGAGAAAATCAAATGGGAATTACAGTAAAGTCAGACCCTGGTCTGTGCACTGGTGACAGTCGTTTTCTGTCAAGTGGCTTAGAGACATGAGTCACCCTCAAGTGAAGGGTGCCCTGCCCTAGCTGAGGGTCCTCTCCTCAGAGGCACCCACTGGTGCTGCTGCAGCCTCTCAGACAGTGCTCACCTGTGTCCTTCCCTGGGGACAGCCCTACCAGAGATGTGGCTTTTAGGAGGAGGCAATGTGGTATTATTACTCCCCCTCAGCAGCAAAGGTATGGAAGAGTCAGAATCTCTTTTTTATTTGTTACTCTTTATATGAGTCTCTTCCATCCTGACTGACTTGGTCAAAAGCTGGTTTGCATGTATTTTTCTCAGAAATTGTTATTTTCTGAAGAACGTGAGAGAATTTGTACGAGTGGGCTCTGAGTTAGCAGGGAGAAAACCAAATCAGGCCCAGCATTCCCTGGGTATCAGCAAGTGCTGAGGAATTCCCTGGAGCCCAAACTGCAGCTCTGTGTGTTTCCTTTGCCAGAACTGCCTTCCGATGCAAACAGGCTGTGAGATCACCAATAGAGGACATCAGAGGAAAAAATTACCCTGACTTAGGTGAGGCAGCTGCTTCTAAAGATGCTCCACTGACAATTTGTCTTTGTGAAAGAGCATCCTGGGATGGTTGCATGGAGTGTGTTTCCCCAGTCTCCTGCACTGTGCTATCCTTTTGCACATCCACATCACAGGGAGGCTGTGTGAAGGAATCAGGCTATTTGGGAACATTTATTCACATTTGAAAGGGGCTTTAAAAGCTGTCATAATCAATACAGAGATAGAAATAAAGGTAAAATAGTAGTCCTTCGTTTTCCTTCTCTCCCAAAGGTAAGGAAATATCTGTAATTGCTTGTGAAAGAAACAGGCTTTTATCCTGAAAGGGTCTTGAAACTGCTACACCATGTTGCTGTTTGAAAAAGACAGAAATAGGCTACTGTTTTGGAATCAGCAGGTCAGGAATTTTCTTTGCCTGTACTGATTTTTATGAGTATATATTTTTTTCAAATTTTCGCTGTAATTACTGTGATGACACAGCGGCTAATTTTTTGTCTGCCCATCAGGCCTTTGTTAAACAACTCATCTTTGGTTTGATGAAAGCAGTGTGCCTGGCATCCTATTTTCCAATTGCCTCTTGAAAGTATCTTGTTTTCTCTATAATACACAGAAATCACTGTTATTATATTTTAGTGTAATTTGCATATGTCCATCTCCTTTCTTCTAGTGAAATACAAATTCAAGGTGCTTTTATAACTTTGTTGATGGTATGTTATGATGATTATTTCTCATACAATACTTCTCAAAAAATGTGTACATTGGTGCACTGAATTTTCCAGGCTCCTTTTGAGAGGCAGGAGATTAGGTGGTAAAATTGGTGGTATTAATTTTTGTGAACAAAATTATCCAGCCAGTTTATTTCATTTTGTGGTTGGCAAATCATTTTGAAACTGACTTTGGTTTCTGTATTGGAATACTTTGCTCCTATGTAATTCCCTGAAATTACTGGCCCCACAGTTCAGACTGACAAGAATTTGGATGTCTCCTGGTTTATACAGACTAATGTACCGGGTAGGATTGCCCAAAGAAGTCTCAGGAATTGTTCTTAGCAGATGATTCAACTGTAGCCAGGGAAACAGGAGAGCAGTGATGCTTGCAATCACTGAATTATCTCAGCACGAGTGTCTCCCCAAGCACCAGAATGTGGAGGAACCCATATACCAAATGTTTGAAACTAAAAAACCAAGGGACACATGCAATGGCATGCATTTGGCAGCACTGTTTAAATTCCCTTTGTGTTTTGCAAATACCATGTTAGCAGTTGTTAAATCCATGGTGTTGGGCACCACAGCCTGCCATAGTCCCCCAGACAGCAGTGGGTTGGGAGGATTCACAATTCCTTTCTGCTCCTCACTGCACTCTGCCAGACAATTCCCTCCATGGCAGGAGGCAAGAATGCTCCCAAATCAAAATCTAATTGAAAAGTTATGAAAGGTGTTACAGAACTCCCTAACTCTCTGCAGGGATGGGTGATTGAGTGCTAATCAATTCAGAATATATTTCTTTTAGGACCAGCACTTACTGGCAAGCAATTATCCTTTATGAGACAGACGTCATAACGGAGTCTGCTTCCCAAGAAAAAAGGTTCAAATTATATCTCCAAGAACAGCACAGACCAAAATGGGCATCACGTTTTCCCAGGGAAAATGGGTGTACTTTGATTGTATTGCTGCTGCTGGACCAATTAGGTGAAGCTGCTCATTTGCAATTAGGATTTCTAGGCAGTAACTCTATTAATGCTCCCAGGCAGTAGCTCCTGTGCCAGAACCATTTATTTACACGCTTGTAATGGACAGCCATAAGGTGCCCCTGCCCTCCCAGGATCATCAGTCTCGTTGGTGTTAGGATCTCCTAACACACTTACCAAGCATTAAAAGTAATCTAGTTTTTTATTGCTCAGTGCAGAGTGCAGGAGTCTCCATGTAAATAGGACTCTGAGTCAGCTGTGTTTATTTACTCACTAGCAAAGAGCTGGTCTGGCTTTAATGAATGGTATGGCATCGATATTTTCACGCTGAATTTGCTACAGGATTCGCTTTTCTGTAGCATTTAGGAAAAGGCAAATTAGTGAACGTTGTAGCACAGCATATCCTGTTGCTAAAAATATATGCCTTGATTTACATATTCCACTGTGTATGTATACATAAATACAGATCCATCCAGCAGATACACACAGGCAGACTTTGCATTTGATATTCTGGTTGGAGCTCAATAGATAAGGGGTTACTTCTCTTCTCTTTCTGCTTCTCTCTGCCCAGCTACAAGTTGGGTTAACTCCTATTTTTAGCTGAATTAAGTATACTCCTTACTCAACATTTTAAACTCTAACTTTTGCAAATATTTTTAGGTATCTTTTGTGCTGGAGGTACATATAAAAGTCATTTTTCTTCCTAGTGTCAGTTTTGGTCTCACTTGTTTGAGGATATAGCCAGTACATCTGCACTGAAATTGTGCAGTTGGAAAAGCAACACCAAAATCTCACTCATACAATATAAATGACTTTTATATCTGCAGAAGTAATTATGTAGTGTCATAAGAAAAGCAATAATAATTTCCTGATACTTCTTCCAAGTGACGTGGGAAGCGTCAGACAGTCTGAATCTGTTCTGAAAAATGCAGGAGGTGTTAATGAAGATCAAAACCGAATTAGTGGATAAACCAGTGCAACCATGTCAAACAAAAGCAACAGATAGGCCAGATTATAACTGCAAGCCCTGTTTTGTGGCTTGTTCTCTCATGTGGAAGCAAAAATAACCTTATTCTCCAGTCCCTTTTCAGTCATTTTTATGAATGTTGCATTTTGTTCTTTTTCCCCACCGTACAAGCCAGGTGTTTCTTTTCCCTGCAAAACAACAATACATCATTTAAGCGAAGTTCATTTTTTGAAGCTTGGCGAGTTGAGGCTTTCTCCATTTCCCTGGCCATATCCAATCAGCTACTGGAGGCACTGGCATGTGTCATAAATTCTCCTGCGAATGTGGGCCAGCTGAAACGTATACCAATTCAGAGATCACATCTCCTCAGCATCCCACTAGGCAGGAAAGGAAATGAAATGGTTTTGCTGTGTTCTGCTGAAGCAAGAGAATGGAGCAGGAGCTGAAAAAAAAATTCTGAATTCTAAGCAGGGAAGCAAACCTCTTTTGAAAGAAACCTTGAGAAAAATTAACCCCCAGATCACTGTCTGCATTTTTCTCCAGGACTCTTTTCTTGAGCAATCTCTGAGACCAGCCCTGCCTCCTGCTTGCAGTGGTTGACCAGAGCTTTCCTTTCTGTTGTCTCAGCAGCGAAGGGCTTGTTTTACCAGCAGTGTCTGGAAATCAGGTTGAGAATGAAGGAAAGCCATTAGTAATTGAGTGTTGCGATGAGTAAGTTTAGTCGCCACATAGAAGCACAGCCTTGTGTGTCTCCCAGGCTCCTCCTCTTGTCTGTTCTGTGAGGTTTCTAGAGCTGCTTGTCATGTTCATGGAATGATTTTCTCTCTTTTTGAATCTGAAGCATTGGTAATTTTCTCAGCAGTCATGCAGGCTGTCAAGGTCACAAGACTGTATCCACGTACTTGATGCTATGGCAGGCTGAATGTCACACTGCTGAATTAAAAAAAAAAATAATAATCCACAGAGGATAAAGCAGTGCTTTGTCTCACAGGAAATCTGGCTTTGTTGATGCAGCCCTTTGCCTGCTCTAGGAAGGCTACATGGCACGCCTAACCTTGAGGGCGGAATTTCACACCTGGGAAGTAGGATATGTATCAAATTTGGGCTTTTGGTCATTCTGTGGGAGTTGGTCCTGACCTATTTGACTTGGGACTATGGGCTGTGGGGTCATTCTGCAAGTGATTCCTGGTTTCTGTATTATTCCATTTTTTTCTTTTCCTTTTCCTCACTCCTTTTTGAGAAGCAGAGGTCAGAGCAAAGACACTTATCTCAATGACAGTTCCCTCTTATTCTTGGGGATTAAATGTTCTCCCAAGACTACCTCTCTGGTCTCTGCTATGGGGGAATGAAACCCTGAATGGTCTGAGCAAATAAAGGCACTACTAAACCCCTTAAAATCACTGACATACAAGGGAGCCTGTTCTTTATGTATTTATGTCAAGGAAATTCCATGATTGCAATGAACTTTGTGCAAACAATTGCATGCTCTCATGTAGTATGTAGCAAAAGGGCAAGGAAGCAGGGGGGAACAGAGCTTAAAAGGATTTAGCTATGCTTGGTCACTCTCTGGATTACTTACTTTTGTTTGCTCCAGGCTTTTTCTCCTAGCTGTGCATCGAGGCTATGTATTGACTTTGCTGAATTATTGAAGGGAGTTGCAAATGATGCATGAAATGAAAAATCCTTCTTCACCCTCTGCACAAACTGCCAACAGACAGTTCTGTGCAATCACTGCTGAGCTGCACCACGGTATCAGGTGTGCCTAGAAATCCACAAGAATTGTTGGAATTAATGATAATGAGAATTTCTATTTCTAATGTTTCCCTTAGAGTTTTAGAAGAAATGTAACATTCTGCCAGGGCAGTTGTCATCACTGACA
Source organism: Sylvia atricapilla (assembly GCF_009819655.1). Taxonomy (NCBI): domain Eukaryota; kingdom Metazoa; phylum Chordata; class Aves; order Passeriformes; family Sylviidae; genus Sylvia; species Sylvia atricapilla. Next base: position 9,555,727 of record NC_089146.1, read on the forward strand.
GCACTTGCCCCCTTTATAACCTTACGTTTGTATAACTGGGGCTAGCATTTGGGACCAAGCTAAAGAAAATAGTCATCCTTCTCGCGTACTTAAAGGAATCAGTCCCTTCATCTTCTCTCAGATTTATGAGCAGTGCCTGCTAAGGGAATCTCAATTTTGAAAAGCTACATTTCCACATAGCTCCAAAAAGTCACAGCAGATGTTGAATTGAGCAGTACGCTCGGGTGGCAAGCAAATGTGGAATTACAAGAGTTTGTCAGCAACTATGTGCTTCCTGTTTAAGTGGTGTTAATTTTAGCAAACCATTACTTACTCAGAGGCCCCCAACCCAAAACACTATGTTTGCTTGATGTAATTTGAAAATCTTCTGAAAATATATGTTATAAGAGTAAGTGATAATGTTAGGGTTTGGAGTTTCGTCGTGATTGTGCTGCACAGCTGCTAACACCAGCCTCTTTAGAATTTATGTGCTCATCTAGGTTTTTCAGGAAAATTTAATTTGAGGAAGTTGTGTTTATCAACTTCCTGGCTTACTGTCAACAGCATGCTGCTTTCTTTTTAATATGAGGTGCTAATTATGTTTTTCTCAGACTTCAGTATAAATGAAATGTATTTGCCAGTTGTCAACAGCTTTGCAGAGTATGATAACACCATCACACAAACTTTGAGGTTCTCTGAGAGTGGGTTTATGCTTCTGAGTGGTGCATCATGCAATTATATTTCACACAGTGGGACAAGATCACCTGACCTGCTTTGCAGATGTTTTGGAGAACACAGAAACTGCCAGGGAGTGTAATGGCACTGAACACTGAAAATGCATGTTCTTTCTGAAGAAAGAGCACAACAGAGCTGATCTGCAGTGAAAAATCTCACAGCATTAACAGAGCTTGAATCAAATTAAGCACGAATGTGCCTGTTAAATTCCTTCTTTACTCTGAAACTGAGTAAAGGCAAGAGCAACCCATTTGGAAGTGGGGAGGCTTCTTCTTTATCCCAAGAACATATAATGATCTGTGTGCTGCTAATCCCCACACCGCAAAAATTAACACTTGATCTGCAGTGGAAGGAGTTGACAGAAAACTTTCTGAAAGGAAGGAGCCTGAGCTCCAGACCCTCCTCATCCCTCTGGGCACAATGAAGGAGGCATGTGATCCCAAAATCCCTTTTCCTTTTGCCACAGCTCTGGCAGTGAGGTGTTGAGTGGATCCCGATAGGAAATCCTCTCGGACATGAGGTGCTGAAGGAACTGCTGGTGGAGGCCTTCAGTTAGGGATTATCAAAGAAATGTTTAGCCTCTTCAGTTCCTACAAGAGAAGAAAGCAATTACAGGACAGAAAGGAATGGATTGGTAAAGACCTGATGCAGTTTGGATATCAGAAGGATGGAGGCAACTTTTTTCCACAGGCCATCACATCAGGGCCAGAATGGCATTAGTGCAGGACAGTCCTGCCATTTCCCTGGATGCTGACAGTCTCAATAGTTGTGCTTAGAAGCTAAATAACCTGTGCACTGCTCTGCACGAGAAAGGATGATGAGGTATTGATTGCATTTTAGTCAGTGAGAGGAGAGTGAAAGGGATCAGTCTATTTATATTGTCTCTTTACCACCGTGGATGGAGCAAGACATGGGAAGGGTGGGAAATCAGAGGAGGTAATTTCACTGAAGCCTCCATAGCCTTTGTAGACACACCACTGATATAATAACTGGAGGATGGGCAGACTGGTGATGTAGGAAGATATGTTTTGAAATAATTAAGTCTATTTGGGGTAAAAAGATTGATAGATTTTCTTTAATTTTGGGTATCCTTTATATTCTTAGAAATCAAATCTTCTTTCAATTATATTGCACTTAAGCCTTATGCTCTTAAACAAAACTTCTTCTCAGCTTATTTTTAGAAAATCTTGAAATGGGAGAGGCTTTTCAATATTTTTGTACGTCAAGTCAGATTTTTAATAATCACTTCTGCAAAATAGGTTTTACACCTTTCACACTGGTATAGCTATAATCCTTTTCCCTATCATAATTAAAAGGCACTTCTTTGACATTTCTGCCTCTTCTTTTTACTTTAAATATTGCTTTAGAAGAAGTAACAGAACTTGCACTTTTCCTGCTGCTCCTGCTGTGCCACCACCCCTATTTGCAGGGCTGGTGTGTTTGTCTTCAGCACGACTGCTTCGTGACTGTTCCCTCCCAAAAGTGGGGCTGCTTGCATCTTGCTGGCAAAAGCAGCTCTGGGTCCTGTGTGTGATGAGGAGAGATCATTGGCAAAGCTCTCCTCCCTCTGAGCAGTGTTTTTCACTGATCTGCTCGTGCCAGTTGCCCTCCTGAGGATGAAGAGGAGTGCAACACCCCTGGAGACTCCTGAAATGCTAGCCAGGCAACAAGGAGAACATCTTTTCCCTTTCCCCCAGGAGCCACTAACCAGGCACAGGCACAGGAAATGAACACATATTTCTTCGGAGTGCAAGGAAGGAAGGATAATTCAGGTCCCCAGAGAGATCTGGGATATGAAAACGTGTCCTTTCTCCCTACCCAAATGAAAGCAAATTGACTCCTCTAGTCAATTAGATTTAGGTCAGCATGCCAAGCACTTAAAGTGCTGCTGAGCCCTTAAGAGGGACAGATTCCTCAGAAATGAAGATATGTCCACTCTAAATGTTCTTGCTGGTATTCCACTGGTTTGTCCCTCATGGTTTTAACCACCATATCACCTTCTGCAATCTCCATCACTTCTCTTCTTCTGAGCACAGTAGCTGACACTTTTCCTCTTGCTTTCTCTAGGAGTATATTTATTGTTTGTTCAGATGAATGATATTTTCTATATTTGAATCAGGGAAAGTCTCTCTCAACGTTTCCTCCATCACACTGGCTGCACAGTTGCTCTGGGTGTCCCCAAACCAGCCCTGAGTCCAGGCACAGTCCAGGCACTCTGCATTTGGCTGGTGCCAGCTCTGCAGCTGTGCAGGTGGGTGAAATGAGGTCCCTGGCTGCTCTGGGTACAGCTGCAGTAACCTTCCTGCTGGCATTTGTGTGTCCTTGCTGGTTCCTTGCCACAGCAGAAATGAGAAAGCTGCTCTCAAGGGCACAACGTAAGAGTCAAAAGGTATGAGAGAACATGGGAAACCACTTGCTCAGTGTGTATTTGAGCTCACAGAATACCTGGAAAACCTCTCTTCTGCAGGGAAAGACATTTTGTTAATGAAAATAAGTGCCTTCATCCATGAAGCCTTGAAAACAGCATGTTGAGGGTAATTTGCTGCTAGTGGTACATTTAAAAAACTTAAAGAAGCCCTGAGAGGCAGAAAAGTCTCCAGGATGGCATGAGGAAGGAAATCTGGGTTCAGCCAGCAGAAGTTTGGGGAATCCCACACAGAGACATTAGAAGCCACTGACAGGTATTCCAGATGTTTTCTGCACACTTAACTGTGAGCACAGTAATAACAGAGCAAAGCAGGGAAAGGCCAGCCCGAGCCTCATACCCGAAGTGAAGGAGAAACCAAGTTCCTGGTGACCCTTGCAGCCCTCTCTGACATTTTTTTCTCAGTTTAAAATTTGTTTCTATGATCTTTCTGTGCAGAAAAATTTGGCACAGCTACATTCAGCCCCTGCCAAAATGTGTGCCTTGTTCATCTCTTTGTTTTTCTCAACATAATCACTGTAATTTGATTTTACACAATTAAGAAAAAAAAAAAACAATCAAACCAAAACACTCACTTTAAATGCTCTGACTTTTTTTTTGCCAGTGAATCAACATCCTAGAGTAAAACACCAATATCGCACTTTTACCACTGTATTTAGACACTTGAAACACTTGCCAAATCTTTTTGTAAAAATTTATTTAATCTAATTTCTTGGAAAATTGTTAATTCATCTTAATTAATTCACTCCTCTTCAGAGTTTAATTTTCTCCCTTCATTTATGTGTTTCTTACAGTCTCTGAATCCAATTTTATGATTGCTTCAAAGCTATGACTCACATTTATGTCATAAGATACAGAATGGAAAGAAACTCGTGAGCCTCATTTACTTTGACTCAAGATATATTTCTGATTCTCAGTGTCAAAAGTGCAGCAGAACTTGTTATTTCTGTTCAAGACATGAGAAATATTAATAAACCAGATAAAGGGGACTACACTGGAAAATGTGAATTCAAAAAAATAAAAATCAAAATGAAAAGCTGAAGCTCAGTCCATGAAAATGAAAAGAAAGAATCTTGAATTTTTTATCAGAACTGTATTTGGTCTGCATATTTGAATGCATTTGTCATGCCTTATATACACAAAAAACAAACGTAAATCAGGTGATTTTTTTATTATTTTTTTCAGATTAAGGTAAGAAACAAACAAAAAAGAAGACATAAACAGCTCATTTTTTTCTTTATTACTCTGTAGTTTTTGACTTTGATGGAGTGACTTCAAAGACTACATTTTTTCCAGCACGAGAGTAACGTCAGACTCAAATTCTTCACACACAAAAGAGTTCTGGTTGAGTCACAAAAACATTTTCCATCTTAACCTTTTTACTTTGTAAAAGGAAGCCTCAAGTCTCTTCCCCTAATCCTCATCATGAATTTCAATATTTTTTAAGTTACAATAAAGAAAACTCCATGTGCAAAATCTGATAGAGGTCAAAGGATGGAAATTCTCCAGGAAGGTTAAAGTGAGAAAACCAATTGGAAAATTGTAGAAGATCCTCTTACAAATGAAAAAATAATATTTCTGTCTCAGATTTGGGGTGGTTTGTGTTTTTTTCAGAAGAATCTCTAGGGAAAAAAACCCATGTCAGGCTCAGGAGTTGGACTCTGTACTGAACATTACCCAGCTGTTCCCAGAAGTCCTCACTCATAAATTCTGCTTTGGAGTCAAATCACAGTGTCATACAATTTGCTGCTCTTCAGATTCAAATGGTTCTGCTGAGATGCCCATCTTCTTTTCTGAGAAGCCATTTGGTTTCCTTTCACAAGTATAGTGCCGGGGCTTTGCAGTGGTGATTGTCATTGGATTTTCTGTGTGGGTTTTTGGTTAGGAAAGACAAACTGCATCAGTTTTGACTTAAATTTGCTCACTGCTTAAAACAACTTACTATGCAAAACTTATATTAGAAATAGAGACAAAAGGGTGCAAAAGGGGTGCTTTCAGCATTGAGATCGTTTATTTACAACCCTTTTAATTCTGTAGTTTGAAGACTAGGTGGTCTTCAAAAAGGCAAAAATTGTGATTCTGTATCTGGGCATTGAGGGAGAGGGGAGAGAGAGTAAGCTTTGGCTAGTTCTGTTAGTATAACTCTGTAAAACAATTACTCAAGTGAAATATTTTCATCAAGAATGGGCCACCTTAGTATTCAGGCTCCAAAAAATTGTATTTGATGCTCTTTGAAGTAAATAATAGAAATTTCCCATTGGACTAAGTTTGTCACTTGTTTTTTTGGTTTTGGTTGGGAGGGAGAAGGCAAACTCTGAACAAGTAGAATAAGGAGGAAAACATATATCAAGCACCTGATAAATGTCTTTTTTGTACAAAGTTCCACAAAGAGGCCGACTTGCAAACAGGGAGGTGGTAAATTATTTATGGCACTTCGTTTCTGCAGATGCAAAACAGAGATGAATTCTTATATAAAGGCTGAATGCGGATTATGGGAGAGCAGACAGATAGGAAAATCAGTCCATGGGACATATAGACTCTGCCAGAAAGAGATTATTCCAATCTGACCCATCCAATTTTAACTTCAAAATGTTCTTATCCGAAGCTGGGTCTGTCAGACCTGCTGCAGAATCTGTAGTTTTGGAAGGATGTATTGCACTTGTTCACTGAGGGAGATTGGCACTTGAATGTGGTGGCAGCTCTTTATAAATTGCAGTGGTGGGTGGCAGAACACTCCATAGGAAAATTAAGAGTTTTTATTTTTAGGAAGGTGGAATAGCAGTGTGCTAGGAGACAAATCACGATGCAAACAGAAGTGGGCTGGAAGAATAGAGAAGATAAACAAGCTATGCAGGATGAGTGGATAAAATTAGAGGACTAGAGCAACATTTCTGACTCAGGTGTGAATCCAAAAGTGTGTGATTCTTACTGGTGTTTGTCTATCCAGAACAACTAAGAGAGATTAAATAGATTTGTTAAAGGAAAGAAAAAAATCAAGCTTCTGTCACTGGAAACCCTTTAAATCTCAGTATGTTTGGGTTTCTGAGGCTTTCTGGCAGGCAGAGTGACTGGGACTTATGGCTGCCAACTCCACATCTGAACCTTATCAGCATTTCCTTATCAGAGTCTGGGAAATGGCCAGGCATGGGGAGCTGATGGGAGAGGCTGGGTCTTGGGGCACCAAGGCAGCTTTGTATGGGAAACCCCACCCCAAAGAAACAGTTTTCTGTAGGAAAAAACCTGCCCCCACAAGGTTTAGTGCCTAGATGCAGCCAGCCATGCCCCAGAGTGGTTATTTTCCCGTCTCCTCGTCTTTCCACATTGTAGTGGGGGATGGCAAAGTACAAAGATGCCAAAACAATGTACAGGTGAGTCAGAAATAAAGAACAAAAAAAAGGACTCAAGCACCTTCCAGACAACAAGATGTGTCCATTTATCATAAGCATGGCACCAAGCAGACCTCCCCTTCACCCCAGAAGAGTGGCTGTCCTACATTTCTCTCTGATACAGCCCTCTGGTGTCACCTTGGCTTGTCAGGAGCACTCAGCCCCCGGGAGGTTTCCCACATGTGTGCTCAGGGTGGGAGCTGCAGTCCTCAGTCTCGCGTAAAGATTACTATAATTGTGGTGTCTTTGGGCTGTAAGAGGAGCATTAGCTCCCCAGTGATCTTAAATGTTTATCGTTCTCATTTCAATTGATTTCCTAAATACAGGTTGCCCTGGAACTGGAGCAGATTGTGTCTCTGAGGAGCTGGATACACAGTTTTTCCTTCTGTCACCAAGAGGAAATGCTTGGTCAGTGAGAACTGCTGGAGGAAAGGTGATTATGATGCTTTCTTGTTTTGAGGAAGTATTCCTTTTTAATTCTGTAAGAACAGCTTGAATGAGAATGGTGGGATTTTTTCCTGCATTTCTCATAGATGCAAAATATCCTCTGCACTGCTGACTCCTCATACCTCTGTAACTTTCTCATCACTTCTTACCAGAGTTCCTGCCAGATGTGTAAATCAAAAGTGTATCAGACAGCTTATAAATGCTCTGGGACTTGCTTCATTTTTCATGCTTTTTTTCTTATCCTCTTTCTTTCATTGTACCTTTCTAAATGCAGCTCACTGATATGTGCCCATCAATGGTTTTTGTCTTTTACAGAAGACATTATGATTCCATGGGAAAAAAAAATTAAAATAAAAAATTCCATGGTTTTATCAATTTTCAAAGACAAGGGAAAAAACCCACAAGAAACACATAAAAGCATAAAAGTTAGCAGCTTGGGAATGGGTGAAGCAGGAAGCTCCAGTCTGACTTGTTTTGGCTTTGGGGAAAGGTCATTTGGAAAGGATTCCTTAATAGAAAAAACAGTTAAATAGAGATATGTCTGTTTTCCAGTTCAAGTATTTATATGAGATTTTACTCAAAAATCCTGTTGTGCATCTGCTCTCCTCTCCACCCTTACACTTTCTGATCACCTACCTGTGAAAACCGCTGGATTTCATTTGCCACATGAAGAGGAATCTTTGCCTTCCCTAGCAAATTAACATCAGTTTCTGAAGAGGCTGATTTTTAGCTTTTGTTTGATGACATGATATTAAACCTCAGTGGAAAGTGTTGGCCAGCCAACCTCGTTATTTCCTTGGATTGGTCTTGCCTATTAAGTCAGGAAGATGTCTTCAGAAGACATCATCTTGCCTAATATGTTAGGGAAATGGGAATTTGGATAAACCCTTCTCAGCTTGTCATGGTATCAGAAAAGATAAGCTGAATTGGTCCATAGCAGGTTTTACATTCTAAGTAAAGCAAATGGACACATAGAAAGATTAGAGGAAATAAAAGGTTAGAGGAAATAAAACCTTGTATAACAGTACTACAACTTATTCACTGAAATGGTTGGTATGGATGTCATTTAAGGGTATTTACTAGTTTAAAACCTCCTGGAAAGGGGAAATACCTTGGAAATCAGTGTTTTAATTTTCAGTGCTTTTTCTGAAAGCTTTTTATTTAATAAACTACATTTGTAACAACATTAGTGAGTTTAACTTGTAAGCCTAAATACTTACTTTAGTCAGACAAATAAACTAACCTCCAACCAGACATAGCCTATTATGTCTGAGAGGATTTTCTCCTGTTAATTGAAAATGAACTGGAACTAAGCTAAATTGCTCGAATGTTTAATCTCTCCTTGCTACACTAGGGTTACTAGCAGGTGCAAGCACAAACACATTTCTAAACAGAAATAACAAGCTATTTAGTGTTTCAGCTCTGGTAGGTGCTGAGAAGGGCAGTGACCTGTAATACCAGTAAGAGTATGAACATTTCCAGGTCTCAGGCATTCCTGCTGAAAGACAGATTCTCAAAGCTTACTTTTGTTTGTGGCTGAGGAAAATATTAAAGGAACATCTTTCAAGAAAGCTGATTTCCTTCGTCATTAATGCAGAGAGGATTTAATCTTCAGAAAATTGAACTAGTTTGCAAGCAGAAAAATCCAGAGGTTATTTTAAGGATCAAGCAGCAGGATAGACTGGATCCCCTGTCCTGAGGGAAAATTGCAGTAGTTGCAGCTGCCTGTGGCAGCTAATCCTCTAGGCATGTGCTCCCTGTATCGTCAGGGATGTGCAGCATGTTCAGGCTGGTCCTGCAGATTATTTATGTGGGGACAATTCCTGTAGGAGACTGAGAGGGGGGAACTGCCCTGCATCCCTGGGGAACCTCTCAGCACAGAGAAGGCAGGAGAGGTCTTTCAGAGGAGAAAAGGTGTGTCTGGCAGATGGATGGCGGTTAGGCCCCGCTCTCGGGAGCAGAGAGGTCGGGAGCTGTGTCCAGCAGAAGCCAGTGAGGAGGAGCAGATCTCTCTATCTCAGGGAGGAAGGGCATCCATGTCCACTGGACACATTAACTAAAATCAACCCCTCACTTACACAGAGAAGAGCCAGCAGCTCTTTAAATCATTCTCTAAATCCACACCAAGCACTCCTCCTAGTCTCCTCATTATTTTCACTGACAGGCAGTTCCTCCTGTCTTGCAGCACTTCTCAGCCCCTTTTTAACATTCCCTTTTCTATCCTTTAGGTACAGGTGCTGTTTTTGCTCCACTGCCACAATTAAAATTCCTTAGATAGAGGCAGTAAAAAGGTGCTCTTTGCTCTCTTGCCCCTCAAAGAAGAGACATCAAGAACTGGATCCCCAGCCCACTGACATCAATGGGAGCCCTTCCATTCACCTCATGAAGTCTGTGCCAGGCCAAGGAGAACAACAGATGAGAGAAGGCAATTTGGCTGTCACATTTTCCTTTCATCAAGAGCTTTACACGGACAAACTCTTTTTAATGTAACTTCTACTGCTGAGGTGGAGATTTTTGTCCCTGTGAAGTGAATTTCCCCTAATAACTACCGAGGTTTTTGTTCAATTCCAGGATGGGTCTGAGAATGGAGCAAAGAACTAGAGTCATGTGGGATGTCTGAGGTAATGGATGCTTTTATTACTTTTTTTCCTTCCTTTGCCAGTTGAACTGGAGGGAGAGAAGTAAAACCAGTTTGGAGAACAGCAAGTGGAAAATGAAGGCAAATGTCAGCACGATGATTGAGCTCTAAGCAGCATCCCTGTGACGTGGCACACAGCAGTGGGGCTGGAGTGGTGGCAGAGGGCTGAGGGATGGCATCCAGGTGGCTGCTAAAGCACCAATGTCATTGTAGAGACATAGGCAGCCACAGCACAGGGAAATGAGCATCATTTTGGTGCCTGGGTGGGACTGCAAAGAGGATCCAGCTTTCAGTCCCCAGGTTTTCAGGTTGTGTAGAAATGGCTGCACTCATCATGACCACCTCATTCCCGGCCTTCCTGAGGTGCCAGGAAGGAAGAGATTATCCTGGCAGAAAGAGACTGTATCAGAGCTAGAGACTGGGTGAGGGCATAGATATGGTCTTCTCAAGTGGCCATAGAGCTTTCACTTAAAGATGCAATATTTAAAAAAACGTTAATGTCTCTTTAAATACCAAAGAAGCTTTCAAAATAATGGATTGGTGCTTTCTTCTTTGGAACAGGAGCCAAAACATTGTTCTAAGGGCAGGACTCTTGAGCTATCAGCTTTCTAAGGAGAAAATGTACTGAGTGACAGGTATGATAAAGAATAATGATTTTTCTCCTTCCTTTAACCGGATGTTGGCACGGCAGTGGTTGGAAATTCAGGTGAAAGGCTCACATTAAATAAACTTTCTGCCTTCTTCCAGTAGCACCTCAGATATCATAATATTTGGAGTGTCATCCAGAAGTCAGGTTTATTTTGACAAGGCCACGGCCCTGGGATGCTTGGGCTCACAGTCAGCCTGTAGCAGCTTAATGCATTGTCAGAGAGGTGTGTGAGCAAGGCTCGTGAGTGATGGCCAGAGAGCCACCTGCTCCCTAGGATGACCTCCAGAGTCAGTGCGATGAGAAAGAAGGCCGTGCCCACATCCCACACACCAGCCTGGCCAAACACCAGGGATGAAAGTGAAGGATTTTTCTTTTTTATGGATGTACAGTCAGGATACAAATCACAAAATAAATGTAGCACTTTTTTTTTTTTTTTTTTTTTTTTTACTGAATATGCCTGGCGACAAAACCATTTATATTTAACTTCTTCAGGTTACTGTCTCCAGTGGAGGTAAGAGTTAATTTACACCACCGAGATGTCCACTGATTCTATCAACGTTCAGAAAATTTCTTTGAAAAATTATTGAGTCTGAGAGAAAATGAAAAATGAAAAATAGAAAGTTATTTTAGACAGAAATTTATAAACTGTATTTAGCCCTTTTTCGCTTAACTTGCAAAAATTACACCTTGCTGTAGATCTACTCTAAGTTGCATGTTCTGCTTATCAAAAATCCTTGGAAACTGATTGCCTAAATGTTGGATGCTGACCTCTGCTGCTCACTGGTCAGCAGAGAGTGATATCAGCCCAGAGACTGGAACAAGGCACAGACTAGGGCTGCAGCAACAGGTTTTTCTATGCTCTATTGCCCCCAAATCCCATGAAATTTTGAATGTGTCCACGTGGCTATTTAAGTACACCAGAAGCTAACAGAAAGATATTATTATGTTCTCTCTCCCATTTCCAATGCCAATAATTGTTTCTTCATGGTCAAGTTATTGTTGGCAGAGTGCCTTTTTTTTTTTTTTTTTTACCCTTAGATTGAAAAACAACAGCAGTGCTTGATGGCACCTAAAATTTTAAAGCTAATCTTTTTTCTGGAAGTCAGCATGGTGTTAAATCCAGTATTTGCAGGTGGGGTTTTTTTTGTTTTGGTTTGGGTTTTTTTTTTTGGTTATAGTACCTTAGCTATTTTAACTCATAGTCCCAATTCATAATTTCATCAGCTTCCATTGCTAATAGGCTGAAGAAAATTAATCCTCAGTTTGGTACACAGGTTGTCACTGAACAAAATATCTGTTTAGCAAACCATCAGAATTCGTGGATGAGAGGAAGCAGATGTATCATTAAGCACTAAATGGGAATATCATTTACAGTAGATGTCATGTTTCATTTTGATAAACTGCAAAAAACCCATGTGAAACATGCAGCCCTGTGTATCCACTGCTGAAAGCAGTATTTTGAAAGGTAACATTATGATACTCTGCTGGGCTGGCAAAGCTAAGATTTATTAGAGAGCATGATATATGGCCCAAGAATTAGCATAAAAGATAATGAAATGTGATCTGATATATGAGCTGGTATCCCATATAAAACGCTCAGGGAAAAGAAGCTATAAGAAGTATAATCTTCACTTTGTAGAAAAGGCACACATGGAGTGCAAGGGCTTGACTGGGACCATCCAGTTGTCATCAGCTGTTTGTGGACTTTGGGATGCTGTAGCCCAATCTTTCTTCATAAACACTGACTGTCCTTGTAGATGAACAACATTGTTACTGTCATTTTTTCATAGTTTGTAATGATCAAATGCATATTAATATAAATAAGAAGAGACAGTGAAACATTCTTGAAATGGTTCTGTTGGGGAAAAAAAAATCCTTCTATTTACCTGTCATAGTCCTGTCACTGTCTCTTGAGTGACAATTTACTGCTTTGAATACATGCATGTCTTTCACCTCTCCCTCATTTGAGAATTTTCCCTCCTTTCTTCTTTCTCTCCTTCCAATTTAATCTCATTTCTGATGCCAGTCTGCATAGGACGCTCCTCTTCTAAATCACAAGTTAGTTGAAAGGAAATACTTGGAAATGACATGCTTCTTGGGGATGTTCTAATTCCTTATTCTGCAGTCAGTTTTGTTAAGACTCTTTGGTTCAGATTTCCCCAAAATATTTCTCAACAACTATATTTTTCTTTCTCTTTCTGGAATCCCGGTCTAGGTATTATAACCTATTATGCCTTTTCTTTGGGTATTTACAGTGTTCCCCTCATTATCCCTCTGAAATATGTAATATGCATGATGCAAGCGCAAATCATACTACATTACCATCATAATTAATAGCAAAGCTCCTTCTGTGGTGGCTGATGATCTGCTGCTGGAAAGGCACAGAAAGACACCACTAAAATGTGGTGCAGGGATGGGTTATGGTTTGCCAGTGTAATTTTGTGGGACTTGTCTGTCCCATTTGCTACTCCACAGAAGAGGGTGAATATAGGCAAGAGCACTGAGGCTCTTCTGAAACGTTAGGATGATACTCATTATTAACACCAGAGCAATTATTTACGTTTTGTCATTACAACTCTGGAAAAAACGAGGATTTATTTGAGAAGTACTAAGTACCAGCAAGTTTTTACATTACAGGAGAGGCCATACTCTCCATCTGCTGAAATGCAGCCAGTGCAGCGTCAGAAAGCAAAGTGACAGCCATGGAAGCAGGAGACCAGCTCTTCTCATGTATATTATGTGATCAAGGGGGACTCCAGGAGGAAAACAAGGGCATTGAAATGAGGCACTTTTGCCCACCAGAGCTGGATTTTTATGGAAGGCTATTAGGAGAGTGAGGGGAAGTGGTAGCTGTACATACAGCCATGTAGTGTGGCAGGTTTCCAGATGGGACACAACTTCTTCCAACAGGGAACCACCCTTGAGGAGAAAAGACACTGGTCAGTGAAACAAGTGTACCACCAGAAACTTCCTGGGGTGATGAGTGTTACCTGGAGCTGTTGGGATCCACCAGCCTGCCTGTGGAGCTGGGAGAGCTGGACTTGCTGTGCTGGTGCTCCTGGCATGCAGCAGAGGCTGAGCAGAGGAGTGGGTGCTGGCTCAGTGCTGCCCTGAACTGCACCTGCAAGGCAGCCACAGCCCCTGACTGACAACACCTCTGTATGAGAACAGAAAACACTGATTTTTTTCAGTGCCTAATGGCCCTAGCTGAAAAAAAACTGCTGCCTGAGTGACACAGAAGACAGTGGTGAGGACAAGCGTGATTGCTATGGATGGTTCGTACGTGCAGAATGAGAGATGTGGTTCACTTTGAATTAATTATGCCAAAAACTCCTGGGTCCAGTCTGTGAGCCAACCTCCTTTGTGCTCTCAATCCCCTCTGAAGCTCATAGCACAATTAATGATAAATGAGCGGCTATCAAATTAATTTCATGAAAGCAATCAGAGATCAATAGCAGTACAGTGCAAGTGTTAAACAGTTAACTGCACGTGACTAATTGCGCTCAAAAAATGGGGTGGTTTTGTTCTGCTGACATTTATAAATGGTTAAACCTTCATTTTCATAGCTTATGATGTCAGATGGATCCCTTGGGAAAGTATTTTCCTTCCGAATGATGTCTCTAATTCTGTGCTGAGTGCAATTTACCAACAATTGCAGTGCTTTAAAGCATGCAGTAGGCTCCCTTATTTCTGTATCAAGCAACTTGACATTTAAGATAATTTGTTAACTGTAGGAAAAATATATAAACAATGTAATTTTCTTGTAAACAGTTGCCATGTACGACACACAGTATAATTGGTAACCTCTGTCAAAAGCATGAACAATGAGAGAGACTTGTGAATGTGGGTGTACGAAATGAAAAGCACTACCTTAGGCTTCATCTGCACTGAGTGTGCTCAGCTGGAGAAGTAAAACAAGCTACAAAGCCTGCTGCTAGAAAAGGTGGGTTTTAGAGAGGAAAAAAATCCCACATTTTTCCTGAGGATTGTTCATATTCCTTCTGCTGGTGAGCCTGTTTGGCACATGATCCTGTCAGGTGGTGACAGCAGCAATGCTGGAGTTCTACAGTACAGCTATTAGGGACTCAGACCTCTGCTTTCATGTGAAATATTGGTCCAAAATAACCATTTCTGAATACCAAAATTATTCACTGTGCACTACAGCTGCTCAGTGCCAGAGCCCTGCCAGTTTCACAGCGGTGGAGGGCAGCAGGGCTTGGGTCTTTCTCCCCAGGAGATCAGCATCGAGGACCCTTAGTTAAGTTCTCAGCAGCTCAGTCTGCTTTTCTGTGTGCATTTGGAAGAGAAAGAGCCCTGCCTGTTTCTGGTGACCAAATGGATAAGGATAGAACCCTATGCTTCTTAGTGAAGCTGTTCTCACATGCAGGGTGAGCTGTACTGCACTGTAGACCAACTCACAAAAGTTTTGGTCAAAGAGAAAATATGCAATCACTAAAAGCAACAAGTTCAAAGATCTATTAGGGATGTGTAGTGATAGGATTCTTCCTTAGCAAGAGTTTGGAGGATAAATCATAGTTTTAAAAAATTGCTGGATGCTTCGTAAGCTGCACCACTACAGCACATACTCATTAACTCGCTGCAATCATTAGTACTCTGTGAGCTCTGGCTCCTGGGTAAGCTGCTGAGAGAGGAGAAAGAGGATTTATTCCTGGAGGCACATTGTTCTGGGCGCATCCTTCATCTGGCCAGTGAAAAGATTCATTTTCCTCTCCTATTCACGTTGCTTTCTTGCAGGACTGCCTTTTGTGGAGCACCTCTCCGTGGCGATAACCAGGCTGCCAAAAGCCTTCCCCGTTCACGTGCCCTCCCTTATTATAGCAGCTCCCCTTTGTGGATGCTTTTGTCCTCTTTACTTCTGTTTCTCTGGACTCAAAATCAAATGCTCTGTTTCTCCTGATTCACAGTGGTGGAACCCTGCCTTTCACAGAAAAGATCTGTATCTCTGGTTCCACGAGTTATCTGCTTCCGTACCATGGCCGTCACTCCGAGTTTCTGTTGTGAATCCTGCCTCTATTCAAATCCTGCTTACAGTATATTTAGAGGTACGTGAAACATTTGCAAGCACCTTATCTTTATTTTAAAATAGAAAATAAAATTTTATTCCCTCCTCCAACGCAGTCTTTTAGGGGAATAAGGTTTTATGTACTCCTTGTGCATAGTAACAGTGTTGCTAGGGGGCCAGTATCTCTGCAGAGCCTCCTTCAGCTGAGGTTTCATCTGAACGTTCCTCAATGCGTTCAGTGAGAATAAAGCAGAGCACTGGAAAAAGAAAACCCAACCCCCCCTTCCCCCCACTTATTCACATCACTTTAAACTTTCTACAGATTCAAGGGTAATGGTAAAAAGGCCTCTCCTCTCACTTAGACATGGTGCACACCAGCTTTGTGGTGAAGGGAAATCAGACCATTTTGTCTTAAAAATATGTGTAAATGATGTTTCTGTCTTCATGATCAAGCTTCATTACCAACTGGAAAATGCTTATTTGACACAGAGAGCGGTAATGAAATAAGTGGTTTTGAATGATAGAAGTTGGTGGTGTTTGGATTTATTTTCCTTCTGTCAGAGCTGAGATTTTATAGAAAATGGGTCACTCACAAGTGACCAAGATACACCGTGTGAGGTCCCATCTAACCAATCACCACTCCACAGGCTTAAATATGTGCTCACCTTCAAATACCAAATATCTAAGTGTTGACTGAGTGCCAACTCAGTCACTACCATCAGGGAGAAACAAGTGATAGCACTGAGCAGTTTCACTTACAAAGTCAATCAGATTTAATTTCTTTTTTAACCCACTCAGAAATATTATGACTACTCTTTTAAACCATGAAGGTCTGGTCTTCAGGCAGGTAAAATGAGCATGAGATACTGGCCAGGGCCTGCTCTTTACAGCAAACAAAGGGAAGGATGGGAGACCTGCATCCTCACATTGGTTCTTGAAGGCCATGTGATGCTCCTATGGCACGAGCTTTACCTGTTTAAGCTGAAAAAAATCGGTGTTATTTTCAGCAGAATCCTGACTGCATCTCAGCAGAGATACAATCTAGCTCAACCAAGGTAATTTTCAAAATACAGTCACAACATAGGATTTACTTTTTCATTTAATTGGTTTAGTAGAAGATAAGATGCTGTTGCTCATAAGCACGTTGTTGTTTTGTTTTTCTTTAAAAATCCATTAACTTCCGTGCAGGTCTTTAAATATTTATAAGATTTAAATAATCTTTTAAAGCATTCTCAGAGAAGACATTGACTCTTTTATTTAAATAGTTCTTATTTCTCTGGAAAGGGAATTGTTTAAGTATTCAGCCAACAAATTCTCCAGTTTAATCACAATATTTTTATACTCAAATGTTTGTTTCATGTAAGCAAAGAGGAATACAACAGAAAAAAATTGTTGATATTTGTGTGCAAACTGACTACTTCCATGGTGGGGATATTATGTAGTGATTCTGGAGCTGGTTGTAAATTGAAGATGCTTTTAAATAAATACCTCAGCAACTCACGCCCCTCTAAATAATTATCTCATAAGGAAAGTTTTGCCACAAAATATTTCTCATCTTCATCTTTCTTCCTTAGAGCCATCTGAAGTGTTCAGGCCGTTTGCAATATGTGTGCTGAAGAATAAGCAAAATCACGCATGAAAGGAGCCACGAATTTTGTGGTGAAAGCCAGAATTGGAAGCAGTTCCAGAGATGAGCACTATCTCCACTTTCCACAGCACCTCTGTGCACAGCTCATGTGTTGCAAGCATGGTCCACAAAGGTATGCATTTCTAATCATTCACATTTTGCGGAGACTACCATATGCCTGACTTCTGCAGTTGAGGAGACATTTCTCCACAGAATATCTATTCTTACCAGAGGTGCCTTGCACAGCAAAAACGTGGGAGGGGAGAGAGGGAATGGGGGGATGTGGGGGATGTCCAGCTGTCTGTCTGTCTCAGATGCTTTTATACCTGGGCCTGCTTAGCACAGGTGAATGAACAGAGGCTCCTTTTTGGGCTGCATTTTTCCTTTAACTGGCTCCTGGTTGGCTTTATTGGGTTTGATCTTTTGTGGAACAGTTCAGGTTTCTGTGCTTGTTTGTGCTAACAGCAGAAGTACTACGTCCCTGTGGAGTTAAGTTAAATGCCAGGCTTAGGACATCTCTTCAGAACAATTAATCATGCTTTAGAGATATGGCAAAGGCACTCTCCAGGCTGGTGCAAGCTCAACACAGTTTTCCTGCACGTTTGGCTTGTGTGGAGCCCCTCAGCTGAAACCAATATTTCTTGGGTGTATCTTGCTGTGAAGCAAATCTGCCTTTTGCAGTTGAGCCTTGCTTTGCCTGCCCACTGTATTGCCCCTGGCAGCCATGGCAGACAGGCACCAGCAGAAATCTCCTCTCTGGGGGGAAAATAATTAACAAGAAGAAGCAGAACCATCCATGCACATGGCTGCACCCTAAAAAGATGTTCACAAAGGCAATCCATAATAGTGTTCCTAAAGCAGGCACTCTCTAGCAGTAGCCAACACCAGTGTAAGTACAGGATGTTTTCCAGTATTAGCCAAACCCTGTGGTGATAGTGATAAACAATGCTCCGTTTGTTTAATCAAGAGACAATATTCTTGCTGGCTGATTGAAGTGTTTTTATTGGAAATAGCTTCCAAAAATAACCTGTCTTGTTAGTACTGTAAATTCTACAGGCTAAAATCCTTTGATTCTCATTAAATTAACTAATTACTGTCTCACTGGATCGATGGATTTAGGAGCACTGACATAATCTTGCTAGGAAAGGAAAGCTGCCAAATTCCATGACTTTGCTTAAACCCATTACCCTAGTATCTATGCACTGAAAGAAATTTATCACCATGTAATTAATGGTCTTAGTTGGTTGATTGTCATATCAAAAGGCGAAAAAGATTTAAAGTTTAAGCTAAAAAAAAAAAAAAAAAAAGGCACCAGAACAACTGCATATGCAGTTTGCTTATTTAAGATGAGTTTTTTTAAAAAAATTAAAAAAAATATTTATGGGGAAATAACAACCCACATAAGGTTCTGATGAGCACTGGAAGGCAGATGCTGTTCAGGGTGCTCAGCAGCGGTGTTGAGCTGGCTGTGGGCAGCAAAGGCTCTGGGTGGGCTCCAGGAGCTGCTGGGGTGTTGGTGCTGTCTGTCACCTGCCAGCTCTGGACAGCTCCTTGGCACAGCCAGTGTCAGGCTGAGGACCCTGTGCACCAGGGCAGGAATTAGCCAACACTCGGGACCTTCAGCTCCACAGCTATTGCTCGTGGCACCATTAAAATTCCACTTACATGCTTCTTTTGCCTGGCTTTGCAATGGGCTATTTAGGCTCCTGTCCCAAACGAGAAATAAAAAAATGGTATTTTATGGTATTAGCAAGCCAATTAATCTCTAAAACAGCTGATCCATAAGGCAGGAGGACTAAATTTTAGAAAGTTAATGGTGCAAACAGGCAAAGCCCTTCCTCAGCTGCAAGCACTGCATTCTATTCTACTCCTAGCTTAGCTGTCCAAGTGGGTTTATTATGTTTGCTCAGCTTTAATCTATACATGTTTTAACATACTCTAAGCTGTTTTTAATTTTAAACTAAGAAACCCTGGCAAATCTCTTTCAATATAATTAGAATTTTCCTTTAGTTTGCTGTTTAGCTATTATTTTCTTATTTCTGCTTTATTTTCTGGTAGATAAATCCTCTTATTCATTTGTTTCAATGAAGCTTGAGTAAAGGTCATTTAAATTGATTCACCTTTCTTATCTCCCTTACGTTTATTCTATAATCCTACTTTCCATTGTGTGGAGGAGAATAGCTTTCTTTTCTCTGATTGTTTCTGCTGGAAGAAAAATGGTAACCCTTTATTAAATAAATCTGGGAAAGCTGTGCTCCAAATCCATATTATCACTAGCTTGGGGAAACAAATTATTTCACGAACTTAAAAAAAAGAAAACATGCAGCACTTTTAGCAGTTTGCTGTTAGATGGCCTGAGCTCACTGCCTCAAGCCTCGTAAGTGAATGAGGGTCATACTCTGGTGTAATTTGCAAAAGCAAAAAGAAAATCTCGGGCAGCCAAATTCAATTGTGAGGCCCTGTGGAAGCAGCACAGCAGCAGGGACTTCTGTGGTGCTGGGGCACAGAGCCACCCAACCTTTTCCTCTAGCCCCAGATATTTCCACATTTAGCAGCACTGTCCAGACTCACCAACTTGTTTCTTAGCACATAGCTCATCTTCTGGAGCTGCACAAGGCTTCAGCTTTGAAGGGAATGTTCCTGTTTTGATCCCTGCCCTGAAATACACACCTCTTCAGTGGATAGAGCAAGTTTAGAGGCTCTACGAAAGCTAAAATACGAAAATAATAATGAGCGACTACTCAGTTTGCCTTGAAAAATCACCTGAGTGCATACTGCTATTTTCTGTTTCTAGTCAGTTGACAAGAATGTCTGTAGGCTCCTGCACCATTCTCTGACTCTGTTTCAGAGAGATGTGTTGTTTATTTTTCCTGATCAGGTGTTCTGTGATGTAGGACAAATCTTATATGAATAAATTGTGTTATTTTCTAATACTGGAATATTTAGGGAAGCCATACAATTAGGAAAATAAGAACAACCTAAACCAATCTGTTAACAATATGTTCACATATGTAAGGGTGTATTTTCCCCATTTTAAACAACTCAATCAGAATTGCTTTTTATTTTGTTGCCAAGGTTACTGAATTTTGAATAGTCTCTAGAGGCTGGTAGTTTTAACTCGTTGAATGGCATCATTGTTTAATATTAAGAATATTCTGATAAAAGCTATCTGAGCTGTGGAAAATCACTTACTTCTTTCTTCAAAAACACCTAAAATTAAGTTGCCACAACTTAATGGGGGGTAGGGATGCTCCAGATGCAGCTCAGGGAAGCCTGCAGTGAGCTGGTCAATGCCCAGGATGGGTTCAGAGGCCAAGGGCAGGGAAGATGGGGTTCAGAGGAGAGGAAACAATCTTTCAGATTGATATCACAGGCAGAATACAGGGGAGTCAGGGAAGGTACAGAAACTGTGTCCCCAGGACCACAGTAGTGATAGGGATTCAATAAAATCTTCCCCTGAAATCACTGAAATAAAAGGTGGGGGACCCTGACTGCAGTTAAGGTCCAATTAAGTGCAACCACACTTAGCAGAAGAGATAAAAGCTGACATTAAAGAGAGGAAAAAACACTCAGGACCCTTGATCCTCCTTTCCAAAATGAGAGATAGATACCAACATAGGGCAAGATCCCTTCAGAAGCTGCCAGGTCCTAGAAAGGCAGTGGGAATTGTATCTCTACTCACACCCTAGTATCCCCAGACTGCAGATGAGGCACTCAATGCTGGATGTTTTTTTCCCTTTTCACTTGCTTCTGTAGCCACGTGCAGGAAAATGTATGGAAGCATCGCATGTTCCTCCTGTTGAGGCACAAATACATGAGAATGGGAGGAAATGGCCTTCCTCTTCTGTGTTGGGGGTTAGGAATTCCCTCCTTTGTCTCACCTGTTGTCCTTTGACCCTCATATGTTCAAAGGCACTTGAATCTAATGAGTCAAACTAATGTTTGACTCAAACTAACTGTTTGCTTTGGCAAGGTGATAAGAAATCAATATTCAATTTGTGGTATTGAAATACACTGGTTATACATTTACTGCCACCCACTCATCCAAACACACCTACAGTTATATACATTGAAATGTGCTGCCATTGATGTAAGTAATGATAAAGTAATTTGAATTAAGTGCTTAATTGAAATGTTTAAAAGTAAGCCTGTTTGAATGCTAGAAACATTTTACCTAGCATATATTAGTCTTTAGGTAATCTGCATACAGTTTTACTATCATGAAACTATAAATCACTGGAAAAATTGTTTTATACTGCACTGAAGGTACAAATAGAGTGATGTGAGGCAGGGAGCAGAAAGGTAGCTGGGGTTTTTGGGTATTTGAGAAGTGCCGTTTACAGGAGGGATGTTGTAACGTTACATTTCTATGTGTCTGCATTTAAGGGTCAGTGGACAGGTAACCCCAGTACATGCAGACTTCCTTGAAGCTCAGGTGGCCTGAGGGAGTCTCCAGGAGCTTCCTCTAAAATCTCAGCTCTGCATCTAATTGTTACTCAAAGCTCATGTAGCTGCTAGTTTGTCTTACAGCAAAAGCTTTTTGGTATCATCGAGTTTGTTACCAACAAATTTGGAGTGGTCACACACCACAGCTAGAGAAGAGCAAACTTGATCCTTGAACTGTTTTTCAGCCCACTCTTCTCTGAAATTTGGTGACCAGGCTCTTTGAATCGATGACATTTGTCCCCCTGTCCCCCCTCGCCCTGTGCAGTGGTCCTCTGGCAGTTGAAAAATACAGGAATGCAGCACCTGCCAGAGCACTCTCAAGGCAAAATGCCTTTTTACAATCCCTAGGAAGACAGACACAAATAAGTTCGAAAGCTCTTTTCCCCCTGGTAGCCCAATGGTGTAGGTGAAAACTGTTTTGGTTTCATTAGGTTTCAGAATATTGCTTTCTCCTGACTGCTGAGCTTCTGTGAGTTTGGCTGTTGAGAGCTGAGTGCTGCTGCTCTAGACTGGAGCCACACTACTGGGTGCTGCTATAATGACCTTCCTCATGAATATGTATTCCCAGATAAGTGAAGCAGAATAAAAGATTAGAAACTTTTAACACTCAAAACTCTCCAGAGCTTCAGCCCTGGAGATTGGAAAGGTATTCTGCTTCTTCAGGAGCAAAACACTGAGCAAGCTTGGGGAATCTTGGTGGTCCATTGTTGTGGTTTCTTGGCCTCTTAAAAAAAAAAAAAAGGTAGAATAGAGGACCCATTTGTTGCTCTGTTAAATATTTTCCATACAAAAAGTAGCAGTGTAAAATGCAGTAAGAGTTTTGTACAAAATTTAAAAAATCAACCATCAAGGAGTCATGGACTAATTACCAAGAAAAATCTGATTCCAGGATGCACCTGGGTATTAGGAGTTTGACTTCATTTCAAAATTAGATCAAATTTAATCCTGCACAAAATGGATAGTGTTTTATATAATCATAATGAACATTACTATATACTGTGCAGTGAGGGAACTCAGCTGAGCTTGCCAAAATTCACTCCTGAAATCACTGCCAACACACAAAAAATAACTTCCCCCCACAGGCATAATATTGAGGAGTTTTAAAAATACTTCAGGGAGATTTTAGAGTTATGCTTCAAAAGTACCTATTTAAGTTTGGGAAACTATGCCATGTTATTCATTGCCTGGACCAGAGTCCTTTCCAGGATCTCTGATGTTATGACTTTGTGTGGTCATTCAGTGACCATCTGTCACTTATCTTGTTTGGCTCCAAATGCCCTCTGCTCTGCTCATCATGGATTTTATTTTATTTCTTTCCAAAAAGAGAATCATAAAATAAATGTAGCAATTACTGCATTCAGGTCAGGGGGAAAAAAAAGCCTTTTGTTGCTGTAAATTGTTTATGTTTTCCTAAACTGTTGGTTACAAGCAGCCAGCAAGAGGAGAAATAATTTTATAGGTGCCCTTTCACACTAGGATCATTAAATTCAAGTCCACAGTTTCATTATCAGCTTCTATTTTCAGAGAGGTAAAAGTCATCTGCAGAAATTTCCATGCAAAGTTTTAGTACCACAGAGAAGGGTTGACTTTGCTGCCTCAAGTTCCTCGACCTTTCTGAGCTCCGTTTGACTGTTTTGTGGCTCTCACAAAACCTACAAATTTCTCCTGAAAACCACATTGTCAGCAAGCCAGCCTCTCTTCTCTCCCTTCCAAGGCTGGCTTAATCCCCTGGCATGGCTCACATCCCGGGATTTGGGCTCTCAGTCCCATCCCAGGGCTCTCTGGTGCAAACCCAGGGAGTGCACCCCAACTCCTGCCCCAGGCTCTGTGGATGGCCCCACAGCAGGCTGATCACTGGACACCCTGTTTCCCTGCCACTTCTTTCCTGCATTCCAGCCAAATGAAGAATTTGGAATGACAGAGTGTTAAAAATGGCAGCTTTGAATTTTCATCTACTCTTTTGACTAAAAAATATCTTCAAATACCTTGTAAAACCACCTTGGGTATCCACTTTACTTTTTACATCATCCTGTAAGTTTCAGGCATAGCAATGTTTCTGTTCATTAACAGCCTAGCTACCTCTTGAATAAATTACATTTAGCATGGTATTAGCATTTCATCAGTAATCAATAATTCCCTTCATCAAGATAGTTCTAAATCTGGGAGGAAATTTACCTTTTATGCAGTTGCCTTCATCTTAAAGCGATTGTACTAAATCCTAGCCTGAGGCAAGAAGTCTCAATAAATGCCCTAGGTGCAGTGTGTCTTCACCTTGGGGAAATCAGGAACTGACATCTCTCTCAGTGGGATTTTCAAGATGTTGCCCTCAATATTGTGACACTTAAGAGCCGTAAAACTGAGATTTGTACCTTGCTTGTTGAAGAGGGAGGAACCTGTTAATACACAAAGAGATTTGTTCAAGGCCAGGTTAGATGGAGCCCTGAGTCACCTGGTCTAGAGGGTGGCATCCCTGCCCATGGCCAGGGAGTTGGAATTAGATGTCCTTTAAGGTCTCTTCCAACCTAGGCAATTCTGGCATTCTGTGTTTTGCAACATTCAGGACCACATGGAGGTAACTGGGTTTTTTGGAAAGCAACATCAGGGGCACCTATGCAATGCCAGCAGGTATCTAATCCACAAAATATTTTATTATACCTCCTGCTTTTATTTTTTTTTTTTTCAGCCTTTGTGTTCTGATGGAAGTAGTAGCTCCAAGCACTTCTAAACTGTTGTGGAAAATCCTAATTTCATTTTGGATTTGCAAAGACATTTTCTCCAAATAGAGGGTCTCTGGATAATGCATGCAAAAATTACACTCCTCTACAGAATACAGTTATTTTTTGCCCCTTTAAAGTCCCTGAACCATTAATGTTGTTAAGATCCTACTATTTTTTTAGAGGAGGCCCGTATTTTCTGGTGGGTTTAGATTATCACTTCAAAGATTCCAAAACACCCAATTAGTGCTCTAGCTGAACTAGTTCTTTTGAATCCATCTTTTCTCTAAGAAAACGGAAGAATGCATCCCTGGCTGATGTGGTTTCAACTTATGTGATGCCATTTCAGTCTGTATGAAGTTTTACTGTGAGAGTAGTAAGAAGAATCTAAAGCTGCATCTTGTGTGAAGCATGCTGCTCTTCCTCTGCTATCCCTGAATGTCTTGGTGCTTAACTGTGAAAGAAGGCTTAGAGGAGATAACCATATCAGTTGTAGGAATATATCAAAAATAAATGTTCTCTGGCAATGCTTTTTGCCGTATTTTTGATTTCCCAAACTAGCAGCTTCTATGTTGCTGACTGATCTCCTTGTAAGGTCTCACTGTTGCACAGGGCCACACAGCATTTGAGGACAAGATGGGACCTGACCATTTTTTTCCGAAAGTCAGCATGTCTGCCCTAATTAAAGAACTTTCCCCCACCCACCTTGCAGTCTGTTCTTTAGACTTGCTCTCTCATATTTTCAGATACCATCTTCTCACTTCTAATCAGCCAGAGGTACACATATTTTGCTGGACATTCTTCCCTTTACCAATGGCTTAAAACCCAAGAGACAGTTAACTTTCTTCTACCAGCTGTCACACTGAGAAACAGAAGCTGGCTCGGTACATTTCTGTGGCTTTTCCTGATTGTTTTCCTGATTGTGACAGGACCTTGCTCAGATCATCTGCAATTACCTTTGTGTGAAGTGAGTCAGCAGCTGCAGGATTTCCTTTATTTGTCACCTAAACTCTTGAACTCCCAGGCAGCTGTTATTGAGACTGCTTGGGTGGTGACTCCCCAGAGCAGGTTGAGTGTTTTTTAAGGAAAAATATATATGCACGTTTACCACTGTGAAGTAATGTGGTAATGGACGTTTTTATTGGTTTTCTACTGTTTTGCTTGAAACATACTTTCAAAGTGCTTTCTTTTAATTTGTCCCTGCTCTGCTAGCTTTAAAATGTTCTCTCTAAAACTTCTGGGAATTATAGCTTAGTGTGGTTTGTTTTCTTTTTTTTTTTTTTTTTTTTTTCCCCAAGTAAAGGTTTGCACTAAGGATGCTATTTGCTTTCCAATATTAAAATGTGTTGAATGCCTGATTACAGCAATCGGACTAGCACCTTGTCACCAGAGCAAAAGATAAAAACAGCCCTGGTATCCATGCAGTCAAAACCTCATTTAAAGAGAAATGTTGTTCTATCTGCACCATCTTGCCCAAACGGTTCTGGACAGAGAAAGTGGTGGGAAACATTTTAATGTGTCAAATTAATTTAAGCTGCAGCTTTTCACATGAAAAATCTCCACAGCTCCTAAACTACATGGATTTTGAGATGCATGTACATTTACTTGATTGTTTCCTATTAAGATTAATTTTTTGGAAAGCATGAAGTACAGGCACGATTTCTGAGCAGGAATCCTTAATTTGGAAACAGTTTCTGATTAAAAAATAGCAAAATGTGTTGAGGCTTCCAGTCACCGCAGAAAAACAATTAATTGCATGGCTAGCAGTTTGAGGCCAGAGTTCTTCCAAGGATTGTTGGAGTTTGTGGGAATAAGAAACTATATATAAATGTGAATTTTGTGTGTCAGCTATGTTCTAGTATTTAACAGAAATTTATATTCAAGCAAGCAATACTCAAGAACAGACACACTGAGACTAAGATCAAATCTAAGAATATATACTACTGTGTTATTGATTTTTACATCAAAATTATTTTAAAAATTATTGTCTTTGGAGGTAATTTAGCAAGAAAAGAGTTTGGGTTTGGATTTGTGGTGTTAATGTCCTTTCAGCATCCACATTGCTCTAACAACAATTTCTTGGGGTCTCAGTACTTGTTGCTTTTGTCCACTGTTTCCTTAATGTAGGGTTTTCTAGCTGTGGATATTTTACTACTGTTTTCTTTAGTCATCCTGTAATAATTTTTCCTTTATTTATATACCTTGCTAATTCTAGTCCTAGCAGTGAAAGCAAGTTCTAGCTCATGGCTTAAAGAGGATGAAATGTACTCAGGTTCGTAATTCGGTATTTATATTTAAAATATATTCAGTGTGCTTGATGCCAATAAGAGTAGTTTGTGGAAACACAAAATTAACAAAATTACAGGTAGAATCCTTCACCATCTCTTCTTCAATATATTAAAAAATTTCTGGACCTGATTCTACCCTCATTTGTGCTAATTTAATGTTGGTTAAGCTTAACTAACAGGAAGGTTGTTATTTTTCATTTACTAGAAATAACGTGACACCAGGGATTCATTTTTATACATCACGTCTTTACATTTCCTAGCATAGGATAATGAATCTAAGGACCTGCTCAGAAAGCGATTGCTCCTTGTGACGCTTCCCATCATGTTAAAATATCAAATGAGGGGAAAAAATCATTGTTTCCTTTTAATAAGCAACTTTAGAAAGCAAACATCTGTTAAAATGTGGCTTTAATCTTTGCTACATAAACAGGCACATGGCATTATCAAAAGCAAACTTGTATCTGCCAGGAGGAGCAGAGTTTGCCAGGAATAGCTGCAAAGTGGCTGCAGTGACCAGCCCTTTCCCCTCTCCTTTCCTTAAGGCCTCGCTCATTCTCATGCAATGAGACAGAATGAAAATGGAGAATGTCAATGCATTCACCTGCTTAGGTTGGATAATAAATCCCATATTCAAGCTTTGTAAGAGTTACCACCACCAGAGAGGAGGCAGAAGTGAAAATGCAGACTCTACTCATCACACTGTGCCTTTAATTGGTGCTCTCGGTTTCAAGATCTGTGGATCTGGAAAACTTAATCCTGCTCTTACTCTGTAAGACCAAAAGAACAAGATAAAAAATTCAGTCTATTCACAGTATATACTGATAGTAATATTTTTCTTGACCTTCACGAGCTTTGTAGAGAAAATAGTATTTTTAAAGTGGAAAACAAGAGAATTATGTGGGAAATAAGGGAATCGAGAAAAATGAAGTAATAATCGCAGGTTTGGCACGCTACTCAACGGTTCAATATGGGCATGACTTGCCTCATTGTGTAGCTTATATATATAGCAAAAGTACAATTTACTGTAGAATTATTTTCTGGAAGGCCTGTTTTATGCATCATGTACTTTCCTGGCACCTTACAACCATGCTTAACCTGTATAAAATTAACTATATTTATAGGTGGTATCTGAAGGAGCAAAACACGATATTTTTTTTCCTCCAGCTTATTTCCTAAATCAGATACAGTAGCTTAACTCAGAATAGAGGAAACCTGATGAATTTCAGCTTTGGTGAGATGTCTGCAGCCAGCTCAGTTTCTCTCTTGTAGTAAGAGAGATCACCCACAGAAATTTCCTTTGGACTTGAAAGTGAGCCCTATGGCTCAGCCCATGTCTCAGACTGAAAGGGTTTTGTATGAGAGCAGAGTATAAGGACAAATAGCTTTTACTTATAAAAGAGAAAGAGTGTGTAATTCCGAAGGTATTTTGCCTCCATTGGAACTAGTTTTCTGTATAATGCAAAAGATGAATGATAATAATCAAACAAGTAATGTTATTGTAAAGTGGCAAGGTGGGGAGAGTTTTTTGCTTTGTAGGAAATCAGAAATCTTATCTATTGTCAAAGTCCGTGTGCATTTGTCTTGTGGAATTATGCCTTCAGGTGGTAGCTAACCATCCCAGTGCTCAGTAATTGCTCTTTGGCTTATTTATCAGAATGATTGTGTTACTGCCAGCATTTGAAGAGTTCTGTGTAAAAGAAATTCACATGTAGTTCACCTTTAGTCTTCTATGCCATCTATTAGCTGGCATTTCTTAACACCACAGACTCTCTTCTTTAGGACAGATATTTCCCTGAAGAACAAATAAATATGTAATTTGGTTTTTTTCAGGATAAATATTTATCCTGAAATAGAAGCTATTTTGCCAACATCAAATAATGAAATACTTCAATCAATATACAATACAGGGTCCTGGCTCACCAAGATTCACCTAAATTTTCGTTTCAGTTCAAGTCAGACATCTCATTCATTAAGTACTTAGGAAGACAGGGAGTACACAAAGTTTTCAATTAGAGGCCATTATGTACAATTTAGAATAACCATATTTGTTTTTTCTTTATGATTGTTATATAGTACAATCTTTTAAGGGAAAAAAAGTCACAAAACAAAACTCTGATTCTCTCTTAAATCAGTTTTACCTAGACAGTACTCATATAGGGTGCTTGTTAAAAAGTAAGTATAATGTTGAAGGTGTGGGAAGGAGAGTATCTCGAAGAAAATTAAAGAAAAGATGTGAGATTTTAAATGTCACCCTTCTCAATGAAGTCAGCATTAGAAAGTCACAGGGGAAAGATAGAGTCTAGCAGTCCATGTGTGATAAAGAGGTGGCCTGGCTGATAAAGGGAGGGTTCCCTGGCTGCCCATGCTCACAGCTGAAATGCCTCTCCCTGCAGAGCCCCGGGGATGGCACTGCAGGCTGAGAGAGCTGCTGGGCTTCATTCAGGAAAAGGAAAGCTGGTAATTCATTACCATTTAATGACCTTCCAGAGTGGGAGCTCATCTCAATAGCATATTAAAGCAATCCATTCAGGTATAACAGAATGGATAGGCCAAACTAGATCAAAAATCCCTGAGCCATACACTATTTATTGCCAACTGAAAGATAAGTTTCACAGGGGAAGCTACTATATATTTGCCCTCTGGTATAAAACTATTTTTGAATCTCCAAAGATATATTTAAAAACTCATTCAAAGCCACCTGTCACTCTAAGGTCTGTGGGAAGAATGGACTTCCAGCTCTAATCTTCAAACACTGTGGATAGCATTAATTCTCAGTGCAGCATTTCAGGATTTCATATATTAAATTTATATATGTGTGCAGATATATAAATATAAGATATCCATATATATAGATATATACATAAAAGAGACACAGATAGATAGATAGATATAGACATTGTCATGGCGAGAGAACTTGTTGATAATAAACTTGAGAAAATTAGGGAACGTTTCCCAAAGCAACAAGTAAACAATTTTCAACCTTATTTATGAGTATGGTTTGCTCATAAATAGACATGAGAAATTTTTTTGGACATATACCACCTTGGGAAAACAATAGTTAAATTTAGGACCTGAAGCTATGGTCGGAGGCAAGCAATTAGTCAGGGACAAATAGGCACATATTAACATAATCCCAATATTTGTTTAAAAAAAAGAAAGCATTTGTGCTGTCTCCTGGAACAGGAGAAAGAACAAATTGCACAGCAATACTGGTGGCTGTGCTTATTCACTTGCACGCAGCTCTATGCAAACCAACCTTCACCTTAGTTCAGGAAAATTATGTATCTGCAAAACACTGTATAGAAGTCTCCTGTGTTCCTTCAGCTGAGCCTGCTGCTGGAGATGAGTAACAGAATTTAAAACCAGCTTCTGCATATCCAGTCATTATAAAAAGAACTAGTGAGCATTATTCGAATTTGGGGTTTTTTCCTGAAACAAAATGGAGCTTCCTCTCTCATTATATTTTAAAAAGTGATTCCACAGATCTTGTAAAATGTCTTTAGAATTTAAGCACTAAGTGGCTGGGTGGTGTAGAGAAGAGCAGGTTGATTAAATGCAGAAATGTGTAGGAATTAATGTAGAAATCCATATTTGTTACACCTTATATTTTGGGAGACACCTTGCAATTTGCCCATATTGTGCTTGAATGAATAGTCTTAAGGTATAACATAAATTTTAGGAATATATAATAGAAATCTTTCTTCATACAAATTCCCAGCACTTTTAGGCAACACTGCTATCTACTGGGACACTCGTTCAAACCGTATTGAAGCACTCAGAAATGGCAGGGAATGAAACTGTCACGGCAGAAAACTTGGCGACAAGGCCAAGACAGTGCCTGGATGGGTGAGAGCCTGACCCCACAGAGGGTTGTGTACCAGAACCCTCACTGGCAAAGTTGTGTAAAAAAAATCAAACCTTGCACTTGTAGCCAACCAACAGCTAAAAAACTGCTTGAAGGCAATGGGAACAAAGATTTGGGAGGAAGGAGATTTCTCCATGATCTCCTAACAGTGATAGGTGACTGGACCAGCACAAGGGCACTATCAGTGATAAAAGCTGTAGAACTTCTCTGAACTGAAAAACCAATGTGTTCATGGGTTTGGGGTGAAATGAAATAATTGAAACAATAAGCCAGATTTGGTATATCTAGGAGGCAATTCAGTCTTTCTAGGAGGTTTGTTGTTTTTTTTCTGCAAGCCCAGACTTGCTCAAGATACTTGTAGTGTGATTTTTTGTAAAAATCATAGTTACCCGAAGGAGCAAACCCACTGTTATGAAAAGCTGGACATCTTTTCAACATAGTGCCTAACAAGTGCTTTCAGAATAATTGTATTCACTTCAGAGACAATCATAAAAGCTGGAAGTGTTACAAGTAGGACCCTTTAAAGAGAATGTTGATTAAAATGAAAGCTACAAGATCTGTAAAGTAAAAGTATACTGGACGTACTTAAAAGCCCTTTAAATTGCAAACTTAATTTAACTTACAGAGAGGAAGACCTTGTTCCCTTTCATTTGGGGTGGGGAAGCAGACTGGGCTTGAGCTGCAGTACTTGCACACACATTTTCAATTACTCTAGTGAGTTAACACTAGTACTAGACTGTCTGTATCAAGCCAGCTGCAAAACAGTGGATATAAAAGCAGCATTCTTTTGCCCAGATGATTATACCTCTTGAAACAAAAACTTATTTGATGTATATGTGAAGAATTCCAGCGGTTGTCTTTTTGATGTCGAGTATGAAAGGGAATACACCTCATTAAATGGCACATCAAAAGGATGAAAATGCAATCGTTAATCTATGTTTTATGACATTCTCCTAACAATGTGCTGTAGAAATCCGTATTGCATCAAATAGCAGAAAGGTCCTGAAAAATTCCTTGAGTGGTAGAAGGACTCTTCACACTCTTCATTTCTTCTGTCTTTTGAATTTCCCAAGCCCTCCATTTTATACCTGGAGACAGCCATACTCATCCTCTTCTCACTGGTGCAGTCTTAAAGTCTGCACAACAGATGCAAGGTTAGAGGTGTAAAACGTAAACATATATCCACTGTGCTTAAATCCTTCATCTTGGCAATGAATTGCTGCATTTAATCTGTCTGACTCTGAGCGTGCTGAGCTGTTAGTGCAGTGTGCATACCCAGCCCTCAATTAAAGCAGGCTAATTTCTTCTCTGACTCACCCAACTCCTCCTTCTAATGTACTGAGGAATGTCTCCACGCCTGGTGACACCACCCCAGTGTCAGATTTAAATTGCATTAAATATTGTTTTTAATCAGAGAGGAAATCCATGGCTGGCAGGTAGGGCAGGTCTCTGTCCTCTCTAGCGAGAGAGAAACGAGCTGTAGCTTTGGGTCAAGATCTTCAGCCCTGACTTTGGCAAGAAGTTGTGTAGTTTGGGCAATTCACCTGACAGGACTAAGCCTGTAGCCCTCAGCTGATCATCTCTGCTGCTTGTGGAAAGGAAAAGGAGTTATCTGAAGATTGATGGTGTTCAGAAAAAAATCTGCCAAAACAGGAAAAAAACTCCCCCCAGTAACACTGACACAGGCAGTTGAAACTGAGTTAACACAGTGCTGCATCCCTCCCCTGCTCTCCTTGCTCCATCTGTGTCTCAGCTCCAGATGAGACACTGGAGGACCTCACTCCTCTGTCCAACCTGCTGTATCTGCCCACAGATATCCAACCTCCTTTGCAGTGTCTGAACATTGCAGTGCCTGGAGAACATCAGCTTGTGTGGGGTTTGATTTTAAAGAAGCCCCTATTCATTGAGGGATTGCTCTTAAAAGTTCAAAAATAGGATTATATTTTCCTGTGGTTCAATACACTTGAGCAAATAAAGCTTCCCTGAATATTTTATTGATGAGTTCTCTGGCAAGGATTTTCACTTAAACAGAACCTGAAAACAAATATTCCAGGAAGTTCACAGAAGATTCCTCCTTCTCTAACCTGTAAATGAGAATATTAAGACTGGAAATATGCTTCTACAGAATAATATTTCTCCAATAACAGTAATGTTACCTATTTATGCCAGTAAAACCAATCAATACTGTCATAAATAACCATGTAGATGTTCATTAGCATAGAGAAGGTACTCTTCTGAAAATATTTTCTTTCTAGCTACTGAAAGTAAATACAAAAGATGGAAAAACTGCCTTAAATATGTGCTGCCATAGGGGAATTAGGAGAATATAAGGTTTCAGGCTGCAGGATTTGTCAAAGCAAATTTTGTCATTTAGAAATACTCCTGTATTACCTACTTACAGGGACATACATCATTCAGTCATGAAACAAAAGTGATGTCATATGATTTAACAGGATAATTAGCTACCCATATATCCATTATCAGATGCCAAGAATAATCATGCAATATTTCTGAGATACCTGTCATAGTTGAAAACTTACAAAGAAAAATGTTAGTAATTGTGAATGAAGGATAAATTCAACATTTCTCTAGTTTTTGCATGAGCTTTTGAAGAAGCAAAACACAGTTTTCTGTGTAATATATGCTTTTGATAGCAGTCATTTACATATGCTTACTACCAACTCAAAAGAGTTGAGGGAAGAGGGATTGTGATGTTTGAAAAACCTGCTCTAGGTTTGTAGATGAGACCGAATGTGCAGGTGAAAGGCTGACTAGAGGGCATCAAGGTCAGTCCAGGCCCAGGAGGGCTCCTCCTGGTGAGCCAGGGGCTGCTTGACACTGAACTGTCCCCAAGACACAGAGATTCCTTTCCCTGTGCTTACAGGGTTTTACTGCCCAGCAGGTAACTACAGCCTTGCCTTCTGTGTGCAATTTGACACAAACCAGAGAGAGCCCAGTGCTGTTTAAACCTGCAGCTGGCTGCACACACCCACAGAGCAGTGGGGTGGCAGGTGGGATGTCTAGAGATGAGAGGAAAGGCTTGCACTGTCAAGGATCCAGAGGACCCTTTTGTGATTAGAAAAAGGTAAAAAATAAAGATAAGGGAGATCCTCAAAATGATGGACTTCCGTGGGAAATGAAATCCTGCGGCAGCAACTTGAGAATCACAGTGACAACACTTCAAGATCTATCAAGGGTTGGTCTCCTGGCCAAATGTTTAACTATTCTTGGAACCTTGAACTATTAATTGATTGTGGGGAAATAATACAAGTAGTTTTTGTTTCCTTGCTGGGCTGGCAATGAGAGGTGACTTCCTGCCTGCTGTTTTTAATCCAACAGGACACAGGCAGAGGTGTCTGTTCCAGCACTATCCTCAGGTGTGCTTCACACACAAGCATCCCAGGAAGCTTTCTCTAGCAGTCAAGTCAGAAAAGCATCAGCATGTTGGCTTTTGCCAGGGCAATGGACATGGCTTTAGGTCTTAGCAGTTTTCCACACAAGCCTCAGTGCTCTGTCAAACAGACACGCACTCCTCATGAAAAAAAAAAAAAAAAAAAAAAAAAAAAAAAAAAAAAAAAAAAGTTGTTGAATTAAACTCTGACATATGTACATGCAATGGCAATTTTGCTTATTAAGCTTAGGCTGAATTCATCCTCCACTGCTTTAGCAGAGCAGCTGATGTTAAATCACGTGTGCAGGGCTGCAGAGCACCTGTGTGAACCCTCTGCTGTGAAGGTGAACTATTGCTCCCTTCACTATCCCAGCAAACGTGAGCTGCCCATTGCCAGGTGCCTTGTGCCGTGTCCAACCCTTGCAGCTTGCTCAGCTTTGCTCCTGCTGCAACCTCCCACCACTGTTTATTTGCATTCAAAAGCCAGGCACATCAGATTATGCATTTAAACATGCCTTGACTCAACTAGACCGGTTTGAAAGCCTTAGAGGAGTGAGCAAGGAGGTTCTTTCCAGTGGCACTTCACAGGCAGGGAAAGATGAGCTTTAATATCCTCTGCCTAGGCTTCACAAAGGTGAGATTTTGTCTGCCACCACCATCAACTGCTCCTAATCTCTCTCTCTCCCCACGCAGCAAATAGAACAAACAGTAATATAGCTGTCAACAAACCAGCTGAATCAAAACAGGATTTTTCTGAGTCACTTCTTAAATAATGGTAATTAAAGAGAAAAGAGTATTTCAAAATTCGTGCGCAGACTTTTCAGCATTCAGAGAAGAAAACATCTCTGAACATCCCCCTTTTCTCTCAGGCTTTTCTCCCGTTACTCTGAAGGTCAAAGGTTTAATTTGTATGCTCGTCGCTCCCTTTCACTTTCCAGCATATCCCTAATTGAAATTTGACACATATACCCATTAGCTGGATTTATTCTTTTTCCATGCTTCATTAACAATGCTCTTCGCTGTATTACGACGCTAATGCTCGTCATAAAACGCTCTCCTCTACAATGTGGCTTACAATGGGTGGTGATTGACGGTACCACGGGTAACATGGAGTCTAGGAGGTATAACTTCAGCTGTTGAAATTGCGAGCTGTGGCAGGAATCTCAACAGCTACGGACAGATCCTGGCTCTGCAAGGTGTCCTAGAGGGTGTAAAATGTCAGTAACTTCTCTGATGCTGCGGCACAAGCCCGGCTAAAGCAGAATCCATCCACGCCTGTGTTCTCTGAACCCAAGTCTGCCACGGTGAACTTCTGGCTGAACTAGATCGTAATCTACGTTATTCACCTGAAGTATTGAATATGATTTTCACTACTAAATTGTCTACAATTGGGTCTTGTAACTAGAGAATGAAACTCAAAACCATAAATGCAAATGAGCTTTTCATTTAAAGCTGCAATTTCCTTTCTGATGTACTGTACCTCTTGTCCACGAAGCTCTGTCTTTTTCGGAAAATGACATTTTCCTATGGTGTATAAGTTTCCTTGGGTTGTCATGGAAACTGACTCTCTCTTTTTCTTTCTTTCTCTTTGTCTCCAAGTCTTTCACCTTGAGAGTAAAATGGTTGTCATTTACAGCGCATAATTTTTGCAGGTTAAACTTTCTATGATCGCTCAGATAGTGAAATACCATCCCAGAGCTCGGGGGGAGAGTGCTCACGTGTTTCCAAAGGGGACAGTCAAATCCTGTAGTGTGTTTTACCCCCACTTTTGCAGCAGGGTCAAAGGGTCTGAGTGCAAGACGAGGAGTGTGACCCACACTCTGTGCTTTGGGCTGTGCTTAAATTTTCTGGATATTCAGCCCAGCCAAAGGAACGTACAGAGGAAATGAGGGCTGGAGAGGCTCAGGACTTGTCCTTTTGTTCAAATCCTTAAAGCTTTCTCCTGGCTTAAGACTGGGTTGGTTGAGTCCCCATGCAGGGCTCATGTGTCACAAGCTGTCTCCTGCAAGGAAAATATCCCTAAGCCCAGGCACCAGCATTGAGTGGGGGCTCTTGCAGCGGCTGCACTCGAGGTCAGGATCTAGTGACAGTGTGCACACCCATGGGTGCCTTGCCATGGCCACATGACACAGTTGCATAAGCAAGTCCAGAATATGAGGCCCTAAACCCAGGACCTCAATCTGCCATTCATTCATGTAGATTCTTCACCCATATCATCTGAAATGTATGAAAGAAACGTTTGTCTATATAGGAAGTGTCTTAAGGAAAACCAGAACGCAGCAAGACAAGCAAAAGACCTGCTGCTTTTTATGGCCAAGCTGAAATTATAAAAAACGGCAATCCTCACTGAGCTTTTAGCCAGAGGAGGCTGAGATGAATTTGGGTAAATTTTGGATATTCATCTGAATCTCTGAATGTTGCCAGCATTATCTGAGGTTTACCAACCACTTGCTTCGACCCCTGCAAACCAATTAGCTAACGTGTTTAAATGATTGAGGAATGATTAGCCAGGTGGAGTCATTTTAGTAGCACATATTTAGCAGGGAGGAAAATGGTTGCTAAAAAGGAGGTTATTTAGCAGATGAGTGCTTGAAAGCTAAAAGTAGTAGGAAAAAAGGTTCATTGGGTTTTTTTCTTTTTTGCACTACCAATTTCACCTATAGGCACCTTATATTCTGTGTTAGAATATTCAGGCCAAGAGAGGATTTTTTTTTGTTGTTCCTCTTTTAATGAGTAGCACTGCTGTGTGATGCAGGATGTGAAATGAAGGGCTTTGAGAAAAGCTTTGCAGGAGCACTACTTTGCACTTTTACCTGAAGAAGCACGTGATAGGTTTTCCAGCTGTTTCCTACAGATGTTGCACATATGCTTAAAGGTCAGTGTTCTTTTGAGAGCATCCATAGTCCCACTTACATTTAGATAACAAACAAACATCTCATGCCAGGAAAAAGTGCTTTAAATAAATAACATTACAAAAATGTTTAATCAGCAGATGAGGAAAGAAAATCATACCTCTGAAGGAAAACTGAGCAGTATTTTGACTGCTCTCTCAGATTTAGAATGCTGGGACTGGTTCCATGATCAAAAACCTTGGAGATGGCACATTAGGAGAAGCTTCACTGCCACATGGTTCTTGCTCCTCCAGCCACCCTGTCACTGACAAAGCTACCTAAGCCTGTTGCCTTGCTGAATGCCTGGCCCCATGCAGCCTGCTCTGAGAAAACAATCAGCCTTGTAAGCTACCATGCCATGGGAAAAGAGTCATTCTCTCAGAAGAATAATGAGGCTTTGAGACATTAAATTGTAAGATTGCTATGATGTTTGGGGGAGGTGGGGTGGGAGGGGAGTGGAGAGGAAGAAAACAAATCAGATTAGGATCATTGTTGAATTTCTGAGAAACCTAGCATGCAAAAGGTGCTCAATTCAGTGCTGGCTCCTTTAGGAGATAGGAAGGAGAAATTCAGCATAGTCTGGCTCTAACATGCTATCTGCTCTGAGAATTACTACCAAAGGTTACAAATCATTTATAAGTTTCACTGTGGGATTTTTTTTTTTAATTATGAAATTTGTCCTCTAATTGATAGCAGAGTATCTTTTAAAACAGGTAATCATGTAAAACTGAATGGTAAGACTTCCACATTTAGATATCTGAGTTAGCAACAAATAGTTTTTCAGGTTGGCTTCCAAATGACCTCCAAGAAAATTGGTGAGGAAGGTTGTAGTTTTAGTAGTCCCAGTTTAATTACTGAAAACTAAATCGCAACTCATAGGAATTTACCTCGGTGTATTTGGTCTTCATATTCTGGTGCAGCTTGTGTGGATTTTCATCATGAAACTAATTGCAGTTTTCCTTGAACCTCTGTGTCTGTCTGTGATCTCTGACTCAGTCACCTACAGACCTGCCCAGGAGCAGCTGGTACAAAGACAAAACTGAGCAAGTTATGGTACTTTCATAACAGCCCCTTACCCACCTGGCAGTTTATGAGAGGTTTCATCAATGTATTTACTTCAGGTATTTATTCAGATACTAGGGGTACATTAGCAAGCTGTTGTAGTACTTAAAGGTATCTATCAGCTGCATATAAAGAAAGTGTACATAATTACCATTTCTTTCTTTATGGTGTCTTATTACAAGAAAGTAGCACAATTTGTCCTGAGTTCTGTTGCAGAATACAAATTTTTCTCAATATCCTGGTGAGTTAGTCAGAAATGTTTTATAATTCCAGTCTCTCGATGTGCTCATTAAACATTTTCGGGAATGTTTTTCTTCCCTAATGAACATAACTGGTTCTCTTTAAGGGCTCCTGCTCTTTAGATTAATACATTAATTTTTCTGCCCAAATTTGTCTACCTATGCACAGACTTGTCTGACTATCATATCTAGGTTATGCTTATAGCCAGCTTTCTACAGGCTCAGGGTGACTTTGGGTTTGTCCCTTCATCTTTCCCTCTCTTATGCAGAGAACTCAGGACAAACTCAGGTTGTCCAGGCTCCTTGTCACTCATGAGGTGTCACTCTACTGTATTTGCAATAGAACGTTCCTTCCTGGATGTGTTGGCAAAGAAAAAGGAGGCCATCCTCTTAGTTAAGATTTCTCAAAACTAGTAAGATCTCACTAAAGGAACAAACCTCTGTGTATTGCTTCAAGGGGGGCTAATTGACAAGAATTCTGCTTTTGAATTCTGGTGCTCCCTCAGGCTGTGTTGCTTTGTTTTGCCTTGCAAGGCAACAACAAACCACAAGCAAGCTCTCCTCCCCCAGATGAACAAGCTGCATTTGTGTATTGGTGGGATTTCTGCAGTCCCCCTTTCACTGAGCTGAAGGATGAGGGTATGAGGAGCAGGGGTTCATCCTACCAGCCCATGAAAGATCACTCATGCTGCTGATCTGCTGCTGCCCCAGCAGGGCTGCCTCTCTTGATAAAAGTGAATGGAAAGCCGTTTCACACAATTACTATGAGCTGGGGAAAAAAAAGGATCTTAGACTGGGAGTGAAGTGATAAAATGTCTGAACCTTCTAGTAGTCATAAAGAAAAGCAGCTAAATGCAGTCAGCTAAGAGAAGATAGTAGAAAGGACACTGAATGTCATGCAAATGCCTGTGGTTTTGCAATGTATCTCACATGGAGAAGCATTCCTTCAGGTTTTAAGACAAAACAATTTAGGGAATATGCTGTAAAACTTCCTATCAACTTCTGACTTTAAAATACATATTCAAAGGATCAAGGCATATTCACTGGACAGAAGAAATCTTTCATAGCAACTTCTGGGTCATTATTTCTCAGAGAAATCCAGCAAAAAAGGAAACTTGACTGAGTTTGTGAACATTGGTGTTCTATGCAGCTCTTTGGTACCCTGAAGCAAACTGGAGCTTCAGTCTGCCTGAAGAATGAACAGCAGGGTACTGGGGTAGTAGAGGTCCCTTTGTCTGCTGCCTTGACCCTGAACTTGCATCAGGGGAAAGGAGACAGAGTGACCATTCCTTCAGGCCACCTGCAGGCCATATAAATCAGGCTCGTTCACATGAAGCACAGTAAATACTGTGATAATTGCCAAAGTCACCACAGTGTTTTCTGCTGCTCTTCCATACCCAGCCACAACATCCCAAGATGAAAGGAGAAATGACTGGAGATATTGGCTCTGCTATCAACCCCATGTACAGGGTGATTAAATTTTCAATGAGAAGGCACCGTCCATTTGCAAAATTACCTTGACTTGTACTTTAAAAATGCACTCTTGTCACACAGTTGTAATTTTTGGTGGCTTTCCCCTCTAAAGCACCTCTCTGTGGGCATGGTGAGTTAATAAACCATAAAACAAAGGTTTAATTACAGGGGGAAAAAAAAAGTTGGCTATAATTGGGAGGCTCATATACCTAATGTGTTCGTTTTGATATTGTCCATGTACTACTGATCCTACAGCTCCCTCCACCTTAATTCAGTTGTGTTTGTAGAACACAAACCCAAATCTGTTCCTAGGTTTGGTCACTGTACATTGATGCTGGAAGCTCTCCTTCTCTTGTCAATACACAAATATTTTACCCATACCAGTACTACTGTGATCATGACTCTCTAAATCTGTAGATGGGGAAAATGGAATATACCCATTGCAATTTCATAAGTAACAGTAAATGTTCCATTTCCCCTGAGTTTTTAGAATGCTTTTGGAAGTGTTTTGTTTACTGCATTCAAAAACGTTTTGAATATGGCAAGAAGTGACTGTCTGGGCAAGAATATTTCCAAGCCTCAAAGTTCTTGCTAAACGCTCAGTACAAGGGTAAAACAGTGACTAAAACTATCATTAATTGATTACCTCTAGCTCCATTTTTTAGGGTTCACAGCAGTTCAGCAGGAGCATTCCCCTTCTGCTAATAAACAGGTGAGACATTTGCTGGGGGTGTAGGCAAGGGAC
The DNA here is from genome assembly GCF_009819655.1 of Sylvia atricapilla. Classification (NCBI taxonomy): domain Eukaryota; kingdom Metazoa; phylum Chordata; class Aves; order Passeriformes; family Sylviidae; genus Sylvia; species Sylvia atricapilla. Next base: position 9,595,750 of record NC_089146.1, read on the forward strand.
CTTTGGGACTCGTCTGAGGATGAGGCAAGGCACAAAAGCTAAAAGCCACAGCAGCAGGGAGCTGACAAGCCAGGACTGTACACGCTTAAACAATTTGGACTCATTAAAAGAAAAATGTAAGCTCCTTTCCTGTGCCTTGTACTGCACAGATAGAGCCCTGTGATGACATGGTGAGCAGTGTACCCTGATCTCCTCTAGCCAAGGCAAACAGAACCAGGGGCATCAAGGCAGTGTGCAGCCTCCTCCTCTGGAATTCCTCACGGGACACCTGCACATTGCTGGGCTTGAGGGCACAGGGCAGACAGGCTCCCACCTCAGTGTAAGGAGAGGTGGATCTGAGATGCTTCCAAATGAAATTCCAAACAACTACCTGCCAGTTTCTAGCGTTTTACTGACTGTGACATTCTTGACTATTGCTCACAAAAGAAAACAACTTGCTCTATCTTTTTTTACTGCCCTTAGCTATAGGCAGTGAACTGTAAGGGCATAGTTATGGAGATATTTATTTGGATATTTGTTACTTCATTGGATATTCATCTCCAATGAAGTAACAAATATTTGAAATTTATGGCACTCCTGCTTTTAATACTCAAAGGTAATCACATATGCAGTTTATAATAGACAAGGAGAAAGCCAGTGGATATTCTTGTGTTGAAGATGTGACATTGAAAAACCACAGGAAGGCAGAGGACTACAAATATGAAGTGGTGACATGAAAACAGGAAATAATATGAAGGTGCAAACTAGTAGATAGAGGAAAAACAGATTGCTCAATAGCTAAAAGCCAGCTAAGATAGGGTAATTTGAGTGGGAAAGGAGACTTTGATGATCTCTTAATTAAAAAAAAAAGAAAAATTGTTTATATGGCAAAAACTGATAAGAAAAGGGGAAAAGAAAATTTTAAGAGTTCTATTTAGACTTTTGTTGCAACTTGCTTTATATATATATAGTATTCTCCTAATCTACCTCTTCTAACTGCTTATAGGGTAATTAAAAGTAAAGATCCCTGTCTGATAGCCCTGAGATAAGGAAAACAATCATATTTAGTTGGATCTATTTTCCATTAAGGCCAGCAGAAATGTTGATGCTTTCTGGATGGCCCCTCCCACTAAAGGCAGAGTGTTGAATATTTTAGTGACTTTTGTTATGCTGAAGGAGTTCATGGCTGCTGTCAAACGGGTCTTCAGACAGGAGCAGAGTTCACTGAGGCTGATGAGCATGCTGGCTGCCTGTCAGTCATGCTAAAATAAAAAAAGGCCACTCTGCTCCTGGAATGGCTGTGACAGGTTAAACACAAGGAGCTACTCACCAAGGTATGAGACCCTTGCAGACATTGACTTTGGTTTTGGAGTGTTCGGAGTTTGGGTGCTCCCAATCACGTGAGGAGAACAGGGTCCATTTTTCTTCTCTGAAGTAGTTCCTGATGTAGGGGGCTGGGTATCACGCTTGTAAACGGTGCAGCCGAGAGGTGTTTCTGTGGGAAATATTGAGAAGTGGCACACTCCTCTCCAGGCTGATGATGAGTGGGCTGCAGTAAAGCACCAGCCAGGCCCTGAAGGCTGGAGCTGCACAGAACAGGGAGACAGGATTACAACTGCTCAGGTGATGTACTCCTGACAGAGGCCATCTGAAATGCTTTGGAAACAGGGACACATAAAGGAAGGCTGTGTCTGAAATAACAACGAGAAGAAATATAAAATGTGGGAATAGTGAAAGTGTGCGAACAGAGAAAACAAGTGGGATCATCAGAGTAAAAGGAGACCAGCCAGAACTTTCCTTTGGAAGCTGTCCCATTAGGATTTCTTTATACTCTCCAATGACAAAGTGGAGTCCAGCTGCTTAGTTATCTCTTATGATCTGGATGCAAACCATTCCTAAGCCTTTCCTATCTGACCTGGCACTTTCACTTTTCATGTTTAAGCAGACAATACACCAAAATTCCTGCAGCAGTAGTAGTAGTAGTAGTAGTAGTAGTAGTGGTATTTTAATTTATTTTTATTTATTAATTACCAAGACTTCAAATTCCTTGGCAATGAAAGAGAAATATTTGCCACCACCCAGAAAGGCTTCCTTACCTTGCAGAATTAGCCCCTCTGTTAATTGCTAAGAGGCAGAAGGTTGCAGAAGTTAACTACTAATGCTTTCTCAGTCTGCTTAATCAGGAAAGGGTCATACTACAGCTGAAATAAGATGTCCTTCTCATTAAGGCAATAAATTTCAGACTTAGATTAAACTATTGATCCAGGCCCAGATTTGTCGCAGAGGGCAAATCAATTAAAATTTCTGTTACCCACCAGTAAATGAGATAATTATTTGTTCTCCAGACCTTTTTGTATTAGCCAATTAACCCATGTTTATTTAGCCTGCAAGCTCTTGGGGAGAATGCCTGTGCTCAGCCTGAGCACATCTGTGATGTTGGGGCCTTTGTGCCATTCAAGATTAAACCATAGTTAATGCTTTTAGAATGTGCCAGACAGCAGCAGAATATTTGAGGAAAATTAATGTCCTCAGCTATTCCTCATTATATTTATAAGAGCCAAAGAACAGAAATCACGCTAATTATGGGGAAAAGCAAATCAGAAATAAAGGTAATATTCTACTGATGACTCATGTCAGTGCTCTAGATTATAACTGCAACTATAAGGGGCAGTACATGAAAAGAACAGAAACCAATTAATTTTTAATCTGTTTCCTGTTGAATTGTTAAACTGTTTCATAAAAGCAGATTTCATTATTGAATTAGACCAGGAAAAGGATAATGACAAGATAAAGCAAATACACAGTCTCTAATTTGAGTTCAGTAATCTGACATCATCTGAGCAGCAAAACCATGGAAGAGTTTTTAAAAAGGATGTCACAAAATTACTGAGTTTGGTACAGAAGGCAAAATCTTTCACTGCAGATCCAGGTTCTGTCTCAAAGCTAAAAGAAAGTAAATTCTCCTAATCAAAGGTAAAAAAATTGACCTAATTAATTTTATAATTAACCTTGATAATTGAAAGGAAAAAGGGTCACCTTCACTGAGTTTGTTCAGTGTTTAGTTTCAGACTATAAGCAAACTCATTCCTGTTAATAAGTCTACTACTCCCAAATGTTGATGTAATAAAGTAGAAATTAATTAGCACATGCAAATGAAGACTACTTTTATTATAATGTACCATAGTCCCTAATTTATTATTGCAAAACATACAGCTATTTTTAATATTAATTTTTGAAAATTCTGCGTCTTAGTCACGTACAAGAGGTAGACTTCTACGAGAAAGGCCAAATAAAGAAATTTCCAACAATAAGACTAGTATTTGCTTGGAACGTGTTTACAAAATTAGGGGTACTCTATTTTTATTTGTCAAAGCTGTGAATAATTGTAACTCAAAATACACTATATAACATACTTTGGCTTTCATGGAAGGTGGGGAGCAGCTTCTGCTTTCCTGTTAAAGTGACTGAAATAGGAGAAGCTGGCACCTTACTTGTTTAAATCCTTCTTAAACCGCCAAGGGGGTAGCTTATTTACTTTATCAGCAAAATTGTATTCACAATACCTCAGTGTCCCTCACCTGGGTAAAGTTCTCTCAGCTATTAACACCGTGGGAGTTGGAAGTTAGGTTTTATTCTTAAGATTGCATAATACTGTTTTGACTTTCTACAATAACGAGTTTCGCTCAAAGACCTCAAAGTCTCTGAGCAGCCTTTAATGTAGATAAATACAACTGTATCTATAAAGTAGAAGCTCAGAGGGATTTGCTCAACACAGGGAGAATTTGCACATGATCACATAAAATGTATTTTATTACTATGATGGCCAGCTGCAGTGGAGCACCTTATCATGCTCGCTATACCAAGGAGGTTTTACTATTTCCTGAGACTGTAACTGAACATATTCTATATATATATTTTTTTTTCCTTCACACCCTGCGTACCAATTACAATACCCACACAGAATTCATTACATTTTCTTTAATTCTCCAGTACAAGGGATCACAGAGAAAAGCTGTATCAAATCTGGTAGTACTGTGTCAAGAACCTGTGCAATTTTCTTGGTTAGACTGCTCAGGGAATTATCTTGGCTTGTGCTATAGAAATTTAGAATTATGCTCTAGCTTTTTCAAAAGTGCTTTAAAATTATCTACCTACAGCCAACAGCTGGTTCCCAATGTGACTGGCAGTTTCAATGAAGAATCTGTTCAACAGCCTGCAGAACCCATTTCTGGCACCACTACATCCAGCTTTACTGAAGCAAAGGCAATAGTTTTAAGATATATGTCTGTTCATCACTGAAGGCTCATGGAAGGAGAAAAGGGAAAGTACAGTGCATTCTATCCTGTGCACAACAGCAGTATTTATCCTATGAAGAACCTGGAGACATGCTCCTTATTTCAATTTATGGTGTACTTTAGCTCTTCCTAAGTTACCTTGGACAGAAAAGAAACTAAAAGTCATGATTATCTGTAATAGTGAGAAACCTCACAAGTCACAAACCCCGTCCTTTGAAAACTGAATGCCCCATTCCTTACAATGACTCCTTCCCAAAACACTTGGCAAACTCATCCTTTCAGACACCATCTGATGGACAGCCATGATCTGGGAGCAGAGCACAGAGTCCTGGTCCTGACAGCCCTGGCTGGCCAGGAGCAGTGTGCAGCCTGTGTCTGCTCCAGCAGCTCAGCTGGGCAGGGGGCAGAATGACCCTGACTTACATTCCTGGCAGGGTAATTTGTCACAGCGAGTAAAATTCCCATTAGCAGCACCCAGAAGAAGCAGAAGCTTACAGGTATTTAATGCTGTTTTACTTTATTTCTACCAGAGTTTCACTCCTTTTGCCTGATCCTTGTTTTACTCTCTAGTTTAGCAAGGAGCTGGTGTGGCCAACTGTGCTCTGTTCTCTTTGACAGGACTCGTGGTGACAACGGGGATTATCTCTGAGGGAGCCAATCCCTTCAGCATCCATCTGATGGGTTGCTGCAGGTATGACTTCTGAGTTCAAAATTACACTGAGCAATGGCTTAAAGTAATGTTACAAAAATTATTTTTGTCGCAGTCATTAACAGTTGGGAATCAGTGAGGAAGCAGAATTAATGAAAGCAGGAAGCTGGTTTTTTTATTTATCTCACACAAGAGTGAGAAGTAAATATTTTTAGTCTATATAGAAGCATAATATAGTGATCTATAAAAAGACAAGGGAAACAGAAAGACAGAAAGCAGTCTGTTCAAAAAACAGCTTTGTATGAAAGACTGAAATTTGAATATTTCCAAATATTTATTTTTCTATTTTCTGGGATATATGTAGGCTTCTCATCAACTTCCCCAAGCTTTATTTTCAAATAAACTAAAAACATTCCTGATGGAAAACCCAATTTTGGAGAATGAAAATTTTCCTAAGTGACTTGAAAACCCCGGCAAAAAGGGTTTTACAACATCCAGCCTCTTGTAATCAAAACGTGTAAGGTTTTTTAACCTCTCTGTTTATGTTATGCATTCATTTGAGGAAATTGCTATGAGCTTGAGAAATGCTTAGAAATTTATTATTCTTTGATCTAAGTCAGGCTGTGCTTTTCTGAGTTTCAATTATGTATGTACCTGATTTTAAAGCATACAGAAAGTCAAGAAAATACAAGAACATGCTTCAAAAATTTCAAAAAAATACAAACAAATACCAAAGATGGCAGCCACTGATCAACCTACTCTAATAGTACTACTATTAGTAAAAGTAATACTCAGCTGTAGAGTTGAATACTGTGCTCTTTAGATTTAGGGCATTAAAAGTGTATTTACAGGTTCCTGCCAGATTTTTGTAACGCATTGTTTCATTCAAGACTGGCTGTGTATCCCACTAAAGAGGAACAGCAGATTTGCCTTCAATAGCACAGGTGTGTGGAAATGGAAAGCTGGAATAGGTGCACTGTGTTATGAATGGGATTGCTCTTTTTTATTACCACAAATCCTGCCCATGAAGGAGAGGGTACAGATCTTCAATAAACCTCTTAATTACTTAACAAAAATCTGCAGGACATTTGCAAACATTCTCTTTTTATAAAAATAACTTTTGAAGTGTAGGAAAACTGCAATGGTAGATGAACATGACAACTTTTAGAAAATGTTTGCATCAAGAATACATTTTTAATTGAAGAAATATGACTCATCTATAGCAGATGTGTCTGCACAAATATTGATATATTTTTATCTATATATCACAGGAATTGCTTTGGGGCGAAGTTATATAAATCATCATTTATGGAAAACCCTAGAAGGAATTAGTTCCTGTTATTTAAAATTCATCTCAAGAACAAAGAAATGCCATAAGAAAATTGCCCAAGATTTTTGTCTCCTGTACATATGCAAATATTCATACACTCATTTTTCTCCCTTTACTTGACATTTACTTTGTTCACACCCATTATATGGTCCTTCCTTCTCTGTTGGAGAAGGAGAACATGGAGCTCAAAAAGTTAACAGTTTATGTTCCTAATTTGTCGTCCTTGCATATTTTTCCATTCGTGAGCAGTGTTTATATTTACACGGGATGGAAATGGCCTGTCAAGCTCAGCACAGCACTAATGATCCTAAATCTTTCAAAAGAATTGTTTTGGCTATTCTCTTCCTTTTGGACAAGCAGAGGGAACACAAGCTCTGAGTGTGAGTCTCCTTATGCAGAGTTTGGGTCTTTACTGCTAAACAATCGTGTCTCTAGCTGAGAACCATCCAGAAAAGTCCTGGGAAATAAAAATTCTCATCCTTAGAAGGCAGCCTTACACCCAGGAGTATAAAGAGTGCCCCAGCTTGTTTTTATCCCCCTCAACATCAACTTTCACTCCAGAGAGTTTCTCAGTGCATGACGTGAAGGCAGCCAACAGGATACCCAAGTGTTGTGGGTCCAGGCAGTAAAAAGGAAATGCTGCCCCAAATCTATCTCATATAATTTTGCACACATTCCGAGCAACACACACCCCCCACAAATCCCTCCAAGTGGCTCACAATCCTCATAACATGCTGGTTAGGAGAGGCAGACTTTCCAGTACTTGACGAATTGGTATTTAAAACACCAATTTTAACACCTGCAAAGGTGTTTAGAACAAAATTAGAATTTCTATTTTAAGATAAATGCGATTTTATGACACAGTACGAGGCAGCAGTAGTGTCTTCAGAAGCAGCACACATGGATAAATATTCAGGATTTAAATGAGATTGCATACTTATGCAACTTAAAACAACTACAGAACCACGATGCGAGTGCAGTCTACGTAGATCATGTAGTTTTGCCCTTCCCCTACCTGCATCTTGTATAAAAATGATCTGATTGCAGTGCCATTGGCAGTGGCTGGGTTCCTTACTAGACAGCTGCTAAAGGAAAGGGGAGCATCTTTGTTTTCATACAGACACACACACACACACCCATCCAACCCAACACACCACCTCAGCACTGGGCAGCACTACCCCTCCAAGGCAGCACATTCAAAAGGGGGAGAAAATCCCCACCATGATTCCCTGTCCCCTTTTTCACTGTCTTTCACAGCACATGCAGGCAGAAGACCCTGGTTAAAAGCATACTTCTAGCATGTGTGTAAAGGTCCTTCCCAGAATTGTGATTATTGGCTCACAGCTTAAAAGGAAATGGAGAGCAACTGAAGGGAAATAGGAGATATATTGTGGATCGAAGCTGCATCAGACACAATTCACTGCAGGAGGCTGGAGGCTATGCCAAAGCACCAGCAATGGAACAGAGAATTTTTTAGTGTGAGCTGTAGCAAGATATTCTTTAAAAAAAAAAAAAAAAGACCTGAAAGGGAATAGGCAGAAAACTGATGTAAAAAACCTGATTCACTGAGGGCAGGGGCTCAGAAGCAGCACTTTGGTTTATATTCTCACCACTTGCTGCTCACAAAGAGCAGGGAACATACCAATGTAATAACTGATAACAGAGCTCATAAAAAGGAATCCAGGAACTGTATGTTTTGAAGGAATTGCTTTAGAAAGATGGAGGCTCTGACCAAAAGCCTTACAGCTGCCAATGTGACTTTTTCACTTGCAGGTTGGTCTCTCCATTGCCAGCAGATGAAAGGATATTCAGTTCATGCTCTGAGCAGCATTTTCATTTCCTCTGGGTCTTGTGGAGCTCCTGCGATTGACAGACTCGCTTTGCAGCCATGCCCCTCATCTTTTGGCATGTCAGATGCCTACAGGTCAGTGGATTATGGAATATTCTTTGAGACAAGTTGTTGCTCGTTTTCTGCCATACAGCAGCCTTTTTCCTAGATGGTGGGGGTTACAGCAGTCCTTACCCCCCTTTGGGGTCTGTGAAATGGGACTCAAAGCATGGTACTGTAGGCAAGGAGTAAAATGTGACTATTGCGGCCATCCCATAGTGTTTTGCATCAGCACTTTGCCAAAATTCCCTGGTATCTTTGGTGTGAGGGAGCAGTGAACCCTGTGGTGTTTCAGAGACCTTTCAGGACATTTGTCCAGGCGAGGTAGACACCCACTGTGTCAGTTTTGCATGGCCTGGTTCTTGGTGTTGGGGAGGACCACAGAGGTGGCGAGTTTCCCCTTTGGTAACATTTTTTCTGAGATAATGTCAGAGTTACCTGGAAATCCAGTTGTACACTACTAAAAAAACATGCCATCACTCTTTTTGTTCCCCTTTGGTACAGAAAAGGAAACACATTAGCATTTCACAAAGAACTTACATGGCTCTGAGCAGTTTCCCATCTCATTACAAAAGGCAGTGTTTGCTAATCAAGAACCCAAAGACTGATAAATGGTCAATTGGAAATTAACTTTTTCTGATAGAAGAAGCTGTTACCAAACTAAAAGCTTTTGAGTTTCCTTATTATTAGAATGAGAGCTACCTCAGTTGCTATTTCACTTACAACCTTTTTCACTATACAATGCAGATCAAGACAGCCTGAACTCATAGAACTTAAAATCCAGGTCCAAATCCAAATATCACAGCTTCTGCCTGCCTCTGTTCCTTGTGAGTTTGAAGCCACCGGTGTTGGAGATAATTTTTCATGGCAGAATTGATATGAAGCATCAGAGCTGGCCTTTGCAGGAGAGCAGAACAGATCTGGCAGAAGTGCTAAGGAGAGACCATCACAGCTCACAGCCTCTGCTGGGGCAGATAAAGCAAACCTACCTGCATAAAAATGTGGGGAAGGAGACATAAGAAAAGGATTAAAAACTTAGCAGAAATATATTTATACATATAAGAATAACGCTGGTGTGTGCAATGCACGTATGAAAGCTGACAATACTGTATTTAATCATTTTGCTAGAAGCTTGGGGAGGTCAGCTCAGGTCACAGAGCAGAGATATTGTGAGCATAGAATGGAGAAGAAAAGCTCATAGGAAAGGGAAATGAGAAAGTCAAGTGAAAAGAGGGCATTTAACTTTTGGGGGAGGAATTCTTAAAAGAGATGGATAAGATAAGAAAAACTAATGCAGCCTGACTTCTTCATTTCTTATTAATGTGGAGCAAAAAGTGTAATGAGGATATGTGAGAGATTACAACAAACATATTGCAGGGGCACCTAGGAGAGAGAGAGAAAATCCCTGAATCACTTGCCAAGTAGATAAGGAAGCTTTGATATAAAAATAGCAATGACTATCAGCTACAGATGCTTAGTACCTTTGTTCCTCTACCAAAGAAAAGCCCATCAAGTGAGAGCTGGTATTTCCAGTTTCATGTCTGATAAGAGATCTACCTCAAAACGAGACCTCAGGCACTGGGGCACAGCTCATTGTACAGGATTTTTCCAGCATTCACAGCCTTCATTTTAATACCCTGCACTTTAACAGCTGCAGAATAAAATAAAAGCCTATCAAATGGAAAGTTAGAAAAAAGAAACTCAGGTCAAAAAATTGTGGTTTTGGCGATGTACTTCAGCAGTGGCCACATACCAAAAGCAGCAATCCCTGGGATGCTGTGCCCTGTGCTGGGGTGGCACAGCTTGGTAGGGGCAGAGGGCAGAGCAGGACTGCTCTGTTTCTGACAGCCTGGGACACCCAGGGCTTCATCCCAGCTCACAGAGAAACCCAGGAAAGACCAAGAGAGACACTGCCAGCAGAGGGAAGAGAAAAGCCCTTGGAGGTTTTTTTCAGTAGCAGCAATCTGCTCTGGATTGTCCATGGGGCACTAATCTGACCCCCAACTTCCCCATATTTAGCTGTGCCAGCCTGTCCCCTCCAGGGATCTCCATGGCTGAGCAAGAGGAGGTGTGGCACAGGCTGCTCCAGCAGCCCTGTGGTGTCTCTGACCTCTCTGACAGCCCACACTGCAGAATTCAATTTTCCCCTTTGTGCTGTCATGTCAAAATGTGAGGAGGGAATCGTGTGGAACTGCTCCTGCAACCACTCTACCCTGGCAAAAGTCAACAAGAACCTTCTGCTGGGTTCGACACAAGAGTGCTGAGCCTTGAGATCATGACTAATATGGTATTAACATTTCCATGATGTGTTTTCAGAACTTTCACTTTAATAAAGCAGCACATTCCCCAGAGCACAAGACAACAATTTTCAAGACAAATAGAATTAATGAGGCTGAGTAATGTTTACATCTTTCAATATTCTCAATCCTGTGAGCAGATATGTTTATGTTCAGCAATCTGAACACAACAGAAAACATTCATTTTTACCATATCACTTCAGATGAGCTTGAGTTAAAGGCTAAAAAATTTTGTGCTTTGCTTTATTATAACTAATATTACAGCTGGAAAAGAACTTTAGTTTCATGTTTCCGATTTCTTCATTTTTGTGCACTTTTAAACACATATACATGTGCCAGCATATTTCACAAGGCTTTTGATGTTTTATTATCTCTGTATGTGGGTGGTTTGTTTCCAGCTATAGTTTGAAGTGCAAATTTCCCTCTCAGTTTTCCTGTGTGAAGGTTAAAAATACAGTCATGAAATATCTGCCACATGTTTTCTCTCCTGGGTTTCCAAAGTAGAAATCTAAAACAAGGTACTTCTCTTCAAATATTTGCATTATTAAAAAAAATTCCAACAAACAAATAAATAACAGTCAGCTGTTAAATAAACATGAAGAGATTCAAGGCCCACTGTCCCTAGATATTTCTCCATATCCCTGAAGAATTAACTGTAAAATCACATAGGAGCAACAAACATAGCAGCGAAAGGAATCACAATGGGGTGGAGATTAACTCAGCATCTGCTGTTTGTAGCCCACTGTGTGCTTCTGGGGCTCTGCATCTTGTTGTGACTCATATGGAAATGAGGAGATGGATCCCAAACAGAGCTTTGCTTTCAAAATCAGACATAAAATCATCCATTTCTTAAATGAGCATTTCCCTCCGACATACTGAAAAATGAACATTAAAGTGTTAGCTATGAGTAATTTTTCATTTTTTATTCAGTGTTCTTGCAAAGCAGGAGAGCGTTTTCCCAGATCTGTTGGGCCATTGGTCAATGGCAGCAGGAAAACACTATAGCATGACTCCTGGGAATTTTGCTGTCTAGGGGAATTTTTAAATCATATCAGCTGTGCTGTACATGCCAGTGAAGAAAGAAGGAGGCAGCAGATTAAGTATTTTGTTCTCTATGTCTGAAAAACAAGAGTGCTTTCTATGGAAATTCATGTTTAAAAGTAATCCCAGCACCCTCAAGCTTTAAGTGCTGTCACAAAGATTAGAAAGGGCCAAAGGGAGCTCGCTGACTTTTCAAATTAACTCTTTTTTAAAAGACAAAAAGGTTCCACAAGGGTTTTTCCAGCAAGCAGGAGTGGCAGGGTGGTGCTGCCCCCGGGCCAGCAGGGCTGAGGCAGCCTGGCAAACATTGCTGCTGGTGCAGAGCAAAGGACAGCAGGGAGAAAAGTGGGGTTTGCTCAGTCAGATTTTCTCCTTACAACAATCTTGAGACACTTTGTGCCCTTTATTACTGCAGTAGCCTTGTGGAGGAGTTGTGCCTCTCACTGAGAATCAGACATTGAGAGAAAACAACTACAAGGTACATTTTTATTCTCAATTTCCTTAGCTTCAGGACTATCAAGGTGATCCTTTTTAAGTTTGATGAGAACAGACAGAAGTGTGATTTTCAGGTTGTGGATGCTCCTTTTAATGATTCCAGCAGAACAGAGCTGGAGCAGCAGCTGCAAAGGTGTGGTTCTGTGACCTGACCCAGCACTGCTGATACACTGCTCCTTCTCCAGGAGGCATGAACAAAATAGGTGCAATACTGATGAGGATAAGGTGGGCTTTTTCAAATCCGTGCTGGCCAATGGTAATAGGATTCTTAATCCACCAAATACTCTGATGACAGAAATGAATTTGATCTGAAGATTTCCTCTACACCTTTGGATTCATTTTTCTTTGTTAATATTCTGAACAGTTTCCCCATAGACAGACTTTCTCTTCCAGTTTTGTGACTGCTTTTCCTTTCTTTACCTGTGACCTTCAATATCCTTAAGCCACTGTTGTATAGTTAATTTACTGACACCTTCCTTCCCTCTTCCTTCTCTACCCTCTCTTTCAGCATGATGTGAACTCTGCATTTTCCAGCTAGGCCAAACTGTAACAGTGTGTCTTTTCATTTGTGGGAGATATGAAATATTAAAACAAACATTTCCCTGCTTCACTCTCAGGAAGAGCTTAAAGGAGCTATTACAGGGATTATTTTTCTTCTACTTACTGGAAAACAAAGATAAAAATGTAGCTTTCAAGTAGGTCATTTAATCTTGGAACATTTAATTGTGAAGTTGCCAGCCATTATTTGATTTTTCATCTTCTATTATTCCAAGGTTACAAACCTTCCAATTCATTTATATTTATAAACAATGTTCCCACTATATTACATGCATGGATTATTAGGAACACCTCCCAGTAGACTACTGTCAACTTTTTGTACATAATTAATTAGAAGCCTCAAAGATACCTTTTATCAAACTTTCACAGAGGCTTAGCATATCAGAAATCTCAAAATGAAAGAACTCTGTTTAGACCAAAGGGCTATCCAGCTTACCCAAGTAAGGAAATACTTTATATTTCATGGGATTTTAAAAAAAATTAAAAATAATTAAAGCCAAAGTGGAAATCACCTAGGGAAGAATGTGGCTGCAGTGATAACAGAATTATATTTCACAGTAAAGGGAGCCAAACCCTGGTTCAAATTAACAGTCCAGTTCTGATAAAGTAAGTCAAAGGAGAAAACAACCTGACCAAAATGATGATCCTACCTGCAAAAGAGTTGAAATGGGAGTAAGAACTGACCCCTAACAGTTAAACTGCTTATAAATCATCAACAAGGTGGGAAAAGACAACAAATGCAGCTCTCTGCCTATTTGCATGGCTTCTGATTTTTACAGTAGTTCCTCAGAAGCAAATTGCGCCTTTCAGCTTCAAATTAAGTTGCAAAATTTTGCTTGGGCGGCCAGGTCCATCTCACACAGGCCCCGTGCTCATGGGAGCCACATCATCATCCTGATTTCCTACTTGCCACATGCAGCATGTGTGAGTAGGTCTGGGATAGCTCTGCAGCACCAGGGGTGAGCTGGCTAAGGGAGAAACACTCATTTTTCTTTGCATGCCCATTTCCTTGCCATCCTAACACATTCTGGATCACTAACTGTGTGCTCCCTGCCACAGTGAATGTGATTCATAGGCAGCAAACATCCCTTTGATTTGGAGCATCACTGGCACTGGTAAAAATCAAATGCAAATTTCTCAAATTTCTCAAGAGCATGTTCTGATGTTTAGCATTTTACTGGGAATTTTGGGGCAGGACTTGTCACCTGTAAGAGCAATTATTACTTTGCAGAAATTTTGCTATGAAATTTAAAATGTTTGTGGAACTTAAAGACTTATTCCTCTTCTTTCCCTTACCCCAAATTACCCCGGGAACCAAGGTGGCAGTGGAACAGGAGATAGTGCTCATGATTTCCCAGGTTAATGGCCTGGGCCCTTTCACAGAGCTGGAATAGCTGGAATTCCACCAGTGGTTACATTCACTCTGATGGCCAGGAGATAACATGAGCTCTATATGAGAGACAAGAAAATCTTTGGGCCACACTTCCCCCCCCTTATAATTTTTAACAGCAGATTGGAACCGTTTCCCAGGATCAACAACTCTGTGTTTTTCAGATGCTATATAAAGCAGCTTGGCAGCAAGGCTAAGAGCTGAGTTTTCCTTCTCCTGGTAGGTCACTGCTGGTGCAGCAGCACTTTAACTGAACAGACAGCTTCTCTCTAGAGAAAGTCGTATATTTAGTGTCCCAAATGGTAGGTTAGATGTCAGATTTAATTTGAAACCTGAGATGATGTCATTCCAGAGAAACTGTTGGCAAAAGGTTTGTGTTTAAACAAGAGGACATTGGTTTAGTTGTGTTCTCTCATTCTTCTTGGTATTAATTATATTTAATGAGTAATGATTTACCTAAAAAAATAAATTAGAACGTCAAAGACTAGCAGGCTGCAGAGAAAGCTCCCTGTGGTACTAAAAGACAGTAAAATTCAAAGATCTTGTCGATAGAATCTTTATTCCTGTCTGTCCTCTTAACACTGCCCAGAGTAACATTACACTGTCTGCAATAAAAAAAAAAAATTCCTCTTCCCAGGACTGAAACTGGAATTTTGATTTAATAAGATAGGAATAATAACAAATAACAACACATCTTGCAGCATTCTGAATGAGTTATTTACTGTGTGAACCTTGAACACAGTGATGCATTTGATATTGCACTTATCCTAAAATGTCTCTGCATCTCTTTTACACACAAAAGCCAAAATCCACATGACTGTTCCAACAGAAATATCTTGGCCAGCTTAGAATCTTATCTTTGTTTTACTTTGGTGAATCAGCTCACTATGTTTTATGCATTCCCATTATACATTTCTACAACTGGGCTTCCTCATCCTGGGCTTCATTTATATTCAGTGGAGACCTAGTAAATGAATCTAGAACATAGGCTAAAATCCTTTAACTGTTAGTGGTCTACACCCTTCCATCAAAGCAGTGAAAATTTTATTTCTCTGTCAGTAGCAGAAGTAACTGGAAAAGTCTTTGACATTGCCAACTTCCTTAATAATTTTCATGAAGCATTGAGATTGTCTGAACTGCAGTAAAACAAGCACAGATTGCCACTTCAAGGCTTCTTGTTGAAAGCAGAGGACATTGCTGTCTTTATTTGTCCTGTGCAATGACTTGCAGAAATTCCATAAGCCCATTTTCTTTAAAAAAAAAAAAATCATTGCCATCAGTGTCTTTTGGGACACCTCCTATAAATAGTTAAAATTGCCCTGCTTTACTCAGTTTAATTATTTATTTGGAGAATAATTACTTTAGATGTCAGTTCCATTATTGTGGAAGTTGTAAATGATCCTGAAACTGAAACGAATGCTACTTTTTTTTCTTGATATCAGTAACCTTAGCATTACAGACATTATTTAATTGTTGTTTCATTGCAGAACCCATATAGAATATGAGTGAGTGTGACTCTCAGAGTGTCCTAAGATTTATTTTAGAAGAGTTAACAAAATGTACAGATAACAAGAGGTAAAGGATTTCCCATTGCAGAGACTTGTCTGTGCCTGTCAAAGTCTTGTAGAAAATAATATATCCCTCAGCAGCAGTGGAATAGGTAAAAAGAAATAGCATTAATGGGCAGTCAGCATAAAATGTGAATATATTATGATAGAATATTGTTATTGAAGCTAGAGTCAATGAGTTTGAATTAATTTCTTTCCATCTAAACCTAATCATTTCCTACATATGTGTGCAAAGTACATGCCTACCAAAAACAACACTGAAAACGCACCTATTCATTAAAGAAAGGTAAATTTATTTATTGCTTTTTTATATACTCGATTGATTTCCTAAGAGTTTGCACACATCTGCCTAGTTCTGTGGAACATCAACCTTACCCACCTCCCAGAAGGACACCAAAGTTTTCACTAAACATATTGTTGCTGTTAAGGACTTTGACAGCATTTACCTCCTGTCACTGAACAGGAGAAAACATGGGTCAGAGCTGGGATCTGTCCGAGGCAGCAGCAATCCCCAGCAGCACTGAAGGCAGATGGCCAGGGCAAAAAATGAAGACCACGGCACAAAGTCTGACACTTCCCATTGCAGTCCCTCGGCTGCCAGTCATCCTCAGCCCAGGGGGCTGCAGGAGCTGGGTGGGCTGTCTTTGCTCCTAATCACATCCACTGGACATCCCACAACGTGCTGAGGATCCCCTCGAGCCGAGGAAGCATTCAGCTTTCAGGTCTTTTAGCCCAAGCCATTCCATGTGGACCCATCGTCTCCAGGCAGAGGAGTTGGCAGTAATTGTATTCTGTCCAGGAAGATTTTCCAGTTGTGCCTATTTAACCATTACAGCCTTCATCTCTAGTTCTATGCCACTCTTCCTCGTCACCTCCTCCATACATGGCATATTTGCACTCAGGAATTTCTGCTTCATTGTTGTGCTGTCTGGTTTTGTATTTTGGTGCTTATGAACTTGGAGGGACTCTTTATTCCTGGAATACTAATTCAGAACTGCTGGATTGAAAGTGTCCAGGCATAAAACTGGTTTGTTCTATAGGCTGAAAGTTGGTATTTCCCTTTACCCAGAAAATCAACACTGTCACTTCCTCAATGCCATTCCTCAAAAGATCCTTCCATAGCACAGAGAGTAAGATGGATACTTTTAGGTACAGACTAAGGGGTTTATTTTATTACTCAGCAAAGAGCCTGCTATCTGCCCTCACTTATGTAAGGTTCATTTCCATACCTATCCTGAGTATCTTTAGCTCAGGCTGGCAGATTAAATATTTAAGGCCAGGTTTTGTGCTATTTCTGTCAGAAGCCAACTTTCTAATTTCTGAACATATAGTGTTATTTTCTCAACCATCTTTCAAGACTTACTATACTGGATTTGAAATCTTCTCTACTCATTTACTATATGCCATTTTTCTTTGATTGCAACCACAATACCATCTGTGCTGAGATTTGTTACATGAGGTTTTAGTTTTGGATTTCAACTATTTCTATAAAATATCACTTGAAATCAATTAGTCACTTTGGACATAAAGATAAACTAAACAAACAGTTACATCTATCTTCCTATGCTTTTTTTCCCCCTTTAGCTGTATGGTATTTTGAGAAGCACCAGATTTGCTTGATGAATGGTTGCCTATTTAATGATAAAAGCTAAAAAATTCTGTAACAGCAGTTGGGGGGGAAAAAAATACAGGGGAAAAATAGATCTCTCTGCTCGTCATCATCATCCTGAATGAAGGCAAATATCCTGAAGCTTGGACTAGTGACTAAGACTCAGCCCTCCATCTGTCGGTGAGGGCGGTGTCAGTGGGATGATGACTGATGAGATCCCATCCCATTCAGGAAACTGGTCTGGGGGCATGCCACAGCCCAGCCAGGGGAAACTTCTGGTGCAGGGAGGAGAACACAAAGTTACAGACACAGCTGGGCCAACGGGGAGAATTGGGAAGGTAGCTCAGGGCCTGCATTTGTATTCAGGCAGAAATACAAATCACAGAGGCCAAAGACAAGCCTTTTCCTTAAATCAGGTTAGAGATTGTCTTTTCTCTCTGCTGCCAACCTAAATGTTCAAAAATCATAATTCAGGACCCCAAGCATAACAAGTCTGACTTCAAAAAGCAGGAACTTAAAAGTATTTGCCATCTTTGACCCTGAACACCATCACAACAAGGTTTCTGAGGCCCTCAGGAACATCAGCATTACATGGCTGAACTCCTGTAGCTGCAACAGCTACAGATTTCATTGGAATTCATTTGAGGTTTTTTTTCCACACTCATATTATTGGACATCTCCACAAACTGTGCCTTTAATATCACACAGTGCCTTGACTCCAGACTCCCGGGGACCCAAGTGACATTAGACAGCCATCCTATGATCTGTGGGCTTCTTTGACCTTCACTGGGCTACAGAATTCACCAAGGAACACCCATCCTTCTCCTCCTGCCAAGGACATCTCTGTGAACTCCCTGTTAATATTTACTCTGGGTTGGACACTCCCTATATGTAAAATGAGAATTCCAGCTGCACACTCCCAGTCAGATTAACCTCATGGAAGCATGGATAGCTACTGGGAAGGGAGCTCCAAGCTGCCAAGTCCTTGCCAAGGTGTAGAGCAGACACGGTGATGGCAGGAGAAGTTGGGCAGGGGAAGTGGCCTGGTTGAAAAAGTGACCTGACAAAGAGTTACCAGATCGTTTACAGCAGTGCCTCCGTGAGGTGGCTCCCTGTGCAGTCCTTCAGCTGTTAGTGCCAGCACAAAGGAGAGCTCAGGGACACAGGGACATCCCTTGTGTCCGCACTTAGACGCAGTTAAATTGCAGTCCTGGAAACAAACATCAATTCCCTGAGGTCATTTGACAGTCCTGCAAGTTTTCCTGCCCTGGTTAGAGCTGTTTTTAAAGAGACCACAAACATGGGATGGGGAAATACGGATATTACACTTTTTTCTTTCATGTTTTTCTTTCAGTTAGATCTGCAGATTACAAAACCTTCAGGGCAGGGCTCACCCATCTTCCTGCCTCTTCAGAAAGAGTCTTAGTTTTTCAAATAAACACGCTGGGTAATATGAAAAACAGAGGGAGAGGATGATGTTGCTGTCATCTCTAGCAGAGATCCAAATAAAGTTTGCTCCTCTTATACTAATGAATAACTGTATTTTGCACAAATGGGAGCTAGAAATGGCTCTTTTTAACCTATGGACAATTAAACACAATGAATTCAAACCCCGCATCTATTAGCCATCATAAAGTATCTTTCCTGACTAAATCAGCTTCATCTCAGCATCCCCTGACAGAAAGTTTGTGTAGCCTGCAGGTCACCTGCATGCTAGTGTTATTTCTTTCTCCTGAGTACATGCAGTTTAGGCCACTGGTATGAACTTCACAGGATTGCAGATTTTGGGCTAGATCACTAAAAAATGAAGGATTTGGGAAGTAAAGGAACAAGCTTTGCTGTTAGGGTAAAGCAGTTTATATTCGCCCGTTAACTCTTAAAAATCACAAACAGTTGACTTGGGAAAATTGAGTCCTAAACAAAGCTGTGGAACAGCTTTTACTTAATGCCAGGAAAACAAAGATGTCATTTTAAGCAACTTGGTGCATGTATTTGAAACAGAACCTAACTTTTAAGGGGTTTGGGGTTGTTTTTTCCTGAGCTCTGACAGAAGATGCTGAGAAAGAGTTTTAGTGGGAAAGCCTCAATCTGGGGTTTTCCCAGTATGTTGTTTCAAGCCACTGAGTACGAATGAAAGGAAACTGTAGCCTCAGCTGGGTCTCCCTTGGTCATCCCGAAGTGTCCCAGGCAGAGATGGAGCAGGTGGGTTCACAGCCATTGTGCACCGTGGCCTGCCCACAGGTACAGCAGGTACACCTTTCTCTTAGGCATCCTCCTGGATTTGTACTTCAGGACTAAAGCAAATCAGCCCAGGTGTCTGGGTGGGTATCAGTGAAATGATAACAACATAATCACCAAGTCTGGGTTAGTTACTTTTTGCTATATATCTTACATTAATGAAGATTGAAACTTCTTTTAGACCCTCGAAGCTTAGGCCTTCATTTCAGACCAACACAATGTCATATTTTGAAAAATA
The DNA here is from genome assembly GCF_009819655.1 of Sylvia atricapilla. Lineage (NCBI taxonomy): Eukaryota > Metazoa > Chordata > Aves > Passeriformes > Sylviidae > Sylvia > Sylvia atricapilla. The sequence continues at coordinate 9,615,325 of NC_089146.1, forward strand.
ATTCCATAGTTTAAGATTAATTCAATGGTTAGAAGTAGCTTAGTAAATTTATTTTTTTTTTTTTAGAAATCTGGCCAAGTGGCATTTCCTCACAAAAGCAGCACAAGGCAATGCTACTACATCTTTAATTTGCTGCTGCTACTGAGCGGGTTGGCTTTCCCTGTGCTTTTATTTTACACTAGCTTTGATTAAACTTTGCTCGATAAAGTCTGCATCTGACAGCATGGAACACATTTATCTCAAACATGGAAAGAAATAACTGCAATAGGATCTCCTGCTTGTATGTGAGAGAGTGAATGAGAACATAACAAATTCACCCACGCCATTATCTCTCTGAACAAAGTCAGAATTTCAGCTGCAGTGACCTTGTGGTCACAAAGATCACAAATTGCATGACAGAGGATGTGGAAAGGAAAGGGCTTTAGTTAGACAGGTGTACATTGTTACAACACGTCCTGCAGTTGTTAAATATCCAAAACCAGTTCTCTTAAGATAGAAATCAGGCTTCCCCTCATGTTGTTCAATAGTTTACAAAATATAATCGACGGTACTTCACACTTCTGTTCAATAGCAGTAAGGGAATCACCTCTTCATTTAAAGACCTGGAAACCAGGAAGAAAATAAAGCAAGTGCCAAAAATACAGACGTTACAAACTTGCCCAGGTGAATTTGGCACAGCCCTGCACAACATAAAAGTCTTTTTTTAAGGGAGTTCCAGCTGAAGTCCAACAGAATTTAGTAACATTGACAGGAATGTTATGGTAAACTTGATCATAAGAAAAATCAAGATTCTAACACATGTAGAGAAATATGCTTTGTGGTCTAAACTAATAGAAATGTTCCTATATAACAAATTAGTAATGCATCCAATTTTGTTTGCTTTTGTCATTATAAACCAACTTATACCCTGTCTGGGCTGAGCTGTGTGACTCCCAGAAGAGGTGCCTGTCTTGTAGGGATTCCTTAGCTCCAAAATAGATCACAAACACATTTAGGTTCTTTCCAGGCTGTAAAGGCACAGATGTCTCCCCATAGTTTTGAAACTCACAGCTCAGACCTCCAGCTCGTGGAAAACCACACAGTCATCAACACTGCCAGAACTAAAAACGTATAGCTCTGCTCTGAACACCAGAGCCTGGATCTGTGCTGCTCTTCACACCCAACTTCTCATGCCACCTTGTTAGGGACTATGTGAGTGTATAATGTAATTTAGAGGAGCTTTCCTGTTCATAAAGCTATGGCATCTCTTGAGGAGTTAATATTTGTTCTGGGGATCAACAGGCACTATAACTGAAATTAAAGATGACTTTTTCATCTAAAAAATCCTTTCTAAGCCTCATTGACTTAGTGCCCTATATGCAATCTAGAGCGTGGAGCAAAAACAGAGAGCACAGAGCCATGGTGCTGCTGACAGAAAAAGATAGTTATTGGAGGGTTTTATCCAATTTGATCCTACTCACAGTATATTGCAATTTCAGACCATGTTTTAATCAAAGTAAGCTTTTATGAATATCCACTACTACTTTAATAGATCCTAGGACTGAGAAACCCTCATGCTAGAAAGTAGGACCTAGGTATTAAAATAATTCTCATTAAGCAACATAAAATTCAGAAAAACATCTTTCAAGGCCCACTGAGTTAAAAGAACTAGGACACAGTAGCGGCGGCTAAGTATTTATTAATTGCCCTTAGGTAACAATAGTCACTTTTATAAACAGGTTACAAAGAACATCATTTTGCAGACCCAGACCAGCCAGATGTAGAGGCTGGATGTGATTTGGCCACTTAAGCATCAGAAGTGCCATGAACAGTGTAAAAAGTGATCCCAAAGTGGGAAGGCATCAGTCATCTCCATGCTAGTCCTTGCTCCTCCCAGGAGCAGTGTTTTGAGGTTGGCTATTTTGAATGGTAAATTTTTCAAAAGCCTCCAGATCCCACTGCTGTTTTTCATTTCACCAAGGACATCAGACTGAGGGACAATCCAAAAGAAGAAGTTGCCTTTATGCAACTTTGCATTTCAAAGAATTAATAAACAATGCCAAAAGCTCTATTATAAGGATGAGAAAAGTGTCTCAAGAAGTCTTTTTCCTTTGCAAGACTAATCAATAGAATATTTTAGGTATGCTGCCCATACCACAATCCCATATTGTGCTGAAAGGAAGGAAAGAAGCATGAGAGGTAGAATGGTGTTTTCATTACAGTTTAACTGTTTCAAACAGTTTATACCTGCTTAACTTTTCTCTCTCTCTTTTTTTTATTTTTTTTTTTTAATATGGTCTACAGTCCAAATCTGATAAATCAGAATATAATTGGATAGTGCAGGAATCATCATAAATCTAGCCAACAGGACAGGTTTTCTCGGGGATTATTTCTCAGCAAAGGATCAAAATCCCAGACCCATTAAATTAGGGGGAAAGTTCATTGTGTGAAAGTGAGGAGGGCTGGATTTGTCTGGCCCACACAATACTGCAAACACCACCACAAGCACTGAGTGCCTGCCTTGGGATGAAAAAAGATATTGAGCTTACAAAAGCCATCTATCTCCCCGTGAAAGCAAACACCACAAAGGCTGTTCCACTCCACGATTCACTGTTGAATGTTTTCATTCAGGTGGGCTCTGGCTCTCTGCTGTCACTCCTTCACATATGTGCTTAATTTGACATACAGAGCCAAAGATTAGTTCCGCTGAAGTCCTGTGATTTGCTTAGCAGTAGGATGAAAAATCTCCCACTGGCTTCAAGTGTGAAAGATCAGAGACTGAAGGATCAAACTTTATAGCAAGTGGGGTCAAGCAGCAAGTTCCCAATCCACAATATCAGCACTGGTTTTTATTATATATCACTGCTCTGCTCTGAAGGACTCTTTCCAGCATGACAGTTCCTCATTCTTTCTGAATGGCTGTTATCAGATCACAGCTTTACACTGAAGCTGTTTATAAATGTTTCTTGTGACATTGGTTTTGTTTTTGTTGGGTTTTTTTTTAATCAAGCCATTTTTCCACCGTGAAACAGGACATTTACTGTTCATATATAAGAGGCAATGAACCTGCAAAAACAGCCTTCATAAAATCTGGAAGCTTCCTCAACAAGCAAAATGACTAACTGTGATGGACATTCATAAATCACTCCATATCATTCATCATAATTCCTGAAGTTTCATTAATTCCTAGAGGAAGACATAAATCTAATGTGCATCTTAAGGAGCCAGCAGGCTGGCTTGCTCTCCAGGCATAAAATAAACATGATGCTCTCTTCCTCATTGAGGAGATGCAAGTTTTGCATGTGTGCACAGCAGGAAATTGATGTCACTCAAAATATTAGTGGGGATATCCTGGGCAGCCCTACAGGCATCACTTTTGTTTTCAGAATGTGCAAATGCTCCATCCTAAACCTTCCCCTACTGAACTCAGTGGACCCTTTTCTCTATAAAGCTCAGGCAGAACTATATGTATAAAGCCTTTAATCTACCTCTGCTTTTGAACAATCAGGTTCAGAGTGCAGATTTGATTTTCAGAAAAATTGAGGAGCCACCAGTGCCTGGGCCAGTGCTGCAGGTATCCTCTTGGATGGGTTCTGTGCAGCTGCATAGGGTCTGACTAACCTGTAACAGCTTGTCACAAAGGTCACATACATCTAGCAGAATCCATCAAAACAGGACAGCAGCAAAATCTTTTCTCTCAAAGCAGGCAGGCTGATAAAAACAGGAAAAAAGAGAAATCTTTACAGCAAAGCCTGGTGCTATGCAAATGGCTCCCTGAAAATAGTAAAGCAAGTTTGACATCCTGTGGCCAGAGACAGCCTGGGAATAACTCACCCTTTCAAACCCTGGGCTTGCTCACTCAGGAGATTATCCTTCTCCTGTGGGCATATATTTTTGTGGGTATGACAGTCTTGTGAGTGAGTATCCTGGAGGAAAGAATATAAATGTGTACACTAAATATTTCTGTCAGGGGATGACTAGGGGCTGAACGAGAGCAAGAGCACTTGAGAGCCCACAGGACATCAGAGGATAAACACAGGATGGGATCCAGAAAGTCTGGGTGGTCCCTCTCCTTCAGGGTACCCCCTGCCCCAAAAGAGGAACACCAATATAAATGGGGGACCAGAGACTGGGGGAAGAAAAACAAAAGAAAAGAAACCAGGGTGTGAAAAGACTGGTTTCTCTGAAGAAAGACAGGTGCAGGCTGAAATGTAAATATCTCTGAAAAGATAATTTAGTCATAATCATAAAGTCTGTTTAAAAGTCTGCTGCTTCTTTTTCCAGCCCACATTTTCCAAAAGAAAGAAAAGCTGTCTTTAAAATATCTGTGATAATTGTTATGAAACAATCACATGTAGCAATCTTGGCTTATTGATGCACAGCCAACGCACCACATCAATCTCTGTAAACCTTTCCAAAGGTTTGTGCCTGTGGTTTGGAAGAACTGATTGTACAGCAAAGATAACAAGGCAATTTGTTAGAACTTAATTTGTAACAAATTATTTCTGTGGAAAGAGCAAATGATAACAAAAGGATAACTCTAGATTTATGGAATTGAGTAAGACCCAGCATTCCAGCTGCACAATATCTTGGAATAAGTCATGTCTGCACAATTTTTAGAAGATTGGCTTTGAACTTTCAAGATCATTGGCATGCTTTTACACAGAATAGATTTATTGCTAGGTTTATTAAGATGGAATGAGTATTTATTTACTCTTGTTTTCTTTTCCTGAGAAATAAAATTCATAAAAGATATCCAACATATAGTATATGCTCAACCTGACTTCCAGGTTACACAAACAGCCTTTGAATCAGGCTGCAGAGTGATTATGTAGGTAAAATAACCCTTTTCCCCATAATCTTCAAAATATTCATCCACTGTGAACTGCTTTCTAGTGTCTTTGCTAGGGGCAGATATAAACCTCCCCCCATTTTTGAATGGTAGTGAGTTTGAATTTACAAAGCAAATATTTTTATTTTTCAACAACCGCTATTTCAACCTCTTAAAAACCACTATATTTTTCTCTACCTTTGAATATGCAGAAGACTAAAAATGAGAGAGAAATTCCAATACTGAGGACACAAAGCAGTGAAGCACTTTGAGGATTGGACTACTACCGTGTAAGTAGGTCTTGTGGGGTTGTTTGTTTGTTTCTTTGTTTGTTGTGGGGTTTTTCCAGTTGATTTCAGAATATCATGGCTCTGTTCATCTTGTCCTTATTCTTTCCTCTCTACAACTTCCTGCAAGGTCAGTCTCAGTCTCTTCTCTCAGGACTAGCAACAGGACAAGAGGAAATGGTCTCAAGCTCTGCTAGAGGAGCTGATGTCCAGCTCCTGATTTCCAGCTCTGTCAGGCTGGACATCAGGAAGAATTTCTTCACTGAAAGGGTGGTCAAGGATTAGAATGGGCTGGATGGGGAGCTGGTGGTATCACCATCTCTGGAGGTGTTCAAGGAACAGCTCCATGTGGCACTTGGTGCTGTGGTTGAGTTGACAAGCTGGTGTCTGGTCAGGGATTGGACAGAAAAATATCTTGGAAGTCTTTTCCAACTCTAATGGTTCTGGTGATCAGCTCAAATTAAAATCCTAACTGGAAGTTTTAAATTATTTCCAGAATAAAAAGTCATTAAGGATAGGAAAGAACCTGTCTAATTCTATTCCAGCTCAGAATAAAATAAAGAGGCTTTAACTCTTCACAAGGAAGATAGAAGAACAGCTCAACTCTCTGTGCTTAGTTTACTCATTGAAACAATACATTAAATAGGGAATTAATCTACACAAAAACATGTAATATATGTTAACCAGAGACAGAGAGATACTCCAGACGTAACAACACTCTTGTGAAAACAATGTCTGCCTTTTTGTACAGTTTTTCACCTATTTAATTTTAAAATAATTGTTAATTATTCCATCTTAGAAAATTATTATGTGCACATCTTTACCGTTATCCCTACAGTTGAAAATGTGGATTATGGCAGTCAGTGGAGACAGGTGAGTCTGGTCCTACCCAGCAATGTCAGTCACTGCTGCTCCAGCCTGTGCAATGATGAATTATTTAGCCCCTCTGTAGTTAAAGTAGAGTTTCAGCTGTGCAGCTGATAATCGGAGCACTGCCAGAGCCTGAGTTTCTTTATCAGGTGTGCAAACACACAGGCACATGCTCCTCACTTTGTAAAGGTAGTTGGTGGCAATTACAATCAGAGAGGGATTGCTGTACCACTCCAAATTTGTGAGCTGTTATTCATCAATACTTGCACGAGGAAACATTAGATTACTCTGCAAGATGCTGAATGGTCCTGTTGATTGAAACTATTTAAGGGTGTCAAATCAAGCCTTTTCTCACAGTTTTTATCACAACTGCAACAAAATAAGCACATCATGTACAAAAGGCCCCACTAACACTTTCAAAGATGAGAATTTGGTTTGCAAACTACCTTGATTTGTGGAGTGAAAATCTCAAGGGTACTTATATCTAACTTCCAACAGCAGAACCACCTTAGAACCACTTAGCTGAACAGCAACTTAGAACCAAAATTTTGATGGCATGTAGGCAAAATTTTAGATAAATTGAGACCTTTAAGAAGCAGCCTTGCAGCAAATAAACATTGTTCAAACATGCAGCCATAAAAGCCACATTTTCTAAAAGGACCCGATCCCAATTGCATAACATTGTCATTTCTGCTCTAAATTCCCCCTAAAGTATTGCCCCAGCCTTCCATGCTGAGCATGTTTCTGCCAGACACTGGTGTTACCTTGGCCACAGGACATGTGCACTGGCAGGAGCCTTTCTCATTTTTCACCTTTCCTCAGCACAAAAACTGTCTGAGCAGCATCTGTTGGACAAGCCAGCCAGCAAAACTGGGTGTGAGGGAGGTGGGGTGCTCTGGGGTCCATTTTGGAGGGCAATCCCCTTGCAGCTCTTGTGGTTCTGGTTTTAGAACCTTCTGTAGGAGTACAAAGACCTTTTAAGGCATACTCCAGCCCATATGAGAGGCTTTATCTGTGCATGGAGCACACTGTGCAAATGAATGTTCAGCTTGTGAGAGAATGTTTCTGTTCCCTGGCTGGGTGACTGAAGTTTTATAACTAGATTGGTGATCACATGCAGTATAAATAACAAATACCTCTCCAGATGCATACTGAGGCCTGCATGCATTTATGCAATCAAAGCACAACGTTGAGGTGAAAAAAAAAATCAATGAAAGCTTGGGAACCATGAAAAACCTGGGCTGCAAACAAACAACACAATTGCTGTGCTAATAGATATTTTTCGGGAGGTGGAATCTTGCTTTTATATCATACCCAAAATGCAGCAGGATTTGTTTGATGTGCTGACATCTGGCTGGAACAGCATGAACTCTGGTACCATGCAGGACACAACCTCAGTGCAGGCTCAGAAGAAATTAGGAACATGACTTCACAGAAAATAAGAGTAATATTCATTGGCTTGCAGAATGGGAGCGAAGGGTGATTTAAATGCAGATTCAAAATATCAGCAGTGAAGTCTTGGTGTATTTAGAGTTGGCCTATTTAGCTATTTAACTGACAGCTGGTGATTAATGTAGATATAAAACTTTGAAATGCCTTTCTCTTGGAATACAAAGTGGATAATGGTTTATGTTTCAGTTTTTTGGTTGCTTTCTCAAATGGATTTCTAGAAGCTGAAGACCATGAATGGGAATGCTGAAATACAGCAGTTTTTAAAGCCTTCAGAATAGTCACGATGAGAAGTTATTTCAGACTTTAATTGAATGGATAGTCATAGTGAGGAACAATTGTTTTGATTTGTTATTCACCATATTTTGGACACCTTCTGTAACTGAATGACAGATTTAAGTGCATTTTTAAAAGTTAATTACCTGTTATCTTCATGGTGCTGCATTTTATACTTTATTTTATTTTATTTTTTCTGCACTTAGTACAGTTTTCTAATTGAACCACTGGGTCTCTTATTCAAATCACTATTTTCAATTATTGACACATTAAAAAAAATCAAGTATGATGCTTCAGCAATAAATTAGCATCACGTTAAAGGGAAATAATCCAAACATATTCACTGATGTTGTTTGCTGATGACTTACTACCATGACTTCAATCTGCACAATTATGGCTGTTGAAATAACCAGTCCAGGTTTTCCAGCAGTTTGCAGGCAAGTTCAACAACAAACAAAGAAAGGTGAACAAACAGTCTAACATGAGAATTGGTCTCCTTTCAGGATCCAGTCCAATGCTCATTTAGGCAAGAGGGCACTTCATTTGTACTTCCACAGGCAATGGAAGGGCCTTACTAAGAGATTTAAAAGAAGGAGAAGCCATTCTCTTCTTGGTCACTGGAAGAACTTCAGTGGAGGACAAGAAGGGTGATGGCACTGTTTCAATCAGTGACAAGTCACAGGATAAACTGAAAATAAGGCAAAAGTACTAGGTGGAGACATGGTGACTAGAGTGCATTCTTTTGCACTTCGCCCAAAAAGGTCAGCATTAGGGGTTAATCTCCCCAGTGATAAATATGCAGAGCCAGGTTACAGACTGGCCTGCCCTATACATGCACAGAGCTTTTAGGACAGGCTACCTGCACAGGTGTTAAAATACTGACCATTCTTTTCCACAGAAATTCAGGGAATATTGGAGAACTGGGAGGGGGGCAGACAGGCTCTGACCTCAGTGGAGCAGACACACCAGCTGAGCTGAGCTAGAAAAAAAGGGGGAATGGGCCAGGGTCTTTCAGTGTTGCAGGTACTAACAGGCACAAGCTCCTGCTGCTGCTGGGTACCAGCAATGAGGGTTTGCACACAACACTCTGCACAGGGTCAAGGCCTTTGTCTGCTTGCTAAGATAAAACCCTTGAAAAGCGTTTTCTGTGTGTGATAACACAATCCAAGATCATGTGCCCTCTCATATTACGGCCAAACTCTCAGAAAGATGATACATCAGAGCATTATGTGGGGGGACTTCCACTGAAAATGAGACCTCATGAAATATGCAGGTGCTTGCTGTGTGTTTTGTTCTTTGTGCCATCTATTCCCTCTCCTCTGAAACTGCTCTGCTCCTGTTCGTGGGGATGTGAAATACAGAGATTTCCTGTTTAGCACAGAGCCACTCCACCTTGGCAGGGTGTCACGAGTGGCAGCTGAGAGCTGTGCCAGGACACTCCCCTGATCTGCCAAGGCCCTGATGCAGCTGCAGTCTCGGAAGGTCAGCACTTTTACAGTTTTACAGCCACTGTGAGATGGAAGTTTTAATCTGCTTGTTCCAAATCAAATGTTAATATTTTCTCCTCAGGCTTTTCAATCATAAACAATTATCTATGAAAAAAAAAAAAAAACAAATTAGGTATGAGATTTCTCTCACCCTTCTACAGTGTTTTGAAATTCCTTCTGCATTGTCTTTTGCTTTTCTGCTCCATCTTCTGCTCTTCCAACTGCTGCTTGGCAACACAGATGGCTGTGCAAAATATGAGCTCCTGAAGATTGCTCACTTCAATAAAATTTTAACCAGAGGCAAGCATGCAAAGGAATTGAAATGCAGTGTTTCAATAGCATAATTTTGGGTTTAGTTTGATTTTTTTTTACTGTGAGGGAATGATTCTGTCTTATTAAGACAACATGGCTTCTGCCCAAGTGGACCAAGTCAGGCACATGCAGGAACATTCAGGATGAAAGCCTTATTGGTCTGGGGACTGCTGTGACATCTCCATTGCAAAAGGACACAATTCATTGTTTGCCTTGCACAGTGGCTCCTAAATCTCATCCAGTACCCTGCAAGGTGTGGCATGAACTAATTCACATTGTTTAATACTAAGCATAGGGGGTGCAGAGGACTTAAGTTACTAGCTGAAAATCAGGATACATGAACAGTCTCCTGCAATACACCTGGCAATTTAGTTTGGCCTGGGGAATTTTTTGTCACCATTAGAGAACACAAAATGTGTTGGTTTCAAAGAGTCTTCACTACTCCCTCTGTGATACAAGGTTTTTTCCTATGCATGACCAGCTTTTTTTGTTTCCCCTAAGAAATCAGTTTTTCATTCCATCTAATGAATTACTTTCCTGAAAAAAAAGCTGGTTTTCCACTTCCTTTCATTTTATAATTTGCCTTTCAGATAGAGCTGGCATTAAAAAATAACCAGGCTTCATATGGGATAAAATAGCTGAGAAATTTTTTCGTAGATTTTTACTTTTTTTTTTCTCCATATATTGTGTATATTTAACTCATTCCTCTTTTTTTTTTTTTTTTTTTTTTTTTAACTGACTTTATTTTCCACATTCTCAAATTATCTTATGTCTTGCTTCTGATGTTTTTATATTGTTGCCCTGAGCTCTACAATACAGTGTGTGCTAACTGGGCCCCAGGTAGGTGACTGCACTTTGCAGGCTGGAGTTATGAGAGGGTTTCTAGCAGAGTCTCTCTCCCTCTCTTGCCTCTCTCTCTCTTTTTATTAATCTTTGATAACCCTCTTTTTGATCTGCACACTACACCCTTCTAATTTACGGATGCTTTTAAACCTCAGGCATGGGATTACTTCATTTGATTCATGGAAGACCATGAGCAGTTCAAATTAACCTTTTGCTTCCTTGGGGAGAAAAAAAATTTACTTTGGGGATTTGGTTCACCTGTTGAGAAAGAAGCTGTCTCTTCTTATTTACTGAGATTGCCTCAGCACCACGGAGATGACTCATGCATACCCTGAAGGGTTTAGGTGGCACCATAAATTCACTGCTGGACACCATGGACCATGTCCAGAACAAACAGAGGTCGAAAAATATCATTCCTGTTGACTCCAGTGCCAGACCTACATTATACTGAGTGCACTTTGTTCCCACGGAAATTGAAGGAAGATGGTGTTTGGTGTATCAAAGAACCATCAAAAGGTGAGACCTCGTTGGCTTGCCTACAGAAAAACAACAGCGTAAAGTGACATCATCACACCAGTGACAATTCTATCCTCTCACTTTTCCATATCTCTTTACCAGCATTTTTTCAAAAAGATCTCCAGAAAGAGATGAGATCCATGTCTAAAATATGTGTTAAGCCCTGCTTTTCTACCAGCCCATTAAGCAGGCACAAAATTTACTGCAGTAAAATGAGGAAGAGGATAACTCCCTAATGGAAAAAGGCACAGACACCTCTAGAAAGGAAAGTTTACCCAGGACGGCAGATAAAGGTCTACAGGATTGATCTTCTGTTTCTTACTCACTTCTAAGAGTGCAAGGACTCCTTTGTTGGGGTCTGCAGAAAAGAGCTAAGGAAAGCATTCACACAAATACCACTCACAAATTCACACTGAAAAGCTTAAAGAGTTTGCCCATGAGCAAAACCAATATGATGACTCCATTTCCTGATACATATATCAGAATTGATACCAGCCTGCAAGCTCTCAAGCACTGGAGGTGGTTGCTGTGTTTGAAAAACAGCTAAATCAGAGGCTTTTCCATCCCTATCTCTGTCACACCATAGTGCTGACAAAATAAAACAAGGCAAGGGGTGAAAGAAGAGCAAACACTGAATTTTGTTTCTGCTTCTCTAAGCATTTTGCAACAAGAACACAGCAATTAGAAAATGAACCCAGAAACTGGGTTAGTATTAGCTTAATGCTATTTCTTTCTCCATGAGTTTCTCCTCTGTTCCCCTTAGCATTCAGAGACAAATCTGATTCTTTAAATCTGGTCCAGAGCCCTGGCCTAATTGCTTGGCAGCAAATTATTTTACATAGCTTGATTGTATTGTTCAGAAACTATCCCTGTGCATATCATTTTACAAGACTGCAAAAAGAAAAAACAGCCCGAGACCTAGGAGGGCAACAGCACTTTGTAAGGGTTTAATACAATGCCACAGTGTGTGCACCCAGCAGGGCAGATCAGGACCATAGCAGAAGCTCTTTTTTTTACAGCTTTTCCACTCAGACCATCCATTTTCTGCCTCCAATAGCACAGGTTGCCACTATGTTAAAAAAAAAATAAATTCTGAAAGCATGAGAAATGTCAGGATGAATGTTGTCTTTTCATCTTCACAGAAGCTGCTTCCTGGCATTAAATTGGAGTGCTATCCCCTGCGTGGCTTATCCTACTTCGTTGCTGTAGCCTACCTGCCTCTGCCTCTTAATGAGCCAGGACTCAATAAATCCTGGCTCTGTCCATTCTACTTGTTCGCTTGTAGCTAATGATAATACACAGGGAATGCCTTCACCCGGGGCTTACTGTGCCAAGTCACAGTGCACTCGAGTAGTTCATCCAAGACTGTGTAAGATATTCAGGTTATCTCATCTGAGCACTATTTTCCTGCTCTTGATCCCACAGGGTGTGAGTGTTTTGCAGCAGGAGGTGCTGGTCTGTTAGACTGCAGTAAGAAAGCCCCTGAGGCTTTGTGGAGGACAACTTAATGCCATTTATTAGAGCTGGCATTACGAGGAGAGATTAGCATAAAAAATCTTGTGTCCTTCTAGATGGTGAAGGAACCGTGAGCAGTTAAACACTCATGGGGCCTCTGCTGTGTGTGCAACACACCATGTCCATAGAAGAGATTCTACCCTGTGTCATTTAACTTCTTGTGTGACTTTCCTCGACGAAAACCATTCTACTCATCCCTTCCACAGTCAAACAGCAAGGGTGCTCAGGGGTGGAGGAGAGGAGAAGTGCTGGAACAGAGCAGGACCTGCCACAGACTCCTCTGCTCGCTGAGTTGGGTGTGTTTATCCTGTGGCCAGGAGGTTTGTGCAGCACAGCAGAGCCCAGCAATGCTGGCAGTCTACAGACTGGAATTGCATTGCCTCTTTCACATTCAGAGCCGTCTGGGACACAGATCCAAGCTTCTTCCTCCCTCACTGCCTTATGCTTTGCTTCTCTGCAGAAGCCAAAAGCCCTCATAAACCAGTAGGCACAAGTTCTTCAAATTGCCAAAGGAACTGAAGGAACAGCAGCAACTAGTGACACCAAAAGCCACACCTGGCCCTGCACTAGCAGCAAAATGTGCAAGATTTATAGACATTACTGAGCCAATGCAGAAAACACAGCTGAAGTCATCAGGCCAGGGTGAAGCAAACTTACTGTGCTGTGGCACTGGTGGAAGATTTTTCTTCAAGGTCATACGACCCCAGAGGTTCCAGGGTTTTTAGAAAAAGAAGAAAATGTCTGTGACATACACAGACAGTCCTAGTTTTATGCTGCTCCTCTTTATCTCTCTCCCAGCCTAGTGAGAATAACTAGTGTGTCAAGACATAATAATGGATTATACATGGCCATAAACTGCCAAACACTTGACTGGAGTGAAAAGCATGAAATTTCAGCATGGTGTAGAATGGATGTAGGAAGAAGAAGGGAAAGAAGGGGAAAGAATGAGGTATCAGGATGGCTCCTTCTCTTCTGCATAATTTGAGTGACTACAGTAGAAGACAATGTGTCCTACTGTCACCCTTGCTGCCAACATTAGCTCTTTAGGCTGAATATGCATCCCAGCCAGAAAAATCAAGCTCAAGGCCAGTGCAGCTAAAGAAGTGGAGCAGAGTTGATATGGCCTCCATATTTACAGTCAGATACGTTAAAGAAGATGTACAGGTGTTTACTTGTTCCCAGGAAAGGTGGAGCCCACCGATATCTGGTATGAAAGTGTTCAGTTGTGGCTGACTTTGCTTATAAAATACTACACTGGTATGGTAAATGGGGTAGCTGTGGTTCAACCTTGTGAGTCATAACTTCATTCATTTTGGATGAACAACTTCTGTCTTTTTAAAAATTACTTCAGGAAATGGAATTAACAATTTCCATTTCCGGTTTCTTACAATCAGAAAGCAGACGGTAGTGGCAGTCACATGTTTTATTTTACAGTAAACAGACCAGAAAATAGGAAAGATTAACATGAAAGTGTTTGTCATGTGCAAACATAGAAAATTTCTCTTTTTCAGAATTGTGCAATATTACTAGAGAAATCAAGACCAGAATCATAGAAATCCTCAAAATCTCCAGTAACTCAATATTAGCACTTTCTTAGAACAATGTGACATTATATACAGGTGTCCCAGCAGGAGAGACAAAGCAGCGAGGTAAGTGAGCTGCTAGTGAGCAGAACTGCCTTTATCATCCCCTTAAATTACATTTAGCAATGAACAAGTCAAATTGCTTCTGTTTGACTCCACTGGCAGCGTGCTTCAGTGCAAACACAAGCACAGGCTGAACAAGAAATGGACTCTGTTGCAGTATTTACAGCTCTTAGCACAAGCTGCTTTGCATGAGCACTTATTAATCGCCTGCAAAATCAGGGGAATATGTTGTGTGTGTGTCAGCTCAGCATATATTGTACATAATTGCACATTTGAGCCACACGGTTGTTTATGTCACTTTGTAATCACACTAATAATTACCAAACAACCAAGTAATTCAATGAACACTAAATGTAACATTTAATTACTTTATTAATTTCCATATAACGTGGAAGAAGGAAAATAACCGGCTCAATCTATAATTTCACTTTGCTCACAAACCCTATCTTTATGCAGATATATGGGAGAAATTATCAAAACACAACACAGGAGATGCACAAACATAACTCAGCGTTTGCTTGATGTTTTTCATGTTGGCATCTCTCCTGCATGGAGCTTTGAAAATTTATCCTATAACGTCAGGCAACTTCAAGGCATCCTGAACTTCGAAAATTAAAAAGAAAAAAAAAAATCTGTACTGAGATACAAATTCCACCTTCTGTCAGGAACTTACTGATTAAAAAACTCTTTATAGGTTAAGCCAACCATTACATTTTTATGTTGCTATATATTTCACAACATAAAAAATAAAATATTTTCTCCATAAAACCTTTCAAAACCATAAATACTAGCACACTCCACAGCTCCAGACGAAGTTGCAATTTATTATTTATCTGTTTTTATATTCTGCTACGGTATCTTTTCCTTTTATAAGCCTGGCAAGTTTCCCACAGAAGTTTCTTCGTCAGCAGTAATTTTAAGCTACAGCCCTTCCTACTCCATGCTGCTCTTATGCTGAACCAGTCCTCAAGAACTAAGCAGTTTTTAGCAGCCGCGTGTCTTGGTTTGGGGAGACACAACAAACTCTCTGCAGTTAATGAGCATTAAGCTTTTTAAAATTCGAGTGCATCATTCTGAACCACGCCTGAATTCATGCTGAGAGTGATTTTTTTCACAAGCATTTCTTCACTCACTCTGCATTTGGTAAATATGCACAAGACAAAGCTCCAGTTTTCAGGGGCAAATTTGGCCAGAGAGTTGCATCCACTCTCAGAGGAAAGCATAAAATCCTGAACTCGAGATTCTCCCCCTGGAGCCTCTCTCATCTAAAACAGGAGCCAAATGGGTGTGACACCAGAAGTGCATTTGAAATCTCTGTAACATGGAAACACAGAAGCATTCCCTAACGTCCTTAAGGCTGTTTCTCCTAGGAAGTGCCCCTGGATGCCCCTGAGCATTGCCAGAGCAGTTTGTCCTGGTGGGTGCTGGCTGCCCACCTCCAACCAGCCACCACATCATGTCTTTGACTGCCAGTGAAAATGGCACTCTCAGCTCAGGCCAGCTCTGGCTGTGATAGTCAGAGGAGTCAACCAAATTCTCCTTTGTCCTGGCCTGCAAGGATCAGGAAAGATCTGATCATTTGTGCTTTCTAGAAATTTCAGAGGGATGATCTTCAAAAAGTAATCTTTTATTGAGGTTGCTGTTAAATAACAGGGCAAATGGGAAGGGGTTAGCTCCTCTTAAACTACAGCCTAGACCTGCTGTGAAAATGACACACCCCATATCAGAGCTGAGGCCCACATGTGCCCACACCAGAAAAGTTACTGCAGGTAAGCCTAGAAGCTGTCTCCTCTCAAAGTAAAATTTTAGCTTATCTCTTTGTCTATAAAAATAGTTTGTATTTGGTTTATATTTTTGCTAAACTTTCAGACAATTCGTTGACAGTTGACCAGCTGGATACTTTAGCAATAGATGGAACAAGAAAATAGTGAAATAGAATTAATATAAAGAAGGCTTTAGTGTAAAATGCTTTGCTTTGTCCTTGATGCTTAATACTCATATCTCTCAGCTCATCTACTTTATTTATGATACTTTCACCTTATCCTTCACATTTACTCTGACACACAGAAATTCTTAGTTCGGAGAATATAGTAGAATGCAAAGGGTTATGAACATAAAAAATGCATTAGAGAAAAATGTAAATGCTCAGATTTCCCTTGATATTTAATACTTATATCTCTCAATTCATCCCGTGTATTTATTAGACCTCCATCTTATCCCTCACCATTGCTTTGACAGTAAAAACTTCTTGTTCTTCAAGAGGTATGACTTTGTGCTGAGTATTGAATAGCACTCATGCTGCCATAGCTTAACTTGCCATGGGGCTTGGAGCTGGAGAAACTGCTTCTGAGAGAAGAATCTGAGGATTTTGTGCTGTTACCAACAGCCATTCAGCTGACTTTAGGTTTTAAGAGATAATTTTCAAAGTTCTTTGATAACGTATGTAAAGGTATTTTGCTGCTGATCCAAAGCCAAAGCTGAAACAAAAATCCCACTAATTTCCTGAAAGAGAGAACAAGAAGTGTCTCTAGAACTGAGACAGTTAATAGTAAGTACTGCTACTCCTATGAAAAAGAAAAAGTAATGAAAGGATGATAATTTGACTAAGACAGGGTGTTGAAATGTTGATAGAAATCTAACTTACATAATACAAAGACAAATGCAAAGGATTAAAATACCATATAATTTTGAAACCATTACAATATGCCTGAGTGATTCTTTATTAGGGAGCCTCAAAAAAGCATGTAATTTCATCTTCTACGAAAGCTGTAATCTCTCTGCTGGGTGTGTTAAAAATGGCATTTCAACCTCCCCTGTGAAAGTCTTTGATTTTGTGAGTTTCTGTCAGGCTGGTCTCATTACTTTAATGCATTTTGTGTATATTGTAATAACATAAATGTTTTAATGCATTTCTTCTCAGATCAATCTGGACAGTTATCTTTAAATCAGTCTTGTGTAACGTTAGGTAAAGAAGTTATAATTGGATCAAGGGGAGCTATTGGCAATGAAGAAGCATTTAAACTTTATTTTGTTCATTTCCCTGTAGAAGAACTTGCAGTAATAGACTTCTGAAAACTACTCCTAGTTATATTTTTTTAGTTCTTGACTTTTAGAAAACACTTATGTGAGATAAATGAATTTGGAAATGAACATGAAGTGCAAGCTATAATGCATATCTCCCTCACAAATCACTTGCAAACCATTTTTATAAAACGCAATTAGCCATGTACAATGATGGCAAGAGACATACTTTTGAACAACTGGAAGCCATCATACTCAACCTGTCAAGAAATAGCCTCCAGAGAGCATGGAGCTGCAATAGAGAAACCTCACTGCTCTTTAAAGAGTGAGGCTGACTTCCTAGAATTATTAGAATGAAGAATTTTGTTTGACAGGTGGCATCACCACCCTTTGTACAAAATTTCTAACTCAGTATGAAATACTTGATTCTAGTCAGAAAGAAAAAACTATGTGAGGTCTTGAGGAGCCTCAAACCTGCAATTTTTTATCATCAAAGTCTGGTCCCCACCACTGAGGTAGCTAAAACATGTCACTGAGTACCAGAGCACTGTGTTGCAGGCATGAGTTGGGTCTTGAAAACAACTCGTCCAGCACAATGGCCATGTCACCAGCAAACCATGGAAGCAAATATCACCATTAAAAAGGTCTCTCCAATCTATATATAATCTTATGTATAAATGTGATGACAACCTGATAATATTCAACCTCCTATCCTGAGCATATAATTGAAGGAATAATAATAAATTGCTGAATATAAGGAAGGATATCTTGAAGTGCTATTAAAACCACTCACAGGCCATTTTACTGCCATGTGAAAACTCTACTCCTGTAAGCCTACCATCATTCTAATGAAGTAAATAGCTTATTCATTAGAGAAGAGTAAAAGCTTGAAGCTTTTAGAGTTCAGCTGGGCATAATTTACTGATAGTAGCAAAAAAAAAAAATTGAAAAAGGTCAAATTTTCTACTTAAGCAGAACCATCAGGCAATTACCTAGTGGTACATCAAACAATAACACCACCATTGCCTTCAGAAACAGAAAGGTTTACAAGTTTGTGTATATTAGCTAACATCCTTAAACTGGGTTGAAGATGTGTGAAAACAGAGTTATGGACTTGACCCTTGGTCGCTGCAGAAGCTTCTTATTCCAATGGCCACTACTTTCAGTGCTGCAGCAAACTATTATCCAAATTGAATACTCAAATCCGAATTTAGGCCACTGAACACTTGATGCTCACCCAAACCAAGTTCCTTTCCATGTTTTTTTGCCAATCATTTATGTAACCCCTCGAGTGTGTCCTGAAAGGTTCTTGGACAAATGCTGATCAATAACTATAAAAGGATTTCAAAAGAGATAACTTAAGACCAGAATTGTCTCAGAGCTGGCAGAGAAAGCCAACACACACCAAGGCCAGTGTTCAACCTGATCTAACCGCAGTAATTAGACACTTGAGCTGTGAGCCTCATGCCTGTGGCCTCCTGCACAGCAAGGACAAGTTTAGCCTTTGGCTTAACCTCTGGCTGAAACCAATCTGAAACTTGTCATTTAATTCCGTGATTCATATTTCCTATCCTTAGGGATATGCTGTATAATTTACAGGAAGTATCGCTTGCTGAATCTCTGTTGTTCTGACTTTAAGAGTTTTCTAATGTTGCCAAAGTCTTTCTTTGCCTGGAGGCTGGCAAAAGGTTATCAAACAAGAGGTCATTTAGATCCACTATTTAGCTCTGATGATTTGGCCATTTACACCATTTATCAGGACAAGAAAATGTGTTTTTCTTCACTTGAAAATGAATTTATCCAAGCCAAAATTTGTACTATGGACACAAATCGACTCCTGTCCAGTTCTGTTGGGCTAAATGTACCAATCTTAATTGAGAAAAATCATTGAGAGAGACCTGTGGAACCAAAGAAGAAAAATATCAAAAACCATAATTCAATATCAATGAGACAAAATCAAGAAAAAAATTTAGTCTGTTTTCAGCATTTATTGTTGCTGTAAAATAGAAAGCATCAGGCTTGCAATGACAAGGCTCGGACTCAGCTAATGGGCCCAGATATATATAGTTTAAACTGCCAGGATGGCCTAGGAAATGCACAAGTACAGGCAGATGCACAGGGAATCAGGTACCTTTAATACACAGCTTAAACAACTTAAGCTGGTCAGCAGAAAATTATTTTGGAGACTAGGTAAAAGATTTTTAAAAAATTAAAAAAAGGGGAGGAAAGGAGGGGACTAAAATACATGGTCTGCTTCTTATCTGTTTATTTAAGACAAGAGTGCCGGGTAAAACTGTAGAAATTATCTGGTCAGCTGTGATGCAGGAAGCAGCTCTGTGTGTGGCTGGGCAGGATTGACTCACCTACATTTACTGGAGTCAGCACCTGATCTGTTGGGGGCCTTTCTAAAGCACCTTTTCCAAATTACCACATATTTCTGCATCTGGCCGCTTTTTGGCTCTGAACTGCCTTTTTTCCTTTTGAAAATGGAAGCCAACTCCTAAAACATTAAGTCTCCTTGAGTGAGCAAAGTTTTACTTTCTTGTTGCTGAACACAAACTGAGGGATTTCTCTTTGCAGTGTGGCCACTACATCCATGGGTGCTCTGCCCAAAACTAAGTTAAAATTACTGCTAGCCAAGCTGCTTTTTCTTCATATTGTATCTTCTACTTAGCCAAGATTATGACTCCTTTATATATGTGCTTTTATTTGTACAGCTGCTGGCATAGCAGGGAATCTGTAGACACTGATGGTTTGTTGGTACATTTTCACGTACATTGTACCAATTTCATGTTCATGTACCAATCCACAGGGGAGAAGATAATATTTTTGGAGTTACATCACTTCTCTCTTCCATTTCTAATATGAATTGAAGAGAATTCATTGGAGAGAAACTGGGCTCAGAGCAATAAGTTATGGATCAGCAGAGCCAAAGGCCTAGAAGCAGCAGATCAAACTGTGGAGAGTAGCCCATATTTACTTTTCTAAGTTAGAGCTTTTCTAAGTTTTTATTTTCCTTTCTAAGCTAGAGCATTTCCTGGATCTCCCTGGGTGGCAGAGATGCTGGAGGTGAAGAGGAAGAGAAGAAAGACCTTAGCAGATCCCTAAACTATCCGTGAAACTGTGGCATTTTGCTGAGTGTTTAAAAGGCAAAGATGTGATTGAACGTGGAAGGAGGAAACATCACAGATTTCTTGTGTGCACTGACAAAAAGTGGATACATGTGTAGGTGAGATCATTCATTTTTAATGTTTACATCAATTAGTAAGAAGAGCACCCTGGGTTCTACCAGGTTGCTGGGCAAAACATTTTTTGTTTTGCCATGGATTAAACTGTAACTTTATGTGCCTAGGGATTTTTTTCATTCTGCTATATTTCACAGTTTAAGAGTGAGCACTCATTTCTATCCTTGCAGAATAAAGATAGTGATTACAAGAAATTTAAAGAGTCCTAATTGACCTTTAAAAACTGCATGCTTAACAGACATATTTATGACTGCAGACACATCAAAAATTCTACACTTTGCAGGTATTTCTGAAAACTGTGATCACACCCAAAATCTTTTCTTTCTTTTTGCTCTAAATTGGGACAATGCTTAAGTATGTGTGTGAGCGTTGCACAGATATGAAAACTTTGCCTGGTTCTTTTCAAGTGTCAGTGTATCCTGCCACTAAAACATAAGCAACTAAGACTATCAGTATGTAAGGCAGCTGTTAGTGCTGGTTAAAAGAGAAAGGTGGGAGCTTGGTCAGATTTTTTTAACTTTCTTAGCCAACAAACCTTCCTGTGGGGAAAACGGGGAGAAAAAATCCCTGTGTCAATGCCCTGAGCATAATCTCCTTCAGTACATTCTATTCCTTTTCCATATGAACTAATCACTAACACTGGCTCCTGGGACAAAGTCGTGGGCCTTGGCAAGGTCCAGTCCTTGGCAAACTGCAACATTCCAATAGAGTTTTGGGGCACACAACTGCAGGGAGCAGTCACCTCTGTGAGTGTGGATTTTCAGTCCTCTCAAGAATACAGAGGACTCTTTCTTCATACTTTAAAATGTTGACATTGGCATAAATCCAGGATGAAAATTGCAGCACAAAAGGGAGATGTTTCATAAAGCTATAAGTGATTGAAAACAGGGAATTACAATGCTAACTACTTTTGGATGTTAATTATAGAAGCTGCTACCAGGCATATTCTATATATACCCACCCTCTTTTCTAGAAGTAACAAGAGCACTTTCTGTGATCCTGTTATCATACCGAAACAGGAATTCTCATCATTTTGCATTGTAACTGTATTTCGATACAGAAATTGGTCTCACATAGGGAGCATTTAGAATTCTACAGACCAGAAGAGGCTTTTTCTCTTCATGACTGCATAACATATCCTAAGTAGTGCAAATGTAGCTGTATTTTATTTGTTTGACCACCTCTTAATAACCAAAACTGGAACTAGTTCTCTTTCTTGCATCACTTGCCCACAACAGACCAATTTGGGAAGCTGCACACAATTAAAGTAATCTTTTTTCTGACTTTGGGGGCATTTCTTGAGCCCAGTTTCAAATTTTGATATGAAGAGGAAGCTGTGTTCTACATAAGCACAAGTACCCAGCAGCAGAACAAGAATACCAGCACACAGAGGTGGTGCCTGTGTTGGTGTCTGACCACAGGCAGGGCTCTGAATTAACTATCTAGTCTGAGTTTTCATCTTTTTCTCTGCAGCCTTGGGCAGTTGGTTCAAGCAGAACTTGTACATTCACTCAGAATGCACTGCCATGGTCACATCCAGGTGTGCTGTGGTAACAAGAGTGTCAGGGCAGCCCCTGGCCTTCACAATATAACTTTTTCTCATAATTCTAGGAGCCCAAATGGCCAGTTCACAGATCAGGATAATAATATTTCATATGCTCTTGTTTTGTATTTCCAAATATTTTGAGTATAAGCACAGAAGAGTAATTTAGGGAAATGAAATTTTGATGGTACACTGGTAAGTCCAATTTAAAAAATATGAAAAATATTAAGCTTACAGGAGGACTTCATTCTCTAATCTTTGGCAAGACAGTCTGAGGTAAGTTATTTAACAGCTATCTTATTTAGACTCTTAATGAAAGCTCTGTAGTCTGCATGTTGAGTATATTCTCAATTTTCCATCTTCCTTCATACAATCCATTCAGTGTGATATATGTTGGCTGTAAATATCTTAATATCTTGCTACCAATGGAAAAACTTACATAAGGGAGATTGATCTAAAAACCGCTAACCATTTCAGCCTGAAGACATGTTCCTTTCCCTCCCCCTATCATAAAGATCTTATATTATCTTTCCTTAAAACAGTAAGTGTGGTGGCTCCCACTGAGTTGGAGAACCCTATTTGAAAAAGTCATAATTAAATACGTGAACCCTTCTCACATTGCACTCTAAAAATGTCAAGAGATATTTCTGATCAGCCCATAATTGGTCTTTCAGATATTTCCTGTGTCAAACATTTATAAGTAAGTAGCATAAAGCTCTTTTGTAGATTATTTTTGCCAGAATTAATATCACACTTTTGAACCACTATAGCATAAAAACAAGATCTGTTTTTTACTGTATATTCTAATCTTACATAGCAGAGTGGGGGGAAAATCAGTTTAAATTACTGTGATTTAATGAAAAGATATTGACACATACACAAAAAGTACAAGTCAGCATGAACTATGTTCTTGAGCCACTTTATAGCTTTTTAAAGTTTTATTCTCAACATGTAACTGTTTTACTGGGAAAATGTTAATAGCAACATGCTCTGAGAAACCTGCAGCTCTGAGATGTTGGACACAATCTCCCTGACTGGTATCAAAAATCTGAGTAGAGATCAAAGCATGTGCATACACTTTAAGCTTAAATAGCAGTTAAAAACAGGGTTAATTGCTATATCGGGCTTCTCACGAGGTGGGAGGCTAACCAGAATTGAACTAATTTTGTTTCGTGAAGGGTTCTCTTTTTAAGAGATTTATTAGAGTGTTGTTCTCAGGTTACATATGAGAACAGTTTTCTGGTTAGACTTCCATAGCAGGTGTTGATTTCTCAGACAGCTCCAAAATTCACTGCTTTGAACAAAGCAAAGATTTTTTTGTTTTTCTTCACAGAAGTGATTAAATGTGACCTAAAATTGTTCGAACTCCCAAAACTTGGCACTTTTGAAATGCCAGAGAAGGAATGCACAGGCTGCATCATGGAGAATATTCATGTTGTTTCCTTCTCCGCTTTCTAACTACTGTGCTTTTACATAAAGAATTTTGTGCTCTCCATTTCTAAAAGGAAATAGATGTACCTGATCATATTTTCCAAGGAATATTACTTTTTGAGCATTTCCATATACTCATAAAACTGAGAATATGATAGAGTTAAAGTTACTGTATACTACCAGAATAATCCCCAAAACCTATTTTAAATCAATGTCTCTTCTGATTTCTCCCTAATCAGATTTTTTTTTTTTAACTTTAGACTGTAGATCCATGAAGAAAAACATTAGCAAATACTCCCTGGGGTGAATACAGTGCTTCAAAAAAGGAGCATTTAATTCCCATAAGTTGAGGGATGATTTAAAGAAATCCTGTCAATGATGAGCTGAAAAGAAAGCAGCATTTATCAGTGCAGAAATAACAGGTTTCATTGTTCTGGCAGCAAGAAATTGTGCTGTGCAGTCTGGAGCTCCATCTCCTGGTGCTTGTCAAGGAACTAAAAGAATTTCCAAGTGTCCCCTAATCGAAACAGAGGCACCTCAGTGCACCTAAGCCATATTGCAGGGGCAATTGCAAGGTCCCTTACCCCACAGCAAATCCAGATTTAGGTTTGTAACCCCTGTGGACAGCGAAACACAGATTTGAAAATGCTTTTCCAGGCCACTCTGGACTCACTGGAGCAGTTCACCAGCTCCTTCACTATGGGCTGTGCTTAAAGAGAATTTTCCTGCATTCAGTGAAAGTTGGGGAGTTTGTGCACATCATCTCACTCACGAGTTTTGGGGAGGTGGAGACCGCAACTGTACCAAGCACTGTGGAAACCAATAAAAATTAGCACTCTAATGTATTTCTTTAGCTCTTTATTTGTGAGATGCTGAAGGAACTGTCATTTGAGGGTCAGAGTTATGTCTAGTAAATAACTATCTGAATTTCTCAGTTGATCTTTTTATTGAACATCCTTTTTTAAATACATATATACATATATAAAACATATGTATCAATGCGTAATTCTACATACCAATTTTACCAGAGTTCTCAGAACATGATTGCTACTTTGCAAAATACCACGTGGAATGGGGAAATGCCATGCATGTGAGCAAAATATACAATAAACAAGTTAATGTAATACAGGAGGGAACAGATGGGTCAAGGTTAGGATGTCAGTTGGAACAATGTCACAATGGGAGGTTAAATTACTAATTTTTTCTATTCATCACCCACAGAAGCATCCTTAATAGGAAAAGCACTTCTAACAATTCATTTCAGGAATATTTCTGAATAAGGAAATTGACATTATTATGAGTATTGCTTATTTTATTAGAACCTCCCTTTGTCATTTGGCTGGTAAATTACCATCGTTCTTGTCATAGTTGTATTAATTTTTCTTCATGAATAGATTCAGAAGTGAATATCTCATCATTTCTTAAGAAGGATCATTATGTAAGTCACTTAGGATGTTTTTGCTACTATTTAAGTATATACAAGTAAATAAGTTATTTTATTCAGCCAACCAAAAATACTGTAACTAAAATAAATTGCTGCTGCTCTATGGTAGCTGGATCATTAATTTACTACAATGGCTTCATTTTAGACACAGGGGTTTTATCAGCAAGCCCAGCCAATGCAATAGTAAAGTTCACAACTCGTTTATTTTTGTTTTATTTCTTCACCACTCGCCAGCTTACAGGACCACATGGAAAGCTAAATCTGTTCAAGAGAAGACTCTTATGAGAGAAACAGAACATAGAGTGTGGGATGGAGGTTTCTTTGGGAACGAGTGGTAACTGTGAGCTGCGTTTAGTTCAAGTACCTGTCACTTGGGCACTGCTGACCAAGTGCACATTGCTCTCCCCATTTCATTTGCTACGACAAATTATTGAATCCAAGTCCTGCTTTATTATCCTAGTGCAAAAAGATACTAGCATTACCAATTTGAGCCAGTTTACTTCAGATTTATCCCACTGTAAGAATAGACATTACTCTGTAATTTGGTATAGCTGCTCAGTAAAGTGAGGTGTGCCCATTTCTCTTTCAGGAGCTACTCCTAAATTTCATTGCCTTAGTAACACCTATGTTAAACTGTGGGAGAAGGGAGTACAGGTGACCTTGCCCCTGATAAGGAGCAGCTGTGTTAATTACCAATGCAGCCTGGCCCCTGATGAGTCACTGCTGGATCCAATAAGGTGAGATAAAAGGCAGTGGGTGAGCTGCTGTGGGAGATCATGGAGGAGGAGGAGCCTTGAGGGAGAGGGAACCAGAGGATGATGAAGGATGCTGAGGAGAGAGAATCACTGCTGGGAGGTCAGTGTGGGTGTGCAGTCAGAGTCTGTTGTTGGAACCTGCAGTCACAGTCTGGCTGGGGAAAAGCTGCAGTCAGAGGCTGCAAGAGAAACCTCCAGCAGGAGCTTGGTGTGGGCAGAGTCAGTGAATGGTTGGAGTCAGGATGGCTGAGCTGTAAAGAGGAATAAATGAGGGCCCTTTTCATGCTGTGATAAACAAGGAGTCTTGGCTCATTTCTACTCTTTAATAAGAGGGCTGTTGCAGCATTAAACATAAAGGGAAAATAATAAAACCATGAACAGTTATTATTGAAGAGATTTTTAAATATTTCTTTAGAGTGGGGGTAGCATGCACTTCTGTCTACTCTGAAGTTTATTCACATGTAGTCTTGATCCTAAAAGGACAGATAAGAATTAATTTGGGACTATGAACTGCCTTTCTTGTGCATCATTATGCAGCAAATTCCAGTAATATATGTCCATCCTCCCACAGGGAGCAGAAAATACTGAAATACAGAAAATAAAAATCACTGGCATTATGTATGTGGCAATTCTCTTAGAAACCATCATTGCTACTCAAATTATTGCAGATTCTTATAACAAGGCACATGCCTGATCAATAACAAGCTTTTATTAGTTCCTTTACCAACCTTTCAACATATTAGACATGACTGATATTGCAACTTAAAGCTTGTCAGGAACAATGCAGAAAACACTCAAAGCATGGGTTTGAATGGGAAAGTCCATGCAGCTGTGCTTTTCTGTTCTTTTCCTGCAGCAATCTGACAACACTTTAATGAACTCTGGCCTTAAGCTCTGACTCTGACAACACACCAAAACATAATAATTCTTGAGGGTGAGCTTGCAATTCCACCCTAATACTTCTGCAGACATTTGTCTCTGTGACTTTGCATGGATCACATTCAGCCCAAGTACTCACAGCTGCAGGTGACAGAGCAGGATGGTTGGTTACACGTCCTGTAATGATTTTCTCATGTGATGGTATAATTACAATATATGGTTATTTCTATAAATTAATTACTGCACAGCTTGTATTATTTTGCCTGGTGGTGCAGCTATGAGAGAAATAAAAGATTTTCAGATTTTCTACAGGAATGCAATGAGCTGAACCTGAAAGTAATTAGGCCTGTGCCCTAAAAATGAGAGCAGAGGGCTGGCTCTCTGTTTTTGTTGCAGGAGGGTCTGCTAGTGCTGTGTGTACCTGCTTCCCAGCCAAGGGTGTGCTGATTGTTACAGTGGTAGCATGTGCTTATAAATCCAGAGAGATCATCGCAATCGCCATCTTTTAAAATAACCTTGTGGTTCAAAATACTAGAGCCAAAGCCCTGGTAGGTGTTTATGATTCTGGAACCTTTTTGCAATGCAAATACAACACCAAACAGAGCAGCAGAATGAGACGATAATTTTGCTATGCTTTCTCTAGGGTGGATGAAAAAGCTTCTTATAATACAGGATCTCCTAAGTGTATTCTTTATCCTCTTAATTTTTACTTCCCATATCGATGAAGGTTTCCAGCTTCACATCACAAGCAATTTCAATAGCACATTCTCATTTTCTGTCACATAATTGGCAAAAATATTGACTGATATTTAATGCCAGGTCAAAGTTTTCACTAATAAGTGCAGCCTCATTATTCCCCGTGTTTACAGCTTACCATTAGCTTCCTATTAGCTAGAATCTTACTGTCCTTCCCATCCTTGTGATGTTTTTCAGCTTAAACCACACAATCTCATGAGATAGATCAGTTTCATTAGTAGGACATAGAGAAATTAGTTCTGTCATTTTCCCCATACCCACAGACCAGTTCTCCTGCCCAAAAGAGGGCAGTGAGTGGCATGTTTTGCCACTACTGCCCTTGGTGAAGCAATGGTGTACTCTGTTAATTATATTTCAGTGATTTTAATTAGTCATTCATTGAAACTGCTTTAAACCTATATGGTGTTGAGTAAGACTCAATTTGTATATCAGTATATTCGTTGATGCTAAAAAACCTCCAATCTTTCCTTCTTTGAGATTCAAACTCCCAATGTCAGACTTGGGGAGAATCTAGAATTTCCACTAACTAGGCAATTCACCTGCAGACTTAACAAAACAAGTTTGTGTTGTGGGTTTTCTTCTTGTTCCTGTTAAATTGGCCTTTTGAAGACTAAGGGCTTGTGAGCTTTGCATGTTAAAGGCTAAACTCTTGTTATAGTGAAACTGATTTTTTTAAGGCTTGAGGGAGTTTGGAGGTAAATTGAAAAGGGGTGCCATGAAGTCCTTGTGCAAGTCATTCACCTTGTAGAGCTCTAGGCTGAGAGAGCTCAAATGCCACTCTACTTAACAAGCTCAAAACCAACTCATTTAAATAACAAGCACAAACTCCACTTGGGATCTACACTGAGGCGTTTATGCATTGTGCAGCCTGAACTCCCAAACAACATTATTTGAAGAAAAAAAAGGAGTAATTCCTTTTTTATAGTGGTAATTCAGGGATCAAGTCTCAAAAGCATTTGAACATTTCAAGGACTATTGCTATACTAAATTGTTCTTAACTACAAGTATTAAAGTTTGAAAGAAACAGAATACTGTTTTCAAATTCAAATTATTAGTTTTATGTCTCACAAGGATAATATATCTATGCATATTCTTGTCACTTTAGCAGAAAGTACAATATTTGTGCTTTAAAGCTGGGGAGTTAATTCTTGCTAACAAATGATGGAGAAGATGTCTTGATGGCTCAGAAATTATACACAAGAACAAAATCTAAAACTCGTATACCCAATACTGATCTAGTGGAAATATTTTGCAGAGTTAATGCCCAAATTTCATGGACAAAAAATGCAACATGAATCATTAAATAAAAAGATATCACATCTGGCCAGTGAATCCTTTCATTCAGATCTTTGCTGACTGGAACAACCCACCAAGTACTGCTATATATTTGTCCTATCATTATAATTTCCCATGGTCTTTTAAAATCCCATAGTTAAGTTTCAGTTGGAAGTGTTTGCAGCTGGTTTGGGCGCCTCTTCATGTTAAAAAAGTTTATCATTTCTGAAAACCAATGCATTTTCAACAATGTGAAAAAGTATTTGCTAATGTTCACAGAACTTTGCACTTTGAACAAAAATATTTATCCATAAGGCTATTTAACTTCCTCTAAGAAATTCAGGTATTTCACCTGATCACATCAATTTGGAAGACTTTTAGTTTACAAAAAAAAGGTGAGATGGTAATTTTTTCTTCTTTAAAATGAAGAAAAATATATACTTTAGAATGCATCCTGTGGTCTCTAAGATGACAAAAGTCTCTCTTTTAGAGAGACTCAATTCATGATTTTCTTGGGTTTAGGAGCATTTTTATTAAATCCAAAGTGAATTCAAAATCTGGCTTTAGATCTGAATGGTATTCTTACTCAAAAACTAGATCATATTCAAGAAACAAAAACTGAGCAAGATCCCCAGAGATATCTTAGTTCCTGTGATGACTTTTGGAGTAGTCATATTAAATTGGAATTTCATCAAGTTACAACTCGGCACCTCCTTTTTAGCTGTTAGACCGTGATCAATGGTGCAAAAAATGTATGGAGATGTAGTGCAAGTATATGACTTAAGGCAGAAGCAATAGGTAAGAACTGAAATGTCTGTTTTCAAACTCAGCTTCAGCACAGTGTAATTTTTCCTTATTAGATTTTCCAAGCTAGTTTTGAGACAAGTCCTACAATTCATATACAGTTCAAGCTCCCATTCTGGCAGTGGGAACATTGCCCACTTCCAGGAGTACAAGCTGCAGCACTTGCCCCTAAGAATTTAATATAGCTGTAATGATTCATTATTGAATGTTTAGTTTAATAACAAATGCTTATTAAGTGTATTAATCTCAGCTGATGAAAGCAAAATTATTTCGTGAAAAGCTGTTTTTCTTTACATTAGTGTGCAATTATTTAACTGAAAGTTTCAAAGAGACACATCTAATTACAGTGCTGCTTTAAAAGTATTTAAGCATCTGTTATTAAAATATCATTTGAAATATGCTTATGGACCTCCTGAAGTGTTGTTAAGAAGCAAAATTCTGGTTTCAGATTATTAGTTGCAATAGGTTTCCTTTCAATACTTACTAATTTCTTAAAAAATCTGCTTAATGTACAGGATTGAACTGTTTTCAGTAAAACAGAACAAGATGTGAGAATTTCTGAGTGTGCAGAATGTATATGTCTATGCTCAGGCTGAGATTACTGGCTGAAAATCAAAATCAGTGATGCACATTTCCAAACTAAGAATCTCTTTGCTGAAGTGGCGTTTATGGGGAAAGCATCTATTAATACTAAAAGAAATCTGCCAGTCAGTTCTCTGTAATTAAATAACGACATTTATCTGCAGAAAAACTAATTCTCCTTGCCATTTAACATCTTCAAATATTTGTCCTCAAACGGCACATGCTTTCCTATAAGAAAATACCAAAAATTTCTTGATTGTTTACTCATGTTTTAGTCACCTGTTTTCTTTTGTAGGGACACTTGTTCCTCCATCCCGTGTTTCCAGCAGTTTATGGAGGCCAGATAAGCAGCGCTCAGGAATCCCTGCCAAGCTCTGTACACCTGAGAAGTGTGAAAAGAACACAGGAGGTATCTTGGGTGAGTAATGCAGCATGTCAAAAATCTACTGAAATTCTGGTTGGTCAAAGACATGTAAGATATTTGGATAAAAGGAGGCAGAGCCCTGAACAGGCATACGGATGAGAAGAGCCAGGTACTGTTCCAATAACTTTATCCTGCAAAGAAAGGGTGATGTGGTAGAGGTGCTTATCTGCTGAACCTCAGCAGGGAGAGTAGGAGTCTGACAGTTCCCAGCCTCTGAAAAAAATTCTTTGCCCTATGGCTTAGACACATAATCACTGTCCTTGCTGAATTATTGAAGTACAGTGAGAAACTCCACGGTCCTGCCATGGCTTGGCTTGTGCAGGGCTTCTCCCGTGCTGGAGCTGGTGTGGTGGGAGGGAGTGCTGAGTTTGGCATTTTTTATACTTTCAGGAAGAGGAATTTTCCTGCTCTGATGCACCTTCCTGCAGACTCCCTCTCCAACTCCTCTACACCCAAATGGTCAAATGGGTCGTTCACTTTTTTTCTTCTCCGCTTTCTATTCCTTATTCCTCCTGGGGAGATCTCTGTTCTCCTTGTCCAGGGCTCAGGTTGTGTGCCTTCAAGGTCAGGACATAGTCTGGTTGCTCTAAATACAGCCCGGCAAGTTGTGGGCAGGGAAGGAGAGCAGCAAAGCTGCAGGGTGGCCGCAGTTCTTTGAGTTAATTAGCCATAAACCTCCCTGCATTGCTCTGCCCAGGGACAGGCTATTGGCTTGTTCTTTCAGATCTCTTGTCGTGCTGTCAGCTTTGTGTAAGTCATGACTGAACTGCAGAAGCTCTGAGATTGTTGTTTCTTCCACAAACTGTCTCCTTGATTCACTTTGCTCAGTTCCCCTTTTTTTGCATCCATTTGTTTTTCCCAGCTGCAGTAGGATTGCATTTTGTCCTGTGTTTGTATTGCTCCACCAGAATCAGGACATCAGGCTCTGGCAAGTATCAGTGGTTTTTAGTAGGGCTGTGGGTTGCTCCTTCTAAAGACAAAAGCAATGATGTGTCACAGCACTCATCTTTTACTTTACCTGGATCACCAACTCTGGAGCAAGCCCCACCCACCTCAAGTGACAGGTACAATGCTCAGCTACACACACATGACATTTTGGACTTCGTTTCCCCAAGTAGAATACTCACAATACAAACACACAAAGGATTAAATATCACATGTGAAAATTTCAGGGTCAGTTTTTCCCAGTCAAATAATAGCAGAGCAGAAATACACATCCTTTTCTCTGCAGGAGAGCTAATAGAAAAGTGGTGACCAGTGCAAGAGGCTCTAAAATTTATTGTGGCCCAAAGACCTTGGTGGCTTTAGCACAGACATTCTGAGACATTCTGGGCTCTAAGACTATCATATCAATTTAAAAGCAAACTTCCTTAACTTGTGATCTAATTGATAGGGTTTCCAAACCTATGGCTTTATCACTAGGCCTAGAGAAGGCTTCCTTGAATAAAAACAAGCAGAGGAAAAGAAACCAAACAAAAGTTTTTAGTAATATCATTATAACACTTGTTTTCCCAGTAAATAATTATTAGCCTTCTGCTCAAGGCTGTCAGGGGAAGGTGTTGGTGTTAAGGCAGCTCTATGGCAGGTGTGCTTGGGAGCCAGCTGTCAGAATAGAACCACAGTTGCTTTCTATTTTCTTCCTCCCCAAAGTATCTTGATACACGAACGCTGTGCTTCAAAAATTACCAGATGCTAGTTTGCAAGAGGCAGCCTTTAGCGTGGTGAAAATTCAGAATTAGGGGGTGTGGATGCCACACTTCCTTTGCCAAAGCCTTTCTGATTCCTCGCCTTTTGTCTCCTGGTTCTGCCTTCAGAACAAAAGAACTCAGAGGAAAGAATGGTGAGAGACTCTGTCTCCTGCAAAAACCCCTAACCTAATCACAGTGCTGGTGCCTCTTTGGATGCCCGCAGCAGGATGGAAGGGGCTCTTGGAGGTGATGATGGGCAGCTCCTCCAGGCGAGGAGCAGAGCAGCAGAAGGAGCCCTGGTCCCTGCTGAGAGCCCTGAGCACAGCCATCAGAGTCTCTGCATGGGAGCCCAGCAGGGAAAGGCAACAGCTCTTCAACCCTCCACAGGACAGCAGAGATGAGTACTAAAAAATACTAGGAAATCACACAGGAGTACTTAAATATTGCTTGATCATTAACACGGTAATTACATCAGTGCTGCTCCTGCCTGATGCCATAATTTAAGGGGTTTCAGCATTTTCATTATAATCAGTAGCAGTTATTTCCTGTGGTTCATTGCCCATAAAATGTTCACCATAGGGGGAAAAAAGGAGACAGACTCAGCCATGATGGCAATTAACATCCTCTGTGGTGCTTGTGCCTCCCCGAGCTACAAATCACTCTGGTGGGTGTTTCATCAGGCTTCAGGGGGCCACACAAGGCACTTTTGTTCCTAAAAGCTTTTAATAGAGGCTTTTAACTAAGATTTTTAATGGAACCTGTTCTGAGGAAGTGGGACGCTTTTCAAGTAGGCCTCTGTCAATTTTTGTTTCACTTTTCACCAATAGTTTAAAGGCAAGGTTCTGTATTTACTGGATTATGTGGGACATGCAGTAATGCTTCTACAATAGCATAGACTCAGCTTCTGTGCAGAATGTATTTCTTGAGAGGCTATAATTTCTGACCTAAGCATATAGAAAGTGAACTATCAAACTCTACCGCCATCCAAATGAAACTTCAAAAAAGTTATCACATATGAATTTATGTAACAAGCTCTCACACATTTTGCAAATGGGAATGTAAATGATGGTTCCTATATACCAACCAGATTGCCTGATTAATTAATGCATTACAAGGGAAAAAAAGTTTTATGTTTAAAGCAAGACTGGGTGACTACCTCAGTGCATTAGTTTTTATGGTTTTGATCTGATCTGGGCAAAGAATTACATTCAATCAACTTGAACTGTTTGTATTGATCTGCATAGAAGATTGGGAGGAAAAAGATATATTGTCTCACTACAAGCTTTTTGCTGGTTTTATTTGCTTTACAAGAGAGCAATATTTTTCTGTGCACAGATTGAGTGCAATGGCTCTGTAAAACTGCCCAGGAGGCTTCTGCAGCACCATTAGAAGTGCCTTGTCTCTGCTCAGAAGCTGCTGAGAAATACTTTTGAGGAAATAGGGTCCCCTGGAATATTATTCCTACAGCTGCCAGGATGAACAAGCACTTTAAATTCACTTGAAATAATTCTGGGATGTGGTGATTAACACAGGAATGTAGTGAATTTCTGCCCTAAAACATTCCTTGCCATATGTGTGACTGCTTTAGAAATTAAATATCTTGGGAAATCGCTTGAGATGAGAGAATTAACACTAGGGTTATAATTGCTGGGTTTCAATTTCATTACACACCAGGTTGGGTTCCCTTTCTTTCTATTTTCTGTCTTTCTTGCTTTCTGGGCTCCAGTTTTCCAGGAGCATATTGTGGTTGCCTTGAATTCATCTGTTAAGTGAAATTACCCTCCAATCACTGAAAGGAGCTGTTGGACTCAACGCAGATATGAGCTGTGGCACAAGGAGATAATTTGGGAAGTAACTGTGACTTAGGCTACAGTTCCTTCTGTTTTCCCTTCAGTTGCATGAGCTCGGGAAGAGGTGAGGTGCAAAGTGTGTTCTCTCACCCATCCTCAGCATGCAGCTGGCCCAGGCTGCCTCAGCAGACTGGATTGCTTTGCCTTGCTTTGAAGAGGGTTTCAGTGGCTAGAAAAGATCCTGTTAGTGAGAAAGGATAGGCCAAGCAAGGAACAAAATCTGTTACACTCTCTACAAAGAGCCCAAGCAGTGAGAATTCACAGACCGTTTATGCAGCACCCCTTGCACAGGAGCAGAGGTGAACCTTCCCGAGAGGGTGAAGGAATCTCCCCTCAAATTAATCCATGCCATCGAACTGCTGTGGCTGAGAAGGCTGTTTGTTCCCGACTGTTTAACTTTGCCACGTTTTGTACCACCTGCAATGACATTTCATTACTGTGGAGTGACAGCAGCAGAACCACCGTGCAGCTATCAGCAGGAAAGGAAATTAGTGATGTTATGATTAACAAAATAGCTTTGACTTAGCCAATGCTGGGAAGACAGGCTGCAAAGGAATCACATACTGCAAGTATCAGGAATGAACTATCAGCACCACCCTGTGGTTCCCTTGTTCTGTTTCCTCCTTGTGTGGGTCAAAAGGGAAAGGATGAGGCCAGGCAAACTCAAAAGAAAGAGCTTGCTTTCCTTCTGGATTTTGGCCTCTCCTGTTTCACATGGCTGATACTAAAAGCTTACCCTTCTGCTCTCATGATGGGAAAGAACTCCAAAAAGATATTCAGAAAAGACAGGAAGTTCTGTGAGACTTGAAGTGATAATGGATATGTTCATAATGCCAAGTCTGGGGGTTTGATCCTGGAATGGGCCATTCACTTTAAGAGTTGGACTCCATGATCTTTGTGGCTCCCTTCCAACTCAGAATATTCTGGTATTCTATAACATCCTTGTCTGCAGCCAACATTCTGCCCAGGCTTCTTCATGTCTGCAGCTCTTTAAATTGTTCCCACAGGGCGCTGCAGTCTGATGGAAAGCTTACAGAAACACAACTGAAATTTAATCGTGGTTCTGTCATAGCTTTTCTAGATTTCCTCATTCTTGTAATCTCAGATTCAGATAATTAACTGAAAAATGGATGTAAGTGTGGAAGAAAACCTCTTCTGTGAAATTCAACACATGCAACAAGTTCTGTCATAATTCGAGTTGTTTGTGCAAAGCAGTACACAAGTGCTATCCTTATTTTAGCAGAGTCTTCATTAAGGTATCAGATTAAGAAAAGAATTTTACTAGCTGCATATCCTTCTGGTGTAATGTTCTCTGATACAGCAATTACTGATGGTATTTCAGCTAAATTAATTTAGCTGAATTTCATATGGAATTTCATATGAAAACAATAAATGCCATTCAGGAAGGTATTTATGGGACATTTAGAGATGTGAGGTTATCTGTGCCTCCCCCTATACAGCTGATTAGTTTAAACAATCAACAAAATACAGACTGAGCTTCCATACTGGATATTTTTGGTAATAAAGAGGAAAAGTCCCTGTATATAGGTCACTAAAGTAAATTCAAATGTTCTTTCATTTTCTTCTTTCATCAACAAGTCTTTCAAGGATTTGACTTCTTTCTCTATGAAATTCTGTTGATTTTGGCTGCATTTGCCTACCCTTTCAGAAAATCAACGTGACGTTTAAATACCTAATAACATTAGGTATTTATTAAAATTAATTTATATTTAACGTCCCCTAAATGATTGATCCTTTCCTTTTGACTGGATTATGTAACAAAATCCAAGTAAAATATTTGTTTAAAACACATACTGAGTTTTAGGATGTGTGTGGCCACCTGTAGTACAGGGTGTTGTTACCACATTCACTCTGGTTCACTAAAACATAAAAAAGAACACTGCAGGTGAACTCCTACAGCTGACACTCAAAAGTGATCAATCACAGCCATGGCTAATTGCATCATTGGATCAGCCAGTTCAGCAAACTGTCCTGAAATAAAGCCATGTCACCTGCAAGTATTAAACAGTGAACAGCTGGGATCCTAGAACCCATAAAAAACCTATCCCTCACCATAAAGAACAGGGGAATCTGTATCAAGTCATTTTTATAAAAGTTTTGGTTTCTAGAATTGCTCCCTTCACACACATTGACTTACCTCAAATTTATTTGAGTTCAAAAATTTGTTTGAGAGTTAGATAATTTTTGGGGCAGTGTTGTGGGGGTTTTTTCCCACAAGGAAAGACTGAGAAGGAATCTGTGTAGGAGTGTGTCGAGCTGAGCGATTAGTTTAATACTGCTGAGATTTTATTGTAATATTAATGATGTGTTACAGTGCCTAAGGTCCTAGATAAGCATAATTTATTATTTTTAATCTGAGTAAGTAAATAGTCATTGGAGAAGCTTCTTTTTTAATCTGGTCTGTATCGTGGCATAACCAGAGTAATAATAAAATTCAAATATTTTGTATATTCTTCCCACTTAAGAACCTACATGTATCAAAACTCTGATTTCACTCAAACAATAAGAAAAACATCAAGATGATGAAATTTATCACCAAAGCATGTGCTGCCACTTTACTAGTTTAATATGAGAGTGAAGAAGGGATTCGGGACACCACATGGAAATGCAACTACCACTTTCCCTTGATTACAAGATGCTGACTGATATTTGAGCCTTGTTTGTTCAGCAAACCTGTTTTGTATTTCAAAACCAGTAATGTCCTTGTTTTATTTACACATTTCAAGAGCTACTTTGCTTCCTTCAAAATACTGCGTATCACTTTTTAAAGCGTAGTAAAAAAAGAAATAAAAAGTGTACTAGAAAGAAATAATTAGCAGTTCATCTAGAAAAATGCACATAGAAAAATAAATCCAGCTCAAGATTTACATTTTTCCATGTTTTCTAACCTTAAATTTGTGGAGATAAAAGTACTGTTTTTTTGTTGCTATAATTTTATTTTAATGTGAGTAGAAGATATCTGTCTGTTCAATGTCATCTATTTTATGCATTTAGAAAACCTCCTGGGCATTTTTGAGTGCAGGTGCAAGTGAGTAACGGGTAATGCAGATGCTGAGCATGACTCTTGCTGTATTTGTCAGAAGTATGGAATTTGGGGATGTAATCTGATTCCTTATTAGGACAGAAAAAGTATAACAACTAGATCAGAAGTAATTTTACAATTCACTTCATCACAGAACTGAGTGTACTTATAAAACCACATAAATTATGCGTAGGAAAATAGCTTTTGTACACTCACTCCTGAGGCTGACTCAATGCCATATCAAAACCAGCCATTCTAATCTGAGGGGGGTGGAATGGACATAAACACTTAAGAAGACAAAATACTCTAGTCTGTGATGCTGTACTCTACACAGGGCTTTTTCATTAAGTTCATTCTGGAGTGTCTCAGTTTGTCTTTCAAGGAAAATTCCGGTAGAACCTCTGAGAGTTCTGAACAGATGTGAGCCACATACAGAGTTTTTGGTCATCCAAAGTTGGTCAGTTTAGTTGAATTGGTTCAAGAACCCATTCAGTGGAAATTTCAGCAGATCAAGTTGTCCTCTGTTTGGGCAGAGAAAATCATTACCTGTTCAAATTGGTCACATTCCTGAGTTTAAGGGTCTTTATCTCTCTCTTTTGCTCTCATTATTCTCACCTTTGTAGAAATTGTTGTATTTCCCATTCCATAGAGCTACACCATGGATAAAGGATGAGGTGCTGCAGGACTGTGCAGGGCTATAGAGCCCTAAGCTTGCATTTATACTTTTCCTTGCTGTTCAAGTATGATTCAACTTATTACAAAAACTTCCTTTAAAAAAAAAAAGTTCTTTTTCTCTCTCCTCTTTCCATTTATGTATTCTATGCGCTTAGGAATGGTGCCACATTCTTGCCCTCTGCACACAGTGCTATTTCTACAGTGAGACCAGACTTTTGATTATGTCCAGAAGTTACATTTTCAGTAATTGTTTCACTATTTTCATAGATGCATGTGGTTATCTAGCCAGCTGAAACCCAGTTCTGATCTGGATTATTTTTCTTTCTCTGGCCTTAATGGAAAGATGCAAGGAAGCAGCTTTAGACTGACTTTCAGAAATGAGTCTGTCTTATCAGGAATTAGTGTTCTGCTGAATTTTGCAAGCAAGGCTGCTGAAGTTTGAAGAATATGAGATACTACAAAGCAGCCAGATGGCACATGTCAAGGGAAAAGGTGATGGGGTGCTCTTCTGGTCTGGTGAGATTTTCAGCAGGTACATAGTATTTTGAAGGGAGGGGTTTGTATCATTTAGATACATTTGCATTGATTCCCTCTGGAGTTGAAAACAGAAACAGCCAACCAAAATTTCAGTCACGAGCTCATCAATTCCTCTGTTTGGGGAAGCCTGGCTATAATCTTGAAAAGGTTTATTTTAGAGCTGCTTATGCCCAAATCCGAGTAAGGAGAATGGCACCCTTTGATGAGTGCTACACATTGAATGGGAGCCCCAGGTTCAGTTTTGGGATTGGTGTTGAAAAATCTCCTTCTCCTTTACCAGGTTTGAATGACTCAACTACTGCTGCACTCCAGGGACAGAGTGAAATCTGAAACTTTTGAATGTCCACCTGCCACTGGACCAAACACATTAGTGGAGTACATTGCACTTTCAGAGAGAGGAGATTCTTTCCTTCACAGAAAACAAAGGTTTATTGAACACTCCTGAATTAAACTGTAAGTCCAGCCCAAGTTGGGTGCTGCTGAAGGGCAGTAGGGAGACACCAGGCTCTGTAAAGCAGCTGGGCTTTCCTCCCAGCTGGCTGACACCTCTCCAGGGAATGCTCAGCAGGCAGAAAAGCAGCTGAGCTACAATTCCATTCAGCCTGAACTCAGGGCCATCCTGTACCCTCTAGAGGCAAACAGCACTGACAGTGCCTGTCCATGTGTGGTTCAGAATCACTTCATTCCTTTAGACAAACAGAGATTTAAAGGAATTACCCATTCCTCAGCATAATTAGGCCAAGCCTACCGTACTGTCTGCTTTCCAGAAGCATGTGCAATGACATGGTGGTAACTTCCACTGTTATCCATCCATCTGAGACTCCCAGACCCTTTTCGTATTTAGTGAGAAAAAGCAAAGAACCAATGCTTCACTTTGTTATCCTCTTCTCACCTAATTTTCTTTTAAATTTCATTTTCAAGCCTTTCTGCATTGCCAAGAAGTATGTGTCAACAGACCAGAATTAAAAAGGTGACAAACTGTGAAGAATTAAAACTTCTAATTTAACAGATGAGCAACTGCAAATAACAAAATCTCAGACAAACACAATTTTAATGAAAGGTGACATGCTGGAGACAGGAAGTTTTCCCCCTCTCTCTTCATCATGTAACAACAAATTAGTTTAGGAAGCCATACAATAATGCTGTGAATGCAATAACAAATTCATATCCTCTGCTGTTAGTTTTGTTTGCTTGTTTGCTTTCTGAAACCATATATGACACTTCTTTCCTAATAGTATATTTTCTTCATACTAAATGTGTCAACATTTGTTCATGTCTGGACTCGCTCTCATTCTTATTGAGATCAGGTACAGCTCATCTTCTTCACCTCCTCAGTGGAGCTTTACATTTCAGCTGCTGAGGGACGAGGGGAGGGCTGGCACTGCAGCATCCTTTCTGGAGTTTTCTAGCACGATGTGATGTAGAAAACTGACTGGATACAGGCTGGCCACTTGCTTTTAATGAAATTTTCCAGTGTGATAAACATCAGCAGGAAAAGTAAACATGGATAGAGATGAACATACTGAACAAGAGCCCTCCTTTACTCCTTTTGGGAGAGCAATATCCAGGCCAGTCATTAACATGAGTGGGTTCCCTGAAGTCAAGCCAAATCCATAACCAATGTAAAATAACAAACCTTTTTAGCAGTTATTGAGTAGTTACATTGATTTGTGTCAATTTGGGATTTTGGCCCAGTCAAACGCTTTCTACCTATTTAATAGTTGAATGCAGTACTCTGAGTACACTCAGCAGTGGTCTTAAAAGCCAGCAGAGTGTTAAAAACTCCTTTTAACTAAATATCACTGCTTCCCTTCCTCCGAGGGTGTAATTTAGTTCAGTGGGGTTTACAGGCAGTTCACCTACCGTTGGTGAGCATCACTCGGCTGCCTCTCCGAGGATCACACAGGAGTAAGTTTTCAGATGTATGCAGTTAACCTCAAGTAAGCACAAAGAGAGGCTGAATAACTTCAAATGACTTCTTAACAAAATTTGTGTTTGCTCCACAGCAGGTGGTCACCACACGTAGTCTTAGGAAGGGCCTAACTTAGAATGCATTCTCATATTTAAGGTCACTGAAACAGCTCTTTTTGTCCTACTGTGCATGAAAGAATAAAGAATATCAAGGATTTTCTTGAATTATTATTATGTGAGCCATATAACGAAATATTTTATCCCGATTCCGTGAATGAGATTTCCAACCCATGGTCTGGGAGTCTTTCCCCAACAGTTCAAAACATGTATGGTATAAATTCCCCATGATAGCACAGTACCCTAATCTTTACCTTTTCTCTCCTCGTGTACTCGAGAATAACTCTCTCCTTTATTTCCATACTCATGGCAGGTGCCACAGTAAATCAGCCAGTGGGAATCTCTCATCTGCACCTCTGCCTTACTGGGTATTAATGAAGTTTTCCATTTAACTTCCATTAGGGAATGATTTTAAGACTTCAGCATATGGGACTTGCTGTTTAAACTGTTTACAAGTGACATTTTGACTCTGGAAATATAAAGTATATCTGACAATGGGGGCTGTTTTCCCATGTAACCCATCTGTGATTAATTACGTGTTTTATCTGCATTTAAAGCAAAAGCAACAACTTAACATTTTTCTCTCTTGAGACATAAAATATGTTACAGCATGAACCAGCTGTATCTTTTTAGGCTGCAGCTAAATTTCATCATAAGTTAGTCTGTTTTATGCATGTTTGGGGAAAAAGGACTTTAACAGTTAACAACATCATAGAATAAATAATGGAACTGGGGGATCGTTTTGCTTCGATTATACCTGACATTTGAAATTTCAGCAAGTATTAGCAAGCAAATACTGGAAATTACTAGGAGAAAAAGCTTTTAGAGGCATCCAATGTAGAAAATTATCACTTACAACTTCACATTAAGTCAAATGACAGCCATTCTTTTTCTGTCACAGTTGAACTAAACAGAAATATTTCTCACAGTAGCAAGGGACAGCGGTCTGGACTGTTACCTCATTGTGCTGAGTTGGTACAAACACAAATTAGAGAGAGACAAACACTTTCTCTAATACTTACATAAAAGAGAATTAATGATTTGGAGGAGAACATGAGAACTCCACAGTAATATTTTAATCAGCAAGATAGGCAGCTGTCTTTGCACCCAGGGAAAATTAATGCCAGGACCTTTCCTTAAGAAATTAACTATGACACTGGCTTTGGCAGAAAGAAGAAAAGGATAGATATCTCACTTGTTGCAGCTTCCTTCTGTTGCACAATATATTAAATAATAAACCTGAGTATTAATTCCACTGGGATGAAGGATAATGTAGAAATTATGTATAAATTAATGCATTCATTTAAATTTAGCAAAAAAAAAAAGATGCTATGATGCAGAACCATCTGTACTGTGCCATATGTCAGGTAGAAGGACAAATAAAAATCAAGTAAGATCATTAATAATCTTTCTGGGAATAGTTAAATATTTTCAGCTTATTAGATTACAGAGATCATTACGTTTTTTAAACAGGAACATACTTTTACCATTATTTATGTGTGAGATACAGACTTAATGAGGAATATGTCACCTAATTAACTTAAATAATATTACAGTATTTTTTGAAACCTTCCCTATTATTTAGAAAATTTATAAGCCTGGGAACAAGCTATCCAAGTTCCTAACTCTCTTAGCTTTGACCTAAAGGGGAAATAGGAGCCTAAGTATAATTTAGGATCTGGAATCCTTGCAGGTGATGTTTCTCAGCTCAAAAATTCTAAAGGTAAAGGGAGAAGGGAAACTGTGAGTCATGTAAGCCATGAGGACTCACAGAAAACCTGAAAGCAGGCAGGGTCTTGCTGTACAGAACCTTCCTAAAAATCAGCTCTGTTCACCATAGCTGAAAATAGAAAGTGTCCTCACTTTGATAGAGGGATCCTCAGAGAACCTGAACAAGGCAGTCAGGCTGCACGTCTGCACAAGTTCCCTGAAAAGAGCTGTGGGAAGAAACCAGGAAAAGTAGTTTACAAGCAGTTTACCTGCAGAAGGCAAGATATAATCACCAATGAGACCTTTTCCAACCCAGGCCCTTGCCTGCCTCAACAAGGCCCTAAAAGCAGTGTAAAATATCCAGTGAGGAAAAGCCTCATTTGAAATTTTCTGCATTGTCATTAACATGAGGTTTCCATTGATTTCTTTACTTCCTGACTGATACATCTTAATGTGCTGGTGACTTTCCCAACAACTTTTTCTTAATTACAGTTATTCTTATTCCTTTATAAAATAACTTTTTCTTTTTTGTTCATGTACATTTAGCATTACTAGTTTCTAGCATCTTGTCTCACCAATAAATCATGTTTCTGTCTTTTAATTCTCATCTTAAGTAAATCCCTCCAACTATAAAATTGACTCTATGGCTCATCTTTGAACTTCACTTTATTTGCCCAGACATTTATCTCCAATGAAGATATCCCTACATCTAAAAAGCCACAGAAAATAACCTTATTTTTTTGCTCCATGGCATAATGACTCTGCATGCTTCCCTAACTTTGCAGTGCTAAGCTGCAAAATCATGTCTAATTTCTGATCTGTTATCTCCCTGAACACTGGTAGTGCTGTGCTGTCCTAGATCTCTCCCTCCTCCTGAATTTCTCTTCTGTTAATTTC
Source organism: Sylvia atricapilla (assembly GCF_009819655.1). Classification (NCBI taxonomy): domain Eukaryota; kingdom Metazoa; phylum Chordata; class Aves; order Passeriformes; family Sylviidae; genus Sylvia; species Sylvia atricapilla. The sequence goes on from NC_089146.1 coordinate 9,657,923, forward strand.
CTCTAGATATACTTTAATTTTCAATGGCTCTAAGGCTTCTAAGGCTTGCCTGTTATTTTGGTCTATATTTAAGCTCTTTTTAATTTGGTTTGGGTCTCTGATATTTGCAGCTCGTCACAAGTTAATGTCATCTATGGATTTCATTAATTTTATCTTTTTGTCATTAATTTTATTTTCCTGCTCTTTTTAAAAGTATAAAAAAATGACACAAGTATCCTCTAAGATGGAATTAAACACAAGAAACATTCTTGTGGCAGTCTGTGCAACTCTACTTTATCATTCAGTGATTCATCCTTCTTCAGGATTCTAATGTATATTGCATGTCCACACACAAAGCGGTTGCTGTGGGTGCGCATTTTCAGATCTATGAAGAATTAATGTAATTCACATTAAACCCATCACGCTCTCCCCGGTGCCTAATGCTGTTATATGTTTGCAAGGACAGCACTGGGGTTGGAGTAGCAATCCTCTGTGAACCCAAATCACTTCTTGTTTATGTCTCTGTGTCATCAAGGGCTTTAATCCCTACCCTATGGAAATTCACCATGGAATGCCTAATTCACTGTGGCTGTTGACATTTAGAGTTGGTTGTGAGATCAGGACCAGAGTCAGGTGCTCTGAAGACAAAGACATCAGGAAGTTCAGCCACAGAGAAATGGGTATTGGGTGCTGAGCAAATCACAGGATGAATCCTGCAAACACCTGCAGCTGTGACAAGGAGGGACAGCAAAAGCTCCATTGTATCTAAAAGCTGAGGTGGTCAGGCATTTGGAATATCACCACCTGATGGAATTGTCTAAAGAGCAAATTGGTTTCCAGTAGATTTTCAGAGCACTCTAAGAACCTACCTTTCTTGTTTTTTTTATTCAGGTAGAGATGGCCACAAAAGCTTGTGGTTAAAAACAGCTGACAAAACATAAGCCCACAAGGGAGTTCTCAGCTCTGGAACATCAGATGTTGGACGAGCATCCATATCCCATCTCCTCCAGAAATAAGAGACAAGGGGAGTTGCAGCTCTAGGATTTCCCCAGGAAATGGTAAGTGTTGATCAGCACTGGGAGTTCAGCACCCCAGACTGAGGGTCCAGCTCTCAGCCTTGCTGCAGGGACCTGATTCCCATGTGCAGGTGTTTATTGGGGGCTCTTGGTTCTTCCCACCCACCTGCATCCTGCTGGGAGAGGGGAGCTGTTGTCCTTGGCAAGAGCTGCAGGACAAGGTCTCAGTTTCTGAAACAAGAGTCAGGAAGAGCTGTGGAAGTGAAGTCTTCCTGCCTATTACATTTCTGGATATTTCATGAAGTCCTGGGAATAGAGATATTTTAGAATTTAAAGTGTCAGTATCAAAGATTTGCTCCATCTATGTAGTTTCTCCCTGGTGTTTATTTTATCTAGCTTGGAAAAGCAATTTTGTGTTCTCCCTCTGAGTGTATATACGCGTGTATATGTGTGTATCTATAAAAAATGCACATATTTATAAAACACATATATACTACTTCCCTTAGTTTCAAAATGTCATTCCCTGTGGCCTTACCTCTATTACACACATCATTCATTAGATTATGAAAACCATTAATGTCAGGCAGCAGAACCCAAGGAATTCACTAAGGGAGCACCATTAGCATATCAAGTAGCTATTTCTCAGCTAAATATTCCTGACAGCCCTCATTACATATGATGGATGGGCTTTATAAGAGGTAGTATTTCCAGAAGAAAATAAAATCTCAGCATTCTACCACATGTGGCCCAATAACCAGATATCATTTTTTGACTGTCTGTTTGCATTTCTTTCCTTTTTTTTTCTTTCAAAATGAAAGAGTTGTAAAACTCACAAATAGATTAACTGCATAATTCAAAATTCATTAAAAATTGTGAGCCTAATTTAGCCTAGTTTCTGAATTCTGCACGTGCTTTAGTCATGCGATATCAAACCCTGTGTGTCATCCTAGCTGGATTGCCAGCAGCCTGTCAGAAATAAAGAGATATATAACTGAAAAAGCAAGTAAGTCTGGCTTTTAAAAAACCAAGTAATGCCAGAACTTTTTATGAGCTGAAACCCAAAATTTTCTGAGGCAAGGAACACAATTTTAAAAGAAAAAAAATTACTGTAGCCATGTCTTCAGGAGACAATGAATAGTTCTTGCAGCACCTCGTGGAAAATGGGCACAAGGAGGCACGAACAAGCACAGTGGGCACACGGGTGCCACCTGATCACACACCCTCGTGTGGGAATGCAGACCCCAGAACTTCGTTAAAATGGGGCAGGAAATAGTTTCAAATTTTCTGCTGTGCATTTTCCTTAAGCCTCAGTAGTGGACTCCCTGTACCAACAACATATTTGCCCCCTACAACTCTTGTGGTTCTTTCATGTACTGATTTAGTTTGTTTTGTTTTTTTTTTTTTTTTTTTCCCCAAATACTGCAATACAATTTGTCTAGCATGATTTATTATCAATACTGCTTAAATTTCGTGGTTCTCTGACCCTCTAAATCGGAAGTGATTTGACTTCAATGAGGCAGAGTACTCCTTTGCAAACCAAATTATAAAACAGCAGGGTATTAATTTTATTATTATTCAGAAATGAGCTTTATTGCAGAATCAGGAAATTGACTGGACACCTACTGCACAATGATCTCCAACGCTACATGTTGATGAGGCAGGAGGATGTATTCAGTTACTTTCTTTTTCCAAATTTCACTCCTTCCTGTTAACTTTTTAATTCCCGTTCATTAACCAGTTGCAGGAGGTTTTTATCCACTTTTATTTATGGGAAGAGTTTCACCAGTAAGAGAAAGAGGTTCATTAAACAAGTTATTTAAAAACAGAGAGAGAGAGAAACCATTCCTCAGAAAATTGCTATAATCATTCAAATAACATTTTTTTAACTCCCCAAGAAGCTTTCTTCACTCCAAGTCCCTTTCATCTGAGTATATTCTGTGACTCTGTGATTCTGTGTAATTCTTCAGTGTTTGAATGTACAAGTTCTGAGGTGCTGATAACACTCCTGTGGTACTTCCAACCAGTCCAGGAAAGAGACAGGAGTTTTTCAAAATGTCTCAGCATTTTAAGAGCTACTTTCGTGGGGTTTTTGGAGTTCAAACTGAACACCAAAATGAAGTGCACTCTTTTCTTAATGTGTGATACTTCAGAAATGCAGACTTCTCATCTCTTGGAAATGAGTGCTCTAAAGCAAATGAATTTTGCCACACAAATATTAAAGGGCCCAAAATAAATTCTCCTCTTTGACAACCCTGTCTGATACAATTATAAGCAATTATAAAACTATTGAAAAGCAGTTAGCTAGCATTTTCAACACTGTAGCACAGGACTCCTAGCCAAGATGTGTATTGAGATATCTTAGATTTTAATGGAGTTGTAATGAAATATAATGACAGTAATACTTACTGACTATGAGAGCACTAAAATGCTTACCATTACCTTTCTCACCCAATTCATTTCAACATGATATTAATACAATGCTAGTATTTATTATGCAAAACTAAAACTGTAAGGGCATATTTTCAAGACATACTATGAATATTTTTCTTCAGACTACTTTACATTTATTCTAGTCTCAACAGTTAAATTTAAATGAAAATGAGCAATTGCTCATAGAATGTCAATGCAAGAAAATCAACCCTGCCACATGTAGTTTCTGAAATGTTTATTAAATAAATAAATATTCAGTTCTCATCAGCCAGTGAGGACAATAAATCACAGCACACTTCACAGATTTTGTAAACTGTCAAGAGTCAATGTATTCATTGCTTTAATAATTATCTCTATGTCTTAATATATTATTATATTAGTTCTCATAACCCCACTGCCCAGACAATTGTTTCAGTAGGAGTTTATGTACAAAGATACAACATATCTTGAGAATTTAGAGTTGAGAATTCATTCAGTAAGGCTAAAACCTTAGTGTTCCCTAGCTAGGTACCACTTCAAAAGTCTTTCCACTGAACTGCAGGAGTCAACAGGTGTGGGGCAGAAGGTACTCAAGATACACCAGAACAGCCATTGGACTAATTCTTCCACTGGAAGGATTTTCATGTGCTCTTCTTTGTGGTTTCTCTATCTGCAAAAGAGGGACACTAATGCTGTTGTAAAAGTCTTCTTTTATTTTTGTCTTCTATTGTAAAATATTGTCAGGCTTACATACAAGAAAAATATTAAAGTCAAATCCAGAAATAGTTATAGGTTAGTAAATAAATTCACTTTTGTAACTCTTGAAGAGCAGAATAGCAGTTTTTCCTGTATTATTAGAAAAAAAAAGAGATCAGACTTGCTTCTTCTCCTTATAAGTTCCTATGCATCTTTCCACACAGAGTGACTGATGATTCAGTCATTAGCGTGCTTCTGGACCTCAGACTTGACAAATGTCATTCACATTGCATTTCAGTCACAAGAATGTTAGAAAATAATTGGACATTTTCACTATACAGACATTCCTGCAGCACATCTCCAGACTGTAGACAGAGGAATGTACAGTACTGCTGAGTATTGTAATGAGTTAGATCTGAGAATATGCAATAGCTTACAGAATATTTTCAGGGTGGTTTACAAATATTTTCATGTTGTAGTGTGTTGTTTTAAAATTAACACAATGATAAGAAGCAATAACTGGAGGGTCCTAGATTTCACAGGGTGTATGTCAGCAAACAGAACACTTTATTGCCATTTCCACCTTGGGCTGTCCCTGTCCCTGAGCAGTGTGTGCACACAAGCAATGGCTGACGGCAGGAGCACACAGCCTCAGTGGGATGCTCCCTTTTGCCTTTATTGGAGACAGGCTGGAAGCAGGGCAGTGCTTGCAGGTGCCCCTCCATGCACCCCACTGCGCTGACAGCCAGTGGGCTCTGCAGACACACAGCAGCAGCCCAGGAAATGTTTGATGGCAGCGCTGCCACTGGCACCGACATTACTTTTACATGGATTTACACCTGCACAGTGAATAAAAACAAGAGCAGTACAGACATAAGTGGCATGATTACACATTAAAGCAGCAGGAGCCTGTAACAGATGAGCAGACTGCCTTCAAGCCAGCCCTGCTCATTGTGGTGCTTGCTGTGAAGATCTTCAAGAGATGCTCTTGCCCTTTCTCTCTGACTTTGACCCCCCAGCCATTTAATCCCAGCTGATTCCTTTCCCACTTGGAGGACTGAGTAGTTTGTGCTTCCACAGACACACAGCAAATCTCAGGTCAGCAGACCAATTCCAGTCAGCATTTCACTTCCACAGTGTGTGGTGCAGGAAAAAGGAAAAAGAGCAGAAATTAAATGCTTTATTCATATCTTCATCTGCATTTGGGAAAACGTGCAGTGCAGCTCCAAAACACATAGTTTTCTTCTAACATAGTGTAGGTCATTGGCTGGGTCAGAATTGTTCCCAGATTATTCCAATGTCTCTTTTACAGGTGAGAGTGTACCTGGCAATGTCAGGCTCTGATAGCTTGACGTGGTGTCTGCTTTGTGGGCAGATATGTCAAAATAGGAGGTCTAAGTCTCTGCTGTGAATTCTTCCCTGTTGAGAAAATGGCTAACAATTTTCTGTACAACATTTCTGTGTTGCTTTCTCTCTTTCAAGTCTATAAAAAGCAGACATGTATTAGAGCCCTCAGAAGCACTGCTTTTTAGGAGATTCCTATTTCTTAGTGAAGTTTTTCACACTGGCAGTTAGTCAGGAGGAAGAGTAAGAGCAACATAAGGATACTCCTAGTGGAATGAGAAACAGAACTATAAAGAGGAATAAAATAAAGGAGATGTGAGATAAATGTGAATGAAAGAATGAGAAAAAACCCTGGAAAGCAGAGAAAGACAGTGACAAATGCTGGTAGAGATTCATAAGGAAAAATTGAAAAATTATATAAAGGAGAGGAATGTAAAGGAAAATTCTGTAAACCATGGTAGGAGATAGGGAGAAAAGAAACAAAAAATGGAAAAAGTATATGAGAAGGGACAAATAAAATAGTAATAAAGGTTTCTTCAAGGCTGGGTTCTGTAAATGAGCAAAGGGAAGAAGATACTGAGAGAGTGATTGTGCACAGCCTGGAGAAGTCTGGGAGTAGGGATACAGTGCTGCCCTTCAGCAAATACACAGCACTCTCATCCAAAACAGACACTGCCCAGAGCCTTTACACTTGCCTGAAATAAAGCTTCAGGCCAGATGATGGAGAGAAGCTAGTGCAGGTGCCAGTTATGCATGATCTTCCTTTAACTGCAAAAGATAATGCATGAAGAGTTGACTCCCTGTACAGCACCTGAAACTGCGGCCGCAGAAATCTGGTAGCCCTGCCTCACCAACTGAATACTAGATTATTTCACACTTCTTTACCAGTGATTTTTAGCCAATTATCCTTCTATTTCTAACATCTTCATTTGCCTGATTACCATAAATTTCCCACAGCACCTTCCATAATAACCTAGGATAAACAGAAGCACCAGCATGTGGAAATTAGGAAAGATAAACAGAACTAGAATTATATAATCATATCCTCCTCCCTACAGAGAGCCAAAAGGATATTAATCTTTTGTTGTATGCATTTGGAAACTTTAATAATATGGTAAAAATAAAAAAAAAACCACTTTTACATAAGTCCATCTCTTAATTCATTAAGTAATACAGGAATATCATATTGCATAGGGAAACACTGTGTTTAAAAATAAAAGCCAAAGCTAACAGTATTTAAAACAGCAGTTTTAAAACAGTACCAAAAACCTCTAATTCTCTGTGATGTGTCTCTAGCTTTTGAGGATTTTTTCCACTAATATTTTAGGTCTTTTCCCTCTCTTTTTCTTCCTCCCTTTTTCTAGCCCTCTCCTCTCCCAAATGGGAATGGAGAAATATGAAAACTGAGCAGAAAAAGAATAACTGTCTTCATCCAGAAATGTGCTCTTACCAGAGCTGACATAAAGAAATGAACTGTCATTCTCATCCTAAAAAGAAGTAGGAAGTATAGGCACAGAATTTTTAGGACGCTTGTGCCTCAAGCTTGCAAAAAGTATTCAGCTGACCATAGCAAAACATTGAGAATGGCTGAATTTAGTCATTAGGAAAATTTGCCTTTTTTCTTCCCGCTTCAGTCCTTCCTTCCTAGTGACTGTGATCTGCCATTATCATGACTTGCACGTAAGTCTGAAGATGAATTAAAAAGCATGGCATGATTACCAAGCACATCCATTCCACCAAAACACATATTTCAAATTTAGGATTCTGCCTGGGAGAGAAATAGGTATCTATCAATGGCTGTGAATTTGAGCAAGAGTAGCTGACTAGACTCAGGTGAAGAAGTGCAGAGAAATATCTTGTGGATCACAATGATTAATTTCTCTGTGTTTATAGACTCACAATACATTAAAATTATTTGCTTCCCTGTATGTGTAAGTGAAGACTGTTCACTATTTGCCTTAGAGGGAAAGGGCTTGAATAAAAAAAAAAAAAAAAAAAAAAAAAAAAAAAAAAAAAAAAAAAGAAGTCAGACTGGTTCTAATTCAGAAATACTGGACAAGTAAATGGGCCTCCTTTTTTCACAGTAATACTTCCATGCAGGGATATATGTCGGTGCAGTTTGCCCTTTGCAAGTGCCATATTTTTCTTTACATGCAATTATCCTCTTCTATACACACTTCAGTGAGTTAGTGCCAGCATAAAACCTGCAGGTTGCATGGCACACCGTGCTTCTACTGCCCTGAAACCGCAACAAACCTACAACGCCACTTTTAAAACCTTCTAAACCCCTTGAAGTCAACTTATATCGATTTCTTTACTATGCACCAAAGATGCCTTATATGACAAACAGAATATCCATGTTTTTCTCATCCTACCAGCCAGAGTCACATGAAATTCAAAAAGTACAAATGAGAAATCAACCTCTTTTTTAGCAGTCCAGGGCAGTTATGATTTGGACAAATTAGCAAAAAATCTTGTTTTCTCTCATTCTGTAAAACCATTCAAGCAGAAATCAGCTATTTACAAGTCAGATTGGTCAAATTCTATGTCCTCTCCAGTGAAAAGATATTACTCTAAATCATTCTTTAGTTCTAAAGAAAATCTAAAGTACATTTAAAAATACAGATTTATAACACATCTCTTATCATTGTATAAGTGGTAAACTGTCCATCTACACTATTAGTGTAAATTTTACATTATTCAACATAATGGAAAGAAAAGAAACTGCAGGTTTTTTCCTACATGGTTCATGACTTTGCTGTCATGGTTTTCCTTTTGAGATGCAGTTGTCATGCTGCATTCAATTACACATCACAGTTTTCTCAAAAACATGAGATACTTCCTTGCTGTACAGAATGTGAGAGCTGAACTGTGCCCCTTTCTTTGCAGCTGATTCAGAGTGTATTTCCCGACATCTCAAGTTGGAAGCAGTATTGAAAACACTACAATATATCTGTTTAGGTGACAGGATGAATGCCAAACTCCTGAGGCTCAGCCTAAATCAACCCGTTCATTTTATTTGGTTTGGTCCTCAGAACCAGGGAACAAATAACACACCTTAATCTATTAATTTTTATGAAATATTGTGCCTGAGGAAATCTTTTGAAAACATGGGCTATTCAAATGTTTGTGGTAGATACCATAGAGGTGCTTGCCACAAGAGACATATGAATCTTTAATTTGTCCCTCAGTGGCTGGATTTTCTGTGGAGGAGATCCAGAGAAAATCCCCAAACTAATTAAGCAGAAATCCAACATTATTAAGCTTTGTCTTGCGAGGCACAGAGAAGAGCAGCCTGATCTTAGCAGTGCACAGCAGCAGGGAGAGAGAACAGCTCTGCCCCAAACCCTTCCCTGCTCAGCACAGTCTGCTGGGCTCTGGGGCTCACTGCTCACAGCAGCTCTTGGGCACCCTTTAGAGAATTACCCATCTCAGATAAATATTCTGGAGGGATTAGATTCTCACAATGTGCTGCAGTTTATTCTGTCTGGGTTGAGTCTTACAAAATTACAAAATCCCTCTCATAACTACTGTCATGTTGACAGCCTGAGGAAAGACAAAGGACTGGAAAAACAAGGTGGAGTTGTCTTATGGTGATTCCTGTAGGTCACAACAGTAGTGGCAGGGGGAAATTTTCTTTCCTCCTAATCTGTTCACATGAAGATTTTTCAATTCATTTTCCACAGCCAATGCATTTTAATTAAAGAAATTATGTGGGGGGGGAAAAGAAATCACAAACTGGAAACAGAGAAAGGAAGCAAGACTTTTTTTCTCTGGTGCAGAAAAAGGGCAAAATCTACCTACACAGGTCCTAATATTTGCAGATAATCACAAGTATGAAAAATGGCAAGGGAATGTCATTGTGGAATGGGTCAGTACCATACCATTCATTGTTGGTTTAGGGCCTGGTTTGAATTTGGAAAAAATTTCCTTTCATAGGACTGCCTTATTAAGATAACCCAGTAAAAATCAAAAACGTTAACTTAATGGAAATAATTTGATTACATTTTGTTAGATCTTTCCATTAACAATATTGACTTTTAGTGGTTTTTGTTAATTAGACATTAATGAAAACATAAAACAATTAGCAGTAGAGTGACCAGTTTAAGGTCAGGATGCTTAGGGACCTGACAGCTGAGAGTAAAACCAGTTCCCAGAGGTACCTTCTCAGGCTGGGCTGGGGAAAAACTTCATTATGTCTGTGGAGAGGAAGTTTAAAAATGCTCTTATGGGTTGCATTCCCACCTTCATCCAAACTTGAATATTCAAATGCATCTGTCATTGGTGTTGGATTAGCTACTGCAAACACAGGCTTGAGACATAACCCCATCCTGTGTGGTTTTTTTAATTGAATTTTGATAAAAACTGAAAACCACAGCTGGTTTCTTAACTGTTCCCTGTTACCATCAGAGACTTTTTCAATTTCAGCAGAAGGCACTGTGCTTTCCCTCAGCAATATTGCAACCTGTGTGCAACTGCCCTCAGAAAAACCCTCAGAAGTTCATGTAACAATGTGAGAATTGTTCTAGATAACGAGCAGTAACCCATCTGCCCACCTTTCAGGCTGGTCCCTTTCATATTCTCCATATCTTACCCAATGCAATATTGAAAATAAATGAAATTTTCCTGCTGTTGATGCAGCTGCAGTTTCTTCTAAGGAATCTTCTCTTCAGCACCCAACCAACAAATCCAGTTTATCAAAGTCTATTAAGAAAAAAACTTTCAGCCTCTCTAGATAGGCATGAACTACATCAGAAATGCAGCTTTCAGGACTAGAGCACTATGACATTTGCTGCACCAATATGTTTAGTGCTTTTCCTTTTAATATTAGCATATAGATATTTGAAGTTCACTTATGCATAGGCATAAATCTGAAGTAGCAGGCAGTTATTCCTCACCTTAATGTGCAAATGAAGCCTAACAGACTTCTCTTTAATTACTGATGTTCTTCAAGTCAAGAAGTGCCTAAAGAACTATATCTGAATTTGGCCTGCAGGAATTCTGGTAGGTTTCTCATAGTTTAATCTTTTTTGGGCATAACTATTCCTAAATGCATTAACAGTTTCTTTATTCCATACACGTTCTGTCAAGTCTTACTTTTAAAGTTATAAGAATTATGTACTTCTTACTACAAAGCCTAATTCTTTTGAGTCAGGCTGTAAAATTGTCCAAAATATTGTTTTTGAGCTTGATCAAGTAGTTTTTCATTGTTTTCATCAACTCATTTCAGCAATCTTTTATGTTTGGCATCATAAGGCATTTTATATAGCTTTCAGAAACATTTTTCTACTTCTTTTTCACACTTTTTCCCATTTTTAAAAGTATGTGAGTATTCCACCCCCACATATGAGTCTGAAGTTCTGATCACAACTGAGAGGATGACTCATCGATGCCATATGAGACCAATATTTTCAAATTATTAAGTCCTGCTTTGCTTTACTTTTTTTCATATAGCATAAACCAGAATGTCACTCATAGGAGTATGCTAAGTTCTTCTGTAGACCAAGACATCCTGACTGCTACTTTTTGATACCTGGACAAGCAGATCGTGTGTCTGGTTGTTCCTGTGAATATCCAGGCTGATAGGTTTCCACAGTGAAAGAAGAACCGGTTTTTTAATTTACATTCATATAGTTTGAGTGAAAGCATTGTGAATTAAATACATCTGATTGGATATTACCAATTTTTTTATATGTATAAAAGACCATGAAGCAAGGAGAGGGAAGAACTTAATCACCATCTATGACTTTATTGCTTTAAGTGATGCAGGATAAAAAGATGTGTTGTACTGTTGTTTTCTGCCTCCTGATTTGTTAACATGAGTTAATTTTATTTGCTCTTGAGTAGATTTTCCACAGCTGCCTCTTTTTACACTTGATCTTCCCGCTTGATAGAGTCCCACCACAGACAGACCCAGCACACGTGCTGCTCAGCTGCTGCGTGTGTCCTTCAGTCCCCTTTAATTGCTGCACAGTTTGCACTCTTCCCAGGGACTCCACAAGGACAGAGTTTGTGCAGGCAGGATGCCAGAGCAATCCTCACTGCAAAGGCAGATGTTCCATTCCATCGGTCACCTGGCTGGTGTGGTCCTGCCGAGGGAGAACGGGAGAGAGCTCTGCCTCTTCCTCAGATCAGACACACAGTCAGCTGGCCACTAACTCAACTCCCTCCCATTCCTGAAGTGAATTGGTTTCCTCACCATTCATTTGGAAATAATTTGAAAGCAAAACAAGCAAAGCACATCAAAATAATTGAAACCCTGGGTTAAAAAAAAAAAAAAAAAAGAAAAAAAAAAGGCAAACCACTCCACTGAAGCTTTGAACACTTAATAAATTGCTTCTCAGTTAAGACATTCTTGAAAGACACATACAGCAAAATGCTGTCATCTGAATTATTAAAAAAAAAGTATGATGATTGTGCTTGTTAATTGTGTTTGTTTTCTTATGACTAATTTATTAAGGACGATTGAGAAAGCTAAAGCATTTGAACTGATTTTCCATTTGTTTGGCTATTAAAGTTCCTCTGTGAAATGTATGTTTACTTAAAGTATCTCCAGCTACCCATTTACAATACATTTGTTAAATTAGTTAAGAGACTTTAATTGGGCATTGGGGATTTGTTGTGCTATTCCCAATTCTGTTTACTAAAAATACATGAGAACAGTGAGCAATTTATTTATAACCTTGTTATATTAGGCCATTACCATCACCAGAGTTTTTTTCTTAACATATTTTTAATTTGCATTGACAGAATTCAAGTCATGTTTGTTTTTCATTCTGTTTTTATTACAGTAGCCTGAAAACTGTTTCTAGTTAGATGCAGCGGAACCACATATTTTATTTGGAACAGTGTTCATAACATTTGGAACAGTTATTGTGGATGTGGACCACCCCCAAAAAAGCAACAATATTGAATCAGCACAAGAGAATGCTGTCTTTCTTTTGCATCCCATTAAGGTAAATAGTTTGAGCAGTTAAATATACTTAAGGTTGAAAATGCACTGTACTTCATTGCCATTATCATCAAACAGACACTTCCCTATTTTGATCTGATCCTGGTCTTTTCACACCGATTAAAACACAGCAAGCCAATGAAACTCCTATGGCAAGACTTTGATTCCAGTGCCCCCTGTGTGTCTGGACCCCTTTTCAGACAGTCCATTCAGAGCCAGGATCAAGTTATTTCTAAAGCTGGCTTACTGTTAGAACCATGTCCAGGCAGATCTCTGTGCTCACCCAGAGCCTGGGGAAACTCACTGGACTGCAACACCAAGGAAAGCGGTTCATTCCCAGGAAACAGCACGTAATTAAATGTTTCAACTTTCCAGAACTAATTTTTTCTGTCTTGTTAAATGCAGTTGCTTTACCAGAATTTTCACTGCAGCTGACACTGATCTGTTTTGATGGGATGAGTGAGTAAGTTAACAGCTGTAAATGTTGACAAGTAATTTATTTAAGCTGTTGTAGAGGTAAGACTGCTTTTATGGTAGGGGAAATCAACACCCTACTCTCTATGCCAAATATTTTTACTGAACATAATGTCGTTTGAAGCCTGAGTTTGCTTTTTTTTCTATAGCCCAAAGAGCAGTGTTCTGTTGTTATAAAAAAATTGCAGTCATTTTTCAAAGGACTGTGTAGCCCTGGTACATGAGGCTAGTCCTGAACTGGTGTGAATTAGCATAAATGTCCATTTCAATTGAGCTATTCCACTTTACACTAGCTGACAAATATGTATTGTTTAGTGGAGAAGACAACCTTAAGAAAAACAAGATACTTCAGAGGGGGACATAAAAGAGAAGCATGATCATCACAGACACATCCTCCAAAATGCATGCAAGGTAATGTTTCTTCCTCTTTTCCTGCAAACTATTCTAATCTGCAGATATTATTATATGTCACAAAACTTCAGATTGTGCATCACTTCATCTAATTTACATTTGGGGGTTAGTTTACCTTTCTGGCTACCTTAACATCAGAAACTTCTCTCTAAACCTGGCCAGCTTTAGTTCTACTCATTGATTAGAGCTATCCTTGGTTTTTTGTGGAATGCTAAACCTCATCCTTCTTCTGAGGGCCTAAAATGAGTGTCAGTCAGTGTGCAGAACCAACTTCTTGTAAGACCACAAATTCTTCCTGCTGAACTAGGACCTGGTTTGATTTTTAAAATACATTCAGAATAGTTTTACTTAGGTTAAAACTTTTAGTTTTTAAGAGTGCTCCAAGCACATGGAAATAAAAGTGAAAAAAAAGCTTAATGAGTCCTTTTGGGGTTTATGACTGCAATCAAAAGCTAAGAAAGAATAGATGTAATAAACCAGTTGACAGTACTGTACATCCTGGCATAAGCAGCACAGGGGAGGGTATTTGCCTGACTTTGATGGAAACTTATTGCTAAATCTTATGTTCAACTAGAAATGAAAATTAATACACTTGTATGATTTTTCTTAAAAGACCATGTATATTGAAAAATGTATAACAGCAGTGGGAAAATATGGAGACAGTTTTAAATAGTGAAGATGTTGTTTAAATTGCTGAGTTGATTTTTATGTTGTTTACTTCCATGTTATTTCACATAGCTTAAAGCAGATACAGTTTTAAATCCCGGGCAAGATAAACACTGGTTAGAAATTTGGAAAAAAAAAACCCAACAAAAAAAGCAAGTAAAAATGACAAACATCTCACAGAGCTTATCAGGAAGTGTCAAGAGCAGCCTTCTTGGTGAACAAAGAGTTTAGCAGCCAGCAGCTAATATTCTCACAATGCCATCCTGACAAATTTAGCACTCCAAATCCTGAGAGCCCAGATTTATACCCATCTGGCAATACTGAGAGACAAACACTCGTGTATCAGATGTGCTGCAGAGTCACATTCCCGTGCAGAGAGGAACAGCCATCCTGTTTTGATCCCGAGCTATCTCCAAGCATTGCTCATTTCCTGATTTCCTTGTCCTGGGCATTGTGCTCTGCCTCACCAGGGGAGACACATCCAGCCATCTGAAGCTGCTGGAGAGCACTCACAGACAGGCAATGTGGGGAAGCAAGCTCATGCCAACAATACTGAAAGATGCCTGCAAAGGACACGGGAGTATGTTGGCTTTTGTGGCATGAGTTAACAAATAATGCAGCTTTACAGCAGAGAGCAAGCAGAGATGACAGACCTGTGGGCTGGCTAACACAGCTTCAAGGGATGAATCTAGGGTTACATTCGAGTTCCAGGGAGTTTCTTGCACAGGAAATATATTTGCAGTGATAGAGGAAAATGTTTCTTTTCTAATGCAATCAGTGTTGGTTCCAGTCTTTCCCAAGTGCATAGTTTTATTTCTATACTAAATGCAATGGCAGAAGATCAAAAACCAGATGGGATCTTCTGATCTGCTCATTTTCTTCCTGTAGTAGGAAAGCAGGGCAGCAGAACAACATTCCCTGAGCAGGTGACTTCTTGACCAAAACTGACCTTAGCAGAAGCTCATAGTGTAGACTTCCCACTTTATTTATCTAGGAAATAGGAATAATGCCTTCCACACAGATTTGGGGATTTACTGATTTGATCCCTGACCAGAGAATGTCTTTCCTAAACTTTTCTAAAGTGTCTAAAATTAATGGTCTGTTTTCATATAGGAATTCTTCCTTACATTTCTCATGTTGATGGGGGATCTGTGCCATTTAAGAGTAATTTTTATTATATCAAGAAATCCCTCTAGTGAAAAAAATACATAATTTGCCCTGGAATTAATTTCTTTGAATAAAAATGCCCCTTTTTCAGTGTAATTAGAACTCAGGCTCATCTCAGGCTTTCAGGAAGTTTTCCTGGAAAGGAAAGGGAACTACAAAAAACTCATCCACCAGACTGCACAAAGATCCACAAGGGCCAGTTAAATGAAGTCAGGTTACCTTCTGCAAAGGCTGGTCTAAACTTTTGGCCCTGCAATGGCAGGAATGAGGAAGGAAATAAGAAAAGAAAAAAGAAACGAAGGAAGGAAAAAGATTGAGGCACACAGGGAATATACAAGAGAGGTACTGCTGTACAGATGTCTAACTTAACAAAAATGCTCTGTGTATAACCAAGGAAAGAAGTGAACACAACAGCCAGTAATTATTACCCAGACAGAATATTAATGAAATAATAATAAGAGCAACAAGAACATTATCATCTCAGTGTTAATTTTGGCAGCCTTCACAATATAAATTGCATTGTTCCAAGGGGCATCCTTTCCCAGTATTCAATATGACCCTAGAACCGGCCTTGTGTAATAATGCCATGTTATGAAGTGGAAATATTTATACATTCATTTGACTTCTGTTATACATACATACCTGCATTTAGAGGAGCAGTTCAGTCATGCATAAGAATCTGTAGTTAAAGGATTCAAGTCATACTTATCTAAGCATCAGTAGCTAGATTTTCAGGGGAACTCAGGATATAACTTCCTCCTTATTTCAACAGTAACTAAATAACAATGACATATTTAAGTTTCTTGTTTTATATACAGGAAATTAACTTCAGTCATTAACTTGCCCCCTCAAACAAACCAACCTATACCATGGATATACAATATATATGCCTATATATCTCTCTATTAGTCTCTATAGCACACACAGTTTGAAATAATGAGGTCTAATGAGCCCTTTGAGACACACAAATGATTGAAAATATAAAACACCAAATTGTCATGTTAATGACACCTCTAAAGGGAACAGCAGGAATCAGAAAATAAAACTCGACCAAATGCTGAACCTAACAACTCCCCGGTGTGGAATGGCAGTCTAGGAGAGAGTAATAATGAGATCAAATACAAATTGCAATATGAAAAGTGAAAATTCAATATGCAATATGAATAATACAAAATTACACTAGCAAGGAGACATCCTCTATTAGTAGAATTTCCTACAGTATATGAATTCACCTACTTTATGGAACACACCCAGGTCCTTTATATTTCCTAAATTTACCTTATGGTAGTTATTTTCATGTGTACCAGAACACTTCAGAGGCAGTAAAAGGCCATGTTAGCAGAAGGCCTCCACCTTCATTCCATCTCTTCAGGGCTGGCTGCACAGACACTCTCCAGACAGAGCCTAGGCAGGGTCCAGACCTTCCCTGAGCAGCACCACATTTGAGCAGTGCCAATACAGGGTAGAAGCAGCAGTTGAGAAGGAAACTCAACCATCATCTTATTGCAGCTGGCAGCAACAGTTTACTGGAAAGCAAACATGCACAGGCTACAGCTGCTGATGAACAAAAAGTCCTTCACATAAATAAAATTAATCCTTGTGGTATGCAGATACCCTTTTTGAAGAGATGCTCTTTTATTTGATGTGCTGTCCCCTGAAATCCCCTAAAACCATGTTGTAAGGAAAAAAATAGTAATTCCATTTTCTTCTGATATATCATAAACTAAAGGTTCCTCATGTATTGTTTGCTTCTGAAATGAAGGGCAAAGAGCATTTCAGTAGTACACCTTAAATCAGCAACAACACTTGACAGTGTCCCTGGCCTTTATGGATACCAGGGATGTCAAATCTCCTCCTGCTTATGTCTAGAGACATTCTGTGCAGCACAGTGCTGGGAAGATTTGACTGCACTATTTGCTCTCATTTGTGTTTCTGAATTGGATTTGGCACAGTAGGGAACGGTCCTGAGCAATTTATTTTCTCCAGCCATGCTGTTCACATCCTCTCACCCCTGGGGACGGAGAGGAAATCTTTGACAGGTAGACAGCTCCCTGTGTATAAAAAACAATTCCTAATGTCAGCCAGAAATCAGTAGTTGGCCAACTGTAGGAAATAGAGTGAAGTAAAAGAAGGAGCAAAGGAAAGATATTTGAGATGAATTTGCATCCAGGGACAATACATGAGACAAGTGGCTGCCTACCAACACACCTGTGTGCGCAATGGGGGCTAGGAATTGCCATATTGGTATTTATATCTTAGGTGGGATTTCCTGCTGAGATGACCAAAGCTGTACTCAGTGCTTTAATTGCCATTAGCTGGAGTAATTTATTCTAGTCAAATAAAAATGTCACTAATGAAAACTGCTGTTGCTGACATGCTGATTTTTTGCAACACTGACACATGCCAACACCAGCATTAATGAAGCTGTTTGGTTGTTTCTCAAAGAAATGTTGCTCAAAATGATACATCACTCAAAATTTTTTGTAAATTCTTACAAAAATTCTACACATATAGCTCTACCCATTCTATCTAGGAATGTTTTAGCAAGGCTACATTATTTTTATTATGACTAGAACTTACCTAATTTTGCAAAAGACAATATTACTGAACTTTAAACTAGGTATTAGGTCTTTTTCTTACTTACTGATACAGGCTCTTATTTGTTTAAGGCACTTAAAAATCCTGTATTTATTCAAAACTAAATTTGCATTTTTATGTACTTCCATGAACAAGAATCCTTTCTGGCATAAAAATATTCACCCTTGTAAAGAAGGCAGCAGAAGACCAAGACACTGAAGTTCCAAATATTTACTTTGACCAAATGATTACATTCAAACAGCAACAGAAGACATCATAATCACCATTCAAATCTTTGCAGATATTCCATGATGCTGTGCTCAAGCACCAAATTCCACATAGACGTGAAAATAAAAAATATATAGCTGGGCATAAAATAGTGAATTGTCACTCCACCATAATTGATATTCACAATTGTTTTAATAACAAAGGCTTTTAGGGAAAAGAAAAAGAAGATAAGCTATTATATTAAGGTATCTAGTTCAGTACAGGAATAGCTAACAAATAGGTAAAATTTCCTACATAAGAATTTATTATAAGGAATTGAACAGTAAATCTGGAGGCCTTGAACTTGCAGGCATTCCAGTAATTCTAAGTTTTGCATTTGAGAAACAACGCTGCCTTCATTATTTTCTACTTCAGTGATTCTGAGCAGGAAGAATTTAGGTCAGCAGTGAGTCTGAGTTACTGCTGATAACTCGACAAATAAAATTCTGCCCTATACTTCATTCTAGGAAAATAAGGGAGCACAGGGCAAGGAAATTACCTATCTTTTAAGACAGGTAGAAGACAAGAATCTGTTAGTCATTGCATTTGTATTTTGAAATTACTTTTGAAGACAGAGTAATGGACTTTCCATACTGAGCTTGAGACACATAAGACAGCATCAGAGACCTGGCCATGTTTGCCTCTGTTGGTCCATGGCATGTGAACCTCATATTCAGATAAATTCACAGGTATATTTGGGACATCTGGCATAAGAATTAACTAAATGGTGATAAGAAGTTTCTTTAACTCTGCTAAATATGGCAGTGACTTAGAAGTACAAGAGGAAGTATTTATTTTCCTGTGGTGGTGAGAAGAAAAGTTGAGGGTCATTTTAAATATTTGTTGCTTTTCTCCCATAAGTTCAGTATATTCATATATGTGGCTAGTTTTGCAATATATAATAAAAATAAATGTCTATAAGAAAACATTCTTGAATTTAAACTATACTGCTGTAACTGTGCAGTCCCAGAACAATTGTAGGTGGAGGTAAAAGTCTCCTCTCATTCCTCAGTCCTCTGGTCCGAGAAAATAGTTTATTGTCCTCCAGGGAACACCAAAATATGTGAATTAACACATGTTGAAAAACACTACTTTAGTTCATCCTTAACCCTGGTGGTACCTGCCAGATTTTCAGTTGTGCACATCCCAGTGAAACCACCACGATTTAGGCACACTCTTCTGCTCTGCGTGTCAGTCAGCAAAGGCGAGCATAAAAACGAAGGACCTAACCATGTAAAAATCAGGCTTCACGCTATTGTAAATTGCCTTGTAAGTTTTATTGGCATTTATACTTCCATTTCTTCCTTTTACTGTCTCTCACCACATTTTTTTCTCTTATATATAAAGTATGGCTTTTTTTTAAACTGAGTTTACCTAAGTGCTCTTTCTTGACTGTAAAGGAGAAAAACTAAACCTGGAAGGAAAAGCCATTACTTTTCAAGTACTTCTTCCTTTAAAAACATCCAAGGTATTCAATATGTTAATTAAATTTTAATTAGCCATTTCCTTTGTGCTAAGAAAATTCTTATTTTATTGCTAGAACAAGCAACTTAGGACAGCATGACACAATCTTTAGAAAGCAAGCTACTAGTTCTTCTTTGCAGGAGAAAAAAAAGCCACATTAGGAGAGGAAAGTTATGCTGAAGTGTTCAGAACTACAAAATGTACCTTGAGCTGGCACAGAGCAAAAAAAGGCTTTGATGTTTTAATGTGTGTCCCTGCTACTAGGTGTTCTGTGTTGCCTGACAAAACAGACACTTAGGAGAGTCTCTGCATCTTTAGTCAAGGAGAAATCTCAGTCCCATCAAATCCACAGGTTGAAGGGAGTTTGCTGCAGTCAGGATTACACCCAAGTCATTTGTCCAACCTTTCTTCTTAACTCTTCATGTTTGCAGTCCTTTCAAATCAGTATCAGAAGAGACCTAAACAGAAACTGAGTTTTGGCTGCCACAGTCAAAAAGTCTGAAAATGAACAGAGGCAGTGCTCATCCCCTTCCCTAAGCCCATCACATCCAACCATAAAAGTTGTCTGTCTGTTCCTCAGTTTCTCCTGAACATGTACTGGAGTTCACATTTCACCTTTTAGAACACATTCCTCACCCAGTTTAGGTGTAGGTCAGTCCTTGTGCTCAGATTCCCCTGAAACCTTTCCCCTCTATAGCTTACAGACACCATGCACATGTCCCTGCCCTGTGACTTTAGCAGGCTGTGCAGGTGAGGCCTTTCAGGCATTTTCCATGCTGGTTCAGCCAAAGCAATCCTGAGGTTTGAGATGCTTGAAGACAAGCTCTGGGAACTTGGATTGAGCACTGCACTAACAAGGCTGAGCAGGACACAGCCACAGCAGGCAGCATCTGCCATAGGGAATCATTCCCCTTCCCTCTGACCATGTTACTGACCTGCTGCACTGCTTTTCACTACCTCTGGAAAGAGCATGGCTGATGTTCTTTCATCATCATTTGTGTGCAGAGCTTTCCCAAATCTGTATGAAGTTAGCATGCTACAACCCTTCCCACATCTCGTCCCATTTTCTAGTCATCTCCCTGCCTTTAGACACAATTTGCTTTAAAATGTCTCTGAATTTTCCATCGTGCTAAATTTATATTAAAACCCCTGCTGCTGGCAAAATCACTTTTAATTCAGACATGAATTAACATGTTAGTTGCCATGTTTGCAGTGAATAACAAGTTCCATAAACCCAGCTGAGGCTGAGGTAAAGGCTCCATTCAGCACAAAGGTCATTCCTACTTCACTTATGATCTCTGCCCATCTTCACAGCAGAAAGATGTCAGTTCCTTCAATTTTCTTTTAGGTGATGCCACATTGCCAGTCATATATTAAACATTTGAGGTGCTTAATCTTATTTGATTTAAAATTAAGTGCTTTGAAAGCTTTACTTTTGAATTTCCATTTGCCAAAAGCAAAAAATCACATCATTCTTAATTTGCAGTGAATAAGAAAAGAATTACTTCTGCAGAAGCAAGGTGCCTGTCTCAATCCTTGCAGCCTTATCACATTTAAAAATAAAATTTGTGCTTTATGGTAGTATTGCAGACACCACAGCTCTCTACCAGCTAAGATACAATATTACAGTAAGATTAATTTTGCCAAAAAAGTGTGAAATGATTTGACTATTGAAATAAGATGGTATAAATTTTCAAAGTTGGGATAATTGAACATACTTTATTAGAACATCTTAAAGGGATGTGGCCAAGTGAAAAGGCACATTTCTAGTTTTGTAAAGTGGAATAATTCCTTGAGCCACTGGAAAGAATTGATTTTTGTGTCTTTTGTTACGGAAGTATATTAGAAGTTTAAAGATGAAAAAGGCCTATTATTTCATCCAACACATAGAAGTATTTTCACAAAAGCTTTGTTGAAGAAAATTTTAAAGAGCTCATCGAATAGTATTTTCAGTGTTTCTTAAATATTTTGCAATCTGCTAAATTTTAGTGTAAGGACATTTTCTTTTCTTAAGTCTACCCTCTTTCATCCAACAATTTGGAATCTTTTCAAAATGAAATCCTGGGAATTTTGTTACTGACCAAAGGATTTGTTTTCCCTCTTAAGGTCTGGCTGTCTTTCAATTTTTTTTCATATATAGCCATTGTGCAACCCCATTAAAAAGCATTACAGAGCTTCCCAGATTTGGGACCATTTATCCAGCTGAAGAACTACTGCTGTTAATAGCTTCTTCCCACTGTTGTCTGCAGGGCTAGGAAGTCAAAATGTACATATTCATTCCCATTTTCAGCCCATTCTCCCCCTTACTTGCTGACATATAAAAAGTCAACTCTCTCTTCCCAGCATCAGGATTCATTTCTCCCATGTGGTTAGAAAACCAAGGTTATAAAACCTTGGTTCTGTGGCACACAGAACCATGCAGCAGGTACTTTGGTGGACATGCAGACACATTTGGTGGAAATATGCCTGGAACTAGCAACTTTAAATGATGCTTTGAAAAGTTTGTCTGAAGTACCAAGTGCCATTACAGTATCTATTATTTGTCCATGAACACAATTCAAAGCAACAGTACAAGAACAGGCACAACAAATTATCCAAAGAGAAGGAAGACAGAGGAGGAATAGGAATTCTTCTTCCTAAAATACTGCTATGCTTTGTGCCTCACACTGAACATCTGACCAAACATTGTCAAATGTGTTCTCCCACTCCTTTGTCATCGGTGTGAGAAAGGAATGAATGGCTGAAAAAAATCCTAACCTGGTCTCTAAGCCTCCGATCTGTGGACAAAAGTAGAATATTTTTTTCTGATTGTTTCTGGTATCATCTGCATGTCCCCTATTTCTGGCACCATTACTCACTGCTGTCTTCCATTCTATACATCACTGAGGAAATATCTTTTAAAAAGGAAAGAAAGCAGCAAGCTGGGAAAGCAGAAGCAATCAGTCAAATCTGTTTGGAGCCTCCTACAATGTAAAAACAATTATTGTTCAACTTACCACAGCAAAACCCTGAGGCACATTTATCTAGATTCTCTCTCTCTGATGCCTTGCTTGAGTGTTGTTTTAACACATTTTCATGGTTGGTTGGTCATTTTCATCATTCACTTCAAAGATGCACTGATGTGTCATTAATTAATATTAATGACAAGTTGTCATATAAGTCCAAAGACTATGGGAGCCTATACATGCTTCATTAAGCAAATATAGCTTAAGAAATTAACTGGACTTCCAAACATGTTGGCTATTGACTCCAGTAAGAGTGAATACTTAACACTCAACTAACTTAGTGTCAAGTAGACTATAAAGATGGAGAAGAATGAATTTTGCAAAATCTTTCACATTCCTAACAAAAAATTTTAATTTATCAGTTAGTGCTGAATCTTCCTGTAAGTGTTTAAATTTCTAGTTATAGGAATACGCATAGAGCTGTTCCTCCCAGGAATCTACCCTAAATGAGTTAAAGGCTGCTGCGTCTCTATTGCAGAAACATGGAGATTTTAATCCCATAATACACACCTTTGGTATCTCCAATTTAATTGCCAGTTATTTTGAACAGGGTGTAGAGCTCATGTTGGCCATTGTGTAAGACAGAAGTCTTGTGCTAGGAAGGCCTAGAATTAGCTTTGATTTCTGTTGCTAGAGTAGATAGTTAATTATGAATAGAGACATGTGGTCTGCATATTTGAGTTTGCAAAGGAGAACAGCGCGTAATTAAAAAGTTAGATTTCATATGTGATTTCCTATGTAATTTTTTTGCTTGGAAGTTATTTTTGTCAGGGACCTCAGCATATGGAGATGGCAATAGAAGATTGAGTTCTGGAAGGGGCTCCCTAAAATATCAAATCTGTCTCAGCTATTATATTTAACCATGATCATAAACCAATCAAGCTTAATACCTTAGGTTTATTACAAAGCTTTATTAGAAAGCTGTTCTCACATCTGATCCCTCTGAAGATTAGAATCACACTTTTAATATATTTCTAAATGTATTCGTGGCCATTTGCTCCTGTATAGTCAGTCTTTGGCTAATTCACCAATTCCATTTCCTTGGTGTTTATCTGCTGATGTAGTTAGAAACAATTCTCCAGTCAGTTCTCACTTGACTTCATTTTTAAAATGTGTGTATTTTAGTCCTCCTTATCCTGATCATAGGAAAATACAAAAATTAAAAATAGATGGAATAAAAGGAGAATTTCAGTGGGTTTGCTTTTAATTTAAACATCTCAGGTATTAGGTAATGCTAAACTTCCTGTTTGCTCAGACTAGATCAGCCCTTCTGAGCAAACCGTGTTTCCCACTGTGCTGACCTTTTCAGATGAGAGGG
Organism: Sylvia atricapilla; assembly: GCF_009819655.1. Lineage (NCBI taxonomy): Eukaryota > Metazoa > Chordata > Aves > Passeriformes > Sylviidae > Sylvia > Sylvia atricapilla. Next base: position 9,681,668 of record NC_089146.1, read on the forward strand.
CTGACTGAACAGCTAATACAGCCTCCTCATGGTCTTTGGGTGTGCAGGCAAAGCAAAATCAAAGCTATAGGAAGGAACTTATGATACTGATGGAGAAGTCATACTTCTTAACTGGCTATCCTATGAAGCTGTGAATTTTATTATTCAAACTAGAGTCTCAGATTAGCATCACAGCCAGTACATAACTATAACACAATACATAACTGCTCTGGGTTTCTCCTTCTACACTGGACAACTAGCAGCACTAAAATTATAGCATGGTGGCACCTTTGAGGGAAGTGGCTGGACTAAAAGCTCCTGAAAACCGTGCTGCTAATGGCATCAGGAGAACCTAGGTCAAGTGACACTACAAAAGCATCATTTTTCCAGGAACTGACAAGATTTTCTGGCTGGGTAAATCAAATCATGTTCCACAATGACAGATGGAAAGGAAATTACTCTAGCATAGGCTTGAGAAACTTTCTTTAGCCAGCTCTATCTCTTGCCAAAGTGTGGCAAGTTCAGCTGGATGGCAGCTGCAGGCTGACTGCCCAGGTCCTGTTTAGCAAGGCAACAGAGGCCTTTTCCCTGATTTAATCAGCACTCGGATGTCACTCGGCTTCAGAGTGCAGAGTATTCATAAGAACTCAGTCCTGCTGTGTTAATCAGAGATTCTCGTTGTTGAATTAACGTGCATTGTCTGAATAAGTACTTTCTCCCAGTGACTTTGACTTTTCCAGGATAAGCAGTTCAGAAAACCGTAGCAGAAGTGCTGCATATATCTATAAGATAATATATGCAGAATGGTGTGATAATTGAGATGAAATAAACAGTCACTACAGTCAATCTCCCAGAAGGATGCAGCACCACAGACACTTTCAGCAGGAACATCAAAAGTCAGTCAGCCAAGCTGAAAATTAACTACAAGGAAGTACAGACTTCAGTGTCATGGCAAACACAGCAAGCTGCAGTGATGCTTTAAAACGCAGGATTAAAATGCCATTGAAAGCTATGAATTGCTTTGGTTCTTTCCATGAATTGAGAGACTAATCAAATGACAGCACCTAATAAAATATTTGGAATATAAGAATGCACTTGGGCTCTTTTTGTTTTCTGTTATTCTTCACATTTCTAGGAGTAAAGTTACTTGGGGAAAAGGAGGAGAAGGATTTTTCCACAAACATAATCAGGATCCTTCTGGCACATGTTAACTCTCTTCACAATTTCTTGAGATGTGGTCAACAAAGAAGGCGGTAAATGGCATTTTAGTTTTGCTAGCTTTGTCAGCTTTAACTTAGAGATTTTAGTTCTGGTCTAATGACACTTGGGAAGATAAGAATTGACCTTTAGGAGACTTCTCTAATTCCAGAGAAAATTGCTCAGTGCAAGAGGAACCTCATGGAGCTCAAATGCCAAGTGAACATGTGAAATACCAGGTTTTAAAGTGGAGTTTGCACAGCTGTCATGCTGATTTGACTTCAGCCTCAACTCTGAATAACAGGAAAACAGAACTTTGCATGGAAACTGCTTTTCTGGCCTTTGGCAGAATACACCAATAAGGCACTTTTCCTTAACTTTGACTCTCCCTCCTGTTCATTCTTCTAGTTCTTTCTGTTCTCTCGTTCTTCCTATGCTTTGTATATTTTATTTTTTAATGATAATTATTTAATTACTTAACATTTTTAAAAATATTTAAGTAAGATTTAATATCTTAGGTACAGTGAAAGGATTCAAGCTCCAAAATCCAGCTGGAGCTGGTTATCTTAGCATTTTATTCATAACATAGGAAGAGCTGTAAAACACTCGCACCAAAATCAGGGATTATTTGATTTTTTTTGTCACTGATTGTAGATGCAGAGCAAGCAATTAAAAAGTTTTGAAAAAAATACAAAACACTGCAGATTTCAAAAACTTAAGAGCACCCCAACTATTTCTGAACTGCTATTACAAAAGTCAGAGGATACCTGTTGATTGCTTACATAATGAGATTCTAAACATAAGATCTCCATTTTGTGCTGTAAACAATACAATTCATATTTCATATTTCTTTTGATGTGTTTTGGATGCCACTTCCTTGGTCATTAGCATTGTTTTGCAGTAAAAATATACCTGAAAAGCAAAAGAGGTTTTGATACCATGATTAGATTCTGAGACATATCAGAGTGAGCTTCTGCTTGAAAAGAAGATTTAAGGTATGGGATCCCACAGAAGGCACCATCCTCCCAGCAAGACTTTCCCCAATAATCTATTGCAAAGGCATAATGGTGTCTTACTGTAAATTTATGTCTCAGGTTAGGCACATATCTTGTTATTTTCTTAGTCTGATTAATATGTTTTACTTCTTTGAGACTCTGTGATACTCTCAATCTATGAAAATTAATCTGAAAAAGTGTTATCCTCTATGTGTATACAGGACAAGAAGACTTTGCTGGAGTTACCCAACTACATAAACAAAATCTGCAATGTGAAATGTAAAACTATGTGAGAAGAACACAATATAAATCCATGAGGAGACAGAAAGTGCGTGAAAGGTTTTTGCTACTGGTGACAAGAAAAGAAACAACACGTTGGACATGAATGTAAGCAAATGTTTTAAGGTAAGTACATGTTTCTGCGGAGAGCCTGGTACTCCCATCAGGTTCTACAGATTGATTCAGTTCAATCCTTTGACTTAACAAAGACTAAATCCTTCATACTTTCGTTTGAAATCACACCTCATATTTAGCCATTTGAAGATGCTGATTCTAACGCCAAGCCCTGGGTACTTCTAAGAGACTGTTTCAAAACAGACAAGAAAGAGAAAAACATTCAGATTTTAGACATGTCTTAATGTGCTCAGGATTTCCTTAAGGGATTATTGTCCGTTTTATTCCTCACCATTCCTGTTTGTTTGGCAGCCATGAGCAAAGATATTGTGTAGTCAATCCTGCTTCTTTTCCATTTGCACTTATTCATATTCTGATCAACTGGACTGGTTGCGTTTATAGCAAAATAAGACTATATAAAACAGTCTCTAATATTTTACTTCACAGACCTAATGTGTAAATAGGGTGTGAAATAAAGCTTCTTTGATAATAAGAAATATAGCAAGTCTTGGCTTTCTTGTGTATTTTTAACGGAAATGAAGCTGAGACAATCAAAGGAAGAAATTTCAGCTTCAGCAGGATATGTTGATGATATCAGATTTTTTAGTGTCTTTGAACCACAACTATTTAGAATTGTATCAACTGCGATGAACATCAGAATTAATTTCTTGTCATTCATGGTGATATCTGAATTTTTATTTCAAGTGATGTTGACAATTCACAGAAATGTAGAGCTTTAGCACACAGATCATCTCATTTACTTAAAGGTGGTTATTCACATGCTTAAACTGTCACACACTGAGTCCTTGGGTGGAAAAAATAAGATAATATTTTATTTTAAGAAAGATCAGGAAAAAAACACTTCTCAAAACCCCAAATTAAAGAAGTACAGAAGACTCTTAAAGCAACATTAAAATATATGGTATAGGAGCTTAATCTAAAATTTACTGATGCTATTCAGATATATTTAAATTTACTTCAATATGATATTGAATCAAGCCCATATTGCTGAGCTATGTAAACAATTTCTTTACCTATTAACTGATGATATTAACTTCACCTATTACAACTTTGTTATTATATAGTTATATTAGGTAATATATTATATTTCCTAATTCCTTTGTTAATATATAGTTTCTCCTGATTTATACCAGCAGATCAATACCCCGTATCATCACTCTACTGGTCTGCATGTTCTAGTTATGTGTAAATACATGAAAAATCAGCCATAGCTTAAAACCCACAGACATTCCAGAGGTTATCAGAACTTTTAGGAGCAGTGGAATCCACAGATTGTGCTTTGCCTTGTCTTTAAGACAGACTGGTTTGAGCTATTCTGATGAAAATGCTTATCATTCTTGAATCATCTTTTCTTGCCATCCATTGCTTCTGTACCATCATCTGTGCAGCTAGTGCCACTGAATTTGAGCTATTCTTCAGTCATGCTACAAACTGGATGAGATAAATGAAGTCAATATTCTTCTCATTACAGATGAGATTAATTTAGCAATTCATAACAGTTGTAGACATTTTTGTCTTTGTCCAGTTCTACACTACAGTCCATCAAATATTCTGCTTGGCATTTGAATTAACATAAATGAATTTGTGGGCAACAACTCCTTCTGTCATAATGATATCTTTTGGTCTTTGATTTCAAGTCTATTTCATAGTCTGGGCATTTTTACACACTACCAGCGAACTTTGCTTCAGATATCAAAATAGAGAGCAAAAACCATACATCCTAACAGTGCATCACTTGTAGTTCTAATGTCTAAATGAGTTCTTTCGATTATTTTTTAAGAAAGACCATCTTTAGTTTATTAGAATTTAAGTTTATGCCAAGTATTTTCATACCACTTTGTTTGTACTGAATGAAAACATGAGGGCTTTTCTTTCTGGCTGAAAAGATGCCAGCAGGAGCAAACTAATGAGCCCCAAAAAGAGAACAATTGTACAGCTGGAGTCTGAATGTTAGCAAGCTGCTTGGTTTTGATTGACACTGGTGGTCATGGTGGTGGAAGGTGATCAGTAATACTCCCTCTGTGACAATGTAAATAGTATCATCCAAGAGTGATTGCCAAGCAAAAATATTCAGAGTTTCAGCTCAATTTGGGCAAGCATCCAATACCTCAGGTCTCTCTTTTAAGTGCCTTACGCTTTGGTGTCTCAAAATTTCATTCAAAAATAGGTTGATCAGTGCACTGTTTAGAGCATTCAGGATTGTTCTGGTATATGTCAGGCAGGAAGCATGATAATGAACAAGAACAGTTTTTAGAATTAACAGCTATTAAGCTTTTAAAAGTTTAACTTTGGAAAAGGAGTTTTTCTCCCGCTGTTTACTTTGAGTTAGATCATTCTTCACATCAGCTTCAACCTGTTGTCTATTTAATACACAAAGCAGCAACTGTTGGTTTTCATGCTGATGTATGCAGCAATGTGCACAACCCAGATTATTCAAAAATTTTACAGGATGTGTCTGCATGCTCTTAATTCAACTCCAACAGAGACAGACCTCCTTAGAAATAAGTAAAATAGAACCCCATCTGAATACAGAGGGCAATAGTTTTTCACTATTCCAAAACTGTGGGGTTTTTCTCACTAATGCAGAGTACTGCTGGAGTGAGAAGCTTCAAAAGAAAAATAAGGAAAAAAATATGAGCACATGTAAGGCAACTTGAAGATAAGATAGGAATACTTAGAAAGATGGATGCATCAAAACAGAAAATCAGTAAGATTATGGAGGTGTGAAGGCATGAAGGCTGCAGATATAGACCATGAAGGTAAGAAATGGTTTTTTTTGTGTTTTTCCCAGGTAGTAGGAGTGCTTTGCCCACAGCTGAAGCAATGAGATTCAATAGTTTGGAGAAGTAGAGGGTTTTTTTCATTTTTATTGTGCTTTTGGAGTATTTAATGCCTCACTAGACCTAAAAAAACCCTAGGGTCCCATGCTCATTTCAATTCAATTAAGATATACAGGCTGTGCAAAATATATATCAATAGGGAGCCACATTTTCAGAAATAACTGCTTATCTGTGCACTTTTTAGCTCATTATAACAGGCTCATGGAATCCAACTTTAAATAAAGGCTGTTGGTGGACTAAATTACAACACAGTATCAAGAGACTTCATGAACTAGATATATTCCATTTTATTAAGCTTTCATTATATATAGTATGAGTCAGCAAAATATTCAGGCCCTGCTAACCAGAGTCGTCGTACTTACTCTAAATCTTGAAGGCAAATATTTTTGCCAAGGGCACCGTGTAAATGAACTGTAGGTTTTGGCCCTCTCCCTGTAAAAACAGACTTGACAGAGTGTCTGTCTCACAGACATTTTGAATCTCCTTCCTGAAAGCTGCCAAACGCCCGGGGAGACAGCAGCATCCTTGCTTCCATGGCAGTACCTTTCCATGCAAATGCACCAACTCCCTAAGGCTTTCTTTTCAAGATGAGAAAGTGCTTTTTTTAAAATTCTGGAAAAGTGAGCAAGTTATTTCTCCTGTTAATTACTAACTGAGGTTTGAGGTGAAGAAGGGGGCCTTGTCCCGAAGACCTTCCACAGCGAGAGCGAAGATGCTCTGCCTCTTCCCCTGCACATGGCCTTGCTGTCTAAGGGACTGTCCCTCAACATGCAATGGCTGGTTTATTTTATAAACATGCTGGTGTAGCCAAAAGGTGAAAAAATGCTCCAACTCTGATGATGCTTGTGGGAACTCAGGACTTTTTTAGATTTCTGCCTCAGACAGATGCTTGAAATTAGGCCAGATTTGCGAGGCCCAGAGAGGCCTGCCAGGGAATGACAGCACATCTCCTCAGGCAAGCACAAGTAGAGTGTGATGTGGATTTTAGTCCTGTTCTCCCACTGGATCTTCTCCGGCCCTGAGGAGCCCAGTGATCCACGTTACAAGCAGCCCTCAGCATGTGCAGCTCAGGGAGCTCTGATGCCCTTCTGCCAAAATGGAGTCAGCCCCTTCCAGCCCCTCAGCCGGGCGGCCAGAGGCAGAGGGACAACATTTTGTGGGGCAGAGTTAAACCATCGGCAGGCAGGGGGTGGGTAACCCCTCTGTGCGGGTTTTGGGGAGCCTCTGGGGCAGCAAGGAGAGCTGGGGCCAGCCCAGAGGAGCACGGGCAGCTGCTGGGCTGTGCGAGCCCCTTCCCATCAGGGTCAGGGTGTGAGGGGCCTGCAGGGAAATGGGCGCCAAAGCCTCGGAAAAAGGTTTGGGAAAGGCAGCAAGATGGCACACCCAGGGGAAAGAGCATCCTTAGAGGAGCTGCCATGGTGGCGTGGGGCTCTGTCCCGGCTGGTTGGAGCATGGACACCTCCAGTGACAGGAGCCCAGCAGGAAAAAGGGAGAGCGCTGGTGGCACCGGCCGCGACCTGCTGCAGCACGTGAGTTCCCGGTGTTGGGTTTGTTCCCCCTGGAATGCATAACTGATTGTAAACGTGCTACAAATATAGCTCCAGAGGACAGCTCTTCAGACCTCAGTTTACTTGTTGCAAGTGCACCCGAAGTTGTGATGGTGAAATGCAATTTCTTTAGAGGAAAGAAAAAAAAGTAGGGAATGATTTAATGTTGGTGCATTGCTTACAAAGCCTGAGCGAGGGACTAACTGATGATGATACTTTTTTAAGGGGTTTATGGAAACACAGTGACAGAGGTGACAGTGGAGATCATCATACTTGGCTCCAATTCCTTGAGTTGTAATAACTCTAAAATGGCTCTGGTTTTGCTAATATTTCTGTTTCTACTTGTATGTGTTAATGTCCCCCCAGTGAAGGATTTGAGACACTCCCATATTAGCTAATGGGCTTGCTTCACCTTTGAAGTCAGTGCAAAAACTGCAGTCAATTCCTCACAGGATTTGATTGCATTGCAAAGCATATGGAAAAAAATATTTTTAAAATGGCACTGGTCTGCAAGGTGTAGTGAAAGGTAACCTGAAACCTTCATTCTCAAGGTATAGTAATTTCTTTGATTTAACTATAAGATAAAAGAATTAAGAAGCTTACCCTGTTTTTCTGGTTTGCTTTCTGGAATCTTCAACATCTCTTTTATCACATGAGCTGGTGCAAGTATGTAGATATTACAGTTAACTCTGGCATTAGAGTTTATGTGACAGTATCAGCAAAACAACACTCAGGGTATCAACTGCTATTGTAATATGTAAACAAAGTATTAAACATATGTACATACAACACTAACAAATCTGTCTTAATTAGCAGCAAAATACGAAGTTCTTTACCACAAAAAACTTTTGGTATACTGTGGTCAGTGATAAGGTATTGTAATCACTTTGTTCCTCACGAAGAGATTTGTAAATTAATGAAATAACAAGTACTTAAACAGAAGAAAAAGTGCACACAGAAGAGACACTGCTTGCTTCTAAATGAACTCACCTGGTGTTTCTTAGCTTTATTAAGAAGTTGGCTGTTGCCATAGTGCACATATTTCTCAAAGAAATAATCATATCATCTGTTTCTTACATAATAAATGTAAAATATGAATTGAATACATAAATCAGTAAAATACCCTTTGAGTTTATTGATTAATTATAATTTTGAATTGTTAAAATGACATATAACTTCTGGCACAAAGGTTAAGTGTTATTTTTAACCACTGAATGTCATTCAGTGGACTTTCATAAAGGACATTGATGCTGAAGAACGTACAGTACCAGAAACATGCGAGTATAGATTGTTAGTAGACAGGCTCTAATATATAATAGTCACAGTTTTCTGGTAACTGTGATTAAATAAAGATGTAGTAGGATGTGACATGAAGAAGGTCAGGGTGCCTTCTGCCCTGCTGGATACCTGAAAGAATTCCCTGTACTCCTACCCTCCACTGAGAGTACTGCAACTTTTGAGTTTGTCTGTCAGAGCCAGGTGTGAATGCTGTAATGCCAGTGAGAGGTTGGCCTACAGATGTGCAAAATGAAACCCTTTGTCTCCAGCAACCAGAGGTTCTCAGATGTTGTTTGTTCATTTTTCCTTCTTCCAGGCAGAGCTGGAGGAAATCTCAGTCATGGCAGTTCTAACCCTTTTTTCTCTGGCACCCAACTGGTATCAGTCCACCTGAATGCAGCAAGCTCTGAATTTCAGAAACTGAGAGTCTAATATGTATAATCCTGCTCTTGGACAGCTGAGAACAATCACCTCTTTACCTCAGTGTGAGGTGCTCCTGGACACATCTAGAGACACCTAGACTGAAGAAAATAGGAGGCAATTTTTCTCAGTGGTGGTTAGTTCTTGTTTTAGCCCGAAAATGCAAAGAGGGAGGAAGGATGAGGATCTGGTTGGGTTTGTCTCTCATGTTTGCATACATATCTCTAATTGTGCCCAGAAATCTGACTTATTTGCTGCAACTCACTTGCCATTTTAATGCATTTGAATTTGGCATAGAAAGTTAGGAAAAAAAACATATGGGAGTTACATGGGAAAATTAGGGAAGATAAAGATAGTGGGAAATATATTTAGTAGCCAAAATAACCAAATGCTAAAAAAAAATACCAGTTATTAACAGAATATCCAACTCAGAATCTCTGATTTTTGTCTTTACCTCTTAATCAGTAACAAAAGGGAATAAGTCCATTTCCTGCTTTTGGAGGTCACCTTTAAAGGTGATTTATAGTTTATGGGGCTGTAGTAATTTCTGGAGAGATATGGGGCAGAGAGAGAGCCACTGAGCCTGTCAAGATTGTTGAAAGCTTGATGATAGTGGCATCAAATTAAAGACAAGCACCTTGTATCTCAGGCAGTCCTAGGGGAAAAAGAAAAGAGCGGTTTTTATCTAAAGTACTAAAAAGTAAGGTAGTGGGTGTCATATAACTTTTTCATTATCCTGTCACACTTGGAAATTCTGCATTGCAGGACCTCAAAGTTAAGAGCAAAACAAATTTATTGCAGTGTATCAGTCCTTTAGGGTGTTGGAGGTTTTTTATTTTTTGCCACTTTTCCTTTCCAGATTTCAGATTTGGTATTAATAATTTCCCATCTCACTCTTGAGGTGAAATTTAGTTTTGCAGGGAATTGCAAAGCAAAATTCAGATCAGGGGAAGATGCAACTTTCCTTCTTGGTTGCAACTCTAAAATGAGGAGATCCAAAGCTGTTTATTCTCTGCTAATTTCAGTGTCACTTTTGATGAGAGGATATTCTCTATTCCAAAAAAAAAAAAAAAAAAAAAAAAAAAAGAGTTTTGTGTGGTGAATAGTTTCTGTGGCATTTTTATTATGGCAAAAATTCTTTTCTTAATTTTTGGTGCTCTACTAAAAGTGATAAAGCAGTTGCAGCTTAGGCCTAGAAGACAGTGTCTCCCTTACATGCATCCACACACTTGTGCATGCTTTTTAAAATCAGAGCTGCAAGAAATTCCTGTCTTCTTTACACAGCTAAATATTTGCGGTTGCATGAAATCAGTTCACCTATGTACAAATCCATGCTCAATTAATGATTGCAATGTGTAAGTTACTGCATGCATGGAGAGAAAATTAAAAAAAAAAAAAAAAAAACAAACAAGCAGAAAAAACCCACCCTAAAAAAAAATCCACCCTAACAAAAAAAACCCCTCCCACAGTTCAAATTAAGAGGTCCACCATACATGCAACAAATGTCACAAAACCCAAGCAAAATAACCCATTTAAACTGGCATCATGAAGGGCATTCAGACTTATGGTAGTGATTTGTGATGGGCAGCTAAAAATAATGCATATAGATGAATATTTCTGTAGGGTTTTTGGAGTTTGAGAGATTTTCATTAAAGCAAAAAGGATTTTATTTCTCTCCTACTTAGACATTTAGTATTCAGACAAGAAAAACAGATTCCTAATGCCCAAGGGGAACTATTACTTGTCCAAGAAGTAATTAGATTTCTGCTTAATTTATAGGTATATTAATTATTAAGTCACTTCTCAAGTCATAAAGCTTTTGGGGTCTGGACAGAACTGAAGTTTAACTTTGTTTACACATCAGAAGACAATGACCTCTTCCTAGGGAAGAAGAGTTAGATTTGAACAGCTTTGGCAGTCAAAGACTGAAAATCTATCTTTCATTGTTATTCTAAATCTGCTGTTGTACTTCCACTTACTTGAATGGGAATGATTCATTGAATTACCCATTTGGGATCAAAAGCATGATTCTGTCATTCAGATGATCATAGCAAAAGGAATACAGGAGAGGATGGAATCTTTGAAGATAGAATATTTCTGTTCCTAGCTAGTGGATAACTCTTTCAAACAGGGTCACAGTAACACAAAAGGTTTGTGTAGCTGTGTTAAGGAATACACAGTGTCTTTCACAACCTGCTCCTTTTTGCTGCCTTTATCTGTGATCAAAATGGAAAATCATTAGGGATTTGAAAGACTAGAATTAGGTTGCATGACTAGAAGTAGGTTAGAAAATACAAAAATACTTCTGCATTTCAGAAACATGCAACTTTGTGGAAGGAAAGCAGGGTGCCCCAGCTGTAACTATCAATGCTAATAAAAACACTTTCTTCCCTTCCCACTTCTGCTGTGTACACATGCATAGCAATTACTCTGGCTGCAGGAACTCTTTTTGCAAGGATCTCTTGTCACAGCAGGTGCCATCTTGATGCCAAAGCAGAAACTCTGAACTCCATTCCAAACCACTAATTTCTTCTGTTTGGTTTTGCATTACTTATGGTTTGGTTTTGAATTACCTTAAGAGCTTTGGTGTGCATCAGAGGCTGGTACCTCAGACAGGTAGTTCAACAACCTCAGTTCATTATGTTGAGAATTGAATAAGAGTTTATGAACCTGATGTGCAAATGGCAACAAGTTGGGCTTGTGGTCTCACTAGGAGAGAGTTTCCTGCAGGATTCCAGTGTGTTGTGGACAAGTGCAACTGTGACACTCACAGCTGTGAGCCTTGAAATTTAGTTTATGTTCCCACCAAAGAAAAAAGTGAGTTCCTTTCACATGTCGCTTGTTTCTCAGCCATGGGTAACACTGTATGTATCAGTCTCTTTCCAATGTCTGCTTGCTTATTACTGCTGGTGTCCGTTGTTTCTCTGCTGGGTTTTTCCTTCTTGAACCATTTGATCAGTCACATCACTGTCCCTGTTACTGCCTGGTCTAGTCTTTATGTGTATGTTACCACAATGAAACAGAAGTGAACAGCTTTGGTATTTTTTTCTCATTAGGTACATTTTTTTTCTCCTGCTCAAGGTAAAAGAACATAGAAGCTGCCTTCCATGATCTTGTCTGCAATGTTACATACAATATGAAATATAAAGCAGGTAATATACAGGGTTTAGTGTACCCTCTGTTCAACAGCAGTAGTGTCTCCTGACTTCAGGGAAAAGAGAATGCCAAAAGGCCTGTGCTAATAGGCAAGGTTGAAAAGAATATAAAAAGTCAGTATCTTATAGCAGTGATAGTGAGCCAAGGCAGACCAGCAACTCATCCCAAAAGACACAAAGAATTTAAGATGGCAAATTATCAAGCCCTGTGGTTTGGGTGTACAGACCAGTATTCCTTGTAAGATTATTACAGTTTTTTGTAGAAGTACCCTTTCCATTTAAGGTTTTTTTTACATGTAAAATGTTTGTTTCCTGAAAAAAAAAATTAAAAAAAAAAAAAAAAAAAAAAGCAGGTGTAAACTTCCCATAAAGGAGCAGTTGAAAGAGTCATTCCTGAGTTATTTGGGATGGAACAAGAGAACGACAATTACTCAGGGAAAACAGTTGCTGAGACCTTACAAGCCATGCTTCAACCCACAGTGGACTTGGAAGGGTATTGCGGAATAAACATCCAGAAATGGGTTTATAATGGAAACCTTGACAGGCTTAAAAGCAAAGCAGTACACAGGTGCCATTATAATTAAGAGCAGTGACCCTTCAAAGAAAAGGTTTGCCAGCAGGTAAATAAACTGCCATTGTGCAGCTCACCTCATTAAACAGGAAAGTTTGGAAAGTGATTGGAAAATTGGCGTCAATTGATGTCGCCATAGACATCACTTACAGGAGACAACTGCCTGCTGTGGGATGAACAGAGTGTATGCACTATTAAAAACAAGGGCTTTGTTCTGAGAGTCATGCCACAGGTAATCTGAACCCTTCAATTTACAGCCTGTTCACAGTTGTCAGGTTCTTTAATATAATTTTTAGTCATATCCCACCTGTCCCAGCTTGGGTGTGCATAATCCAGCAGGTCAGGTGGATAGAAATATTCCAATGAGTGAGTTGAGCTGTAGACAGTCTGGCTTCATGTGCCAGCATGGATCTGTACACATGCTCTATCTCTTTTCTCTTTTTCTTTTTTTCCTAAATTTACATTTCAATTTATCAGTGTGGTTGTGCCCTGTTTTGACTCATCCCTGGTCTACTGCAGTCAGATAAAGCTGGGGGGTTTTGGTGTGTTTTCTGGTGGTTGGTGTATTGTTTTTTCTTTTTATTATAGCATGAATGTGTTTTCAGGCACTTTCACAGAAAGCCTGGGAAAATTGCTGAATGGCCTTGGCTGCTTGGATTGGCGGGGACATTGTCACGGATGAATCCTTGAATCATCACAGGCTGAAATAGCAGTATTGTTTTCAGAGTGGTGAAAAAAAAAAACAACAGTATGGAGTTTGGAATAGTTTTGTCACCTACCTTATTCTAGAGGTTTATTTTGCATGTTTTTCCCCGCATGCAAGCTCTTCTGTGGGCCAGTATGGTCCTGGACTTTCGGCAGGGAAGGTAGCCAGGCTGTCTCAGGCTTCACCTCATGTAACTAGGGGTTTGGGAAATTTTTCTATAGGGTGGATTTTTTTCCAAGCAGTCTACGATGTGTCTGTCTTGAGAGAGAATATTTTGCTTTTTAAATCAGGGATAATGATTTGGACTTGCCAGACACTGGTTTTAAGGCAGATTTAAAATTTAAATAAGCTTGAAAAAGCAACTGAGTTAATGTGGTACAAAATCTTATATAATTGCTCTCAATTTTTTAACTTATCTTGTTCTGCCTCAACTTTAGATTCTAGACCTTAACTGTTTATATGCTAGGAAATAGAGAAGTAAAATTTTGCCACTTGAACAGTGGCATCTAGAAAAAAATAAAATATTTTTCTCCACTTATCTAATTTTACTATCTCTTAATCTTGAATTATTGGCAGAAAAACACAATCCATTGGAAATCTAAACTAAGGACTGCAGGTTTTCAAGCAGCAGGATTTTTTTTGTATTTTTTTCCCCTCTGGCAGTCTGTATTTCTCAGTGTGGCACGACTTGCTAGTGTTTGCAGACTGGTGCTGAGTTTCTTCAGAAAAATTGAACATGCAGGTGCAGTCCTAATGAAAATTAATCTATAAATCGAGCTGTGTTCTTTGAAGTGACTGGTTAATACCTGGTGGGTGGCTTTGTGTGTTCATAGTGATTTGAGAGAAGCTTGAAGCTGTAAAGCTTATGGCAGCTGTAATTCTGACCACTAAAGAAGCAAAGCATGGCTTCTGAAGGTTTCACCTGCTTAATCCCTTTTTTAACACCTCACAGATTGCTTGTTTATCCAACTGGCTGCTTTGATAAAGCTTCTTATCTCAGATCAAGAGCACAGGATCTATCAACTTCAATTTATTCAATTCTAAGAACACGAGTCTATCAGTTTCATTATCTGGATCTTCGCAATACTTTAATTTTGGAATAACAGTCCGCATTTAGCAGCTACTTGCTTCTTAAACATGACATGTTGGAGCTGTGGGTCCACAGCTGGCTGACTATGAGCCAGCAGTGTGCTCAGGTAGCCAAGAAAACCAACAGCATCCTGGCTTGTACCACAGAGAATGTGGCCAGCAGTACTAGAGCAGTGATCATGAAGCCACATCTGAAATTACTGTGTATTTTTGGGCCCTCCCTACAAAAAATATGTTGAAATACTGGAGTGTGTCCAAAGGAGGGCAATGAAGCTGGTGAAAATGTTGAAGCACTCCTCCTCTTGGGAGTTTATCTTGGAAAAAAGGAGGTTCAGGAAAGACCTTAGTACTCTCTACAGCAACCCAACAGGAGGCTGTAGCAAGACAGGTGCTGGTGTCTTCTCCAGAGCAACAAGTGACAGGTTGGTAAGAAATGGCCTCAGGCTGTCCCATGGGAGAACAGGCTGCCCAGGGAAGTGATGGAGAACCATCCCTGGAGGTATATTAAAGGCATCTTTATGCGACCCTTAAGGTTTTTGATCTCAGCATTGTTTCAGGCTTTTTTGATTGGTGGCTGAGGCTCTGGAGGGTTTTGGTGTGTTCCAGATGCCTTCTTTTCTACACCATCCCAGGAAAATGCTGTTGCTCAAAATAAAGGAGAAGAAAGGTCCTACTCTAGGAGAAGGGAGTAGAGGTGACCTTGCCCCTGATAAGGAGCGGCTGTGTTAATTACCAGTGCAGCCTGGCCCCTGATGAGTCACTGCTGGATCCAATAAGGTGTGATAAAAGGCAGTGGGTGAGCTGCTGAGGGGGATCATGGAGGAGGAGGAGCCTTGAGGAAGAGGGAACCAGAGGATGATGAAGGACCCTGAGGAGAGAGAATCACTGCTGTGAGGTCAGTCTGGGTCTGTAGTTAGAGTCTGTTGTTGGAACCTGCAGTCACAGTCTGGCTGGGTAAAAGCCTGCAGTCAGAGGCTGCACACTGATCCCTGCAGGCAGTTTAGCAGGAAACAACCAGCAGTCAGAGGCTGCAAGGGAAACCTCCAGCAGGAGCTTGGTGCAGCCAGGGTCAGTGAATGGTTGGAGTCAGGATGGCTGAGCTGTAAAGAGGAATAAACCAGGGCCCTTTTTATGCTGTGAAAGACAAGAAGTCTGTGTCTTGGCTCATTTCTACTCTCTGACAAGAGGGCTGCTACAACATTCTACTAGCTCAGATTCAGACTTAATGTTGCAAGAACTCATTTAATGCAGAAAATGGATTATCTTCCAGTTGTAAAAGACAATTACAGTGATGTGTAGGTGTTAAAGAAAGATAAAATTGAGGAGGGGGTTATTTTCTGATTAGAAACAGGGGTTAGCTGGATTAAGGCTGGAAGCATGCTATGATGGCAGTGTAGAAGAAACTTTCACTTACCTTGTTTTCCTGTCTTGAAAAATCTGTGAACCTTGAATGAAACATTAAGCTTCTGGTGCTCTCTGGTTTGACTAGTTCTAACACTTTCAAATAAGCTTGTCAGGAGGCTACTGAAACAAATGTGGCTGCTTCTCTTTTTTTCATAAGCTTTCTTGTTTGGTAATTTAGCTTTCCTCTTTCACATGAAATTTTTGGAAAATAAAAGATCCTAGAGACTACTCATTAATCTGTATTTTGGAAAGGTATCGTGACCTTGCACTTATAGATTTGAGTGGGTAAGTGTTACCATCCTTCATCACAGCTAATACTGGACAAAACAGAAAGAGTTAAATATAGAACTGGCAAAGAGGTTAAGCAGTGATCATGTCATTACCTCCCAGACTGCTTTTCAAGCAGCAGAATGGTATTGACATTGAGAGGCCTATTCAGTATTCACCTATGAAAATCTGACAGTTGTTTACTCAACCTCTGGAGCCTGGTTGAAGATGCGTTTTTCTTGCAAGACTGCTCCCAAGCAGTGGAATCCACAGGTGTGCTCCCTTGCCTCTGCTTGTCCTCTGGGAGTATTGCTCCAGGGACTTGAAATCTGGGCACCTTTGAGTTCATTGTTAGTGTTTGAAATTGAGCAATATTTACCCATCTGGTTATTACTGCAAACAACACTGGGTATGTCCTAATAGATTGTAATAGTGATCATCTGATCTCCAATGCTGGAGGTACATCTTTAATTAGGAAAAGCACACTATTATCATTCTCCTCATACTTGTCCAACACCCTGAATAGCTGTATTCAGGGTTTTCCTCTTCTCTGTCTCTGGGCATGTGTTACAAGTTCAGGAAAGAAGTATTAATATGAGTGGTGGGAACAAACCTTTTGTGTGTTCAGGCTTCAATATGCCATTTCTGAAGTACTCCTAATGCCACAATGTTCTCTCTGAACCAAGTTACAAAGATGACCCTCTTCTGACTACAGCTTTCTGTAGATTTTTTTTTTTCTCTTTACAATGCTTTAACCCCTTCATTCATTTCAAGGAACTAAGATTTGAATTTATGTCACACAGGGTTAATCCATTCTCCATAGTGAAGTGCAAAAAATATCAGAAATAATGTAATCTGTTCTGCTGCCATCCGTATAAAATATTGTTTACACTCCAGGCCTATTGCTTCAGGAAATTATTGATAGGAACAGCTGCTCCTTCATGAGAAAAGTAGAAAAGTCCTTCCTCTCTGACCAGGGGCACTTTTCAGCCACCTTTACTTTATCACCATGACACAGAAGCATGCAAGATAGGATTTCAGACTTTGAATAATAATAAAAGATCTGTAGCATAGAAACTCTCTAAAACTTCACTCAGGAACTTTTGTGAAGCTCCGAGCCATCTTCTTGTGCTCCAAAGGATTTCTTCAAAACAAAATGAAATTTGGAGCATAAGATACACAGTACAATCAGAATCCAACTTCAAATGTACCTCATTGCTACTGAGTTGAACACTGTAATTACAATTATAACTCTACAGTGCTTTATGCATAAATTATTTAAATTAAACCACATAGATTATTCAAATTTTATCTCCAAGAAACACTTCCAAAAGCCTGCTAACACACACATTGCAACTCACTGCTAACATGAAAAACTCTTAAAGGCTTGATTATTTTTTAAAATCGTTTTGGAACTAGACTCTGTGCAGAGCCTTGACTTATTTCAAGTTGATTGAGTCTTGGGTTAAATGGATTTGGTGCTGGTAGTGTATTTCCAGATCCACCTTCAAGCTCAGATGAGCAAAAGACTGAACTGGTGCTATTCAGCCTTTCCTGATAACAAACTAATGTTCTGTGAGGGGTTTAATGCAAAGCAAAAGCCCCTGCAGCAAAAAGGAGGCACTCTCATGTTTTACCATGTAGGAGCAGCTCTGGCTGGTCTAGTTATTTGTCCTGATATTTACAATTATTCACTTGGGACGATCCTAACAAAATAATATCTTTTCATGTGAAAATATGAATGAGAGAAGGTTCTACCAGGGCAAACCTGACCCCTGGAGGATATCCCTTGTTTTTCAGCATTTCCCATGGGTGGCTAGGAAAAGAAGCTTAGTCAATTCATTCCTCTTATAACAATATCTGCGAAGTCCTGCAGGCAAACAGGTCAGAATACCTGTACCAAATCATAACACTTTTGTCTTTTCAGCAGTAAGAAGATAAAATTTGGTTCTGGGAGAAAACTCAGTAAAGGTTTTTACCCTTATCTCTGTCAGTACCTTTTTCCACTGAAATCACCTAATCAGTGAGGGGTTTAATGCAAAGCAAAAGCCCCTGCAGCAAAAAGGAGGAACTCACATGTTTTACCATGTAGGAGCAACTCTGAAATATTATTAATATTCTTGTGACTTTCATTGGCTGGAGACAGTGTTAAGATGAATCAATGAATTGTAGTACACAGGCAACTGGTTTGCAATTTAACAGAAGACTGTTTTAATCCTCTTGTTCTTGGACATCGTAATTTTGTATTCTTCAATCTCACTGAAGATTTTAATTTAATACAGTTCTGTTTCCTGGAAAATCAGTGGGAAGTGGATTTAAGTCAACATAGAATGTCTGAAAATCTCCTACTTGAAGTTTTTTATTCATATTAGAGTGACAATTTACTGCGGCAGAAATTGTAATGAAGAAGGGTATGCTTTTTAGTGTCATCTTTTCTGAGCAAATGACTAACAGGATTTTGCAGATGGTTATTTGGAGGAGAAATTAGTATTGCTATGACACTTAGATACTTAATGAGAAAGAAAAATAGACCTGTTCCACATTGCTGGAATTGTGGAAGAAGATAACTGAACATCTGAAATTCCTCCTGGGCCTTGTATTTCTTAAATTAAAAATGAAAGGAAAAGCTTTCAACTTTGCATGCTTCATCACAAACTAAGTATTAAGTTAGTTATGCACATATAGTAACTCACTGAAAATGACACATGGGTTGAGAGGGTCTATATAAAGAAATACTCCTGGGGTTTTTTGTGTAGGTTAATCAAACCTTTAGTCTTTGTATGATCAAGTAAGCAGGGTTGTAAGCAGCAATCTTTCTGAAAGCAAAGGGCCAGAGAATTGTTAACCTCATGAAACAGCTGCTGAAGATCAACAGCAAGATATTCCTTTATTCCAGCAATGATGGAAGTCACAATTGTTCCATATGTTATTTCCTGCTGCTAAGGTTTTAATACTTCTTTCAGATACAGTATTTGTAACACCATGTGATTTAGACCTTCACTTGTACTTTTATCTTTTCAATTTTGGAAAGCACCACAACAGTAGCATGGGGGGTATAAGGTTTGGGGTGGATTTTTTTTTTTTTTTTTTTTCACCCCACCCAGATCTGTGTGTTTGGCACTCATAGAAAAGGTCTAACCTCAACATCCATTTTATCTCTCTTTTTGGGATGAGTCAATTGAGTCACTCTGAAATGCAAAGACAGTTTGTGCATCAATTCAGTGGATGTTTTTATATCTAATTCAGTGGAAAAACAGGAATGTTCAGTTATTCCTTAATAAGAGTTCTAAGATGAAAATAAGCATATTTTCTCTTCCCTCTTTAGTTTCTTTAAGTCTATATGTTTCTCTATTTCTTTTTTTTGACACTGTTTTACAGTTAAAAATACTCAAATCAGAAATAAAATTTCATGTTGCATGCAAATTCTAAACTCATCAGAGTAAGCTGTATAATGAAATCATGTCCAGGCACAGTGTGACATGCTAAAGATGGTGTTATCTCAAAGCCCTGTGGTTTATAGCCCACAATTCTGTGATAATTTTTTTCAAAAATCCTTTAAAGATTCCCCATGTTATCACTGAAAATACTTCTTTGTTGTCTTTAATTATTCTAACAGAGATGTGGTAGATCGTAAGTTTAATGAATTATTAAACTGGCTGCAATTAACTGTGTGTTTCAAAGGCAAAATTCTGTACTCTTTACACAGAGCTGAAGACAAGTACATCCTGTTCGGTGGCATAGCTCTCACCATGCAGTGGTGGCAGGACATCAGCCTGCTGTTGCAGAGCAGAGAAAAGGCTGCTTTAATTTAATACTGCTTTTTTCTATGCATAGCAATACAGAGTGTTTGTCTAGTACTGTAGGTGTACAGTTGTTAAAAATAATCTTGTGGTGAAACTTGCACTTAAATAGAATCTACTTGTAGCAGAGGTCGCTCACCACCCTAACATAAAGCAAATCTTCATGCACAACAGAAATAACAGCTACTTAATAAGAAAAACTAGTGCAGTTTTCAAAACAATTTAAAGTTTATCAAATCCAGATTAACTTTAAATCTTATTGATTTCTCTTCTCAATAAATGTGTTTATTCATGCTCGTTTGTAGCATGAATTGTTTCTCAGTGCAGATATTTATAAATCCTACTTTCAGAAAAGAAGCCACTTCCCTGAACAGCAGCTTCTGTTCACCATTATTTTTAGTTACTGTAACCTGCCTGATAAAGTCCCACACACACATCATGAAAAGCTTTTGGAGAGGATTTCAGTTGGTTTAATATGTTTTTTTACTATCAGAGAGTCAATCAGCCAAAATGTAAAGCACAAGAACTTCCAGATATTTCAGCAGCTTTTGCTATGCTGATAGTGGTTGTAAAAAGCATCTTTCAAGGAACTTACAACTGCTTTGTCTGAACAAGTTGTTTTCTCCATCATTCCTCATATTTTGTAGAAGCAACTAGGCTTTTAACTATTTTTTGTGAATGTGCTTTTTTGCTAAAAGCATTTCCTATCTGCTGACCTTTATTTTACCACTAATGTTCTACTTTCCCATTTTAATATTATGATGGGTAGTGAAAGATGGAACCCTTCCTTAAAGCAACTGTCTTTTGAAGGATTTTAGGTTTTATACTGATAAAATAAATATTTAAAAGATAAAAAGTAGAGCTTATTGGAAGGAATTATTATACACAAGCATTTGATTCTAGGAGAACAAGGATATTATGGGTCAAATATCGCTGAAGAGCTCAAAGGCCTGTGCAAAGAAGAGATGCCTACCTCCATTAAATAAGCCATTTTTTAATACTGGGTCATTCTCTTGTATTAAGAGAATACATAGGAAAAAAACCTAATAAGTTACATGTAGAAATGCATATTTTAGAGAGAGTTTTAGCTTGTTATGGCCATTTACTGTTAATTTTGCTTCCAGCCACATTAGTAATCTGTAATTTACTCTAATTTATGAATGCATGTTGCCTCTTTTATTGTCAGTCATCAAACTTCAGGGAAGCTGTTGTTAAAGGAAGCCTGAATTTCAGTTTCACTGTATGACTTGGACTGTAGTTTCTGAATCATATGTTTTTATTAGTAGCTTATGCTAATGCCCTGCAGATTGAAATCTTTAAGGCTGCAACTGCATTTGCAGCCTGGGGAGCTATCAGGGAGTAGATGTTCATCTGACAAAACCATGGAGCCAGGTGGCTTCTGTAGACACCAGTTTCCTGGAATTTGCCCAAAGATAAATGAAGAAGGAATAAAGTTATTACAAAGGAATGACAGTAGGAAGTACATGAGTCAGAAGAAGTGGGTGGAGGAGGACTGTTAAGATCTTAGATATGTCCCAGAATGGCAAGAAAAAGCATAGTGCAATCTCTGCCACCCCCTTGTATTTGCTATCTGAAGTAAAATAATTATAGGTCTTGAGATCATGGATAAAGTTGATGTGTTGGTTTGTTCTCCAGTATCGCTAAGTCTCTGTAAACATAGAACTCATGAAGCTGCATCTCTAAAAGGAGAGATTCTGAGTTCATGGAGGTATTTTAGGAATCTGTTGTTTCTGAAGCATTGAAACCATTAGGCTGAACTTTCTCACTCGGTACTGGAGAAAAGCAAAACAATTGACAATTGGTTACAGCCTACAAAGACAGTAAAGCTGAAATCTTACTGTATTTTATATGGCAGTAGGATTTCAGCCCAATGTTTCCATTTCCCCTTTTAAAAACAATTACAGGCATTCAAGCCTCTGTTGCCCTGTATTCATGCAGTCCTCAGTGCTGAAAGTTGGAGTGCTTATGCCTTAGACTGCATGTCTATAACAGGATGTGATGCATATCAAAGGCAAGTGTGACTCAGTACGTACTTCTCACCTTAAATAATTCATATCAGGGAATTGCAGACTACCTCAAGTTGGAAGGGACCCATAAGGATCATATAGTTCAACACTGTTCCTCACAGTGCTAAGTAATGTTATTGGATGGAATTCTGTAATTATTCCTGCTTGTTGTCTCAGAGGTTTCACTGTAGCATGTCCTTTAAGGCTATTTTTTCTGTTCTACTTCCCACAGAGATTTCCTCTTAAGTGTGTCCAAAACAATGATAAAAATCAAAAGCTTTCTCTTCCTTCAAACTCTCTCTCCATGGCTGTGATGAAGCTGCTCCTATTTAATATCAGTGATCTGGGTGAGGGAACCGAGCACACCCTCTGCTGCCCAAGGTGACTTGATGTCACCTCCAAAGTGACAGTGTGGATGTGCTGGAGGGCAGGAAGCTCTGCAGAGGGGCAGGACAGGCTGGATCAATGGCTGAGGCAATGGTGTGAGGTTCAAGGCAAAGGTCCTGCCCTTGTGTCACAGCAACCCCATGCAGTGCTACAGGCTTGGTGAGAGCGGCTGGAAAGGGACCTGGGGCTGCTGGTCAGCAATGGGCTGGACGGGAGCCAGCATGTAAGCAGGTGGCCCAGAGGCCAGTGACACCTGGCCTGGATCAGGAACAAGAGACCAGCAGGACCAGGGCAGTTCCTGTCCCCTGTGCTGGGCACTGCTGAGGCCACACCTCCAGTGCTGTGTCCAGTTCTGGGTCCCTCCCTGTGAGAAAGACACTGAGGTGCTGGAGCATGTCCAGAGAAGGGCACGGAGCTGGTGAAGGGTCTGCAGAAGCCTGAACAGCTCCTATGAGGAGTGGCTGAGGGAGCTGGGGGCCTTCAGCCCGGAGAAAAGGAGGCTCAAAGGGGCACTTATTGCTGCCTCATTTCAACTGCCTGAGAAAGGAAGTTGTAGTGAGGAGGGCATTGGTCTTTTCTCCCAGGTAACAAGTGATAGGATGAGAGGAAATGGCCTCAAGTTGCCCCAGGGGAGGTTTGATCTGATCTTAGGAAAAATTTATATAAATGTTGGTCACTGCCTAAGGAATTGAGTCAGCATTCCTGGAGGCATTTTGAAGAATGTAGCTGTGGCACTTGGTTTAGTGGTGGACTTCATGTTCTTTCGGATCTATCATGAACTTAATGGTTCTATGATTTTAAGAACTATCAGTGTTCTGAAGGGATAAGCTGGTTTTTAAGCATTCTTCACTGATTTTTGTCCAACCTTAACATATAGGAAAATATATATGACCTGTGATCATGTTATTTATTTAAATGAGAAGGTGGAAAGAGCACTGAAATTGCTGGTTTGATAGTTTGAATTATATATATTTGGAATTGATGGTTTGAAAATATAACAAATATTTTCTGTTTATACTCATTTACATCATGGTGAAAAACAGGCTTGAAACTGTCTTAAACTCTATAGTATAAATTATTTCAGAATTTTTTTGCAGTTTAAATCTAGCATGGCTTATAAATTAAGAAATTGATTAACTGTGTCTGATTAAGGAGATAAATAGCATTTAGATCTGATATTTGATTCGGAGATGGTCATCACCTGTCCCAGCTTCAGTATTCATCAGTAAGTCTCAAAAGGCTCAGTAAGCTTACCTGGTCTGTAATGTACATTCACCCTTCAGAATTCTTCCATCCGAGTTAATATTTAAATAAATCTTCTTCCAGTTCACAATTAATGATTAAAAGTGTGGACCGTGAAGTATTGTCATCTAGAGTGTTATCAACACATTTCAATTTTTATGTTATTTTAAGTTTCCTTGTTGCTGTCTTCACAGCAGAGACATCAGCAGCCTTCTTACCTGCACAGGGTTCTATTAACTACAAACAAACTGTGCAGGTTGTAAGAGTTTACCAGATCATTCCACCAACTAAAGCAAATAAGCTGTAACACTGAAAACTTGTGGGAAAATGAGTGTGTTTTGATTCTTTTATCATGAACATCTTTTTTATTGCTATGAACTAGGCAGGTTTATCTGAGAGTGGGGCTCTGTTTATTCAGATGTGTGAAGTGTCCTGTTTGACTAATTGGAGTCTGATTGCTTTGGAAAGGTACCAGGTAGAGCTGCAGCGATTTCAAGCTCTAGTTCTTCCCTTTCAGCATCATGTATCACTGGATCAATCCTGCAAAAACAGCTATAGCCCATGGAACTGAAAAAGGGTTCCTCAAAGCTGGGAGGATCTCCTCCAACTGTGGATGGAGTAATTCTGAAAAAGACTGGAAGAAAATTTGTGCCTTGGGCACAAAACTGAAGAATTTCATTAAATCCCTTTGGTAGTCTTTTTTTTTTTTAGGTCCAAGATTGGCTGTTACATGGAAGGATGGGAGAAGGCTGCAAGGCACCTGGGCTTTGACTGACAGAGTCTATTTCAAGTCTCAGTTGAAGTATTCCAACTGGAATTCAGAGGACTATTGCTTATTCTTGCATTTTTAAGAGCATACATAGAAGTTTAATGCCCAATACACTGGAGAATGAGTAGTGTCAGTCGTATTTCCTGACATCCATTCATGTAACATTAGCATCCTTTTCTCTTTGTGCTTCTAGTATTCTGACTATCCTATAATATTCTAATATTTATTTGTGTCTACACCACCTGCATTAAATTAAATTTGCAAATTAAAAATAACACACTTGTTACAGCTTCAACTTTCTTATCCTCAGTAGCAATTGGTAACTGTGTTATGTTCAGGCAAAGGAGTGAAATTGAAAAAGGACTTGTAAGCATTTTTCAAATTACTTCAGGTAAATAATAAGCAACTTTCCTCTACTGCTGTTATACAGTGATAGCTCTCTTTAATTTTCCAGTGCTAAATTAATTTACAGTTGCTTCAGACTTCAGTAATTTGTTCACGGTAAATGCACATCTGGGAGAGTTCTGGGGATCTGGGATGAAGAAATACAAAATGCAGTGCTCACTTATTATAAAATTGCATTTCTTAACTTTACTCTGTCATTATGGCTGCACATAGATGGATATGCACAGGAACATGAAAACTATAATGAGAGAAGACTGGCTAATTTTGGTCAGGATTTTCAGAGACCTCTGGGAGTGGAATGCCTGTTTCCTATTAGATTTCCATTAAGTTATTGGGAATACACCCCTTTTAGGAGGACCTTATTCATCCTTAGTAATCCTTGTGTTAATAGTCTCCCTAAAATTACACTGATGAATGTTTGGGGGGGGGGGGGAGGGGGGCGTTATGGGGAAAAAGTGTGATATAAATTTACATGTGTACCATAAGACAGATGAAATCATAGTGATCCCCACTGGCTTTACTGGGCTTTGGAATAGATCTTTTCAAATAAGATCTGTTACTAGATTTTTCTAGATTTTTTTTTTTTTTTTTTTTTTTTTTTTTTTTTTTTTTTTTTTTTTTTGGAGTGGGGGGTGAATTTGGCATGTTTGTTGGCTCGTTCATTGTTTCATTGTGTGATACCATTGTGCTTTTCCTCTAACCAGGCATGTAAGTCCGCAACTTGCCTCTGTCTGGCATTGATTCCTCAACTGATGAGGAAATAAGCCATTTACAGAACTCTCTCTCCAACAAGAGAGAATTACTTCAGATGCACCTGGCAGGAAGCAGGCCTTGAACTCTGAGAATACGGATGAAACATGAGGAAGTGGACTAGTAGTTCTTGTAGAGAAAAAGTAAATTCCTTCTTGTTCCCTCCGATGGAAGGCTTTTTTTTTTTAGGATTCTCATGTGAATTCATAGAAAAGCTTTTTGTTTCTTATTAATCAGGATTTTACATGAATCTCATGTGATTCTAGGGACTGGTTGTGAGGAGGTTACCCTTAGCAACCTGTCTTTTACCTTGGATCACCAAATAATAACCCCAGTCGAGGTAGCAGGTGTTCTCCATAATAACTGCAGGAGAGCAGAGAATACTACAGTAATATTATACATTTATCTAAACTGGAAACTCACTTAAGGAGAAGACTTCTAGCTTTTGCTTTACAACCTGGTGTTTCTATGTTCTGCAGTTCAGAAAGTGTATTTCAGAGTAAGTAGAGTAGAAAAAAGAATCTCAAGAAATCTGTTAGAAAAGAAGACAGAAATCCCTATAAAACTCAGTTCTTTGTGGCTAAAATATCAACGAGGGGAATGCTTATGTGGAAAATATTTGGGGTTTTAATAGCTAAGCATAAATGCTCATATGTGATTCAGAGAAAACTAGGTTTGGGATGGGTTTTTTTCAGAACAAAGATGTTCTGATTGAGATTGACTTGCTCGTGGAAGGAAGGGAAAGAAAACACTCTTGGATTCTGAGTAAGGTATTTTGAAATTTCTCTATGCTTAATAATGAATCCGGCCTTTTTTACTGGCAGTCAGAGAGAACTCCACAAAATAGGTGTGGGAGTAGAGTAACTTCTCTCTGGATATCAGATACCCTGAAAGCCTTCACAAGGCTGAAGATGATGAGGAAAGAGCCGGAGGATGCACATGAACTTCATGGTTATTCCAAAGCAGAATGACTAATGACACATCCTTTTCCTTCTCTGAATCTTTCCTGCTTCACAGCAGACACATGCAACATCACTTGAGACAATCCTTTGCAGGCTAAAAGAAGAGTCCTTTATAGTACAGTCCCATTGGAGCCACTCTTGTATGGAGGGAGCGAAAAGGCTAAGAAGTTTCTTCCTACCCACTCTTCTGCAGGAAAACTGGTCTTTAGGGCAATCCTGAGATAGGGTTTGGGTGTCATTTTTTTGCCTTCAGTTGGAAAAAGTCCTTAGCAATTGAAATGCACAGCAGCTAAACAAAGCAGAGGCCTCCAAAGTTGTGAAGATGTTGGATCTGTTTATCGTCTAGGTTTCTACCCGAGGTTATTTAACTCACCATTTCTGGTTTCAAAGCCTTCTTCCATAAAAAGGCTTCTGCACCATTAATGGGTAAGCAACCCTAAAGGGGCTAATATGGAAAGATCCTGTCTCTTAATCTAATTAATGACAGTCACTTGGACTCAGCAATAGTCTTGCTGTGTTCACTTGTGTGTCTGCCCTTCAAGTTGGGCAGATTTGACAAATGTCAAATATGTCAAATGACAAATTTCATTCCAAAGGACAAGATAAATATCTAAAGTAATAGGGTGAGAGGAGAAAGCTTAGATTTTTTTTTCCTGTCTAAATATTGGATAAACAGTTTTCTTCTAAATCTAAGCATTTAATTAAAGACAGAATTAACATGTATGCCTAGTCCACCTCTTCTAAACCTATATTTCTGTACTGGTTTTATGTTCTGGGCTCAGAGACAGAATACTTGCACTTTACAGGTCAAACTCTTGAAAAAAGTTCTCCTTTGCAATTCTCAGTGGGTACCTGCTGCTGCTTTACTGTCTTTACTGTGGGGAAAAAAGTTTACTTCTGTGAGAACTGAGTGTTCAGCATCTCTGTGGAGAAGGCTTGTAATCTACTTTTAGCAAATTAAAATCTAATACGGTTTGTCTGTATTTCATTTATGCCTCAGGACAAATTAATGTTAAAAAAAGCCTTTGAAATGAAAATGGTGAGCCCTCAAATTAACCTAGTTGTAGTGTTTTTATTTCAAGTTTCATTTGGGAATTGAAGGTGGCTGTTAAATTGCTAGTAGGTAAAACATCACTGACAATTTGCTTGCGTTTTTCTGCAAATAGATTTTCACTCAGAGAGGTACAGTGGGATTTGGAAAAAGTTATTTTCATAATTTCTATCTGGTCTTTTCCTTTAAGTTTTGTTTTGCTCTTCAAAACTTTAACTTATGTTAACAAAGTTATTGCAGTCCTAGAAACTGATATTGAGGATAGTCATTATTTTATTTAAAGCTATGTAGACAGGGGTCAGGCCATGTTAAGTTTCCTGTGTAGAGGTGTCAGTCTTCTCTGTACTATAAGATGGCTGCAACTTGAAATTAAATTCATTTTCATGTGCAAAGCACAAGCAGCAAGGTCCAACAGAAGGAAGGACAGCAAGTGTGTTTGTAGCTTGACCAGTCTCTGAGGGTGAGGACATCTTCCAGGGCACTTCTCGAAAGTTTTGTCAGCCTAGAAGAATCTCGATGGAGGGCAAAAAGTCCAACAGATTGTGCTGGAAATAAATCATTTCTCTCTGCAGAATGCCCTCTTACAATTAAGTCCTCTTGCCTTCAGGGTTGTTACCTGTCAGGCTGCACAGGACATCAGAGCCCACCAGGAGCATTTCCAGCCTCAACCACGAGGACATCTATTTCCAGATATGTGCAGAGGGGGGAATCTCAGCAGATGTGACCACCTGTATTGCTCCTGATAAGACATAGCTAGCAGTAATAAAAAAAAAAAATAAAGGTTTTCCTTCTAGAGTCATCATCAGATTTTTCAGGGCTTGAAGAGAAATGTTCCTTTCAGCAGTAGCCAGTTTTTATTCTTTGGGTCATTGCAATTGGGCCGTGAGGGTGTGTCCCAGTTGTATTTTATTTATGTTGGGCAGATTTCTATAGGCTAAGCAAGGCATTGCTGTATGTCACGTCTGACAGCAGAAGTGCCGAATGCAGAGGGGTGACACTTAAATATTTTATAATCAACTTTTGAAGCAGCTAAACAAAGCAGAATTTTAATACAGAAAAATTATCAAGAAAACATTCCCATTTTTTGTCATAGCTTCTTATAGTTCATATCCTTGAAAATTTCTCAGTTATAAAGCAGAAAAGCACCTCTGCCACAGCTCATTATCATCGAAATATATATATATATATATGTAATACTCACACGCATATTTTAGTTTATTTAAAATACACATGTTCTACTCTCCACACAAAGCTTTCCTGCAGTTTTGGAGTTAAGGTTAACTTTTCTTTTCTTAATACAACACTTAATCTAACTCTTCTACAGCTTCTGAGCTCACTGTCATTTCTTTTCACCAATTAAATCTGACTGCTTCAGTGTGTAAGGAACAAATGTGAAAACCTACTGACAGCCACAGTAGTAATTTCATTCATGGCATATAAGCCCAGAGGGTGAGTGTCAGGAAGCCAGCAATCTGTTAAATGCTTTATCCATGTTATGCACAATATATTTCTTATTAGTTATGTTTTTCATGTTCTGATTTAAGAGAGTCCATTATTTTGTGAAGTCTAATTTGACTTGCTACATAGAAATGTGCTGCTTGAATAGATACTTTGCTATCTTGTCTTGGATTGTTACAAGGGTTGTTAGTCCTTTTGCTTCAGGGCAAACAGATCACCTCAGAGATCAGAAAGCAATTGCTTTCCATGGTGAAGCAATACTCAGGGTAATAGTTGGTGTAATAAGAGGGATTAATTTTCCAGTGCTTTGTACTGGGATTAGCCATGGGTATGTTTCTGCACTCTGAATCAATCTCACTTGTGGCAGATGAGAAAGGAGTGACTTGCATGTAAAAGCTTTCCTCCAAAGACTCTGGCATTAACCACCACCAGGATTAAGAAATGGACTGTTAAGCCAATTCCTCCTTCTGCAACCAGAAGCTGCAATTAAAGGGATCCTACAGGCCTGATCTAGTCTTGCACATTGCACACACTTCCACCTGCTCAAGGTCTTGCAGGGTGATGCATTTCACACTGGTGTGAGTCGCTTTGGGTGGTGGAAGGTACTGGAAATGCAAGTGCCATATCTTTTGATAAATAATTATCTTTTGGATTGCACTGGAGAAGCAGAGTGCAAGGCATGGGTATCCTCTGAATCTGCTGAATGGATCACTTTGGACCTTCAGACTTTGGATGAGTGAAAAATGGGTAGGAAGTGTTATTGGGTTCCCCATGCATAAAATATCATGGCCCTTTCTCTGCACCAGTGACTGACAAAATCAAATGTACAGAGCCAAAAAAGCTTTTCATAGGAGGGGGTTTATTTGTAATTTTATCCTAACACTTTTTTTCTGCAATGCTTGAAGGTTTGAAGTTTATATGCAAGTATGCATTAAAGAAAGTTGTATTTCAAGTTTGACATAGTTGGCCTGATTTTTAATAGTTTGGTCTTATATAGAGATAGGTCTGAACAGTGAATGTTTGTCACCTACTTTATTAAATATAAAAAGGCATTTTGATCTGGTAGGTTTTTTTGGGGGTTTTTTTTTGGCTGGTTCATATTGCACATGCAGGGATAAAAAGTTAGCCATAACTGCCCAGGCACAGTTCTCAAATATATTGGAACACCTGCCTGCAGCTACCTTATCAAACAGATTCCTGGCTTTAGCAGCACAATAAGCTGTGATGATGCCAGATAAATGCCAAAACTGACACAAAAGTGGCTGGGATTCAAGGACTCTGCTTTGCTTATATCTGTGTTACCAAAGAACTTCAGCCACATCTACATAGTGTTTTCTCTTCCACACTGATTGCCTGTGCAAGAAATTTGTCATAATAGCAAGCTCTAATTGGACATGGTAGCATTCTGCAGAAAAATAGAGGTTTGAGCCAAACTCAGGGTGCCCATATCAGGAAAACTGGACAGGATAAAACAAAGGATTGATACTGCAAGTCTAAGGGCAATGTTCTGTAATATTCTAACTAGAGACTAATGTAATGGTTTTTTCTTAGAGATGTCATTTGTGGTGTTGTAGACAGAGCTGAAAGATCAAGTCTCTTGACCGGAGCAGGAAAAAAAATCCCCATTTCCAGAGCAGATGATAGTCCCCCACAGGAGAAGTTGGCTATGATAATGCATAGGGGTTTTTTCACCTAAAAATTACTTGGAGTACAACAGTGGAGTGTAGCTCTGTCTTCCTGCTACCTGTGCTGAGCTGGAAAAACTTTTCTTTTCTTATAGCCTTGCTATTATTTGGGGTAAGGGCAGGGTTTTTTCTCTGCATGGTAATTAACACCAGAAAATTTGGGGATCTTCATAAACAAACATAGAATTTTTGAATGGCTATAAAGACAGACCACCTACTGGCCCTTCCCAGGGGGGTTCATGAAACAGGATGTCAAGCTCAGTGTGTTGTAGTCACAGCCTAGACCACACTCTTGCCTTGCTTCTACTCCCATAGCTTGGAAAGTTCCTTGCACAAAATCTAATCCAGCCTGCTTTGGGACACAAGCTACTGTTTAGATCTCATTAATTAGCAAGCAAGCAGAAAGGAAAGAGAGTGACCTTTCTGTGGCCTAATTCTCCAGCTTCAGTTCAACAAGAGCCAGTGAAGTGCTGTGCAATTAATAAGAGTGCAGAAGGAAATAAAGGTCTCATTTTATGGTCGGAGAGATCAATTTCACAGAAAGGGACTCAGTGTAATTTTAGGAGCAGTAATATGCATGTGATAGCACAGGTACTTAATTGAGCCATTCCTTATTTTTTTACCAGCATGTTAAGAGAAGAATACGTTTAATAATGTTTGCTTTTGCATTATGTTTTTGTGTTGTTAGTCATCAAATCTGAAATTACATCTAGGCCCAGTTGGACTTTCACAGCTCCTCAGTGCAGCCATTCCTTGAATGGTCCATGCTGGGGGGGCTTTCTTGTTGGACAGTAGTTTAAATGAACTATTTCTCACTGGTGGTTTGGTGGTAAGGCAGGTTAAAAATGGAAAACAGCTGTAGTGTCCTTATGTTTGCTGCCCGAGTGTGCTCAGCTGGTATTTCTCTATACCTGTAATACACAAGTATTTAAATTTTCTTCCATATTATACACCTTGATGAGAACATGAAAATGTTTTCATTTCAGGGTTTTATCTTCATATTAATGCTCTTCCTGCTCCCACTCCCAAGGAAAGCAAATAAAATGGACCATTAACGTGGAGTTGACAGAGAGAATCTGTTTAGCTCAGTTTCCTTTTATGAACAAGAATATGCCAGGAGAGGTAAACATCCAAGGACATGTTGATGGGATTGGGCCATGCACCAATGTCAAGTGTGTCCTTAATTTCCTCTTTTCATTTTAATGGAGTTATAAGCAATGAGTGTGCAGGGGGAAACCCTGAAGCCTTGGCTGCTCTCATTAGTAATTGGAGATAAAGGCAAAGGAAGAAGCAGAAACAGCAGAGTTGCACCTGTCAGCAGTGAGAAAGCAATTATTTGAGATAGCTCATTTTTATTGTGACCAGCATAATGGGACAGCAGTTCTGGTATCAGAAGGTGTAATTTATTTCTGTGAGCACTTTCAATCCTAAATATTCTGTGGTCCACCAGGAGGAGCTACCATGAAATTCATGCATATGGTTTTAAACTTGTGCCAGCAAAATTTCATTGCTCCAAATGTTCACAGAAGTAAATTCAGAGGGGTGAAAGCATGGCTGGAGTAAAACCACTTAAATGTTGAAACATATTTATTAGGAATATATGAGATGACTCATCTGTCTCTGCTGGCGTAGTATTTATGGAGACTTTAAATATAAGAAACAATTCCCTCCAGCACCACCATTTTCATTTGCAGTTTTGTAGCTATGAAATCTGCTCCAGAGAAGCAGAGAGGATTTGCAAATGCAGTCAGCCCTAACACAGCACAGCCTTTATCTGCACAAGTGGGTCTCTGTGCAGTTCTGGGGTTCTACCAGCCACGTAGAGCTGAACCTCCACTAATGCAGCTTTATAGCTATGCCCATAAAGCAGCTCCAGAGACAGCCTTTCACTTCAGTAGCATAATAAATACTTTAAAAATAGTTTTTTCAATGTCTATATCTATGATGAAACAGAAAATGCAGCAGGCTGTTTTCTTCACAGAATTTCAATTAATTCAGGAGTTTTTTAAAATTAAGCTCTTTGTAAACTTGGTGTTTGGTCCAGAGGCTCCCCAGAATAACTTTCAGATAGAGGCTGGTCAGAGCAGTGACAAACTGAAGTCAGAGGCCAGCAGCATGTGTGAATACTTTATGTCAAAAGAGAGAGGGGCAGGGGAATGATGTATTTTTGTGTCTGTAATGAATGCATATGCATGCACACACTGTTGGCACGGGTCAGGGTTTAATCAAGTGTGTTACTTTACTGAAATAATTTATAGCTATCTGGACACAGACCATTTGGGAGATCAGCCACAACTGCAACCAAAATGTTGGTGGCATTTGCAGCTCATCTTGTGGTATTAAGGTGTCTCTGAATGTGCTCACGTGCTCAGCATTAAACTGTTGCCCAGTCTGGAGAAGGGAGTATGACTCTCTCTAAAGCACCAAAGAGGTGTTTTGGAAATGTACGTTTAGTAAATTCTGTTATTTCCTTTCTGCTGCAGGAACTGAAGGTGTCAGCACAGCAGCTGATGCCGCCTCCTTTTTCCCTCTAGCGCATGATAGTCTTGCAGTATTTGTGCTTTGTATTAAAATTTTTAATAATATAGACTGATGTGAAGTAACTTGTAATTTATATACTATAAGAGGTTTTGGGTTTCTGAACTGCTTTTCATTCATTTGCTGCCTGAATTTTATGTCCTCTGTATCTCTTTGAAGTTACTGTTGCAATTAGGAGGAGTAAGATTAAAATAGTAGTCTTTTTTCACTTTATGATTTCCATTATATTTACATTCCAGCAATTATCTGTCATCATTCTAAACATGCCTTGCTTTATCACATCATTATTCCCTTCCCCACCTGTACAGATCTGCACACACAGAGCAATCAGCAGGCTCCATTAACCTGCAGCACGATCCCTGATATACTCTTTGGATGCACATGCTTTGTTTTCCCTCTGCTCCCAACCACTACATTGTTTGACTTCTTGCACAGTCACAAACATAATTCTCCCTGTGCTTGTCTGGTACTGCAGTGAGAAAGGACAGTTTGGTATTAACAGTCTTGATGCAGCAGATGAAGCACATAAGTGTTTTGTGGGACGAGAAAGGAAAAAAAAAAAACAAACCACTTCGAATTATTTTAAAAGGAACATGAGACTGTCACCTGGTTTCATGTGTTTTGCAGAGTGCAATTTAATAATCTGCCCAAAATCATTTAAATTTGATTTATTCTGGTTTAGCAGCTATATTATTTCTGATAGCAATTGGAAATTCATGTGTCTGAAAAGCAAGTATCTAAGCTTTTATTTTGAGATGTAGTATGCCATAATATTATGAAAAATGAACACGGTATGCCTGATTGGTTAAAAAGTGTGCATTTATATAAAAGTGTTCATCAGGCTGAGTATTATGTGGGAAATGCCAGCATTCTAAACTTGCTAATGTCATGAGACATTTTAATACAGCAATGTATCATGGAATAATGTTTCATTAAAAGAGACATTTGGAAACATTAGACAAAGTACAATTATGCAAAATGAAATATTTTACAATGTAGTTCCAACACAAATATTAATCTCAGTACTTTACAGCAAAATGGAAATCACAGGTGAAGACAAAGCTGCCTACACCACAATCCACAGCTGGTTCCTCTTATGTTTCCATACTGCACATTATTTCAAGAAAACAATAGAAAGTGATTTTTGAAATGCAGTGCTGTTTAAAGTGTCCTGTCTTGAATTTACCATGAAAATACATGGCACCTCATTACTGAAACACAGCATTCTTTCTTCTTTGTACTATTAGTACTTCTCTTTTTTCACACTTTCTGTGCTCTTGAGAAAATATTGCTGTCACAGTGGCATTTGCCTTTCATCTCACTGCTTTTCAGTGGCTTTCAGGTCTCTAAGTGGTATCCAATTTATTTGTATTCCAGTGCCACTTCTGTGAAGCATACCTTTCTGTCAGCTCAGTGCAAGCTCCAGGTGGCTTGTGTTTGGAAGCTGAGGTATAAACAAATTGACAGTATCAAGAGCAGCCTATCCACTCACAGGCAATTTCCACCTGTTTGCTCTAGACCATTATTCCTCCAGTTCATTCAGCAGAACCATTTACTTTCATCTGAGTAGGGCTGGGATTGACTCAGTCCCTTGGATTTGTGTGGAGGCCCTATGCTGTACATGAAAGTCTCTGCATGCCAAAGATACTGGATGCAATTACTCCCTTCACTGTATTTTTTTTTATCTCCTTTCTTCAGTATTTATATTTACTTTGGTGTTTGACATGGTTCTTCTGCAGCGTCTTGCTGATCAGTTTTTAACTGCCCTACCAGGGTTTAAATTTGCCTTCAAGTGAGCTCTTAAAGATGCTTAATTTGAGTTAGCACATAAGAGATAGAATTTATTTTCATACTTGCTTTTCTTTTTTCTACCTATCTCAGCTTCTACTGCCTTTATAAATTACTGTTGATCAAAATAGCAGCAGTCAGCAGTATTTTGTCATTTTTAGTGCCTTCACCATTTTTGTGGTGTCAACAGATTTTTATGTCTATGGTTTTATATGTCTATCACAGCAGAGTCACATGCTTGTTTGCAGAACCAAATATTCTGCATATTCTCATCAAGAAGCCTGTCTTGGGTCTTCCAAACACACATAGAAATGGGTGTGGCTTAGGGATAACATGAATTGCAACCAAAAAAAGATCAAGACAGGAGAAGCTCATGATCTTCTATCTTACAGGGATTTATTTGTCTGTGGAGTGTTTTTTTTCCAATATTTGAGGCTTTAATGGCAGCCACAATGGAGTACTATACCACTATTACTGCTTTTGAAAAAGCATAGAGTTAATTATTAATGTAATTTTTAAACAATAGTCAAATGGTCCTCTTGGCTCTCAAGTCTAGTGCTGTTTAGAAGGCAGATTGGGAAATATGCAAGCTTTCTACTTTCATTGTAATTCATTGCCAAAAATAATGGAATCTGGATCGTTTGGTCAAGGTCTTAAAACATAATGTCAAAATATATATTTCAGATTTAGAAGAATTAAATAATAATAAAGAATATTAAAATATGTTCTATATAATGGGGTTCATGTCTGATTTGCTTTAACACCTACAGGCTTATTTTAGTGGGATGCAACTAGGTCCTATACATCTAATCTTTCTTGGATATTTAAAGACCTGCTAAGTCTCAGTGTGAACCAATTTTCTCTCATTACTGTTTTAGTAAATCCTTCAAATTTGCTGACACTTAAACAAGCATTGTCTATAATCACTTCTGAATTGTAATAAAGGATTTTTAGTTTTGAAGGGTTAGTCTCGTTTGAGTGTAAGTTGTAATTGATACATTTCCTTTTGTGCTATTTTCCCCCCAAAAGCTGCTAATCTTAAGTCCCTCTCAAAAAAAAACCTCACCAAAATCTTCTCTTAAGGCAAACTTCTGCTTCATAACTGGCTATGCAAAGCCAGTTGATGAACATCTGAGAAAATGAAATGTTTGTTTATTAATCAGGGAAACCATAACTTGGACATATATATGGGGAGGAGAGAGACATTATGCAGGTGCCAGCATACCCAACACAGCTTTAGTCTGCCTAGCTCAACAACCATAAAAATGAAAAAAAAAATTAAAAAATAGATGCCAGAATACTGCAGTCTTCAGTGAGGCTGTATTTACCTTGGGAATTCTTCTTGAGATGCCTGGGACTCCTGGCCAGCTTGTACTTCACTTTATCCCTGTATCCTCTGCAACTGGACCTCTGAAGTATTCCAAGTTTTTGTATGTCTTGCTGCATAAAGAAAATGCCACTTTTCAGCAAAACAATACATGGAAGTGACTGCTCTTGGGAGATACAGTCTTGTTTTGATTGGTACAGCCTGATGCCAAGTGTGTGTAGCTCAGGGGTTGCCCAGATTTTGTTCATCATTTAGTCATATCCAAAACTGCTGAGGGAGAGAAGACGTAATGAAATGGATCCCTGCATTGCAGCACAGTCCCAGTCAGGCTTGGAAATAACAAAGCTATGAAGTCAGGCAGTAGATAAACTGTTGGCAAAGTTCATGACATTCTCCAAGGCATGGTGACATCAGCTCAAGTCTTTCAGCAGATACTGATGATCTTTGTTTTGATGCAAACAAGAGTAAACAAATATGCTGGCTGACAGAAAGGGAAGAGAGAGTGGAATAAAAAACACCAACGGAATAAGAATTTTGTCGGTAACTTACAGGAAGCCAAACCAAGCAATCTCATATTCATTAATAATCATGGGAGATTTCCAGGCTGTTTATCTCCCTCAGCTTTCCTGACAATACCATAAAATAAGTCCTGAGGGGTTTTTTTGAAGAAATTAACATAAAATGCATTCTTCTTCCCTATTTCTTAAGGCTTTTTGTTTGGTTTTTTATTGCACTGATAGTAATCATTAGGAGTACAAAGATGTCAAGAGAGCATGTCTTGCCTCTAGCAGGCACTTGAACAGATTTATGGTGGCAGCAAGCTTCCAGTTTCCCTGGTCACCTTTCATAGATTTACATGCTGGCTTAATAAGAATGAACAATTAGTTGTTTGTCAACTGGGAGAGATCACCTCTGAATGCTTGGGTTTTGCTTTAAAGTATATGCAGAAGAACAGTTTATTGTATATACGTAAAGTGAAAGACAGGCAGCCTGAAAAGAAATATGAAAGACCAGAAAAACTGGGAAATTTGAAGAAGTTGTAACCTTGACTCCCCTCAGAAAGCTGTAAATGCTTAGTGAGGGGTGGGATGGTGTTGGGGTGGTTGTATCAATGCAATTTTGGCTTCCACAACTGGCACTGAGGTGAGTGCAACAAGAAGATAAGATGCTTCTGTTAGAAACTGGCTCCTGATTATTTTTATATCCAGTTGACATGAGGGGAAATTGCAGCATTCTGGTCTAGAACACTGCTCTTATATTTCTGAACGGACAGCACTCTAAGCTGGCTGCACGCTCTTTGGTGAGCTGCAAGACTTCAGGGTTGTTAAAGTCCACTTGAGACCTAGCAAGTTAAGCTGTCTGTACATACAGACAGAAATGTAGAAACGAAGGCATTATTCTTTCACAATAATCAATTTAATGAAAAAAAGTGACCATTCTGAAACTTGTCAGAAGGCTTTTGTAGAAATTGGAATATGTATTCTAGTGCAGTTCACAGAACCTGCAATTCTTACTACTACTTCTTGACTGAGATACTAGATGAAATTAATACGATGTGAATGATACACTGACTGAGGGGAATTTAAAGTGAAGGCTGGGATATCTTTTAAGTAAGCTCACGAATAGGTGGAATAGTGTTGATATGCCTGGAAATTTTCAGCTGCTTCATTTTGGTGCCCTGCAGGTGGGGTTAGAATCAAATTCCCCTGGTATTGTCTTAACTTTTATCCCATTGCACAACCTATTTCTCACTCTAGTAAGGCTTAGCTGTTAACTTCTCTCTCCCAGAAGACCTGAGCTGTATAAAATCCTGAAAATTGGAGAGGTCTAGAGATTGAGAAGTTTTGCATTTGTTCAGGTCTCTTAGGCACTCTATCTATTGCATGTTCAGAATGAGAAATAGATAAAATACAGAGACTTAATTGATTCTTTTCTTTATATGCTACTGGACAGTTACTCTTTATGCACAGTGGGTACAGTATGGCCACAGTTAAACAAGGT
Organism: Sylvia atricapilla; assembly: GCF_009819655.1. Classification (NCBI taxonomy): domain Eukaryota; kingdom Metazoa; phylum Chordata; class Aves; order Passeriformes; family Sylviidae; genus Sylvia; species Sylvia atricapilla. The sequence continues at coordinate 9,719,720 of NC_089146.1, forward strand.
TTTGGTGGGCATCCAGCGCTTGCATGAGTAGGTTCTGTGCTTGTGTTGCTGTCAATGAGTCAGACAAGAAATCCAGAACTCTCAACTCCTAGCCCAGAATCTGTAGATGACTGACAGAATTCTCCAAGGTTATAACTATTACCTGTACAGAATAAACTGAGGTTTATTTTTTCACTCCTTGCATAAATCTTGCAAATTTTCAAACAACAGTTAAGACATAAACAAGACCCAGATCAGCATCACTCGGCACATACTAACAAAGCCAGTCAGAACCAGGCTTTTTGTGAAAAAGGATTCATTTGATGTCTCTTTGTGCATTTTTACTGAGTGCAGTGTTTGTTATGACCAAATGCTGAAGGACATTGCTTATTTTTTTTTTTTTCCCTGAGCAGAGTTCTCACTGATTTTAACAATAGTAGTTTTTCAGAACTTGGCCCTAAGTCTAGACACACACCTATTATTAGAACAGATTGCCTATAGTCTGTCTGGCTCTGAATGTACTCCCTCTGTTTTTCTGTCTCAGCCTCATCACAGCTAAGAGGGTTAGGGGTAATTTGTTTCGTTTTTACATCCAGATCTGACCACTGCATAATGGCTTTAAGTCCTGAAGCTTTAGGGAAATTTTAATTGGGAGATTTTTCTTCTTATTGCTAATTTATCCCCTAGAGTCCTATTAGGGTGGCTTTGTTGTTTCTGCTTGTAAACAACATCCTTGGAGCTGAGCTGGGCTGAGTCTGTTCCATTTAACCTCCAACCCTTCGAGTGTGGCACTGGGCTGCTACTGCAATAAACGAGGCTGCCATTCAAAAAACCTGGGTTTGGTTCAACTTAAAAGATCATTTTGCCACGTTTAATGCAGAGGCTTTTTCAGATATAAATTGTTACCTACTGGGAAAATACATCGTGCAAGGGTCTCGAGGCTCCTTATTATCTTTTCCTTGTAGACACATTAAGCAGTACCAGTCATTGATCATAAAGAGATGCCTTTGCAAGAAGCACGTTGCCTCTTAAAATTCCATCATGCAGGTATGAACTGAAATTCTCTTAAAGGGTAGAGGTTGTGCTGCCTCCTACATTGCTCAGAACCCTGACCTTAAATCTGAAGAAGGTGTTTGAATCTTGGGGAGATCATAAGCTCCACCCCATCCCTCTTCTGCAAAAAACCTTCCAGTTCCAATAACTTCCCTTGTTCCTTTGACAGGAATAAATTTCTCTCTAAATGAGAAAAGAAAGGTTAGATTTGTTTTCCATTAGAAGTCTGCAAAGAGGAGACATTCCTGCCATGCCCTGTGCTGGCATGTGTGAGGCGTCCAGGAGAGCAGAGGAGCATCAGCTTTGCCTTATCAGGTGCCCAGTCAGTTGCACTGATTCAATGACATTACTTCCCAACTCAGCTTAACTGAGTTCAGGGTACATGACCCTGGGGAGCTGAACTTGAGCTCCATCTTGACAGATGAAGTGCTTCACAGAGACATCAGCAGGTCTGCCCTGTGTTAGTTTCTAACTCTGTTCAAAGTGAGTGGGAAGTTGTGCAGTTGTCCAGACCAGTTATTAATATGAGTGTATACCAAAGCAGCAGGTCAGTTGTTCCCACTCTGCCAGGGAAAACAAGGCTTTATTCCTTTCTTGACCTAAAAATATTCTCCTCTGTGTAAATACAAGATGAGAAGATGCATTCAGCTAAGGAGTATATAAGAAAAAAAAATCCTCTGTCCTCAATCCTGTATCCTCTTCTAAAATACAGGTGGCATGCTGATAGTTTTGTTCATGCTGAGGAAAATATGTTATTGTTTTCCTTATTCATTTCTGTGAAGTTCTGCTATATAACCCAGCAGCAAATGCAATAATTTGCATTGCTTTTTTTGAAGAAAGTTCCACTGGGCGGAAGTGAAAATGCAGCCATTGGTATGCAGAGCACGCTGCTGTGTTAGTGCCTTATTATGGCATCACAGTTGCTTAAAACCGTGTGGAGCTGAAGAGAATGCATATCTCACTGAAAATATATTTTCCCTTGCCTAGATGAGTATTTATGAAAAAAAAATTAAGAAAACCCATGTACTGGGAAGGAATATCTTGTTGTAACTTGTTCAAAAAGACAAGCTCATACTGAAGTGCTCACTGTATCCAAGATGTTTATGTGCATACACCATTGCTGCATTTCTCCCCTAAGAGCGTTTACTTGTTTTCTCTCTCAAGCTGGTGTAGAACATAACTGCATGGATTCACAGACTGCACCTGAGCTACTGAAACTCACACACAGCCTCAGTACTGTGCTGTAATTGCTGTTGTAGGATTGTGCCTGTAACCTCTTTTACAGAATTTTGTAGGCTGCCCTGTGCCAGACACCATATCTTTAAAATAGCTCTGTATGCATCCCTCTTTAGCTTATGTCATATCCCTTTCTCATGACAAGCAATTTATTTTGAGGCTGAGGTGACTTGCATTGGCTCCTGGTGGCCTGTTGTGGCATTATCACTTATTACTTTGTTTAGATGCAAGCAAACATTTGCAAAGGTGGAGAAAACAAAAATAAGTAAAATCAAATGGCAGTTTAAGCACTGACTTTCTGGAGAGTACATGTAGCGTAGGAATGCTTTGGACTAAAGCAAAAGAGCACAAAACAATGAGTTCTAAATTATTCTAACTCCTACAACCTGTTGCCAAAATAAATTTTAAAAAACCCAAAACATCTTTTATAGTTGAAGAAATCTTGCTGCTTTGTCAAATAAAGTGTAAAAAAACAACACAGAGAGTGCAAATAACACAGAGAAAGCGCAGAGATGTACAAATAACTGGAACACGAATGTGGTAGATTCTTGCTTTGAAGCAAGAATGTGAGCTGGTGCTGTAATACTTTTTGCTGCTACAGCATCTTCGAAGACTTTCAGTGAATTTTACGAATTACACCTTTGATTATACAGAGAGAAACATTTTTTTTTTATCCTTGGGGATGACTGGCAGATGCTCAGCCTCTCCTGGGATCTGACATAGTAACCTTCTTATCAGTAACTTTGATAACACCTTTCTCATCTGAACTTCTACCAGGAGCTAACAGGCTGGCACTTCACACTAAGACACAAGTGTCTCACCCTTATTTGTTGCCATCCCAAGCTCATCTTCACGTTCCCTCCACTATTATGTACTATAAGCCTCACATAAAAACAGATTTCAGGGATGGAGAGTCAGAAAAGTTTCTGAGAGTTTTAGATGTTTGTTTCTTGAGTTCATATAGCGTAAGAGGGTCTCTTATAATCTCTTACAGACCAAAGGATCATGAGCTGGTTTGCAGGTGGAGTCTCAGAGTAGTGTCTATAGAAGGGGGTGTCTATCCATCTGTCCAAAAGGAAAATTGGTTGAGCAGCTGTAAAAGCTTGCAGCACTTTGCAGAGGTGATCTCAGTGTGCACCATGTGCATACACCTATTACAGAGAGTTCATGAAAACTCTGACCCTGCAGATGTGTCATTGAGAAATAAGAGAATAGCCAAGAGTAGCCACACATTCTCTGCCTAAAGTGATTGGTCAGTTCTTTTGGTGCTAGAGGCTGCTTTTGTAAATGTACAAAAGTACAGTTCAAACTTTCATCCCTGTCTGGTTTTGGACTCTTGCCAGCAATTGTTCAGAGCATTTACAGAGTACTGTGCTGATAATAATGGTAAATTTAGGAAGTATTCTACAAAATGAAAGCCTAATGATTTTGCATATCCCATAAATCTTTTTACTTTGGTGGAGAAGGACTTTTTTTCTTTAAAATAATTTAGAAATTAAAATCCTTCACAGGGCTGTGAGATCAGTGAACTTAATTTATTGATTTCAGTAGATACATGAAATACGATCATCCACTTTTAAAAACTGGAAATCAGTAGTCCTCTTCAGCTGGAAGATCTTGCACCAATAGCTAATTCATCAAAGAGCAAATGTTTAAGATTAATCTTAATATTTTTTCATCTGAATGATTTCTTATGGGTGTAAAAAACTTCCCATTGATGTTGTCATGTAACTGTTTCTTTCATTCTTGCAAATACTGGTTCTAATATATAAGTGAAAAAAAGTAAGAGGGGACAGGAGTACAGACAGCCAAAAACCAAGAGAGGCAAATCCCATTCACAAATAGTTCAGCTACTTAGTTTGAGACATTTGCTGTGCAATTACAGTGGCTGTTTGTAAATATTTCTTGATAGCTTCCTTTGGGGGGCAAAAAATGTTTAATGGAATGGGTAAAATCAAAAATTTAAATGGAAAACTGCATGGAACCATAGAACGCATATATCAATTAGTATAGATCATAACTGATTCTGGCTTCAATAGAAGCAAGAATTTAACTGGGAGGCAAAAGCCCAAACATTTACCACCCAAATTCAGTAGGGATTGCTCTGATCAAATGGGAGAAAATTTTACCTGCTGTACAGCGTGAATGTCAGTTCAATCTAAAATTAATAATTTACATGTTTTACCAATCACCTAATATTTCATTTCACTTCTGTAGACTAGGAGTTATTTTAGGGAAGCGCTGAGGTTTCATATCCTCAGTGGGGCCCTTCCATTTTCTCATTCACAGACCATGACTGAACAGACAGATGCTATCTAATTTGACAGCTTCTGGTACCTGAGCACTGCTTTCCTGTGTAACACTTTAACATATCACTGGAAGGGTGGGAGGGTAATAACATGGCAAAGAAGAGCAGTGTCTTCCTTGTTCTAGTATTGGAGAGTACATTTATTTCACAGTATTTATACTGTCTTGGGTTCCTATGTATCTCAGTTCTTTTAAAAAGCAAATTTCCTTTTGCCACACTGGTGAACTGATGTTTCAATCAAAGCCAAGGAGCTACTGAAATCTGAAAAATCCCCTGGCTCAGCTCTTTGCTCCAGCAGTGATTTCCTGGAGGTGTTCTCACTCATTAGCAGTTTGGGGTTGCAGCTGTAGCACTGTGTTGTTCCCTGCAAGTCATTTTATTCATGTCAGGGAAGGTCAGAAAGGTGGGCTCATGATTTCTCATGGCTTCTGACCAAGAGGCAGAAAAGACACATCTGGGTTTTGGCCATGAACAGCCAGTACGTTTTTGACATTCAGAATTCTTTGTAATCAAGAGAGTCCTAAAAAAAAACCTACCAAGAGTTTGATCTAATATTGCCTAAAAGTGATCACTGGCCCACGTTGCACCTATCAAGTATCTGAACATTATAGTCTAAGATTTCCTTTGCATGGAAATTTGATTCATATTTGGGCTTCTGGGTTTTCTACAAAATATTACAAATGTTCCTATTAGGCTGATTGATTTCAAAAGAATGGAGGAGATGAAATAATTATCTGTTCTCAGATAAATATAAATTGGACTTCAATAACTGATTCCTTAGAAACTACAGCATATATTTGGAGGGTATTGCATCCAATTTTAAATTATTTGTAGGTGGGGCATTTTTTTTCCTTTGAATTAGAAACGGATCAGTTGTTAAAATGATACCTTTTACTACCGTTTTTATACATGTTCTATCACTTTTATTTCCTGGAAAATATTTCAGTTTTCTCCTTTGACAAAGAAACATATGCTTCTTTTATTTTTTTATTTCTATTATCCACTTTTAGTTGTTGGTCAGAGTTATTGCTAGAACTGTTTTGTTAAGAAATGTGATTTATATTCACTGATTCAGCTACCTGTAGACTTCTTTCCATGTCTTTTTTTTCTTTCTTTAGTGCTTTTCTGAGATTTGTAACCGTAATTTATGATGATTACCATCACCTCTCATTCACATGTGCTTTGATTCCAGTCAGAAAGGACTGACTGAAAGTAGTTTTACTCTTTTCCTTCTAAATTCTATTTTCTTGTGTTTAAAGGTCAATCAATTCCCTGTGGCTTGAGTACCGTACTTTTTTGAGTGTTTTACTATACTGTTGGTGTGTACAGTGCCTTAATAATTTCATTGCTTCAAGTGCATTTGTGACGCTCGATATCAACACCTGTTAGACCCCCAAGAGAACCTTCATAATATTCACAATTTCACAGGCTCATTTTCTCTCCAGGCTGGAGACTGCTCCTTCCTGATGAACCTTTGTTATGTATAATATCCTGTAGAGTGCTGGAATGGAGATTTCATCATTTGTTCTCTGTGATTTCTCTATTTGTCTGAGCTCTGCTTCACTACAAGAAGAAGGGTGAAATCATTCAAAGTCAGGGCAACCACCTAATATTTAATTTTCCTTTCATTTGATTTCCCAGTAATTAGAAATAATTAGTCCTGAAGAAGGATATCTCAGCGTCCTGATTCTGGGTATTGTGACTGACAATGCCTTTCCTTCTAATGTGCAGATTACAATCAGATTGCATCTACTCAAAAATTGCAGTGTAATTTCTTTATCTATTAGGTTGGCTTTGTCCTTCTTTTTGCTTTTTAATATAATGGTTCATGGTTTTTCCCCTGCCCCTGTGTTCATTTTGATATTTCACTCCAAGAGTCAGCAAAGTCCTCAAAGCCTTTTCTGATTAGGTGATCTTTATAGACTTTGGATAAGTTTTCCTGAGATAAAGCTGTAAAGAAGCTTATTTCATAGAATTTTAGAAACTGTAATAAATATACTGTTCTCTTAATTACAAAACAGGTAATGTCAGGAATACATTAATACAAGAGATTCTCTGATTGTTAAAACTGAAAAATAATATTTCTGGAAATTTGTGGATTGAGCAAAACAAAACAAAAGAGCTAGAATTCCATTTATGTACTGAGAGTAAACAAATGAAAAAAAGAAATTCCAATTTCCCTTTGTTGATTTCTTTCATTGTGTTTGGTAGGATCTGAGAAAGATTTCAGATATTATCGCTTACCATGCCTTTGATTTCAGTTCTGATAGATATGTAATCTCAGTTTAGGAGATAGATTTCATGATACATTTCCTAGGGCTGGAAATCTATCTTCTTCTGAGGATTGTTGGTACCTTGATCTTCAGACTGGAACATCAGCAGTTGTCAGTTTCACAGAGCCTGAAGTAAAAAGCAATCAGATTTCTTCAGGGACAACATTATAACACAAAGGACAAGAGTATGACCCTGTAACCCAGAGTTTTGAAAACAAATAATGTGAGGAAAAGTCGCAGAAAACAAAAAACTCATTCACTGAAATTGCAATGGGTCCGGTTCTTAAGAGGCAAAGGATTAGAATTCCAGTCTTTGAAAGTGAAACAATATTCTGCTGTAAAACAAAGGATGGAGTTAAAGTAAGAGCATATACAAGAACTTTCCTAAAATATTTCTTGAGGAACACTTTAAAAAACATAATACTCAGATTGTTATCAACCCAGCTGTGTACATTTGTTGCAACTTCTAGTTGAGGTGGATGTACATCTGGGATTGAACAGGCAGAGCTGAAACAGCCTGGAGGCCACTGTACACTTGATTCTCAAAACTTATTTTATGTATATACAGATGTACATGTATTTATTATAAGTAGTCATGACCTTCATGAATAATTAAAAGCATTCTTTCAACATTTTATTCCTTACAATAAAAACCTAGTTCTATGAACCTTTCCTTCTAAGGAACAGCTCTTCATACAAGTAACTGCCTAATTAGTAGGATATTAAGGGTTTAAGACCAGACTCAAGCTGATTTCCCAGTAGCTCATCAGGAAATTGCTTCCAATCAGAAAATGGATTACTGGGACAAGTCAGTACAGCATCAGCTATGTAGGAAGATAAGTTGCTGTAGAGTAATAATAGCAATACTGTTTCAGCCCTGGTCAAAGAACTGCAGGATCCCCAAGGCAGTACTGATTAATGACGATATTCCATTTTCAGAAATGGGGGAAATGAGGTACAGATGAGAGAGTAACTTTTCCAAGATCCAGCAGCAGGAAAGTGACACGGGTGATAATAAAATTGCTCTAGAAAAAAGCAGTTGTGCAGATCTTTCAAAAGTTTACATCAAACAAAAGTTTACCAAATCCAGGTGACTGCTTGTACAAAGCCTGGCTGTCATTCAGGCCCTGGGATCAGAGAGCAGATGCACAGCACAACAATGTGACTTTAATACAGCTTCTGTGAAAATATGGAATGAAGCGATTCCACTTCAGAGGATCTTGTTTGCATAGGCCAGTACTTACAAGATAATAATCCTTACCAACTTGATTTAGCTTCATTAAATAGGGTTGTATCAGCAATAATCAAAACTAGAATTTGGAAGCTGGCAGAGAGTGTGGGGGAAGCATGGGTTTTAACATAGGTGTTCTAATATTTTGCCAGTCTGTAGCCATGATAAATTTAACTTCATTGACCTTTCAGGTCAGAAGGACATCTGTGCATAAAATAAGGATATCATTTATGAGATGTAGTGCTGTAAGTGGCTTTAGGGAGGAAAAAAATGTTCAATATTTTTGTTGGTTTTTTTAACCTTAGCTTTGGTTGGAAACTATAGAATGTTTCATTTCAAACAACTGGCTGCTCCAAGTAGACTGGAGGCATATTAATGGCCTGGTAGGTTTAGTATTTTCAATTTCCAAGCCATCTGAAAATCAGAGGATGTGGACATTAAACCTCTCTTGATCGGTTTTCTCCTTTTTATGCTACACATGACACACTGAAGCATAACAACAAATGTAAAACTGTACTCACAATGTCCAATGAGCTCTGGCAACATAGTGAATATGGGAAGATTTTTGAGCTGTGGCTTCACTTGCTTAGTTACAGTCGACTAACCAGTGTGGACCCTGAGCTGTGATTCTTATAAGGCTTCTGATTTTTGTAGATTATGGAAAAAAAATAACTTGTCTCTGCAATGTGCTCGTATGATTTTAATGCTGTACTGATGAATTAAAGGAGGAATACTCTCATGCTTCCATTGAACATAATTAATGGGTACCTCAGTCTGAATTTTAAAATGCATTAGTGCAGAGTTGTTCATGATGTACCTTATGTACCGTAGAATTCAGGTTAGAGTCAATTTATTCTTCTTCTGATGGCTCATCCATGGTCCATTAAAACTGCTCTCAAAGGTAAAAATGACATGATGTCTGCTAAAAATAACAACCTTGATATCAAACATGCAAGATGGATCCTCAGTCTCAAAGGGGAAAGGACAGGTTTTCATGGGCATATGCTTGAGTCAGCAGCTAATGTATCAAAAGATTCCCCCATGTCTAACCTAAAATGTTGCTGTTACTGATTAGGTCAGCGTTTTGACCTGGTGACAAGAAAGCGAGTTTTCAAGTCCCAGACAAACTGACATTTACCCTTGGGAAGGAGGCAAAATGACCCATGAAGTTTCCATCTGCTGATAGAATAAACATCTGTAGTACTCACGACTGGCATGAGCTCGGTAGCAGTGGAGTGATCTCTGGCCTCCTCACTTACATTGCCATTGAATAGCAATGGCTTCAGATGGAAATTACCTCTGAGACTCCTCAAAAGACTGGATTCTGCCTATTGAAAGTACCAGGAAAAAATACAGCTCTAAGCATGCACAAAGTTTAAAGTCTTAAACGAAGGGCGAATATGAAAAATGAAATATGCACAAAAATATGTGCTGGGTAGTCACAGCTAACCAAACCATGAGGTCTCTGGCAGATAAATCTCTGTGATGGCCACAGAGGCTTCAAACAGGAAATCACACATTTCCTGTGTGCATTCATGCTTGGAATATATTTTTCTATCTCTATTATAATAGCTCTTTTCATATATTAAAGAAATAAGCAAATAAGCTTCTATCAAATATCTTAGCTTTTTATTGTCCAAGGATACGTTTCATTATACTGTAAAAAATAGACACATTGCTCCACTGTGCTGAAACCAGAGATATTTTTTCCCAGGACAGCTTGGAAGAGAAACTATTTAACATTCCAAAAGAAGGAGGCAAATGTTCAAAGAGGAGGAAAGCTCATGTGATTTAAAAGGAAAATTGAATACCTCAGAAACAACTAAACTGTTTTGTTTAGCAAAACTGCTTTTTGCATTATTGTAAAGAACTATGCCTGATTATTAAGCCACACTATTTACATTACCTACCCACTGATATTATGTCCTGAAAAAAGCAGGACACTTGCACTCAATGGTGACGGGAATGTTCTGAAAATATTGAATCATTTGAAAGCAGAACTTTACATTCTTTTTTGGATTTAATGTACAAAGCAAAGTCATTGGCAGTCAATTCAACCAGGCAATTCCAGATTACTATATTCATTCTTTAATTTCTAATGTTACTGCTACACATTCAGCTTGTTGTTCTAACTGCAACATTCACTTCTACAGAAGTACAAGTACAGAAGTACAATCTGCTAGCAACATTAGTAAGACAGTATCTAAGTAAGTCTAGTCTGATTTCTAAAATAATTCTATGCAAATTTCATAATTGATTTGGTTCCTGTTCTTAGTCCTAAAAAATGCCATTAAGTTAGTTGCTAATGTCTATTTCCTAAATGATATGTAAATTTTAAGTTATTTTATTTGAGCACTGAGGTAATTTAAAAATTTGAGTTTCCAAGGTGATTCAAATGTAAGAACTAATAAAAATAAAAAGTAATTACATGCCACATATGCTTTTATTTTCTAATTATTTTAATTTAAAAATATGTAAACTATCAAAATAATTCCATTTCAATATTGATTTCTCTTCCTGCTTTTAATCTTTAACTGAACATTCTTGGTTTCACATGCTAGTCTATTAGAATCTACTTATTAGTCTAACACAATCATAAACGCAAAAGTTAACATTCCAAAGGCTAATGGCACCAAACATGCTTAGGGGTGTAATGTCTATGGAAGACTTTATCTAAAATTCTTTGTGTATAAATTTGGATACAGATCTTTATTTTCCCTGGGTAATATCCAATTTAGGTGATTCAGTTCTAGAAGATCAGTAAATTAATTGTGAAACAATTTTTTTAGGAAAGCTGACATCTTTGAGTGATGTCTGAAATGCTTCTAAGGCTTCTCTTTGACACTTGAAATATTACTAAGTTACATCTTCTTGAATTTCTAAGCCAATTCATGGCCCTGAATTGCTCTTGCACTCAGTGAAGGTACAAACCTGGTACTACCCCTTCAGGATCCTGTGATGCACACTGATCCAATATCATGGTAGATTCCTGTACTGTTCACAGTGGTGCAGAAATCTGTGTAATGAATAATTAATTCCTAGTTAAGGATATACAGAATTTTGTCTGTATGAAAAATATTTCCTTTATTTTTTTTTCTGTGTTTTACCATACAGAAAAATCTTTCCCAATTCCTTCTGCTCTGTTAAATGAAACTGTCTAATAGAGCTGTCCACCATCAGAAGATAATGGTTGTTTTAAAAACTGCTGCTACTTTTCTGGTGGATTTTTTTTTTTTTTTATCATCATTACACCATATGAGAACCCCAGGGAAATAAAAAAAACCTGTACTCATCATCGTCCATAGAAAGCTCATTTACATAACCAACACGATGATCTAAACAACAAGCTGAATGAACATCTGAATCAATTATACAGACAATCCCAGCTGTTCCCAGTCAAATTGTTCCCCACAGTTGTAAATAGAAAGGATAGCATGGATTCCCTTCTATGCCCACGTCTCTTGTGTTTTGTTTTTGCAGGCTCTATATCACATAATTGTGATGAAATACTGTATGAACAGCTCAATGTGTTTGCTTAATGGATGCATGGCTGTGCTATAAAACCTTGTATATACTGATATAAAGCCTTTGCACTATTACATTCTCTGTCAAAGCTTGTTCAAATAGTTCATTAGACTGAACTTTTGGTTGTCCCATTAGTAGCAGAAAATGTCATAGTTTGGGTAACAGAATAGTTTTGAACTTGTAGTTCACTGCAGGATTTGGGCTAAAAAAACACACTTTTCATCAGTCTCAGCTCTTTTTAGCATGTTTTCTGGACAAAGCTAATGTCTTTATGTACAGATCTCAATTGTCACCCCTCTATAACTATTTGAGTGTCAGGGGTCTCATTCTAGCAAACTCATGAAATAAACATAATTAATGATGACACCACAATTTTCACCAAGCAGACTTTTCAATCATTAAAATGTATTTGATTGGAATTCACGATGAAAATGGAGATTTATTTTGGGATTATTCTGCTTTATTGGGTGGATTTCCACGCTTTGCAAAAGAAATTAATAAAAAATTAAGTTATGCCCAAAGAATTCACATAGAAATTGAGACTGAGCGCACTCAGGGAAGATGGATGAGATTTATTGGTTATCAAGTTAGTGGGGACTAACTTCTAAGGCTCCTTCTTCCTCAAGTCATGTTGGATGTTCAGTTCTATGGTCAATTGCCCCATCTTTGTAGAAGCAGCTGTGTGCATCTTTCTTCCCTCTCTTGTTCTGTGGCCCATTGAAGGCAGTGGTCATTTTGTCATTCAGTGCAGGATTAAGGGGAATAGCTAAATATTAAATTGCTGATAACCATCACTCTCCAATGAACTGTGAAATACCTGCATTTGGTCAAGGATGAACCATGTGTTTCCCTGCAAAGTTATGAAATTCATAAATTTCACTTGAAGCAAGTTAGAATTTCATGAAGTGTGTGCTTTGACTTCATACTTGTGATATACCATGTTGCTAGACCCTAGTAATTGCTGAAGCCAAGAAATTGGAAACTAGAAAGAAAAAGTATATGATTTTCTGATGTGGACTGTACTTGCCTATGAAAGAGAGATGATTTCACTTAATTAAAAAGCCATTCCTTCTGTAAAACTAGGAATTTTGAACCACCCTTCTGATCTTCCGTGCCTTGGCTCATTGAAGTTTTAAAGCATGGTGATGGATGAATGTATGTGACCATCTTAAGGAATTATTCTCCTGTGAAGTAGGAAGATTTTCCAGTTACTGTTCTGTGTGCTCGTAGTATATTAGAGTCAACAAAGGAAGCATTTCCAATCACCAATTGACTTATTAAAATGTTTATTCCTAGAGTTTATGCAAGAAGCAGTTGCTTTCTGTACTTCAGGATATATTTCCCATGCTAATCTCTTCTAAAAAGTCAATTTGGTATGAAAATAAGAAACAAAATATGAATGGAACTTTTAATTAGAACACCTTAGAGAGCAAAACATCACTAATTTCAGGCTGTGAGTGGATGGCATGAGGAAACCAACAGAAAAATAATTTTAACTCAGATCTACTGTCACTGCTCAGCTTGCAGGCAGTGGGTTGTTATGTGTATCAGAGCAAGCATTATTTGCACATGATGTAAAGTGCATATATGTTACAACTTTTATGTCTCTTCTACCGCACTGTATTTCAGGTGTTAGGCATCTATACTTAGGGGTCACTGGAAATGTGTTAAAAATGTGACATAATTCTTGTGTTCTCAACTCTCCAAATTTTAGTAGACATTAATAGAGTTTTTGTCCCTACAAGTGTCTTGCCAATAAATATTATTAAGGATCTGCTTGTGGTTGGTGAATCTGCAGGCATAACAACAGTTCCAGGTTCTTGGTTGACTTTGACCACCACTGAGATTGTAGCTGCTGGGAGCAGATCTATACCAAGCCCAGACTGTGATCTTTGACTTCTTGAGACTCAAAATTTGGTGAGGCCATAGTGCCTCATACACCTCTTGCAGAAGAAGCACCAGCAACTCCTGATCCACTCTCCTGTCTTTCTACTGCCCCTTCCCAAAGCTGTTCATGTCACTGAGCAGCAAACAAGGTCAGGACTCCTGTCTGGAGTCCTGAATAAGGCTCTGGAAAGAGCCTTATTCTTCAGCCACATTCATTTCCAGTTTAAACTCATTGCTTTGCTGACAGCAGAAAGCAGGGGTTAACTATGTAGGCCGGTTTGAGCAGCACCAGAACTGAATATGAAAGCACAACCCACCACTGTAGAGTCACCTCCAGCTCCGGACAGGAAAATAACTGAAATGATCCCTGTCATAACTGCAGGTGTTGCAGATCAAACCCAAACATAAAATACCACATCATAAGTCAATGCAGATGGAAGGTACCTCAACACATACTTCCAGCTCCAGGTCTAATCCCAAACAGAAAAAAGCCACCCTAAATGATCATAAGCCACAGCCTCATGATGCATCCCTGGAGAATATTATTTCAGCCCTGCAGAGGACTTTGCATGCTGTTAGTAGTGCAGGAAACTACAGAAGGGAATATACATTACAGTTGCATGTTTTCCTAGTTCAGTACTGTTCCCTGGCAAGTGTGTTGCCCTGTAGGCACAGCCCACTCTCATAACTTCCCAAATACCATGGCCACCAAGGTGATGAGTTAATGACCAGACTCTCTGTCCTGACTGAGATGCATTCATTAATTTAATGTTATACTTTGCAGGTCATGGAGTTGCACTTTTTGCTGAGCTGAGCAGTGTAATAACCGAGATATTATTTATACTCTTCTTTGTACGTACTGTTAGTGAAGATGAATACGCTCCTAATTTAGTTGAATTTGTCACAGATCCGGGCACCTGTCTCTCTAGCTGAGCTCCTCCACATCTCAGCTGTGGATATTTTGAAGTACTTTGGCAACTGAGCTACAACTTCAACTAGTTGAACAACACACTTCAGCTGCAAAGTTATTTACAAACTTTCCTGATCAAGCTGCATATTCTTGGGCTGAATTTCGTACAGACAGCACTTTGCAGATGGAATTGAATTCTTTACTAATCATAAGCAATGAATTAATTTATTTGATTAGCAGTAATTTGCATTATTTGCTGATTATGTTCTCCAATTCCCACTGTTAAGAGCTGTGTTGTGTTGCTAGTGCTGGTTAATCACTTACTACACTGTACTTCAGAGAGGAAGGCATTTTGGTTATAAAGATATCTTTGTCTTCAAATACTTCTGAAAAACACTTCTTCCATGTCACACTGGGAAGACATAATTTTTTAAAAAAGGATTACAGGTGAAAGCACATTTTCCTATAAAGGCAGGTTTTTGTTAGTTCCTTGTTACACCATTTTTTAAATTTCTCATCATTTGTTATGGTTATGGAGGTCCTGTTCCTGTGGCCTTTGCATGGGATGGTGCAGAGCTTTACTCACCAGTGGTGAGTTAGGAGGGGACCACAGTGTACTCTGCACACCTCACTGGGCCACAGTGCCTTTTTTATCTTCTTCTGTGTATATCTCAGCATATCATGGTGTAATTCCTCTGTAAAGAAGTAAAATCCACCCAGGAAACAGTGTACAATCTTGTCTTCATAAAAATCTACCCATACCCTCTGCTGTCAATCTCCTCTGGATAGCTTTTCCAAGTATTTTTTACAAAATATCTCTAAAATACCTGGCAGTCTCTGTTCTAGGCAATTAAGCCCTCCCTTCCACCTAGTGTAAAGAAAGTATTCTTTACTTATCTATGCAGTGCTTAGAGTAGGAAATTTTTCTGACTCGCTGAAGTGGTTCTCACCCATTGTTCACAGAACTCAAACTCACCAGGAAAGTTTTCACTCCCTTGCTGGCTGAGAGGGTTGACACAGTCAGGTTTACCAGCCAGAACTGTGCCCTATTATTTCATTAACAGAAGGCAAAATTATCTTACTGGTAAATAATCTGAAGAGTTAAATCAGTCCTGGCCCCTGAATTGCATCCAGAAAAGGAAATTAATTTTGCATATTTGGTTTATTCAGAATATAGTATAAAAAGACTGAGGTTAAAGACTACAATTGAGGAAAATAAGCCTTTTGCTTAATGAAAGATATAAAATACAAGTGGACTCTGAATTACAAGGGATATGACTTAGTCAAATGCATAAAGATCAAGTGATTAATTTTCTAAGTTGGCTAAAATTTATTGGAATTTAAATAAGGCTAGAAATGGAAATATTTTTTTTACTTCCACGTTGGACAGTTTATATCAAAATTTTGTTTTGCTTCCAGATTTGGGCTTTATGCAGCAAATATCAGGGACTGCTAAAAACCTATCATTTAATTTCTCAGTTTCAAAAACCATGCTTAACATCAGAAATAGAATGAGAGCTTTCTGAATTCTTCACCAAAAGTAGGCATGAAAAATGTAATTCAAATGCAGAGGCCAAGCTCTGTCTAAAGTTACAATTGTTTTCCAATTTCTATCACTTTAGATTTTTGGCAATTAAATTTTTCATGGGTTTTTAGAACTTCATCTTTTGGTGTGCCTTAAGATTGTTCTGAAAGTCCTTGTAGCCGGTTTACTAGTTTGTAGTTCTCCAAATCCCCTAAGAACTGTCTTGAAATCTTGGTATTACATCAAAAACCTCTATTTTTCTGGCACCAAGGTACTTATAAGCAAAAGATTACATATTACCACATTATAGTAATTTCATACCTGACTGCCTCTAGAACATCTTACTGAATATCGCTGGGTCTTGGGGATTTGCTGATTACTCATTTTACCAATCTGTTTTTAATTCTGTGCTGCTGATACTTGGATTTGAGATGGTCTGTCTGACATGTCCATCATAAAGGACACTTGTCGTATAGCTTAACTGAATTAATTTTCAAGAACTCTAGGAGAAAAAAATCTTTCTTTTGGACATCTTTCTTACTGTAAACATGTATTGGCCCTACAGACTCTCTGACATGTTTGAAAGAAGAAAGTTTTAGAATTTATGCTGTTAGCAAGTTCATCACTGATTTTGGTCTTCTTGTTTTATACCTGTCTTGCCTATATTTGTGTAGAAATATAATTTTTTTAAAAAAATCTAAACACCATCTTCCAAATTATATCAATGATTTCATTTTTCAACTATATCAACTTAGTTTTCTTTCTAAAATAATTTAGTAACTAACAAGCACTTTCTCCAAGTCTACGAACTTTTCACCATTGTAACCAATTTTGTTCACTTACAAACAGAATACACCTGCTAAGTAAGTTTCCATAATCAAAGGAAAGGTTCCTTCTTATGGTATAAACTTAACTATTGTTTTGTAGCTCTCATTTGGAAATAGAAAACTGATAGTTCAGATATCTTGGTTCTCTTTGGTGTGATCTGCCAAGGAAATTGAATGCAAATACGTTGTACTTCTCTTTTTGTGCATCACTTAAAATGATGGTGTTCTTTACAACATTCCTCCTCAATTTTTTTTCTTCTATTTTATTACTTTCATTCTGTCCTCGATTTTTCCAACAAGAGGCTTCTGGAGCTGACTTGGGCTTCCTGCCCTTCAGGATTCCTTGACTCTCCCATGCTGTTTCTGGTTACTTGTCAGTACAGATTCTACTTTCAAATGCAGAACACGTGGGATCCAAAGGCTCAGCAATATGGGAATAAGCTTCAGTTCTGTGAATTTGAGTGATTTTTACATAAAGTTACATTTTTCAGACAGTACAACTCTTTCATTTAGCTCCAGTAGGTTTTGTATCATAGTCTGTGTCTTTCAAATTCACTCAATCAAATGATAGTGGCTAATCCTGTTATTCCCTCTGTCTTTATACTACTTTGTCTGAGAATTTTAAATGCCTCCTGAATCTACTGAAATGGTAAAAAACTTAATGAAAACCAAAAGTATCTCCTATAAAAAGATATCCTCTTCTTTGTATGGTGTAAAAACAGTCAATGTGAAGGTGTCTCTGTAGTTTTGCATCTCAAGTGAAGCTGCTACAGATGGTTACTTCATTCTGGTACCATAATTGGTCTGCTGCCATTACACCCACAGCACTTCAAGGGATGGAAATAAATTTATAAAATGCTGCATAAAGCCTGAAATGGCCACCTTTAAGTTTAATCTTCCCCTTAATGCTGTAGAGTCTATAAAATATGCATTAATTCAAGTTTTTAATAGCTTTTATTAATCCATCTTTCCTTTGCAAAGGAGACAATATCTAATGTATATGGTCCCTCTCTTTATGCTTTCAACCTCATGATAAATCTAATTATCTCACCCTGTTTTAGAGTTACTTTTAGCAATGTTTGGTTGTCTGGAGCATGCAGAGCTATAACTATCTCCTGCTCTGCTGATATCCTTAGACTTAGGCAGTCAATACACAAGGTATATGATATAGGCACACCCTAGATCAACTGACTGGTTATTGAGACCTTTCCACAGAAGCAGAAAGAAAATGGCTCATAAAACTTTAACATATTGGTAAAAGAATCATTGTTGTGTGATGTACACCAATTAATATGTTTGTATTGACTATGTACTTTTCCTTTAAGTATGTGCTTTCAGTAATATCCTTCAGCCTGCCGCTTTCTTAATGAACCTTCTATATTATATGGGAAAACAATGCAATAAAAGAAATTACATGAGTAGAGCAAGGCTATCACTGACTTCAAGTATTCAGTCACAAAATAATATTAAAAACTAATCATGGGATGTTGCTTCAACACCTAAAAGTATAATAAATGCAGGACTGCATGCTTAATAATTGACTTAAAATACATAAAAGCCAGAGTACGGCTGGGACTAAAAAGAGGAAATACAAATTTCTCATCTTTGTACTACATAGATATTTGTAGGCTTCCAGTAGCATTCTGTAAAAGAAAAAAAGAAAAAAGAAAGAGGGAGGGGGCAGAGAAGGCTCCTACTTTTTTTCCTGTAGGTCTGGTGGATTTGTGGATTTCTATCTGGAACAACATATTTTCAGCCAGCCCCTCTGTCCTGGGCTTTTATAATGGCAGCTGGACAGAAGAGTTGCAAGGTTCTGTTTTCACTCACCTTTCTAAATATTCTTGAGGTGTATAAAATCCTTTTTTTTTTTTTTCCTATAATTTAATAGTTATAAATTATTTTAAAAGCACCTATCTTGAGAATAACTGGTTAATATTTTTGACTGAATATGTAACATTACTGTGAAACTTACTGCAACTCACCAAGTACTCGTCTAGATTCCATAAAAGGTGAAGTGTTTAGACTCTGATGGGGTTTTGTATCTTCTGATTCACCAAAATCCAGCTGAATCAACTTTGTTGGTTTTCTTTTTTTTCTAGGAAAAATAGGCAACCCACTGGGAAAAGTGAGGGGAGGATGACAGAAAACTCAGTGATTACAGGCACCTGGAGATGAAAGCAAGGTTTGCACCAATGAGATTAAAAACTGATTTGAGATAAGGGAAATGGAGTACAACAGAGGTGGTCACCCTAAACTTGCCCACTCCGTGCCTGTGGCCCTTTTTCCCCCAGCCTGGGTGCCAGGGCAAGCTGCCCTTGGCTGCCTGCTGCCAGAGGCAGGGTCAGGGCTGAAAGGCAGTCCCTGCATGGGCACCTGGAGAAGCAAAGCTTATCCTGCTTATCCATATCCACCACGAGGATAAGCAGCACTGATATTTTTCATCCAGGACCTGTGCAGCATTAACTGAGCCACTTTGCGGAGAGGACAGAGTAACAGCAGGCACTGCTGCAGGGGGTGCTGAGGGATGATGGCCTTACTCATGAATTCCAGTGCTAAACTTGAAAACTTTGAGCCTCTGTGGAACTGGTGAAGGGCTGAAAGCCTCTGCCACGGGAAGACCAGTAGATGGTGGTGTTTTGTCAGTCTCAGCTGGTGGGTTATGGGCTCTGTCAGGAATCTTGGGAACAATACCAGGTTTGGGACAGAGCAGCCAGAAATGGGCAACCAAGCGATGATTTTATCTCTTAGCAGCCTTCTTGAAGATCTCCTGCCTTGCTCTACCTGATGTAACCAGTTGATATGTGTTTCCTGGGTTTCTTCTCATTCGGATACATTCTGAGTGAATGGAAACAGTGGCTTGATGCATCCATATGGTGACAGGCTTGTCAGTGAGCTGAAAAGACTATTGCTTTGTGTTAGCAAGTTTTAGTAGATGTTATATATGTTACCTTTGCTGTTAAACACCGTTTCTCATCTTTTACCTTTTCTGGTAGAGCCCTGAGTCGCTGCTTAGCAGTTCTGAAACTGAGGTCATTGTGCTTCAGTCCAGCTTTCTGTACCATTACGTTGCAGTACCCCCAGAAGTAAGGTGTGGACATGAAACTAGGCATTGTCACCATCTTAAGATCAGTTTAGTCCAGCAGCTCCATGCTTTGTAGGTACCAGGGAGCAACTTTCATCTTTGTTGAGTTTAGAAATGTGAGTTCTTGATTGCAGCTTTCAACTGATTTTACCCCAGTTCATTGTCAGAATCAGAAATATGAAACCTGAAAATATGAAAATCCAAACAGGAGTCTAAGATAGCCAATGAGGATAGGAAGGATGTGTTGTAGCCTGCTATTCAGTGGGCTTCAGTTCTTTTCTTTGCTAATCCAAAGAATGTTTCTACAACTCTGAACAGATCAATTTTGCCTGCACACACCCTTTGATGAATTAGAATGAAACTAGGCTCACAGGAGAAAATCTGCAGTAGGTTAACTTGGATATTATTCAGAAAGAAGAAAGGTAGCAAGAAAGGAGAATTTAAGAGCTATTGCAGGGAAGTGAGAGCAGAGGTGCTACTGAGGGAGGCAGTGCCCACTAAGCAGGGGATGAGGATGGCAGGTCCTTTCCTGCACTGCATCTCACTGGTGGGTGAGGTACCAGCAATGCAGGCCTGAAGCACTGGCAGCATATTTGCCTTTCTGCTGTTAGTACCAGGGAAAATGACAGTCTGTGGTGTCCAGGATCACCCTGTGGAAGATGGAATTGAGCATTAAACAAGATGGTGGGATGGGGAAAGAAAAGAGGAGAGGTAAGCTGCTTTCACGTAATACCTTCTGCAATAGAAAACAAGGAGAATGAGTAGGAACATCTTACATTTAAAAAAAACCAAAAAACTTCTGATACGCTTTCCAAATATCCAACACAGGAGTATTGCCAGGAAGCAGGAAGTCAGCAGAGGAGACCCTTACTGCTTTATTATTACCTTTTTGTCTTGTTATCACTCAAGTATTTGAAATCCCAAAGCATGTTGTTCCTAAATGCTCATTAATAAGCCATACTATACATACGAGTATGTTGTTTTATAAATACTGATTATCTAAATTCCCTTTGGGCAATAAATATGAAAGTCAGCTCCCTGGAAACTAGCAGAATTAAGAAGCTGTAATATAATAGCAATGTCTGTCTCCTGAGCTACCATTTTTCAAGCTTTCATCCATTATTTTCCCTCCATCCCACTGGCAAAGCCAAGAGAAAGGAGCATTGTCAGAGACACTTCTGCTGAGAACAAAGTTGTCTCTCTCCCAGTAACTGCTGGTGACGCTAATGGCAGCCAAATGTTGTTTCTCACATAAAGCTGGGGAAAAATGTATCCATGGTGTGTCTGAAGGCACTGTAAGGCAGCATCCTGTGCAAGGGCTGGAAATGAGGGCTGGAGGGGCTGGGGTTATTTTCCATGATGCATGTTGGTGTGGAATAGAGTGATGTTTGCACTTGCCAGCATTAGGATGATCTATTCTGTTTATTTTAGCAATGCAGCCTACAGGAGAGTAGAAGCCAAATACGAATTTGGCTTTTAAGGCTACTACTTTAAAAAGTTTTAAATTGATGGTTTACAGGTTGCTTATTTAAGAAGTCCAATCCTGCAACTAGGGCAGGATATTTCCTCACCATAGTTGTTCAGAGTTACTCACTAACCGTAGTTACCAAGACAAGGGTTTGATGGCGTTTTTCAATGTTCATTTCCATTGACAACCGTGCAGAAAGACAGCAACTGTGGGACACTTCAATTTGCAATCCATATTAAGAGCTAGAGAGGAGATGATAACAAATCAAACAGTTGCATTTAATAGAGGAAGTTTTTGCAGATGACAGGGACGATGACTGGTCTAATTTCAGACAGCAAGTCGTGAAACATGTCTCCACCATGCAACCTGTACAGAATAGTCAGGTCAGTCTGTTTGAATCTCTGAAGACCTGAATTTTCTTTCCAAAACACAGCCAGTGAAATCGTGCCCAGTCTGTCACTTTTCTTTATTACAGCTGTGTTTCCTGCTGGCATAGACAGTGCAGAGCTCACTGGAGCACGAGTTAAGAGTGACACCAAGTGGTTAAGCATTGTATTTAGAGGCGATTTTTTCAAAGTATCGTTCTGGTTTAGCTTTGATTTTGAAACACCACTCTTGGGTTTTTTTCTTCGAAACAGTCCTGATTATGTCACTGAATTTTTTAATTTTTTTTTTAAGTAAACAGAAACAGGCTCTCACTTGTTTTATAAGCAAATCATCTACAAATTTATGCTCCATTTCTTTCTGTCCACATAATATCATTTGCATAAAATTTCTTTCCTCCAGAATAAGGCAATTTCTGGGTTTTAATGAGGTATGTGTTGAGAAACATGTGAAACTGTTTTCAAAGAGGAATAGGAAAGCAGGAACTGCACTATAATTATTTGACTGTAAATCAGTAAAAAGAGCGAGCAGCAAAATGTGCTTCTGGGTAAGGAATCTTCAGGGCAGCCGTGCTAAAATAATGCACATTTTTTTCCCCCAAGCTTCCTTTTAAATGGTAGATACCTAGTGGCAAACTGTTCCCCTGTTTTCTTCCTCAGCAGAGCTCTGTGAAGGACAGGTGTGAGGGAGCCCACTTACAACCCTTCTGAGAAAACCAAAATGGACAGAACTCTTGAATTAGAGCCTACTGCCAGAAGGCTCTTTAAATGATGGCCTCATTCATATAATCAGCAAAATAACAGTTCTGATGAAGAGTTGTCCCCTCCCTTATCAATCAAACTGTGATTCTTGGTAGCTTTGTGAGCGGCCATTTTTCTGGAATTAGGAAAGCACTGTTCTTCCAGAAAGAAATGATCTGCTAGCCTGAGGTCTTCCTTTTTGTGGCAAGTAGGCAGACTAAGTCAAAGCAGTTTTTTTACCAAGTAAACTGATTATCCTAGACAAAGCTTACAGTGCACAGAAGTCCAGTACTTTCACTTCTGTGGTCAAAAACACAAAGGAAAGGGAATCAGTGTTAAAGAGCACTTGGGCAAACGACAGACAGAAAAAGCCTGTAGCCTATCTGGAAGACAAGCCCAACAAAGGGAGCACTGCAGGGAACAACAGTGATATTGCAGAATGAACATTAGTTAGAATAGCACTCTTTGGAAAAATCTAGGAGTTCATGGCCAGTCCTACTACCCACATGGAAAACAGTAGTTTTGGAGTTGCTTTCATTAAAAATTACAGCACAGACAGACCAGTTAGAGGTCTGTGGATAAAAAAAAATAAAAAATTAGTTAGGTCAATCTGCTATGCTTTCTAAAAATGTAATAATTAAATAAGAGGCCTTTCCAAAAAAAAAAAAAAAAAAAAAAAAAAGGCAGCTATTTCAACTGCAGACACAAAATTGTTCCCATAAGTGAATCTTGGCATCAACAGTAAGCTCTCTGCTGTTCATGTAAGACAAGTGTTTTTGTGGCACTGAGTTGGAAGGTGACAATGTTTTTAGATGGCGCCCTTGTGATCTCAGTAATTATCACATCCCTTGCCAGGGTAACAAACCAGCAGAGTAAAATACAGTTTGCTGGTAGAGTTGTGAGAAATCAAGTAATTCAACTGCTGCTTGATGTGTCAGGATGGAGTGAGAAAAAACTGCAAGGGATCCTACTGTGTTTTGTGGAAATGGAAGAACAGGACTTTAAGGGATTTCATTAAGGGACTCTAACCACTTTATATTTTTAGTGGTTTTTGAGGGTTTTTTTGGTTGGTTTTTTTTTTTGTTGGTTGGTTTGGTTTGTTTTTTTGGGGGGTTTTGGGGGGGGGGGGGTTTCATGGAGTTTCATTAAATTCTGTGTTTGGCCAGTGCTGTTATAATTTTGTTTCTTGCCAATCAGAATCTGCTAATAGTGAGTTCTTCAATTTTGCAGTTAAAAAATAGTATTTCTCATTCTATGTATGTGTTTTATACAGACATTGTGAAGCTCTTCATTACTTCCTTTGTGTGCCTATTAACTGTCGTTGCTTTGGCAACCTCTTCTTCATGTGTTCCATTTTTCCACTTAATGGCTCAACAACCATTATCTTTGTGTGATATCATTATCAGCCAAATTTCTTAAGACACAAAATCAAGTTTGTTGGTAATAGTTGCTTTCATGGTTTTTTTTTTGGTTTTGGTTTTGTTTGTTTTTTTTTTTTTTTTTTTTTTTCCCAGTTATAAATATAACTGGGTTTGTACACAGGGATTTTAAATACTTTGAGTTTTGAATGAAAAGTAAAAATTCTGGGTGCAAGGCATTTGCCTCAGGGGACTGGTTTAGGTGTGAACTGCTACCAAAGGCAATACCGAGCCATCTCTGCCCATGCTTTTCAGTGCCCACCATTCAGGGATGGGGCAGCTGTTTTAGAGCCAGAATTGCCTGATTTCCCTAGAAATCTGATGTTCTCTCGTTATGAATTGAAAGTTGTTACCTAATAAGAAAAACTGCAAAAAGGACTGCTTATGCCATAAAAGGAATTCCATATGGCTTCACATTTCCCACATTAAAAATCATTTTGCTGCTCTTCATTCATGCTTTAGCCAGTTGAGGGTTATGTTACCATCTTATTTTACAAAAGGGCATCAGAGATGGCACAGAGAATACACAAAATGAAAAAAAACCCAGAATTATTGTTGTCAATCAGTGACAAACTAGGACGGTTCCAAATGTTTCATTTGAAATCTGTATCTCACACCTGAGGCCAACATGGTGGATTGTATCAGCAGGTGTTTGGAGGGGATGCTGTTTGTCTCCATTTGCAATAACTTTGTATTAATTTAATTATTAATAAGCTGAGTTATTTAGGGGTTTATGCCTGCAAATATCAAGAGAGTTCCAAGACCCCAAGTAGGAGTCACTGGAAGATGATTACTCTGTTTATCTCAGGGTGATGTAAGCACAGAGCAGCATTTTTCCAAGATGGAGATCCAGGAGGGAGAGCACACTTGAATTGGGTTTGTTCTAATGTAGATTGAAGTCCTACATGGAAAAAAAATCACCTTCATTCTCAAGATCCAGGTTTTGTGACATATGAGGCACCATATGGGATAGTGCTGGATCGTGGGACTCAATTTAGCTCTTGCTAAAGCTGTTTTATCTAAGAGATATTTTGAATTGTTTTCATACAGTTTGCAGGAGTTAATAAAATATCATATGAAACAGTCTCTGAATCCATCAAAAGCATTTTGAATCTCTACTGACAGGGGAGAAAAAAAAAAAAAAGGCTGAGAGCTGTGTAATATTTACTGGCCTCCCTTGAGGTGCCAATCAAATCAGCTGTAACAAAGTGACCATGAAATTTTGCAGTATTACCAGGAACACTTTAGAAGTGTTGCCTTTTTTTAATGCAAATCAAATAAGTGTTTCTGGTAAGCTCTCTGTTGACCCCAGCAGAATGGATATGATGCATGACAATTCTGGTAATTTTTCTGCCTGGTACTAGAGTACTGAAACACCAGACTTTCAAGGAAAACTGAGAAAATATTTGATACAGTTTGTGCTTTCAAAGGCCAGGGGTAGGACCAATTTTTACAGCAAGCATTAAGAGCTGATATGGTCAATGTTAGCTGGAGATAAGTAAGGTGAACTCTTGGCTTTTCTGTTTCCAAGGAGCTTCTCTAGGTGCTATTTGTATAGTATTGATATAGCTTTTTTCTGAGACTGAGTATATCCTTTTGTTCTTTGTTCCCTTCATTTTAAATGATTTGTTGAGGTTTTCAAAGGCTTCTATAGGCTTGTCTGTTAACGGCTCCTTACCATAATCTTAACAGATTTTGTCACAGTACAAAACAAAAACAATCCATCCTCTCTGTACCAAAACAACACCCTCACCTCTGTCACAGGATAAGTAAGATCTTACAGTTTTCCACAGAAATTCTGTATCTACTCTTTAGAAGAACTTCAAGGGGAATGCCTTAAGGAACCTAAAAGCAGCTGAGCACAGAGAAATCTGCTGGCAAATGCATACCATTGATATAAAAAATAAAGGCTTTAAAATTTGTATGTCTTAATGATATACAGTTGATTTATGACATGAGACTAAAGTCTCATCTAGTTGCCAAGGTGCAGTTGCCAAAGTGTTTTCTTTAAAAATGCCCTGGGTACTTCAGCTGCTTTTTCCATGTTGTGTTCACCTCCTCAGGTGTGGGCTTAAACCTTTATCAGCCCTTATTATTGCACATTATTAACTGACAAGTCATAAATAATTATTCATTATATTTCAATGAGGTAATGGTGCATGAGATCTTCAGCAAATCATTCAATAAAATCATGCCTTGCATGTTAACTTTAGAGCAGTTCCCTATTCACACAGGGTAGAAAGGAAAAAAGTCAGTAATGAAGGACTGAAAATTAAATATATTAACTCCTTTTTCTGTCAGAATTCACTTGCCTTATATAACACACTAGGAGAACCCAAGCCTTTCCTATTCTAGGTTTTCTACTTCTTCGCCACACTAAAAAGTACAACTAATCAACCATCTTGCCCGCTTTATAAGTGGCTTCTGCATGTTTGCTCCTGCTCCTTAGGTTCATCCACTTTTCAAGACTTGAAAATCAGTGGTACCTTTGGGCATGGACCACATTTACTCAAATTTCTTGGAGGAAACATGAAATTGTTTCCGCAGATTCTAATTTTTAAAGAAAATTAGTTTGCCAAATTTTATTTCACCCTTTTTTGCATAAACCAAGTAAGTTATTTTACTCTCTTTTACTTCTGCTTCTATTTGCCGGGACACCCAAGAAAGATTTCATTTGCATTTTTCATAAAAAGAGAGACCAGTTTGGTGATTGGTATAAAGAGAAAATTGAAAGAACAGGCATTTTGATAATTCCTCTATTGTAGAATAGAAGAACCAGTCTTGCACTTTTTCCATGATCATGCTCCATTAAGGAAAATCATTGTTCAGTGTACTCTGAACTCTTCTGTAAATTTTAGTGGAAATGTAAATGGAAACATTTTGGAAAACCTTGAACCTAGTGAATATTTTTCTCAGCTTTGAAACTGTCCTATACATTCCCCAATGAATTAAATGTAATTACACAGAACTTGCCCAAATATGGATTATCATTCTTTCTGTTTGATTTTTGATATTTTAGAAAATGTATCCCTTACATTTATTTCAAATGGTGTCGATTGGACCAAAATAGCATCAGGTTTATTGCTTTATGTTAAATATTATATGACTATTTCCACTGAAAATGCATAGTGAAATTTGCAATAATAGGGTTGTCTTTGTGGTTGAAAAACATTCTGCATTCTGATATATTTTAATGAATATTTTGAAAGCCTCAGAGACTAATTTAGATTTTTCTCTGACATTTTGTAAGTGCTTCATTAGCCTTATGTTTCCTTCAGCATTGGCAGGCATTCTTAAAACTGAGTTAATGAATAAACATTGCCACAGTCATCTAAAATAATTTCCATCCTTGTCCCTGTAAACATCTACACATTCAGTAACAACCAGAAGACAAGGCCAATTCAGGAAAGCTCCTCTGGGGAGAGATTAGGGGCAGACAATGCTGACTTCAGATATCAGAATTAAGAACAAAACTGGTGACTGCTTACTGCAAAACAATAACAATAACATAAAGACCAGCAGGAGTGACAGAGGACACCAAACTTGAGAACTTTTAAGCCATGATAGTCAAGAAAATATGAATATTGTCTTGAATATTTTTCTCCATACGGGAGAAACCCTTTATTTTTTTCCCCTGTATGGCCCCAATATTTATACTAAAGCAGTGATAAGATCAGAACAATCAAAATTTGTATTGCCTGCAGAATCTGTGCTGCAGCTTCTCTTTGGTATAATGGACACAGAGCTTGTCCTGTGGCACACCAAAAAAAAAAAAAACAGGAAGTTTTCCTCAGCAGCTGCAGAGGTCACTAGGCCTGCTGTTGTTGTGATTTTGGAACTACGTACTTCTAAAGGATGGGGGGAGCACAGATGGATTAGAAGATCACAGACTGTCAGGCACTGCACACTGGATAAAACTAGACAGTAAGGCACTCTAGCAGTAGTAGAAAAACAAATCAAAGATGTGATGCAATAAGGAAATGTTAATATGAGCTGCAGATGACTTTTTTTGGAGGCAGAGACACAAACAGCAGTGAGGAAGGATGGCTCCTAGGCAACTTTCTTTCAAGTCTTAAAAAGCAGCTGTGGAATTTTATTCTTCACAGGACTAGTGCTTCCATCTTTATTTTTGCTTCCTCTTCCATCTTGCTGAGGTTAAGAAAGGCAAAAAGTTAAAAATTTAGGATGGTTTTGCTTGTTGAAAGTGTACCTGTTATTGCAGTCACACTTAAGTACATAACGCTTCTGGATTTTTATCTGTATTTAGTCAGTATTTTGTATCAAGTGAAGTAAAGCATTTTCAGGATCTTCATAGCAATGTCTTGGGTTTAATATTGAGGAGGGAGATTGTTTTATGTAATGGCATAGATGACTTCAGGGTCAAGGTAGTAGCCTTGCATTTTGTTCTTACGGATTTCACTTAGGTTTATTGAACTTTTCTTAGAATCTATGCAGTCTTCTGTTTTGTTGCAACTTTATAGCAAGAGAAACACCAGGTTTATATCATGAGGGTTCCCTTGGCATTGTCCCACCAAGTTCCTAACACAGCTTCTGTAGCCTGCTCATGGGGTCTTGCTGAAGACTTACTGCTTTTTCCCAGCTTCCAGCAGTGGTGGATGACCCCTTCCCCTTGTTTGCTCAATTACATAGGAAGAGTTAGGATTTCAACTGCTCATTTGGAATTTTTCTACACTGTCACTAATTTGTGTAAAGACAGATTTTATATTTAAGATGGAATGGCTTTTTAAGATTAATCCTTTTTGATGGTTCTTACCATAGAATAGTAGTGTTAATCTAGTTCAGGGTCTGAGGTGAGAACAAAGCATTTTAAGTTCTAGAATAAGCATTAACAAGGGTCATGTACTCCAAAATTGTTCCCTCCTGAATGATCTCCTTAGATTCCTTGCTTGATCAGTCCTTCAGTGACAGGCTACTGTTACTGGTTTTCAGTTTTAAATTGCTTCCCATCCAACCAAAATCCCCACTGCCATTGCAGTGTCATTTTTTGTCTGTTCAACTTTTGTGTTTAAAATAAACCTTTTCCAAAACTTCCCATAATCATGGGCCCAAATGACTAATCAGGCATTTTTCAATTTTCATTTGTTATTTTTTACAGTAGCTACTGTATTATATTTATTCTTTACAGAAAAGTAAATCCATCACTGTATACAGAATCTGCTTTCAGCAACTGCAGTTTGTTACTTTTCTGATTGATGTTAGCACCACGTCACAGAGGCTTGACACTGCTTTCTAAAACCAGCTCAAAACAAACAGCAGAGCTATCTAAAATGGTGGGGAGCTCCTAGTTGAAAAGGGTTTTGGCTAGAAATTGAAGAATACCTGTCATGGAAGGTGTTCTGAATAAGATTGCACTTGAACATCTTTGTGGTTTGGGACTGCCCACATTAGATTTGGGAATTTAATATGCAGGAGGCTGTTGTGTCAGGAATGAACCATGATGGAATATGGAGCACTGGTGGGGTAATGGGATATGAATTTTTTGTCCTATGTGAAAAGTGCTGATAGAGAAAAGGATTTTTGGTTTCAAAGAGAGAAAATATTTCATGATCATTTGCCAGAACACAAAATGTTTTATTGTGAAGCAAATTAAGTGTTCTCTTTAAAAAAATTCTTCTAAATATTTTGTTTCTTTTTAATGATCTACTGTAAAATGAAAAATGCCATTTTGAACAAATGTGTATTCAAAATGGAAACATATCTTGTCAAATTCCCTCCTTTGACAGAAACTATTTGCCAAATTTTCAAATACTTTTAACTTCCTGAAATAATAATGAGTGACAAATTTCCTGCTCGACAAATACAAGATTTTGCCCATCTCTTTGCCAAATACTTTGAAACTCAGCAGAAAATACAGATAATTGCACTTCCTGCAAGTTCATCTTGATAATTAATTAGGTAGTAAAGATGGGCATAAGTCCCAAACCTGAATTAAGGCAGCCTGGGGTTTTAGCATATTTCAGTACCATGACAGAGACCTGCAGGCTTTCCGGATTTTTTTTTTTTATTATTATTATTTTTTCCCAAAATTAAAGGCTAGAAATACAGTCTAATTTTTCTATTAACAAACATGAGATCCTCATGTAATCATGTCACTGGCTGTAGGTGCTAGCTCTAAAAGTTTGAGTATGTTGTGCTTTCCTCCCAGTCTGGCTCTGACAATAGCCAAGATAAGTCATTCAAACAAATACTTTGTGCAACTGTCTGGTACAGTTACTTGCACTCTAGAAAGGAGCAGCCACATGAAACTTGTGTGCAGTCAGATCAGCTCCTTCCACTCCCCATGTGTATGAGACATGGAAGGTTTATGGGGATTGGGTGCTCTACACAAAGCTGATGTTCCTACCTGAGCATACTCCTGCAGAGAAACTGGAAGTGGAAATCAAACTGAAAGGATGGGCCTTGACCAGGGGAAGGTTTTTAAAAGTACAGTTCAGAACTCTTCAGAAGACAGTTTTGCATTCCCTTGGGTTGGTGGGTGACAGAAGAGAGCAGAGGAAATAATTCCTGTCCCTAGGCTTTAGCACATGGTTAGCCAGCTGCAGCAGCACGGTTGGGTTTTCCATAACAAAGGGCAACCACATATTTTTCATCTGCCTTTTGTTAACACTGTGAAAAAAAACCAAAGGTTGACACTCCCATGAGGAGGTGCCGCAGGTGTGAGTGCTGTGAACCACAGAACAAAATAGTTCTTGCCTCCATGTAAGAATGGCTGTTTTTAGAAACTTCAGATTCAAGTTTAGGGAAAAGTTCAGATTCAAGTTTGTGTGTCACAGTAATTATATTTAAATGAAAGCTTTTTTAACACATCCATCTCAGAAGCTGAATGTCCCTTTCACTGTTCCATTTCCAATAAAGGAGGAAGGACTGGCATGATAAAAAAGACCTTCCTTTATTACAGGGACCCTCAGAAATATGAACTAGGCTGCAAGTTCCAAAGGCACTGGATAAAAGCACATGTGAGTCTGATATGTACCTTAAACCAAACATATCTATCCAACCACACTTGGACACAAGAGTCCTTCTCCTCCTTTTGGCTGCATCAATGAGAAGGACCAATTCCAGCCTGTGTTTCAGTGGCTGCTCTCCGGATGAGGCTGAAATCCTATGGGAAGGGCACTGACTGTGATTTCAACCCTGTAAGGTGGCAAACTGTGGTTTCCAAACAGTTTAGAAAGTTTACTGCTGCAGGTTTTAATGAGACCTGACAGAAGCCAGAGCCACACGGGCATAGGGATCATTCCTTCTTTGCACTTTTACACTGTTAAACGTCTTCCCCTTCCCACCTGCCCTTGGGGGGTGAGAGAAATGCTCATGTTGCCTCTTGCTGCCTTTCAAAATGAGACAGGGAGCTGTGTAGAAAAGTGGGATCACAGCAAGGGACCACTGGTTTTAATTTAAAAATGAGATGCAGGTCAAATCTTAAATTCTCAAGCACAGTGGTGAACCACTGTACTAAATGGAAGATAAGTGAGAAAACAGGACAAGTGTTTACCCTGTAAAATACTGCTTTTTTATGAGTAATTGTTTTTAACTCTCTGGCAAGCTGAAGAAAATAACTGCCTCCAAAACTGGTGACGTTTCTTCCTTCTCCATGAAGATACCCAAGAGAATTGTAACCTACAGGCAGCATTACTATGTGAGCTGTTATCTCTGTGCAGTATTGCTGATAAAGTGAAACTTCCCTAAGACAGTTCTGATTTGTAAAAAGGTTTTTTAAATGGTCAAGACATGGATAAATAGTTGGGTGTATCAGAGCTGGAGTAATGGAAAAAGGAATTTGACTGGAGTGTTCTATATGTACAAACAGCATTTCTTTTTTCTGTTGTTGAGAAGGAAACTGTAGAACTGAGTAATTACATCAGTGTGCTTGATATTGTTCATAAAAGGTCCTGAAAAATTACATATCTCTTACGAGTTAAGTATTCTTCCATTAGACAAATTTATTAGGAGAGAATTGGAAGAATTTTTTATTTTTTTTTCCTCAGAAGCACATTAGATTTCATTTATTATGACATATCTATATTAAAGACCAAGTCTGTCAGATGGGCTTTAGTAAAGAACTCGCTGACTTCTTCCCAAACCATTTCAGGAGGTCTTTCTTTCTCCCAGGAAAAGTTATTACTTTCCTCTAAAATCTGCAGAAATTATGCTGTCAATACAAAAAACAAGTGGCCTGAGCAAGCTTGATGCATGTAATCAGAGGTTCCCCAAGGCCTTTCGTATCTTTGCACAGTTAATCATCAGGTAGAGTTTGTTAGAAGGCCCTTGGGCATCTCTAGATGCTGATTCTATTCCCTAAATAAATGGGATCAGAACAGTATATATAAAAAAAGACATTCCCCAAAAAATTAAGATCACTACCAATCTATTTAGACACTTTACATGCATCCTTGCTTCATGAATAGGCTCTGTTATCCAATATCACCAGTGTTGTTCTGTCCCCAGAGCTGTGCTCTTTTCAGGAGGCTGCTCTGAATTTCTAAAATACTATTTGGCACATATTTGCTTTATTGGTGTCTGGCTGATGCCTTCCCATGCTAAGAAATATACCTTGAATGGGATTTGTCCTGCTCTAGTGTTAGGAAAAGCAGGCAGAGCTTAGATGATTCATGATTCATTCTCTTTCTTCATTTGACTGCACTAGTAAACCAACAGTAAAAAATCTGTATAAGTAAAAACTGTCCCCTGCGGATTTTTAAGGTCTCCTCTAACAACATATTTTTGTGTATCCTAAATTGTGGTTGTAAGTAGGTAAATCAGCTTTTCAGCAGGACACAAAACAACTATCCCAAATTTCAACACTGCGTTTGATACCTTAGAGACAAGACCACCATCTGAGAATTTACAAAGGTTAGTGAGAAATGAAGGCCAATGTTCCACTGAGAAAGGTTACAAGATGGGCAGAAACAACAGGGAAGCATTTTGCTTATGTGAGAGGCAACAGAGAGCTGAGGATTTTAAAGACAACTCACAGCTAAGGTACTAAGAGGGGTGAACTTCTCTTTATTTGTGAGTTTACCCTCATACAAGAAGCTGGGTATTTTATAACATATTTCCGAGTAGTCTAGATGTGAAAAATCAGGCAAAGAAGAGTGAAATATTAGAAGCAAGACTAAATAAACTGGCAATGATTTTATAGCAAAGGATTCCAAGTTAGTCTGCAAAATATCTAAGTTGCAGAAGAATCATAAAGTAAAATTTAAAAACTGTTCAATGTAAATGCTTCTGATAGCATTCTTAATCACACAGCTGCACTATTTAAAAACAATTCTGTAAGAAACTGGGGTGTTTTTTACATGATTGGAATATTCATAAATAGAGTGAGTAGTACCAACTAAATCTTTTCTAAATGAGATCCTTACAGATTTACAATGGATGTCTCTCTCAATGAAAGTTGCCATGGTTACAGCACAATTCTGCATGGAGCACACTTCCATCACAAATTGTTACACATTTATAAACAATAGTTTGGGCACATTTTTCCAACTTCTTTTTCAATGAGAGCTACAAGGTTAGCCTTGAAGGAAAATTCCGGATTTGTGCCTGGGCACAGTGATGATCCAGCTGCACTCAGAATATCAGATAGTTCAGATTGGGGTGGCCTGAATTAGGATCTGAATCAGGAGGTCTCTAATCACACCTCCTGTTCAAAGCAGTCAGCTCTCTGACAGGACCAGCTTACCTGGGGCTATACCCACATGCATTTTGGAAAACTCCAGGGTTGGAAACAACACAGCTTTTCCTGGGCCACAGACTTGTAATGCTCCTTGGAAAACTCTTCCACCTTCTTTCCTGTGGTCATCTTGCTTTCCCGTGTGGGTACTGGATAATTTGTCCATGTTTGAAGTAAAATTGTGTTTCTGAACACCCATCTATCTAGTTTTATTTAACAGCTCTCATGGTTGCCAGTGTCTGGACAAGCCTTTTTTAATAGGTTCACGTTAAAGTCCTGAGGATTAGTTTGGATGAAGGCTTCATGCTATAATTTGAGGTTCAAATAGGAAAATTCCTGTAGTTCTACTTTATGATTCTGAGGAGAAATTGAAAACAAGCTAAAAAAGAGAAGAAAGGAAAAGGCAGGATGAAGCTGGCAACTCTTACTTGTTATTTTCATTAACTGATTGCAATACTGTGGGAAGATACTTTGTTTAATTTTTGCTCAGTGAATTCCACCACCAGCGAGCCACAAGAAATGGAGTCACTCTATAAGTTTTCATTGTGCCTGTCTGAAATGGACTGGCTCCAGGTGGCCACAGAACAGGTTTGTTGGGTTGCTTTTTTGAAATATGGAAAGTGTGAGGAGGATCTCTGGTGCTGTAGAGGGTACACAGTGGCAACATTTATTGGAGTGGAGTTCTTGTAAAAGAGTAATACAAGGTTATTTCATTTACAAATTATCTGATGGTCTGCCAGTTGTTCAGTGCCATCTTGCTGGAAGCAAGCCACTAATCCTCTTCTTTGCTCACCCTTCTGTGGTATCTTTAACTCCTCTAATGGATTTCTCCATTTGTATAGGCTCAGACGTAGTTGATTAGATTACTTCTTATGCAACTCTGAGAAAGAGGAAGAACAATTTTTTTTTTTTCACCAGTTTGATAAACTCTAAAACAAACCAGCCTTTTAATGACTCTGCCTGTAATTCTCATGTGACTAATTTGGCTCAAGGCTTCTTGGCATGCTTTAGGAGACAAGACACAATCTTTTTTCTTTTTCCCTTGCTAGTCCCTGATAAGTAACACAAATTAGAAAAACATGCACGAAGCATGGACTCTCCTCTGAATCTGAAATAAGTTTTCAACATATGATTATTGATGGTTTAATTGCAATGACATCTCAGAGGCAAAAGGAAATTTAAGTTTCCAAACATACTGAATGTAATAGAAATCAGGCCCAAGTCCTGTCTCTGTCTACTACTAAATATCTCTGTTGAAATTTCTGCCTATTTATAAATGTGTCTACATCCAAACACTTGAGCATTTAATGCAAATTCATCTCACATAACTGCTATGAGGAACCCTGATCTTAGGAAAGCCCTTGGAATCCATGTTGTCTCTGTTTGTCTTTTGGTCCTCTTTAGGATTTATTGAAATAATGTTTGAAACATTACAAACCAAGGCTTCTTATCACTTACCCAGCTCCAGCCAAACCCTTCACTGTGTGAAACATGTTCTCTATGAGTCTGCACAGCATGCACAGATCTTTGCTCATGTTCATCCAAAAAGAAACATGGACTTTGAAGAGCTACTATGAAGAGCTTTCAAAATACACGCTGGTCAGCTCTGCAAATGATCATTCCAAAATAAAACTCCAAGCTTATTTAATGATCTCTCTGTTGAAACTACTGTGAACTGGCAATGATTCCTCTACTTTAATGTCTTTCAGAATCTTCCAGTAGAGCAGAGAGTATTTTACTGGAGTTATTTTCTTTATCATTCAGCAATTGAAAAATCTAATCACTGCTAAAAATCTTCTGGGCTTTTATTAAGTTAGATCTGATTTATGTAATTTGCCGTAAAGTTCATTAAAGACTTCATTAATTTTTCACCAATCTGTAACAGTCTTATCACTGCTGTTTTTATTAGCTGAGATAAAATTAACTAGGTTTGACTTTTTAAATTTGGGGGCAACTCATTTACCTGCCCTATCACCACTTTCATAATAATTACATTTTGCTTTGTCAGATGTGAAATGGTTCCCTTCTTATCCATCAGTTCCAGTGATTAGGATCCCATATTTCAGACCAATTGCTTATACTGACACTTTGATCTCAGCAGTTTATGCTCTCATTAGCTGACTGAACCTTTGGTCTTTCCCTTTTCCAAAAGGATCATTGGGTTTGAGATTTCTAATGCTAAAAAGACATGGAAAATTTCCATAGCCCTGCAGCTTAACAAAGAGCCCTGAAGGGATTGATGTCAACCTGGATTTCACTTGTATTTGTCCATCTGCCCTTTCTAGACCTCAGTGATCCTTCCTCGGAACAAGGAAATATGAAAACTCTGCAGAGGTTGTTTCATGTCAGCCACAACCCAGGGTGTTTTGTAAAAGAGGACTTTGTGACTATTTTCTGCCCTCTGATAAAATTTTTCCACTCCCCCATGCACCATCACCTGTGCTATATCAACACCCATTTGCATTTGACTTCAAATATCAGCCAGTAATTTCCATGAAGGCAGTCATTCCAGCACTTGTTGGAATGCTGCACCCATTAATGGCCTGGCAGATCTGCTGGACCATTCTGTTATATGGATCAGTGCCCACCAAATCTAGTAGCTGATGACCTATTTCCATTCAATACTCTAAAAATGGCTACAAGAAAAGTATGATGAAAATATTTTCAAAGGAAAAAATGAAGCCGGTGCCTACTTGCTTTTTCCTCCAGAACTAGCACTCAGTAGTCATTTCCTCTAAATGTATCAACACTAATTGGAGAAGAACCATGATCTTGCAAGAGAACCTCTGCTTTATTCAGAATTACTTCTATATATTTCAGATTCTCTTCCTTGGCCACTTTCCCTTCACACATTCACTTGGTAGAGGAAAATAGCTGTGTGAAAGGTATCAGTGGCACTTGTATGATAACCCTGAGCCTTCTGCCACAACAATATTTGGAGTCCTTTATGCCAAATGAATGTTTCAATGAGCAGAGCAAAGCACTTGGTAGGCACAGGGAATGTTTGAGGCATTCAAGTGAACTCTGTCACAGACACTGTGACCTGACAAATATGTCTCTCTAATACCTCAGGTTAAGTGGTTTTAATCCCTACCTTTGTGAGGATTTTGATCAAATCTCTATTCAAAGGACTCCTGGGATGTTCTGGTGACTCTGATTCACTCAGTGATTTTAAAGCTGTGTCACTTGTGTGTTTTTGCCAAAGAGAAGGCATGCAGAGAGGCTAAGAAGGAGCCATTGCACACATTTTAAACCCTGCTTTGAAGCTGGAATGTGTTCTGACATTTAACTGAGAGTTTATTCAGAGATCTATCCCTTAAAATTTATTTAGTAGCAAAAGACTGAAAGCATCTCAATTGCCTATATTTTTGATTTTTTCCTCTCAAAAGCTGAGAAAAACTGTGAATGCAGTTTATTTGCAGCTCTCATGATTGTTACAAATAGTGCTCTCCTTCTGCACACCATTTTGAATCTGAAGGCTTGGAAAAGTCTGTCAAAAAGGGAAAGAGAATTGCCACCCTTCTGATTACAGTCTCTGGAGATCCTGTGCTCCAAAATGCAAACTCTTCTAGTCACTACTCATAATTCCCCACACAGGAAAGTTAAATTAGACCTCATTTAACATCTAAATTAAAATATCTTGTTCTACTTAGGGTTCTTGGTTAATCTTTTTTAAGCTATTGTTCTAATTTTCAGGTTTTCTCTAAATTAGCAGTATTTCCTCCTCAGATTTCTCCTAAGAGGAATGCCCTGTATCTGCACCAAGCAGCATTAACTCCAATGGGAACAGGAGCTTGCTCACATAGAATTCACAGCTTTGATGACAAAGATTTAACCTTCTGATAGTCTTCATGTCAGATGAATTAACCTGCCAGCAAGGAAACTGCAGAACTAGGAATTCTTATTGTATAATTGAAAGCTTGAATTCACAAAGACCAAAACAAAACAAACAGAAGGAAAACTAAACAAATTACTTCTGTTTTCTTGGAAGTGAGATTTTCTTTTCTGTTGTTTCATGACTTTTTATAACTCAAAGTTAAAACAATAACATTATTGAGATGAATTCTTAATGTCAAAGAATGAAACAATCTGTCAGTCTGCACTGAAAACTAAGCAATTTTAGCTTTGCGATGGAAAGGTAATTAAATTCTTCTCACAAAAATACAGTTCTAGGATTTTTTTTTTTTTTTTTTTTTTTTTTTTTTGCAACGCCCTTTGAGCCTGATGCAAGTTTGAGGACTGAGTACCTCTAAAATCAGAAATTAAAAGCTTTCCACCATGTTCTGGAATGGGGCACCTTGAGAGCCTGAAGAGCCGGAGAGAGCTGCCTGTGCTGTGTGTCAGTTTGCAAAGACATTCCCCAAGCTTAGGACAGACAGGAAAGCCACAGGGGTGGAAACATCCCCACTGATTGAGCAGTGCTGCTCTCTGTGCTCTGTCTGATTTCTTGCAGCTCTGCCTCCTTTCAGCCCCTGTGCAGCTACAGTTGATCTTTTCTGATGGCCATAACTGTTGCTGAGCAGATGCAGGTGAGGCTCTTTAAAACATCCAGCCCACTGCATGCCTGTGCCTCCTGCTGCTGCTTTTCCTAATGCCTCTCAGCCTCTGTAGCTGCAACCCAACCTTCTCATGGATTCCTCTGTCATGGGGCTCCTGCCATCCAGACCAGGGAGATTTGTTGCTCTTTGCTACCCCATCAATGCTATCTCAGTCCACTTCTTCCATCTGTTACTTCTGTAGCTGAAAAGCCTCCTGCCCATTCTCTGCCTTCAAAGAGGCCCTACTGAATATCACTGTTGTTGGAAATAGAGGCCTGCATGGGCTCAATCTGCACTTGTCAGCAAACTCCAGCTTGGTTATCGCTCTTATTTTCCTTTTCCTCAAGTGGGTCTTATGCAGGTGGAGACTTGAGTGACCTGAGCAAGTCTCTGTTGGAGACTTTTCTATGTCCTGTATGATGAATCTCTTTTTCCAGCCTTACGCTTGTCTTCTACACAGAATGACAAATCTACAAAATTGCTTGCTCATTTCACTCAGGCACACCCACATACAGACAAGAAGTCCTTTAGGGAATATCAAAAATGTACAGATTATTTTGAAACATGATATATAAAGTGTGGTCTGTACTGGGAGCAGCTGTATGTTATTCATTCTAGCTGCTGGCCTAAGAGCACTGGTTCTTTTTCCAATGAATACTTCACCCTCATGAAATTTTTGCTTGGCATTCTTCAATAGCCTTATGAATATTTTAAAGCATCTTCTACCAGCAGTACTCTTCCTCCATATAATTTTCCCTATGATCAGTTCTCAGTTTGGTAAATATCTTGCTCAGAACAAGCATGCACTCTGTAATTCAGGTAAGAACAGCAAGAGATCACAGCTCTGTCCTGTGCATGTGTGGTTTTTTCTTCATGCTTTATATGTTGCCTATGTTCTGAATATGTTTTGTGCTGGGTTTTAAGAGCAGAATAGCACAGGGCTTCCTGTGGTGTGAATTTTGTAAGAGTTAGCTACTCCCTGGTGAATGTCAATGTGTGACAATATTATATATATTCCATTCAGCAAAGGTGGTATATGCTGGCTTTTTACTTTCCACCCGAATTCTGTCTCACTCAGCTACAGTCAATTCTCACTGTCTATTAACAGTAGTTATCTCTAACACATCTTATCAGAACATCTTTCATTGGAGAATCTGACAAGTTTGTTACACTATACAGCACCCAAAAGAGACAGTCAAAAAATACACTCTCACAGGAACTACCTCAACCATCAAAGATAAATATCTTCTCTAGGAGACACTTACCAAGTATACAAAACAAGGCAGAGCAGTATGCATAATGCTTTTCCAACAAAATGAAAAGGAAAAATTATGTGGTATTGAAGCTGTTACTCTTAAACTCATTTTTTCAAGATGAATCCTTGAGAATTTTTATGCATTCCTTTAAAGGCCATAAATTACATCATGTTGTCATTCGACTAATGTTTAATATAGAAACAAGATATTTGAGAATTAAAAGCAATAAAAAATAGGTGAAGCCTTTGAGTTGAATTTCAACACAGTCACACATTCATTGTCTGACCCACAGAGGTGGTGGTTTTATTATTGCTTGTTTCCTATGCACTTCTGTTATTCCATGCACTTTTTGTATATTTAGACCCATTTTTAGCCATAAAAGCACACAATTCTATATAAAGTGTAGGCAGAAAAGAAGCTGACATTTATTGCCAGATCTACGTAGAAACAGCAGCGCTAAGATATTTTTTAAATAAGGTGAAAGATAGAGGGAGCCTTCAGGCCAGGAGTAGACATGATTTTGTATTCAATGGTACTTTTAATTAAAACACCTGTCAGTTTTAACTTGCAAGAGAAACATCTGTACCTTGTCACTAATCCTGGATTGGTCATTAATTATCTTAGGTTTTAACTTGTTCCCTATTTACCATACATATATATGGATATACATATCCATTGCTTATAATTCAGAAATCAGTACTTAGCTGGAATTCTTCGTTTTAAAATGAATATTTTGTTAATGTTTTCATACTCATTATTTCAGTCCATAATATAAAAAATACAGTTAAAATGCTAGAACTTGCATTTTAAAACAGTTTTATGTTTTGAATTTTTTTTTTCCAGTGGTTGATTTTTGGTCTTTTTGTAAGGTGTTAAATCTGGGAGGCAGAAGGTTTTGTTGCTCTGACTTAGTGTCTGGAGAGGCAGTGTTAGTGTCTCCCACTTCCAGCTCAGTGCATCTCTTTCCACTGAGAGTGGCAGAGACAAAAAGCTTCAATTTCTGTGCTGTGTTCAGAGAGCAGTCCAATAAGGGCTCTGTCAGAGAGGGGCTGCTCCCCAGGACCTGATCAGTCACTAAAACCCTCTGGCTCTGATGGTTCCAGGTTACTAATTTATGACATGGATACTGAGGGAAAGCAGCCGGGTGAGATCAGAGGTGGGGAAAACATCCCTGCCACATTCTGCAGGACAAACAGGATATGGAGCCCCGATCTTTGTTTGGAAGGAAGAGCAAACCTCCTTTTCATAGAGGTGAAAATAAAGGAGCAGTTTCCAGCTGGCCTTAAGGAAGTCTAATGAGAGGCTGGCAAAGGACTTGGACTCCAGACTGGGAGATTCCTGGGAGGATGGGATAAGTAGGAATTAAGACTTCTTTTTCTAAGTTCATTCAGAATCTGGGTTGTGTTTCTTCTCCCACCATTCTACTGCCTTCTGTGTGTAGAGTGGAAAAGATTACTTCAATTTCCTGTAAGAATTACAAATCCTATCTTCATTTTGCAAAGAGATCCTCTCATAAGGCATTTTTTGGCATTGGCTGAATTTTGGATTGTTTGGGGTTTTTTTTAATTCTAATTGAAGAGAAACGGCACATTTTTCATACCAGCATTCTGCAAAATGCTAGAGTGAATATTTTATCTGCTGTAATTTTAGCGAGACTGTCATTTAAATATGGGGTAAAAATAGGATACATACATTTAAATGCATTTTGTGACAGACATTTTAATTCCTAGTGCATTATTTATTGAACAGCTGGTAAAAGAATATCTAAGATTTCTGAAGGTGTTACAGAAATAAAAAAACCTTGAGAAAATATCAAAATAAGTGATATTTTGTAATTCTGACTCACTAATATTTTGAAATTTGGTTTTGTGATCCCTAAGTGGATCTTTAAGATTTCCCGAGTAAACCAATGATAAATTCTGTGGACAGAACTCAAGACTACAAGATTTTTTTTAAGCTAGTGAACTGATGTGACTTGCAAATATTTGGAGAAATATGTTGCATA
Organism: Sylvia atricapilla; assembly: GCF_009819655.1. NCBI lineage: Eukaryota > Metazoa > Chordata > Aves > Passeriformes > Sylviidae > Sylvia > Sylvia atricapilla. Next base: position 9,761,059 of record NC_089146.1, read on the forward strand.
TAGACACAGATCTAAGTTTACTCAGGTCCTTTAGCCCTGAAACATTTATGCCATGAAGAAAAACTCATCTGATGAAAAATGTCATCAAAATCTCGTACATTCAAATTACAGCTTCTCAACTGAGTGTTATTTCTGTAAAGAACTACATCAAAGCTTAGATCTAAACACATCTAATCTTCGTTTAGACCCAGATCTAATTTTCATATTCTTATTCATAGTATATTCTATCCCTAATGGATCAATTTCAAATCTGCAAAAAAATTATATTTTAAAGTAAATATTAATCACATATAGTGCCCAGTGCTGTCAAATTTGAGAGACTTCCTTTAAATTTGAATTAAAAAGTCCAATTTTGAAATTCTGTCCTGTGGTCAAATTGCTTCGCTGAGCAACTGTATTGAAATAATCAGTCTGTACTCCATTTTTTGTGTTATAAATCATGGCTCTCAAAAGTAATTTCTCCTCAAAAATTATGTAAATCCTTGTACAGTAAATCCAAATCAACAGGGATTTGGCTAGATTTGCTTTTCAAATATCCCACCTTTGTTCTTTGAAGGTAAAATGAGAAATATTTATATTTGCTAGTCTGCCAGAATAATCTGGATCTTGTGTCCTGTGAGAAGGAACCTGTTTTCAACACAGGAACCTCTCTCTGATCATGCAAACAGGAAGAGGTGCAATGCTCAGCCCCAGTTACCAGTTCAGCTCAAGGCAGTGGAGCTGGAATGTCACAGGAGCTGCAAACTCTTCTGCTCCATCCCCATTTCCAGCCTGCCTCCCCTGCCAGCCTGGCCCCTGTGTCCCTGGTCCTTACTCAGACCTCACCCAAGTTCATGACCAGTTCTGTGCTCCTGCAGGACCTTGAGAGCAGAGCACTTGTGCTCTCATCCACGTTTCCTTTGTCTCTTGGCTTGCTGACATGGCACATTGAACACAGTCACATCATTTATTCAGAGAGGATGTGGCACTGCAGCCTGCTGCTGCCCATCAGCACCAGTGCAGGACTGGCTCACAGAAAACAGAGCCAAGCTGCTCCAATCCTTTGCTGAAGGTCAAATGAGCAGTCACCTTGGGAAAGTTCTTGGGCCAGCTCTGAATTTCGCCACGACACAAAAAGACATTTTTAGGACACAAAAAGGCTTTATAGGAAATGCAGCTCAGGATTGGAAACACAGTTCCTTGACATTCTCTTGGTGTAAAGCACTATGGAATTCTGCCAGACAGCTATGAAAAGAAATAGTGGGTTTACTCTTTTAAAGCAGGCTATGAAAAGTAGGGAAGATTATTCCAGCTATACAGCAGAGCCTGGATTTAAATTAAACAGTGACAAGCTGCATATATTTCTTAAACTCATTACAATTATTTAACAACATTTGTGCTCTGGTTGGATAAATCATGGAAAGCAATGCTCTGCCACAAAGGTACTCCATGATTTACACTGAGTAACTGCTTTACTAAGCACCTCTTGCTACTCCTGATAACAGAAGTGGCTGCTTACTCTCCATTATACAATTATCAGGCTCTAATCCTTTTATAGACTATAATCTAGCTTTAGGCCTTTCCCCATTCATTCCCCATGCCTTTAATTGAGTTTACTTAGGAGGTGAATTATGCAGTTGTCAGTAACAAAACTGACAGCCTCATTTTTCTACTTCTCAAACAGCTAGCCATGCAAACAGACATAATATCTGGCAGAATCTTGCTATTTGTCTGTCAGCTCCACATTTTATCTTCATTGTTTGTCTAAAATACCTTCTCTCTCTAAAATAATTTATAGGTTCCTGTGACTTCCTGAAAGCTGGGAAAGTCCATAAAAATGCTGTCAATGTGGTGTCCAACAAATTTATCAGGTTACTGTATTAGTCTGATTTTTTTTTTAAAGGAAATTTATTACCTAAAGCAATTTATCCAGAGTCTAACAGAGTTTCTACTCTGTCTCAGTTCTATCCAGAAAAGTGGTGTAAGCCAATTAGAGGAAGTACAAGTACTCCTCCCTTTGAAGCTGATGTTAAACCTGAAAATAGAGATAGAAAATATGATTTTGTCATTCCCTCAGGTTGAAGTAATGCAGAGCTAAAAGGCAGTTCCTGGTCAGAAAGGACTTTCAAAAGAAATAGTAAGAGAGAACTTTCGTTGTTCTGCAAAGAGGAGAAGTGGGCAAACTTCACCTACAGTCCAGCACAGGCAATCAGAGATTGCACTGTTTAGTCTGCTCTGGATGGGCAGAGAGCTGCAGCACAGGACACATGTTCCAAAAGAGGCCATTACAAGAAATTGGGGGGATATTATATATATATATTTGAAGATCAGACGTGACATAAAGTCACCATTCAGATTCATATACTCCAGTGCATCATCAATGGCACAGCCCAGAACTAAGGATAATTCCACAGTAAGAACGCCTTTAACAATTCAGAAGGTGGCAAACAGATGTGATGTGACACACAGAATGAGAGCAAGTAGAGGTGATCATTTTTGCATCTCTCTGAACAAGGCTGCACTCCTGCAGATGTGTTTGTTACTGTGAAAGGCATTGCTCTTCTTCAGAATGGAAAGGTCATTTCCAGCATTATCATTTCAGCTTGGTACTGCCCAGCTTAAATCATTTGTGTGCCTCAGATGAAATTTTACAAATAAAGCTCCAAATGAAGCAGGAGCAGGCCCACATTTCCTAGAAAATACATATGTGATAGACATGAAATCAGTCTCTGATGTTTTCAAACCCTGCAGTGCTTTCTGTTGCTCCCTCATGCTGCAGTGGAGCTGAGGGCACTATAGGCTCTGCAATACAGAGCCTGCATTGCACTACAGGCTCTGCTCTGCTCAGTAAAAATCATGTTTCAGTCTGCATCAGCTTCCAGCAGATGGTTATATTTTTTACTTGTAGGTTTTGCAAAAAATAAAAAAACAGTATTAATTCTGATACTTACTTTCCTCAACAGCACCATAACGCCATTAAATAAACCTGTTTTCACCAGTGCTTTATCTTCTCTCAAATTAGTTTCACAGTGTTTCATAACTGAGTTTAAAAGCACTTCCAGAAATATAGTATAACTAACACAAAACCTTCATATAATCTCCTGATTTTTTTGCAAGTCTGATGGGCACTCTCAACACTTGCCAGAATAATAATAATCTCTGTTTTTCAGGACACTTCTAGTCTAAAATGAGAAATCTCAGCTTCTGAAGAGTTTTAGAAACATTTTATTTTCTTAAAAGGTATTACAAACAACACATTAAAAAGAACTAGTATTTTCTTATGGTGTGTGTATTTCTGAGTGCCAGTGGCAGTTGATCTGGCTAGCCATGAGTAGTAATTAATCACATCAATATGTCCATCATAATGTCACCTGCTTTCCCTTTTAATTCCAAACAGCTTTCCTGAACAAGGAAAATTTACAAATATAAAAATCCCAGAAACTTCAAAGCCTAATTACTCCAGACACTGTTTTTTCCAAATTTACTTATTCCTATGACTGTAAATAATAATTATAGTAATAGATATAGTGCTCCTGCCACTGAAGTATATTATTTCCTAAACAGAGGTCAGTGTACCTGAAATATTTTTTCAGGATCAGTACATGAAGTGCTGCTTTAATGAGCCAGAGAGTAGCGAAATATTGTGGTTCATTTTAACTCAAACAATGCCTCAGCTCATAATTAGCTGGTTCTTGGTTTAGAACCAACTAAACCAAGTGCATTTGGTTTAGACAGCTAAATGGGATTGCCTTCATACAGCTAAAACCAGAATATAACTAGAACCAGGCGCACAAAAAACCACAAAAAAGTAAAAGTTTGTTACCAAGGGTATTCCTTTTTTTTATTTCATGACACTGAACTATGCAGGCATCCAAGACCACTCAAGTGTGGTCATTTAGTAGTATTGAATATCTAATTTGGGAGTAACTTGGGAGAATCAGAGAGAAATACGAACTTCAGAGATACAGAAAATTTGCATAAGCCAAAAGTTCGTGCAGGATTTTTTTTGTGCTACAGAACACCAGCAAGCTGCAGATCTAGATATGTTTTTATTATGTAATGATCAACATTGAAAATTCTATTATCAGAGTTAATAGCTTTGTGGTGGCTAAGGCATGATCAGAATATGCTGTCTTTATTGTCTGTATTAATGTCATCTTTCCATTTGCTGATAAGACTAAAACCTTCTTTTATTATGAGATTAGGCAGATTTGACTTGGAAGATACACACACACTCTGATGCATGTGACATTGTTGAAGGTGCTTTTCCCCCCTCAAGTTTAAAATGTATTTTTTTTCCCAGTAAATTGCCTGTGGTATATACATTTTTGTTTAAAGCATGTCACTGCTTTTCTTCTCAGGGGCAAAATTGCTGGGCTTTTGATTTTAATTTCCTTTTGGATAAAACTTCAATCTATAACTCCTAGAGGCACAAGAAGCTCTGAAGTGGGATTACTGGTGAAAATTCTTCTGGAATGACCTTCTTTCCAGAATAAAATCAAAGTTTGATGATTTTATATGAGAGGAGGCACCCTGCTTGCAGCATATCTTCCTCTTGCTGGTTTACACAAACATATCAAAGTAGTATTCCTTTAAATTTGTTTTCCATGTATATAGACTTTCAAGACACGCAAAAAGTCAATATCATTTTAAACTCAGTTTTTCAGTGAGAGCAAGTACTGCATCATTTTTATTGTGATGTGTCTTGTATACAAACATTATTCACCAGCATATGAACCACAGACTTTTGTAAGCCAGAGGAAAAAATGAATAGCTCAGATCTTTCATCTTTGAGCAGAAATCACTGAGAAATCCAGCTGTTGCCCCCAGCCCTTCACAAAGGAGGTCCAGAGAGGTTCAGTTCTTTTCCTTTCTCTAATTCACCTGCATGAAGGTGTTGTTGGAAATGACACTCTGCAAATGGCAGCAGTGCAGGGGCAACAAAGCACAAGGAAAGAGCATCATTTTAAAATGCTACTGGCAAATTGAAATTTATTAGAACCCCATTGAAGAATACGACTAAATGTGAAAAGAAAAAGAAAGCTGGTGGTAGAAAATTAACATAAACGCAGTTAAGTCACTATACCAGAGGCAGCGACCTCTGCTCACACAAGAAATATGCTCTCTGGAGGCTTTTGCTATATCTTAATATCCTTAGTGGTGGCTGCAAAAACGTCACCTTCTCCCTGTTGCACCAGAAAACTGTCCTTACTTCTGAGACTCTAATTTGGCAACAGCAATGCACACACACGACTTTTAGGCTTGATTATTGCAATCCATTTGAGCGAGGAATGAAGCCATTTGCCTTGAGATGCTCCAGTTGTATCCACCCACTGGCTCAGCAGCCAGAGCTGCCAGTTCCCTGGCATCAAATTTGCCCCTATTCCCTGCCCTGGATCCCTGCAGAACTCACAATCCGGTTCCAGGCTCTCATCCTCCCAGCAGGAGGGGGCTGCCTAAGCAGAGGCACCCCTGGAGCTGGCACTGACTGGAGCCTGTGCTGGCTCAGCTGCTGGGCACTGGGAGAGGATTCTCTCCTGGAGAAGGAGCTGACCACTCCCTCACAGATGGGCTCTCTCCAGCAGTTCGCCAAGCCAGCTCCTGGGTGCTTTGTCTACTCAATCACCCACTGAAATGAGGGTGATTTGCATGCACTCAGGATGATCAGATTCCCAATCTCTTTCTTCAGGAGAATAATATTTAATTTAGAAGCTGAAATAGAATTGAGGTCTTTATAGTTATTATCTAAATTATTATTATATGTCAATACTTTTACCTGAAAATACTGTCTTATGGTATTTGGGTTCTTAAAAGACTGTGAAAGTGTAGCTTGCCACTGTTTCTATATAAACACAGATGCTGTGATCAGAGACTCCTGAGGTTGAACTTGCTGACAATGGATCAAAAGTCTTTGATAATAGCTAAAGGCAGATGTCCAGGTGAGAACACTGAAACAAGGCAGGAATACAGGGACAATTTCTGTGATACCTTTTCCCAGTTTGCTGTAGTCTTTTCCTTAGGAACTTCCTGAAGGGATTGCCCCTACTTTTGCACTGAATAGGTTTTTCTTATATATAATTTTTTTAGTAAATGGTTCTGAACAAGTAGCCATTCTTCTTGCCAAACAAACAGGAGAATAGGTGTAAGCATGGGACTGACTACATTAGTATTGTAAAACTAACACTGAAGGGTCACCTGGTTCTGCAGCAAGCCAAACAGAGATCAAAACTGCATTTGTTTTCTTCATGCTGCAGTACAGGTTAGCTTTTTTAAGGAGTGGAAGGTCTCTGACAATTCTCAAATTCTTTCCTAGGAAAGGACAGCAGTGGATATATTGATCCTGGTTACACACAGAGTTCAGCCAGGCTGAAGCCAGAGCAAGAGTCAGGTAAGCATTGGGTACAGACACTCCAAACTCCAATTTGTTAGTAACTAAGCAAGAATTTCCATCATAGCTCTATTACTGGTCTTTATATGACCCATACATAAATATCATCTCTCAATGCATTGCTTAAAGCAGGAATGCAGCACAGCAGTACTGGATCACACCTAAGGTGATTTCTCTTCCATCTGTGATGCCAAGGGAAGAATGCAGGAATAGACAGAGTTTATTTATACGTGCAACTACTATTTCCCAACCTGCAGTCATCTGCACTCCTGGGACATTTTGAGATTAGCATTGTTTTGGCAAATATCTCCCACTTTTAGAGTTCTCTATTTTGAGATGCAGGCACTAGAAGGGTGCTTCATTCCATTTGCCTTTCTGACTGTTACTGAGCACCAAGTTGTCTTTTTCACACAACTGTCACACAACAAGATTTCTGAGTCATAGTGTTCAGCTTGGAACTCATCACTCATGCATGATTGCTTTGCATTGTTTATTTAATTAATTTCTATTCAATTTCACCTGCCATTTATTTTCCCAGTCACTCCATCTTGTAAGTTTTTTGCAATTCTGGCTGTGCTTTTGCAAATTATGCATCTCAGGACAGATTGGAAGTATTGTATGGAAAGAGAAAATAGGGGGGGGAAGCCACAGTGAAATGCAATACAATGAAAACAAAGTATGTTTCATTTCATGAAATATATGGAGATCATGCAGGAGGACAAAAATAATCAACAGATTCCGTCTGATTTACTAATAAACAGAGAAGACAGTTTATGTAGCATTACAAGAGGAGTAGGTGTAAATCACCTTTTTGTTCAACTCCTTTTTTAAGCATTAGCATAAATATTTAAGCAAGAATCTGGTAAGAAAAAAACATATTCTGATCACATTATAGGAAAAACACTGGAAATCTGGTGAATGCCCTGTCCTATTTTACCCACTCCACAGCTACTGAGCTTTAGATTGTTTTCCCCAAGTCTTGGAAATTTTTCTAATTGTTATACTGGTTGTGGAAGAAATAAGTTTTAGTATTTTAAACTCAACCTTTTAATATTGTAAACAATTGTAGAAAAACAAGCAAAGGGCGTAAAATGGGATTTTTTTTCAAAGACGTTACTGAATTTTTACCAGTAGTAAGCACACTGTAAATATCTCCTTGGAATTGCAGCCATTAAAGGGAACTCTCTATCACAAAGCTGGGACAAACACAGTTCTAGGAATATTGCCTGCTTTTCACTGTGCAATTGGCATTTCTTGGAGCAAAGATTTTGAATCAGTAATCAAGTAGAAATGTTACTGTGACCCCAAACTCCTCAGCTACTAAAATGTAGATGCTCAAGTGAAACACGAGCTATCTTCTTCACTTGGACAGGAATTATCACACACAAGTGGGTTAAAAGCCCCTTTTGCTGTTTGGCCCAATTCTAGGAGTAGCTGGGCCAGTTCTAGTGCAGCATCCTGGCCAAGTCTTGTGCAGTTTATTCCCAAACCCTCCTGTACTGAGGCAATAACAACAGAAGGCTAGGCTAGGCTTCAGCTTGAAGGATAAGACTGCAGCTGTGGAGAAACAGATGTTTCATCAATGTCTTTCTCAGTGGCTGACACTGAAGGAAAAAGGGTGTGCAATGCCAAAATGCAGTGGCAACAGTCACTTGAAAAGAAAGCTGAAAAGTATCAGGTGTTATCTCAGGCCACTGGAGAAAATCAAAGTGTATTTTAAAACATGCAGACTTACCTGGTTGGCTGGATTTCTTGCTGAATGCTCTCTACAGATGCTTGGCCACAAAATTTCCTGGTTCATCATAATACCTGGGGTAATTTGTTAGGTTTGCCACCTGTGTTAATCTTAAAGCAGGGTTCCTTTAAATTCATAAAAGAAATCAATATCCAGAAGGCTTTTCAAGGCTAGAATATGATGTAGTTGTAAAGTAAACAGAGGAGCAGCAGCATGAATGACAGCTTTACTAAAACATTAGGCTTCACCTAAGGCCAAGATCATGTGTAAGTGGAATAAAATTGCCACTAATGATCTTCGTCATTAATGTTTAATTATGCATTTCATTATGTAAAGTTATTATTGTAAAGGATTTCATTAGTAACAATTAGAATGCCTCATTTCTAATTTATATGCACCTGCTCTTAATTACCATCGTATTGAAATCAATACTAAAATATGCTAAGGTACTTTACATTCAACATAATGTGCTGTATCTATAACTAGGATTACAACACCTTCCATGTTATTAGCTGACAATCAAGTTAACTTAACATCTGCTAAAATATGCTCTCTTTGTTCTAAAATGAGGTCAAATAATACTGCCTGTAAAATCCAAATTCCTTAGCAAAGGCAAAGTTAGCAGAATGTGTATGTAACTGATATTTGTAAGCCATTTAAAAATAATCTGTTTTGGTTTCTGTTGTTTTTAACTTCTTCATTCCAGAGTTTGTTTCACTATTATATACCACAGCTATATATAGTATACATAATATACATAATACAACTGCTAAGTCAGCTTTCTCAGCCTGCATTACCATAAGACATCCTGGCAGAAAGAGCTGCTAGGGATAATAACTCTGTGCCAACAGGAGGATTGCAAAGCCCAGACGTTTCATGTGAGGCAACACACTAGAAGCCCATCATCAATTCACTTCTCACACACACTGGTTCAGCCTCCAAATAAATGCTCTTATTCTTGTAATTTTTCATACATAGCTAGACATTCCATATGGAAAGCCCAGTTTCTAAAATATTGAAATGCATAATGGTGTTTTCTCATGCAATTAATGAAAATGTTTCTTGATATGTATCAGTGATTATATTTAACAAGCAATCCTTCAACAAGTAAACAATCCTTTAAACATCAGTGAGGTTTTAGAGCTGAGCTAAAATTGCTCAGACACAGCAACAAGCACAGGAGTAGAAGGAGAACCTTCCCAGTTTCTCCCTTTCCTCTGGTGTTTTGGTTTTGAAACCCTACAGCCCAGTGAGATTTCAAACACGTTGTGATGTAAAGCCATTAAAGCTAAGAACAGTTTGTGGTAAGTGGATCCCCAAGCCCACTGGACATCTGTAGGAAGCCTGGTGTGGCTTTTTAGATTGTATCTGGTTCCTCAGCTGCCTGGAATGCTCCAAGCAAAACGTGGCCTAAGGTGTCCTCACAGGCACCAGACTTTTGTTTAATCTTAGGTGCACTTGAGTCAGACCAACCACAGTGCCTTTATTTTCTCTTCCCTGGCCATCCTCCCACTTATCTGAGCTGCAGCAGCATCAGAGCAACGGCTCTAAGTGATGAATGGTCTTTAAGCCACCTAAATCTGATCGGGTCCATGTGGTCAGTTGTGCTCTAAGCCAAAGCATTTTGACATCTGGGTGCTCTCTCGCATCTGTCCCCTAATTCACAGTCTGCTCTTCCTCTGTAAAAGGAAAAAACAGGGAAAGTGAGGAAATGTCATAGCACCAATGTGGTTGTAGAAAATAGTCTACACAGCCTTTTCATCATTTACAAGGCAACTGACCCATGATACAGTAAAACACAGAATTAACAGAATCAACCTATTTTTCACAGGAACAAAACCAAAAGTTTGTGACCAGTTATGACATACAGGTATGGTACATCTATAATAAACCATAGCATCTTTTTTCACACGAGAACGGAGTTCTCCAGCACACTGTCTTACCCAAAGACTTTCTTCTATGCCTTAAACATTTGCTGGCATTTCAAGATGACGCCAAAAAATTTTGCCAGTGAGATTCACAGGGTGATAGAGGGTGAAACTACCTTCACAGGATGAGTTTAACAGGAGGAAACTTCAAAGAAAAACTGACTGATGTGGCAAGTACATGAAAAACACAAGAACAAAGCAATACTCTCAGTTGTGGAGTAGTTAGGATTTCGATCTGAACACTTCAGACTTAAGTAAACAACAACAAACCAAATTAGCACAGGCAAACAACAGCTAAGGCTTGCTTCTAGTGCAAATTAAAAGCTCTTCTTTAGGTTTTTCTATCTGGAATATGACTTATAGATGCTCCATTTTTGCTAGCCATATCTTAATTGCATTACTCTGATGTTCTGGCTTTAATGCATATTTTTAAACATTAAGCTGACAACGCAATGGCATTCCTGTAAAATGTTTATTTAAATTATTGTTTTGCATCCATTTCTTTAATTATTTTATTTAAAATAGACATTCAAATGAACAGTCCTGAAAGATCTCGTTCGCAAGGACAATATCAACACTGCAGAAATATCTGCAATATAATTACATTGTCAATGTATTTTAAATTTTGCAGGTAATTGCAGTTTATCTCCACAGAAAAATAGTCTAGATAAAAATAATTGTCAGATATAATCAGAAAATCTGCTTAAGTATCTTGCTCAAATGTGGTAAATGTTTGTTTAGGGCTTGGTTTAATGCTTGTGAAAGACTAAGGAAGTGAAGCAAGTTAGATCTTTGTACTGGATAAGCATTCCAGCTTTTATCTTCCAGTTCACCAGAGACTGGTTGTTTCTATTTCTGGGACTTTCCTGCACAAACTGCTACTTATATTGGATGTGTAGCACTTTCGTGACATGCACAAATTACGTATCCTTCTCCCCTCGCCTTTGTACAGAATCCCAGCTTTGTGATGCAGGGCAAGGCTTTTGTGTGGTTTGGGATGAATCACTGAGACTCTTTTGCTATAGAGTGATTGGAATTACTCATTAATCTTCCAGACCAGTAGTTTTGTCTTTCATGAAGTAAAATTGATTTCCTTATCTGAGCTTGTGAAGAAGTGGGATGTGCACCTTTCTTGATCTATAGCTCAGAATGGACAGTAATGGAGAAGCCTTGAAAGCAGCAGCTTTTGGGACTCTAGAAATGACAGGTCTTGGTGCAACAGCCTGATATTTACTCATGGGTGGGCGGCAAATTGCACTAGATAGCACTATGAAAAGAGGATATTTAAATTTGGAGAGAATAAATCCTTGGGGAGCACTAGCTTTTCTACAGATTTGCTTTATTCATTCTCTTCTGGAGAGCTTCACGACAGTTTATAGTGCACAACAAATCTCTTTGGTTGCAAGAGGGGCAGATTTATTCCACCATGTTTGAATCACCTGGGAGAAATAGAAGCAACTTTGAGTTGAATTACTGAGTAATCTACAGCTTCTTTTCCAATGAGCAGCAGGCCCAGGAATAGACAGCATTTCCATCAGAATCGAACCTATTTTCTGGCCAGATGGTAGCAAGGAGCATTGGAAATCTGATTAATGTCCTGTGGTGGTTCTTACCAGCTCCCTGGTTACTGGCCTTTCAAACACTCCAGACCTTTTGAGAGTCTTCTGTTCATAATATTAATACAGTTGTACCTCGTAGTCCTTTGGGCCACCACAAAAAGGGATCGAATAATGGTTCTCCTCTTTGATTTAACTGAAGATCTGAGGCATTATCCTATCTAGAAGCTAACATTTCAGGAGCTATACTGTTTCCCATTCCTTTCCAATGTAGTCTGGGAATGACTATGCAGTCCTTTCACAGCCACAAACACAGATTCTGGAATCAAAGCCTGAAAAAGAGCGTCAGTGTTACTTTAGATTTAGTCTAGGCTTTAACCTTTTATCCACAATCTACACAACCTACTTTGCAGTAAAAATGCAAATCATTTAAGCCTAGAGTATAATTAGAGTTCCAGACCTAGATACCAGTTCCCTGTGGCTGCAGTTTGACTAATTTCTTATTTCATCCATTTTTCTTTCCACTGAGAAGATACTAAAAGTGCTGCATTAATGTGCTGTGGACAAAAAAGAAACAGAGATAAATTGGCTTTGTATACCACAGTTATTCCTTGGTCTGCAAAGTAATTGCCTTGAAAGCCATTTTTCTTGCTGTTAGCTCCTACATTCAGAACTGTCTGCATTAATAACAAGGCTTTGCATCTCAGTATCACTATAGCAGAGCATAATCTCTGCTACAGTAAAGTTTACCAATCACTGTCTGTGCCAAGATCTTTTTTGCAAGTTCAACCCAACGTGGTTAGTTAGAAGAAGCATAGGGAGTGTAACTGCATGTGCATTGCACCAGTAAACAGAGCAGGGAATATGTGCCACTAATGACAAAGAATCAACCCCCCCATAAGAGCAAAAACTTAGACCTTTGATGGTTCTAAATTCTATTCCTCATTTAAATTACGTTGTCCTTTATCCCTTGTAAACACTCGCAATTGCAGTGAGATAAACCTTTCACAGGGGTGTTACCCAGCAGGTGGTGTCACAGGCTATGAGTGTTTCCAGCAGCTGGAATAAATATCTGAAATATAAGTCAGACACTGGAAAACTAAAAGCTTCAAGAGTGGGTTCTAACACTGCTTGAAATCACAGCACTGGGATCTCTGACCTACAGACATGGCAATTTGGGATCTCCTGACACAGTGGTTCTCCTGTAATTTCTGGTAGCATCAGCAGGACTTAGCTAAGCATGCAGGGAAGGAGTCTGAAATGAATACCCCTCGTGCTCAACAGCCAGAATATCAAGGTCACCTCAGGAAAAAGAGGTCACCTCAGGAAAAATCAATGTATGCCGAGAACAAAGGGCGAACCCACAATATAACCTACTATTATCCCAACCCACAGTGCTGTGCACAGCTGTCAGCAAATGCTCAGGGAAACAAGAGCGATGGAGTGAAATCCCTCTTATCACAGTTGTTTGGAAAGAAAAGCAACTGGCAACAGCTGCATTCCACCAGGGAGAAATCTCCATCTCCTATGAAATGGCTGACAAATAAGTTGTCTTAGACCAGGGCAGAGGAGGAGAATCATAAATAGATTAAACTTTCTACAGTCCACATTTACCTATTTCTTTGATAATTGTTATTTATCTCAATCTTCTTATTGTCATGAAATCTACAGTGTGTAGTTTTTTAAGTTATAAGCTGGGGGTGTGCTAGATGGGGTTTGAAGGGTTTGTCAAAACCCCAGTAAATTAGGAAGACATGAACAGCATGAGGTCATAATCAGTAGTGCCTTTTTCTGGATTACGTTTTATCTTAATTTACCACGTTTTTAACTGACTTTTAAATTGTGGTAGGACTGGCTGCAGACTTGGTCCCTGCAGGACACACGGGGTACAGAGTGCATGCACAGTACTGGTTCAGCTCTGCAGATAGAGGAGGGCTGAAGCAACTGTGCCATTCCAAAGGCATTGCCCAAAGTCCTCCCGGGGAAGAATTGCATGGCTAATGAACCACGCTAAGATTTCAGAGTGCTAACTGCTTGCCCTCAAAAAATCATGACTTGGTGATCAGTTCTGCAGGATGGGTGAGAAGGGTGCTTTTGGCAGTACTTCTGAATAAAAGAACAGATCAGTTGAGAAAATACGACTTTGGTACTTCCCTTTTGCTTTGTCAGCCTAATGAAATCAAGATAAAATGAGATATTACGTATCATTTCTATGGGGCTAAAGTGGAAGGCCTTTATTGCCAGCCTTGAAAGTGAAGGGAAAATCCAACTAAGAGTGCAGGGTAAATTTCTGCACAGAAAAAAAAAATCAATGAGCTATGGCAGTTGTCTGAAAACTTTATTAGTTCAATGAATCACATTTATATAGACACTAATAATTATAATGTAAATAAGGCAGTCAGAGTAATGTAAAATAGCCCATCATATAATACTCAGTATGTCAATGTTATTACCACAGTGTTACAATTACTGAAGTTTAATAGAGAAATATAAGACACACACAGAAAAGTAATTGAGATAAAAGAGCACAGTAAATTGGTACAGTACTGCAGAGAGTGATGAGCCACACTTATTAATTTCACCAATTACAAACCTACAGAGCAAGTTCTCTTATCCCAATGAATGGTTGTGTTAAAGCAAATAGTCCACACTCCTAATGGAATTCCCCTACTTCATAAAACTGGACGGTTTCTTAAACATCCCACCTGGATTTTCTGTGATGCTGTGCTGCTCGTACTTGAGTGTTTCTTCTGCAGCATTATTTGTAGGAAATAATTTGCAGGAAATTCCTTGAAGTGCTGTAGAACATCTCTGCACTTTGAAGTGTCTGTCACAGTGTGGCAGACATGCCATCAGCCTACCTCAAAGCAAAGGGCCTCCACAGTTTTTTGCAATAATGAAACCAGTTCTTTTTTGTGTTCCACTTACTCTAAAAATACCTCCCCTTTACCATCCCCGAAGTTAACTCGTGTGCTCCTGCCCTTTTGAGTAGCTTCTTCAAAGGGAGGTAAAAAAATTGACTGTCTGTCAAAACAGCATTAAAAAAGAAGAAAAGAGAAAAAAAGAAGGAGAAAATAATGCAGTAAGACAGTGTTCAAACTTCTACAGGGCAAGGAGAAAAAGGAGGGCAGAGGTTTTGCATAACCAAATTGTCATTATAAGGAACAAGTCAAATCTAGAGAAATACTAAAATTCTAGCAAGAAATTCAGCCTGGTGGCACCTTGGCATGATTTGCATCAGACATATCCTGGAGAATTTCCATTGGAAAGGGACAGGGAGAGGCTCTGTGTCCAAGGAACAGAGGACTACCTAATCCAGTTGGCTTTGGAATTCAGCTAGATGAGATGTTATGATTAATCAGAAAATGCACAAAATTAGGTTTTTATACGGTAGGATATCTAACAAAATGCTTGCTGAGCTCCTCCCTGCTGAGCTCACACATCCTCGCATCTCTCCCACTTGTACAGGTGCCTATGACTTGTCTAACAGCCCCATAAAAACTCTCTGACCTTATTACAGCACTGGTTTGTGATTAGTTACCTGGTCTTAAAATAGCATGAAAAATTAGGGTGACCTAATTTTCCACACAGCCACAACATCCAGCAATTAATTCTCCTGTTCCCAAAACAGTATTTCCTCCTGCTAGCTGCACAGGTGTTCCTCCTGCGGCTTCTTTCTCATGCCATCTTCCTTCACCCCAGAGGACTGCAGAGAATTCTCAACCTGACTGCTCCATGGAGCAACAACAAGTCTGAAAATAAAGCATAAGATTTAGTGTCTCAGCTGGGGCCAAGGGAAAAAATGAATATGCAGGTATCTTAAAATGCTTCAATACTTTTGACGAATGAAATTGTGCTGTGAATGAAATGTGTTCAAAGAGAGAAGGAAACCATTTTTAAATGTTCACAAGTTCAACTTAGTAATTAATACTTTGCATAGATATTGCTAAGGGAACAGTTAAAGTTGGGTGAGGCCAAAAATACCTGTTCTGAATTTGAATTTTCACAAGCAATTGGAAGGACAATTATAAAGGATTATGTGCAAGTGATAACAGCTTGAGAAATCATTATAGCAGAACCTCAAAATCTTTTGATTCACAGAACTTCTTCAGTATTGCATTTAATGACTTTTGCAGCATTCTTAGGATTTACAGTTTAAAACCTTTAGACTCTGGGAAAGATCAAAGTCCTGTGCCTGTTTAACAGTACCACCTATGAGTCTGAATAGAAGGAATAAATATGTAAAGCTGGGAAAAGGAATTATTGCTGGGATATATGTATGCATTTTCCTGCCACTGTAGGAATGCACGGATTATCAGTCTGGGTCACTTTGTCTCTGGAAGAAATCCAAGAATTCACCTAGATGCCTTGTTTTTCCAGCTGCTTTTCTTCAAAGGTATCCAAGTGAGTTCTGCCAGCATAAATCTTTCCATGAAAGGACAGCATCTGCATCCTGGCCCACAATACTCCCAGGCTTTTAGAGGCTCCTTCATAGGAGATGAGGTGTCCTGTCTGATGAGGTGAAGGAGCAGTGTCAGTTGTTGTACAGCTCCTCTAAAAATTGTATCCAGGATGAGATCATTCAGGAGCACCAGAAAAACTTCTTGCTCTTATGAGAGCTGTCTTTATGATTCTCTGTGTCAGCTTAACTAAAACGTGATAGCAGAAGCTGCTACTGAGAAAGCCAGATCTGTCATAAGAGAAACTATAAAGAACTACTTCAAATGTATGCTTTTATTTCTTTTGATACAGACCAAGTCCTAGGATTTAATAGAGTAAAATAAAAATTTGAAATATACTTCATATTAAAGCAGAATAAAAATTAAAAAGGCATTAAAGTTTCTTAAATGAGCTATTTCAAGCTTGAGAGCATTTTTCCAATTGCATTTCAGATACTGAAAATCCAAATTTTTTTATGCTGGTTCTTATCTAAAAGGGATGTAGAAACCTTGAAATGTTTCATATGATGGAAATCCTTTTCACCCACTAGTTATACTTTTATCTTTTATTCCTCCTCTTACCCCACCCCAAGAAACCAATAAAAGGAATCCATGACATTGGTCATTGAGGTATTCATATAAAAAAATTAAAAGGAACCTCGGCTTTTTATAATATAATTATGTATGAATTCCCTTTAGAGTCTGATCCAGTATCTGCTGACTTCAAAGAACAGACCTTTTTTGGAGGAGACTAGTCACTGAAGAGTTTGGATGATATTAGTCACTGAAATGCAGATTCTGTGTTACCAGACTCTCTGCCTATATTAGGAATCTTAGGTGAAGATGAGATTATTAGCTTGAGCCCACAACAAGCTTTACAAATTACCACAGCATTATGAAGTGGTATATAATCCCTTCAGTGTTCAAATCTCTTCAGAATTCTCTCTCTGTTATTATGAATTATATATAAAAATGCTGTTAGTTCATAATCAGGCAGCAAAATTTATACACAGAAGAGCATGTCTCTTTTGAGGAACCTTACACTAAGCTGAAAAAAAAAAGGAAAAACCACAACAAAAATGTGTCTACCCATAAAATTAACACATCAAACCTTCAGATTTAAAAGAAAATGTCATAAATGCAGAAACTTAAAACATTTGCATAGCTCGGACAAGAAATTTCCTGTAATCTACTGCCAGTTTTATCAGTGTTACATTAAATGATCCTTTCCTGCATTTGCTTCATTGAGTCCTAATAACATTTGTCTTCTATTCTTAATTGAAAGTACGTTAGCATGACAAACACTAGAAGAGAAATCTGCTGGGAATTATTTATGAGGAACTTGGCAGAGCAGATTTTAACAATACCTAATGCTGGACCCTTAGCCATGACCTTCATTAACCAGAGAAGCATTCCCGATTACTAAAAAAGATGAACTTCAAGTGCCGAATTTTACCTAAAAGTATGAAAAACAAAAGAAACAAACACCAAAACTAAATAAAAGCAGTGGAGAAAAGGAGAGTGGAAATCTACAGGGGAGGAAAAACACAAGTTTGCAAACCCAAATAATTCTTGAGGGCCAAATTCAGGACAGAAGCCCCAGATGTGATGTGACAGGCTGTTCCCCAGAGGGTCACACCAGGGACAGTGCCATGCTCTGGTCAGCTGGGGAGGCACTCAGTGCACCGAGGGCTTCTGTCCTGATGAGTGGCTCCGGTGCCCTGCAGAGCACACACTCAGAGCTCCCTGATGATGCAGTCCTGCTGGCCTGTGCTTCCCTGAGGATGCTGGAGAGCATCTGCACGGCTGCAGTTCCCAAGCAGACCCTCTCCCTTTAGAGGAGGCTTGGAACAGATGAGGCTGGGGCTGTGTTTTCCTCGCCTGTGACAGATTTGCACAGTATCATAAGCTTGCTGTTCTCGGTTGTTTTCCTTCTATCAAAAGAAAGATGTTGCAAAACTGTTTAGAGTACAAATGAATCCATACCCCATATGTTGCTATTTATATTTATATCCACTTAGGACACCCAGCAGACCTGGTTATGGAGCAGGTCCTTGTTGTTGCCAGTTCTTCTTCTGCTCATAAACATTTAAGTGCGAACAACTGGGTATCGCCACGTCTGCACTTCAGTTGCTCATTGTAATTTCACATCAGCTTCTATTCCACATCAATTTTCTATGCAACATATCCTAGTTTCTGCTCGTGTACTTTGTGCAGACTGTGTAGGAAGAAGCTTAATCTAAAACATCTGCAGCAAGATGAGATGATCACATAAACATTATTTCTTGCAGAGGTTCTGTCTATAAACTGCAATGAAGTATGTTTCCACCGCATCAGCACAATCCTACCTTTCCATTTACCTTTTATCATTGAAATGGAGAACAAAGGAAAATAAAATACAAGAGGAAAAGTCAGATTCCCAGGCGCATAAACACTATGTTCAGACAGAAACTGACAAAGCTCTGAAAATTATGACCCTAATCTGAAACCTGTTCAATAAACTACATTAATTATCACTGCTGAGTATCTGTTTATGTGCCTAAATTCCCAGTAAGCCATATGGAAAATTACTTTCTAATGTGGAATCGCCAGAGCTTTTTGATAGCAAAAGCTCCACACACACACTAAAGTGTTGCAGAGTAAGTCAATAATCAGTGAGCTGCAATTTTCAGAGCCTAATGGATTCAATAGACACCAAAGGGATATCTCAGCTTCAGCAGCAGCATTGTGCTCCATCACGTTACCCTGCAATAGAAATGACTCACAACACAGTCTCCTAAAAGAGGGTATAAATTATCCTTGTAGTTGAGATTTACCCTTGAAGGTCGGTATCCATACCCAAGCAATTTCTCTTCAATCCTGCCCTTCAGGCACTTTACCAGAAGATAGGAAAGGTGCTCAGTATCAGGCACATTTCAGCTCTGAAGGTACCTACATGCAGTTTCATCTGCACATAAAGTACAGTACAGCTTGCCATCAACACATAAATAGCTTTTGTCAGCAAACATGTTAATTACCAGAATTTGTGTTCCAAGGCTTTCCATGTTAGTTCCTTAAAAAAACTAAGTGCATTAGCTGTTTTCTCATTACATCATTTTGAATATGAGAACGGATGCAAGTTTCAACAACAGTTTCAGGCGCTAGAGAAGGGCATATTATAAACATTCACCTAATAGCTGAAAAATTTCACAAACAAAAGAATCCTTTTTACACAAGGAAGTGCTCTGAATGGAATGTCTGCTAAACACTTAATGCATGCACCTGAAAGTCAGTGGAGCATTTGAATCCCCTCTTAGCTTGTAGGATTTTATAAATACAAATCTAGTTCTTGGGATTTGTAGCCTCTTATTTGATCCTTTCAATCCTGAGTGTTCTTCACTATCCTCACTGGAACCTAAGCAGAAGATTTATATACTTGTATTTCTAAATGCAGGTGAGTGTTTTTCCCTTTATTATGATCCACCAAAGTGGAGTAGGATTTAATAAATAAACTACTCTTGATTCCAACTGAACTGTAATATGTAAGTCAGAATATCAGCAACTGGTGTAAATGAAAACAGGTCAAAAGTTGAGTGTCTGGTGACAAACAATCCATTGGCTTCTATAATTTTAACCAATATAAATTAGTTTTTGAGGGGCACTATCATAATTCCAAGAAAATTATGGGAGGTAAACTACTCTGGCTTCTGCAGCTGAAGTAGCAAGAGGAGGAAGAGCAACAGGAAGTGAACCTGAGGGAAGAAGGCTCATTTTCAAACCTCAGAACTTGGTTCTATGTCCCAAAGTAGACTGAGGACACAGTATTGTCATCCACTTATGAATTCCCTTCTTCCAACTTCCAGAAGCCTGGGGGTTAAACAATGATAAAAATCTATGGCTGATGGGAACCCCGCTGTTCTGGGTGGTTGTGCAGGAGGAGGATCACTGCCCTGTGGTCCTGGGTTCAGTCTCAGCTCAGTGTGATCAACGCCGCCGTGCTTGGTGCCCAGGCAGAGCCTCCCTGGCAAGGAGAGGCTCCGGCACACGCAGGCACCAACACGTCACATCACCACAGGCATAATCACTGCCTCTGCACTGGGGGGAGAAAAAACTGTGAGAATAAAACTTGAGGCCAAAAACTGCCTAGAGCCTAAACATTGGCAATGATTTCGCTTTTCTGTTTAGGATAGAAAGGAAGGTAGGAAGTCCTATTATGTGCAGGGAAGGAACAAAGTCCTTGAGGCTCATTGGTGAAGTCTAAGAATTGAGAAGGACTAATTTAGCAGAAGGGTAGTAAGTGGAATGATGGCATCTCTTCAAATGAATTCATAAATTAAAAGGTATTTTACATTTTTAAGAGAACATTTTTGTCAGTTACAAAGAAATTAAGAGAACCGAAAACCTCTGAGTAAGACACTGTAATTGGACTCACAGGTTATCACTGAATGCTTGTGTGAAGAAAATAACAGCTACAAAGGGTTTGAGCCTAAACTGAAAACTCTAGCAAGTCAGTCTCCTTGGCAACTCTTCTAAGGACACATTGACTGATCTCTGCCCACATGAAAGAAGAACCTATACTTAGTGCCCTCAATAAATTGAAGCTTTAGATATTCCAAGAAGGTGCAGAGAATATGTAGATTCTTTAAAAAATGCCAGGTATTTCCTTTTGCACAGGTACTGTGCTCCATACAGTGAATGCTGGATGAGACGCATGGTGTATATATGGAAGAGAGGTCAGACTAGGAGAGCCTTTCTGCCCTTAACATGGAGACATAACTGCATTTTAGGGGACTCAGGAGCACAGGCATCTGGACAAGACAAGTTTTGTGAGAGTATTCCTTCACATTATAGTTGTGTATTTAATAACACTTCATACTTACCTTTACTCTAAATTAGGATCTGTATCAAAGTACCAGGTTGTTTCCCATCTGCTTCCTCTTCCTTTTTGCATCGTATTTCTCTTCCTTCATATTCTTTTCTCCAATTGCTTGTCCTTTTCCACTGTAGTATCTCCAGTGACATTCTTTCAGTCTTTACTTAACTGTGACACTTGATATCACAGTTCATTTTGTTTCCTGGTTTTTTTTCACCAGCACCCTAAAATAGATACTGGCACTGTAGCATTTTGCTGCTCTGCCTGCACTACTAAACATATTTTATAGCTGAGAGATTGGCACAGGTAATAAATAATTTGCTGGTTTACTTGTGCACCTTTAAAGTATGTGTCACTAAAACCAGAAAAGAGATCTCCTGCCTTAATTTGCAGTGGACAAAGCCTTAATTTGCATATTTTTCTTCTCTTTTACAAAACTGAAAGAACTTTATTACAATTGTAAATATAGCATACTCTTGCTGGAGTAAACACACCAGTTCTTCAGTGACAGATCTGAGGAAAGGTTTTGGGAGGCCTCTCTCTCATTCCCCATCGCCAGGCAGAGCTGCCAGATTCTCTGTCAGGGTGCAAGTTAGTCAGTGAGCACACCGGCACCACTGCCCCTAAATGGAAGGTTTTTACAAAACTACACTCCTAAATCCACTCCCACCTTCTTCATACAACAGTTGAGTTTCATTTCTGTGGTTTTCTTGTCTGCATTAACTTGTCATGCCCCAAATTAGACATCGACCTGGCTTCCAGTGCACTCTCTACAGAGGATGCAAAAGACACAGAAGTGTCTCACAGAACTCACTGATCACGCTGTGATTTATTAAGAAATAATGAACAAACTGATTGGCATTAGCTTCAAAGCTGTAAATCGAGCCCTTTGAGAATGGATGTAATTGGATTGCATGATATTATAAACTAGCAGATTTAAAGAAGAATTTTTTAACTTTGGGTTATATTACAAAATATGCTGAAGATACTTTATTAAAAAAAAAAAAAAAAAAAAAAAAAAACAAGCAGCTATTCCTGTTTGTGAAGGCAAGAAGATAAGTTAACTGCTTTACAAAGCTGAACTATGACACCCCTAGCCAGCTTCATCATCTATTTTGTAAATTGTTTATATATGTTACATTTATATATGTAGTGAGAAGTACAAGTTTAAAATCAGTTATTCATTGTACAGCAATTCAAAGTAGAACCACTGACTGAAAATCATAATCAGTCATAATCTGAGTTTATACTGAGGCCATAATCAAAACTATTCATAGACAACTGGTACTAAACTAACTTTTCTCTTAAATTCTTATCAGGAATTTATCAGTGGGAAAAGGATATTATCTGAATTATTTATACTACCACATTTTACCAGTTAATCAAATAATAATTAATTTTTTTATCGGAAACTTTCATTGCTGAGAATTGAAGTGTGTGGGTATTAAACAGGGTCTGGTTTTGTAGCAGTCACAGATTTTCTAGTGCACAAGGAACTGTCATGACTTTAAATTAAGCTTTCATGGAATCTAACTTTTCACTTGAGTCTCCACAGGGTCGTGATTTTTTTTTATACCTCTATGACACCAAAAAAAGAAAGTAACTTTATTTTGTAAATGAGCATTTATTCCTCTTAAAGAAAATGGTTGAGGCTACACCTTGTTCATTACCACAATTACTGACCTAGCTAGAATTAAGTGAATTCTGCATTTAAACTAATATTCTGGAAATAGCAGTGAATAAGGGCACCTCAACAGCAATTTAAATCCATCCATTTTGCTGGAATGAGTATTAAAAAAGTGAGACTTACTTCATATTAGAAATAATTTCCTGCCCGACTCAGCATCTCTGTATTATCTCCTGTGCTTATTTACTTTTCATATCATTATCACTGTGGCTTTGCCAGATTTTTTTTTAAAAGATAACATCAGTTTCTCCCAGCCAAGAACCTTATTTGACATAATTGCTTCTCGTATTAGAACTTTTTGGAAATTAATGTCGATTGGGCACATTTCTGAGGTGATGCTGAGGACTTTCTAGACATCCAGAACTAAAAATACACTTCCAGAAGAGGTACTGATAAGCAGTTCCACCACCAGATGAAGGTTCCTAATTCAGCTGGTGACACTGACCAACACTAAGCCATCAAGTCCTTCCAGGGCACCTCTGAATTCAGAGGAGATAGGTTCTGTTAAACTAGAAGTTGGGAATACTGAGGGTTTCTGGAATAGAATATGGGGAAGAAGATTCAGCAAGCATTTAGAAGCCCTCAGAAACAACACCTACTGAATGAAAATATTATTATATTACAGTATTGATATTATGGGACACCAAAGGGGATGTGCCCTAATTCCTTCTCACCTTCCCTGAACCCACATTGTGGCTGGATAATCATGGCCAAATGCATCCTGTAGGCAAGTGAGTATCTGCTGCTGAAACCTATCTATTTCAGCACACTTTGAGGGGCATGCTGCTCATTCTATATCCCATATATTCTGTTTTACAACATCCACTGGCCAGAATCAGGAAATCAAAACATCCCTTCCTGCATTCGCCGCAGGGCAGCTGCAGTTCAGGCTGCTGCTGTAGCAATGTGTAGTTAAAGGTCCTGAAAAACAGCTGCTCTGCATTAGTAAAAAGGCTCCTGTTTGGGCACTGTAATCAATGAAAATGCATCCTGGGTACTTCTGAAAATAGCCATTGCATGTGTGGGAGTACAGAGACATTAAAATCACCCTTCTTGAACTGACCTGTAAATTAGCTAAGATAAATTCAATCAAAATCTAACCTAGAGATTTTCTCTGCAAGATAAATTCAATCAAAATCTAACCTAGAGATTTTCTCTGGGAAGCCTTTGCCTATGAATGCATTTCATGTTTAAGTCTGCTGAATCCACTGCAGAAATTGCATAACTTTATTTTAGTCCAGATTTCCTCATAGCTCAGTTGTTGATTCTTTAAAGTTATTCACATGCTTTAGACATCTTGATGAGAAGCCCAAAGGTAGAAGCTAATGTTCTTAGGCTTTCTACAAACATTACCAGAGAGTGGGGACAGTTATGGGACATGGTTCAGTCATGACTCTCAAAATTTTATTTAGATGGCAGAGTCCAATACTTAGGAAAGACAGAGGCCTGATGTTATCCCTGAACTTCCAAAGATGCCACAGGTACTACAGTAGCACTCCAAATGCAGTAGCATAAGCCTAGAGCCTTTTATAACCGGCTTCTGTTGCTTTTGCACAGGTGGAATCCTGACCTGGCCCCTTCAATCCTGACATCTTCCTGAAATTCCTCTGGAGCTGGTGATCTGAAGAGTTCTGAAACATTGCGACATCCTCAGAGTGGTTTGCAGCAGGAGCCCCCAGGAGCACAGTCACACTGCAGAGAACCTGGTAGGGAATTTCCACAGGCCATAAATGATCCTCACTCCCTCAACAAACAAAAAATTAAGATCCAACCCACTCAGCCACAGAACAGGTCTGCTGTTTGTAATTCAGAGAGCAGGAAAATGCTCCACTGACAGCATTTTATGGCCTTTGAAAAGATAAATGTCTATGGTCCCAGACCTTCTAGTTGCTTTATACAATAGATTCCTTGATAGATTGCTCTGGAAATTTGGTGCTTGGAAAGCCAGGGCTCTTGTTTGGAGAATTCTTTGGGGTATGAGAGTGACAATGCTTTTGTAAGCCTGTCTCATTTTATCCAGCATTAAGAAAGGGTCTAATATATTTCATGGCACTGTGTGGCATGATTGTTTGTGCCTTTTTTTCCTCTGACTTTTTCAAAATGAAGAATGTTACTTCCATACATCCTCACAGACTGTGCATCATTAATGACCATCCAGGCCACAGCTGCATATTTATTTCTGTGCGTGGTTTCACGCTGTCTTTCTGAAGTCTTTGCTTTTTAAAGTCATTCAGTCTTCTCTTGAAAATGTGAATAAGAGACCAGGTGATTTGTTCCCCAAAATAATCACATCCTGCAAGAAGTCTCCGTGCTGGTTTTTTATACAAAACCCTTACCTCTAAGGACAGAAGTACTTTCAAATCCAAGTGTTAAAGCAAGTCAAAGACAGGAAGGTGAATCAACCACGCACTCACATTAGGATGAGATAACTCAATGCTTTCATACTGCAGGATAGCTATTTCATTATCTTTTATTTCATGATCTGCTTGCAAAGGGAAGCAGCAGTTCTGATTAAACCCCATTTTATCTGTGCTCTTTGTAAGCATAACTCAGTGAAGATGACGGTGTGATAGGGCTGAGTTTTGAAGGCTTGTGCTCAAAAGCCATATATCTTTAAGGCTTGTACCTTACGTGGATTCTCTCCTAATTAAGAACACCTGTAGAGGCCTGACCAGACCCTGTGGTTTGCAGCAAAACTGCCGAAGGGCTCTGAAAAGGCAGAAACTTTGTGTTGTCTTTTAACCTAAATTATAACAGGGTTCAAGCCTGTGCCAAGCAGAGTAAAACTATATAATTTATGAGCTATGAGGGCAGCTCTGGGCCCCTCTGAGGTGATTTTTATCAGTGCAGTAGCATAAACAGTTCTCTTTACTTGAACATTGGGAACAGGGAGCAGTAGAAGGCCTGCCGTATAAAGGGGATCCCGCCTGTGCCAGGACCTCTGTAGCCCACGGACTGCCAGGTAAGTGTGTTTGCACTGCTCTGCTTTTGGAGCAACAGCTGAGGAAAAGGTGTGCAGTGTGCTGAGACTGAGCATGGGGACTGCAAGAGCTGCACTTCAAGGCCAATGATTTGCTTTTTACTCTTAAAATTTTAAGCTTGTTACGGAGGATCTGCTTTGATGCATTGTCTGCCTTTGTCTTGGAAGGCTCAGTTGTGCCAAACCTCACCAGTGGTGTAATAGAACTACCCACAGCATTACAAACTGCACTTGGCTGTAATGATGGGTTTGGGCCCTTGCTCTCTCTGGGTTTTGAAGTCGGATTCCTATGAACAAGCAGATGTTACTTAAGGACTAGTCTTTGAGTCAAGTGGAAAACTATTAGATATAAGCAGAGCATGTAAAAAAAAAATTTTTTTTTTTTTTTGCTATGTATTAAAAACGTAACTATAGGTAAACTGTAACCGTTAGTTTGTAACTCAAAATTACAGTATAGAACAGATTCAGTCTATTCATTTTTCCTGTCAGGGTTTGAGGGGCTTTTGGAGACTTAAAGAATAAGATATTACTGCAGCTTCGTGTTCTTTTCAGCAAATAGTATGCACAAAGTGGGAATAGCCTAAAAATATCAGCTAACTGGAAACAGAACTAAGGCAACGTCCAGCTGACCCACCTCCAGAAACAACAGACAGTCTCCAGGGACTTCTGGCTTTTGTTTCTGTCTCAGGAGGTTTGGGTTTTGTGGTGTGGAGGTTGGGAGGGAGGAAGGGAGGGCAGGTTTTTTGTTTGGTTTTAACTGACATTTTGAGTCTAATCTTTATAGGAAAAGGGACACCTTGAAAATCTTAGTGCTATGTTTTCTTATTGCATATCTCCAGCAATAATGAAGCCTTTGTTGGTATTGGTTCCTGATGACTAAAACAGCTACAATAGTTGGTGCCTTAATTAAGAAAAAAAAAAAAAAAAAGGCAAAACAACAAACCCCTTTGAAGTTGCTCTAATTTTTATTTTCTCTGTAATGTTACATGCAGCCTGCTGCAGAGGGAGAGCTGGGGAGGTAAGTTTCAGGCTCAGCTTGCCAGCCACAGCAGAAGGGGACTTGTAATTTAAAACTTTTTTCTTGATGAAAAGCTAGAGCTCTGCCCTCGTTAAGCGCTGTCAGTTGGCACAGCTCTCCTGTGCTGCCCATAAGTCTGGGATAAGAAGCACTTCTTGCTAAAAGATTAAGAGGGAGACTGTTAGAAATGTTTTACCATGTTATATAAGAATTGAGTCTGGCTAGGTTGCCCTTGGACTTGAAACAACCAGGGTCACAGTTCCAGCCTGAACATGAGCTCGGTGCTCTCATCTTGAAGTTGTTCTAAATTTTAAGCCATTATGGTCTATGACTAACTCTGTAGTTTAGATTGGCACAGTCTCAAAGGAAGGTATTTCCCTGCATCTGGGAAAAAAGTGGACGCGGCCAATGGCCTTTTAAAGCATGCTGCAAGAAAACTATACAACAGCTTGAGGCATCATGTGTAGGTTGTTTAATTTCTTCAGCATAATTATCTTTTTAATAGGTGTGTGCTAGTACCATAATCCTCCTTTCAGCATTCCACTAGAAGACTAAATGCTTGGCTAGTTCAGGCCAATGACTTCTATGGGATCTGTACTGTCCTTTTTTGCAAATTTAATGTAATGGGTTTGTTCTGCAAACAGAAGATCAAGGTCAGACTTCTCTTGTAGGACTGAGCATCAAAAAAGTTAGTTATTTCTGATTAAAAACTTGCAATATATGAAGTATTTTAGGTGATGCTGACAGCATTGCTCATAGTGTCATTGAGTAATGGCATAACTTTATACAAACAATGTCTTCAAAATATGCATTAAAGACAGAGCCCAGCGGTTTGTGTATGAGGGTTTTGTATAGGTTGCTTTGTATATGTCTTCATTAACCAGGCAAATCTGCTGGTCAGTTCCCAGAGAAGGTGTGGCTCTGGAATATTTGTACTTATCCAGTTGTCTAATGTTTGCCTAGACACTGCCTATTTCAGGATTACTGGTTTTTTTATTCACATCATTTTTGCCTGACAGCTGTGGTGGTCCTAGTGTTGAGAAACACATGGATCTCTCTCTAAATAACCTCTTCTCAGCTTATTTTCTGTTACTATTTGCATTTAAGACTCAGTGGTGTGAATTGATTTGGAGCCAATCATAACTAGAGATCACTATCTATCGATCTCTACCAAGATGTTCTGAGGAATTTACACTTCAACAAAGCTTCTTTCAAAGGCTCTTTGTGCCTAAAGTCAGATTGCCGTGCGCAGCAGTTCTTGTCAGGGGACTGGACAGTGGAAATCAGCCAAAATTTTTCAATTCCTTCAGAAGCTTCTGTTGAGTGTCCTCTGTCTTGACTTGGTGCTGAGGGTACTGTGTGTATCTTGTTTCTGTGACTGTTCTCCAGATCAAACAGAATTAGCAGCTCATCAAACTGAGCAAACAAGCTCAGAAAGCCTACAGGAGACCTCCCACCAGGCTACGTGCTATAGGGAACACGCATTCCGTAATGTGACTGGGCTGCACTCAAATGAGAAGATCACGTCTGTCTCAGATAAGTGCAGTGTGCTGCTGAGTACAGAGATAAGCCCGCTCTGGAACAAAGCAGCACACGGTGAGGCAGCTGCTGAAAGGCTGCTGGGAGCAGACATCAGGCATGTATCTTCACACAAGCAAGATCCCTGCAAGCAAAAGCAGTGCCATGACCTAAAAGGCCAAGCAGTTGCGCTGAAAATAGATGGGTGTGTGAATCACTAGTCTGAACCAGCCCACACTCTGTGGCAGGAAGGGCAGCGGGAAACCTGAGAGTTGGGGGCTTGTCTGTAAGGTCTTCAGGGAGGGGAAAACTTTCTGTGATGGTGGGAGATCACTCAATAAAAATCACACAGGAAGCTTTGAACACTTTTAATTGTTGTCCAACCACACTCCAGTCGGCTCTAGTGGCATAGCAGGTGGGAACAGTACAGTGTGGGGTTTGTGGAGGTCCATGATGTAATGTCAACTTTACTAGAAGAGAAGCACAGCAAAAATCGTAACCCTTATCTTCACTATCATCACCACCAGCAGCTGCACTCTAGAGAGCACTTAGAAAAGGATATGTGCTCATCCCATCACTTCTGGCGTACTTGGCAGCATTAGGTTTGTGGTTGAAGTCAATCTTAAATGTTTTTTCCAACCTAAATGATTCTAGGATATGATCTAGATACTTCTATAAAGATGTTATTCTTATCTAGCTACACAGCTGGCCACAATCACAGCAGCTAAGAGTCTGGAAGATCAGGAAATGGCAGCGTGGTTACCAGACAAGTATCACTGCATCTTCTGCTGGATTTTTGTACCCTGTTTAATCCTTAAAAAAAAAAAAAAAAAAAAAAAAAAAAAAAAAAAAAAAAAAAAAAGATTAAATAGAGCAGTGATTTTTAGCTAAGAAAATTTCTTGGATGGTAGAAGGAAAAGCACCATTAGGAAGGTGCATGAAATCAGGACAGGCTGCTAGAACAGAGCAATGTCTGCTGTGGATGCTGCTGCTCATTGAGCCTCTGTAAGGCAAAGGAAAATCTGTAAAATATTAGTATATGACTGGGATTACACACACTTGGAGCCACAAAAGCAGAGGAAAGAAGGCAGGAAATATTTGGGGCTATGGAAGGAGGCAAACCTGTTTTGTACAGGAATGGTATGTTTGAAGAACAAGCCAAAAATGGGTGTTATCAGGTGTGGAATACTCAGCACCAGGAGGTATACCTTCGTACAGCTTTGCAGAGCTTTGGGTTTTCTTCAAAAGAAAACAATAGATAGCTGTCTCCTGGGTAACAGGAGAGGGGAAAATGGTGCCACAAGGACTAAAAATAATCAAATCTAAAGTGTAAATTCTGGCTGTGCCCATTAAATTCTCAGTAAACCAGAAATAATGTGACAGTCTTGTTTAGGGGACAGGGTTTGCTTATGCTCTTAGAACTGACTTCAACTGCAGCTGGGTAATTGCACTGAAAGGCCTAGGAAAACTGAGAGAAACTAATTGTATTCTCTGTAGGACCTCTGTCATACTCAAGAAAAACATTTAAATTTTGAAAACATTCTACAGATTCCTTCTCTCCTTTACTTGGGCATTTCTTGTATAAAGCTTCTACAACCCTTTCTCTTTATCAAGACGGAAGTTTAACCCTGCAAACTTTCTTTACTCACTTTCCCTTTCAGCTAACCATAAAACTCCACGTGAGCGATGTAGCTAGTGTGTTTTACGGGATCAGAGCCACACCATGCTGATAACTTTAATGTCTCAAACTCTTTGGAAGTGCCTTTGGAACACTCTGGTTTGTGCTCCTTGGATGTTTTCCATTGATGTGCATTGCTTATTCACACTCAACTTCAGCACAGTTCAGGTGGAGCTGCTGTAGTTTTTATCCATCAACAGAAATGTCAGTGTGCTTCACTAAATGTTAGTATGGTTTATGATTTCTTTTTGATCTGTGCTAGTTTGGGGGTTACTTGGCATTAATGACTAGCTTGAAAGAGAGCATTAGTGACTCAAATATTGTTGCCAGGTTTCTGTGGTTTACTTTTACCCATACCAAGCATTAAGCAATTAATCTCAAGGTCTTATGTGTGGCAAAACAAAACAACCTCTCAGATGTGGCTTACATTTGTTTGAGAAAAACTTTCACTGGAAATGAGGAATTTGAAAGAAAGAAGAACAGAATATTTATAAACAATAAGTATATGACAAAATGTTTCTGTAAGAAGAGGCTAAACTTAGCATTTGCAAGACTTTTACCTGTGTTCTGGGTATTCTCAAGCACAGGTAAACCATGTGGTAAGTGAAATGAAAGATCTCATACAAGGTGTCTATAGTCCTTATGTGTGTGGTTTTTATAACATCATTCTGAGAACTACCTTTTTTTTTTAATCCATTAAGATATTTTCCTCCATCTGAGAACGTTTGATAGACATCAGATGAACAGTTGTCTTTAAAACTGGTGCCAGGTATTGTACAGATGAATTAAATTGCCTACAGCAAATGCTGAGCAAACAGGGGCTGTACAGCCTATGGCCATCCACACTGAAAATGACTGTCCCTTTAGTGGGTAAAGAAAGCCACAGAGCACCTGCAGTGCTGGGAACATTTGATGAGCCATAGCAGTGGGCAGAGCTATGGAGTGTGCAGACCACTGGAGTGCTGAGGTTTTTTTCATGCTGAAAAATGGAACAAACTCACTGAAAAAAAGAGAGAAAGAAAACAAGGTTTAAATTTTTTTTTTTTTTTAGCTCTGTGCCAATGTCGAAAATTTTGGACAGCACAATATACAATACAAATACATAGGACAGTAACTATTTGCATACCTGGGCCAGGTACCATACCTTAGGCTTCCTCCCCTTCTTTGCTGAAATCCTCAAACTTTGCCTGAGATTATGCTGACAGACAAAGTGTGAGTTCTGCAAAACTTCCTGAACCAAATCACATCAGCCTCTTTCTTATCAGGCTCCTTCTTATAGGTCAAGATGACCAAGTGGCCTCTCAAAATGCAGACAGATTGGCCAATGACCAGTGCAAAAAGCCAAGGCTGAGCAGCCACACAGCAGCTCTGGACAAGTTTTCCTCTCTGCTTGATGCCATTCCTTGCTGAAAACCAGGATGAACTCTGCGTGACAACATATGAAACAACAGATCACCAAATTACTTGAAGCAAAGGTTTTGATGATACAGGTTGCTTTAAAAATATAACTGTGCCTTCAATGCAAGTACAGCTCTCACATATCCTCTTTCCATCTCTCTAGGGACATACTCCAAACTCATAAGGGATTGAAGCGTTACTCTTTTGGGGAATTGGGCTTTTATTTTGAGAAATTTGTGAGAATCAAGACAGAAAATGTTTGAACAATACCCTTGTTATTACTGGAACATTTCTTAATTGTGATAGTTCAGAGAAATCTTAGTAGAGTGTTATCAGAAGTGTAAACTGAATCCAGGTAAAATAGCTTTTGCAGAGAAGGTAGCAAATGTTTTTGGATTTCCTGTCAGGAGGCATGCAAAGATTTCAAATCTTTGTAGGGGAAATCAAAGAGACTGGGAGGAAAGAATCACCAGCCAAATACTTTTGGTGTTTATAACAGGTGTGCAGAAGGTACATCATTTGCTACAGCCTTGGCAGGCTTCATTAGAATGCAAAGACAAGGACCTAAAATAACCAATATTTTTAGTTGCCTCATTTTTCACAGCTTTGGAGATGTTGGACACTTTTAACCCATTTGGCAGGAGGGCTTTTAAATGTAGTGAAGTTCCCCAAAGTTTTATGAGAGCCGTCATATGAGCAGGGAAGAGAGTTCCTATAGTGAGTGCTAGAGAAGTTGCCCATGGGTATGTTTGGTGTTGCCCAGGCTGATCCTGATGAGGTTTGAGAAAAGCTGCAGTGGCTTCTCCTAACAAGCACAGTGGGGCACAAGAAACAGAGGCAAGTGGAGTAGGAGTAGCTAAGGATGTGAGTCTGAGGGCAAGAGGATGGCTTCTCTCCTTGTTCTGTGCTGCTAATAAAGTAATTTTTACACCAGCTTTTTGCAACAGCTCACTAAAGAGCTGTTCACCTCTCCTAACTGTTCCACTACTATTTAACAAAGTGGAAATCTCACTTTTCTTCTTCTTTATGAAGCAATGGACCTGGCTTTCTTACAGTCTGTCTGCACCACAGCTTTCTTCTTTAATACATGTCACCCAAAGCTCATCTGTGTGGTTCCCCAAAACCCCTTGCCTACCTTTGTATTTCCTATTATCATAATCTCATTTATTTGAAATGATTGGTCTCTGTAGTTAAATCTTATCTGTCCTACACTTGTGGCCCCATTTCCTCTTCTGGTGAGCCCCTGGAGTGCTTTATGCCTTTCCATGGAACTGTTTACAAGCTGCTTTTGAGGGCACAGCTGTCACTGTAAGACTAAAACTGAATCCAAAAATCAACTAAATATAGCTGTTCCACAGGGAGCCATCTTTACTGATAAGGCCAATAAATTACAGGAAAAAACAGAGATCTAGAACATAAGTCCTGTACAGCCAAGGCCTGAACAATGGCTAAAACAAAACAAGGTTCAATACAGCCAGGGAAAAACCCAACAATGTGGCAAACAAAGCAGTGCAGTTCAGGCAGCCTTGCCTTTCCTCCTGCCTAGGTGAGAAGCAGTCTGGGCTTTTCCCTGCTGCCCAAAAGGCAGGATTACTCCACACTGGGGATCCCAAGGAAGTCAGGGCTAGAGTGAGTAACACCAAATCCACTAGCTGTGCCAATAATGAGCATACAACTAAGGAATCCCACAACTCCTCTCCTTAATTCTTGATTTAAAGCTGGCATCCTGTGGTGAAGTAAACTCCACTGTTTCCCTCTGTTTAATGGGATTGGACAGGGGGCAGGAGAACAGTAAATGAAGAGCCAGCTTTATTTCTGCAGCTGCCCTTTTCAAGCAGTATGGAAATTATAGCCCTGGAATGACTTTGGTGAGTTGTGGAAGGCCAGAGATCAGAAAAGGGACCAGAATAAAGGTGCCAGGTAAAGCACAACAAGCTACAAGATGCCATGAAGCCCACAATTCAAATATTGACTTGGGACAGGATAGATTGAATTACTGTGTTTAACTTTAAAATTAGGCATTCATTTACATATTGTTGATATTAGGGTGACATTTAGAAGACAAAAACCCATTGTGCTGTTCTCTCTTTGGTAATCTGCAGAGCAAGAAGGATGCTGGGGTTAAAAGGCAGATATCATTTGGCATTCATCTTGATGACTGTAGACGTCACATATATATTTTTAAATCATTAACATCGGGGGGAAAAAAAAAAAAAGCAGGGGAGCTTGCAGACTCATTTTCTACCCAGTTTTGCATGGGACCTAATGAGTGCAAGAGTTGTTCCCAAAATTATAAGTCAAGTACCTTGATTTCATTTCACTTGACTCCTCTTCAATATACTTTCTGACCTTCTGTTTTAAAACCAAAAATCTTTTTCCTCCTCTTCCTGAACATCATAAAATGTTACAGAATTGTTAAGGTTGGAAAGAACCTTTAAGATCATCACGGCCAAATATCATAGAAGAATAATATTCAAGAATTTAGGAAAAATGGACAGGCCACTCCCACATTCAGTGCCTGCCCTGATCCCAAATTAGCTCCACCAGGAATGTCCATCTTTTCCACTTTCTAGTTTGAAGAGCTGTCAATAGAGCCAGTAAGTGCTAGGAACTCTAAGGAAACTGGGCACGATCAGCAAATGTGAACCTCTACCACAGATACTTAGCTGCTGGGGCAGGAGAGTCAAAATGGCATTTATGAGCTTCCATCAAAAGCTTTTAACTTGGCCAAACTTGGATGGATTTTTTTTTTCCTTTTGAAACAGCACAGCATCCCTCCTTGGCATGTGTTCTCTCATTCTCTCATTTTGTTTTGTACATACAATCTGCACTGTGAGACATAGAAAATTGTTACCATAATTCTTGGTAAAGACCTAGAATTGGCAGAGCTTTACAAACATACTCACACACACTCTTAAAAAAAAAGAAATGCAAACTCAGCCATGCACTGGGCATGGAATATTTAAGCCCAAATTATAAACAATTATGTGCCTTGTGAGAAAGGAGTGATGAGCATGCATATTAATTCATTTTGATATTAGAATCTTTGATATTAACCATTTCAGATTATGCCTTATCTGTTGTGTTCACTTACCTGTTATGAGACTGGTTAAGTGAGAAAGACAAATGGGATTTTATTCTTGGAGTTTACATCTTAATATCTGAAATGCAGGATACTCTTGAAGAGTGTTTAGTACATACTGGAAAACAGTATAAAACACTGTCTCTGTTTCTCTGTAACTTCATATCAAATATTTTTCATTTTGTGGAATAATAATAATGCTTTCTTTCCTTCATTTTGGTTCATCATCATTTAAAAAAATGCATGTAGGTCAAACTAAATTTTCAGTGGCAATTGCACAACCTTACAGAGTTGCTGCTTCTACTTGCTAAAAATAAATAATTATCCTCCCAGCTTTTTTTTTTTTTTTTTCCCTTCATTAATGAAGACCTAGGAAAACGCAAACTTTTCAGCATATTGTTGGCTGGACTTTTAGAGATGAAAAGAAAAGTAGCAAAAAAACTCTTGCATTAGTAAAGTAAGCTATTAATCTACCAGGCCACAGAATTTATCAAATGAGTGAGCTGAATATATAGGTGAAAGAAAGATAAAGTACCAGATACTCTGAAATGTGGTATTGCTATTGATTGGTGCTGCTGAAAATGGCTGCACCAAATGGTGCAAAGCTAGTGGAGATGGTGAATAATTAGACGTTAGTAAGGTATAATTTCTTTGTGTTTTAGAAGTGATACCACAGAGGCGAAGGGCAGGAATCAGCTGGAAGTACTGTACTGGGTATATATTTCTGTGCAGGCTAATCAATAATTGTTTTTCCTAATAAAGTCTCCAGAGGTAATGCTGCTGATCTGCACAACACCCTGTGCATAATAACAGTGAGTCTCAAGAGGGCCAACGCACCTTGTGCTGATTTCAGGCCTCCAGGTTTTTGTGTTGCTCAGAGAACATGGCTTCTTATGTGGCCTGGCCAACCAAGAGATTACAGAAACTCTCCCCATTGCTGGTTAGGAAGTGAATTCTCTGCAGAAATGAAAACAGGATGTAAACTAGCACATGTTCTGCTGCACAAAATGTGCTTGCACTAAAGATCTCCTGTGGGAGTGTACACAGCTTTGGACCAGAGGGAAGCTTGATAGATGAAGCAGTTAGTTCCCCTTTCTCTTTCCAGTTTCTCTGTAGGAGGGCAAAGCTTTGAGGGGTTATCTATCATGGCAGGTGCAGTGGGGAGGAAAGGAGATGTGGAAGAGATGTTTATTGTAAGAACTGAATGAACATATATATTATCTCTAGCACTACAGCATCCCACTTCCTGTATTCAAATATTTATTAACATTACAACTGAGCCACAGATGTTCAGTTTTATGTTGGTGTAAGCAAATTAGAAGGCTGGAGTCAGTAATCTTCCAATTCACAAGTTTTAGGGAAATAAATCAAGGATAGTGGAGAATGAAGACAACATTGGGCTAGTACGGAAGAGAATATGCAAGCTGCACACAAGTAACATTCCAGGAATCTCACACAGAGCAGGAAATTACCTTGAAAGTCTTGGGGCTCTTTCTGTTCCAGTGAAGTAATGGAAATGGACATGGAGAAGTATTTGACGTCCTTGACTCAGAGGTGGCCTGAACCTTGCTATTATTCCAGCTAGCAGTGACCTACTGACATGAAGCTCACAAAAGGTGTAGTAACCTGGTCATGGTTCAGAGTGAAAACAGATTTCTGTAGCAGGAAGGGAATCAAGATCTTCAGGGGTGGCATTGATGGTCAAGGGAAGGACAGAGAGCAAAACATGACAGAAAAAGGAGAAAGCACACGTGTAAGTGACGTGATGAAGGTAAAAGTAGCACTCTGGGTGTGAAAGAAATCTTACCAGTGCTCCACTGAAGGAGTAAAAGACTTAGAGCCTGAAACAACTGCAAAAAACTGAGCAGTTGAAAGTGATGGATTAGCAATCTTGAATTGTTCCTTCATTTTCCACCCTCTTCAGTCAGATTCCTTTTCTCCTTGTTTTGCTTGCCCTCTCTCCTCTTCCCAGTAGAATTCCTCTGTGGTTACAAATGATTAGTCAAGTTTCCCTAGTATCAATCCTCTCATGATCTGATCTTCTTTTAATCTTGCAACTGAGAAATGATAACATGATGGGATATCATATGTGTCAGGCTTTTTATTGTCATTGTTTGGGAGGGTTGGGGGTTTTTATGGGCTTGGCTTTTTAGGTTTTTTTAATACAAGGCACATGCAGATTGTCCTATCTCACACTAGTTCTCCTCGGTCCAAAACAAAATATTCAGCACTAGATAGTGGCCTGATCTGAACACTGATGCATACAATTGGCTTTTGATTCAGTGTCAGTGTAACTGAGGAGGACAAACTCCTCTCCAGAGATGTATATTTATATCATTAGCATCTAGACAAGCCAGCTGAGATCAGCTCACTGTTTCTCCAAATACTTCGCTCTACACAAAGCAAGACCATAAAACCTTTGCAATGTGAAGATTAAAAACAATCAGTCCTTAATTAACAATGTGTTGAGGAGCAGGCTGCAAGTTGAAAATCTGAAATATGAGAAAGCAGGTCTTTGTTCACAGACAGGCTGAACTGTGGTTTCAGCACACAGCAAAATTACAGTCTTTTAGAAATAGCTGTCTGCCAAATGAGTCACAGTAATATCTACACTGACACTCTTTATCTCGCCCTGTAGTCAGGTAATGCAGCTTAGACAGACTCTGTGTGAAAAAAATCATACTGTGTCTTGGAAGAAGTCTGCTTCCATGTAGAAACACTGATAGCATCAAGGAAACTAAATTGACAAATCATTTTATTGACTCTTCAATGTAAAACTCAAATGAGAGGAGAAATATAGCATTCAGGAAATATATTCTGGTGGTTTTTTTACTGAAACACAGAATGTGTTGTGGCAGCACCTCAAGCACACGCTCTGAAGCTTCCTGAGGTACAGTATGAATTTTAGGGTCATAAGATGAGAACTGAAAGTCATCTCTTAAGCTGGAAACTCCTAAGTAGATGAAGTTCATTTCACTGCTTTGTCTGCAGTGAACAAGGCACACACCATTTTACACTCCATGTTACAAATTTGGGGCCTTTAGAGAAATGGAGTGTGCAAGGGACTGGGTAGTGAAAATCCAACACATTTAGTTGGGGAACAGGTGGGCAGGAACTTGAATCCATAGGCTTTGAAGACTTCCATGCATGCTTATTTTATGCAGATAAATAATCTTGTTTACTTCACTGAGTACCTCATATGTAAAGCCCTGTAAATCCATGTGTGCAAGTAAAATGCCTTCTGCTGATCCTGCAGGGACTGTCTGCCCCTGTTGTACAGCAAAGCTGCCTGCAAGCCTGTATCACTGCCTTTAATCCTCTGTGAGTGTGCATTGTTACGTGACAGCATTGCATCCCTGTGAGCATTCCAAAGCATTTATCCACTTCTGAAAACACTTTATTGCTGACCCAATGGTAAGCACACAGAAATGTGGAGAAATGAGCTGCTGATCTACAGGTTAAAAGATTTAATAAACGGGAATTTTCACAGTCAAGCTGCAATAAATATTGTGGGTCTTCAGCAGATTGATCTTACTCTGGTGTGAAACCTAGCTGCAGTGTATTTTAAAATATCATGAGGTACTATCAGCAGTAATTCTTGCTAAAGTTGCACTGAAAGAGGTGAATAAAGTTTAGTAGTTGGGCCTTTACTCAAAATGTAAACACATGATTTAACAGATTGCTGGAACAGACTATACACAAAAATAAACCTGGATTGTGTTACTTCTTTAGAGTATTAACTGAGGTTAACAAATGCTGCATGAAGGAAAAGAAAATGACCAGGATTCCACTGTCAGCAGTTTAAAATGCACTCACTGCTAATCTGGTGACAAGCATAAAACCAACCCCAGCTGGACCTGAGGTTCTCCACTGTGTTGGCATTGTGATTGTTTGACACTGCATTCCAGGCCCATCTCCCTGCTGCTGCCATCCCATAAAGGGGAAACTTTTATCAGACTAATAAAGCATTTGCCATCCTGTAGATGTTAAAGAATTTTAGCAACTCAAATCCTGAATTCAGAATGTCAGGATGGATAAGGTATGAGCTTGGAAAGAAATAAACTTTATAACGCCTTCTAGCTTTTTGATTCCAAAGGACTTGAAGCAGGGAAACAACAATGATCACATCCTGTTTTGTCACTTAGTCAAGTGCCAGTAGCCAGTGCCATTCCTTCAGCCTTACTGTCCATATTCCCAGCAGTTCTCAGCATTAATTAAGCCAAACATGCTGGCTCTGTTTAGAACCTCTGTAGTTATAATTCAACTCTTAATACCAATAACTAATCATACCTTCTTGAAATTCATCTCTGCACTGGAAATGGCACTGATAACCAGACTTTGCTTTTCCCTCTTGCTCTTGTCTCTTTCTGTATCTATTCTATGTAAATTGTTTTTATTTGTTTTATGAATAGCAATACTTTATGGATATGGGCTGAAAAGTAAAAGTAACTTTAAGTGTCAGGCAGAAAAATTTAATTTAAGGAACTGAATTTTCTAACTTAACTAGTGATGGATTGTAAGAGTTTTGTGTGTTTTTTGTTGTTCTAAGTATTAAAATGCTCCATAATATTTGGTTCATTTCTTTGTTTCACAGGTAATGTTTTATTAAGAAAAGTTAAAAAATCAAATCATTTACAAACGTATTATGACCAACTGTGTTTAGAATTGTTCATTATCTGTACAGCAAAGTACAGGGAAATTCAAAGAGGCTAGTTTTTAAATTAACTACCTGAGCCATGTGATCTAGCAAAGCCTCCAAAAAATGAAAAGTACGTTTAATCTGGTAATGACTTTTTTGATCTCTTGCTACCAAAGTAACATAATTAGTGCTGATTTCTGCAAAGTTTCTCTCTGAAATCCACTTAACTTTACTCTCAATAACATGCAAAAAATTCTTCCTTAAACCTCTATAGCAAAAATTTAAGGCTGAGATTTTTGAGTCCAGTAAAGCCCAGGTGCCAAATGTCTACTGAAGTCTAGTTGAAACAAATGAGACTTTCACAAAAGGCCTAGCCCAACATGTTGTTTTCCAGTATTTTCAATTAAAGATCCATTTTGACTTTACTGTAATTGCAAGGTCAGGAAGCTGTGATGTTTAAAATAGAACTCAGTAATTTATTGCCAGCACTGCATCTTCCTGCCACCTTAAATGTTCCTCTTCTCCCCTACCCCTCATTGGCTGCAGCTCTTGCAAAGAGCCAGAAGGATCAATGCAGAGAGTGGCACCTCCAGCCATCAGCCCATCTCCCTGCAACTGAGGTTATTAAGCTCTTCTCAAACTGCAGTGGAGTTGGCAGGGGCCAGCTTTCCATATTCAGCATTAGAATATCTCCTGTTGCACCATACTTCTATATAGGTCTGCTGAGGGTTTTTGGGTTGGGATGGGGTTTTTGCACTCAGCTTGGCAGTCAGGGTGTGTTATTGGTGCCGCAGAGAATGGCTAACCATGGCTAGTCAGTGTTTGAACACCTCAGTCATTTCATTAACGCACTTTCCTTGCTGGTATGGGGCAAAGGTTTCCTTTGTACTCCTTATCCAGCCTCTGTTTTGGAGTTACTGTGTGACATGCTGCTGCTGTGATGTTGATGCCTTTTACATCATAACTTATTCTGCCATTCCTAGTTATTCTATGGTAGAGTTTTTGAGTTTTTTGGTGTTGATTTCCTTTTTTTTTTTTTTTTTTTTTTTTTTTTTTTTTTTTTTCTCCTTAGTGGTGCTGGCTTGCTCTCAGCTTCGCTTATGGCCTGTAATTAGCTATAAGTTTTCAGCAGCTTTATATGGACATACAGTTAGCTTGGACTCTTAGCATCATAATTCAAAGTATGCTATCCTTAGGTCTCCTAATAGCTTCTCGTAAATGAGTTCATATGTATGTCACTTAATAATTATACATAATATATATTGAGTAAACCTGGCAATATAGCCACTCACAGCTCCTTCTAGACTCCCCAATAAAAATAGTTTTATTCACTGTAATTTTGGGGGTGTGGTTTGGAGGTTTTGAGCTGGGTTTTTGGTTTCGATTGTGTTTCAGTTTTGTTTGTTTAGATTTCTTTTAATGATGCTGCAAATCTGTTGTTGTTAAATCCAGATGATGCTGGTACACGTGACAACCACTGAATGTTAGTGAAGCTATTTCTGTGTTATTACTTTACTCTATTTCAGTTCAACACCACTAAAAGCTGGTAGTTTTCCCAAACACAATCACTGATTCATTGTGAGGGAGTTACTGCAATACCTCCATGTTTTCAATACTGCATTGGGTCCACCTCGCAGGTACTTTCCACACGGTTAATGGTGCCCAGTTCTAAGCTGAATGCTTATTTTCAACCCATCATTTGGGGCAACTGTTTTGAATGGTAAAGCTCCCTGCATCAAAAGAAATCATGTGCATGTTTGTGCATGGCCATCACTTGTTTGCTGTCTGGCAAACACATCCATATGCCCTATTACATCAGGTTTTATGTTTAAACATTCCACATAAAGCCCTCACCTAACAATGGTCACGAGCTGCGGAGCTCCAATCCATAGCTAAGATCAGCATATCTCAGAGCTGAAGAGTTACTCAGACTTTGTTTGGGCCCATCTCAAAAAAGTCCAAGCTAAGAGAAATTTTACATGTTTTTTCTGCTGCCACTCCCCCAGAGCATTTACAATTCTTGCTCACCTTGGGGCTCAGGAGGGAAGCAGTCTTTCCAGCCAAGCTGCTGTGTTAGCCTTTAATCAATTTATGGGTGGAGCCAAAGTTAAAACTTTTACTTTTTTCCTAGATTGATGACTTCCTGGCTTTCCTTCATTCTTTGTTTCTTGCCTACAGTCCCAAATGCATGCTTCTGGATCCACTGAAAGGTACAGAGGGCTTTCGAGGCCCGTGCAGCAAAGATTAAGGACACTTGAGCTGAGTTCAACTTAGAAGCTAAAGAGAACAGCAAAGGCTAATCAGGAGACTGCTTTTATCAAAATATTTCTAGTCTGTAGTGGTGAAAGTCTAAAACATATAAACTGAACAACAGCTTTAAAAGACTTTAAAAGAGAATCCATCAATTCTCTTTCTTTGAAGCTTTTTCCAGAACAGTCCTTTCCAAAAGCACAGGATAACTTTGGAAACTGCAGACAAGCTTCCTAGAGCTCTATCCAGTCTGCAGCAGAGCCAGTACTTATTCTATCTTCTTTCTGTTTTGGACATGCTAGGAGGAGATTGAGAAGCTAAAGAAGTTGCATTTCTGCAGAACTGTCAGCATAACTTTCTATGATCCAACATGGCACTTCTACTGCCTTTGAAACTGCCTTTCTGGCACCATGACACTGATTTAGCTCCAGCTGTTCTAGCATGACAGGCAAGACCTTCTTATTGGCAGATATTGGGGTTAATATTAGAAAATACATATGCCATAAAATAAAGGTGATAATCATAAACTTGGAGAACAGCTGGGGGAGGGGACAATAAAAAGTTTCTAAGTGAGTGGAAGAAAATGTCTTTTCCACTGGAAAACGCTTTCACCTTTTTACCAGAAATTAGCTAACTCTTCCCAGTCTTTGAGCAGAATAGCCACAGCCCAAATCCACTGCACCATCCTCTCTGTCCCCTACATCCAGTCACAAAGGCAACGAGGAGCAGCAACTGTGACCAGTCCTACAGAGCCACATTTGATCAGCTGCTCTGCCTTCAGCTCCAGTAGTGCCCTCAGGATCTCTGCACTATGTTCCAGTATACAACACAGATAAGGCAGCAAATCATCACACTGCCTCATCTTGAAGGGGAGGCTTTTCCAATTTAGGATCATTGATTGCTTTGTCCCATATCTTTGTTTCCCTTGCCCCTTTTTTCCTAACTCAAAAGTTGGAAACATTGTCAGGAATACATTCCTTCAGAAAAGGACAAGATAAGGTAATATACAGTGCCACTAAATCTTGTGACCTCCTTAAACTTCTTATGAACACATGCAGTTTGCAGGAATGCTTTTTAATTCAGCTGATTAAAGAGCCTGTAAACAAACTGATAATGCTCAGTGTGCACACATGGGTGTAGATTTTAAGGATGGAAGAGAGCCTAAAAAATTCTTAAACTATACAAGAACTAGGCTTTACAAACTACTCTCGCTTTGGACTTGGGCCCAGAGTAACCACGTTGATTTCTTGGCATGAAACTATGGCTCTGCTGGTTTAATTCTTCTGTGAATGACTCACACTTTACCAAAAACTTTATTTAAGCACAGAAGAATGGGTGACCTTCAAACAAATAATTTTTCAGTACCTGAGAACCTGGCTAGGAAGCACATGGAGCTGGGCATTGTACCATGAACACCATCCCTTCCTTTTATCCGGCCCCTCATGCCATCCTTAGGCCCTCTCTGATTGGTGTCACTGCAGGGAAGTGTCTCCACCTTATTCTTTTTGAGAACAAAGGACTTCATTATGTGTTTGCAAACCAGTTTACTTCTTGCAGCCTTTCAAAGTGGTTCACCAGGTGGTGCTTTTCTTGCCAAAAGGGAGGCTAAGCTCAGCTCTTGGGTTCCTGTTGACTTCCAGATTCACTGGAAACTCAACGCAGGCTGTCCTCAGAGTTCTGGGTAAAGCAAAAAGATGCATCCTTGGTTACTAAGTATTTGTTATCTACCATCACCCTTTAGCTACTGTTAAAATAGGTAAGTGGCTGTAATAGGTAAATGCTTGGGGGAATGTCAAACAGGAAAACAAACGTTTATGTGAGTTGTTTCCTTGGCGACTAAAGCCTAGGTTTCAAATACACTGTTAGCATGGAGTTTTGATATTCATGTTGCTGCTTTTGGAATAGGAGTGAAATTGGCTTTGCACTACAATGGGGAAGCGTGTCTGGTCTGGAGAGAGAGGCAAATACATGGGAATTAACACCTAGACAATTCAGAAAACACATTTCCTCTAAACCATCAGTAGCCTTACACATTGGCAGCTTCTCTGTCAAAAAATTGACTGTTACAGGGACAGCTACTGACTGTCAGTCAGCTCAAGCCAAAGAGCTGCTGGATGAGAGGAGGTGGCATCCTCCTCTCCCCGAGAATCTGCTGAAGCCCCAGATTTCAGTCTGGTGCTGCTCCTGCTGGGCATCAGCACTCTGACTCCTCTATATGCAGTGGGGTCCTCACTTACCTTCCTTCAATGCTAATTAGCCAAATTCATATGCAGTTCTGCTGAGTGAAGCAGCTTCAGGTAATAGGCTCTGTTGAGATGACTTTGCCCTCAGAAAATAGTCCAGATTTTAATCAGACCGTGTGAGTGAGCTAAAGCCACTGTGTGGCTGTAGGTGGCCCTTGGTAGTGACCTTGGTGGGAGACTGTCCTAACAGCCTGGGATCTTGCTCAATCTCACTTCTGCACATGGTGGGCATCCACATGAAAAAACAGAGGACACTTACAATTTTGTTATCCTTCAATCCTTCAACACCAGGCTACCTGGTTGTGAAATGCACAGGATGGCAAAAGCTGCACTTGATAATAAGTATATTAACTATTAAATGCATACCCTGCAGCTTGATGTTCTTTCCAATAAAACAGGCGGCAACAAAACCAGATTGCTCTGGCTAGGGAGTGTTCAACAGCCCAAACTGGATTTTGGCAGGATGAGCATCACAAACAGTAACACACCCCCTCGTTAAAAAAAAAAAAAAAAAAAAAAAAAAAAAAAAAAAAAATTTAAATTGTTAATTCCACTATATAATCAGAGCTTTGATCTCGATTCCAAGAAAAGAAACCTCGGGCCAGTAGTTGAAATCTCTACAGCCAGCACGGGCATTGGTTTACTAATGGTACAGAATAAGACTCATGGTGCTGTCTGCTGCTAGCTCTCCCACTCTGCTTGGCCTAAGCCTACCTACTTAATCTACAAAATCTAAGAGGTTTGGATTTTATTGATCACCAAGACCCTCAGGGGTTTTGAATGCATTCCAGAAACAGATGAGAACCCTTCATTCTCCAAGAAAGGATGTCCAACGGCAGATTGTAGCCATCACGCCCCTTGCTTCCCAAGCA
Source organism: Sylvia atricapilla (assembly GCF_009819655.1). Taxonomy (NCBI): domain Eukaryota; kingdom Metazoa; phylum Chordata; class Aves; order Passeriformes; family Sylviidae; genus Sylvia; species Sylvia atricapilla. The sequence continues at coordinate 9,805,301 of NC_089146.1, forward strand.
AATCTGAAATGATTGCAACAAAGTTTGTTTGGTATGAAACTATGGCTCTGTTTGGAGCTCTCATTCTTTCAGTGACACGTTACATGTCAATTCCTAATTGTTCCAAATCTTACCTTTATGAAAATGAATTAATTCTCTTGCTGCCTCTTGTCTGAGAGCGTGTCCAAACTGAAGGTTCTCTCACCATCCTCCAGATGGTTAAGAAATGGCTTCCAGGACTGTACTTTTAGGGTATGTGAGGTTTTGTTAAACAGCCTTTACAGAACTCAGCTGGTAAATGCAAGGTGAGATACACAGGCAACTGAGTGACAGCAATGAAAGGAAAGATTCAACAAGTTGAGGCATTGAAATGAGTGGGTTTACAGCAAAAATTAAGTACTGTGTGTCTTCAGTATTCAGACCTTAAGTAAAGGCTTTGCTTTTGCTTTAAAGGATTCCTTGCACAGCTCTTGTTTTTCTTCCTGAGCATTCTGAAATACATTTGTGTCTTGGGTCTGGTTTGTGGTGTGTTTCAGAAAAAAGGCTGTATCAAAGGAGAACTAAAAAAGTATAAGTTCAGGCCACTGATTATGTTTATTTTATCAGAGGCAATTTGGGCATTTCTCTGCTGAAATCCACCCTCATGACATAGTGATGTTTTCCCAAATTACTTTGGCACTTTAGATGTCTCTCTAACAGAAAATGTGTCTATTTTTACTTGCCCTGCACTTACATCTGTTCCTTTCTTATCAGCAAATATCTATTCATTGGTCCTATCTAACTCTTTTACATCTATCTGCATTAAAATGTGTGTCACTCATTAACTCAGGGTTTGTACATAAATTAGTCTCCTGTAGCAGTGTTATTCCTTCTGCTTAGTGCATCACCTAAAAATAAAATTATATTTAATTTACAGCAGATTTCTGAATTCATATCTCTTAACTATTTCTTAGTTCAGTCAGTCATTTTTTGCAATAAGATTGTGTTTGAAGTCCTGTGAGTTTGACAGTCATATTCAGAACATTCTGTTTCCAAACTTGATGGGTGTGGGGTTTTTTTTGTTTTGGTTGGTTGGTTTGTTCTTTTTGCAAGAAATAAAAGGGTTCTGACTATTTTGTAAGAACTTTGAGAACTATTTAGATAGAAAACTCACAGGTCTACAAGCCTGGACTGTATTAACCTCAACCCTGTAATTAAAGTCCAGCATCTAGAAGATAGTCCATATTTAAATATGAAATTTTAGTAAACTACTAGTTGTTGTTTTCTGTCCTAGGAATCTACTTGAGAGAGAATCTTTGAGCAGTTCTGCTAACTGCTCTGTAATCATGATGGTTTTTTACTTCTTAAATACTAAAATAAGTACTAAAATATTCTCTATGTAGGTATGTTCACATTGTTTTTTCATGCAATTTAAAAATCTTTCCACATAGGATATAATTTCTTGTCATAAAATAAGAGGCTCATGGCAAGGCAGAGAGTGCACTATTGCAAAAATGAAAGGTAACCTCGACAGTCTAAATTAGGTCTTGAAAATTAATGCTGATTTGTAATCTTTGCCCAGAAGAAATGTAGTAAGTCTTCACAAACAGTTGCATCAGATTTCTAGCATTTTATCTGAGTAAGTATGTAACTCTACCCCAGCTGAATGATTAAATACTTAGCACTCAAATATGGGTTTGTAATGGGGAGCATTTAATTTGTCTCAGTTACCTGTACAAATAATTCTAATCTACAGATCAGTTGCCCTGGTTTGAATAATGTGTATATTTAACACAGCAAAATGCATGTGCCTAAACTTGGCTTGCAGTGTTGAAGCAGCTGATCTAGACAGACAGATATTTGATGGATATTTAGTATCTCAGATATGTTCATCACATTAATTCTATTATGTTTATAACACTAATTCCGTTTAGTTAAATGTGCAATTTTTCCAGCAGATACCCAAAGAATATTAGTATCATGTCTGAGCAAACTACCTGTAATTACTTCCTCTCAAAACTGACGTGAAAGGAACAGGAAAGAAATTAACTCTAGCAATTCTTTGATAGTTGATGTTCTATTGTCTGATGCAAGAAAAAAAAAAGGAAATAATTAATTGCTACTATAATCTTATTTCTGTAGCGTAGAAATTGCCTCACAATTACTTAACCATGTCCTTTGCTCACTTCGGTGCCCTTTGTTTATAAATCATCTCAGGGGAATCCATTAAGCCACTACTGGCAGTCAGAGGCAGGAATTTTACGTAGTTTTCATGATAAACTCTTTCCCAAAAGTGCCCTGTTTCATGGCCAGTTCCTGGTAGCAGTATCATGTAAACATCCTCCACGTGTTTTAGACCTCCTTCTCCATAAAATGTCCCAGTAGTCTTCTGTGGCACTTGTGTGGATGGAGAGGCTTAGGGAATGCTTTACATTTATGAGAGTAAAATTTCTAGTCTCTTTTCCTTCCCTGTGAAGACCGAGTCCAGTCATCTCCAGGACAGGCAGTAAGTATAGTGGGATATCTAATTTCTTTCTGTTATCCTTGCTGAGCAGACAGTATGTCACCAGACAATTAAATGGTGAAACATAATAACTTCTACAGAATTCTTAAGAAAGTGCAGATGCAGAATGAGTATTTGAGTTTGCTCCAAAAGTTTGCTTAAGTCTAAGGATGTAGGTGTAAACCCAAGGATTAAAAGTTGGCTTACTTCATAAATCAGGAGTTACAAGATATCATTTAGCTTGTCCTGTCCCACAGGTTGTGAAATATCAGAGAGAGCAAGGAGAGAGAATTAATCTTTCAGTTTGTAAAGAGAAGCAATAAACATGAAAATACAGGCTCATACTTTTAGATTAAAATTTGTTGTGGGCATAAAATACTTTTCCAGGAAATTGCTTCATGAGTGGGAAACATGCTATCAGATGTAATAATGGTATATGGGACCATCTCTTGTATTAATTCAAAAGTGCTGTAAGTTTTGCAACATCTTCACTTGGGAGGGTTGGGTGTTAAAGCTCTAAGCAGAGCTTTATGAGGCGAAAGCACGTTGCGCACTAAATGCACTTAGCAGCCAGATGAACAGCACAAGGCTGGCTCCCAGTATCTGCCATTTACTTTGCAAATAGGGAGCTTCATAAGTAAAGACCTGCCAGATGATTGCTTAAAAAAAAATTTAAAAAAGATTGAGGATGTATGGAATAAAAAAAGAATACAGCTGGATCAGCTGTATTGTGTTTGAGCAGTAATGAATGAGAGAAATACGCTGTCAGTGTGTTCATCACCAGACTTTAATGACACACCATGACTGTTTCCCAATCATTCATGTATAGAGTGGTAATGGCATGTGCTCAGAAGCAGCTCCAAAAGAAACAAGCAAATTGCATCACTTCCTCTTGAACTGTTCTCTAGGGTTGCTTTAGACACTAAACAGATTAGCAGTGATGTGAAAGTGGTAGAGCAGAAGGTTACATAGTTGTCCAAATGGATTCATCAAACACCTGGTTTTAAAAAGGATTATTATAAATTGGTTACATTCTGATGAAGCAAGGAATGTTTTTAAGTGTGCATAAAAGTGGTTGTTGTTGTTGTTGTTTTTAGATTAAGGAATGTGTTATATAATTAAAAAAATTTCATTTCACACTGATGCATCATCTGTAGCTAAAATCAGGCAAAGGTAAGGGGTCCTACCTCAAGTCAGATACCAAATCTAGGGATGGCAGCATGACTGCATCCTCCAAAAACAATTTTTGGAGGGAAAGGGTTCAAGGAGCAGAACTGATAGTCTTCACAAATGCGCCTCTACAGAATACAGTGTTTGATTTCATGTAAGGTCTGATCTTGGATAAACTGCAGCTAAACTGAGTTATGCAATTAAATCAGACCGGCAGGTTGCATATGCACAAGAAGTATCAGGTTGTATGACAAGCTGTGCGAAAACAGCATCAGACTGGGTCTTGAATTGCTGGAAAAGAAAGGGGGTTTTACATCACAGTAAAAGGTTTTACATCACAGGTTAAAACGTGGTGCTCCATTCTGGAGCACCATTAGCATAATCTGATTGCTGTCTAGGCAGGTGATGGTTGCTCCTGGATAGGCCTAAAGGAAATTAACGTTTTGAAAGAATAAAGGAGTGCTCAGTGGAAGGGGGAGGAATTCTGAACTTATTTGGGACTGAATGAATATTACAAAATAATCAATGGTGATAAATTTTAAGGAATGTCTTGCCTGTTCAGATTTCTTAAGGTTTTAAGTATTGCTTAACCGTTCACTCTATCAAACTTGTTCTTATATCCATTGTTGTTATTGTTTCTTACTTGGTCCAAGAGACATATTTGAAAGGGTTGTGGTGTTGGGGGAGAGAGAGGGGCTGTGTTGAATTGGTTGGTTTGGGGTTTTTTCTAGTATTTCTGATTATTATCTTCTCTCACATCAATTGTATATGTATATCATATATATATGTATATATACATATAATATGTATATTCTCATTATTCCCTCTAACTAATTCTATTAAGCTCCCATTTCAACATTAAAATCTCATTCCAGGTGTTAAAGAAGTACTGGCTATTAAATTCTTTCAAAGTAAAGCCTCTCCTTCCTTCTAAAGGAAATTATGATTTACTGGCAAAGAGCCAGGGTGAAACTCACTGTCAAAAACTGTATTGTGTTTCCAACTGTGCATCTCTCCTCGTGTCTATCTTACTAGGATTTTCTTGTGCTTCTAATTTCAAGCTCCTAGTTTAGGCATTGCAATGCTTAATTCTTGCTAGCGCAGTTTAATTACTTGCATTCATTTCTTGTTCCTAAGAGCAGTAGAAATTATATTGCTAATGAATTGTGTCTAACTGAAACACTAAGTGGGCTTTTTTTCCATACAGGAAAACTACTAAAACCAGAGACAGTAATTTTTTTTAATACCAGATATATTAAATGGCTTCTAGGTTTTGCATTTCTCATCACTGGTTTTAAGTCACTTTTAGTCCCTCTGCATAGGGTTTGAGTAGCACCAGGAATGACAGTGTGCCATTCTTTTTTTCATGTCATCATTTATAATGCATTTTAATGTTAAATTGAAACGTCAAGGTAATGTTCAGAACATGATCCTTTAGACATCATTGAAAGAGAGCTCTAGAAGAATAATTTTTCCTTTATGTCCCTGTCAGTTAAGGCTCAGTTGCCCATTCTGGTTAAGGTGAAAAGACAACATCTCTGAGGTTTTATGCAGGTTGAAGGGCCTGTCTGCTCCAAGCTATGACTTTGCAAGGGCACCCCTTTCAGTGTACATAATAAATGTGACACATTCTAGGGAACATCAACTTCCTGCATGTAAGCTGCAGTAAAATATCACAGATTTCCAGATAAAAGCCAGTCCTGCATGAAAACCCTGATACAACTGCAAGAATCTGCAATAACTGCATATGAGGAGTCCAAAGGCTTTCACTGAGAATGGGACCAATACGCCAAAGTGTTTATTCTCTCAAAAAAGATTCTGTCTAGGACCTGAAGATTCCTGGGAAGCATAAAAGTATCACTGGCTGGATCATCTCCCACCAGTAGATATTCATGGGGATCTCCATGAATGACACACTTGAATTTTAAGACTGCTAGAGAGTTTGCCATCACTGTGGTAATTCTCTATTGCTAAAGGAACTTCTTAGACTTTCCCCCAGAGATGTACCAGTGAGAGAAATCTAGATCTGGAATCTTAATTCACTCAAAGCCTGGATGTAGGAAGAGAGGTTTATTAATGACAAATAGAACTGCTTCCCAAGAGCTTCAGGGACAGTATTGTACAGCCTGGAAATTGCTGAAACTGAAGATAAAAAAATAACCTCATAACCTGTGTCCCTTGGAAAACTGGTTAAGGATGTCAGAAGATATACTTCAATGTTCTCAAATACTTCTTTTCAGGCATTCTTCCAGGCCAGCAATGGCGTTTAAATTTGCCCTAAAATACTACTTCAGTGCATTGGCCATCCACCTTTGCAAAGGGGAAGGTGGGAGCAGAAAGCTTTTTGACACTGCCAGCTCCTTTAGGCAGCTGACTCAAGTGACACTTGTGTGCTGCAGATTAGTTTCCATTCTCCATTTCAGGTCAAACCTTTTATTTTCTTCTATTAAAGCACTGAACATATAATTATGAGCATTTTCTACCTCTTTAATTTTGTCTGAAACTGATTCTGACCCTTTGATTTTAATTACCCTGAGATGATCTTGTTAAAACCCTCGGTGAAGCAGACCCATGCTGTACATCTTAATTGTATTTTAAAGTTTGAGGTCTCCTGCTGTCCAGAGTTCAGCTACATTTGAATTGCATCCCTAAACTGAGGTTTGTAGTTAACACACCCCCACACTCACACTTCCCACCCCCACCAAGCCTTTCTCTAGAGCAGTACCTCCAATCCATCAGAACCCATTTCTGGTTCAGATGTCGAGTAGCTGGTCTAGTTAGCCCTTCTGTCCTCTCAGGAGAGAACTAAGGGCAAGGCAGTGCATCTGGTTAGGAACATTAGTTGTTCACTTTGTGCCTTTCTTTTATTCTGATTTTAAAAGTGTATCCATCACTGTAAACAGATGGGGCTCAAAAGAGCAATTAGATTAGCAGAATTTCAAACTCACAGCTTTTCATGACTGTATCTGACTTGTCTTGGCCAAGAAAAATCACTATTATAATTCCATCTGCATAGAAGATGCTTACCACCCTCCTCAACAATTTGTTCACTGTTATCTCTATTAGTATGCACTCGCATACCCTTTGCCAATTTTTATCACTGGGTGCTAACTCGGAGGAAAACAGCAAGAGGCAAGACTAACAGAGAGTTAAATTAGCCCATTTTCACACTTCACCTCCAGTAAATCTGCACGTGAATAAGGCTTCAGCAACCAGAAGGGATAATAGAAGGAAAACTAGAGCTCAGGAGAAGCAAACCTCTGGCTGACTCCTCAGATGAAGGACTTGCAGGTGTTCCCTTCAATGCTGTTCTAAGTCCACTTCAATCCATATAGCTTTGGCATAATTATTGGCCTAACCTTAAACTGTCCTCTCCCACAGAAAAAAGAAAGCACCTTGCCTCTGCCCAGATGAGGTGTCACCTCTCCACAGCAAAGCACTACCCTGTTACTGCAAGGAGAAACCTCATGCAGATAGTGGAATTAAGCTGGTCTAAAAATACATCCAGCATCTTCTCTTTAACAGAGAATGACAGATCACTGCTGGGATTAAAAATGCAGCTTTATTGCCTGAGAGGGCTTTTCTTGTTCCTGTATTTCATTCTGTGTCCAAAAATTGGCTTGGAAAACTCTAAGCTTAGTACGTATAAATGTTCTCAATAAGGAAATAGAAGAAAATGCCATCATTAATTTTATCTAACGTGAGGAATCCTAAAACAAACCAGTTACTCCCACAACAGACATCACACTCTGGTAAGAACATGGTGATTTATGCTTGACACTACAAAGCACAATGCGTGTATTTTCCAGATTTATACCAGGTAATGAGCCTGTCATTTATTTCAACTTATTGATCATTAAATCATCCAGTAAACCCCCAACCTTCTAATAAAAAACAACCTGATCATAAGAGAAGATCAATCATTGGAGAGAGTCTATGAACAGGCTGAGTGCTGTGTACCTAATTAGGTTTGGCTGAGCTACCTGCACTCTGAACATAATTTCCCCTGCTTCAGCTACAAACCCATCCACAGGGCATAGCTAGTTTTCTATTCCCACTGTGCTGCCTTAATCTAGTAAACTTCTACCTCTGACCTCAATAAATATTTTATTTTCTTAATAGCAAGGTTTTTCCTCTAAGACCACTCACCCTGATTCTCTCTCTGCATTAAATGTATTTTAGATTTGGGCATATGTCTGAAGATAGATACACAGATATAGACTAGGTAGACAGAGATATATATGTGAACATATGAACATATATCATATGAACATAAGCAAAGGAAGGTAAAGCAAAGAGGCAATGCAGCAAGGCAGACAGTACATAATTTCTAGAATAGTAATGCTGCAGACTTTTCTGCAACAGCTTCTGGCAGTTGGAAGTAATCAAACACAAACACCTTGCTGCTTACAAACAAAATACAGAAATTTTCTGTGATGCTTCAAGAACTTAAAATCTAATACAGTTTTCATGAAGGAGTGAGAGGGAAGGGAAACTTTCTTCCCATGCAGAGATTTTTATGTGTGAAAGAAAGCAAGCCATGACTTTATGACAGCTGAACATTACTGCTTCTTTGTAGATGTTAGGCTTATCTTTTATATTTTTCTCTGCCATTTTATAAAAAAAATCTCTATTGAAACTGGACCTTGAGAAACAGAACTAACATTGAGTTTATTTCAGAGCTGACTGAAGTGAGCATATTGACTTGCATAGATTTTCTATCAGCTTCTTGCATACTACATTTCTCAATCAGCCATGTAATATTTGAGATATATTCTCTGCATACCAGAGGGCCCTTAATGTTGCTATCAAATAGAGAAGTAAACATCTGTCATCTTGGTCCATACTGAACTGAGTGTGTATGAAGCCCTTCTTTAAAAAAGCAGATTTGTTATGTTGTTATGGTGGTTGTTATGGTGTCAACATACCTGGCAGAATCAAGTGTTGCTTTCGTTTGGGGTTTTTTTTCAATGTGTATGCAGTGTACCTAAAGAAATAACATGGCTTTCAAAATGTTTGGATTCTAGGCATCTAGGGTTTTCTGAAAAGGACAGAATTTGCTAAGTATTTAAATCTTAGTAGTCTCACAGCTGAAAACATTCATCATCCTCCTTCTCCTACCCCACCTTACACTCACCGGCCTGATATCACGGCATGTTCTACCTTCCATAACAAATTTGGTCTATGTCTCAACCACATTTTTCAGGAATGACTGTGACATGCAAAGGACATGATTCAGCAGAGTAAATCCTGTGCCTCAGCTAGTAGCACATTTACATTCCTATGATTTGAAAGGAGCTACTAAGCAACTGAGGTAAATACTTAATTGCCTGTGTAAAGCCAGCAAAATGCTTTGAACTCTTGAATCAGAGCCTGAAAAAGTGTAAGTACTATATTCCTTTATAAACTAGCTTTATGATCATTTTCAGGGAAAAAATTAAATCAAGTGGACTTCCTTCGGGTTCATTAGGTGACTACTGAAAATGGTTGTTTCAAGGTAATAGAAACCTTCAGAAATCTTTTTTCCACGTTCTCTTGGAACTTCACCAGCCACAAGCACAATGGGGGGCGGAGGGAGGAAAGTCTTACATCCCACTGTCTCCACAGGACTCCCTGTTCCCTACTGAACACCAGTGTCAATTTTTCCGAACAGCTTTGTCTTTCTGCCAAAGACAACGTGCATATCTGGAGCGTGTGGGTAAAGATCAAACCCTTGTCACTCACAGACGGCTCACTTGCTTTTTAGGTACTTCAGAAATCATTCTTTCCCAGTAGTTTGTGGATGCTTTTTGCAGTACTTAAGACTAAGCTGTACTAAATGCTAGCTTCAAAGATCTCAGCAAAGTAGTAGAGCTATAGGTATCAAAACGGGGTACACCATTTTTATATATATATCTTTAAAAATCAGTGTGGAAATAAGTTCTCTAAATAAGCTCTATCTGTCAGCTTTTTTTCTTTTTTTTCTTTTTTTTTTTCTTTTTTTCTTTTTTTCTTTTTTTTTTTTTTTTCTTTTTTTCTTTTTTTGTGGGAGACTTCTGGTGTGTGATTTTGCTCCTCCTACAACGTGACAAAATGAAACTAAAGGAAAGCAATTTTTGCCTCCTTTCTGAACTTAGCAACATGATTTTTTTTTTTCCAAAAACAGAAGAGAGTTCATGATCACAAAAATATTATTGCTAAATTTTAATCCCCTGAAAATAAGGTCAGGCTAAAGCAAACAAAGTTCTTTGAGAAGAAGTTGTTTTTATTAAAGCATTAACTTCAGTGGTGCTGTGAAAGTCTGCTCCGGTGTAGGTTCACTATGCAAATGTCAAATGGGAAAGTGTTCTCAAGCTGTCTCTTCCTGCATGGCAGTTGAAGGATAAAACTTAATTCTGGGATTATTCCTCTTCAGTATCTCAGGACCAAATGCACACATATAGCATGTCCTCTGTGTCACCAGGGCTTGGCTGGCTGAGAGAGACACTGTGTGACAGCAGTCAGTGGTGAGACCCTTCAAGGCCTGCAGTGAGAAGAGTGACTGGGCAGTGAGAGAAACAGTCTCTTGAAGTCTCATATTTGAGCTCTTATCAGCAACAGATTTTTCTTATCCCTTTGCTCCTGTTACTATTCAGTTACAATTCCACCTTGGCAAGTGCTGCCACAGAGGAATCGTTAGCCCTAGTTTAGGTACTGTGGTTCCTGTCCTTCAAAAAACCTTCAAGCAGCCTTGCACTTGGTCTTGTTGAGCCTCATGAAGTTGACACGGGCCGAGCTCTCCAGCCCGTCCAGGCCCCCCTGGATGGCATCCTTTCCCTGCAATGTGTCAAGCACACCACACAGCTCGGTGTTGTTGGCAAAACTGCTGAGGGTGCACTCAGTCCCACTGTGTCACTGATGTTAAAAAGTGCCACTCCCAACAACAGGCCTGAGGAACATCACTCATCTCTGGTCCCCACCTGGACATTGAGCATTGAGTTGACTCTGAGTGTGACCATCTAACCAATCCATTACCCACTAAGTATCCATCCATCAAATCCATGTCTTCCCACTCTAGAGAAAAGGATGTAGTGAGGTGAGGGACAGCATCAACTGCTTTGCACAGTTCTGGGCAGATGATGTCAGCTGCTCTGCTCTTATCCATCACCAACTGTAACCCCATCCCAGCAGGCCACCACACTCGTCAGGCATCACTTGCCCTTAGTGAAGCCATGCCCTCAGGCTGTCATCACTCTCCTCCTTATTTTCCATATGCCTTAGCATAGTTCCCAGGAGAATCTGCTCCATGAGCTTGCCAGGCACCCAGGACTGACTGACCAATAGATTATGTTCCTTTGGAAAATACACTGTCAGAAAAGGACATGGAAATACTGCCCCCAGAAGAAACAGAACTGCTGGCCTGTTTCCTACAACTGGAAGCCAGAATGTCCCTTTAGGGCCTCTGCCCAAGTGAGACCATACATTTAAGTCATGTTAGGGAAAAAAAGGTTGGTTGCTTTTACAGATTCTTGATAATACAAACTGCCTTATAAAGACTGAATCATCTCAAGCTTAGTGGTAGTACAAGGTTTATGGTTGAACTGGATGATCTCAAAGGTCTCTTCCAACCTTGACAATTCTATGGTTCTATCATCTCTGAACAGCTTTCTGTGGCAATTTTCACTCTATCTGTGACACTTAAGGAAAGAAGATTTTCTGGGGACAAGAGAGCAGAGTTGTGTGTTGTCTTTAGATGGCATTATAACCTATAATCCACAGTTGCCCGGGTGACTTCACTGGTGGTTCCAGCCAAAGGGCTAAACACGAGCCATAACAAGACAAAGCTCTGGGATATGTCAGGAAGACACAACTGTTATGGCTCAGTGAATAGACAGAGATGTTTGGGGGGCAATTCCATTTGCCTCTGCCAAACTCTTGAAGTTCTGTTCTTTCCTCCTCACTCAGCTTTCTCAATGGTTGCTGATCAGGTTATATTAAAATGAAGAGTCTCTGTCCTTTGGCTTCAGGAGATGACTGATTTTTGAAATGAATGCGGTTTCTGTGCTGTTTTGCAGTACAACACAAGTGGCATTTAAAAATGGAAAGCGTTGCAGAAATATTGATCCACGCCATCCTCCCCTAAAAAAAAATCACTTTTTTCTATGCTTCAGACTACATTAAACTACCAGCAATAACCTCTGAAAAACTGTCTATTGCTGCTTGGCTGTTCACAATAACTGGGGCTTGTACACTGCAGACCTGTCAGTGCTCAACAGTCAAAGGTTTTGTGCAGCAATTTGAAGTATCCTCTTGTGAAAACAGCAGAGCTGGTTTTATAACCAGAGCACTACCATAATATTGTTTTTACTAGCTCAAGGTTCAGTTTCGATACAATAATAAATAACAAAACCCTCTTCAAACAGCTTCTTAAAAATACAGTAGTTTAAAAAAGAAACTGCATAGACAGCAACTCTTCCTGTTTAGGGAAATGACTAAAGGCCATGCAGTCTCTCCCTCCTGTAAATGAGGAAGAGGAGAAAGAGAGAAATGACAAGAATCAGACACTGCTGTCCTGAATGCTGGAGCTGGCACCCAACATCCTGTAAGTGGCCTGATCTGATCTGTAATCTGTGCATGCTGCTCTCAAGAAGGGGGTGCCTGCAGGACTTTCAGGTGCTGGCAGTTCATTTTCTGATTCACTGTTTTTAGAAGCTGCATACCCAGTCTATTTTTCTTCTAATTAGTGATAGCTGTGATACTATTAATATCTTCTGAGATAATGGGGCCAAAATTTGTAAACTTCTCTGAGAGTAAGAAGAGCACATTACCTTAAAAGCAAAGACCCTTGGAAAAACAGGAACAAATTCTTGTCATTCTTACACTATGAATTTGACACATCCTGTAATATAAATAATGTTATCCCAGAATCACACTGTGCAAATTCAGTACTTTTCTGTCATCTGAGATAAACTTCAGTAAAACTCTCTGAGCTGGTTTTGGGTTGAGAATTTCCTAGAATTTGGCAAAGAGCCAGCCCAACACAGGTACATGTGAGCTGGAGAGCCCCAAGCAGTCTCTTTCCAAGTACCTGGCTTAACTAAAATATTCCCCTTTCAAGCTTCATTGCAAATCATTAGTAAGTACTGCCTAGTTTTAGCTTCTGTTTATCTTTAAGAAGCAATGTCTTGAAGCTGCAGTGTCCCAATTCCTTCTTTCCATTATGTGTATTGATTTCCCAAAGGATATCATGTCATGCTTTGGTGACTTATTCTCAGAATTTTAGTAAACTAGAAATCTGACATATTATAGGCTTTCAAACTTCAGGTTGCATTTTCAATTAATCCAGTGGATTTCTCTCATACATCTAACAATTAATTAAAGTTTTTTGAAAATGTAAATGAAATTATGATGTTTGCCCAGCTGCAAGGATTTGTACTGAACTGTCTACAAAAAATAAGAAAGGTGATTCTATTAAGTAAATGCTGTTCAATGTAAGGTTATGATTACCTGGACCATTGTAAGGTACTGGGTGTAGGTAACTACAGAAGTGGGCTGACAGCCAAAAGCTGCTGTGAGACTGCTTTCAGTGGGAACCACCACCCACTCACTTCAATGGATGAACAGGGTGAAGCACCTTCATGGGCAAGTTTTTTTCTTATGAGAAATAGCTAACCACCTTCAGCAAGAGAGGAAAAACTTCAAAAATCATACAGATACACTCTTCATACATTTAAAGAGAGCCACCTGTTGGAGTCTACTCTGTTCCATGAGCAGACATAGTTGTTGAGAGATGGCACCATGATTAAATGAAAAGAAAAAATCGGTTCACTCACAAGTCCTTTAATTTTGCTCCTATCTGTCCAAAAGGCAGTAGTATTTTGGGGTTTTTTCTATTAATTTTTGCCTCAAATTACATCACTGTATGTTTGTGGTGCATTTTGGTAGATTCAATAATGCAAATCTGCTGTAAAGAACAAACTGTGTTTTCGGTTCAACATTTTACTTTGAGCATTCTTGGGATGCTCTCCTTAACCAAGAAAAGGCATGTGTGTGTGTTTTTCTTGGAGAAGTGCACAACAATTTCATTAGAGCTACTACAGAAGATCATTAAGAATTTACCCTTTGTGTATATGGGAATGATTTTTACTTGTATTTATGAAGAGAGGGGTAAGAAATACAAGGCAAAGTTATCTGAGAGGAGTGGAAAGACACTAACAGTGTGAGTGAAATCAAGTCTTTTCAAAAGTAACTTTTTTTTTTTTTTTTTTTTTTTTTTTCAATTTCATGGTTGACAAAACTGGCACTGAGTTTGTCTCAGACTATTTTCTTTTCCTGAGCTTGTGAGTTCATTTTCTTGCATGACATATTCATGAATGGACAGACTGGATGTCAGTCCAACACCTCAGCAAAGTTAGTCCATCCCAGTCACTGGAGAAATGCTTTATTTTCTCTCTGTTTGCTTATTGGCATTGCCACCCTTGAGTCTCCTCGGAGCTCTCAGTGCTCTAACACATGGCAAATCCATCACCAGATGGGTCAGCAAGGACACATGACCACATCCCTCTGCCACGTGCAGACTCCTTAGGCCCGAGCTTGAGAAAATGCTTCAAAACTCCTCATCCTTTCTAAGCAGTAACAGGAAGTATGCATCACTGGGGGAGTCTATTCTGCTGCTGCTGCACTTGCTCTCAGAGGAGTTACTGCTGGTTTACAGAAGGAACTATCAAGTGAGGTTGCTAAGTCATGCAGATGAGAAATAGTTATGTAACAGGCCTCTCCATTTCTCTGTTCTCCTCCCAGTTCTACTGTGCAGCATCCCCATGGTCTGCCTCTCCCTGTAATTCCACTGATGCTCATCTCTGGTTTTTACATTTATTGTCATTTAGACCATATTTAGGTGTCCCCGTGATTCATCTTCTTGTGTATCAGCTAAAGTTTACTCTCTTCTTCACAGCTGTTTATGCTTAAATTCACACTCCTTCCTGCCTCATTAAAATCAAAAATTGTCATCCAACTGTGCAAAGGATCTTGGGGCAGCAACATAGAAAATAAAGTTGCAGCACCTAAAAATACAGCCAAATGGTTGTACTTTAAGGTTTGGGGAATTGGGGTGTTTCCTAATGTCATTCACACCCTTCCTGCTGTCTCCTTATATATTTTCTCTAGAAATCATGAAATACAGGTGTAAAAATTGCAAAACATTAAATGATGGGGGGAAATGATCAAACTTCAGGTGCATACCAGCATTTCAAATCAAAGGTCATGTAGTTTTTTTTAACAGTGCCCTAAAGGCCAGCATCCTACTGCTCCCTTCAGTTCCCAGTTATGAATTACTAGGCATGGAAGGATAAACACAGCTCATCTTAAGTTAGTTCCTTCCCTAAACTGTGGGCCAGGCTTTGATAATTTTCATTTTGAGAGCCTTTCTCTTGATTTTAGATTTTGTTACTGGTACAATTTATTTAAAGAAAAGCAAACAAAACACCCATTTCATAATTTATTTCTGCAAACAATACCTTTGTTTTCCCTGCCAGTGCATGTTCTTGTCACACATGTTCCCTGCAGGTATCTCTGAGGTTTTGGATCTGTGCTAAAGATGGGATGAGGCTGTATGACATCCCTGCCCATTCATTCAAGCTCATGCTGGCTTCCCTTTCCACTGCCAAAATTTCACGGATGAGCAATGGCCCTGAGGTGCCCCAAACAGGCAGCAGCTAAAGGATGTCTTGGCTTCCTGATTCTTCCTGCTGATAATGGCAGAACTGCAGGAGTTCAAATTCTGTTTTTTCCACTTCCATGTGTAACAGAGGTGAAAGAAATGGGGAACTTCACCCCAGCTGCCTACTGAAATCTAGCTTTAGAAGAGCTATGCTTCCATTACTCAGCTAAGTCTAGGTCATATATAAAAAATGCCTATTCACCAAATTAATGGTTAAAATTTGACAGGGACTGACAATAAAAAGATGCTGACTTTTGTTTTCTTATTTTAAGCTCCTCATTGATTTCTTCAAATAATGTCAGGGCCAGTCTCATTAATTTTTTTTTTCCATTCTGTTTGAGAAGAGGGTGTAAAACAAATTCCTCAGCTTGTAAAGAGATTACATTAAAGTCAATATTTTCTCTTTGGTCAGGTGGGTCAGTTCTGGAATCAGTCGTTTGCTTTTGTAAGTGAAAGCCTTTAGAGGAATTTCTACTCCACCCAGCCAGCTAGCACAGCTTTGTTTAATGTTTCAAACCCTGCCTGGCTCCAACAGATAATATCCATATTTATTGATACAGAGGTCCTGTGTGAACATGACCAGAAGTTCTTTGTGCTCTGCAATCTCACCCCACTCGTGCTGCAGGAAGCAGCTGACTGACCTTTCCCACCCACCACATCCTTTGGAATTAAGATGTTATCTCCCTGCAACCACTGCCTACAGTCAAGATGCCACAAGCAAACAGGTGTTTTCAGCAGGCAGGCAGGAAGGGGGAAAAACAAACCTGAGTCTGCAAGAGAGGACGAAGGCTGTGACACACTTTATAATATCTTCCACGTTGAATTTTATCCCAGACCTGCAACCAGCAAATCCTGCCTGTCTCAGATCAAATGAAAGGGCTTTTGACTGCTTTAGAGAGCAGGACTAGACAGTTATGTTTAAAACAAATAATACCAAAACAAAGGGAGAGTCATTTAACAAAGTCAAGTTTGCCAGCAAGTTTTCCTGTGGATAAGTATACCAGAGTTTGCTAGCTTTGCAAAATTATTCAAAGGGCATATTGGCTGTTTCCCAAATTGCAGACAAACCTCTGAGTGCACCAAAGAATTCATTTGCTGCTGCAGCATCACACCCTTCTGTTTATGTCCTTTAATGTTTATGTAACCTTAAGTCTAGAGCCAATGAAGAAGGGTTAATATTTTTTCTAAAATTATCAGCTCTTGTTTAAAAACAAAACAAAAAAGCCCAACCCTTCCCCACAAAGGGATCAATTCAAAAACTTCTAAAACAAAGACCTTAAAAACCTGTATTTTGTTTTGGCATGTTAAAAATAATAAATAAAAAATCCCTAGATTTCTGTTTGAACTGCCTTCCCATTGGTACTTACACTGATACCATATTTAAATGGTATATGCATATGCAGATGGTATCCCTGATTTTTATACTTCTGCTTCAAAACCTGCACACATACTCATCATACATGTTTAGATACTGTCTGAACAGAGGGGTGTCTACATGTTGTAAGAGAAGAAGGGTAAGAATGGTTTCTAGAAACAAAACAAAAAAGCTTAGATGGATTCCCTTTTCTTCCCCATCTTACAACTACAGTAACTTTCAAATGATACTTACTAGTTCGTGCAAAACTAGCCAGATCTACTTTGATTTACCATTGGAATTCACGCAGTTAAAACCAATTAGAGTTAATTAAAGAAACCTCCCAAGTGAAGGCTTAAGGGAGATCACCCAGTTTGGCAGGAAGGTGAAAAAAAAAGCATATATAACCTCTACTAAAAGTACTATTTAAATATATATATATATATATATGGCCATGGAGTTAAATAAACTTGGGCTTCAAATTCACTGCAAACAAACCAAATAGTCCTGAGGCAGTGAAATGCCCCAGAGGACATCACTTCCTATTTCCAAGCACAAGCTTTAATCCCAGAATCAGTACCTGCTTGTTTAAGTTCCCCCCTGATGCTTAAACACTTCCCTTCTGTCCTTGCCATCAGCAAAGTCTCTGCTGCTTCAGCACTGCTCTCAGTGTCTGGGGATGAGCACAGCTCAGCCTGCCAGGCAGGGCAAGTACCAGTAAATCTGTACAACACAACTAACCAGGGATGGTTAGACAGAAAATACAGCAGTAAATTCAGAGCAGAAAAAACCACTGTCAGCAGGTCGTATTTAAGACACAGGATAGGAAATTATGATTTCTGTATGATTCCCTGGAATTTCACTTCACAGCTCTTGTCAGTGTATTGTGAGGAAGCTTCCTGTAGCAAAGTTCTTCCACTCCTGAGGAACTGGGTAAAAGCCTTCTGCTTGGCAAATCTGCATTGGCAACAGCTCTGCCCTGTTAGCCATCCTCTCCCCAAGGTTAATTCTGCCACTGAACTTCTCTAGCAAAATGAACAATATTCGCTGGTCATTGTCACAGAGGAAGTGGCATTTCTGAGTTTGTTTCAGGCTCACAGAACGAATGAAAGGCAGGGACAGAAACTAGAAAAAATGCTTTAAAGATCAGGGAAGAAAATATGTGTGTAACGTGCCATAAACCCAGCTATGTTAGCATTCAAACTGCCTGAAGTTCTGATTAAATCTTGGACAAGATGATTTAAAATAAAAGGAGAAAGTTGATGTTTCAAGCCACTACCTTGGCTTTTTCATGAGACATCAATATTTCAAAAGTAAGAAAATTAAGTTGGGCTCTTGAACCAAAAAAAGCTGAAATTGCCAGAGGGGTACAAAACTTCATTCTGGCAACAAGTAGTGACATTTTTCTCCCACTTCTATAACAAGAGTTGTGTACACTTTCAACTACCAGCTTTCTAAATTAATTTCTCCCAGTTAAAACATTTTTCAGTATTACTCTTCCAGTTCTCCAAGGAATACTCACAAGACTCTTACTTCTGTTTACAGTCAGATGCATTGTAAGGATATAAGAACTAAATCTGTGTGCAGAATTACTGAGCAGCTTTGGGTTTTGGTTGGGTTTTTGTTGGGGTTTTTTTTAATAGTTTGTCCAAACAAACTACTTCTTTTGTATACGTGTCAACCTTCTAGCCCCTCACCTGCAATTGGATTTTTGCAAGGGGGGACAGGAAATCAATGTGTGAGATCTGGATATAGATATTTTTACATATATATATATACACACACACACATATGTTCCCTTCCTCAGCCCAAAATACAAATATGTGCTCTGCAGTGCTACTCAGCAAGGAACTGCCCTGTGAGAGGAGAGGGAAAAAAACCCCCAAACCAGTTCTGTTCTAAAAGTATGGTAACATATTCTTTTTGAAGCTTGAAAAGTCAGTCTGGTTGCATACATTGTGTTTTCTCAAGCTCCCAGCACTCTTGCAGTGCTGGCTGCCCTGCTCTGCTGTCCCAGCTTCCCTGCGGCACAGAAAGCTGCTCCTCACACTCCTCAGCTCTTTTTCATGGTGAATACCTGATCTAATAATCTTTGGTCTGAGTTTCTGAACCTATGTTATAGAAAATCCTACTTTCTTTTCCTCAGATACTGATGTGCAGTCCTTGCACCAAAATGTATGGTTAAAACGACTGAGAAGAAGCCTAAGTGCAAGATACAATGTACAACTACAGGGAAAATACTCTAGATACAAACAGGCTTTTCAGTGTATCAGGAGAAAGCCACGAGCAGACTGACTGGGAAGGTTCTAACCTAACTCCAACTACAAATGAGACTCATTTGTTAGCAGGAAATGTTCGCAGAGTGCTGGCAGGCCTGCTAATGGCCCCTTCTGGCTTTAAAATGAATAGATACATGTTAGAGTGGGTAACAGCTGGAGGGGAGGAGAGGCCACTAACAGAGATCTATTTATTGGTACACCTTGGCTGGGTGAGTTTCTGCAAAGTCGCTGTGTAGCATCAGTATTTCATTTTATTGGAGCTCTTGATATTTTTTTAAGTAGATTTTGCATCACTTGAATTTTACTCAGAAAAGCTGACAAACCCCATATGCTCTATTTATTACTGAGTGCAATTCCCTCTGAATAAACTCTGGTGAAAAAAAGAAAACTTAATTTTTAATTTTTTTTTCCACTCAGTGGATCTATTTCTAGAGCAAACAGCAATACAAACCAGTCATGTCTAATGATCAACAGTGGCATTGTGATAAATATCTAATAACCAATGTCATAATCAGATCTGTATTTTATTTGCTGTGCTAAAATTCTGGGAGATAAGGGACCTACTTCGAGCTAAAAATTATTCAAATCAGCATACAAAATGATCTGGTGTGATGGTTTGGTATACTACCTCATTATTGCTTTGTAACAGTCCCTAAAATGTGATGTGAGCTACTGACTTTGGACTACTATGGTTTGTATTCTAGTGATGGATTTGGTAAGACATACAGCAAAAAAAACAAGGGAGGAATTTTTTTTTTTTTTCCCAAAAAATAAATACCAAAGAGAGAAAAAGATGTTGGAGGAGATATGAAATTATAAATTCTGTCACTGAGACATGAACCTCATGGGTTAATAACAGAATAATAGGAAAAGTTCAGAAAAGATTCAGCCATCACATACCAAAAAACTGGTGTAGTGTTATGCACACATCTGTGCATTGGTCTTAGGTCTGTGGTCTTTGGTCATATGAGTGGTCTACACGTCTGTCTGTTCACTACAGTGCCTCCATTAGAACGAACATTTATCATACCTAGAAAAGTTTACTCTGATTTTTCCCTCGCACAGTGACTTCAGTTTAACGCTTACGTGGTTTTTGGACTCTTACAGGTAACAACTTTTTTTTGGTTGCTAAACAAACACAAGTAATCCTTTACATGTCCCCAGGCTAAAAATCACGTAAATTTGGGAGGCTTTTGGGGTGGATCACCATGGGATATGCTCTGGACTTCAGGCAGGACTAGGATAGGACAGGAAAGGATGGGCTCTGCCTGGCCATCCATCTACCTTAAGGTAATGCTGGTGTGAACGAGCCAGTTTAACAAAGGAACATTTTTAGAAATAATTAGTTCAGTTCAGTATTATAGGAATCTAAAAGAAAACTGTGTGCATCCTTAACAAATAAAGGGAAGATCGGTTTGCCTCTAAATACATTCTAGGTACATATTCTAAACACGTAGCAGGCTGCTTCTAGATTGCAATGGAAACAGTAGTTATTTTTGGAGGAAAATGTCGTGAAAATTGTATGCAAATTTCCCCAAGAGAAAAATGAAACACCCTAAAACTTATCTCAAACGTTCCTGTAACTGCGCTTCAGCCTTTGAACATGCGTTCTATAAATAACCATCACAAAACACGCTGGTCTATTTTAAAATAAGATTTGTTGTGAAAGACTCCACTAAATATAGTGGATATAGTAGGTCTTACGTTATAAACCAAAATGTCCCCTGATCCTCGGCGTTGAGCTAGCGAGGGGTTTGATTTACCCAAGGTTTGGTTTGGGGGCTTTATTTAGCTCCGTAGTTGTCGTCTAGGAACGAAACGTGTCGGTGACGAGGGGCTCCACCTCAGCACGGGGAGACCTTTATTGCCTGAACAGCCTTCGGCGGTACGAGCCAGCCTGACAGGGCTTTCTGGAGTTAAATAAACGGGGGCTAGTGCCCACCTCGGCCTCGAAAGGTACCTCGATAGGAAGGTACGAAACGCCCCGTTGTTGCAGACCGGCCCTCTCCCCAGGCGGCTGCAGAGGCGGCAGCTGGGCCCCGGCTCCTCCGAGCCGCCCAGCCCGGCTCCCTGGGCCGGGCCGGGCCGGGAGCGGCGGCCGCGCTGGCCCGGGGCTCCCTCCGGGGCTCCCTCCGGCGCTGCCGCAGCCCCGCGGCCATGGCCGGGCCGTGTGCGGAGCCGCCGCAGCGAGGGGCGGGCGGGCAGCGCCGCTACGCCACTTTCGTAGCGCCGGAGGAAATGGCTGCGCATTGGGCAGCGCGGGCTGCGGGGCCGCGTGTGCAGGGCGAGCGCGGCGTAGCCGGCTCTGTGAATAGCGCAGCGGAGCGGCGGGAGGAGGAGGAGGAGGAGGCGCCGCGGCGGTTTGGTACCGAGCGGAGAGGGAGATGCACACGGCACTCGAGTGAGGTAGCTATAAAACCCCATTTGTTTACATGCCCTCCCCCACAGCCGCCCGGCGCCGCGGAGCGGGTGGCGGCCGGCCCGGGCCGCGCCGGGGCGGGGGGGCGGCGGTGCGGGCGAGGAGCCGCAGCGGGGAGCGAGCGGCGGGAGCGGACGGCAGCGCGCCCGCGATGCGGAGCGGCGAGAGGGGCGCGCGGGCCGCCTCATCACGTGGCGGCGGGGCGCGAGGCCGCGGGGTGGGCGCGGGGGGCCGGGGGCGGCGGGCGGGGGGCCGCGCCCGGGTTGCCCTGAGGCGGCGGAGCGCGAGGCGCCGCCGCGGCCCTGCCGCGTCCCCGCGCCCCTTTCTTCCCCTGCTCCTGAGGCGACCATGCGGCAGGTAAATCCTCCCCGCCCCCGCGCCCGGAGCGGGGGGCCCGGAACGCGGCGGCGGGGGCCGCGGCTGCCGAGGCTGCTCGGGCGGAGAGAGAAAGGGGCGCGGCGGGGGTCGGGGGGCCCGGCGGGTTTGGGCTGCCCGGTGCCCGCTCTCCCACTTCCCTCTGCAGCCTTCCTGCCGGGAGTGCGGCTCGGGGCGCGCCCCGGCCCTGCCGAGCTGGCTGGCTCGCTGTCGCTGCGGCCACGTGGAGGCCGCGGGTGGAAGGTGCCGGCCCTGCCCGCCCGGGCTGTGCGGGGGAGCGGCCGGAGGGCTCCGCCGGGACCCCCGCGGCGCTTGGCGGCGTTTGGGGGCTCTGCCGGGCCGGTGGGTGGTGAGCAAGCCACGCGATTAAATCTTGCAGGGCTTACGGTTGGGATTTAACGTTAACAGCTGCGGAAAAATCTCTCGGGCAGTAACCTGCACGTAACCTTAAACAAGGGTAAGGGCGGAAGGGTCAGGAGGCTTTATCGCTCTACTATACGGACGCAGAAATGATGAGCGAAAACCATTGATTTCCTGTCCTCAGCCATCTCTGCTGTTTATGCCGCGTCCTTTGGAAACACACGCTTTACGTTGAAACTGCAGAATAAAATTGCTCTTTAAAATCTCTAGGTATCTTTGTCGTTTTTGGGCTTCTCTGTAGAAGTGTTCATGCCTGCTAGCTGTTAAAAGTCTCTGAGCAAGAGTTGCCTGAGTAGAAATACTTCTGGTGTCTAGCACTCCTAATGCTGTATGTCTGTCAGTAGCAATCATGATGTGTTTTTTTTATTAAGGTAGGATTCTGTACCGTAACACCAAGGAAACCTGTGATAACCTCGAGCCTGATACAGAACTGAGAAATGCACACTGGAAGACCTGGTTAGTTTTCAGACGAGCGGAAGCAGTTGTCATCTAGTTAACAAAAGTAATTCCTGGCATGTTCCAGCGGGTATGTTCTTGTATCCCTTTGGGTAGTACTAACTGACAAGAGTGACATAAAAAAAAAGTCTATATTGAAAAGGTATCATTCATATATGGGGGGCTTTTAAATTCAACTTACAGAGAATGCACTCTGATTTCCTTAGTTGAGTAATTGCTTCAGATGTGCAGGGAGGTAGGAATTCCTCTCTGCACCTCCAAAGTGAGAAACTAATGGTTACTCCATAGGGTAATAGTCTGGCATGGTCATGTAAGACAATAACTGGAAAAAGCTTTGTGATCCCCAAGAGCATTGACCAGTGTCACTATACTTCACCAGCCAAATTCTTGTGCTAAATTAGTGGTTAAAGTGGTGGTGTCCTGCAGCATTTTTATTTTTAACTGGGTTTAACTAATGCTTTAGAGAAAAAAAATAGGCAGTATCTTTCTGAAGGAAAATAGGCCTAGATATACAGATAGTAGACAGACAGACTCTGAAGTAATAGTGTGTGTTTGATGAGATTAATGGCAGTTCCATATGGGCATTATATTAGTGTCCTTGGGTGGGTGTAGAGGGGTTATGCACTGTTTCCTATCTGAAATAGGCAATATAACTGGAGATTCTGGCTACATAAAAAAGAAATTTTCCAAAACAATGGGCTTTGTTTCAACTAATATTTGTGTAGGCCTTTGTGCTTTCCGGGTTGGCATGCATAAAACCCTGGTATTAAGTTTGCAGCGTATATCAGTCATAAAACGTGCAATTACAGCAGAGTTGTGGTTTAAAGTTATTCAAATATGCTCACAGGCTTTGTCTTAATGGATGTTTTTCCCATTTGGAAGAAAAGAATTTAATGAAATTGGATCATCAGGGTAATTCAGGCTTGTTCTAGAAAGTTTACTTGACATGAAAAAGCAGATGCTGACCATAATTACTTTGACTTGCACAAGTGAGAAAAATATATGCATATGGCAAAATTAATATATCTGACATGGAATAGGTTTCTTTCCTGGTCTTCACTAAGTCAAGTGATTGTAATTTACTCTTTCTATTCGTAATACATTTTCTGCAAAGCAATGGCTGATTCAACTGTGAAGAGGCTTTCTAAGTAGTGCCCAGATCACATGGACTTCCAGCTTGTGTATAGTCCTAAAGGAAGTGTGTTAGGACTTGTTTGCCTTGGCTGTCCAGTTTCAATGTCGTTTGATCATGATTGTGCCTTTTGTAAAGACTTACTTCTGTCTCTATCACAGTTTTTACAGAACTGGACGTTTGTTTTGAATGTGTGATGGGCACTTGATAAATCACTGATAAAGTAAATCAGTTTAAAACATTTACATGTTTTCATCAGATGGAATTGCTGATTAAAATTACACAAGCTACTTGAAAGCCAAACTCGATGAAAGTTTCTTTGTAAGTTACGATTTGGTCCTTTACTGTAGTGAAACTTGGTGGCATCTGTACAAACTGCTGGACAGTAGGAGGGATGGACAGACATAACTGCATGTGTCAGCAATGAAAATTATACCAGAACAAGAAATTCTCATCCCATTTTCTTGTCAGTTTGATGATCAGCCATGTCAGAACACTTGGTATTTCATAGCCTATTATTTTCTAGGATGTTTTCAGAATTGTCAAATGTATCTTGACTTTTTGTAACACATTTAAAAATGTCAGTAGATGTTTCAGAGAATGAAAGTTTAATGGCAGTTCTGTTCCTTGGGCAGGTATGCTTTTCACAGGATTGAGCTTTAGGTGCAGGGTGAGTTCTGTGAATACTGAGAATTTATGCCTTTCGGGAAGCAATTTCTATTATAATGTGAAGAAAATCTCTATAACTTCCTGTTTAATGTGGGAGTCCAACTTAATTTAGGTAGCAATTATTTAAACCAATTTTATCATCTGAAAAGTATTATCTTTGGGGTGGGCTACTGAAGTTATCTTAAATGAAACTAGTAATTTTATCTTGCTGATGAAGGCCTGAAGTAACACTTAATGCAGAAACAATTAAGACTGCTCTTACATCATTCTTTAATTACAGCTGAGATATTATTTGAAATACACCTAATAAGGTCTGGTAAGGAAATGCATACCAATTAGGCAAAGCTAATAAAACCATTTTTTTTCTAAATTTCAAAAACTGATTGAAATGCTGGAAACCATGTCCTGCCACGGTGTAATCTCCTAAAGGAGAGAAAGGTATGTGCTGTGTCAGTCCCCCTATTCATAGTATTTTAGTGCTGTGCCAATGTCAGTGCCATTACTCCAGGCTTTTTGGATGTAATTTAAATCCAAGGAGTAAAGAAGTTAAAAAATAGTTGTTTGAAGTCACTTTTGTTACTTCTTGTGATAGTGCAAAGTCTGAACAGGTTTTTATACTCAGAAAGCTGGAAAGCAGCATAAAAGACTTGGAAGATGATGGTTTGCTGATGTCAATCTGAGAAAGCTTCTGAGAAGAAGAGGATGTTGGAATTACACGTAGGGTGTTGTACCCATACTGGGGATCATGATTCGTTAGGCTGGAAATGTTCTCCTGTCACACTGTGCTGCCTCATCTTCTCTTTTCCATTTCCTGGCTGCTTTTTCCATTGCAGCAGAGGAGGAATGACTCAGCTGTTGTCCTTTCTCTCTGACCCAGGAGCTTCATTCTCATCTGGCTGTCACCTTCTCTGTAGCCTCATGAAGTTTGTGAGAGAAACCTGCAACCTCTGTGTTGACAGTCACAAGTCGGCATTAAACAAAGTAGCATGTCTATACAAAGTGCTATTAACAGAGGATTTAAAACTCTAGAGAGCTTCTGGACTGTTAAAAGGTACAGAAAATTGTATAAGCATTCAGTTTGGTGTATAAGTGATAAGCACAGTTCTGATTAAGTGTGAATAGTATCTTAAATGATAAAGAGACGGTTCTGAAGTCACTGAGGTAGCTAAACCAATCTAGATTTGGGAGAAAGCCTTTGAAATAATGGAAGTTGATGTATAACTGGCCGTGTCTGAAAGTCATCCATCTGCATTATTAAGTAAAAGACACATAGGTGAGATAAAATGCTCTTCAGATCAAGAATGTATGAAAGAAGTTTTATGTACAATTTGCATAAAACTGTAAATACAATAGAGACTTTATGCAGTGTTTCTGCATGTAGGTTATAAATGCTTTAGTAAAGATCACTATAATCCAGCATGAATTCCAGGCAGCTGTTGTCATACAATTTATGTATAAAGATGCAGATCTCTAGATTACCTAACTTGCACCACATTCATAAATAGCTCTTTACAGTGTTGATTATTAAAGGACAAAAATAATAACTTGAATTCTCAAAGAAAACCGTATACAATAGATTATATACAGCTGGTGATTTGATACCTATCAATACTTACTCTTCAGCCAAGCTAATTGCTGATAATAGCATGCAGCTATTCTGGGATTGGAGCATCAAAGAAAAACAAAGAAAAAATATATATAATCTTCAGTTTAGTCTCTTTCACTAGACATTGTTCAACATGATTCTTTTTGTGGATTTTTTTTTAGTAATATCTTCGTTAGTTTTGATTTACGTTTTAAATAAGAATGAGTCGCACCGAATTCATCTAGGATTGTTCATGTTAGCCATGTCATTTGTACAGCTGGCAGTTGAGTTCAATTCCTTTCGCAAAATAATTAGTAATGCCCCGTTTGAGTGTTCCTGCAAGGGGGAGCAGTGAGCCAGGGCTGCTTCTCAGTCCTGCTTCACTGATATCTTGTACAGAGCAGTCCAGAAAAGCTGCTTCACTGTCAAGGGGAAGATTGCACTCCTGTGTTTCACATGATGGTTACGTTACTTCTCAGGGCTCTGTGCAAGTTCTGTAGCCATTCTTGTCAAGGAAGGCCTTTTTCCGCCAGGGCTCCACCACGCTGATGAGCACTCTCATTCCTTGAAATGAAACTGTACCATATAGGCCACATCTGTTGTCTGGTGCTGTTTGAAGAAATACGGAAGCGTTTGTTTGTGCTGACCTGAACGTCCATCTCTGGAAGACAGTATCTCAGGCTAAAAGTACAATTTCAGATTGTGCTAGCATACATGAAGAAATGCTACTTGGCTGCAGTCCAAATAACGTGGTCGCCTTGCAATATTAATTTTTTATGCTAAATATAAAATTTTCCTATTTATTTGATTGTCTGCTACAATACAGAAACAGGATAGATTTCCATCCTTGTTGTTCTGAACTGTGCTTTGAGGCAATTGTCCAGCAAAGGCATTGCATTGTGTTAACAGGGTACACTTGCTCCCAGACCATACATTCAGTAAATAAATACACAGTAGCTGCAGCAGGATGTATATACAAAATTTTGCCTTTGATTGTAGTATGGCCATAACTACTTATTTTTTCACTGAGTTGCTGTCTTTGTACTCCAGATAAGAGACTGAGTTTTGTAAAGTGTGTAGTCTAAATTTATGCTTCTGTGTCATGCAGAGTCCCAGAAGTTCATTTTTGGTGGCTTTAGGCAAAAATTCTTACGCTGGCTTTTGCTAAAACTACGTATGTTCCGTAGTAGGGAGACGAATGTGAGGGGTTAATGCCAACTCCTAAAAGAACAAATGAAGAAGATATGATTTAATAACAACGCAGCAAGTATAGCAAATTGTTATTGTGTCCCATGTATCAAGCTTTTTGATTCAAATTAATTGCAGTAAACACTTAGCTGAGTGATGTAAAATACTTGCCCAGTCTTTGAAGATGATACTTTGCCTTGTATTGTACTGTTGTTGCGTTCTTACAAAAGGAATAAAGTTGGAAAAGGCAAATTGCCACTTATTTGTGGAAAAACCTGGTAGTTTCTATAAATAAAGTAATTTACTAGAATTTTCTCCATTATTGTAGCTTAATAGTTAAGAGTAAATCAGCAAAGACAAAGGATTAATTATGTTTTATAAACAAAATTATCTCAAAGTGAAACACCTAGAGGAGTACATTGTTCTGCACATAAAAGGAAGGTATGTCAACAATGGGAAACCCCACTTTTTCTGCTGATTTTTACCCATATCCTATGAAAAGTGTCGTACAGGAATTCCTTGTATTCAATCAAGCAGTGATTGAATAATAGTGAAATACCAACGTGATGCCTCACGTGCTCTGCAGTTTTTTATTCTGGACATGCAGTTACGGCTTGCATCAGTTTTACTTCCCTTGACAATAAGCAAGGCCAGACCCTTAACATTTCTGCCTCACATATTAGTAGTAATATGGTGCTTCCTTGCCCCTCTTCTGTCTCTAATCTTGCACTAAGAGTAATATTGGGTACTAGATTTTATAGTAAAAGTAATACAAAATACTACATTTTCATTATTTCACCTTAAACTTGTGTCCCTTCTGAGTTAATACCTTGCTAAGAAATGTTTATAGTTTGTGGTGAGTGATTTTCGAAGCCATTTGTATCAGTTGGAATGGTTGCCTCCATCACCACACCAACCTGTAATGAGTAGCCAGGTAGATCTTTTAGAATAATCCTGGTTAAAATAAATGATGGGTGGAAAAGGGCAAGAGTTCTGTTGAGGTCTCACCTGGAATGTGATGAAAATGGCACTAACTGGTTCAGCTGGGTATTTTCTTGGTGGATTTGCTTGTTGGAATATGTCCAACTATTTTATGTCCTGTATCAGACTGGTTGAGTGCTGCTTCTGAATCTGCCAAGACATCTTCACAAACTCCTTTGTCTCCCACAGTTACTGAACAAAGACACGTTTGGGAGCTCACTAATTCAAGGTGTCACTGGTTTCAGTGCTGCCTGCTGACTAAGGGTAGTTCTGCTTTATTTTCTTGACTGAGTTTGCTAAGAGTGGCATGTTGGCAGAGCACCATAAAGTCTGGGATGTTGTTCATTACCTAAATCTCTTATTTAAAAATACAAGTTTGATTCAGTGGTATATAATTTGAAAGCTCTTTCTTCTGGGAATGGCTTTGACAGTCAAGCACTAATTTGTCATAGCACACGTAGGAGAAGTATGTTTTAGTCTCATGTTTAAGTGGGCTTCCATAATTGACAGGTTTTCTAAATTTATTTTTCTGTTTTTTCCAAGTGAGAGAAGTCATTGGCTTAGCAGTAGGTATGCATAATTTCTTTTTGGATTGTAGCAGTGATGGACAGAGGTTTATTATATTGATGTAGGTATTAAACACTCATCAAAGAAATGCCTTTAATGCCTTCTGACATACCACAAGTACTATAATGTAATGCAGGGATGAAATAGTTATAGTGGTGTAAAGTATAAGGACAATAAAAGTACTGGAAGTGATTTGTAACACTTTATTAGAAATGTTATATTCTGTTTTGGGGGGAAAGTTGGAAAAATTATTCTCCAATGGCTTTCAATAGGAGGTATATTTTATTGTTGTTTGAGTGCATTTTGAGGTGACCAGTTGTTTTATTTGTGCTCTATCAAAATACTCTCTTAGACTGCAGAGCAACCAGATCAGTAAGTGGTGTTCCCACCTAAAGCTGGGTGGCTCTTTTTTTGTGTGGACTGTGGTGTTTGTGCAGCTGCACAGTGAGCCAGATAGGAAAAGTAATCTGTCATGAAAGTAATATTTTTTTTTTCCTTTTTCTAGCCTGTTTTTCAGCAGAATCTAGTTGTACAGCTGCACAGTGAACAGATCAGCAAACAAATGCGCTGGTATCCAAAAATGGTTTTGTGGGAATGGGAACAAGAGAGTGAAGCAGTGGGGGAGGGCAGCACTGCTGCTTTAAGATGCAACAGCATCTTAAAATACTTGCTGAACTTCAGCCTTGGTTCTAACCAAAACAACTTGCTTACTGTCAGAAGAAGAAAGAAATATGAAAATGCAGCTCTAACTGGTTCATCTTTTAAAGCATTTCAATCTTACAAGCAGTGATTGGTATCTTAATAAGATCTAATTGAACACTATATTTCATTACAGAATATTGGCAGAAAAGCAAATTAGCTCTGTTATAAATTCATGTGCATTAATAGGTGTTTCATGGACTACATCCAATTTATATATGAAAGACTGCAAATTAATTCTTGGTGAGCAGAACTTAGAGAACTTCCAAGTATTCTGAAGTTTTTCTATTGTTTTGAGCTCTGAGAAGGATCCTGTGTTCAGCAATTTCTTACAAATAATTGACCCTTTGAAGAAGGCTGTCCAGTTTTTTTATGTTCAGAATAAATGCTCCTTTCTGGATAACTGAGCTGGTAGATTGCTACTGTATTAGTTCAAGATCATTTTATTATGCTTGGGACTTGGCTTTTCAAATACTTCACAGTTCAGATTTTTAAGAAGTATTAATGGCGTGTTCAGTTATGCATAAATGCCTTCTGTACTCTTTAAGTCTTATCTGGTATTAACTTAGCAAATAGGGCTTGGATCAATTAGTTAATGGTCTGTCCTTGCAAAGTGCCCCTCCTACTGGGCTATAGGTTTTCAAATGAATGAGTTTTACTGAAATCCACAAACCTGTTTCACTGAAATTGAAGAAGGAAGAAAATACAGGAGATGGGTGAGAACTAAAGTTAGAAATGGTTAATTTTAACTTGATTGATCTGTAGCATGTTTTCCTGTTTCCAGAGGGTAATACCAGCTTAAGACTGCTAAAAACAGTTTATTGCTTAGTTAGAATGGGTTTATGGCTCTCATAAAAGGCCTTTCAGGAACAGCAATATATTAATTTCATGTTAATTTTTTAAAAAATCATTTACCTTAAAAATGTGTGCTAGATCCATAGGATTTTGTATTCTAGTATTTGTTAAAAACATGAAATTTTAAAAATGTCGGGTAGGTTCATTTGGATTTTCAGATTCTGGCCTTTTTTTTTGAACCAAATATTTGTATGAAGTGTTGCACAGTTCAGGATGAGGGGGAGCTGCGTACAACTCTCTCCAGTAACGTACATTGGAGCGAATACCTGCAATATAGAAAAGAAGTTAAATTTCTAGGACTTGTAAGAAAAACTGTCTTTGTGTAGTCAATAATTATTTCAAGAAATAGTTCTCTTTTTAAGAAATTGGCATTTCTCAGAGAGCTATTAATCTGAGAAGTTCTTAATAGGAATGAGTTACACAAGTGCTGAACTTGAACTGCCTCACAGCGAGAATGCCTTAGTTTGGTAAGAATATTACTTTGTCCTTATTTTTAGCACCTCCTGTCTCTCTGGGCTCTCTCTTGCCTTAGCTGGAGCATGTGCTTAGTGTGGAACTCGTAGCTGCCCATGAAATCTTGCTAAGGTACTTTACTCTCTGTGGCATTCAAGCTGAGTAACTTAGAGGAGTCCAAGATGTTTTCTGTAGATGAGCAGAACATTCTTCAGAGAGAACAAGGATAAGAAAGTTGAACAACAAAGAAGGGAAACTGAAATTACTTGGGAAGGAGCGTGGGAAGGGAAGAAAGCAGTGCATTTATATTACAAATATTTCAGGTTATTAAAACTGTTGGGAGTATACAAGAAAAAGGGTTAGGGGGGAAAAAAGCTGGGCATTTAAAATATTCTAGTCAGCATTGTACACTGAAAAAATGCTGTACTACGTGGGCTGCAAGTGCTGAAATAACAGATGTGGCTTTCATTTGAGTTTGAGTTTTGTATGTCCGCATTATTTGAATCCAAGTTTGTTGTTTTAAGTAAAGCCTTACTCTTGAACTAGTTTTCTAGTCTCAGTGAAACAGTGATAAATTAACAAAGATGTACCCACAAATCATGTTCATATTCCAGGCTTTAAGGCTTAAAGTGCTATATAACAAGAACAATTGACATAGTAAGCACCGTGGATAAATTTCAGAAATCCAAGGGAAATTGAATGAAAATAAGATTTTAAAAAGAAACAAAACCAAACCCAACTCTGATCACAGATGCCTTTGCTTAAGTAGCTGCTACACCCTAGGCATAGGGTGGTTTGCACAGAGGTGTACTGAGTTTTCCATGCAGAGAAGACAGCTGTGCTTATGCACTGCCCAGGTGCTTTCAGCTGCAGCCTCTGTGTGTGCGGCTGTGCAGTCAGTTCTCCATTTGCTGGGAATGATCTCTTGCACTGCTGTGTGAGGAGGGGATGGGGTGCCCTGGGCACCATCCTGTGCCTTTCTGAAATGCCCTCTGATGGGACACGCTTCATCTTTGCCCTTGCAAATGCACATGTTCTAATTTTGGAGCTTGGCTTGGAGTGGGCTTGTCCCACTGCCTGAGGTGTCAGGAAGGACTCTGCTTGTTCTTGTTGCAGCTCAGGGAAGTGTAGCAGGTGCTGTTATTTCAGCTGTGCCCTTGACGGGTGCTGCAGTTTCCTACCGACCGACCCACGGCTTGGAGCTGTTTCCCCTCCTGACTGCCCGGGATCACATTCCCACCCCTCAGGAGCTGGGGAGGGGAGCTGGGGAGGCAGCAAGGAATCAAAGAACAGAATTAGGCAAAGGCTGACAGCAGAATAGAAAGCATCTTTTTCAACTTTCAACTGGTGTAGCTTTGTCCTCAGGCTGCCCTTGCATATTCTCTTGGGGGAATTTGAGAGTCTTAATGTTCCTAAAATGAGATCAGCTATATACAGTTTCATGCCACTGAAGTGTATAGAGCTTGGACTTCACCTTTCCAGTATTATACATGTATTATAAGTACTGCCTGACAGGTAAAACATGACAGCTATTTACAGTTGCCTAGAGACTAATGAAGCTTGTTTAAAAAGAAAGAAAGAACTAATTCTTTTGGTTATTATTTTGGAAACTTTTTATTAAGGGTACATTTGTTTTTTAAGTATCTTTTCTGTAGCAAGATTTGCAATGGAAGATACAGAATCTTATACAATAAAAGATCAAAAATAGTGTGCTAGGGTTATTACTGTTCTAACTGAAAACAGACAAGTAATTGATTTTGAAACTGGTCTGATACAGCTCAGCTCTTGTTTTTCAGCAGTGAAGCACAGTCATAGGTTACAAACTATTTTAACCACTAGGCCACGGAGAAAAGGTACCATTCAAAGCTAAACACCACAATTAGGGATGCATGACTAAAGTTTCCAAGTAATGTATTAGTAGTATTGTATGAGACAGTCACATGGAAAAGATCATGAGGTTGTGAAAAGGATTATGAGCATGCTTTAGTCATGAATTTCCTGGTAGAGATATTTTAGTCTGGATCATGCTTGTTTAAATGAGAATAATTTAACTTTGCTTGTTCTGAGCATATTACCATTATGTGGCAAAAGAAGAGAAAAGGTGTCTTACGTACAAAACTAGTATTATTTAAAATATATATATATTAATGTATGGAAATAATATTTCAGTAAATTTTGTGGATTAACGTATCATACTGAACTACTTGAAAAAGTTGATCACAGGCCTGAAATCAGTAACCAAAATGTAGGGGATTGAATTGGAGACAAATTACGGTCATGCCAGACTGATGATTGAATAGTTATTTATAAAAATAAACCAGTAATGTACAGTGACTAGCCATTGACCTGTCTGATGTCCATGTAATCGGCTTTGATGCAGATGCCTCATTTGATTGAGATGTGTCATATGATGCAGAATATTTGACAGATATTATTCTGGGCTTATATTTTAAAATGGGAGAGCATTGCAAAAGCGTTTTGCTTTTTTTAAAAAATTTGTAAGTTTTCGAAGCTCCAGTGAAAAGTGAATTTTCATATTTTGGATTTGTAAAGGTTAACAGGAGAAATGTTTTTTTCCCTAGTCTTCTGTTTACACATTTGTTTGCCATATAAAGTCCTTAGAAGGCAGCTCCTTCCTTTCCTCTGCCAACCTGTTACAAATATAGGAGCTTCCAACAGATTATGTATGTGTGTGTGTGTGTGCAGTAATGTGGTTACAAGTGTTTAAGCACAAAAGAGCAAGCTGGTACTTTGGGAAAGTAAGATGGACTTCAAATGTTTCTGGTTTGCTGCAGAGCATTTTCCTGCTGGTTTCACAAAGCACATTTTAGTGAGCAGCTGTGGGGGGCTTGGGAAGGACAACCAAATTTCTCCTGTCTCCTGTGAGAGTCAGTGGCACTTCAGGATGCACTGAGCAGGTCACTCGTGTTTGGGAATGTAGGGCCAGCAGCAGCTCGAGTCAAGGTAACATGCTGGGCAGCGTTAAGAGCTTAAATCACAGCTGGCCTGTTTCCTGTCCCCTTACATCCCTGCATTTGTGGCAGTGTAAAATGGTGAATTGTTTGAAATTCTGAACACAGGAGAAGCTTTTGCAGTGTCTCTTTCATAAGCTGGTGTTGTATTTTAAGTTTTTTACATGTAGTGCTGAATTGAAAACCGTGTGGTCTCAACGATGTAGTTTCTAAAAATCAGCACTAACTGCTTTCAGCTCGACACTTGCCAGCATTAACAGTATTTCTTGAGTTGCATAAGCAGATGTTTTTCACATAACCCTACTTTTAAATGGATGTCCATGTAGATCTTTGAAGTCAGTAAACCAATGTAAGTGAAAAGTACTAAAAATACGAACATTTAGGCAACACATTGAATTTGGTTAATGACAGCTTATTTTTACATTGGTAATGGACGATTTCAAAATAGGGAACTGTGCAGTGTGTGTTTAGTGGAAGCACTTTAGCAGCCCAAAAGAGAACAAATAGTGTGTGGGTTTTTAGCTGTATTACCTGCCTGTCACTCCCATGAACAGTACAGCATTGTTATTTTAAAACAATTTTTCTTCTTTTGTAGCTTGTGTTTTATCAAGATTTTCAATATTATAGGTTATCATAAGTATAGATGCCTCTGAAAATATGCACAAAAATCTTCTGATATGACTGACTGTAAATGTTGTTAATCTTTTTCTTATCATCACCTCCTGTAAGTATGGTTTGTAAAACTGCATCTCTAAAATACACAGTCTGTCTTACTGTTGGGTAAGAAAAGTACATTAATGCGATTTCTGCAGTAAAAGTACTGCAATTGCTATTCTTTTATTGCCGATATCT
The DNA here is from genome assembly GCF_009819655.1 of Sylvia atricapilla. Taxonomy (NCBI): domain Eukaryota; kingdom Metazoa; phylum Chordata; class Aves; order Passeriformes; family Sylviidae; genus Sylvia; species Sylvia atricapilla. The sequence goes on from NC_089146.1 coordinate 9,839,865, forward strand.
AAAATGTTTTGTAAGTGATTCAGTTGGCATAAGTACCAAACTGATATGCCATATAAATTGACATTGAGATTGCTTTTACAGCTAAGTGCTTCCCTTTGTGTTTCTTGTAGGAAACAGAGATGAAGGTACACATGCACACAAAATTTTGCATCATTTGTTTGCTGACATTTATTTTTCATCAGTGCAATCATTGCCATGGAGATGGACATAACAGTGGTCCCAAAAAGGATCGTGTACACGACCATAATGACTATCAAATCTCAAATGAATCATACTTCCAGAATGGAGGAACAGAATCTATGCCCAGTAAATTTTCAACGTTGGAAGCAGAAAATGAACAAAAGTACTACATTGAAAAGATTTTTGATCGATACGGTGAAAATGGAAGATTATCTTTTTTTGGCCTGGAAAAATTGTTAATAAGCCTTGGTTTGGGAGAGGTAAAAGTAGTGATGATAAATCATGATGATATTGGCCATGATCATGTTTCTCACTTGTATGCTTTGGAAGTACAGGAAGGAAAGCATTTTCATCCTCATAACCATGCTCACAGCCACACAGATTCAGAAAACCAGACCACGGTTGGTGTGTCTGCAAAGAGAAATCACAAATGTGAGACGGAGAGAGACGCGGCGGTGCCCTCGGTGAAGGAGGATGGCAGACATGTCCATAACCAAAGCCGCCGGCACCACCACCACCACCACTCGCGCCCGCACCGGCACGAGCACAACGGCACGCGGCACTGGCGCAACGATTCCGTCAGCCACGGCGACCACGGGGAGCAGAGCCACGAGCCCTCCACGGAGACAAACACCACGCAGGACCAGCCAGAACGGAAACAGCGGAAACAGAAGAAGAAGCAGAAGAAGATCAGCGAGACATCGGGAGACACTACGTGGGATTACGCCCCGGAGCACGATCCCGGCGATCAGTACGAGCACAACCGTGTTCACAAGCACGACCACGTCCACGACGCCTCTCACCTGCACGTGCACCACCACGAGCACGGCGGGGAGCGCTCCGCCGGCCACGGGCACCAGGATGGCAGCGTGGGCACTGCCGCCGGGCACCGCCACACCAGCAAGAGAGAGGCCTCGCACAAGCAGATCAGCGTCAGGAAACACGCGCCTCCTGCGGCACGTGCTCACAAGGATCACAGCGAGGACGAGCACAAACATGAAGAGGTGGGTGTGAAAGGGAGTGCTGCTCGGTTGACTTTCAGTGCTGTCACATAATAATTGACAGTGGCACATTTGGGACCGTGGTGTAATACAGGTAAGTGGAGTGACAGTAGTAGAGGTCACTGGCACGCACAGTTCTGAGCTTGCTTTGAGTGGTCTTTTCTGTGTGCCCATCACCCATCTCTTCTCAGAGACCTCTTGTCATGCCTGTTGATCTTTATGCATGCCTGTATGAAGTTGATTGGTAAAGCTTTCTGAGATACCCTGCGTACAGGTGAGGTTTTTCCCTTCCCAATATTCCAGAATACTGCCACCACACACACCTTTTGTGGACTTCTTTCTGAATCTGAGATCATTAATGTTTTTGAAAACTGCACACTCTTTTCCTTAAATACCTTCATCTTTTCAGCACATTTCTGATACCTTTGTCGTAAGAGATTAGGAAGCAATTGCATGTGTAGCTTCAGTAGCACTGTGCTTGGTGGAAGCTCTTCTGTTTTGTCCTTCAGCATCCATTATTTCTGCCAGCACCAAAAATCTCTTCCCCTTACAGTCAACTACAGATGCAGGACATTGTAAAGTCACAATTTTAAGCTGGAAAGATGGAGGGAGTGCCAAGTTCAATGTTTCCAACTGTATTAAAAAGTAAAACTCAAAATACAAACGGTTGCTAGGTAAACAGAAGTGCTGAAAAACCTATTTTGGATTTACATTTTTCCACTCTTCACCTGTTGCTCTTCTTTGCTTGTAATGTGTGAAGACTATGGAAACTGCTTTTCATTGACATTTACCAAAAATTTTGTAGGTGTGGGGAGATTTGCATTTGCAGTGCAGATACTTTTTACTGTTTCTTTCATAAACCACTACGATCAGTTTAAGACATGTTTTAGCCCTGGTGGAAGATTTGGACCACAGTCTCTGCTTTGTGTTCTCTAATATCCTGTATTTTCCATAAGTGAAAATAGATGTTTTTATATTTAATTTGTTTGTACAATTTGCTTGCAGTGCTTAAATGCCACACAGCTGCTACGGTACTATGGTCTGGAAGCCAGCTCTCTAATATCTCCTGAGCTCTTCGTGTACATGTGTCCTGCTCTGCTCTACCAGATTGAGAGAAGGCTTTGTATTGTACATTATGATGAACTGGAAGATCTTGCAAGAAATAAAAATGCATCAATTGAGAATAAAGATAAAACAGGTGCATCAGGTAGGTGTCTTTTTTCTTAGTGGGACTGAGGTGGTCCCTATATTTATCTCCAAGTTGGAAAGTTGTGGTGTTACTTTGGCACTAAATTTCTTAATAGATTTGATCTGGACCTATTAATTCAGGAATAGAGAACAACACTTGCATCACAGTTCATTCACTGGAAAATAAGATTTTAGGTCTTACTGGTTTTATATTTCAGCAGTGATACAGGTCTGTAGAATTGACATGCACAGTTTTGGTGATCTTAAAAAATAGACATAAGCAAGTGCAAGAAAATTTAAATTGCCATTTCTGACAGTTGCCTTTTCTGACTATTTCTCTCTAAGTACATGAGAAGTGTTCCATTAAAATCCTCTGTTGCCAGTTTTAATTTTTTGTGTGTGAACCTTGAGTAAAACTGAGTAGGCTTCTTATCACCATAGTTGTAAGTTAAAGTATTTTTACTACTGCTAAAGCAGTTACTTTAAGGGAAGAATCAGTTCTTGTGATTTCATAACTGAATATACTTTTCAAATACATGTTTGCCATTATCTTTCATAAATTGTAATAGAACTGTTGATGTTTAGTTGCATTAAAATGTTAAAAGTATAAAAAAAACTTGGGTATAATGTCAGTATTTTGAAAACAAAAGTATTGGTTATGTGAATATTGATTAGTACATAGGTGCATATTAGCATCATTAGAAATAAAGCTTGAAATAGCTGCATTCTCATAGATGTTAGTAATTGTTGGGAAGAATGCATTGCTGGTAATCTTTCTTAACAATTGCAGAGTCATTAAAATAATTAACTTCTTAGAGATTAATCTCCTCTAGTGACACATCTGCTGTCTTGTTAGCTGTTCAGAGATTGCTGTAAAGCAGATACAGTGGGTGTTTTGTACAACAGCAAATTGCTTTGTGGTGTGGTCTCAGTGTAGTAAGAGCTGACCCCTGCCTTATTACCAGGAGCATTGCTAGAGCAGCTCTTAGCATTTTCTGCCAATTAAAACGTTAAAACCCTGTACAAAACTGTCGTGTTGCACATGCTTTGAACCAGTTTAATTAGGAAGCTCCTACAGATGAGTACTTCTTTTTAAAAGATTGCATTTTATTTCTCTGTAATGAGAAAGGGAGTTCAATAATAACTCAGTTTGAAGACCTTTACTGTTTTAAGAGACTTAATTTGCAAAATTAGTGAAGCTTACTGTGAATGTTTAACATGTTTTATGGCATCTGATACCTTGAGTACAAATAACACCTTTGCCAGCTATTTGTAAAATTTTGAGTTCTAACTCATTGATTTGGCTCTCAAACAGAAACCTGCAGGTCAGCTTGATTAGATAATAATAAATCATTCTTCATAATAATTTCCTGTATTCTCTTGTATTAATTACAGCAAGGTTTCAGTTGATATAATAATAATTGTTCCTTCTTATGTAAGGAAGCAAATCAAAAAATACCAGATCCTAATGGGAATACAAGGATTGTGGGAGGTGTAGGGCAAATGTCAGTTATAGAGTAACTTAACCAATAGGTTGTAGGACTGTACTGAAATGAAAGCCTGTGCCCACCTGAGATAGTAGAAACATTTTTAGATAGAAGTCAGTACTCATCAAAGTTAGGAGGATGCAGTCACTTTTAAACAGGAGCTTTTCTGTGCTTTACTTTTGTTTTAGTTAAAGCTTTCAAACAATCTTAAGAGGCCAGTGTTGCTTCTGTTCATTGATAGCAACCTGTGAGGTTTCCATTTCCTCTGCTGCTGTGGTTTTCTAAAGCAAAACAATTTAATTAACTGATGGCCAAAGGCTTATGAAGCCATGTTGGGTTTTCTTCCTGTAATTTCCAGTGAGTTCTGTGACATCTTGTAATGGAGATTTTCAAGGGCTTATCCATGGAACTGATCTTTCACAGTGTACCTGCTGGAAGAGGGGCCACTGTCACCACTGGGGCCCCTAAGTAACTGAGAAGGAAGGGCATACCCTGCTGTGAATGAAGCCAGTCAAGGCACACGAGTAAACAGGGAGCGTTTTGTTTTAAAGATGGAGCTCAGAGCTGTTGATAGGAGTAACTCAGATACAAGTTGTAATTCTGCCTGTGCAGATGCCAGTGCTCCCCGGAGCTCGATCTGAGTGGGGCACACATTCCACATTCTAATCTCATGTGCCTTATCTTAATCATGATGCCGTGTTTAGGTCCTGTATCACCCATAGGAGTATTCCAACACCTCAGAGGTGTATCTGCCAAACCTGCTGTGATAGGTGAACCTTAAGCCTTTCCATTTTTCTCCATGTAAGGCTGTTGATCATCTCATCGGGCACTTAACACTGGAGTGTGTCCATCTTGGGGGGCAGTGTCCTGCCCAACGGCTGTGTCATTTTTATCAGGGCTGCGTGTGCATGCTTGATTGAGCATTGAGGGACAGCTCCAGTATGCTGCTGGGTTTTCAGCAGAGCCTGTCAGTCCAGGCTACGTGGCTGAAGTGCTCTGGGGATCAGTCAAGGCTGTGGCAGAATTTTGGTCATCGGGGTCCTGCCTCAGCTTTGGACCTACTTTTGCCTTCCTGTTTTCCAACCTCAGTTTTTGATTTCCTCATCTGACTGCAGACTTTGCGTCATCACCAATTCTCTTTTTCTCTGGTCTCAGTACTCATGTCTGTCAGTGCACACCTCAAACTGTCTAAAGCTTTTCCCAGTCATTTTCTCCCAGGGGTTGTGGTCTTCTACCCCCTTGCATTTCAGTTGGATTGTTGCCTTTTATGCAGTGTTGTGGAATGACAGCCACAGACTTAGTAAGAATGAATATCCCAAAATAAAATGTAAAGCAGCAGATGTTGTGAGCTTTGGTGTTGAACCAGGCCAAAGCCTGAAGCAGCCACATTTCTGTTGGCAAAGCTGTGTAAATCTGCTCCATAGTGGGTTTGGTACACGTAGAATTCTTCGGGTGTTTCTCACTCACGTTGACACTGAGCAGCTTCAACATATTTGTTCCTCGTTTCTTCTCCTCTCACCCATACCCTGCCCCATTTTCCAAGATGTTTTCCCCTCCTTGTGGACCCTCACAGATGCAAGGAAAGTCAGATTATGCTCTGAAATGTGGAAACGTTAATGATTCTGAGTCGGGAGTTGTAACTTACATCAAAGTTGGTAAATTGTGGTAGACATTTTCGATTAAAAGTGGAGCTAGGAAAACCCCTGTGGAAGAAAATCAAATCCTTTGTGCTAAAACTTAAAATATTTTATTAGAGTGAGATGCTGACTGAAAGAGCCATGTCTCTCCATTTATAGGATCTGTTTCTTCTGCAGTTCCTTCTTTTCAGTGTCATGTAGAAATTTTCACATCTTCCCTCATTAATAGGAATAAGTTGGGTGTACCACGTCCCATTATCACTTCTCCTAATGGCAAGAGTAGAGATTGTCAGAAAAAATAAATGGTGCTATTTGGTGGTAGCAAATTGCATTCAGCTTTTCAAACTCTTATTGTAGCATTTGATTTTAGAGTTCCTTTGCCAGAGGTTGAGTCTTCTCATGAATAAATTTGTGTTTGAGAGCACCAGGTGAAATAAATAGTGCCAGACTAAACATGCAACTCCAAATGGGGAGAAATACCGAATCCAGGAAAATTTTGCATCAGAACCTTATTAAAAACAACTGTTACGTAACACATTAGTGCTTGTAGAGCCTTAGTGAGTTAAGTACCAGAGATGGTTTTGTTCCAGTATGAAACCTTTTGCTTTTTGTTTCATGAAGGGCTACAAAGCTAAGCGTGGAATTAACAATCAGGAAAAATTGCTGGACTCCTTTTAGCTAATTGTCTTCAGATGTCTCACTCTATTATACTGTGCTGTGAATAAGTCTATGTATTTTGGGGTTTGCTGTGGACTTCAGTGCTGCCTTTATATTTTTCAACACTTTTTGAATGAACAGTCACACAACTTAGGTTAAAGGAAAGTCACCTTCTTAAGAAATAGTTGAAAGTCATTAATCAGCCTTAAAAGTTTTCCAGGTGTTGTTCTGATAACCTTTCTGTGTTCATTTCTTCCCACAGCCTGGTTTTGTGGTATCATCTCTATCACCGTCATTAGCCTGCTTTCCTTGCTAGGTGTGATCTTGGTTCCCATCATTAACCAATGGTGCTTCAAATTTCTTCTAACTTTCTTGGTAGCTCTGGCTGTAGGAACAATGAGTGGAGATGCACTGCTCCATCTCTTGCCACATGTAAGTACAGTCTCCTTACCTTTTATTCTTAATTGTAAATGAGTCTGTAAATTTTCGAGGAATTGTTTGATACTGTCAATAAAGAAATGTTCAGTGATGCACCTGTAGATTGACTTGACTGTGAGGGACACCAGCACTGCTGGAGACTTTCTGCCTTTCTGCTGACAGAAAGGAAGGAAATGTGTTTCCCTAAAAAAAGAGGTGGGGAGAAGTAGTTGAGTACTCACTATTGAACTGATGTCACGCTATTGTAAAAACTCACGAGCCCAACAAGAGTATTTCAAAATTGGCAGTATTGCTGTCTCTTGTTTACTGATAGTTGTGTATCAGTACCACCTTAAAGTGTTTCCTGGGGATTAACCTGCCTGGTTACTAGATTTGAGGGAGAAAGTAACCTCTAAGGTACTGAATCAAGCAATTGCCCAGGGAAGGTAAGCAGCTTTTAATTCATGATAGTGTACTGTAATTCTTAAAGGGGAAATGTTTTCTAAAATTTTGCTACCTCAGTTGTTTAGCACAAAGACTAATATTTACATGTTTTCTTTGTATAATTCTAATGCACATTTTTGGCCATGGTTTTAGGGTTGTTTTAAGTTCATATTTCAGATCAGAATTAAGGCTGTAATTGACTGTAATAGTTTAAAAAGTCATATGGCTTGGTTGCTAATGGGAGTGTAAGAGTGGTAATTCCTTGTGACATTTCTGAGCGTTAGTCACATCTCCAGCATCGTGAGAGAAAAGCTGAAGCCACATTATCTACCCCCTCCAAAAAAAAAAAAAATCCCAGAGGAATTTTTTTTGCTGATTAGGGTAAGGAATAATCTGTTGAAAAACTTTGGTGGCACAATGCGTTAGCGTGAGGCAAAGCCAAGAAACGGCGGGGGTTCACGTTATTTTTTGTGGCCCATGCCCTTGCAGTGTCCTGGTTGCCCCAGTGGTGTCCCTGTTGTCTCTCCCCGCAGTCCCACGGAGGCCACAACCACAGCCACCACCACGGGCAGGGGCACGTGCACGAGCACAGGCGCTCCCACCGGCACGGCCACGCGCACGCCGCGCACGCCGAGGGCTTCCTGCAGGAGAACGACCCCGTGCTCAAAGGGCTCCTGGCACTCGGAGGCATTTACGTTCTCTTCATCATTGAGCACTGTATAAGAATGTACAAACATTACAATAAACAAAAGGTAGGTACTGAAATTGTTTGCTGTTGAAAAAAGCGGTACCTAAAGCTACGTGCCGAGGAGTTGTTTTTACTCTATGAACATGCACTGCTGCTGCTCTGTGTTCTGTCTGATGTTATGTGAGGGATCCCTTTCCTAAAGAAATCGCTTTTCTCGACAAGGTAATTTGGGAAAACAGTGTAGAAATGTGATGGAGGAAGCTGCAGCTTTCTGAATGCTACATTTGGAGGCAGATCTAAGTAAAAGAGTTTGCAGCTCTTCCTCTAAAGCACCCTGGGTTTTTTTGCAAAACCAGGAGAAAGCATTCTGCAAGAAAGATCTGGTTATAGACCCAGCAATTGTCAGACAATTGATAAGCAATTTAGTAGTTTGCTCTTATCCAACAATGCCAGTGTAACAGAGGTATCCAGGTTTTCCACATCAGAAAAATGCTAAAATTTTCAGACCTCCTGCTTTCTATAAATTGCCAGTCAAATTTTAACTTGTGTCTGAAAAAATGACTGGATTTTTAGTGCTGGGGACATTCTGTATTTATGATGGGGGTCTAAAAGGAGAGCAAGTACTCTGGGGAGTGTGAGTGTGCGTGGAAATTCAATTTTAGCCTTTGCCTTTGTCATTCAACTTTGAGGAGAAATTTTTTTTGGTGAAACTCCAACTTGCTTCTCCCAAAATTACTGTGAAAACTTTTCAGCTTCTCTATTTTCATATCAGACTTGCTCCTGAGCTGGACAGGCAGCAGAAGATTCTCTGTGTCAGAGGGAGCATTTCTTAGATCTTCTGATAAAAGGATGAAAACTGTTACATCGGGCATATCTTCTTTGAGATTAATTAAATAATTAAATCCCCTAGGCTGCTTTGGCAAATCCTTGGGGTCTGCTGTATGGGCTGCAGATAGAGAAAAGCTTGCTGCTTTCTTAAAGGGAAATACTAGGAAGTTACAGAAATATAAAATAAAAAAACAAGGTTGAACAAATTAGAGGAGTTATTCTTGCTGCATGTGTGATTTCTTGAAAAAATCTAATAGCCACATGGAGATACTTCTGGGATGTGAGAGCAGTCCTTGTCAGAATATCCCCTCTAAAGTAAAATGAATGTCTGTGTGTGTGTTTGGGAGTGAGATTCCATGGTAAGTGGCTAAGAACTCCTGCTGGGATAGGGATTGTTGCTGAGCCTTGTAAAGATCAATATTCTGAAGTAGCATATTTCTGTCATACATAAGAGAGAGTAGTTGGTCTATTTAGAAGAGATTTTTAGACAGCATTTCAGTTCCTGTTATTTCCATCAATGTCCTTTTACAAACCAGATGTTACCTGTTCTCTGTTGCAGAGTAAGCAGAAATGGTGCAAAAAACCCCAGACTGAAGAATCACCAATTGGAAGGAAACTTTCTGATCACAAATTAAACAACAGACCAGATGCTGACTGGCTTCAGCTGAAACCCCTTGCAGGTAGGCAGTTACTGTGAGAATTCTCTCTGACTGGGAGATCCAAAGCAGGAGCAGGTTACTGGGGCATGGTGTGTAGCATGTAACCTCTTGTACAGTTTTGCTGCTATTATGCAAATCATTGTTAATAAGACTTAATAGGCTTTTCCCTATTAAATCTTTTTTATTTTGTTTTCCTTAGATCTGAGCACTGAACTTTTCCTAATGTGCCATAGAGATGGTTCTCAGCCTTCTGAAACAGTCATGTTTTGGGTGGTTGTGGGTCTGTCTTTGTTTGTTTGTTTGTTTTAAGTGTGTGTTTTGTGTCTGAGTATCTCAGCCCAGGCGAAAATTAGATCAAAAATGAACACCCACACAGTGAATGGGGATATCTGTTCCACTTTGAAGATTCCAGCATCTGACCAGTTACAGATAAACAAAATCTGTTCTTTCCATAAGTACAGCCAAGTATCCTGAATATTTCTCAGGTATCCAAAACAATTTCTGGACGCTGTTCCTTCATGACAGCCTGTGAATGCTCATGCTGTGTGTACCCAGAAGAAATGCTCTATCCCTCTTGTCACAGGGGGAGAGAAAGGCAGAGGCTTTGCTTCATAACCTTCCAATTCTGTTGCCTGCATGGCTGCAGAATTAATTCGTTGATGAAGAACCTATACAAATTTGTTTATTGCAAATTAGGTTTATTAAATGTGATTGGTTTGTAGAAGGGAGAGTTAGGACTGCAGCCTTCCTCACTCAGACAATATCAAATGGGATTTGGGGCACTGACACAGAACATGGGAAGTCTTTCAGCAGTGCAGGGGTTGGAACATATATTTGAAATGTCCGCATGACAGTGGAGCTGAGCTGTGACCTGCATGGGCATGTGCAGGCAGAGCCAGGTAGGGTTTCCTGAGCCGTTCAGATCCCAGCTACAGCTCTAAGACATTATCATCATCCTGGCAGCTCTTCTTTGCCAGTGTTGAACCATAAACGTTGTTAGTAGCGAAATGGCAGGCACGAGTGCAGGCTGGGCTAAAACTGGCTTCGAGTGCTATGGATGCAGTGCTGCTGCCTTGTAGTGGAGACTTCTTTACATTGTACATATTGCAAATTTGTGAAAAAATGTCTCAATGACAGACTTTGTTTTTGGATTGAATGCTGACAGCAAAGTTACTAGACTGGGATATGTTAAAATCCTTGTTTTGCTTTCCCAGAGCAGTTACCCTTAGCTCAGGGGTGCAGTGGTTAAACAGAAATTGACTCAGTGTCTCTCCCAAATGGTTCGATGCAGGAGCAGATGACTCGGTTTTGTCTGAAGATCGTCTGAATGAAACTGAACTGACTGACTTGGATGGGCAGCTGGAGCCCCCTGCCAAAAACTTCCTGTCTGTAGAAGAGGACAACCACCTGCACCACTCCCACAACGACGTCTCCCACACCGCCCAAGAGCACGAGCTGCACGATTCCGAGTATGACAGCCATGGCGAAGATAAAATGATAGCTAGAAAACACAGTCACCACTGGCATCACAAACATTCCCATCATTCCCATGGCCACTGTCATTCTGGAAAAGACCTGAAAGATACTGGGATAGCTAATATTGCTTGGATGGTAATTATGGGAGATGGCATTCACAACTTTAGTGATGGCTTAGCAATCGGTAAGCAAAAGCACTGAGTGTTTCTCAACAGTTTCTCCTTACCTTTAGTAACTCTGCTAATATTTGACTTATCAGTGATCACAGGTAAGGCTTCCAGTTAGCACCTGTGGTTACTGCTATTGCTCAGTCTCCTGCAGAGCAGAAATTAAAAGGCTGCCAACTGTAATAGTTTCCCTTTTGTCAATATTCTGTGCTACTTCCACTAAAATTATTGTATCAGTAGCAGTGACAGTGACAATCTCTGCCAAGGAGAGACTGGTGCAGACAAACCTTGGGATTTATGGAGCACAGTAACCCACATTTCTTGTTTGGGTCTCAGTTGCCTTAAAATTATAAATAAATGCTTTTCAGTCTTACTTAGGATGTTATTTACTAACAATAATAGTAATACAATTTCTCTTCTTGTTAATATGTAGAATTACACAGTATTGGAAATAAAAATACGCTGTGAATCAGGTTACAAGAATCATATTTTTTAAGTATTACTTAGGATCATTTAATTTTTGTTTAAGCAAAATATCATTCTGACTCATGGTCAGTATAGATTTCTTTCTAGCCAAGTGCAGAAGAAATTGAAGTACCGAACAGATTTTATTAGATTTTTATTAAGTCAACTGGGAGTCACACAGTGCTCTAAATGCAATTTGAATTGTAAAGTGTATTAATTCGGATATACAAGTCAGTGTGATGGTGAGAGGACTGAAGTACACACTTTTGATTTTTTACTAAGGTAGCTGCTTAAGAGTAAGAGCACTCAGGGTTCTAACTAATGGCAGAAGGGACAGCCCCATTTTGAAGGATGGGTTATAAGCATTTGTCAGGGGCACTGGTTAACGATGGAATCTACTGCAGTTCCTCCACTTTCTTCTGACAACTTGTAAAGAAACTAAAGTCCTTAAAAATTAACTTGTTGTTTCATTTTCACATTAAACAGGTAAGACATTTAGACAATGGCTTCTATGGCCAAAAACAGTTGCCACACCTTCTGTTAAGAACTTCACAGTATTGAAACCCCATTTCTAAATGTCTCTGGGTCAAGTCCAAACAGCCGAATCTCTGGTAAAACATACATTTTAGAAAAGTATGCTCATCTTTTTAATATATCAAGCTATGAGGAATCCAGAGGAAAGTTAAATTTCCTCTCTGCCTTCAGATTGTGTTTCTTCTTTCTGCTTTATGCTGCCTGTTTCGACTGCTCACTGCAGGCTGTTTTTGTGCTTCTCTCTGCTACAGTACAAAAATTTAATACCAGTTTTCTCATCTCAGAATTATTTAAGGTATGAACTTAAAGTTGATTGAATTCAGTTAGCTTATGCAAAAGTACTGAAAGATATATTAGTTTGGATTTCTAAGCTGGAAAGGAGAGAGCTGGACTCTTGCTCATGTGCATTTCTAACTGTCCTCATGTACTTGAGAGTTCCTTAAAGTGTAAAAGTGGTGCTATTTATTAGCTTGTTGCCTTTATGTCTCATTTTTGGCTAGCTGTATTCTCTCCAGGGTTTGTCTTTGAGTAATAAAGCATGCAGTGGTAATGCACATCTAGGGTCTTCCAGTATTTCCCATTAATGTACAGACAAGACACAGACAGCCTGAAAAATAATAGTTTGCATTCTAACAGAAGGGTGTCAGCTCTGCAAAGTCAATTGATTTTCTGACCTGAAAATAGTGAAATATCACTTTAATTTTTTTCTTTTTTTTTTTTGTTTTCTAGGAGCAGCTTTTAGTGCTGGACTGACAGGGGGAATTAGTACATCTATAGCAGTATTTTGTCACGAGCTTCCCCATGAATTAGGTAACTAAGTGTAGAAACTGTGCTCCATCTGTACAAAATCCTTATCTAAAAGCTATTGTGATACTGTGATAAGCACAATGCAGTGCAGAAGCTGCAGAGGTGACCAGAACTTCAGAGGGTGAGACAGAAATATTGCTTCAGAGCAGGTACTGCTACAGGGTTATATTGGTAGTGTCTAGTGACAGCACTTCTGTGAAGCTTTTTGAGCATGTTTTAGAAAGGTTCTTAGGAGCATACATTTTACAGAGCTCTGCATTTTATAGAGTTTCACACTACTCTGTGTGGCATTGTCTTACACAAAGTCACATAAGTAAACACAGGTTTATGTGAGTAAAATTCCGTGTGGGATCTTCAGAAGAGGCTTTGTTCCAGTTGTGCCAAGCTCAGCAGGTGTGGCCATTTAGGGTAAAGCCTGTAGGCACTGTTGCCAGTGCCATTGATTCTTCCCCCCTAACTGAAGCATTTCTTCTGGAGGTAGCTAGCCATGGTGAAACCTGTTGTTTTCACATTACATGAAAATTTACTGCACCCTGAGAGTTCAAAAAGAGCAGCCAGAGAGAGGAGGAATGTTCTGGTTTTCCACTGATGTGAAGTTGTGCTAGATTGAGCTTTGTCTGTACTCAGAGCTTGCTCAGTTAAAGAGCTGCTGGCTCTGATCAAAAGTGAGGTAAAACAAGTACTTCAAAAGCCTTAGAGGTGATGAGGGGAAGCATTTTATATAGGTAGCTCCTGAGCTGTAGGTAATTCGTGGGCACAGGTATAGAGCAGATGTTCATGGTTTGACACCTGTGCTATGCAATCATTAGTTCAGTGAAGCTGCTGCAGTATATAAAGGATTGCAATGTGTATTACAGTGCTTAGAACCTGGCAGCATAGCATGATGAAATTAAACTTGTATGAAGGGTGAGTAGTTTATACCTATTTTTTGATTTTTTAAAAATTTTGATATGTTGATCCTAATTTTTGGATTCTAGATTAGGCAAATAATTTCAGGCATGTGTGATATAAGAATATTATCTTTATTACCCTCATGTCATCTTACACTTCTCACAATCACAAGAATTCAGTTTGAATGGAGTAAAACTATTAGAGCTGATTACAACACTGAAGTCGAGATTTTTATAGAATACCTACTTTTAGCACTTAATTTAGCAGAACTGTCCTGAATTCAGAATAAAACACATTAACCAGGCATGTCTTCAACCAGAAAACTGATTCAGTGTGGATATGAAGTCATTCTTTGTGAATATAACTCTCCCTAGTGCTCAAATTCAAATTCATTGTCACCTTCTGGGGGGACAGCTGCCTCATTATCCTCTTCCTGGATTTGCATAATGAGATGTGTATAGCTAAGAGGAATTTTCACAGGTACTGATCCAAACTGAGCCTCTGGTTTTATGTGCCATGAAGAGCTTCTGAGAAAGATGAGTGTGTGCACACAGGTGTATTCTCTGTGGGAAGAGCAGACCTAGACTGTTCCATTCAGCCTTCACAATTAATCACTGCTGCCTTTCTGACAATCAGCATGATGAACGGGCACCTTTAAATCATGTTTTAATCAAGGGATGGCTGTGCAGAAGTACAGTTCTTCCAAGGTAGTCAGTCCTGTGGTTCACGAGCCCCTACAGTATGGGAAATAGTAAAGGTAACAAGACTTTCAGAAGCTGTGAAAGCAGGCCTCAGAAACAGAAAGAGCAGAGAATTTAGAGCTAGCTGCAGCTGCCAAGCCTGAGAGAAGAAAAGAGACAATGATACAGTAAGGTGGGACAGGAGACGGTAGTTTGAGTTCTTATGTTTGGCTAAGATAGACCTTTAGACTGCAGAAAAATACGCTTAGCAAGATAGTAGAAGGTTTCAAGCTTTACAATGGAGTATTGTTTATTGTTAATAGAAAGCATACAAGCGAGCATTGTTTGAAGCAGGTGTACGTGTGCTTTTAGTGATTGGCTAGAACAATTGTGTGTAAGCTTTAGCAGTATGCCATTGGCTAGAAAACTTTTAAAATGCCCTGTAACAAAGAGGTCTTTGGCTGCTGCTGGCCAGACGTGAGCTGTTGGCATCTTTCAGTTGTGTCACCCTGCTCTGAGGCTGATGTGGCAGTAGAGCTCAGGGAGTGTATCCCAGCAGTCCTGTCTGTTAGTGGCACGCATGAACGCCCTTTGCCGAGGTGGGTTTGTGTGGCTGCTGACACCGTTGTCCCCGCAGGTGACTTTGCGGTGCTGCTGAAGGCGGGCATGACGGTGAAGCAGGCCATCGTGTACAACCTGCTGTCGGCCATGATGGCCTACATCGGCATGCTCATCGGCACGGCCGTGGGCCAGTACGCCAACAACATCACGCTCTGGATCTTCGCCGTCACCGCCGGCATGTTCCTCTACGTGGCCCTGGTCGACATGGTACGCCTGCCCGAGGCTCTGCTGCTCGCGGTTATTCTTCACCGGGGTTTCATTGCCATACGCTCAGTTCTGGAAAGCTCACTCTGAAAACTTACTGTGAGCAGCTGGTAACCCAGAGCTGCTGTGGGGAGTAGCTTTTAAAAAAATCACCTGGTGGAAAAACGCTGCTGCTTCAAGAACACACACAGGTGCATTATCCTTAGTGTGTGTGCGCCATAGATCAGACCCTTCGGGCAGCAGTACTGCTGGGCACGTTACCTGCCCATATTCGGTCCTAATTTTTCTCCTCTAACCTATTTCAGATCTTTATTTAAGCAAGGCAGTTTTCTCACTTCTTGTCTTTGCCAGCCCAAAGGTGATGAGATCATTTTTCATTTTGGGGGTACTTTGTAATGCTCTCCACTTCATTATGGAAACCTTAATCTGTAAATATACTGTTGTTATACAGTCACTCTAATCTATTCATAGGTGAATAAGTACTTCTCAAGGCCTGCTAAATAGAATGTCTGGGTAGAGTGATCCTTCTTGTAATTTTAGGTGTTCTGTAGTAGCCTATAATGCCTGAAATATCACTTCCTGGTAAACTCTGTGTCTGAAATTTATTTCCTGCCCTTTGACTGAAGATATCATAGATAAAGGAAGGCTGTATGTTCTTTCCTTCATTCCTTTTTCTTTCCCTCCGCCATCACAGTAGTAACCAAATAGTGAAACTCCCATGGTCTGACTGAACAGCAGGAAAGCTTTTGCAAGAGACACTTGAAACTGAACCAGAGTTCTGTCTTGGTGTTTGCATAATCAGCCTCCTTCTCAAAGACCCCATTACCTGAATATAAGAATGGATTTTAGTTCTTCCCTAGCTGTGAGCAGAAGTTCACAGAGGTGCTGTTTTCTATCCATTCCTTACACCAGCCCATTGAGAATGAGCCTTTTGCTATTTTTGCATCTGACTATCCTGAAGTTTGTCTAATTATGTGGATTTCAGTGATAAGGATATTCCTCTCCAGTACAACCCAAACTCAAGTGTTGTGAAAACCTCCAGGTTTTCCTTGTTCTTCCATGAAATTTCATTTGCTAGTAACTTAGAAGACTAATTGTAATATCCTTCTTCCTGTTTTGGTTTGAAGGGGTACATTGAATAGTACTATTTGAATAATTTCATCTTACTGGGAAGCAAATTGATCTGTTGCAGGTTTTGTTCCTTTTATCTCCAGCACCGTAAGCTTTCAACTTCTAAAGGGTGGATTTTTTTTTAATTGATAGGATCATTCTCTATATGGTCCCAGGATCATTCTTTATATGGTCCCTGGATCATTCTTTATATGGTCCCTGCAATTGGGCACATCAGTAGCCAATAAAGCAAGAAGTTTAGTCATATTTAGATGTGCTGTCAGAGTAAATATCCAGAGTGTTAAAGCCCATTGCAGTAATTTTAAGGTGAAGCCCTTTATTCTTTATGACTTAACAGCACTTTGTAATATAGAGTAGTGCTTGCTGTAGAGCTGCCTGGTCTAGTATATATGTGATAAGCATTTAAACATTTTTCACACCAACTAGAAAGGCTTTTTGAGGGATTGGGGGAGGGGAGTTGTTGCGTTTTTTTTAATTATTTTTAAATACTCATTGGGTCAAATTAATTATCAGGTCTATGTGTCTTTTAGAAGTACAGTAATAGAAGACAAGATGGGAAATACATTTGGGGTTTTAGCAGCTTTGATGTCCTTGTCTGTTGGGCAGTATTCAAGTTCTTGGAATAAAAACTGTCCTAGCTGATCTAATGAAGAACAGTAGTTTCCATTTTCTTCTGTACCATCCTTTTCTTTGCTAAGTGAATCTTGAAGGAATTCCTGTAACAGACTTAAAGATCACAAATCCCTCAGACACTTGTTCAATCACCAAAGACTTTGCCCACTGTAACAAACTGCAAAGAAGCAACTGCTCCTCTGCCACCACGCAATCCCACCCACGGAGTACAGTCCTGACTTAAGGCAAGGTTAAGATGGGACTGTTGTCCAGTTACCTCAGGCCTAAGGAGAAGTAAACAAAGCTGGGGAGAAGAGTGTATCCATAAGGCAAAGCAGCTCTGCTGAAAACGAGCTCTGGCTGGGCCCAGCAGGGGGAGGCCACAGCCACTCAGAGGAAGAGGGAGACTGGGCTGGGACTAATTAGCACTGGAATTGAGGGAGTCATTTAAGCAGTAGAATAAGAGAATTGCTAGCCAGTGAGCATCGAGGCTTTTTCTGCTAAAATGTGTAAAGGGTCAGAAGTTTTGAGTGACCTCAGGACAGCCACCCTGGAGAAGCCAGGGTGAAGAGGACCAGGGGTACACCAGCTGGATCCATTGGTGGTGACTATCTTCTGATTCACTTTTCTCTCTCTTTCTTTCTCTCCCTCCTCTCTCTTTCCTATTTCTTTTTCTCTCTGCCTCATATTTGCTGTTAAATAAAATCCTGACTCTTGACTTTAGAGTATGGTCTCATTTGCAGCTTAATTCAGGCAGAAAGCATCTCTCAGTAACCAGATCTTAACATTTACCTCCTGCTTGAATTAATGTCACTGTAAATATTTTACTTCTATGTGAATGTTTTATGTTCTATGTGAACGACTTTGTAAAATGCAAAATTTTATTTTGACACTTCAAAGAGCACTACTATTAGTTGATTTTGACAATATTCTGAATTTTCCTCATAGGTGAGCAATATTCAGAATGTCCAGAACTTTCATAAGTTCTTAGTCTGCACATAAAATTTCTCTTGACTTGCTTGTAGCTATCATTCCCATATTTAAAAGGGATGTGTGTGTGAGTATGTGTGAGCGTCTCACATGACAAGTGAATGGCTAAGTTAATCAAAGTCATGTGTTTATTTGAGCATGACTTGAATTCTTTTAAAATTAAAAGAGCAAAACTATGTGCCCTATCTTGAGGAACTTAATCTTCAATTACATGGATGATCCGGTGAAAGTTCAAGGAAAGGCATTTTTAGTTTGTTTTGTAAATACATCAAGTGATCATGTTTTTATTGAATGTAGTTGTTTGGTAGAGTTTAAGCTGTGTCTTAGTGTATTGGTTTTATATCTGAACCATGCAGTGTTTATCCTTGCCCATATCATCTTGTAAACTTGTCCATGTATAAATGGAATAGAGGTGAAATAACTTCCTGAATGGTTTTGTATCTTGTAGCTTCCAGAAATGCTTCATGGAGATGGAGATAATGAAGAGCATGGTTACTGTCCTGTGGGGCAGTTTATTCTTCAGAATCTAGGCCTGCTTCTTGGATTTGCCATCATGCTGGTGATTGCCCTCTATGAAGACAAAATTGTGCTTGACATCCAGTTTTGACCTGATGCTGGTAATCACTGTGGTTCCAATCTGTTGCTGTCTGGCTTTGAGTCTGCACTGTGTGGCTGCATGCACACTGCTCAGAGGACACGTGGTGCTTGCACTGCTTACACTGGGACAGGAGATTCCTTCCTGCCTAGAGTAGCTTCTGCTTTTCTCTAATCCCTTCAGATGAGCTCACCCAACACAAGTCCTAAACTCGAGTGAGCGACGTTTAGCAAACCCTAAATCTGAGAAACAATGGCCATGGTCAGGGTGCTGTATAGGGATCACTGCTTGCTTAAGAAAGGAAAAGTACAGGGAAAAATCTTCTCATTTGGGAAAATACCTTTCCATTAGTGCACTTGGACAGAACCCAGATGTTACAGCTGAAACACACACCTGTGCAAGGAACACAAGGAAACGTTTAGTGCCACCTGAGTCTCGAGTAGTGCATAGCTGTCTCTATGTATAGACACTGTGTATGGATCTCTGTAGACACAGACCTGTGCACATGTACGTGTGTGTGTGCACCTCTGTGTATATACACGTGTTAATCCTGTGCTGATTTTTCTGCATAGTGGTGACTTGAGGTATTCAGTCTTACAGCAGGACATGACTGGAAACCACTGTGCTGGCTTAAATTTTTAAAAAGAAAGCCCAAGCCTAAACACTGTTTAAATTCTTACAAGCTGTGTTAAGCTGCACTCCATCATTGCAAAGCTCCTGTGTAAGAAGGCAGGCTGTTGCCATGTACTCTGCAAAATGTAGCTTCTGTCAAGGGTCAGTTTGATGATGTTTTCCCCCAACTGAGATTTATTTGATGTTTGTTCCTTGATATTAGTAGGAAAACGCAAAATGCAGTAGAATTAGTGTTAGCTTGGGGAAATCCCTGACCTTGGAGTTATTGAGCTGTTTCTGGTTCTTTCTTACAGACGCTAAACATGTATTGTGTGCCACTTGCAGCATAAACTACTGAAGAATTGTGGCTGTGAATTTGTGCAAACACTTTTAACAAGAGAATCCATGCAGGAATTTCTCCATTTTTTAAAACGATTATTTTGGACTGTTTTCTTCTCTTCATGTTAAACCAAGGTGCAAGATGCTAGTTCCTGAAGCTGGACACAAGGGTTAAATTATGCTCTGTGTATGTTGTACTGGTAGGGTATTTACAATACTGTAACAGCGCATCAAATCTGTTCCTACAATGCCTTGATACCAGACATTGTGACACCAGCCATTTCTGGCAGTAAAGAATATGTAAGACGATTTCTACTTCCAGTATAAAGGAGTTCATTTCTATGATATTTTTTTACAATTTTGGTATTTAAATTAGATTATTAAAAAGCAGATGTGGTAGAACCATGGTATGTGTCATTTAGAAGAATAGACTGAAAATTTGGGCCTTAACTTGCTGGGACCAGCTGTCCTAGATCAGATTGTGCTGACAGGCATTTATTGCCAGACATGAGTTAGTTCTTCTTGTACCCATCTCCTTAAAAAAAAAAAAATTGAATTGTGCGTTTGTGGGGAGTGCAAGTTGATTCTGTAGTACCAGTCCTAAGCATGGTAGTAGGGTTTTTTTAAAAAAAATCCAGTTTGTCTCTCTTCTGTGTATGCCAGGTAAAAGCTGTACTTTGACTATGTGCCGTGAGTTTTAAAGTTCCGGTCTGCTTGGTGCCAGTGTAGCTGCTACAAACACTAACCCTAACGCCTTGAAAGAGCCAGTGGGTATCTGCATTCCATTTCAACTTCCTGTGTTTCCTGTGGCCCTTTACGTCGGAAGCTTCATTGGTCAGTTTAGCTTTTACTGAGAGCAGCTCATGTGTTTTAAAGGTATCAGTTGGTTGCCAGTATTTCTTCCTAATGCAGTATCAGGAGACAGTATTAAGGGTCATTTCAAAGAAGGGTGCAGTTTCTTCAGTGAAGAAGCCAAAAGCCCAGAGTTCAGGCACGCAGCCATTTGATGTTCTGAACTCAGGTTTTCTTTTTTCCTCTTTAAACGTGTTTACTGTAGAACCCTAATTAGCAAACACACAGTTGTTAGCTTCAGATTGCTGAATTTCTGCAGTGTAAAACTCCTGGATGACATTTTTGCATAGTGCCCATGTGAGGTCAATGAGACAAAACTTCCTGGATACCTTCTGAAGATCTGAGTTTAAACAATCTGTTTCTTTTGTATTGAACTGACTGACTTAAGTTTTTTTTCTTTTCTGTTAATTCTGAAATATAAGGGGGTCATTATGCAGATGAATTGATGTTTTTGTCAAATCATTTTTTAAGGTTTATTTCTCTTAATTGTTTTCAAATGAAGATTTCTGTATTTCCAGTAGTGTATATTTACTGTTGTATTAGTTGGAATGTGGTTATAGCTCAATACACTGCCTCTGTGGGAAAATAGTTAACTTCCTTCCAAGACCATCTTCAGACAAGGGAAAAACATGGTCGTTGAAGGTAGGTACTGTATTTTTCATGGAATATAGATTGTTTACTTTTATTTTCTAGTATTTATTGCAAATGTAACAGAGCAGTGTAACAGCTGTGACTTCTCTATGTCTCCACCGTATTGAATTCCAGAAAATTCTAATGTACACTTTTGAGTCATGTTCCAGACAATCTGAATTCCACTACATTTCTATTTGGCTTCAACATTCCATTTTGCTTGAATCCAGAGTCTCATTTAACTTGTATTTGTTGGAGGGCGTAAATGTTACTTGTATATTACAATGCTGTCACTGTGTGACATCCCATATGAATTCTGATGTAAATCACATTGCACTCAATCTGCTGTGATTATGCTTAGAAAATGTTGTAGTTGCTAGATGCAGTGTGATTATTTTTTTTATTATTTTTTTTCTTTCCTCTCCCCATTAACAACTGAGTCTATGGTTTAAAATGTGATAATGGTCCAATAAGATAACTTGCTGAGCTATTTTTTTTTGTTATAACTAAATCATTTTTTAAAAATTTTATAAAGCTGGAAATTATCAAATGCTGTTTTGTTCATTGTCAACAGTGTTGTGTTCATTTTATGTATGTTCCTTATACATAAGGAGCCTTCAGAAAATAAAAAAAAATATTCAAGGAGCAGATACTTTTGTTGAGTTTTTTAAGGTTGGATTACTTTTGTGTTTCAGTATTCCTTTCAGTTCAGCAGACATCACTACAAGCCCTAAAAGAAATTCTGAAAAGGAAGGTGTCAAAATACTTTGCTTAATAACAGGATTGCTTAAACAATGAAAAACTAACATAAATGCTCTGTCCAACAGATGTTGCAAACTTCTAGATCAGTCAGGTAGGAGCAATACTGAAAGCAGGAATAGTGGATGGGGGATTCCATGGAAAGTTACTGTGATCTCCTGGCTGATCCTATAGTCACTGGCTTGCTTGGGAAAGGTCCACAGACTCTTCTGGAGAAAGCCGCCCATCCTGGGAACTCCTCCCTCCCATCCTTCAGAAACACGGGCTGCCCAGAGCACTTCTGCGTTTTACTGACTGTAAATCCTCCTCACTATCCTTGTTTCACATTCTGTGGCAAGAACTGCTGCAAGTGCCTTCCTCTAACGCAGCAGAATTCCATCAATTACTGCAGTAAGTGTCACTAACAGAACCAACAAACTCCAGTTGCCTGCAGATGTGTCTTTTTCTCCTGAACCATGGTAGCGCTAGACTGTACCTGGCTTACAAACTGGACTAGAACTGGCCAAGGAGTTGAAAATTGTTGAAAGCTGGAGGAAGTAGGAGATAAAATAAACTTGACTGTACAGTCACAAAATGTTTCCTCAGGAAGGAAGACAGAAAAAATACAAGCCCAAAAAAAGCTTTAAAATGTTCTTAAGTGGAGAAGTAATTTCACCAGAATGGAGATAGAACACAATAAAGTAAAAACTCAGCAGGGAATGTGAACACACTAACATGGATGTGCAGTAGAAGGTTAGAATAAGGTGGTGTGTGGCTTTACAGACCTGTGTAAGAAGAATGTTAAATAGCAGTTGTGTTCCTCACTGATCCTTAGTAACAGCAGCATTTTCAGTCATTGCAGAGATCTCTGTGAAAGGATTCTGTGGAAGTCTCTTTGTATATTCAGTATGGCTTTGGCACTGAAAAGAGGTGGGGAAAAAATACCTCTAGACTGAAAAGAATATGCAGAAGCAGCCAACAGCCTACAAGTGGCCAAAAGCTGTACTTGAAGACCACTACAGCCTTTCCTAGAGTGATGAATAAAGTGTGTAAACTAAGATACAAAATCTTTATATATTCTGATATATAATTTGAAAAATTCTGGGAGCTGACAAAAATTCCATTAGAATGAGACACCAAGTGTGAGGGGCTGAGCCCCTCTCCAAGCCCACTGCCTGCCAAGTGCCTGAAGGTGTTCTGCTGATGACTGACACAACTTATGTGTGAAAATCTAACTAATTATCGTGGCCTTTCTGCCTCCAGTAGATAGAATGACTATTTCTTTTATGCCTATTTTAAGATGCTTTTAACTTCACTAGGCTGTGTTTCTCACTGTCCCCCGAGTGCTGACTCACAGAGTCAACTGACAGTGATTGGATGGTGTTTATAGAATGTCCCATTCTTAGAAGGCACTGAAACAAGGCCTGATAGAGGGTGAGACTAAGCCACCAAAGCAAACGGTGACCGAGTAAACACTGAGAGACATCAGTTTCACTAAAGATCCATCTATTAAAAAAAAAAAAAAAAAAAAAAAAAAAAAAAAAAAAAAGCTGTTGGTAATTCTGTTGTTCTGCCCTACTTAGATCTCCTTCAGGAGAGGCAAAATAAACACCACTTGGATCAAGTATGTAATTGGCATTTGTAATGATTTCCGAGGAAAATAACATCTTCAGAACAGTTACAGAGCCAATCCCAGTCGTCAGTGCCTCTGGCACCATAATTGCGTTCCCCAGTCACAGTGAGGAGCATCAGCTGGCAGCTCCTGCAGGAAAACAGGATACTGATCTGAGCAGCAGCCCAGCACTTCCCTGGGCAGCCCTATCAGTATCACTGTAATTCACTTGGAAGGCAGCCAGAATTCTCACTGGAAAGTTTAAAGGCTGTTAATTACTTCTGCTAGTTCATGCTTGAACCATTTCATCTCCAGCCCTTCAAGTACTTTTTAATAATCATCCCTCAAGTCACCCAGCCATTGCTGCTTTTGAAGAATAATAGCACCAAAAATTTCCATAGTAATGCAGCTGAAACTCCCTGGATACAAATTTATGGAAAACTTTTCCAAAATTATCTCTACTTGTTCGGTATCTTTCTAAAAGAAATGTATGCTGTCACATAGCTATGCTCGTAATTTATTTTATTTATATATCTTATATTTTTAGAAAATCAAATTTGCTTAAATTCTTGAGGTTGGGAGAATCTGGACTCCTCTTAGGTGCATAAAAAGAAAAAAAATATGAGTGATAACAGAAAATTATTTGCAGGAAGGCAAGAGTGGGTGATGCACTGAGTACTGGGATGAAGCAAAACAGTCAAAGTACCAAGAAATGTTTACTACATACAAATCGTTATCTTTCAGGACAAAAAAAAGGTTCCCTCCTGCTGTATTTGTAATTTGTTCAAGCCTTTGGTCATGTAATAGGAGGACAGCCCCTCACAAGCCCCCCACTCCTTCAGGAAAGAAACGCCTCCATGAATCACTTGCCTGTTAACCACAGTAATAAACCAAAACCACTCCGGGCTGACAGTGACCCCTGTTCCTCCCCATCCATAACTTTAACAGACTTTGCCAGGCTGGGCTGCTCAGGAAGCTGAAACATGACAAAAATCTGAACAGACTGTGATGCAAGGGGAAGAAGTTCCAATAGCTTCATTTCCCTTGGCTGTCCTGCCCAAAACCTCAGCTGTGTTAGGAAGGGACCAGGCTCCTTTAGGCCTTCCCCTGCTCTCCAGGTGCAATGTGTCACCCATTAGCAAAGGCCTTAAATGTGAGAGCAGGGGAGGGAGGCTGTGCCTTACGCTGGCTGCAGCTTCACACATGGAGGCACTCCTGCAAGAGCTCAGCTCAGCTTCCAAGCTCTTAACCGACTTTAAGGAGATGTATGAATATGAGGCCCGTTTAAAGACCTTCACCAAGTGGCCCTTCCAGGAGAACTGCAGGTGCACTCCGGAGAATGTAAGTCTGAAAATGGTTATTTTGCTCCTGTCTTAATTTATATATGCTGTGCCTGAATGTGAAGTCATTGTTAAGTATATTCAGGTTTAAGAGGAGTGCACTAAGCCTGAAGATGAAAAGGTTAATACTCAGCTTTCCTCTGTTGCCTGGTCAGAAATACTGCAGTGGGATTGACTGGTTTTCCTGTGTTGAGTCTACTAGTCTGCCTACAGATTTTAATCATTACTGTTATTACTGTTCTTCTTGTTCCTTTTTTTTTTCCCTGTCATTTAAAAATTAATTTCTTTTATTATGTAATCTTTCTAATTGGAAATGTCTATTAATGACACAGCAGCATACATTAAACAAGTACAGCAGGAAGGACAAAGCAGTGGAATGATCACTAATTCAAATTCAGAAATTAAAGTTATTTAAATAAAAAAATCCACCTGACTTCTACTTTAGCACACATGTGACAATGCCACCCTGAATCTCAGATGAGTCAAAATGCAAGAATTACCTGAGAAGGTGTTTGGTTACTGAAACAAACTTAATTTTTGGTGTCCTGACTAGACATGATTCTGAAGTGGCAGGAAACATGAGCAGTGTGTGGGATAAGGCTCTAAACTTCTCAACTGTCCCCTACAGATGGCGAAGGCTGGCTTCATCCACTGTCCAACTGCGAATGAACAAGATGTGGCAAAATGTTTCTTCTGCTTGTTAGAACTGTGGGGCTGGGAACCAAATGATGACCCATGGTAAGCACAAATGTAACAATGCCCTTGAAGTATCTCTCCAAGTGTCTTTAGTAATTTTTCAATGAGTTAATGTTCCTTTCAGTTTCCACCATAACAGTTCACAAAACTGGACTTTTATCTTGCCCAGTAACTGTGAAATTGTTCAACCAGATTTTATCTGAGATCCACTAAAATCTGTTTCATCTTTTCTGTATGATACTGTTTCTGCTGATGGACAGCACAAGTACTGAAGAGATCCGTACAGATCTCTTTGTCTCCTGAAATGAAACTTCATGGCTTTAACATCTGTTCTTATTCTGGGTTTGTACCGCAGGGAGGAACACACCAAACGTCACACCTGTGACTTTTTATCCCTTCCCAAGCACTTCGATGAGCTGACAATGGAGGAGTACTACATGCTAGAGATGACACGGCTGAAGACATTCATTGTAAGTGTTTACCACATCATCTGAAATTCGAAGCTACAGTATAAACAAGAGCTCCTCTCTGATTTCCATACATCAGCCAGGAATGGTTGTCTAAGGCTAGAACCTGGCTTATTCTGAAGTAATGGTTTATGTGCATTATTGGGTAAGAAATCTGCACCTAAGCACTTCTCAGTGTAGTTTATTGTCTGGTTTTTAAATGCAAGCCTGTTTCCTTTTGAAGTGATTTTCCAACAACTCATTACAACAGAAAAAAATAATATAGAGTGCAATAATCAGTGAATCAGTGCAGAAAACTCAACAATGAGCAGCTCTATCATTCTCAGGAGGGATGAACAATATATGTGAAAAGCCAGATTTTGACCAGATCATTGCTTCATGTGTCCAGTTTTGCATATAAATCTACCTAATTAAACTTTAAAGCCCATTTCAAATATTTTACTCCTTCCTGCTTCTGGGGTTTTATGCCATAGTGTTGATATGTACAAAAGCACACAACTGAGCTGCTCAGTTGATATGTGAGCCCTAATCCTGTGGACAGGAAGAATTAAGTGAACCAAGTTCCCTGATGAGTGAGGCACAATAAAAGGTTCTCCATATTACTTGTTGGTGGGTTTGCACAAATAAGATCATTGCCTTGCTACTAATGTTGTGTATTAAATATATACCTGGTGACTGTCAAGGTTAAGCGTTTAAGGCCACTGTACAACAGATTAAATACAAAAACATAGGATCATGTGGCACACTGCTATCTTAGAAGGTGGACTAAGAGTCAGAAGGTGGTGTTACCTAACTTGAATTGTGAATGATTTAGAGCGATGTTGCAAGGTACAAAGGGGGGTTTGGCCATAATATGACTTTATTTCTAAGTACAGTCTATGAAAAATTGGAAGCAGCAGCTTCAGGTGGGGACACTTAGCCCCAAGGACGTTGTCACTGATAGCTGTGAGGCTTTGCAGGAGGCTGAGCAGGGTGGGATAGCACCGATGATACCCGAATGCAGCCTGAGGAGGGTGGGTTGGAATTTGGCTGAACTACCACAGTTAAACTGCTCCGTTGAAAGGCTCAATCTCTCGCTTTGATTCAAGTGCAAAGTTGGCAGGAGCACAATAAACTCTTTTCAAGAAGAAGTGGCAGCCACGAGGCAGAGGCTGGTGGATTACTTCGGCTGCAGACCGCAGCTCCCGGCGCCGCCGCCTCTCGGGGATGAGCCAGCAGCCCAGCCAGGAGGTCAACTGCCGGGCAAAAGGAGCCCAGGACAAGTGAGCTCTGAAGTCTGACTCTGAAACCGTCTCTGAACTTGGTGCAAACATTCCTCTCTTTATCCGAGCGCGGATCCAAAGGGGTGTGAGGAGGTGTGTGTGGGGAATTGCTCTCAGCCTCTCTGGACCGGAGCAGTGAGCACAGGCAGGTGTGCCTTGTCTTTCAGGATGTGCTTTCTTGGCCTGGTGGGTGGGGAACTAAATAGTCCCCTACCCTGCCAGTGGATGAAAAATGCCTGAGCAAATACTTTTATTCTGGTTTTTAGGGAGCTGACTTTTTTTTTTTTTTTTTTTAATTGAATAAAGATTCGCAACTGTGAGTACTTCCTGTGACCTGTGTTAAAACTTTATACCTAGGCAGACTCAATCAGAGCAGTTCTGCTTCAAAACACTGTCCACCGAACAAAATGGATCTGTGTGTCTGCAGCAATTGCTTTAAGCACCTGCATTAACTACACTCCTGCTGTTGTCTTTGTAGATCAGACAAAATTGACACAGATAATGACATCCAGCACAAACAGCAGGGGTACTGAACAGGGGTAGACACAAGGTGGGTAAGATGGTCTCAAGGAAGAGCACTGGGCATTTTGGTGTGCAACTGAAACAACAAAAGCTGTTTTTAAAAGTTTTTCATTACAATTTCAAACTCACTGGAGTTCTTCTAAAATCTTATTAATTCCTGTTTTCCTTTATGTGAGACTGTTATAGAATAAAAATGCATGCTTGCAAATACTTTTGGTTTTTAAGATGCAGACAGTCCTTTCTCAGTGAGGTAAAAATTTTGTACAATGCTTTGTCAGGTCTTGGGCAGCGAATGAACAGCAGCTTTTGGAACTCCCCTGACCTGTCTTTCTACTCTGCAGGAAAATCCTCATGCTGGGGATCCTAAAAACATGTATTTTGACATTCTTAAAAGCATTAATGTTTTCTCTTGAGTCTTGAGAGTAAATTATCCCTTGACACATCAATCCATGAAGCTTTTTTTTTTTTTTTTTTTTTTTTTAAGTTACAGGAATGAGGCTGACATGCTTAAAGCTTTTTTTAAAAAAACCTTTAAATGCTACTCTAAGAAGCTTCTCATATAGCACAGCATTTCTGTCTTTGAAAGATTTAAAGTAATTTTGAAGTTCAAGTTCTTCTCTAGAAGCTGAAAAAATTATGTGGGGGGAAAGTGAGCATCCATTTTAGGTCCCTCTTTGTTAGAACTGTTCTAGAGCCAGTCTTTAATGTTACAATGGTAACATCTCATCACACTACAGCATTACCAGGTCACCGAGTCAGGATGCAGCTGAACGCCGAAAGTGATAGCAGAAAAACAATCACCAAATTAAAGTCAAACAAAGCACCAGAGAGCTTGGTTTCTAAATGGCCCACGACCAAGCCAGCTGTTATTCTGTTATTGCAGCTGCCAGAGCGGGGGCAGCAGTTGGTGCCTGGGGTGTTAACTTTGTATTAGCCTGACAACAGCGTGGTTGTGAATAGTCACATGGAAGGGGGAGTCTTAGAGCTACAGCGGTGAGAAAAAATGCTTTCACCCAACCAGTAAAAGGTGCAGCGACTCTCTCCAGCAGGACAGTGGCTGATAATGCCTGTCCTTTAGATCTGCCATGCATGGGCCAGTGATGCTCTCACCTTTGGTGGAACTCTTGGAGAGTCTTTAGCAGTTAACAGAGGCTAGTGAGTGTACAGATCTCATTTTATTGAACACCACTTATGAGAAGGACTTGCTCTTTACTCCACTTTGGCTGTGGGAATGCACACACAGCTGTTCCACACCTCTTGGCTCTTTACTGATAAAAGTCAGCACCTTTCACTTATTTTAGCTATACAGTAAAAAAAATCTATAATACGTGTATGCATAATGAAATAGTCCCCTCCCTCAGTCTCTTTTTCCAATGTCATTTCCCTGTTCATTTTCCAGGTGCCTATTTCCTACAGAAATAAAGTAATAAAGTCCTCAACTTCCTAGTTATTTTTTGTTTGATTGATTTTTGGGTGAGTTTTTTGGGTTTGGGTTGTTTTTTTGGTAAATGCCCAAAGAAAGCCCTATTTTCATTACTTGCTCATTTCCTGCAATCTGATCAAGTGAAGCTAGAACAGTTTAGTTCTTTTAATTTCCCTCATTATACTCTTTTATGAGCATTCTAACAAAAATCCATTCTTTCTCTCTCTGCATACTTTAGGCTATTTCTTCAATCAGGAAGTGGAGTGACAGAATAGGTAGGAGAATTCTAAAAGAAAGGCCTCATCAATCAGTCCTGCTCTATTTAATAAAGAGCTAGCCTGTCCTCTCTTCTAAGTGCAGTTAAGCAATTTACAAGTTCCCATGTGAAAACAATCTTGGTATGAAAGGTTCATTAACCCAAGAACCTGTTGTTGGGTTGAGAAGTAAGTGCATCTGTGTAAGCAATTAGAGCAACGCTACGGCAACCCATCAAGGAAAAATGTGAACCACCTGAATCTTAGCACGTACACACACATCACCTCCTGACCAAAAATGAAGTAGAAAACTACGAGCCAGTGAGTGCTGCAGCACACGGGGTCTGTGAGAAGTGTGTAAGAGAAGTGTGAGTAAAGAATTGGCTTTTCCCGCATGACGAAGATGGAGTCTCGGCTGACTTATTCACAATAACATCTGATGGCGGGAGGCGGCGGCCGCGGGGCCGAGCGGGGACTCGAGAGCCGGAGTCCGCAAACCGCGAAGGGCGAACCGCGGAACGGAGCTGAGCGGCGAAGGGCTCCGGCTGCCGGCGGCCCCGAGCACAGCACAGCACCAAACCAAACACCGAAACACACACAGGACACAGAAACACACAGAAACACACACAGCTCCCGGAAAGGCGCCCCTCGGGGGCTGGGCACGGACCGAAAATCCATTGCGGCCGCTGAGCCGGGGGGAGGCAGCGGCCAAAAATCGTGAACGATACCCTGCGGAAGATCCGCGCCGCGGAGCGTAATATGGGCGAAATTACGCATAAAGGCCGCGGAGTAAAGTCCGAAACTTGAGATAAAAAACGTTGCTGTGGAAAATCCGCGCCGCGGAGCGTAATATGAGCAAAATTACGCAGGCCGGGTAAATGCGGCCATGGAGTGGAGTGCAGACTTAGTTAAAAAATACTGAGGAAAATTCGGGCGGAGCGTAGTATGGGTGAAATTACGCAGGCCCGAGGAAACCCTGCAGTGTGCAAACCTGTGAGCTCAAAAACTACTCTGAAAGCTCCGCGCCGCGGAGCGTAATATGAGCGAAATTACGCAGGCCGGAGTAAAGGCGGCCGCGGAGTGGAGTGCAGAGTCAGAGTTCAAAAAACACTGAGGAAAATTCGCGCCGCGGAAGATCCGCGCCGCGGAGCGTAATATGGGCGAAGTTACGCACAAAGGCCGCGGAGTAAAGTCCGAAATTTGAGTTCAAGAACTTCGCTGTGTAAAATTCGCACCGCGGAAGTTTCGCGCAGCGAAAGATACGCGGCGCGGAGCGTAACACCCGCGAAGTTACGCACATAGACCGCGGGGTAATGTCCAGAGTGGAATATGTGTCTGGGCACTTACACTGCACAAATGACGATAAAACAGAATAAAAGGAAATCGGGAACTTTACTGCTGTGATGTATGACAGAGCAGATGCACAAAATGTCTGTTCTATCGAAAGGTGGGACCAGTTGCGGCAGTTTTTGTGGGCAGCGGCCCATCTGCTGCGGCAACGGCCCCACCGCGAGCTCCAGAAAGCTCTCTGTCACTACCTCCTGTGTCTGCAGGCCCGTTTCTGTTCCCTCGACCCACGAACGATGGGTTAGTTACCTTTCAAATCCGTTTTTCATGTTGAAAAGACTTTAAAAATGTTACTGTAACTTTCCACTGATTGGAAAACGGCTTCCAATCTCAGCCATGCGCAGACGCAGGCGCACAAAGTGCCCGGAAGCGGAATCTGTGCGCGTGCGCCTCCGTAAAATGGCTCCGGCGGGAAACAGTCTCCCCGGGCGGCAATGCGGGGCGGCCGCTCCCCGGGAAGCCGCCGTGGCTGTGGCGGCGGGCAGGGGCCGCGGCGGCTCCTCGCGGGTGAGTTTTATCCCCCAGAAAAGCCCGAGCCCCGGTCGGTTCGCAGCTCCGTGCGGAACGCGCGGGCTCCGCCGGCGGCAGGAGCCGGACGCCATTTCCCGTCCGCTCCTCCCCACGGCGGACGGTGCCAAGGCCGCCCCCTGGCGGTCCCCGGCGGCTGTGCCGGCCCCCAGCGGCGGCCCCGCTCCGAGGGGAGCCACAAGCGCTTTTTAACCTTTCCTCTCTTTGTTCTCGGTGCTCCCCCCTTGGGCTACACGCGCCCTTAGAGGGGAGTTTGTGCCGCTTTTCCCCGCGGGTGCTGCGGGCAGGCGGGATGCGGCAGCCCCGGGAGGCTCCGCTGGGCCCGGGCCGTGCGGCGCTCAGGATCTCATCCCCGCGGAGCCCCGGGAGCCCAGCACGGCCCCTTTGTCTCTGCCCTGCCCGCAGCACCTGCCAGGCTTCCCTTTCCCCGCTCTCCTCCTTCCCTGCGGGCACCACAGCCCCCGCTCTGTGTAATAGAGCTTTACGCATTGTGCTGGTACGCCTTGAAAACGTGTTGATAGAGGAGGGTTTAAAGTTAGTTTTGTTTTCTGAATGAATTGTAATTTTTTTACAGTTTTACGGTTGGTGGAGATACAGAAGGCAGTAAATGCAGTGCCTTATTACCTGTCAAAGATTTCAACATAGTCTGATTCCTTTAACAAGAATGTTAACAAATTTGCCAGATGAAATTGCACAAATTATATTTTATTTTTTCAGTAACCCTGCATTTTTTAAAAAAAAAGTCTTAGTAAATGTCTCCTCCTGAAATTTTCAGTTGCCACAGGTTTTCCAATTCGCAAGTTCCCATGTGGAAACAATCTTGGTGTGAAAGGTTCATTAACACAAGAACCTGTTCTTGGGTTGAGAAGTAAGTGCATCTGTGTAAACAATTAGATCTCTTCCATGAGAACCCATAAAGGAAAAATGTAAAGAACCTTAGTCTTAGCACGTACACACGAATCACCTCCTGACTAAAAATAAAGTAGTAAGAAAACTACCAGCCAATGGGTGTTGCCCATGAGGTCTGTGAAAACTGTATAAAGTAAGTGATGTGAATAAAAAAATGGCTTTTAAAGAAAGAATTTCTAAAGCCTTGATGTCTACAATGAATAAAATACACAATTTATCTTTTTATTATGAGTCTAAGAAGTCCTGGGTCATTTCACTGAATATTGATGATAGATGTTCATCATTTAAATTAGCAGTAAGAAAAGTGAACTGGCAAAAGTGTTACCTTGAACATGAAAGTGGTTATGGCCAGATATGGAGAGTGAGATAGAAGGATAATTTTTTATTTGTCTGAATACCTTGAACACTTCAGCCAAAATAAGGTGAAGTCCATTCAGGTGGTTGGAAATGCAGGGTAGGAATCTGCACAACTAGAAATTCTTTTCTCAAGGTAGAAACAAAGATGTGGAAAAGCTCTATAGCTTTTCCCCAATAGCCTAGCTCACCAAGCCCTCGGCAGAGCTACTCAGAGGATCATTCCTGTATTTCAGGCATGGTGATCATTCTGAGACCGAATTGTGATCTATTATCATTAAAAAATGGAAAGCTTTTGACAGAAGATCAAGAATGAGAGCAAGCTATGTTGTTTGATCTGTGTCTCCTTTTCAGTCTTGTGTTTCAATCTATTTTTGTTTTCTTCCATTCAGTTAACAAGAAACAGACAATTTGTATTATTATTACTGCATTAATTACTGTATTAATTACTGTATTGAAAGGTTATTATTAGCATTAAGTCCTTTCAAAGTTACGGTTCCCCATGAGCTAAATGGATGTACATACCATTCATGCACAAAATACTGACACAAAGATGACTATGGGACAAAATGTAAACTTTTTTCAAGTCACAAAAGTAACAGGGTTTGCATGAGAAAAGAAGGGTTAAAAAACCTCAGCACAGAGCCTGTTGTAAAAAGAGACTGACTAGCGAAGGCAGCCCAAGCCAGACAGGACTGTGTGAATTATTAATGCACAGAATTTGCTGTGGGGCTGCCCACCTCTGCCTTCACTGGGTAAAAGCATCCAAAGGGGCTTACCCCCGGCATTCCCTGGGCATGGCTGGTGTAACCCACACTGGCAGCTGGGATTCAGGCTCTGTGTCTTCACATTTCTGCTGGCACAAAGGTTCACAATCAAAGCAAGGTAATTTTATTTATTCCCTACTCTAATTTAGGCACACGGGGATACAGGGGATTTTTGGAGATGTAAAATAGTAAGATTTAAAGTCAAAGAGCTAGATTTCTAGAACACAGACTGCCTTGGTGGTAAAGGTTACCTCAAAGGTACATTCAAATCTGATCCCAGAATATTAAGCTTTGACTAAAATGATTACTAGCAATATCTTTGACAGCTCTGCTAAACTTAGACTGCCCAAGCCTTTCCCTTTCCCTAACTACACTAAAGATAAAAAAGCCTGATGTTGCTCTTGCATGTCAGGTGACTACTGCATTAAGGCCTGTAAATAGTTTTACAAAAATAGGTGACAAAATAGCATCAGGAGATCCAGACTGGAAAAGGTGATAACAGTCATTAATTAAATAAATTCTTGACTGGATGAAAGAATTTCAGAATTGCAAGGTGAAGGAAGTATTAGACATGAGAGATGTCAACACTTGTAAGGTATTACCAATCACCCAGCAGTGTAAAAAAAATGTTGGCAGGGGAGGAGGAATAAACAAATGTCAGGAATTCTTCCCAGGTTTTTAGCCAAGGAATCATTTAACAATTAAAACAGAGTTGCACATTTAATTTCAAAACTCACCTCAACAGATGCTCCAGCAAGATAATGTGGATTTCCCAGCTTAGCTGTAATGTAAAAGCAGAATTCAGGAAGAGACTCAACGGTGGAGTGTCCAAGGCAAATGCAGATTCTTCTCACTGCTCAAATGTCTGATAAAAGTGGCTCTAGGACAAGACCAAGTTCTTCTCCAATATTATCCAGTAGCACTTCAACATAACATCACAATTAGTAGGATTTTGTTGGCAGTTATGTTGCTGATGAACATGACAGTTCTTCATGATAGGTATCAATAATGTGTGTTTACAATGTGCAAACAATTAAAATATTATTTGAGCAATGGGTAGAGATATAGTGTGTATTCAGCTGATTGAAAAATGAATCAAATGAATGTACTTGTAATTTTTTATCTACTCTAATTTTGCAAAAAAAAGCAACTAAAATGCTATCATTGTTACTGCTGCCAGTAGCTGAGACCCGTAGTTTAAGGGCTTCCATTTTTAAAAAGGGAAATAGCAAGAAACTAAATGCCACAGAAATCATTTTGAGTAAGTCTTAACTAAATTCAGTTTCTACCATATGCATGATATTGTCTAAATCAAGAAAGAAATAATTATAAATAAACAATCCATCACTTTACCTGTAAGTCCAGTTAGCCTTGGAAAAATAGCTGGAGTTGTACCTCTGAATTTCATTAACTCATTTCTCTTTGGAGGAAACAAGATTACTTGCCAGTGAACATAAGGATCTTTAATGATTCTGGCCTGGAAATCTGGTATTTATACTCTTGAAAAGACAAATGAAAATATACATTACTTTTTAGAAATATTATTCTAATATGAAAAAAGGCAATTCTCATAAAGCAATTAAATATATAAATTAAACTGAGTACTATATTGTGCTAAGATGTATCTTAGTATAGTATTAACTTGGAGTGAGGGCTTCAATTACTATAGTACACAACTTGATTCAAAACAACAGGGGAAAACAAATCTATTTTCCTTAACTATGAGAACATTGGATACTCACTACTTTCATTTTTTAGCTAATTGTGCCCCCTCCAGGTCCTTCTGTAATTTACACTTCCATTAGTCATAAATTTCCAGCACTGCCAAACTGAATGCACTTCTCCAGTGTTGTAATAAACTGAGGGTCACTGAGTTAGATTATATGCCAACTATTGGCTTTTTCCATGTTCTTTATTCATTTGTTTGATAGTTCCCTAAGGAGCCATCATCAGAGGCCATCTTCTTGCATTACCAAAGGGAAAAATACAAACTTCCAAAAATGAAATATAAGCTCTTCAAACGTTTATCTCAAAGTGCGTCTTAAGGCTATTTATTTCCTTTTGTCCTTACTGCAGAAGCACATTGGTATGAAATCATAGCAGGCACATACTCAGGACAATCCTTGATGAATTTAAGAGGACATAGATGAATCAAAGTTCTGTGTTTACAGAAAACAAATTTCCTCTTTGAAAGAATGTACTTAGTGTAAGAGTTCTTACTTACTAGAAAGTTTAATCACATTTAATTTTCTGTTTAATTCAAAATAATAATATCCCTATGAAATTTTGAACAGCTTTAATACAGTTACATGTGTCAGTGAGTATTTTCAAGTGAAAACAAAGGGAAAATTCCACTAATGAACATGGATATATGGTGGAAGAAAGCCCAAATTATGAGAGGAAGTTTTGGTGGAGAAATGTACCATGAGTAGCAGTAACCTTCTCTGTTATGGATCAGAAACTGCACTTGGGAGTGACCAGTCACCAGCTGAAGGAGGATGCCTTTCTTCCCCATTTCAGATGGGTTTAGGAAAACATCTGAAAGGGACCCACAATGGAAGAAAGCTTTCACAGCTAAAACGCATTGAGAGATTCAGAAAATACATTTGTAACTCACCAGCACAGCGTGATATTAATCAAGTGGGAACTTTGTAAAGTTAAAAGGATTTTGAGTAGTTTGAGAAACACAGATAAGGGGCAATTTAGTAACACCACAGGTAGAGAAGCAATAGGGGTTGGAAAACCTGAGTATCTGTCAGATGAGGCAGTAGCACCAGCAGTGGTAGAAAGAGAATCTCACAGCTCACACAACAGTGTTCAGCAGTGGGTGAAAAACGTACTGCAGGAATTGGTGAGCTCCCAAATTCCTGCGTGGCTCAGTCACTGCTGAGGGCCCAAAGAGAGACCCAGGGGAGATGGAGCCAGATTACATTTTCTACATAAACTCCTACCAGCAAATGCAGACTGAACTGAACACAGGAAACCTGCCTGTTAAGCACACTCTAGACCAGACCATAGTTATGTCATTTGCTCATAGGAATTTTGCTTGTTCTTATTTTAAAACAGGAATTTAGCATTTGGGCAAAACTCATCTAAAACCTGCATTATTTCTTTCCCCAGTTCAAAGTTTCAGTCACATATTATTTTCAATATATTCCACTTTAGACTTGCTATTTGAATAATTAAAGAATAGTTCTCTAATGCCAGCCAAACACACACAGCTTTTATCATCTATAAAATCCTTCTTCATTGATGGGAATAAATAAGCAAGCACTGTATATGTTTGCAAATTACCCTTGGATTGCTCGCTAATTCTGCTTTTTAAAAAAAATTGTTGTTACAAAAAGCTTGACTTGCATTTTATATGGTCCCTGTGTCCTAATATCCAGCCATAAACTCATAACTACAGGCATAATATGTACCATCAATTTGAGGTAGATTCTGTCTCACCTTTCAAAATTAAAAGCTATCATTATTTAGTTTTAAAATGCTAATCATCTTCCCATTAGTTCAAAAAGAATTTTGATCAAAGCTGTGTAAAAGTGAAATGGAGGATGAACTGTACAAGTGTTGAATTCATTAACACTTGTCGACTGTTTAGCCTGAGTGATTGAATTATTAATACAGTAATTACTTGGAAAAAAATACATATACAATCAGAATCCCAGCATACATCCTCTAATTTCAACAAGTAGTTTTGCTTCCAGAAGTACAGTCAGTGCCCTATACCTGTAGTATTTCTAGTGCCAAAGCAAGTGCATTGAAGGAAAAGGGAAAATAAGGATAATATCCAAATTCTATCATCAAATGACAGACACAGATTTTCTTGTCTCTTAATTTTTAGCAGTTTTCATTAACCTGGACCTGAGTTTCAAAATAAGTAGACATTAAGTTCTTCAGCTGAATTCAGTGGCAGGTATTTGTGTTCAGAAACCTTCAAGTCAGGGTAGTCTTAACACCCAGAAGTTCTTACAGATAAAAATTGGCTGCCATGTCAAAAGTTTTCTGTATTCTGAATTTCTGATTATTTTACTAGGAGTTAATAGGCACAAATCACAGAATGGCCTGGATTGGATAGAACCTTAAAGATCCAGTTCTAACCCCTTGCCATGGGCCCCATCCAACCTGGCCTTGGACACTTCCAGGGATGGAGCAATAACACAATATCAGCAGTGATTGAGCATCTGTTCTGGAACTACTGTTGCTTTACAGAAGAAAATTAACCAAAGGAATCCATGTTTTACATAGTAGAAAGTACCCTACAGTAGATTAAAAAAAAAAAAAAAAAAAATTCCACAGGAGTCTCATAAACAAAACTCAAAAGCCTACAACAACAGTTTCAGTTCCACTTATTAATTTTACTAAAACGTAATTGAAAATATATTCCTATCAGAAGACAAATCAATGAAATTTAGATTATTATAAAAACAGAGGGATAAAATCATTGTACATGTATATATCACTTGCCTCCAGCTGGATGTAAAGGCTGCTAGGTGAGTTACAATTCCTGATGGAACAAGTGTATTCCAGTCAAGGTGATGTCCTGCATTCCCAGCTCCAAAGCAGTCTCATGACTGAGTTTTCTCACCCTCAAGGCCACCATTAAATTGTTCTGCTCATTGCAATTTTTTGCTGCATAAGCCAATGTCAGAACAGAAAAAAAATGTTGATTATATTACAAGATCATTTTAGAGATGTTTTACAAACATTCAAAACATTCACGGATTATTTTCCTATGCAGATTCTTTTTCTTAAGTAATTTCAACAAACAGAAATAAAACACCTTATTATTTATTGGCAATTTTTACAGAACAAAAACTACTATCAGGACCAGCACACCAAAGTCTATTCCGTTACATTTTCATCCCAGTAAAGGAAGAAGACCAGTGTAAAACATGCAATTTGAAATAGCTCTGTGTGAGATACAGGAAATATTAACAGTGAAGGAAATCATCTACAAGAGCAACAAAAGCCCTTTAAAGAGCTCAGTCTCATAAAAGTAGGTATGTTCTTTTCTGCTCCTTACAAATCCATAATTGGCATTTATGTTGTGGGTTTCTAATGAAGCCATCTTTCCAGGCATGTTTATAATCTATCAAAAAATAGGCTTTAACAGGAGCTCAAACCTATTTCTTTTAGAATGCTTCACTATCTAGTACAGACACATTTCAAGTAGGATAGGAGGAAGATGATGCAACTCTTGCTGCAGTTACCATCCTCTCTCTCCTGGTAACCACAGCAGCTGGTTTATACCACAGGAACAAACTGCTTGTGGAGTTTAGCCCTCCTTTCAACTTCCAAACCCTACCAGAGTGCACAAGAAACACACAGAGCACACTTTAACTGCAGACAAGACTTAAGAGTCCATTTCAAATTCCTTTTCTGTTTTTCTAAAAGAAGCTCAAGATGATGTACCGTAACTCTTAAAAAAATCATCTTCTAAATGTTGCCTAGTTTTTGCCCATATAATCAGCAACAGGATTTACCAAAAACCGTCTCAAATCTGCATTAGCACAGAGGCAGAAATAAACTTTAAAACTTTTAGTGTACTAACTTGCAAGTTAAGAGATGAATCTGAACTCTTGGTAAAACCATTGAAAATTTCTCTCTTCACAAGAAAGCAGGTATGAGTGAGGATGTAGGAGAGGGTATCAGCTGGTAAATTAATAACATCCACATTTTCTATTACTTTGAAGTATTTATTTCCTATCCTTTACACACTTCTAACTTTAAGCCCATTCCACCAAAGCAAAAGGATTGTAATCTGAAAGTACAGCTTGCTCCACATATTGGCAGTTAAAAGGGAAATACCATGTGATAAAGAAACAAATTTTAAATAACTTCTCTGGCTATCAGCAGAACAACAGTTCATCATTTCATCACACACCTGATTTTACAAGTCAGCTTTCTCTTGTTTCTTGGATTCCAGTGTCTGCTGGAGTACAGCAAATTTATCTTGAACCTCCCACAGGTTTGTTTGTTTCTTTCTTTCTTAGACCATCCAGAGAAATTTTTAACTTTCCTTGAGCTCAAATCAGTTTTAGCTTTTTGGGTGCAATGTTTGTGTGACTGTAAATACAGACAAAAAATAAATTAAACATCTGAAACACCCTTCACTCCAGGGTCTTTTTAATTTTTTTTTTTTAAATAAACAACATGAAGATGAAGGGAAACTTCAATAACTCTGTACCTCATGCAATATTCTGTTTCATAACTTCTTATCTGAAAACAATTGATTTTTACTTAATCACTTGTTTCTGTGCTGATACTAATTTATACAGTTCCTACATTTTTTTAGTGGAATAACACATAGTGATTGAAAGCAAAGAAGGTTTATACTTCCAAACTAATTTGATCACCATTTAGAATCCATTATAGATTTGTGCCAGTAGAAACACACTAACAGTAATATGTATTAAGTAACACTAAACAGCCAACTATGTACATAAAACAAAATAAAATATTAACAGCTTTTCACAACCAAGGATCTATTTTCCAGTTTTGAGAATTTCACTCTTTTATACAGATTTTTTTCTGAGGAGAGTACTGGATGTAACATGTACTGAAAATATGTTTGTCATCATTCCCAAAACAAGCATGAAAATAAGCTAAAGATGTCCCTAGGACCAGCAGAGCAGAATTTGACAAGTTTAGCCTCAATTAATGAATCCCCTCTCACACTGGTGTAAGTTGCAGCTCTCCTTTAAAGTCCACCTTTTAAAACAATTTTCTAACAAGTAGCTATTACAATATTAGTAGCTGTTCCCAAACTGACAAGTCCCCCGAGCATGCAGCTGCCAATCTTTTAGCTGAGTGACACCTTCTCAAATGAAGGCATGCTGAATAAGAAGCCTCCATGACTCAGCTTTCAGGGGCCACACTGACCTTAGTGCCCAGAGCAGATTTACTGCTCAGGTCTCAGCTCCAGATGTTCCAAATCAGAAACAGCATCAAACAAAAGCACTTCTTCAATGCCTCAAAGACAATGCGTACCAAAAAATATCCTGTGGGCTTGATGTGACTACCAGAAACCTCCAAGGACATTTCAAGAATGCCCCAATTTTGTGCAACACTCTAAGAAGATGTAAATTTTGTTGCTATCTGAAGACAATGTTGCTTCCACGCCTTCTTAGAAAAAGTCACAGCTGAAAATCAGCTCTACACCTGATCAGGTGTCTTACATGAATTCATCTGTATTACTGGGTTTTTTGCGTAAGTATCCCACCAGTAATTTCACCTCTCTTTTGGTGTTAAATTACACTGATCCCTTTAGTGAAATTTAACTATTATTTAATACATACTTATGTATCATAAAACTCCACAGCTATGACCCTTAAAACAAACAAAAGAAACCAACCACTTTTTTTTTTTTTTTTTTTTTTTTTCTCAATGCTGTTAGAAACAACTGCATGGCTCCTGAGACACGCATGTCAATGCAATCCAAATAACGAAAAAATTACCAATTAATAGATAATAAAGTATCAAATAGAACCATTGTTTTTTAGACTAAACACTACATAAAATAAGATCCTACTAACAGCATTGCAGAGTAAAACTGTCTTGTCTAGCTATTGAGGAAGTTAATGGACTTTCTAAAAGGTAAACAGAAGCAATCATGACCAATAACTGTAATTATGGTTAATGCATGACCCCCTACTTTTTGTTTATTATTATTTTCTATTTCACATAAAATATCTTTTGTATTACAGGAGATCTTATCCTAATTTATGTAAACATTGTGTCCTACCAGTATCCAGTAAAAACATTCATATTTTTCCAGTAAGTATTGTCAATATTATTTTATTTGTGCATTATAAGTCAATTAAAATCTTTAACTGAAAGGCTCATCCCTACAGCATTCTTTATCCTGCAGCATCACAAAACCAAAATACAATCTCTGAGTGAACAAATTCTGTGTGTAGCATTCCCTGCAAATTCAGCAAATGCTCTGAGACTCAGCAGAGATGAAGCAAGTCATTTTAATTAAAAACTGTTTACATCTGGCTGCTGGCCATTCTAGTTAGCAATCCATAAAATGATTATTCCAGGTATTCTCTTATCAGCAGAAATTGTCACTGTAGTCTAACCATTCCCTGTGTGAGCAAGCAGGCAGAAATTGAAAAGCTGTGAACAGAAGTTACCTTCTAATAGGATTGAGAGGTATCACTCACCTCCCAGTAGCCCCCAAGCTGACTTAACCATTCAAAGTCACTCTCATCTTTGCCTTTTTTGCTTACTAGAGATGCAAGAACATCCTCAGCATGAACATCAAGCTCCACAAGTGCTCCCAGAGTCACTCAATTCTGCTTAGACAGCTTTCCTCACACCAAGGTGACAATGTCCTCTGTCTGTCTATTATCCTGGCCCAGAAAATCCTCTGGTGCCTGCAAAAAAATTTAAAAGTGAAGAAGTTGAAGGTCTGGTCTCAGGCAGGATTATGTTTTCTTGTATTTCTTTTTTTTTACTATATTACTTTCATTTCTCTGTAATAAATAGTTCCTTCTCATTAGGATACCAGTACAATGTCCTTCATTCACCAGTAGCTCAACAGGGGGTTTGAGATGCTTTTTTTTCCTTTACAAACCCAAATATAAAACATCAATGGCACGTATCTGCAAACAAAACAGCATAATACACAACTGAATTCTTGCAACAGGAAATATCCATGTCCTTTTACTGTTTCCATTTTATTCTTTCCAACACTACCTAAGAATATATAATTAAGAAAAACATCTGAACAATTTACTTAAAAGACCATTTAAAGTTAGATTAAAAAAAGTTTATCCTCAGCAATAATTCTTGTGTACTACTCCCTGCAAGATGCTTCCCACTGTATTTACTGAAGATCAGTTTAAAGATGTAAAACTTTATTACAGCCTCTGTAACATATAAACTAATTCTATAAACAAGAATTCTCTGTTCAACAGTTAATCCACCTCCAGTACATACAAAGTTATTATTTATACCTTCCCACAAATTGCAAACATTAAGGAAATTGAGTAGAGAAACCAGGTACAACCTTGATACAATAGGGGTTTTGTGGTTAAAATAACTCCAAA
Source organism: Sylvia atricapilla (assembly GCF_009819655.1). Lineage (NCBI taxonomy): Eukaryota > Metazoa > Chordata > Aves > Passeriformes > Sylviidae > Sylvia > Sylvia atricapilla. The sequence goes on from NC_089146.1 coordinate 9,881,935, forward strand.
CAAACCCAACACCTTTAAGAGTTTTTTCTCCTCACAAGATTCCTTGTCCTGTTCTTTGCACTGTAGGGATGTTTCTCTGGGACTGAATTAGCATTTTGGGGTTTGTTTCTGTTTTGGCTGGCTTTGCACTGCATTCACTGCACACTGTCAAGTCTGTGTGTGGGGAGCCAACCCCAGTTCCTCTCCTTATAGCAAAGGTTAAACTACACTTAACAAGATCCCTACTAAATACTTGCATACCAAGTAAGGTCTTTGGCCTTTGAAAAAAACCTCAAGAAGTTCCTAATTAGATAAAAAAGAATCTGGGGAAAAACAGATGCTTTTTCTCTAAGTATTCATTTAGTCCCCTGAGAATTATTTCCAGAAATTCATTGCACTTCCTCAGTTTTTCCAGCATCTTGTCTGTTGCTACATTGTCAGCACATGTCTGCTCTGGAAAAGTAATTATTCTAGATAAAAATATTATTGTCTTTTCAAGTGAATCACCACACAGCACTGCAGGAAGTCTTAATCAAAAATGAATCTCTGTATCACATTCTGCTTTACTCAGAACACTGTCAGGTTTACAACTTACTGACCTTACTCATTGCCAGAGTTCACTGGAGAAGTAGTTAGGCAGCTTGTATGAAATTATTCAAAATGTGAACTGTCATTTCTGAAAATAATTTCCAAACAGGGTGAATCACTCTGTTGATCACTCTGTTGGAGAAACATTTTACAGTGGCTGTTCAACTGCATTGTGCAATTAAGCAACACGAACAATTCAAACATTTTGATGGATTTTTTTAAGTGTAGTTTTATGACAACTACATATAAACAAAGTCACTCACATTTTAATCAGCAATCAATATCAGAATTCAATGCAAAGAATAATCCTTCTTTCCATACAAAATGTATAAATATCTACAAGAGATATAAGTATTAATATGACAAAGTTGTACACAGGCAACACTGACACTTCAGTACTAACACTAAACTGTAATGTGATCTAAAAAGGGCATTTCCTGATGCTGAGACATTTCCTAACTAAATACATGTTTAAAGAATTTTGTTCTCAAAACAAAGTTCTACTTGTTTTAAGAAGACAAGAAATTGTATTTTTATTTCTTTTCACAACAGCACATGAATAACATGTGTCAAGACACATTGTTGAATACTGGCTTTCTTATATTTGTACACTCGACAGATGACAAAATATACATTAAGATATGGAGTGCTTCCCAAATTCTTTCTAGTGTTTTCCAAATTAATCTCTCAAATTAAATTAACGTAAATTATTAGAAAAGCTACTGCATAAGATGAAAGTTATCTCAGTTAACAGAAATGCAAAAAAGGTTTTGAAAAGACCTTTAAAGAAATACAGTTGTCCGAACATCAGGTTCTGGCATTTAATTTGCCTTATGACCCATTTATAGCCTAACCATCATTACAGTTTTTAATCTTGCTCACCAAGTATGGGGTTGGGGAGCACAGACACACTGAAATGTAGGAAATTATGCAGATTTATAATGAAGAAATCAAACCAAACAAATGTTTCTACTTAGTTCCAGTATGGGCTTGAATTTAAACCATGACTGAATTTATTGTAGTTCAGTTCCATGCCAGGACATTGTGAACTGAGCCAAACCCCTCACATGGCAATACAAAATGTTCTATCAAGGCAAAGTCCTGGCAAGGAAACGGATTAATACAAATCCCCTGCTCCACTTCCCAAAGCCTGAGAACACAGGTTCTGCCAGAGCACCTCCTCTCCCACTAAACCAGTGAGCATTCCCCAGAGCCCGAGTGGTGCTGGGATGGCCGGAGGGGAGATGGAAACAGGTCACCAGGAATGCCAGCCGCCCCGAGGGGAGATGGAAACAGGTCACCAGGAATGCCAGCCCGCCCCGAGGGGAGATGGAAACAGGTCACCAGGAATGCCAGCCCGCCCCGAGGGGAGATGGAAACAGGTCACCAGGAATGCCAGCCGCCCCGAGGGGAGATGGAAACAGGTACCAGGAATGCCAGCCGCCCCGAGGGGAGATGGAAACAGGTCACCAGGAATGCCAGCCGCCCCGAGGGGAGATGGAAACAGGTCACCAGGAATGCCAGCCCGCCCCGAGGGGAGATGGAAACAGGTCACCAGGAATGCCAGCCGCCCCGAGGGGAGATGGAAACAGGTACCAGGAATGCCAGCCGCCCCGAGGGGAGATGGAAACAGGTACCAGGAATGCCAGCCCGCCCCGAGGGGAGATGGAAACAGGTACCAGGAATGCCAGCCCGCCCCGAGGGGAGATGGAAACAGGTCACCAGGAATGCCAGCCCGCCCCGAGGGGAGATGGAAACAGGTACCAGGAATGCCAGCCCGCCCCGAGGTGCCTCTGCTGTGCCCCGTATCTGTCCCCGAGGGCACACAGCCAGGAACACACAGCCAGGATGAGAACAAAACAACTACATCATGAAACGAAAATCCATCATGAGAAACTCCACAGATTTACAGGGAAAATCTCAGCCCAGTCAACCTACTGAGGGCTCGCAAGAACTGCTGACAGTGACAACAACGCTGGACATCAGAGAACAAAGATGTGCCCAAACTATTCCCGGCAGGAGCAGCTCTGCCAGAGCCCATCACAAGAGGAGACTCGGCTGGCAGGGAAGGCTCTGCCGGAGGCAGAACAACTCACCGAACAGCAGCGGAGGTCGCTCGGGGACAAGGACACCTCAGGACACCAGGGACACCTGGGACAAAGACACTTCAGGACACCTAAGGGACAATGACAGCTCAGGAGAGGCTGCACTGCTGTGCACAGACAGGCGTGCAAAGGTGGCCCAGAAACAAACTCGTCACGGGGAGCCAAGGCAGACTGGACCCACAAACTCCTCCTCAGCTCCAGTCTGGAGAACTGAATAGTAAATTCCAAGTTCAGATTCAGCCCAAAAGCTCTGAATGTTTGATGCACATCTGCAGTACGCATTCAGCTGTGGTTTAATCCCTTGCTCAAATCTTTGTTACACAAATCCTTCCCATCCAGTGACACACCCAGATTTAGGTGCTGATCCAAGCAATGGCGACGGGGTGCAGCTCCCTAATTGAATAATCACAGCCTTCCTTTGTGCAGGAAACTCATTCACCTGTGCCTCCTGCCTCACACCACAGCAAACTGCAGAAACTTCATCTGCACAGAGACAATCAAGGTGTCAGCATGCCAGCACAGCTCATAATTGGGTTAGTAAAGCAGTTTCTAATGCACAATTGTGTAACTATATTGTCAAGAGAAAAGGGGGGGTTGTTCCCTTTCTTAGGATATTTATCAACAGCAAATGGAGTAATTGCAACTGGTAAAGCAAATCAAAGCAGTGTTGCCAGTTCTATAAATGGCATTCTTCCTGCTTGTACTTTCCTTTCATTTGAGAAAAAGCTAGGGAAAAATAATTTATGCTTCAACATAATTCCCTATTTACAACTAAGGTATGAAATAAAAAAAAGGGAATGGCATCATTCCCAGTCATTCAAAACATCACTGTAACTTATTTTGTCAGTGACACCACCAGTGTCAATTGCAGGGAAAAAAGTATCAAGAAAAGCACATAAATCAAGTGTACAAAAATAGTCTGAGTACCCTGTTAAAGGGTCATCAATAATCTGGTTTCTAAAGGGAACTTTTAATATATTACAGATTTCAGCCTGGGATTTTTTTTTACATTTGGATTTTTTTCTTGCCTTTTTCCCCCTTTTGCTTTCTTCCCTGGGAAGACAGAAAACCTTCTGTACCAAAGATTTTCTTAAAATTTATGGGAAATGGAAATTAAACCACTAAGTAATTTAAACCTCATCAACACATTTTACTTAAATTAGATATTTATAATGAAGGAATAATGTATGATTATTCAAATTTGCAATTAAAAAATAAGCCAATAAAGCAATTGTATTACACAATGTCATATAAATGCAAAACAAAAAAAAAATTAGCCTGAACAGATTCCAATTAGCTTTATGCTTTAAGAAACACCGTTCATACACTCTTGAGAGGAGCATCCTTTAAAGCCACGAACCTCAGACACTGCATTTGTGGAGGGACAGTGCCACCTTCTGGAAACTGACGCCGGCTCGTTTAGCCAAAACCAACCCGGCACTGTTGAACTTCTATTCTGGCATTTACACTCACAATATTCAGCACAATATTCGGAAATGCCCAGCAATGTCTCGATTTCTTGCCTTTTTTTTGAATAGTTTACTAGGCCCACTTACAAATACATTAAAAATGCAACATCCTACTAGAAGTCCCTTGATATTAGCAAACATCTTCAGAATGAAGGCAGGTTTTTTGTTAGAATCCCTGTTAGAATTACGTAACAGGATTACCAGAATCACAAGGTAGCTGGTATTTCCCTGAGGATCACAATAGGCAGAGCATGCATGACAGGAGTTTGGGAGAGCTGGACTTGCTCCATTTGGTGAAGTGCAAATTAAGGTAGAATTTAACTGTAGCCAGTAACAGGTACAAATCCTTGCTTGGGAGATTGAGCTTGGACAGCAGGAAAAAATTATCCCCTAGGAGCCCTGAAGCCTCTGAAGGTAATCTGCAAGAAATCTGTGTTCATGGAGATTTCTGAAATTTGGATACACAAAGCTGTATCACCTGACCTGATGGAGTGGTGCCAAAAGGTTCTGCTCTTTGAAAGGAGTCAGATGAACTGAACTCCAGAGGCCCCTCCCAACCAATGTTTCTCTGACTCTGTCTGAACCAGTGTTTTTAAAGAACTTAAGTAAGGAAGCCAAGATGAAACAGAAAATGGATTACTGTTTTATCAAAAGCAAATGTTTTGGTATATACTAGAAACTCACTCTACACTCTTAAGACAGCAGTATGTACCTGAAAAACTGATTTCATCAAGCCTTTTAGTCAAGTTTTGAATGATGCACTTTCCTTCAGGCACCTGAGCCATGATGTCAAAACTGAAAACTGGCTCCAAATCAAGCCAAGTAGCCTGAACCTTCAGCCTTTCATCCAGAATCTCCTGTATGAAAACCAGCTTTCCTTTGCATTCCCTACAGAGGGACATTAGCTCACATGCATTAACTGGTGCTCCCAGCAAAGCATTTTCAGCAGACTGCTGAGACCTTTGGGGCAATTTGCAAATTCAGCAGCAGGTGCAACAGGTGGAAGCTTTAACATTGCAGCAGATCTCACCTGCTATGATTTCCTGCAATAACAAATGGCAGGTTATTTTCTGCAGCTGGATCATTTGTAAGGTTGGTGGCAGGAGAACGAGGTGATTCCAATAAAGAGTACTAGTGAATAAATGCAGGACATGTTTTATCATGTAATAGTATTTGTGCACTAATTCCCTCTAACAGAATATGGAATCTGGCTACTGACAAACACCCAAGGACAGACCACTGTTTGTGTTTGTTAGGGTAGGTTGAGATCACAGAAGAGAGACAGGAAAGGAACCTGAACTACTGAACCAAAACGAAGCAGAAAGTCCTGCATACAGGACAACAAAATCACATGGTTTTAATTAAAATATTACAAGTAGTAAATAACCCAATACTTAAATCACATTTTATTTCTGACTTGGATGGTGGATGTGGAAGACATTTGGTTGACAGATTAAGGAGCAAAAAATTCAAGGTCCTTTAGTCTATCATTTGTTCTAAGTAGTCCAAATTTTTTTGCATAATTTAAAATTTATTTACCATCACCATTTGACACTTCTTACTATCTCACCAGTATCACACAGATGTGATGATAGCAGTTCTCTCTATTCCCAATTCACTGACATAAGCTATTTGCAAAAAATATATTTTAAAAAATGCTATTTATAATCCTATAACAAATACCTATATTCTTCTTTCCCATATAGAAACAGGAAATGTTTTTTTACAACTCTCATACTACTGGGCAATAGAGATGGAATTATTACCAAAAGTGCATGCTGTTAAAATAGATATTGGATATTTGTACAATAAACTCATTTGATGTACAAATACACAATTCATTCACCATTGCTGGAACCACAGCAGTAATTTTCTCAACAGCACACCCATACATGGGCTGCACCAAGTCTTGTTAAATTAAATATGTGAGAACTGATTTAATTTCTTCCTTTATTCACTGCCACAGGTTCTAAACAACATATCATTGTATCCATCATGTACCATTTCCTCTAAACAAAGTCACTCCCTCATCTTTTGGCCTCTGGTACCTCATCTCTGGTGACCTTGCTTCTGCCAAGAGATAGAGAAAAATGCAGTTTCCAAGAGGAAGGTTAGGAAGGTCAGTTTGCTTACACCAAAATGAAGACAAGGAATTTGGAATTCTCTTTGGCAGCAGTCCAGAACTCTCTGTGCTTCGTTAGGTTCCTAAGAGAGCAAACATTGTGCAATTGCCTGAATCTCAAAGACTGAAGCAACATCTTGTGTTTTTGAAGTAATACCTTTCATTACCACTGTCAATCATCAAAACACTCTGAAAACTGAAATTATGACATTACCATGGCAAGCTTACTCCTTTTAAATAGGCAAACCTAACTATTTCACATAGACAAGGAAGGAGCTCCTATTCTATGGTATTGTAGCAATTAGAGAAGAAATACTTACTGGAAAGCACATGTAATGAAATCTGAAAGAGCATTTCTGCATGTCAGTAGGAGTTCTGAGGTATCCATATTAGGTAGATATTCCTAGCCAAGCTCTCTAGGAAAGGCTTCTGGCTTTTCACAATATGGCTCTGCTTGGGGGATTTCAGAAGGAAGCAGTTCATTGAGAAAAGAGACAAAACCAGATTAAAATCTATGCTCAAAGATGGAAGTACAGAATTTTGAACACAATGCTTCATGTTTGAATTTTTTTCTGCTTTGGAAAAAAATATAAATCTTTCATCACATCCCTGGTATTTGTCTTGTCGTCAGTTCCTTCATCTCCTTTACATAAGCCCTAACATTTTTAATTGTTGAAGTGCTAAACAATTCAGTAGCTTTGTGTTTGTATTATAAGTAGAAAGTTTAGACAATATTCTCTTAGTCTTCAACCTTTCCATCTCCACTTCAGATGTATTTTAGCTGGTAAAGAAAAGGTATTGATATAATACATCTGCTGTCTTAAGTACCAGAGTGTGTTAAAATATTTAGGAATATCTCCAACGCATTAACTTCTGTATCAGTAATTAAGAGTAAAAATCAGCTGGAAGGGATTAAATAGTGTGTGACTGACAAGGGGTAATAACTTTATCCCTTTAAAACAAGATTAATTTGCTGCTTAAGGAGAACAAACAAAAGCATTTGAAGTATCTACACTTTAGATTAAGCAGAAGAGATTTCTTGTTTGGTTACAATAGTTGGTTATTAGAGAAAATTACCTTTATCTCTTTTCATAATGTTAAATGAAAGGAGATCCTCTCACAGTCTGAATTTTGACAATGTGGTCTGAGTATCATCTACAGACAACAAAATATGGGCTCCTGATTCTCTATAGTCATAAACTCCATTTAACCCCCCCCTCTCAGAATTCCTTTCCATTAAAGCTTTCTCAACTGAATGTTCTTTGCTGGCTGTTTCACTGACAGGCTCAAACTTTTCTAGGAATGGTTCAAAATACAAGTTAACGTATGACAAAACATTTAAGACTTCAGAAGGAGACAGTGGTAAACCCACAACTTTGGACATCTTTCCCAGTGTCTTTCTTGCAAACCACAACTGTGAACCACCTGGATTAGAGGAACATGGCCTCTCAATTCTTCTGCTTGGAGTTTAACTTGCCTAGTTACTGCTAATGCACGTGGAGAAATGTGGAAGGCTTTGACAAGTTTATATAGCCCATGCCAGGAGTTTTCTACATGGCTTCTATTTATTTGGGTTCACTTCTCTGTCCAGTCTGTTTTCTGTTGTATTCCACAGTCACATCAACCCAGGACCATGCAGGAACAAACTACCACGCTCAGTAAACTTGCAGTTTAGATCTCAGAAGGGCTTTCATGCCAGTGTAATATTACATATTACCCATGATGAAATGCAATTTGCTCATTCTCCAACACAAAATTATGGCATACCATGTATGCACCTGAAAGGCACCATATTCTCAGAGAGCAAACATTTTACTTTTTGCTTGAAAAAGCTGCTGCATAAAAATGATTCAGCTTCACTGTAGCAAAAGTTCAAATCACTCAAACCCAAATTCAGCTGACCACTGAGGCACCCACCTGTATTCCAAGCATTTAATACCAGGCACTTGCAGCAGAACTTTGCTGAACAGCAAGTGACTGAAGACAAGTTACATTTCAAGGGTGAATATAAATGCTTTGCTGAACTGAAACATAAATACATCAAAGAAACTGCAGGGGGTTGATTACTGAAGTGATATTTGTGAAGTGAGGAGAAGGGACTTTATGTTTCCCAAACTGCAAACTCTCCATCTGCTAAATTTTAAATGATTCAACAAAGGCTGTAAAGGCAAAATGACTTTGCACAACTTGCCAATGAGTGCTTTTTAAAGTTTTCTTGTCAAGAAGTAAACGCACATTCAAGCTCTCTACACCTCAGGTTTCAGGTCTTTGATTGGTTTAGTGTATCGAGAATGGATATCAAGTCTTCCATAGCTAATTCAATTGCTTGAATTTAGCGCTGGAAAACCAAGAGATATTCACTGTTGAGTACACTGCCTGCTCAGAAGCCTGCAGAAGACGGCATTTAATTCTCCTGGAATGCTGCCCACACTACAGAAATTACTTGTTATCTGCTGCTGACACTGACTAGATGGGCATAGAAATAAACCCAAGCCATCATATACAACACAGTGCTTTCTGAAAAGCAGCTTTGAAATGTCCAGGTAATGCCCACATCACTAACTAAATACCCATATTACTCTCTAAATACCTACATTATTAACCAGCCACACTGCCTGCTACCATACTCCTCTACATCTGTGACCTCCAACTTTTCTTGATCACACATCCTTATCAGAAAGACATTTTTGAGCACACCCCCAACAATATATGTATATTTATTTACATAAGCTTCTGTACTAACATACTATATACACAATAAAACATACACAAAAGTTAGACATTAAAACCAGAATAAATTAAGATGAAATTAACAGTATTATAAATAATTTTTATTAACGTTATATAAAACATTTTTTCTTCTACTAATAGTACTATCATTGCTACTATTTTAAGTGAGAACAATTGTGTGATTGAATATGCTTCGTTAGTCTTGGTTCAAGACCTTTGAGATTCAAAGGTCTAAGTTCAGTTTATTTCAACACTGTTTTAATGGCTGTCATAGCTGTAAAATAGAGTTTGATGACAGATTCAAATGGAAGAATTGCATCATTGTTTTGGCGTAATAAATCATGATCCCGTCCACCAGTTATGCAAAGATTTTTGATAAAATTCATATCGTTTATTTTTACCTTCCCTAATGTCACTTTATTGTTCTTGCAAACTGACTGAAAGGTCTTGCATTTTTTAGTTTTTAAAATCACATTAAAATTTTTGAAGGAGATTGCACAGAGCCTTGTCCAGCAGAGATTTGAAGCTCTCCAAGAGCATTGCCCCCCCCGGGCAGACTTCTCCCCTGCTCTACCATTCACTGCAAGGAATGTCATCCCTGTGCCTGGTCGGAATTCCCCTCCCTGCCAACTGAGGGAGCTGCTGCAGCAAAGCACCGAGAGGAGTGTGGCTCCGTTTTCTCTGCAGAGTGGAGCCACATCATCTTCTCCCAGCACACACAGAGCTCGCTCAGGACTCTCCTCCAGCCCCACAGCCAGCCTGGGACGGACTCGGATGTATCAGCAGCTTTACAGCTGACGTGGGTAAAGTCACCTGAATCAATCAAGTGATTCTGAACTTCGAACGTGCTCTTTGTTCTCCACGTCTCCCCTAATGAAATTGAAATGTAAAGCGGCCTTGATTTGGGTAAGCACTACCTAGCAACAACCAAAACATCGGTGTGTTATCAATGTAACCGAGTCCAAAACACAGCCCTGTGCCAGCTACTGAGAAAAAATGAACTCTACTCCAGCTGAAGCCAAGACAATGACATAATATTTTGTCCTTTGCACCAAGCTGAGGACTTGGTACGCAAATTAATTTCTGTGGTTTCTAAAGGGATGCCTGTAGGAGAGTCACTCTCTCTGGAAACGCTACAGGAACAGCAGCCCAAACCAAAAGCATCTGTTTAAATTCGCACTGCTAAACCAATTAAAGGAGATCTGGGCAGCTTTAAGGAGGACTGTTGTTTGTAAAACCCCGTTTTGTTGAGTTTGGACACAGCGCGGTTTGGTAGTCGAGCGCCAGCGCGCCCTGCGCCTCAGCGAGACTGAAGCCTCCGCTGCTGCGTGCCAGGCCGTGCTCACAGCGAGCGAGAGCTGGGCTGGCAGCGATAGAACCCGCCATGGCACAAAGCTAACTCAGAAAGGGAGTTCAATTAAAAAAAAATCCAAACAAAACGCACCTTGCAGGTCAGAAAGCCCGCTCCGGCAGCGCGGTGCCGCTGTGGGAGCCCTCAGCCCCAGCCCCGGCCCGGCGGCCGTGCGGCCGCAGCCTCAGCCCCGCGGCTCTGAAGCCTCCGAACAGCTCCCGGCCGAGGGGACGGAATCAAACTCCACTAAGGATCTGCAGCTGCGCCAGGCCCCAGCTCAGCCGTGCTCTGGCTGCACCGCCACTGTCCGCCAGCAGAAGAAGCGTCAGCCCCGCTGTGCCTGCGAGATTCAGATAAGACGGTGACCGTGGCTTTGAGCAGCATGGGCTCCTCGTTACCTTTATAAATAACCCATCCGTATCAATGAGTGCTGGAGCTCGTCTTAGGGCAGAGCAGGGGGCAGGTGCGTCAGCTAAACATGCAAAGGAACTCAGATGTGTTTGTAAAAGGATTCCTACTAAGATAGAAAGGGCTGGCGTGGCTAACCCACAACAGCGACCAAAGGTTTTCCACGTGCCTCATCATGCATCAGCCCATCTTGTGCAAATGACTTAGGATTTAAACAACCTGCCCCCACACTCCTGGAAAATTACAGCATACAAGAAAATATAAATAAGAATATAATACAGGTAGTCAGTGGGCGTTTCATCCACTGACTCCAGTGCTTTGACCAATCTAAATCAACTTTTAACACTTTGCTGTGCCAGGTTTGGATCTCTGTGGGATCTGAAACAGCTTTTGCCATGTTGAGTAGTTTGTGAATTTTAAATAATGTTTCTGTATGTTTTCACAGCAGTATATAAAAGGTAGCACTACATTTTACAGAGTTAAATGAGTTCCAGTTCAGGCCTGTAACCAATCTTGTGAACTTCACACAGAGCATCATGAGTCTGGATAGGAAGTTTTAAACATAAAAGCCCCTTCACTAAAATGCCATAGGCAAAGAACCACTAGGGTATTTCTGCTTTGTCCAGCTGGAGAAGGCTCAACATCACCTGGAATTCCCAGTGCATTTTCTAAATCCAAGCCAGCACCAAAGCCTGGTTTTGATTCTGAAATGAGAAATACCCTCATACTGAACCTAGCCTAGGGACACTCAGACAAGCTCTCCTCTGTTCTGGCTATGGTATGGACCAGCCCAGCTGGAAGCCATGCCAAGGGAGCTCCTGCTATTTCCACTGTCAGAGCTACACTGACAGCAAGCAGTGGCACACTGAGCACACCTGCCATCCACTGCTGGCCGTGGGAGTCCTTTACTGGAGTGTGACATTTGGGGGTTTATTGTCTGATTAGGAAACTGGAAATAGCATGCCTGCCGGTACTCCTCAGGGGAAGACACAGATTGCTAATATAAGAAACGTTATAAAGAAAACCCTTACACATGTAGTATTTTCATTATCAGAAGAACTTTCTTCTTGCAAACAAGAATAATACGTTGCCTTGTTTATTCACTACATGGGCTACCAGATAAGAACTTTAATGACATAATTCCTGTACCTGCTTTTAATTATTGAAAGGTTTCCTTATACTCTCATAGCACATTACTCATTGGTAAATGACTTAGCAATTTAGCTTTGTAACATTACCATTAAATTTGGTAGACTTTCCACACTCTGATTCATCCTTTATCTTGCTCATTTCTGCAATGCTAGCGGACCACGCAGTATTTTCAAGCCTGTCAGCTGCCAGGTTCTTAATGCCCAGAACGAGTGGTTTGTGAAACAAACAGAAATTGCACGCTCCGTTCTGCCCCAATTTTACAAAACACTTTTTCAAACAACACCTCACCTGGCAAGAGCACAAGCATGGCTGTCCTAGTAAGGAGAGGGCCAGTTATTACCATATAATGGTTTGGGTTGGAAGGACCTTACAGATCCATCCAGTTCCAACCCTCTGCCATGGGCAGGAACGCCTTCCACTAGACCAGGTTGCTCCGAGCCCTGTCCAACTTGGCCTTGAACACTCCCAGGGATGGAACATCCACAGCTTTTTTCAGCAATCTGTTCCACTTCCTCATGATCCTCACTGTCAGGAATTTCTTCCTATTATCTAAGTCTACTCTCAGTTTAAAGGCACTGTGATGCATTTTTCAAAGATGTCTCCCTCCTTAGGACTTTTGAAAAGGCAGAAATTTTAAATGGTCTAGAATTAACAGAAATTAATTAAACAGAATATTTTTTTTTCTTGATGTGTTGGGAAAAAATACGCATCATTCGTGGTAATAGTTCATACTGTAAGAGATGTAAATATTCGGTAATTTCTGAACTTGATGCTGCAACCAAAGCAACCACGTGAATACACTGTTTCTTTCACTAAAAAGAAAGCCCACTGGTGCATTTCAAACAATGGAAGAGCTTTGTCAATGAAATGTGCCATTGGAAGAAACACTATGCAGGCCACCAGTTTACCCCCTTCTTTTGAGTGCAATTCCCTTTCTAAAGGCTACTTGTTTTGGGTTTTGTTGGTTTTCATTTCAGCCATCTACTTGAAAATGAAGCAAATGTACCATTGGTGCCCTAGGAAGTTAACATGTATAACAGATTCCATTTAAGCTGTCTTACACAGCCATTCAGAAAGGGCACTAGAATTTACCACATGTATCACTTCAGTAAGTGCAGCAAGATATAACCAGATCATTACAAACAGGAACATCAACATTTTCTACATAAACCCCAGACACACGGAAAACAGTTCCAGGAAGTGAGCTGCTAGTGATTCACTAGTAGTAGTCAGCATGGATTCAGCAAGGGCAAGTCAGACTTGACTCTGCAGTGAAGGGACTGCCAGGAGCTGAAGGGAGAGCAGCAGGAGACCTCAGTGAGGTCCCTCTGACACTCCCCAAAAAGTCCTGGTTAATGACTTTTTGGGGAGTGTCAGATGGGCAGAGCATGCTCTTGGCAAGCTGCAGGTGACACAAAACTGGGAGTGGCTGATAACACCTGTGGATCCTGCTGCCATCCATAGGGACCTGCAGGCTGGAGAAAGGGGCTATGGAGGAAGAGCCCCATTCACTGGTACATCCTGGAGCCATCCAGCTGGGAAAACCTCTTGGCAGAGAGGGCCCTGGGCTCCTGGAGTTGAACAAGAGGCAGCAGCGTGCCCCAGACCAGGCTGATGGCATGGGCTGCAGGGTGACAGGGGTGACCCTTCCCTTCACTCACACAGGAGCAGTGCCCAGTGTGAGACACAGACACAGCTGGGGGGCCAGCCAAAGGCCACCAAGGGATGCAGGGACTGCAGCACCTCTCTTACAAGGAATGGATGAGGCAGCAGGCATTGTCTAACCAGCAGCAAGCTCAGGGAGACTCTTTTCAACACTTACCATCATCTGTAGTGGGGGAGCAAGGAAGGTGGAGCCAGGCTCTTGTCAGTGACAAGGACAAGAGGGAGTGGGCACGCATTGAACATGTGAGGTTCCACCTGAGCACATACTTTTACTGAGGCTGACTGAGAACTGCAGCACGTGGCCCAGGGACAGTGTCCTTCCTTGGAGATCCAAAGCCATGTGGACATTGTTCCGGCCAACAAGGCCTAGATGGGATGCCTGGAGCAGGGGGCTTGGACAACACGATTTCCAGAGGTCCCTCTCAACCTCGACCAGCCTCTGATTCTGTGAATAAAAAAACATGGAAATTTTGAAAAAGTGGCCAAGTTTATTTATTTTTTTAATATAAAAAGGTAATGAACTGCATAGAAGTATGACTTTAGTCATCTGAAAATTTTACTCAGCATTCATTCACACTTGGAAAGTTCCAGTAATATAGCAAGAAGCAGAACAGACTAACAGTTGCTTACAATGTATGTATTTACATTCAAATGGAATTAATTTGTACATCAATATTTTAAAATAAATTAAATGTACTTATCCAAAGTCTGATTCAAGGTATATTGTAAGCATATATAAAATACAAATAAAGTCTTCAAAACTAAGATTCTTCAGATAAAACCAATTTTCAATCATTTAAAGGTAAGTTAGCTCTAATGTAGAAATGTAAACATCAGATACTGTGATAAATATCTGAAGGAATAACAGCTTTGTCATAAAGTGCTGGCATAAGCTATCAGCTTTATTTTTCAGATGCTAAAAAATAGTGATAAGTTCAATTCAGAACATTTTGGAAGAATTTTAAATTACAACAACTTTTTAAACATTCTTTTTTACCTTTATCTACACAGCTTTTTGGCATTTTCTTCTTTATCTTAAGTGAACTTTAACTTCTACATATCTATCAAATAATTTGCGTTTTTAACTTACCCAGTTCAAACTGGAGTCAATGATGGTGGAAAAAAAGTATCAAAAGGTCAGGTAAGATTCCAACTGGGAAATGCCAAGGACTTTGAAAAGTAAAGGTGCAAAGTACCTGAGCACAATCCAACAGCTGCCTCCTGCATTGTAATCCTGTAATTATATATCCAATCAGTACCACTGAGAAAAGCTCTGAAAATGAGAATTAATACACAGAGGAGAGTCAGGGTGGTTCACTCACCCGAAGCTATCAGAGTTGTGTCTCTGCTGAACAAATCTGTTACTTCATTTCACATGAAATAAAGCTTTGGAGTTCTTCTGACAAACACAACGTGAAGTTTTACATGCCTTACACCTCAGTCTGCTTTCTGCTTGTCAGTGTGAGCACCACCCCAAAACAAGTCCTGAATCCCCTCATGTATTATAGTGACTCTTACACTGAGATCTGTTTGAGAAAAACCTGTTCTTTCCTTGTGTGAAGAAAGATAAAACACAACCTTTTACCACTCATCAGCTTCACCTCTCAGTCATATTCCAAACTGCCAATCTGCCCAACTGCTGACAAATCCACAGGCACGCTTGAAAAAGAGTATCAGATTGTGGTATTTTATTACAGAAAAAAAAAATCCAATTCAAAGACAATTAAATTTAAGCTTTGAGGAGTGGAAAATCCCAAAATATTTTAAAGTGGCATTTACTTTCAAAATATCTGTAAGAGTTTTAATAAAAAGCCCAAAAAGGCTTCCAGCTTTTGTTATGATTAAAGGGCTTATGTTAACAGTTTCAGGCTGCTAAGGCACAACTGGCATTTGGTCTAAGACGAAACTGGACACAGGCATTATTACCTCAGAGCCAGGAACAAGTGAAAGTGGAAGGCACAGAACTTTAAAAAAATACCACTAACCAAACCAATTTTAAAGGCTTAAAATAATTATTAGGTAGTTTGTCTTTAATACTAAATGCAATCCATTTCTCAGAGCAGGCATGAAGCTGAGTAACTGTGGGCAACAATAACTGACAGCAAGATGCACTTCTACATTAGAGGGGCACAGAGAAAAGTTGTTAATTTTAATTTCACAGGCAAAAATGGTCATTTTCAGTTTACTCAGTTTTACTACTTTTAACTAGAGGCTTTGGGGCTTGTTTGTGTGGGGTTTGTTGGTGTGGGGTTTGTTGGGGGCAATTGTTTTGGGGATTTTTTTTTAAAGTAAGGAAAATCAAGACATGTAGATTATACTATTTCAGAGGTTTGATAAAAGCAAACCACCAAGTTGAAATATTCACATCAGCATAGCAACCTCATCTTCAAATGCACTTTATAGTAGGAAGCTAAGGACCACAAGGACTGACAATCTACCTGTTTTCTATGCCACGTGTTGCAGAGATCCAAAGCAGCATAACCACACAGAATATGCATAGTAATGCCCAAGTGGACCAGATCTATAAGGCAGAACTACTAGTGATCCTAAAGGGAAAACAGGTTTCCAAATTACCCCAACAGATGTACCATGGTCCCAAAACATACCAAATTTAGCCTCTAATTTAAACTGGTAGCAAGGAACTCCAGTAAACCAGCAAGATTCAGATTCCCTTCTTCCCTTCCCAATTTCTTACTAAGGGGTAGTCCTATGAGCATGCATGTGTTCAACTACTCTTTGGCAAAGGCTATGTTTAAACTCATTTGCAGGTATCAGTTTGTTCACTCTAGCATCATCTTTTGACTAGAACTTGAAAAGTGCAAAAATATTTAATTATATCTTCTTAAAAAAAATAATTCATTTTATTGGCGCAACAACTCCAATCCCTCAGGAGTTAAATCCACTGCCAGCAATGGACAGAAAAGGAGACACCAGCATAAAAGAATCAAAGTGCATTTCCAGTGTGCCAATGCTGCATGACTTGGCAAGCCAGAACCCTTTTTTCACCACTGGAACAGATTATGCTGAGTTCGTTCCATGCAAAGTCTGTATTCCACACTAACACACCAAGTCTGTCATGAACTCCTGGGGATATTGCAATGAATCATCGAAGCGGAAGCGTTTGGAGAGCGTGCTGCTGTCCTCTGGAATGTTCTCCTTGTCCTCCTTGTCGCTGCAGCTGCCATTGCAGCTGGATTTTACACTCCTCTCTTCTGAGCACTTGGTTGTGTGTCCTGGCAGCTGAGAGGAGCAGCAGATTTCCTCAGGGCTGTATGGGAGCGTGAGCTCCCCTTGCTGCAACCACCAGTGGGAGAGACAGTCGGCGGCAGTGGGTCTGTCCCTGCGGGAGGAGAAAGGGAAAGGGGCTTCAGTTAATGTTTAACCCACATTAAAGAACTAAAATAGCTCTGATGCTACAAATCATAAGCAAAACTGGCACTGAAGAGTCAATATTGGTGTGTTTTCAGCCCTAC
Organism: Sylvia atricapilla; assembly: GCF_009819655.1. NCBI lineage: Eukaryota > Metazoa > Chordata > Aves > Passeriformes > Sylviidae > Sylvia > Sylvia atricapilla. Next base: position 9,898,977 of record NC_089146.1, read on the forward strand.
CTCAGCTGCTACAAAAGACAGTTCAGTATTGGCTACATGCATCTAAATTTAGTTGATGGATTACCCTAAAGCTTTCATCAGAAGCAGGAACATAGTCCCTGGAATGTTTTCAGCATGGTCCCCTGGGATGTTTGCAGCATGGTATACATTAATGAGCACTTGCTTTGCTTTTAAAGTCATATGTTTTATACAGACCATAAATAGTGAGGCTCATGGATATTCAGTCATTATGCTTTTCAAGGATAGCCAAGTTAACAGGATGTCATCAACTCTGACATTTCCTAGTGTTTCACTCTTGCAGTTCATGGGCATAAACCTTTTCAAAATGTAAATCCTACCAAACATACCAGACTTAGAAAATCGCTCCTCTGGGTAACCTAACACAGCACTACTGCAAGTTATAACTGTATTCTGCATTGTTAACTTGCACAGAACTTGCCAGAAAACTGGTTCCAAGGCAATAGAGCCTGCTACTTGTCCCTAAGCCCACCAGAAGATGGAATATTTTTCATTCAGAAAAATGTAACTCTTTTGAGGATATAATGAAGACTCTTGAGATGCCCAGAAGAAAGCCAGTAGTAATTGTGACAGAATGTCAAATATCCCACAGGTCCACACAAAGAGTTATCAAAGCAGGTTCTTCATCTTTGATTCTTTTTTCTAAGTGCTCCACAAACATGAAAGACAAGACTCCCTAATGACACTGGGGTTTTGGGAATTATTTCAGATCTGGACAAATGCTGTATGTGAGATTTTAAGGCAGGAAGGGGTCTTCGGACATGACTTTCTATGGGGTCCTTATTGTCTCAGAGCAGCCACTTTCCAGGAATCCCCTCCTATTGTCTCCTCCTATCCAAGAGCCCCTCTCAGCCAAGCAGGGCCACTCCTGCCTGCTGGAAGCTCTCTGAAGGGGACAAGGATTCCTGTCTCACCACAGGTGACAATATCTAGCACTGCAATCAATAATAATACCTGACCAGCTCCCTTCTCAAAGTTCAGCTACTTTTCAAGCTCTGAATTAGAGTCTGAACTCCTGAAGAATGCAGAGTTAAGGGAGTGTGCTTAACTCCAAAATAATTTTCACTTTGGATTGAGAACATTTTAGAAGACTGAACAAGGCAAAATACAGCCAAGTATAAATATATAATAACGGACGTATTTATGTAAATAGATAAAGGTAAGTCAGGAAACAAGAAAGCACTGCAAAAAGGTTGCATTGCCTTTTCAAACTACAATAATTATAGTAAATAATGTCTGTCTATACTCTTTCTAGAGTATGCTTGAATAAAATCCATTCAAAACCTGTCATCTGAAAGAAAATATAAAGAAACTCAAACCAAAAAAAACTCAAAGAACAAGCCTGACTAATAATATTATCCATAAAAATAATAAAAATAATATCTGACAATTTCAGCCAGACATTGAATTCAAGATTCTTCTCACACATTATGGAAAAGCATAAACCTGCACTTTTTAACATCCAGTTAAAAATACCAATGCATTGTGAAATATCCATTTGATCTTATTAGTGAGATTAAGAACATAAATTAACATTCACTTTTTCTAGGAGCTCCACAAATTCAGGATTCTTAGAGGAGTGTGCTACTTACTCTGGATTTTTTATGAGAAGTTTCTGAATGAAGTCTTTTGCAGGCTGTGAAACTGATGAAAACGTTTCTTCTGAATAATCCACGTTAACTTGAGATATATTAAGGTAAGTTTCTTGGACATCAGCTCCCACAAATGGAGATTCTTGTGTCAGCAGCATGTATGAGATGACACCGATGTTCCTGAGGTAAGAACAGATTGTATAAACCTACTAGAGAATCTAAACACTACACCTTGCATGTATTTACTGTGCTGCAGACCAAACTTCCTGACATATCCCACACTCAGAAGTACAGCAAACATGGTACACCTCAGTTTTATGTGATTCAAGCATGACTGCACATACACACACCATGAAAGATATGTGTGTATGTATCTCAATGAAGGGATTTTTGCAAACTGTTTAAGTTCAATATACCCTTTTCTTCCTACTAAGATTGATAGGAGAAGGAAATATCACTTTTACACAGCCCACTCTTGGGACATATGGCATTTCTGGATGAAAGAGCTGCAAAAAAGACAGACATTCTAATCTGAATGCACATAAACCACATCTTTCACTGCAATTCTGGCTGACAGAGCAAAGACTTTAAATCAACCTCTGTGTACATTTGACATCCAAGTTGCGTTACAATCTCCTCTAGCTGAGATGTTTCTCCCAAGAACATGAACATTAGTACCACAGATCATGCAATCTATTATAATATAAATCTAAAGATGGCTTCTTGATGCATAATAAAACATTTTTAGATAGATCATTCTGATAGATCAGAGTTTAGTACTCATTACAGTGTGAAAACAGGCACCTGCTGTGTTTGTCATTGTGAACAGAGCATCAATAGGGGGGTTTTTTGTGTCTTCCCACAAAAGCAGGCAAGTAATATGTGATTAAAAACATTAATTAACAGACTTAGTTACTATTACAAGTTGAGGATTTAAAAGTTGCCAATTGCTCCTCTGAACAGTGAATTTTAATTAAAATGCTGAAGAATGTATGTTTTAAAAGAACCATTTCAAAGCTAGTCTTGAACATAGCTCATAAAATTAAGAAGCCACAAAAAAGTTGTGGGTCAGTTCACAGTACTCATCATTTTTTTATGATTCTTTCTGCAGATATTTCTCTAAAAATAAGAATTAGGAAGTTTACATCCTTCTTATAATTTGTATAAAAAATATTTAACAGTGTAAAAGTGGGGAGGGAAGTGTCCTAGAGTAGCTACTATCCAAAGCATGTCACCCAGGAGGATGTAATAGCTAAAATATGCTATCCAGCCACTGTTGTTATTGCAATACAACAGAACAAACACCTATCCTTCAGGCTCAGAAGCCACCTGCATTCCCCACTAAGTGGGCAACAGACCCATAAACTCCTGTGTAAGCCCTGAGTTATATCCCGAGTTATATCCTTCCCCTTCCATCAGCCCTCCCTCTTTCAGCCAGCCCACCAGCAGAAGGGGATCCTTGGAAGCCAGATGAAACTCCATCAGGCCCTTAAGTTGTTAAGGGGTCCCACCAAACCTCAGCCAAATGAAGATAAAACCTACCACATGTCTGTAGCTGTGGTTATAGGCTCATAGTTCAAGATTTCTGGAGCTAAAGAGACAGGGAGAAGAAAAATGCTTTAAGAAATATCTTATTCAAATGGCCTTGAATCATACACTACATTTCTGGCATTCTTTTGCCAACCATTATTATGAGACTCAAGATGTAGTTTCAATAATTAGGTTTATTATTTCCAAGCCACAAGGATAGCAAAAAGTTATTTCTGTTTGCCTAGACACGGATGTTTACTTGCTTCACACCAAAGTGGCACAGCATGGCCTGAAGTTTATCCAAGTCTCAAGATGTGTTCTAAACAGATGCAGGCACATAAATCTTTCCCCTAGGAGGTTCCAAATTATACAACTTTTTAAGGGGAATGCATGAACCCTTCAGCATGTTAGAACTGCAAAACAAGATGACCAAGCCAGTTTTAGGATCAGTGCCTGTTAGCATAGGCTAGGTAACAAGTTATTGACTGCAGAATGAAGTGCTCTTAACACTGAGTGTTGGCAAGTCATGAAGCGAACTTGTCCCTCAGAGAGGGCCAAGTGTTAACAGCAATCCTTCCCTTTCCAAGGAGTATTTTAATCTCGTTCAATCCTCATACTGAATAACATTCAAGATGTTACATTAATTCAAAGAACACTTCTTTGTGCATGCTAATGCTGTATTTCAATTCTAATGAGAACAATTTAACAGCCTGTAGCACAGCAAATACTACAGTATAAAACTGAGAGGTGCACTTAATTGATACAATTCGGGATTTTTTTGGAGCAAACATTTGTTGACTGCTCTTTAAAAACAGCAGCTCAAAACATGTTGCCTTGTCCTGTGACGTTCTTTATCAGCCTGTCAGCTGCTAAGTGTGCTACATGAATGTCCCTGTTTTCTCAAAAGCCCTGAGGTGGTGTGAAGCAGCCCTTCCATACCGAGATATTCTGTGGTTCCCATGATATGCCGCAGCTCAGTGGAGTTCTCCAGCTTCCGGGACATCCCAAAATCTACAATTTTGACATCACCAAGAGGATTGACGCTGCTCAGCAAAATATTTTGAGGCTGGAATTGAAAATATTGCATTCCTAATTAATAAAATACAATCTGAAAAAAAAAGTCCAGTGTACTAAACGACACTTCAGCTTCTGTTATGCAATACTCATTGCTAAATGTTGTTCAAAAATATTTAATCTCCATCCTTTTAATCACATTTTAATACCATTTAATCTCCTTTTCCTCTTCATCTTTTTTATGTATTTAACAAATTACTTTGATGAACATAGTAAATTGAAGAGAAAGTGCTAAGACAAAGCCTGCTGCAGCCTCACCTTCAAATCAAGATGAACAATATTGTTTTCATGCAAGCAGCAAAGTCCTTCAAGTATCTGCCTGATCAGCCTTACGATATCCCTTTCACAAATTCTGTCATCCAGATCTGGGACACACAAGTCAAATATTTCTCCTCCAGCAGCACTGCAACACATTGAAGAACACCTATGTATTAGGTTTGAATTTTGAAGTTTCCGTGAGGAAAAATGTTTTCAATAACACCTATTTATCAAAAATGTATCTGTAATATCAGAGAGCTGGGAATACTTTTATTACACACCTATGCTAAAACACTTAATATGAACACTTAGAAAAGGGGAAAAAAATCTGATGATGCTTTTTCCTTCCTTATAGCCTGAAACAGCAGCTGAGACAGCAAAAAGCACTTTGACTGGCAACCTCATAATGCTCTGGTCCCCTCAAGCAAGGGGGAAGATGCCTCCCAGAAATCGAGTTCTATCATCAGTCCCTAATCAAAGAAACCTTTCTTTTCCAGTCAAATCTAAAATTTCTTCCATGAGACCAGTTCATGAATAATTCAGAGCAGTGTAAGCAGCATGGAAGTATCTGTGTTCCTGTGGTTTATGAGTTATTCCTACACTTGGCTGCAGTGTCAGCTGTCTCCTTTCAGGCTGGGTCTGAGATCATTGCTCTGAGTGCCTGAAGTCTCTCTCAAGGATGAAACTCAAAACTACAGATTCCCCAACACTACAGATCACTGAGCCTAAACTTCATTGCTAACCAAGTGAGAGTCTATTAAGAAGTCAGATAATGGACAACAGGAACGAACACAGCCACAAACCTGCTGAGGTTACATGAGGTGCAAAGTGAACCTCCCCTAGGTGACTTGATGGCAACATGGACATGAAGGGAAGGGCAGAGGATGCCATGGATTTCAACTGGCTCCCAGAGTGTTATTCCTGTACTCAAGTTACATTATGGTCTGCATGGGTGGGCACCCAAGTGGGTAAAGAGCTAAAAGCTCTGAAAAAAGGGATTTGGAAAAAAAAAAAAAAAAAAAAAAAAAAAAAAAAAGCCTTAGAACAACAAATAATATGTATGGGGTCATCTAGCTCCAGGGGAAAAAAATAAAAAGCTTTTTAAGATAGAACCTAGCTGAATTCTTTCAATTTTTTCCAAAGAATATATCATGGTGTAAGGAGACCACCATTAGCAGCACTTCAAATACTCTGTACATGAATCTTAAAGCTTAGAAAGAGTTACTTTTGCTCCTTACATTCCACACGGAAGTTTACAGATACAACAAATAAAATAGATAATTCAAATTCAATTCCCAAATTAAACTTATTTTTCAAAGTTAATAAGAAGCTTTGGGGACATGTGTAAAAACTATGGGAATTTTTTAGGAAATGGCTCCAGAAATCAGTTTTAAAACAACAAAACCACTGAATTTAGGAGCTCAAAATAAGGAAAGTAATTAAGTCTTCAGTCACCAAAAAAAAGTGAAGTGCTAACTTGAAGCTCACAGGCATGGATGTGCTCAACCTCTGTGAAATCTGTGTACTTAGTATCAGTGACTTTTTTGTGTGTGTGTGTGAGATTTAAGTTGCATCAAGACACTCAGGACCTTCTGTGGTATTCCAAGAACATTATTTCCAGTCAGCCTGCCTGAAACATCCTTAAAGGAAAAAATATCAAGTAATTTATAATGAAAGATTAGCATAATGTATACAGAGTACTGTTGCAATTCTTCTGGGCATTCAGCCAACGCATAAAAAATTAACATATTAATTATTAATATTTCATTATTAATATATTGAAAGACTACAAACATGTGATGAAGGCATACTCACTACTCCAACACCAAGATGATTTCATTGGCTGTTTCATAGACTTCATGGAGATTAACTATGCGAGGGTTGGATTTCATTAATTCAAGGACAGCAATTTCATGCAGAATCTCTGCTTTGCAGTCTTGACCTCTTCTCCTTTTCTTTAAAAATTTGGCTGCATACTCTTGGCCCGTGGATTTAGCTACACATTTTCTAACCACAGCACATCTTCCTCTACAAAACAAAAGGGAAAACATTGAGAGGCAGGAAATCAAAAGTGCATAAATTAACATTAAAAATAAGAAGACGTATTAAATAATTGGAAACAAACAAAAAAAGTATTGGGAAATGCGATTGGCCTGTTCTTACACTGTTTCCTGGACATTCACTTGCAGGCACTGTAGAAGGATACTAAGCTAGGTGAAGCTCTGGTGAGACCCAGTAAAATTCCCTTTACAGAGCCTAGCTAAACATTAAATCAGAGTATCAGGTTACAGGGGCATTCTCGCTGTTAGGTCACAGAATAATTCGGTTGGAAAGGACTTCTGGAGGTCTCTAAAAACCTTCTGCTTAAAGCAGGGCCAGCCATGAGGTCTTACAAGGTTGTTCAGGGTTGGCAAGACATTAGAAAAGCCTCAACCTCATTCCAACACCTACAGGACAACAACAAACAAAGCAAACTCCTGTGAAATGCAGAGAATGCACAGGGAAGACAAAGCACATTTAAATGCACGGGTGGGGCAGGAGGTTTTCAGTGAAAAAAAATTTAGTCATAAAGAGAATTTCCTTCCACAAACCATGCAGTACTGCTACAAAAATCCCAGGTATCTGCAAAATGTTTCAAAACATCTTAATAGAAAAGCAACCACTACTTAGCATTCTCTTCCTCAATTACAGTTAGACAAAGTGTGCTGCTTTATTTCCTAGCCAATTGTTTAGGTATGGAAACAAAACCATATTTAGGCAAAGAGATGTTTTTAGAAGAAAACTACATACTGTAGTTAAAAACACCAAGCTGATCTTTAAAAAAAATTAGATGGAAAAAAATGCAGCTTTTTTAAGCCAAGTTATAAACTCCTGAAAAACCCAGTTTTATAACCACTGATATTGTATTCCCAGAAATGCCTGGTTGCATACATGCAAAGTGCTTTCAAATGGTGCAAGAAACCTTATTTACAAAAAAAACCAACTTGAAAGGCTGCAGTGAACTGTGAGTAGAGTTCTAGAAACAGTATCAAGCTATGTGCAAAGTGCCCAATCTACATTTATCTCTTAAAAAAAAAAGCCTGTCCCACCTCTATTTTTTGTTACCATAGCATAGTAAGAACAAACGAACTGAAACAGCTCAGCACGAGCTGTCTGAGCTGTGCTCTTTAAAGCTTCTTTAGTACAAAATACCACACTGCCTTGCAGGCTTTGCCTTTTTTCTGGTGCAAAAATCCCAGTGCTTAAAAGGAGTACTTCCTTTTTTAAAAAAAGTATTTTTTGAAAAAATCTAGACTTCAGTATTTAATTAAAACAGGGATGAGCACCTCACGCAAAAAATCAATTTTGATTTGCAAATAACTGTACAAAAGTGCCTGAATTATTAGATATTTTAAAGATGACTGAATCATACTGCTAAGATAAAAATAAATTCAACAAAACAGGCCTTCTGTCATCACTTATTTCAACATCAATTCGTTGCAGGTTTTCACTATCCCTCCGTGAAAGCACTAAACTTCAGAGGTGAAAGTTATTTAGTCTGATGCAAGCACACTCTTCACCCTGAGCAGCTATCTGTAAGCCTGGAACAGCCACGTTCTTCCCCAATTGTGAGCCCAGCCTATTACTGCAGAGCATTTGAAGTTCCTGAGCTCAATTTCATAACATACCAAAGTTGAAAACACTACCCCCCTCCAGCTTAAATTCTCTTTTTAGCATCTCATCAAACTTGCCAGCCATGAAAGAGTCCCTAAAATCAACAAAGGGGAACCAGTTTAGTTTCATGAGAACAGCAAGATCTTCCCCAGTACTTCTGGCACCTCTTCCTTGTGGCTGCTGTGGGCTGAACAGCTTTGAAGGGTCAGTGATATTTCCAGATTTGAGATGTAAGAATTTCCACTTGTTTGTTAGTAGGGTGCCAATTAAGGCAAAAATCAGGACCAAAAGTAAGGCAAAGCAGCCTTTTGGAGCAGTGGCAATTGCGGCAGAAACACATCGGAAGCGCTGCGCTGACGCAAGCGGAGCAGTTCCCACTCCCTGCCTGTGTAACCAACCCCCCTCACAGCCCAGCTCTACCAGAAAAAACTGATTTCAGGATGTTTTCGTATTTCAGAAACCACAGAAATGCAACTACTTCAAAAGAAACCAAGCCAGGCACACACCAGGGACAGAACTACTTAACCCACTAACAGAGCCTCACCTGCCAGCTTGGTGAGTCAGTGTCTTAAATACCAAAGGACCCAACAGATAAGGGTGTGGGAGAAAGAAATGGGGCTTGGGAAGCTTAAGCAGAGAACAAGGGAACTATTTACCACATAATCTCAGCAGGAAAAAGAAAATTGCAAGTGAAAATTAAAGCATATTGAATCCTTTAGAGAGCTTACAAAGAAGAGAGGGCTTTTACATCACTTAAAAAGCATTTATACACATAAAACCATGAAAAAATACACATGTACTTAGGCCAGGAGAAACCAAAAATGTGTTTGTAAAACAGAGTTCTGCTTCCATTTTCTTTGCATTTTGGCACTTATTTTGTTAAGCCCGGTTTTGCATGCACAGAAAAAAATTAAAAACTCTGTTCTGGAATTCGCACAAAATCTACACTTTTGTTTGCTTTAGGCATGATCTCACAAGTATGTAGAGTTGGAAAATCCAGCGTTGGAACAATACCTGAGTTCTAGAGGGTGCTGCATATAAACTGCTTCTGTAGAGCTTAGAATTCAAAAGCAGAGCTGACAAAAGTTAAGAAAAGAAGAAAGTTATGGGCTGCAACGTGCACATCTATAAAAGCCTTCCAGATAAAGCACATGCTAGAAAAACAGAAAAAAAACCCCAAGAGAACAAAGAAGGCTGAAGATCTCGGAGAGCACATGCAAAGGAGCATCTCTGCTGACAGAACGAGCTGCAGGTGCAAAGGATCCTTATGCAGCACAGCAAGGCACAGCTGTGAGACTGACCCTGCACACTTCTGTTCAGGAAGTCACCATCACAGCATCATGTTTGCTTTACACCCAATTCACTGAGTGCTTTCAAGGTATCAATTAATAATTCACAGATTATTGTGATTTCAAGACACACATTCGCTTGTATGTCTGAAGCACTGTCATAAATACCAAGGGTTTGGGTGCTTTGTTATTTCCTAATTTACTGCTGCAAACAAGAGCAGGGGAAGCAGGCTGCAGAACTGCTCTGAAACAGCAGATTGATTGAAAGTCAGGCTAACTGCTTGAGGTTGGGAAGGGGACAGAAAAGGTCTTTGTTTTCTGGACGTCAGAAAACTCACCCGAACACCTGGAACCACCAACTCAAAATGCTCATTCTTTGTCTTACAGTATCACCCTATGTCATGCCTTGTTTAGGCCATGGCCCTGGAATCTGTGTGGGCTAGGCAGGCAAAGGAGGCTAATCCCAAACCTACCTGCCTATGAAAACCCTCCAGATCTCTCTGACATGGAAAAAAGGCTGGCAGCTTATGCCTCACTGCCCCTTTCCCTGAAGAACCCACTGTGATGCAAAGAAGAGGACAGGGAAGGAGAGGGACTTACTTCGTTCTCCATCTGCCGCCATAAAGGTTTGCTTCACTGTACAGAGAATTTTCTTGCAGCAGAAATTCCTCTTGCCCAAATAAAATAAACAGGAATAATCTTACCTTCCTAGCTCTTTTGATTCAAGCACATAGAAATTGTGGAAGTTCTCTGTCTTGATTGGTGTGTGCAGAGATGTGGCCAGCAAGCCAGAAAGGTTTTTATTCTCCAGCTTTCTCCTCGACATTGTCAGGAGCAGGGCTCTCTCTCCTACCAGCCACCTGCTGAAGCAAAACAATTCAGAGTTTTGGAAAATCCATAGTTACAGCACAGGAAAATAAGACAAATATTATGAGTTTAGGGCTATAAAACTAGATCGGCCAGAACTTTGTTCAGCAGCAGCCTGGAAACAACACATTTAATCACTGTAAAAATAGAACCTGAAAGGAATACTAATCAAAACATGCTAATTTAATTATGTAAACACTCGAGATAAACTGGGGGTTTTTTCCTCCCTGAAGCACATCCATAAGATACTAGGGATAAGCTCCAGTTCTAATAAAAATGCTAAAAGCTACTTAACTATTAATGAGATGTACTTTTTTTTAATCTTTCTGAAACTCTTCTCTGGATTCTGGGTAAGTTCCACACTTCCTTAAAGTTTACACTTTTAACAGAAATTCGTTCCTGGGGGAATTTACCAAAACTCCTTCCTGTTTGTTAACTGCAACATCAGGAACAGGCAACAACAGGACAAAGTGGGGCTCTTTTCCCAGTGGGAATATTCACATTTGTTATTAGGCTCACTCATAGTTACTCTAAGTTTCCTTTTTAAGGCTGAGTTAATTGTCAGTGAGAAGCATGAATAGACAAGGTCCTCTTTGCAAGTTCAGATCATTCAGAATCAAATTATGTAGTAATCCTGATTAAATTACCTTAATAAACCAGTAGAACAGCACATTATGAAGATACACCCACCCACATCATTTCTACTACAGAAAAAAAAAAAAAAAGGCAACAAAACCAAACCAAATAAAAATACTGGGGTTTGGTATTCACATTTATAGCCCTGAAGCATCCCTTCAGGTGAAATGCAAAAGCAAGGCAGAAAAAGGTTACTGAAGGATACCAGAAGTAGCAATTGATGAGAGCAGAGTTACCTTTATCAATGAAAGGAAAAAAAAATAAGGCAGATTACAATTCAGAGACAGCTTAGCAAACTCACAAAAATACACTTGCAGTTTCAACGAAAGACATACCCTGTCAGACACTTCTGGGGGAGCACTCGAACTAGTTATGATCCAAATGTAACCCTGTACCCATCCAGCATTGTTCACATTCCCATGTGGGATGGAACATGGATATTCATGCTACAACTATTTTGGATTCAAATCATTGTACATAATTTAGCAGGAAAAAGATCCAAACTACATAGTTTAAAAATATCCTCAAAGTATCATCTGACATGCAGGAAATAGCTTCTTTAAGAAATTATGAAAAGGCCACAATACAATCTAATACTCAAGTCTTTGACTCACTCCATAACAAGCAAGCATTCCTTCTCCCCCAATTATATGACAGTTCACCATTTAAGAGGACTACCTTGATGTCTGAAATTTTACATGAGTCCCCTCAGGGCTGTGCTCACTCGATAACTTTAACTCCTGAACTGTATCTTCTTCCTACTGTACTTCAGCAGAAAACCAACTGTGTTCGATAACTGGCCGCATTAATTAAGAGCTTACCATTATCAAGTTTATTACCATTATCGAGCTCATTATGCAAGCTTTCATTTCACATGATCGTTTGTAAAGAGCAATTATTACTGAGAACTTCACGTTTCCTTGGCGCTGTTTCTCTGGTAAGACGCCACATCTCCTTTTTTTAAGCTCAGTGTCATAAAGAACAGAGAAGAACACATATCCACAGCAAGCAGAAACCCACCAAGAGGCACGTTATCTACTCAGGAGGATGACATTCAACTAGCTATGGGGAGAAAAAGGCTTCCCACTAAACTAGGGAAGTTTAATCGGGGGAAAAAAGTCAGCTCCTTTAACGTTTTCCAAAGACGTCGAGTCCCTGGTCGGACCAGGAAGGTGTCTGGCAGGGAGCGAGCACGGAGGGCGGCAGCGGCCGGGCGGGCCCCGGCCCGCTCCCCGCGGGACAGCCCCGACTCCCCTCACCGGCAGCCCCGCGCTGCCGCCGGCGCCACCCGGCACCGGCCCGGGAGGCAGCGCGGCGCTTCCACCGCGCCCAGCCAGCAGCACACCACAGCAGCCCCGCGGCCGGCACACTCCCCGCCCGCTCCCTCGACCGGGCACACTCACCGCCGGCCGCCGCCCGCGGTCCCTCAGAGCTCCGCCGCCCCGCTCTCGCCGCCTCTCGGCGTTTGAAAGGCGCAACCCGGGCTGAGCGGCCGCCTCAGCCGCGCGGCGTCAGGCCACGCCCACTCGGCAGAACAGCCAATCAGCGCCCAGACGCGGCGCTCAAAGGCCCGGCGATTGGTGGCAGCGCCCCCTACCGGCTCCTGATCCCCGTCAGCAGGTGCCGCCCGCGCCGGGCCCGGCCGTGAGGGAGCCGGGGCTGCTGTCCGCACTGCCGGAGTGCGCGGGGCCGCCGCCTCGGCCGCACCGCACCCATGGCGCCCCGTCCCGGGCTGTGTGCCAGGAAAACCCCGCAGAGAAGGCTCCTCGCTGCGTCCCCTGCAGCCCCGAGTTCTGGAGCCGCGGGACAGGTGCGCGGGCAGGTCGCGGTGCAGGACGCCGTCCTGAGCATCCCCCGGCGTGCGGAGCCGGGGACATGAGCCGCGGGGACACAGACTGCGAGTGAGGCACCGCGGAGGCTCAGCGAGCACGGCAGGGCCCAGGGCAGTTTGGAAGAGCGGAAAAGCAGTTCTCACCGACGGCTGCCGGGAACAGCGCGCTCAGTGCTGCGGTGTAGGCACACGGCTCGCACGGAGCGCGTTGGACAGGCATGCACCCAGGTGGAAATAGGGTATTCAGGGCCTCGTGAGAAGCCCACAGGAAAAAACCAGACCAAACCAAGACCACACAAAACCAAAAGAAGAAACACCAAAACGACAGACTCTAACCTGTGGTTTCCAAGACTCTTTCCGAGGACTCAAAATAGCCTAAAGCATGGTTGAGAAAAAAATTGAAGTTACAAAGAGTTCTAAAATAGTTGCAATTTGTTTGTCAAATTGATTTCCTCTGAAGCAATCCAACGAGCTAGAAATTTGCAAACATCCGTTTGTCATGAAGGCAGTAATAGTAACGTGGCCTAAGAGTCTAAGAGCTGTATGTTTAATTTCAGCAGTGCACCATTAGAGTTATTGGGTTAATTCTGTTTGTGCCACGGCACTGCCAGTGAAATGGCTAATTGCTGTGTTTATTACAGTGCCTAAGTCATGCAGTCACAAGAAGGCTTACATTAAGATGAAAGTAACATAAATGAAGATAAGAAAGCAGAAAGTATTCTTGAAGAGTCTAGAATATGTCACACCATGTAGCTGGCACACTGAGATACCTGCTAAAAACACGTAACTCCTGCTTGCTTGAACTTCCATCTGGCTTTTTAGCACTTTGAGCTGTGGATATTTTTGACAAAAGCAGTCCAAAATCTTTACTTTTTCCCCCAGAGTTCCACCACCTCTGCAGCGTTCTACATCATACCCTTTCTTGATTGTAACATTATTTCAAATACATCTGTCAAATAAAAATATAACGTGGACAGGATTGGTTTTGTTGAGAAGTGCTCTTTGTGCTGTATGAAAAGCAGGCAGCATTCCAAACATACCAAATGAGCCACAGAGTAAATTTAAATGATGCCCACAATTAAGATGCTTTAGGTTATTATAGCACATGGTGCCAAGAAGTAAATGACAGTGCTTATGTTTGTCTCCTTAGCTCCTTTTGTGTCTTTACTGATGCTCTTCAGGATTTGCTCTACTCTCCCTTAAAGTTTGAAAACCAAGGAAATACCAAAAATGCTTCATGACATGCATGTTGTTGTACTCTTGGTTATCTGTTTATATCATGCCATAGAAACACAAATGGCACTTAAAGAAGGGTATAATTGACAGGACTCCACCCTGAGGACTTTGGAATTTTACTTAGATACACCACAACTGAGAAGAACAAACAAAGGTGGAGAAGGGGGAATGGGTAGGCTGAAGGTCACAACAGTGCAGGACCGTGAACTATTATTTTTCCTAATGTATACACCTGGTCTTTTGGATAATTTAAAAATTATTTAATAACATTAATAGCAAATAAAGGTGTTAGCTTCGCAACTCTCATTCTTAGCTACTTCTTCTCTGGCTTACCTTGATTATCTCTCCGTTACAAAGCTGGCTCTCTTCAGCCTTTAGAGGCTTTCACTGAAAGGATTGTTTCCACATGACCAGCAGCCCTTTGGCACACTGGGATGCACAGCCCCCGGGGGCCAGAGCCACAGGTGTTTTAGGGAGCCAGCCTTGTCTCAAGGAACGCTCATGTCAGCTCAGGTCTGTCACGGGTTGATGGTGTTTGGAGTGAAGAGGTGGCAAACACCATCCTACCCTCCTCAGCAGGGAGGAGCAGTGTCTGAACCTCCTCCAACTCGTTTTTATTTAATATGGGTCATTAAAAAAAAAAAAATCTTTAGCACCCCAGTGCTAAAATCTCTGTGCCACTTTCTCTCACAAGGCAATCCTGGGTGCAGTGGGAAATCTCTGGATTCCACCCAGGCACTGCTTCCCAGAGCTCCTCAGTGTCACCCAGCACGAGCTCCAGTGTTTACACTGAGGGAAAGCGAGTGATTGTGCACTACGTGGCATCAGTTATCAGTGACCCGGATGAAAACATGGCTCTGACATCAGGAATGACTACAGAGAAGAGATTCTGAAAGGGTTCCAGTCCCAAAGCCTGGCCTCTTCCCACAGTAGCTCTCCATTAGCAGCAAGAGAATGCAAAATCACCTTCTGGAAAAAGTTATTTAAAAATGTATTCTCCAAACAGCTTGTGTAACACACAAAAGTGACAAGCTACCATTTGACCATTCTCCTTGGGCTGTATTGGGGTGAGGAGAACCCTTGCTTAAAAGCTGGTTAAAGATCAGTTTCTCTAACCAGTATTATCTCTAAAAAAACTAGAAGGAAATACTTGGTGGGGGTCTTTCATTAAAGACAAAAAAATGCTTTCCCCTGAAGGTGTTTCCCTGAGAAAAAGAGAGCTTTCCTGTGTTACAGCCACTGCTGGGAAGGGTTTTGCTGCCAGCTCTGATGCTCCATTCATAAGCAGAGGCTCTTCCACAAAGCCTGGGCCTCTCCAGTGTGATGGATGTGATAGCTGGGGCTTGGTTTGTCACAGGGTTTGGTGCCTTTCTTCATATGTAGCTCTTACTCAAATTATGTTGAGTATGGCTGCAGAATCTTCAATTTCCCCACTTCCAAAATCATGATTTGTAACATGCCAGACTCCACAGGCCACCAGAAATCACTTAGCAAAGGACATGTCAGGAAGAGTTTCTTGTTTCTCTAAAGGTTTTTAAATGCTACAAAGGACAGATGATCTAAAGGTACTCACTTAAAAAAAGATGTTACGGTATATGCGGAGGCACAATAAAAGAGATGATTTACAAAGTGGATTTTGTAAGAAGATTTATTTTAATTAAGTGATTTCATGATGAAACATGGTCTTAAACAAAATAGAGATCAGTATGAAAATAAAATTATACACAGAAAATTCTTTTCCCCAAATGTTTTTGAGTAACAGGGAATACAACACAACAGTCCTGTATTCAAATTATGTAAATCTGTGAGCAGTCAAACATTACAGTATATTCCTTGAAGCCAGGCACAATGACACACATTGTGTGCCCCTGTAACACACTCAACACATTTTCTCTCTGTTCTCTCTGCCTCGAAGAAAAAAATCGTGAAATGTAATGCAATGTGAATGGGGAAAAGGAGGGAAACCATCTTAATGCTTGAAGCATGTATTCCCCATTTAGTGTTTTGTGAAAGTCATGTACCAAATTCAGATCAAACTTAAACTGGCTTGTAGAAAGATAGAAAAACTTGGAATTGTATTTGATATACAGTCTTGTGAACACTTAACTGAAAAGTATGGAAAGGATTAAAAAATACACCGTGTTCTACTTAAAGCTTAGAAATAAATATGCACTCCATAATCTCAGTGCCTGAAATTCTTTAAAAACAAAGAACTTGGTATAAAATTATATCAAGTAATTGTCAAAAATGAGGAAGATGCACCTATAATCCTGTTAGATTCTGGATGCCTGCATCCCCACTACAAAAACTTGTAAAACTACACACTTTCAAACATGCTGAATAACCCAAACTGTAACCCAGCAAGGGCAGGAACATCAACTGACTTGGGGGTAGCAGTATTCCACACCACATCCCTCATTACCTTCTTTTCCCCTAAAGATCTCCCTTTGCATACTGTACCAGCCCTTACAAGTACAAATGTTCAGTCAATTATTCAAAAAGCAGCCTTGCTGATCAGGATTCATGGATGCCCTCAAGGCTATGTCATTCCCAGAAAAAACAGCGTGCAAAGAAAAAGCATCCTCCAAATGTGATTTCTGTAGTTAATATAATCATAATTCTCCTCCTCCCTGCAATGCTGATAATAAACAGCAGTCTCCTGAGTGTTGCAGACTCATTGCAGAAAAATGTCCTGCTGTATGCGACAATTGAACCAGTTTGGTTCAACATGGGAGTTGTCTTCTCATTTAGGACTTCAAGTTTACATCAAACTCCTACCATGTCAGTTACCACGTTGAAGAAGAAAATTCACAAGGAATTCTTCTTTTGACTTTTATATCAACTCATTCAATAGTCTTGTCTTTTAGGTAAAAAACCAGGTCAACTTTTAGGTAGAGAAACCCATCATGAAACCCTGCCACCCTCTTACACAGCACGTTTTTTGACAATATCATTAGAGTGTGAATGGAATCAAGACTTGCATCAGCATTGAGAGTATTCTAATTATTCTAAGTAAGCTTTGGAAATGCCACATCAATCATTGTCTTTGTGGAAATGCATGGTTCTTACACAACCATAGTGCAAATATAAAATATCTTTAAAAAAAAAAATCTGTATTTTGACATGTCTAAACATTAGTGATTTGGCCCATCACATTGAAAAAGAAAGTCACCATTGGTTGTGATGATTTAACCTTTTATCAGAAGTTGTATCACTTGCCCAATGCAGATAGTAATAAACAGTCATTACTTATAAAAGAAGGCTTCCAGACACCACCCTTATTTTTAGAAGCCTTCATCTTCCTGAAAATAGCCGGAATAAAAACAAAACAAACAACCCAGTCCCGATAAAACAAAACAAAAAAGCCAAACCTCATAGAAGTAAATTTTCTGATTGTGTACTTAGATTTTCAAAAGCTAATAACCAGTAAAAGCACATGTTGCAGTAACACCAATGTATTTCAGGATGAACAGTCATTTTTCCCTAGGTGCATTATCACAGCCTAATTTTCAAGCAGGAAATAGCCTGTTTTATATCCCAGGGGTCATCCCAGCACACTGACCTGCTCCCTTATCCTCGAAGTGCAGTCCTTTTCTGTGCCTGCCCTCAGACTTGTCTTCACTCCAGCACTCTTCCATGGCTCTATCTTGTGTGCTGCATGGAACTGCCCTGTCTTATCATTACAGCACCTACAATTACATTCCTTCTTAGAATTATTTATGAGGCTTCAGAGATTTATTTTCTTATTCATAGAGTAATCTACTTTAAAATTAGGGAGCTCCAACGTCTGAGTGAAGTCAGCACGGCAATCAAATACGATGTCTCAGCAAAATCCTCTTTTATTTGCCTTATACTGCTGGGTGGGCATTTCTAACTATGAAAAATGTAATCCTCGTTTAAAATGAAAGACATTGAATAGTCAGTGGAGTGTGTCATGAGCTGCCTGTATTGCAATTAGCAGGCATCACAGATAGAAGGAGCTTTTGGGAAGAATCCAGTTCAAGAGCTGCATGAGAAAGCCTCCAGCTGTGGAAGGCACAGGGCTCACTCACTACGGTAACAGATCTCCTGCTGCTGTGATTTCTGGATCAGCATCACCTGCCTCACTGCAAAGGCTCTGCACCCACCTGGCCAACAGCCTAGGGCAGCCCATGGGGGCCACACATTCTGGCAATATAAAACACTGCAAGCAAAATCTCCTGCCTCAGTAATCTTGCAAAACCAAAACCAAAAGATGCTTTACCCTTGGATACCTAATCAACTATTTTCAAAACACTCTTTATGACTATTTTTCGTAAACCACTCAGTCTTGATATCAGTTTAACAGTGATCCTGTGGACTCAGGACTGAGGGAGCTGCTTTTGAAAGCAAACCCAGAGTCTTACTGTGATGCTACAGCTACAGTCAGCGTAGGTGGTCAGCAATTGTCTCTGGGTGATTGTAGGATTATGTGCAATCAAAAGGGACAGGATGGATGGCTTTGAAAGGCAGCCCAGAAAAAAGGAGACCAGAGTCCTGTGGAGTTCTGTAGGTCTATACATTTAAAAGCTAACTGATGTCAGCACAAAAGTATGTTAAATTAGTTGAACAATATACCTCCTGAGTGCTCAACAAAAGCCTCAAAGTAGGCAAAGCTTTTTCTAATACAGGCTGATTAAGAAGTTTCTCAAAGTTCTGAAAACAAGAAACAACTGAAACCCCCAAAAGATAAAGTTTCAGTATTCAGAAGTTTTTTAACAGGCAAAAGGATTGAGAGCAGCGTAGCTCAGCTCCCTTTCACATCCATCACGGCTTTGAGAAATTTGTCACAATATATCTCTAGTTAAAATTTTACTATTATTATTCTGCAATGTAATCTGAAGGGAAACAAGTTCAAATTTTGAATTATTTACTTAGAAAGGGGCTAATCAATGTGTGTATCAACTATTTCACATAGTCCTCAGGAGGTATTTTTAAATGCATTTTGAATACATACAGATACTTCAATGAATTGTAACCATGCCAGGAGTCCTTGACTGTCATCCTTTTACCAACAATCAGGAGGAACCTTTCTAAACAGTGGCCAGAAGGTCAGTCATACAAAACAAAATTATCAAATAATTATGATTTTGCTTTAAAATGCCTACAGCGTAATGTGGCTCTTAGCAAAGCCTATGAAGTAAAGTCCTAAAGGAAAATATTTTGTAAAAATACTAAAAATATTTAAATAAAAAACATGTCACAGCAATGAACATCCTAGATAGTAGTAGCCTAGTGCCAAAATCTTCATTGTCCCTCTAAAGCTGAGCAGAAGCACGACGAAGTTCATGGTCTATCTGGAAGACACGCAAAATATAAACCATCTTTCATTGTGAAAATTCTGTGTTTGGAGGGTCAGCATTGTAATTCTGCATATTGCAACAGTGGGTTATACTGCCTTACAGTAAAGTTATTCTTTTCCTCTACTATTTACCTAACGTATATTTAGTTTTCCAGCAAACAAGTAATTTCAAATTCAACCACCCAAACTCTTTCTTATTGAAAAATATTTAGGCAAAAGGTTAGACTAGTCCAACAGCAGCCACTGTGGTTGCACTAACAAAATTGTAAGGAATTTTTTACTTAAACTGATGAGCCAGTCAACCCATAGCATTTCTGAAGTTCTGTTTTACAGCACATTAACTGAGCCAGAACACAAACAGTTTAAGAAGCCAGCTTTGAGTAATTCTTCTGAAATTTTGCTTGGAGTTCAATTGCTTGCCCAGAGAGAAAAGGATGAGAAGGGGAAACAACAATAGATGAAAGCTACATCTGCGATCTTATGACTGGAGATCAACCTTCTGCTCAATTCCCATTAGTGCTAACAGGCATATATTAATCCTCCACATGTAAAAAGCGGCAGGAAAAACAACATTATTCATATAGTTTAACACAGATAAGTTTCATTCACTGAAAAGAAGTAACTTGCTTTATGCTAGTTAGGGGGGGTGAACTTACACTGGCCATTCAAACACAGCTGCTGAAGATTCCCCTGATGTGAACAGGGATTCCCTCAGTCCAGACACAGCATCCTTCAAGGAGCTCCATAAAACTCTGCAGCTACCACGGCAGAAACTCAGTAAACATCTGCAATTAATACTGCTGAGATTACGTTGAACAACCAGATGATACCATTGCAAATGCATCAGAAGGATTTTTTCTAAAAAACCTTCTTTTTTAAAGGATTAAAAATACATAAGAAACCACAAACCTCTTCTCTTTCCTATAATTTTAAACTGAGCAAACTACCAGTCCAGTGCTCTGCCAGTCCAACTTGTACCAGCAGCTCTGTGTGATGTCCTGCCAGGACGCTGCTGCCTAGATTTTCAGTTTCCCCGAGGATTACAGCTATTCCCCACCCCTGTGTGCCCCGGGGTTAAGTGCTGCCATGTGGAGCTCATGAGCAGGCCTGTGAACGAAGGAGAGTTCAGCCCACGTACTCTCTAAGCCATTTGAACAGTCTTTATGGTAGGGTCAGTACAAGAATAATGAAAATGACGTTTAAAAGCAAAAGGAGGTAAATATTTGATGAATACCAAGGAAAAACGGCAGGCAGGGAGGGGGTGAGGATGAAGATTGAAAGGGTTTCCTGTGCTGGCCTGCCAGGTGCTGCTGGCAGTGTGACAGAGGTGGCAGATGGCTGTGCCCTGCCTGCTGTGGGCACAGGCACCACTCCCCACACAGCTGCTGCCTGCAGTCTCTGAATGGGTGACTGCTTGCTACAGCAGGTGCCACACTGCACTCCATGCATTCCAAGCTTTCATGGGGTAGTTAGGAGTGTTCTGGCTGCCAGCAGCGCCAGGTGAGCAAAGCACACCTCTGCTGGGCTGGGATGCTGGCACCTGGGGGCCTGGCACTGGGGTGTGGGGGACAGAGGCCACTCTGCTGCCAGCCTGCCCAGGCTGCAGTGGCCTGGGAGCTGCTTTCTGGCTGGGGATGTGTGGCTCCACTTCCCAGCACAGCAGGAAACATGGGCACCTCACTTAAATTCCTGCAGGGATGACCCCTGCCAGCCTCTGTGTGATGGAGATGCTGTGGGTTAGTTTAGTATGGGTTGTGATTCATTGGCTGAAGGGATTCTTCTGTCTACTTTTGTCCTTCCTAAATGCAAAGCTCCTTAGCACCATCTGGGAAAGCTCTGAGGACATACAGAGCTTTGGGAAGGCTCCCCAGCCTTTCTCTGTGTGGACCCTCATCCCTGCTACACTGTGCCATAAGCAATAGCATCGTGGGGGCCTGCTGCAGTCAGCTGCAGGACATGAAAGCTGGCTTTCCCTTGGGACACATTTAACGGGGAGGGCTTCCAAAACCAACGGGAGAACATTCCAAGCAGTTGCCAGGAGATGTGGGTATTTGACTAAGCTCAGGTATTCAAAATACCTTTTCTCTATACTCCCTCCTTGCTAATCCCTTCAGAGCAGCAGCATCACTTCCACCCTCACTAAGACGGCACTTCACCTCCCAAGTGTTCCAGGCACCACAGGGAGCTGTACCCAGCTGACACCTCAACCTTCACACAGCGCTTTTCTAGACTCCTCAGGGGATGTTGGCAGCAGAGGAGGAAGCAGCAACTTCTCTTTAGTCTCTCTTGGGTTTAGTGCTACAAAGGTTCTGGATTGTTTTTTTTTTTTTTTTTTAAATTTATCTATTTTCTAACTGACAGCTGCCCCCCCGGTGACCCTGTCACACCTTTACAGAATACCAGATTATCATGGCTGATTTCAATTATTTTTACATGCATAAATACAGAACAAATGGGTGCAGTAGATATATTTAAATAAAAATTGACAAGATGCATTTATTGTTTTAGTTTTGTACAAAAGCATAACTTAAAAGGCAAACTAGTATAAACTTACTTTGTGCCAAATATTTAAACTTTTCATTCCAAAGAGTATCTGGTTCAAAACTTGTAGATACAGTTTCCACCTGGGAAATCTCTTTTTTAAGACCACAGATAACACAGTATTGTAAAACGAAAGTTCTGTAGTCCTTCAACCAATCAGAAGTTGCATTCTGCTCCGAGTGCCAGAGTTTTAGCTACTCAGTGAATGGATCCTATGAAACATGAGCCATGCTGGAGTGACCTGCTGAAAAGTCAGTTTGCCTACTGCTCATTCATGTTCTGAAAAGAGATGTGCATTAGGACCCGTGACATGCAATCTTAGCTGATAAATATACGTGTAGAAACAGGGTGATGTGTTTGGACTTTTCTCTGCTACTTCATACCAGCCAGAAGTAGCCTAAGAAAATCTAAGTTACATAAGAGAGTCCCAGATGTCATGCAGAAGCACAATAAATCTTGGAATAAAAGAATGCTTTCCCCCTGATTTTGCTTTTCCTTTGCACATGTGACATTTCCTCAGTAAGTCTGAAGGGTTTTCTCAGTCACCACCACAGCTGCAGCTGCCTTCTGCCTCGGAGGGTGGACTGGCAGTCTCTGCTGACAACATCTCCAGGGATGCTCGCCTCCGCTGGAAAAAACCTCCCACCAGAACAAGCAGGACACCTCCCTCAGATGCCCCTTCAAGAGCCTCCAAAGTGAGAAGGTTGCTTCAAAAGCTACTTTTCCCACAGAACAGGGCTTGCTGTGCAGCGGTGCTACCCAAAGGGCCAGCACAGAGCTGGATTCGTGTTCCTGTCAGCCAGTATCCAAGGGCAACTCCTGGGATTTTAAAATGTGGCGGATGCAGCGCGTGACAGCAGCTGGGCAAGAAATGGGGCGCAGCTGCACAAGTGTTCCACAAGACCATCTGGAGGAAAAGTACCAAAAATAGAAGCGAGCAAGCCTCGTGTATTTCAGCAAAATTAAGCATAAAGAAATCGGTGTCCATGCAGTGTTTGATATGCCATAAAAACTGCTGCAAATAACATTTGATAAGAAAACTATTTATCGGTGAAAATGCAAGCTTGGACACTACGAACAGTTTACATCTTGTAGGTGTTCACTGATACAGGACAGTGGCATTATGACCAGTGGCTCACCTTAAAGAAGTTATTCATGGTTTTCCCAATGAGCTAGTGTTTTACCGTGCTGTACAAATAAAAAGTTGTGGGGAGCATATGAAATATCTGTATTAAACTCCACTGCATTAAGTTATCCAATGCATGAAAAATGACCCGGATGCATTTAAAATAAATGCATATTACAATATCACGTATAGTATTATAAAATTATTACTTATGTGCACAGTCCTGATATCTATAGACATGGCACTGTGAAGAAAGCCTGGTTCCTAAGCATTTTTATAGATATTTGATAGTGATGCAATTTGCTATCAGTCAGATCATAATGTCCCTTCAACTTTGGTACATTCAGTGCAAAATATTTTCGGGAGTTTTTTTACTCTTATAAAAATAAAAGGCATTTTTTTCCCTGGAGAGTGCTTAAAGAATAAACACTAGCAGAATGTCTGTTCAAGCATGGAAAGTGACAAAACAGAAATAACACTTTTGTTTGCTTGTTTCCTGTTTACACTCTAAGAAACATAATATAATGAACCTATAAAAATAAACAGAAGTCACTGTGTTAGGGTTTTCTCCTGGTATGCTGTGATAAATTGCTAGATTCTTCTTAAAATAGTTTCCATGCAGTATAAAGCATAAAATCAGTCTTATTAAGTTCATTGTAACAGCTCATATTTTGTCATACACACCACTGGCAAATGCATTTCCACAAACCTCCTCAATGCACAAGCCGTTGTTGTTACATCTTTTGTTGCTGACTTTCTTCCAACTCCCTTCTGCCCCAGGAACTTGAGCTCTATGGTGTTCCCCATGCAGGCACTCGTAGTCTTAGGTTAAGCAAGTGTTGGATATGCTGTTATAACATATGGCATAAAGTAATGTACCTTCATGAATTAAAAAAAAAAAAAATTATAAAAGTTCAGTTGTATGCTTTTTTGATAATTTACTGGGTAGGTAAGGGGCTGAATGATTTCACATTTCGACTTGAATTTTATATTCAACAACTCTGATGAAATCCAGTCCTTGGGTACATGTCAGTTTTGCAGTAGCCAGATGGATCACAACATGGCATCACGTTTCTGGTTTGCTCAGAACACAAACTTAAGAAGTGTAGCCATCCCAAAATCCCATGGATTGCAAGACTTGGCTTTCCCTGCACACCAGGCACACTCTAGTTTCACTGTCAAGAATTCTGCCACTACCACAATGCTTTTTAATTGCTTCACAAGCTCCTTCGTGGAACCTCATTATATGAATTGCACCATGAAACAATTTTCCTCTAGGAAATCCAATACAAAAGTTCATTCATCCCTTGAGAAGACAGATCCACAAAAGTCCAATGAGCTGGGCACTGTGGTTTGTGTATCACTCAAGTCCAAAAGTACTTGTCTCTTCTACTGCTGTCAACAGTTTTTCATATAACATAGAGAATGATGGGTAAGGGGGAAGGTCCAGACGATTGAAACAAGTGTGAGCCCTGAGGGGAAAAAGAGAGAGGAGGTGAAGAAGTGCATTATTTGAAAAGTTCAAAAGAGAACACACAGACTGGTATGTGCTTGAATAGAGATGGGCAGATAGTATTCTTTTAGAAGACTTTGTTCTGTCAAATGATGTTTTCCAATTGAACAGGTAGTGAGGTTTAATCTACTTTCTTCTCATTAAAATAAGCCAGTTAGAAGCATTTATGAAGGTCTTTAGACACATACTGACAGTCCAAAAGGCATGGGTTAATTTTATCCATCAAATGTGAAAAAAAGAGTGATTTGGCATTGTACAATTCAAAGAGTCTGGTCTGAAATATTGGCTTTAAATGTGTCTTCTGAGATGTAGCCTTTCTTTTCTGTATGGATGATACTTCAATACTCTATTTGAATCACTGTTAATGATAAACAAGGTATTTCCATACATCTCCAGATCTACAGGAAACAATCCCACAGTGGTAAAAGACAGATAAATTAGATGCTCTTCCTTCTACAATTTCCTTGACATATGGATGGTGTTCTTGAGGCAATACTGCTTGTGCTGATATTCCCAATAGACATAACTGCCCTAGAGGCCAGCAGCTTTTGGAATTACACAAAACCAAGCATGAATCTCTAGCGACCACCCTGCTTCCTTATGAGGGTGACCATGCAATTTATTTCTCAGTTTTGGAGTCCATCTACCTTAAGTTTGTTGACACACTTGGCACTGTCTCTCAAAGCTTCTTCCAGGGAATGAAAAGGGAGATAAAAACAGCTTCTGTTCGTAGTGGAATCATGGATATCATTGCCTGACCTCAGGGCATGCTAAGGATGGTACTTTCTAAAACACTGTGGTGGATGAGCCTGTCTAATGAAATAGATAATGCAGCTATTAATGTGATGGGTTCTTGAGGAAGAAATGATGCAAAGAGAAACTGGAAGAGGCGTGTCTTCTCCTCTAAAGCTTTGTAACAAAGCCTCACTTCAGACTGATTCTAGTAATTTGGCAGGTCTCTGTTTACAAATACTTCATTCTTTTGCAAAAAAATGCATCATAGACTTATTTATTTAAATTCAATCCAGCTGAAAACCAAACTCCTCCTGCAGTGCCCTGCACTTCATCAGTATGATCTGTATTAAGTGTAAATCTGTAACATGTTAATGGAAGGACTGAACAACCTCCCTCCTCACAGCAAATGCAACTCCTCATTTAACTTGACCAGTCCCAGAAATCCAGCTGTCTACCATAGGCCTGTACAGACTTCCTCTGAGCCCTCCTCTGAGTGCTGCCTTCCATGTGAGCAAATTCACTAATTGCCACTTTAAGTGACTCTCCACTCCCAGCAAGGGGAACAGAACATAGAGTGAAGTGGGTTAATCTCACTTGTTAAAAACCCTAAGAGTCCATAACAAACTGAAACTCATTGAAGCTGAAACACCCACTCAGTTACAGCCTTGTGGTGTCACAAAAATATCAGGCTGAAGATATGTATACGCAGCACACAAGGTCACACCATCATTATAAATACAATCCAAACACCAGATATGCAATTACTAAAAGGCATTGCCTTTAGCACCCTCCCCAAATATAGTACCCTTAGAGGAACACTGCTCTACATGCTGTGTAGCAGAGATGGCGTTTCCCCACTTGGTATTCCAGGGGTCTGGTAAAATTTTTCTACCCAGCCATCTCTCTAAGGCTCCTAGAGGAAAGCTTTCTTTTTACTCCTCCTCTGCCTTTCCAAAAACCTTATAAAATAATATGTGCAACATAGATTAAATTGTTCCATTTCCCGCAGAGTACCTCAAAAAATTGAAAATACTCCCTTTTGAAGACAAGACCAAATTAGGCCCTGCAGCAAATGGAACTCAGTGATCCCTTGAATTCAATGTAGAGTGTTGAAGAGTCTTAGGAAATTAAGAGCCTAACCACATGCTTCTGCTCCATGGGGCTGACAGCCACTCATTAGAACTATGGATCATGCTGTGTGGGCTGTAAAACCACAAATTATAAAAGACACAGTGTATAATTAGCAAGGGATTCATTACGAACTGGTTTAATAGTAAGCTGGCATGTTGTTTACATTTATTAAGAGAACTGAGTTTTATCTTATTTTGAGGGCAATTTTGAAAATGGAATCACTTACTGTGGAAAACCAAGTAATTAAAAAAGTCAAAACTATGACCTTTGTCTTCTGAGGAGATGCATGCTTTTCCAACCCCAGCAAACAACTTCCTAAGTCCTTGAGACAGACGTGGTTTTTCCCTTCTGGGTAGCATCTTCCCATTCTGACATTTCAAACCACATAGGCACTAACTGTTCATCTGCCTGGGCTCACATCTTATGACAACATCCTTCTTGGTTCCTAAAGTCCAGATACCCACATTCCCAGTTAAACTCCCCTTCATTTTGATTACTGTAGTAAAAGAGAGTGTCTTGGGCTTAAAATGCAGTAGTCAAACGTAAATATAATTTTCAAGTGAATCATGACATGCATGAAAAAGTAATGTACAGCAATGAACCTGGAACCAATTTCTCAAGATGGGAGTGAATTGAAAGAGCACCAGTCCCTCCCCTAGTTTAGTCTAATCTGCAATGCAGTGCAAAAGAAGGAAGTAGAAGAGGCATTGGGGTAGCAACAGTTAAGCTAGACCTGTAATAATCAATTTTTCCAGGGCATTTTACATGCTACCTAGTTAGTGTAAAAGATCGATACAAGCTCGGCAACCTGACATGTGCCTCACAGAAATGTCACTGTTTGGATTCAGCAGAACTGATTACACAGCAGTCAGAACAGTGGGAACTAGGCAAACATCTAGTGAAAACTTTTGTGTTTACATTCACAGCTGCTTAGGCCACAGTCACATACCTAAGTGACTCTCCTAGCTGCCCTTTGTGTCCCAGATCAGGAAGAAGAGATGGGGATGGGTATTCTTATGTGTTTTCAACACTGCAGTGTTTTTGGAAACAGAGGAAGAAACAAAGTCCACTGACCTGTTAAATCCTCACTTTTGCCACCCGAGCACGGAGCACTATCAAATTTCACAGGCACTCCTGCTAAGAGGGCAATTTGCAAAGCACAACACGCTAGGAGTGAGTGATGGTGCCTTAACATAAAAGCTTTAGTTATCTGAGAATCAGTAAGAGTCACAGAGTCCTAGGGCAGCGTTCCCGGCAGATCCAGCGATGTGTTTACACATGCTGGGCTCGTTTGGAAACCTCCTGAAAGTTGCTACTCGGGGTTGTAGTTCCTGATGTGTTACCTCCAAGCCAGCAGTACCCTGTGTTTGCACAGGGAGTCTCAGAGGCTGCGGTGACCCAGGCTGAAGCTGCACTGCATCCAGGAACTACACATGTAAAAATGCCAACAGCGCTTTCAGCTTGGGGCTTAACCCATTTAAGCACTAACATGGAAGATGTTTCATTTTTATGAGATCAAGGTTCCCCATCTGTGAATACCAGGAACTGCTTGCTCATGATGACTGTAGGTGCTTGTCACACACAGCTGGTTTTATTTTAATTCTCACATTTGTATGGTAAAAATGATCCAGACAGACAAAAATCAAATGTTTCCCAACCGAGGGAAACAGAAGTGAAATTTCAACGAATGAGACAATCCCTTAAATGTGAGGAATTGGCATTTCCCCTAAACTTGATGAACAGCCTATGATTGCAAGGACTCTCAACATGCTTCTCAGTATTGCACTTCTGGAAGCAGTTTTATTCTGCAATTTATCACAACCAGGGCTCTGCATAACCTTTCCAGAGGAAATTCTGAACGTCTTGTTCTGGCAGGTCCTGACCTTTTCCATGCTGTAAGCTCTGCTTGCAAGCACCGGGAATTTCAGCTTCAGAGAATATATTGAAAAAATCATACAATCTCTTTTCTAACTTAAAAAAAAAAAAATTCCTGAATTTTGAAGTCAAAAATTATTTTTTAAATAGGTCACAGCTTTTACTTTTTAAACAAAATCAAAGCTAGCCAATAGGCCAATCATAATTAAACTGTAAAGAGACTTATTGGGCTACAAGATATCACTAGGCCCCCAGATGACATTGGAGTATTTGATATGAAATAGCAATTTTCAGGATTTGGATTCCTTTAATCCTCGGCTGCCTGGCTTTCATTTGTGCTGTAAACAGGAAAGATGGCTCTGTTTAAAGGCCACCCGCTGTGCCTGTGGATTTCACAGCACCACTTCTGTGTCCGTGACCTTCTCCACGTAGTTGTGATGGTAGGAGCCAACCCAAGAGACATTTCTGCCTCTGACCTTGTGCTGGAGAAAAAAACTACAAGGTTTTGGTCAGAGAGACTCTGTGTGTCTCTGACAGCCACCCTGTGTCAAAGAGGAGACTGAATGCAAGTTATTCCTCAGGCATCTTGTTTATGAGAGATGGGTTTATGATTAGGGTTGAGTTTCCTCCATGGATCAGCCCAGTCCAAAGCTGCCTCCAGAGGCTGTACATCCTAAAGCTGAGGTCTGAGTAAGCAGAGTTAGGTTGCCCACACTCCACACCAATCCATGTCTAACCACTCCTAAACCATTCTAGAGGCTGCAGAATCACAGAACTGGGTGAAAGAAAATCCCCCAGCTGTCAGTCTGATTGCCGTAGAGAAAAGACAAGAACCTGGTATTTTTTGTCAGTGAAGAAACCAAGCTGAAGGTGTTTTATTCATCATTCACATATTATTATTCTAGTCATGGCATTGTTACCATGGACCTTTGAAGAGAACTCTTTTTTCTGCTCTAAAAATTGGAAAGCTTTTTTTTTTTTTAATCTTTTCATCCTACTCCTCAAAACCTGCCCTACCCAATATAAATTGCATGGGTTTGTACAACTCAACCCCTGCTTTCATATCTTGGACTCTCATACCATTCTTTACCTCTTCACCTATTTCAGTGGATCTTACTTGTTCTCTTTGAAATCCTCACCTTCTTGTCTCTCTTGCTGCTTCTCAAATGAAATTACTCCCTCTCACCTGTTCTGCACTCAGAACTTGCCTCTTCAGTATTTGTTAACACTCGACATCAGACCAAGCATAAAAATTGTATCACTAAACTATACTATAAAGCCTGTGACTGATGCAAAAAATATAATAGTAGCTTTCAGTCAGAATAGTCAGAAGAGCTATTTCATTTTAATTCATATTAATTTTTGCTCCTAACTTGTGAACTGCACATTCAGTGAGTAAATACTTGCACATTTAATCAAATGTAACAAAGAAAGAAGTAGCTATCATTCTAGGACAATTTTCTGTGAGAAAAACACCGCAATATGGATGTCAGCCAAGTTACACTGCCTCATCCACCTTAAGGGAACAAAACTGAGTTCAAACCAAAATGGATGCATCAGACACTGCGACAATGGGAAAGGAAATTTGCATGCAAGAGAAGGTGTATTTGCACATTCAGTGAAAGCTTGTCAATGTTTGTCATTCAGCTGATCTGTTACCCCAGAGAGTGGCAGTGGGAGGCCACCCTGGCGTTCGTGCCCCCAGAGCTGTACCTTGGAAGAGCAGTGATCTTCCCCCACTTCTCCACGCAGAAGCGCCTGGGCCCGTTGCTCCCCCGGAGAGAGGCAAAGCCTTCATAGGGAATGCTGGAGGTGCCTGTGACAAACTGCCAGCACAAACACATCAGCACAGGGCCTGCACACATGGCCTGGGGACACCCACAGCAGCGCACCCACCGCAGCCCAAACGCTTTTGGGAAAGCATTCACAAAGCAAGGAAACTGGTCAGGCACAAGCAATAAACGCTGCTTCACATGGAGACTAAGGGCAAACACACCATTTCCTGGCTGGGCTCTACAAGAGGCAACTTAGCAGGTTAATTTCCTCCAAAGTGTTTCTGTTGCATAAATACTGTAGAATAACACACTATCAGTATCCAGTTACTCAGATTTAAGCCTAAGTGAGTTTTTTGCTGCCGTTTCCTGCATTAAAAGGAATGAATACAAGAAGCAGTAATGTCTGGTGGCTTTGTGTTATGCCTATATGGATTTCCAGTGCTTTGGAAACCACAATTAACTACTGTAAGAAAAGGACTAAATTCTGAAGGTTAGGTATACCCACTGACATTTGCAGAAATACTGACTGGTGAGCAGTTTTATTTACAACCTGTCATGAACAGATCAACCATAGCTTTTGACAGATCAGAGACTACTTAATTTGTAATGACCTGGGTACTATAAAAACTTTTGACTAACAGAAGTGATAGGAACATACAAGCAGACATTTCTGTCTCTCCATCAAATGGGATGTTCCACACTGCCTATTTACAGGCTTTTTAAAAATACTTAAACAGATTCAAAAAAGAAAATTCTTCATAATTCAGTGATCAGATAACAATTCTGAATCGTTAAAAACAGCAGATTTTATATTAGATTAATAACGTGGTATGGTTTGCAGTAGAGGTTTTTCTGTTTCTTTACAGATAGGATGGATGTAACCTAAACTTAAAAATTTAACTCAATAGTAAACCCACATGTGTAAATACTCTTCTGTTGAGATACTTTGCTCTTCAGCAGCAGGGTGACTCGAACCTGCAGGTTTAGTGAAAATGGAATTGGACTGACTTTAAGGTTTCCATCATCATTTTCTAATTTGAGGCCTTGAATTTCCAGCTAAGCTGTCTACTTCCTAAGCTGCATAAATACTATCAACATTTCTACCTTATGACAACACCAATTACACAGTTTTCCTTTTCTATCTTTAAGAGTCTTAATGTACTTTTAATCAAACAACAGTAAAGGATTATTGACATCAGCCATTGTATCTTAAATGTACTTTATAACTTAGAAATCTATAAAAATAGCTGTGAGCTTATGTCACTTGATATTATTACATTTAGCCTCTGACTCAGGCTATTCCCACTAGCAAATATCACCATAATTTCTGAGTATCCTAGACCAGGATGG
Source organism: Sylvia atricapilla (assembly GCF_009819655.1). NCBI lineage: Eukaryota > Metazoa > Chordata > Aves > Passeriformes > Sylviidae > Sylvia > Sylvia atricapilla. The sequence continues at coordinate 9,930,328 of NC_089146.1, forward strand.
GGCTAGTTTACCATCGAATTTTCATTATTTTCACACGGATCAGCTGATTTCTTACCTGTAAAAGTCTTAGTCGTTGTTCATTGTTGAACCTTTCCACAGCAGCCCAGAACCACCGAATTACAATGTGATTGTCATGATAACCTGTTAAAACAGCAAGAGCCTTTATGCCTTTAGGTGCTATGAAAGTGGTTGGGGGAATAGTTAATAAGCTTTTCCTAGTTTAGCCTGAGTCACAATAATGCCATATTCTTTATCCAATTGCATCACAAGGCAATAGGTGAGAGAAAAATATTCCTAAAATGCTTAAAAATCCTCAAGGCAGAGAATGAATATGCCATGACAAAAAGACAGTGAGATCCTTTGTGCAACATTTCTTCCATGAATCAGTCACTAACAGGAATGCCAATTCTTGAAATATTCCAATACTGTGCTATTTATCTATCCAAAGTTACAAATGATGCTGCAACCATCTCTCCCACAGTATCTCACAGTTCCCAAATCTTTTGTTGTTCTCAAATTATCTTACTGGGATTTCTTCTAATTTCCTGTCAACTTTGAGCGTGTTAAAAGAAAGAATATCTGACTAAGAATGGCTACCATTTCCATTTCTCTGCCAGGTCTGGGAGGTACCCTCCCAGTGTGCAGCTGAGAATGGAACTTTCTGTTGAGGAGAGTGTTCTGTCGTGCTATCTGGGCAAGAACAGCCAAGGAAGAGCTGCAAGGGGATGCAATGAAACAAACTAAAATGGATAAATTACCTTCCCCTAACACTAACTTAACCAGAGAAGTTCAAAAGTTACTATAAATGTATCTCATGTGATGGCTCTACTGCCTTGAGAACTGGGGAGTTCCACAGCCCCCGACACTCTCGCTGAACAAGTCAAAATTCAAGTTACCTCCTCTGTACTCTGTATTATTTCTCCAATCGCTCAAGTCAATTTCTGCTGTTCCAGCTATAACCAGTTCCAGTTCTCTGGCATCAAATACAGACACCAGTCTTGCATCAACCACCTGTGAAAGGAAATAAAATGCATAGCAGCATTTCTTCATGTACTGAGTTGTGCCTCCCCATAAAGGCTGCTACTAAGGTATTTAGTAGCAGGCATCATTCCAGGAAATTCAGAATTCAGGTTTTGTCTTTTTAAACAAACAAGTCTCAGAGACCCAATGCAGAAACAGAGCAAGGATTCCATGCTAATTATACTGTGATTGAGAGTATTGTCCAGTGCAAAGTAGATACATAACCACAGTCTTTACATAAATGACTTAAAATATTTTTTTACCCTCCCTTCCTCTTCCAATATCTGCAAGGGCACTTATGATTATATTTGGGACCCCATAGTTTGGAAATGTACACAAGGAGAAAAATACTTTGGAAAGAGAAAGAAAGTAAATTTAATTTTGGAGCTTCTTACCTCATAGAAACCACGAACTAGGCTTTCTGTTTGTTGTACAACTCCTCTCTCAATTCTCCATTTCACCATTCTCTCTATGTATTCTTTCTTGTTCTTTTCAGTGACTGGGATATTGGCACCTCCTGGTTTTAGCTCCCGTTCTGTGATCTTAGGACAAAAAATGACCAAGTGACAACACAATTATTATAAAGACAAAAGAAGGAATTGTGATCATTTAAATTGTTAAGTTGAAGTAATTCCTCAAAATCACTAACCATGCCTGATTAGCAAACTGGAATATGTGAAGTGAGAGAACACACAAAAAATGCTTTTTAAAAATAATATTTTAAATTCCATTTAGTCTGGAACCGTCATAATTAGTATTAAGAATATATTGAGAAGAAGAAACAATCTTTACAGTGACTAAAGTAGTGAAGTTTTCTGAATAATACCTTAACAAAGGTGTTGTAATACCTTTGAAAGGCAACTTTGCTGCAGTTAAATTCAGGTAAACTACCTCTAGCAAAGCAATCCTAAAGTCTGATATTTCAGATACTCTCCAGAAAATCTCCTTAACCAGAAAAACACGTTTCACTGGGTACAAATAATTCCTCCCTAGATTTCGACATTGGTTTCACCAGCAGGAATTTTTTAAATACAAGTTCAAAGCAGCATGGAGGGAACACTCGTTCTTCTGTCCAAATAAATGTTTATCTAGCAGTAGAATGCATCAAGGAAATGAAGAAACTTGCACACCTGCCCAAAAACTTCTTCGTTTACAGTAAATGTGAGATCTAGGATATCATGTATATCATTGTCTTTCATCCACTGTAAACTCTGGTGAAACTCCTCATCCAGATATTCCAGGTCACTCAGGTCACAGAGTCTGACAGAAGAAAGAAGAAAACACACAAATATAGATGATGGCAGCAGGCTGTGCTCAGTAACTAAACTCAGACAAAACAGACTGTGAATGGGAGCCAAGAGAAACATCAATAAAGAGGACAACTTCAAATCTCTGTTTATTTGCCTGGTAACAGCAGTTACTGTATAACACAAAATAACTCAATAAATATACAAAACTTGAGAATTTAATTTGAAGACACATTGCTTCTTAAGCTTATGGTGAGTCTGCCCCATATTGCCTGTGAAGTACACTTAGGAATTATGAAAATACATACACTGAAGAGACAAAAATTTCAAATAACACAAGAAATAGAGTTTTTTAACAAGCAAGCAGTGTCCTTTTTGTTTATGTGGCTACAGTGCCTCATCTCTCATCATTTGTTGAACTGCTTAGATTTCCAGCTTACCACAGAAATATCTTTTTACCTTTTGCCATACTTTCCCTCACCTCATCCTTCTTACTAAAATGATGCTGCTAACATTTAGGTGTTTTCAAAAGGTTATGTGCTGTAGGAATGGATTAATTACTCCCCATGCAAACATGCAATGTTTTATAGAAAAAAAAAAAAAAAAAACACTTTCAAACTTCTCAAAACCAGCTTTCAAATAAAAAGTAAAGCACCTTAAGTTCATTAGGTCTTAGGTTCCAGACATGCTGAGCAAGCACAGCTCTTACTGTTTCAGCCAGAACAGAAGCAGTAGTTCTGGAAACTAAGTCTGAAGTCTATCAAAGCACAGCTCCTCAAAATGGAGATTGCCAACAATCAGTCTACCTCTGAGAATGGACGGTGCAGTCTAAGTTATGAAGTGATTCATATCCTATTCTGTGAGTCATTACATGACAAATGAATAGGAACTCTATTAATATCTGGAATAAGCCCACAGCATTTCATTGTACATCTTCAAATCTACGGTTTTGTAGACGAAGGATGGTAACAGGGCTAAAAAACAAGACTGATGACAAACAACATTCTGAAGGAGTGAAAACAAGGAAATTTTTCAAAAACTTCATGGACTGAAATCAATTTATTAAATTAGAAACAATGGCCTGTCTCCTTTGTCAGTAAAGCACCATAAATAATCCATACACAAAATGGCATCGTTGATGGGGAAGGAACCTAACAAATTCTAGAACAATTCTACTCACATTCGGAGGAGGGCTTTATAAAAGGGTCTTGTAAAAAAGGCATCCAGCAAATACTGATGTATCAGAGCAAGACCAAGAATTCGACCACTAAACCTGAACCTGGAAGAGAAAGAGTTACAGTTGTGATAGTGAAACTTTGCGGTTGGTGCACTGTTCAATAGTTAAAACTTGCATGTATTTCCAAACAGCATTATTAAATCAGACAGCTATGTCTAACTTGTGGTATTTTTGTTTATTTCTTGGGTTTCTTTAACATTCTAAGTAAGGCACAGGGAAAAAATAATTTTAAAAAGCAAGTCTTCAGGGTGTGGAAAATCCCTCAGATACCTAAGCTGCAACTGCTCAAAAAATGTCAAATCCATATTTAACTCAATCAGCCCCTGCCAGAGCAGCCACTTTATAAATGCATTATCTCCCAAAACGATAGCCACTGTCTATTTTTATTTCACACCCCTAGAGGATTAACTTGTTTTCATGTTATAGAGAGGCCAAAGGTTTTTCTACTTCCCAGCCTGACAGCTCAGGCTGCCTGTCTTTCCTGCTTACAGTGGCTCCTTGCTCCCTCTTCTGACTGTGGTTAAGGAGTTCTATGTATATATTCACAAACAGTGCCAGAAAGTTCTTTATGTATTGCAGTGCTCTCCAGCCCTATGTCAACAGGATCTAAATCTCCTTCTCTCACCTCTCTCTTTCTTCCCTTATTATTTTCATTTTGTTGGGTGTGTAAGGAGGAAGTTTGCCAGGGTTGAGATCAGATGGCAGCAACCTTGAAATAGGAGGGTCTTTGCAAATATTCCCATGAGAATTAAGATCCCTTGTGAAAACTCTTCCACAATTCTAGAACTAGATTAAAATCTAGTGTTTGTTTTCAAAGTAAATGTTTCTTGAACTTTCTGTTTATGTATCCTTTACAACATTTTTCTTGGAAAAATTAGGGCTTTATTATACCTGCTTGTACCATGTTTGCAAGATGAGGATGTGACATGCCTTCCCCTTTCCATGCATAAATTGCTTGTCACAGCTGCATTTTCTGAATTCCCCCTGGGGCTGTACAAAACCAGCCCTCTCTGAAAGAGACAGGGGTCATGCCTCCTTCATTCCCAAGGTCTCTGGTCCAGCACTGCAGAAGCCAGGGATGAATATAAAACGTTGGCAGAAGCTGCAGAGCTCATAAGGGTTTTCTCTCACCTCTCTGCCAGACTGTTCTGCCTTTCCAATAGAGACTTGAAGTACTGGAGTTCAACAGACAGGTTGCTTCAACTACTGAACTGCCAACCAGTTAATTTTCTTTTCACTTGTAAAATTAGTAATGAGATTCCCCTCTGACACTCATTCTTCATAACTGGCTTTCAAAAAATAAGAACTCAGTGCATATCTGCCCTACAGAGATGAGCAGTTGTCATTCCACTATTAATGTAATCCAACTACTTACACAGCAGAATTCTCTGTTAATAGTCACAGCCCAGCTTAACAGATTTATGGTGATGCCATGGCTTAAATCAACTGAGGGTGATTTAAACTGGCTTATAATTGTGAAAATGGGATTATGCAAAAATCCTCGATAACTATTTTAGAGGCATGGGTGGTGCATGTACAGACTGTTTCAAAGCTGTGTGATCAGCAGCCCTCCCCCTACCCCCAGTTAAGGTATCACCACAGATTTCCTTCCAATAGGTATGTCAGGGTTTTTCCACTGAGGAGATCTCTGTACTCTTTAGGAAGACTCAAACAAATTACATACAGTAATACATGCCTGAAACCTCCCTTCATCTCCTTAGCTGACAAAAAGTCAATGTGCTGGGTTTTTTTCTAGTTTTTTTCTAATACACAAGAGGTTAATATTGCTTTCATGAAATGACTACTAATGTACAAGAAATGCAGGGAGTTGTGTTGTGAGACAATCCCACGGTACATGTTCCAAATCATAATTCTGCTGACCTTGTGAGAAATAAGATCATTTAAAAACCACAAGAGAAACCAAAATCAGAGAAGTCTAAAGCAATGCAGTTATTTTGCTGCTGGTTAAAAAGATCAGATTCTGTGTTACATGTCTGAGCAAATTCGAGCAGTTGTTCTACAAGTGGGGATAACAGACAAGGTACCTGAAAAACAAAAAGACAACAATTCTTACCACTCGTGGTGATTGTCTACGAAAGCAGACATGGGACTTATTTGTACTGTGTAGGTATCGTTGGCTGAATATTCAAACAAACCATAATATGGATTGAAGAGCTCCCTGGACACCAGGAAAAAAAACTCTCTTGATGGTCCACTGTAGTCCAACCTTTAAAGAGAAACCTGACATTACTAGGAAGTAAGAAACTTGTTAAAAACTCTACATTCCTTACGCTATATTTTGATTAAAATTTCGCAAGATTTTAACCAAAACCCTTATCCGTGCAGATTGCCTAATGCCAAAGAATGAGGAACTCTCAAGGGACTATTCTAAAATGGAATGGCTTGGAGGACTGGAATGAAGTCCTCCATGTGGGCTGCTCTCAGCAAAAATCTTTGGCTCCAGCTGTAATGGCCTCTTTGCCACAGAAATATAACCAAATAATTGGGGGTGCACGGGGTAGGGAGGAGGAAAATCATGAAAAGAGCCAAAATCAGACTTATCTGCATCTGACAAATTAACAATGAAAATAAACAATGGTCATATTTTGTCTTTGCAGACTTGCAACCATAGGACAAGTAGAGGGATAATATTTCTGTTTTCCTTAGCAATATAATCTGAGATTACTTCAGTGATTTATGTTTCTTGGTCTAAATTTTCTTGTCTGTCTTCCAAACTTGAGTGCATTTAAATGTCATTTGGAGAGTGCACTTCCTTTGTTGGGTTTTTTTGTTGTTTTCTTCTTTTTTTTTTCCCCCCTACTTCAAGATTCCAGTACTAATGAATCTAAATAACCTCTTCTTCCTGAACGATAAACAAACTCATTGCTGACAATGCACTGAGGCTGAATTGTGACATTACTCTGCAGGTCACCATTGAAATGAGTTAGGTATGATGTTAATGCTCTGTTAGAGTTGGAAAACAGAAAACTACGGGTTTTCCAGTAGGGAACAGAGAATATTATAACCCTAACAAATAGATAGAAAGATACACCTTTTATAGATAAAAGATTTAATATCTGACTCAAGTACTAAGGCAATGCACAGACAGAAGCACCACAGAGAAGGTCAGCTTTCACAAAACTTCTGCTACGAATGTTTTGGCTCATCAACTTTACAGAAGACAACCACAAAAGAGAGTTGTTCTGGAGGATGAAGCTGTCAGGAAAGGCTAGGTGCCATTATCAAGCTGAGGACAAACTCTCTTTCCTCAGCTAAAAAAAAAAAAAAAAAAAAAACAACAAACCCAATCATTTTCCCTTCAGTCATTTGGAAGCATTTCACTTCTGTTAAGCTTCAGGAGCGAAGTACTGATACAGATCCCCGCCCTGGCAAGAAGGGGTAGATTCCATCAACAACTTAGAAAAAAAAAAATCAAAAATGGTTTGATACCATGGACAACTGCTGGATCTTAACCTTGGCACAAATACCGGGATCAAGTAAAGGGTCATCTGGAAAACCCTTGCAAACCTCTGGGATAATCAGAGACACTATGAAATCCTGAGACAAAAAGGAAACTGTGTGCTTGACTATCAGCCATTTCATACAGCTCCTCTGTATGCAGTTACTGTGAGTCATGTTAAATAAATCAATCATGAGAGTCCTGCACTGCCAGTCAGATTTATCCTACAATTAAAGGCTTGGCACAAGGGTGAGAAAACTTCATACAAGAGGTATGCAACCACACAACAGCTGCAACTGTGGGGCATTTGGATATATTAGAGTAATATGTTGTTGGCAACATGACTCATGTCTCCTAGGAAGCACCATTAATACTTCAGATTTACCACTCTTAAATGCAAAGCAGCTTCTCCTAGTAGTTCAAAGAACCCAGGAAAAACAAAGAGCCATGTTCTTTCTATCTAAATTTTCCTAAGGTGTCACCACATGAATTATGAGTGTATAAAAACCATTAAATGAGCATCACAATTGATGAGTACAGAAACCGAAGATTTGAGGAAGATAAACATTATGAGACTTATGACAGAAATCACTTGAACTGCAATAACTATGTCTAAGTTGCCCCACTTACGGTTTTATACACTAATAAATCAATAGTTACCAAAAGGTTGTATAATGTAGGTATTTCCTTACCCATTACTTTATGACTTACATCTCTTTGCCAAGAGGGAAATAAATGCAAACTCTGACTTAAAATCTTAAGAAAGGAGGAGCAAATAGGAAGCAATTAACTTTCAGTATTCCTCCTCTCCTCCACCCTGGCTTGTCTTTCTTCACCTGGCCAAATGAGTAGTTGGATGTGATACATATCCTTGCACCATCTCTGATGAAACAATATTGTTTGCACACATCCTTTCTTCATTAAAAATATGGATATGTAAATAAAGGACTGACATCATTTTAATTTGACTTTGCTCTTAATTAACTGATTCTTTTCCATTAGAGTCTCATGTAAAACTGGATATAATGGGGACATGGAGGTGTCACCCCCATTTCTAGGTCACTCTTGATGTTGCTGAGTGGTGAAATGCAAAAGTCTGACGTCTGATGAAAGGAGATGGTGTATCTGGATCAATCTCTATCTCATGTACGATTTTAAAAATTTCCCTTTCATTTTTAAATTTGATTTGAGGCTGTAGCTGTGAAAGTAAAGGCTGGCAGGTTCTGTGTAAAACAGGCCTTGCTCCTGCATCCCCACCCTTCTCTGTCAATACAGCATAATCTCATTGTGCACCAGCCTTGCCATTCCAGTTCTGAGCTTTTCCTCAGACAGCATGGTGATAGTATTTATATGAACAAGTCCACACTTGGCTCTCAGCTGTCAACATTCTTTATTTTAAGACTTCACTGAATCTTTACTAACACTAAGTGCTTCAGGGTGAACTTTAAACAAATAGCAGGATTTAGAGGTTTTCAAAGACATATTAATTTTATCTAATCTTGTAAGAGATGTTTCTATTACAACTTTGCATTTTGAAGACTCACACATTGCATGGCAACAGCACACGCTGCAGCATTCCAAGAGCGGTGCTGCAGTTTTCCGACTATCATGGGATAAAAGCTTAAATGTATTTATAAACATTCATGAACCATTTCAACAACAGACAAGTGGGCTTTAAGACCTGCCAAAGGGGGCACAAATCATGAGACAAAAGCAGCAAACAGCACATTGTTTCAGTTTCACTTGCAAAGGAAATCTAACAACATCTTGCTTTGCAAACCCCATCTCACAACCTAGACTTTCATTAGACACAAACTGAGTGTTCTCTGAATGTGACTTTGAAGAGTGGGGAATATTTGGGCAACAAGCCCAGTTGCTTGTGATGTAGACCCTGGTCTGGAGAGGCAGCGAGCACCTCCTGTAGTACTGAGGGCTTTCTGCTCCCAGTGCCTCAGACAGGGACTAAATTAAGGATTGAGCCCATAGCCTACTCTGATGAATAACATGAGAAAGTTGTCTGACTTTTAATTTGCTTTGCCAGCAACATTTTGAAACACACACCAGCTATTGGGAAAATTCACATAAGCATTCACATTACTTCTGCAAAGGCAGGATATGTTACATTGTGAAATGCCTAAGAAGCCATCTTAAACAGCTGTATGTTATAGGGCTTGTGTATGTGACATTTCCTGACTGCACTCCTTCCTCTTTTTCACTCTAGGCGACAAGTTTGGTGAGAAAGGAGCTGCAAGGCACTGAGTTCTCAGATCGCAAATACTTCCCTGTTCTACTCACCCTTCTTCCCCAACGAACGTGACATAGAGTTTATTTCTCTGCAGGTCCTTTCTTGAGTAGCCCATGATCTGGTTAAAGGCATCTTCTAGCAAGTGATCTCTCCTGATGATTAATCTGAAAGGAAAAATTATTTTAAAACAGCAATTTGTGAACATGAACCACATTTTCAAACATCTATTTACACTGCAGCATAGTAACAGGGTGATTTCAGAGATACCTGTTACTGCTGGATAATTTTATCCAGATCAGGAAGCTCCTGTTAGTCTATCTCCTCCAGTGCTATCCCTTAAGTTTCAATAAAATGTCCCTTGTACAAAAGAGAGTACTTTTGTTTTGTCTACCTTGGTTCTTTCCTAAATTAAAGTCTTAAGGGGAAAGGTCATAAAGCTGGCATTTTCATTAAATGAAAAATCCTTTTGTAAAGCTGGGCCCCTAAGTGAGTTTAACTGTGAGCAGGAATGTAATCTTTTCCCTAAAAATCAATCTCTTAACACAGAAAAAGAGAAAACCATGGAAAATCACAGTATGGTAAACCCAGAAACACACATCCCTACATTATCCTTGCGTGTGTGATGGTACAAAAAGTTTAGAAGGAATGGCAATTATTTGTACAAAACCCCAGTGAAACATCACATGTGAAAACACAATGTACTTTCTGAAAGAAAAATTATGAAAATGAGGAAGTGTCATAAAGATCTAAAATAAGAGGTGAAAGAGTCCTCCTTACTTAAACATTCTATCCTCTTCAAAAAAAAGTGTTTAATTAGTTTCCTGAAACTTCACTTGTTTTATATTCAAATATTGCCTTCTGTGTGTGCCCGGGATGGCAGGTGCTGCCTGCAGGACGGCAGCTGAACCCAGCCCAGCCTCCTGCAGAGCTCAGGGACTGCACTGAGCCACCCTGCCGAGGACTGCAGGGAACTGAGAACATCCAGGAACTGAGCAGCTGCCTGGCCAACGAGAGCAGCCAGGAGCTGTGGAGCTGTGCTGGGCCTTGCTTTGAACAGGTCAGCTCTGTTGCCTGGGAAAGCAACCCAGAGGAAACTTCCATTCACGTGCCAAACTACAGCTTAAAAATCTACAGTGTGATTGCAAATAGATCAGGGAAGAAAGGACAGGGGAAAAAGGGTGTAGGAAATGGAACAGATATTACAGGGAATGAATGCTCCCCACCAGTTCTTTGCCCAAGCATTCAGGACAAAGCTTTCATAGATAAAGCTTTAACTATTTATGATTTCATATAATCTAGCAGACACTGCTCAACCTTTGCCTCCTAAGACTTGTCTAAACAATGCCATTTTAATCCCATTTCAGTTTTGCAAAACTTGCAACAAGCTCATGAATGAAGTCTGAGCTTTGCACAGATTTCTGCAAAATAAGGGAAGTGACTGGCCTAAGGAAATTAAAAAAAAACCAAACAACAACACCAAAACCAAATAGAAAACCCCCTTTTTATAAGAGAGGAAATGATTAAATCATGTTCTAGTGCCTCATGGCTATGAGTTTGAAAACTGGCACAAGACATGGTAATTTACAAAATTTTGAAAGTATCTTGTGAGGACAGTCCTTATATATAACAGCACATAATCACATGATTAGCAAATAAATGAAGGAGGAAAGACCTCACTCCAAGCACTCTAGAATTGTGAGTGCTAAATATAGTAGTGCTAAAATAAAAATATTAGCAGCTTTTTAAGGCAATCCTTAGAATTTAATAGCATTAATGAATGAATCCTCTTTACTAAAGAGGACTGTAGTATCAGGGCAGAAGATAGGCCGATCTAATTTCTTTTTAGTGGAAAAAGATATGAGAAAATATAACTGTTCATATCATAGCTCTTGCTATAATGGAAGAATTCAGATGCCTCCTGTTCTGCAGGCCTCTTCCCAAAGCTCTTTTTGGCACCCTATTGGTAATACTGTCTGTAGAAAAACATAGTTGGAGGAAGCAGAGAGATGCTCAGAACTTGCTGTATCCTCTGCTATGAATCACATGCTGGCACCAAGTCTTTTATCACAGGTTTTATATTCCCAGAAATGCCTGGGAGTAACCATAACATCTGCATTCCTCCTAATGGGGAGAAGGAGGCACGAGGCAAGGCAAACTGCCTGAAAAGAAATCCAGTTTCATGAGACGCTTCAACGTACTTCAATTTCCCTGGTCCTTGTCCATATCCTTTAGTCTCCAACTTCCTGTAGAAGTTCCTCAGCTTGGCTTCAAAATCTCTTTTGTAGGGAGCTGGAGCTCGGGCATTGGCACGCTGAGTACCTGCAGGCAGAGAGCAAAGAACGAGCTGTGGCGATGTGAACTGATGGATGTCCCATCTGCTACTGGAAAGACTCCTTAACAGCAAAAGGTATCTACGGTATGTGTTTGGTTTAGTCACCTTTATAAAGGGGAAAAGCCGCATATCTTCAAATCTGCTCTGCATCCAAGACTTTTTGGTTGCTCACTTCCAATAGTATCATCTTTCAAAAGTAAATCTTAAAAGAGCAAATCCAGGTCAATGTGAAAGATGGATTTAAAAAACAGCACAAACCACTAGAAAGATCTTACTTTTTGTTTTTTCAAGTACGCTTTATGCCTAACCTTTATAAAAGTTCACATGATAAATGTTCTGTTCTAGTTTTAATATCATCAGGAAAGCAACAACTCAGAAATGAAGCATAAACAGGCTGGATTCTGCATTGCCCCTGTTGACTACACCAAGAGGAAGAAGGAAAACATTTGGAAATTCCTTAGTAGAAGTTTTTCCCTGGGGAAGTAACAAGGAAGAAAAATATAGGAAGAATGGAAAGACTACCAAATTTAAGCTTGTGAAACTTCTTATCTGTGGCTGCAAAAACATACAGTGGTCACGTAAGTGAAATTAATTTTGAAGAATTGTTTTTGAGGGTCAATTTCTTAGAAGTAAGGAGTGGTGAAATCTGTACACCAAAAAAGCATACCTTACAACTGCATGTGCAAGTCCAGTATATATAAATTAGGTGTTTAGTCTGATCTATTCTGAAGATGGCCATCATTCCTGTAATAGGACTTGCACTGCCTCCCTGGATAAATTATTTCCACCGATTTGACTGCGAGGCAGGCTGCCAAGGAGCCAGTTAAACTCCTTCCCTGCATGGCTGTGTAGACATCCCACACAAAAGAATTCGGAGGATGCTTAACATTTTTCATGCCCTAGAGTACACGCAAGTTGCTAACTGCTTCTCTGGAACTTGTGGTCACCTCTAATGCACTGAAGGCACAAACGAACAGTTTAGTAGCACTAAACAGAACTCTGTTATGCAGAGTTCTGTCTTTTAACTCAGTTCCTCATGCAGGTTTACTTTTGGCTTCCTGCAATAAACTAAGCCAACACAGAAACATTGATTGTTACTGTGGGGGAAGGCATGGTAACGTGAGGTTTCGGGTAATCAAAGAGAGGAGGTGCATCCGTTCGGCTTGTGGGCAGAAGCAGGGGAAGGAGAGCAGCCACCAAAGCCCGTGGGTCTGTCAGAATAGGCGACAGCGCATCCTGCGGAAGTGGGGCTGGAAGGAGGGCAGTCTATCTCTGCGGAGATCGGAGAGCTGTGAGCTCACTAACACTCAATGCCACTTAACAGGTCTTTAAAAGACCTGTCTGACCAGAAAGATACTTGGCACTTGTTCCAGGCTTGAAGTGAAGTGTGGGAGGAATAGTAAATATGACGGAATCTCCATGAAGAACATGAGGGACCCCTCTGGACAAAATGATCATGGTCATTGATTCAGCAGTAGTGGTTCTCCCCTTCTACTGAGAGCACCAAGAGCCTCTAAAGCTACATTCAGCTTAAATCTCCTGAAAACTTACAGAAACTGTAAACAGCCTCTTAACTATTGGCCTTTCCCCTCTCTTGTTTGTTTTGCTTTGGGTCAAAGTATGTACAAAAATGCAGTTACCAGAAAAAGGCAACAAAAATATACTTTAATGTTAACCCCTGAAGGAAGCTGGATTTTTTTTTTTTTTTTTGAAGGGTACCACAACACATGAATCTGATAACACATTACTTCACGGTTCAGAAATCAGCATCATAATATTCTGTCAGCACATGACAAGTCCTCACTGCAAATCAGATGCATATGCCAAGAAATTCCTGGGCAATTATAGTGATTACTTACGCCTTGGGAACAAAAGATGTTAATGGAAGAGGTAAAAACCACCAGTGATGTGATAATCATACTTGATTTTCAAAGAGGTTATATTCTAAAGCAGATATAAAGAGTAGCTTCATGACTATTCATCTTTCCCAAAAGAGAAAGTACAAGCGATTGTGACTGATCTGAACAATGGATCCTTAACACCCCACCTCGTGCAGTGCAGCACAGCCAGCTTAGCTGATGAGAAAACACAGAGCCTCCATAGAAACATGGGCTATTTACAATTTCTCATCAAAAAAGTCATTTGTACACCAACACAAACATGCATGCTTGCAGACTCACAGGGAGATTCAATGGTCTCTCTATATTTTTCTATGAGCCAAAAGAGAGATTATAATTTTAGGGAGAATGAGACTAAAACCATCACTGTTCATTCTCTACTATCTGCTGCTACTGTGACTAAATGAGAATATCACATATTAAAGACTGAATGTATTTCGAAATTACTTTGTTGGAATGAAGCCAGCATGCCCAGCATGCTTTGGTGCATGTACCAGTGATTAAGAAATCTTAACTCTGGAAGCCAAACCTGGTTTTATTTATAACAGTGCCAGGTTGGCAGTTGGAAGTAAGATGCATAGAAGCAGATTTCATCATTCCTTTCTTTTCAATAAAGGGAAACAGTTCTATCTAAACCATATACATACTGAAAGTATTAATAAATGTGAATATTGTATTTCACTGCTTCCCAGAATGCCATAAGATCATTAAACTCTTCAGATAGTTCCTTCAGAGAGATCTTACAGAGGTCCTTTGTCCAACAGCAGGAAAAGCTACCACATGAATGCATTTAATCTGGTTCCATGAAAAGGCAAAGCTTGTTATTATTGTGGGCTGGGAAATGCCCATGAAAATCACAGCTCTTTTTCTGATAAAAACTTGTTGTCTGGAACTACGTAGTTGCTTACACCCTAAATGTTCTCTATTTATCTGTACTTTTGTTATCAAATTTGTAGAAATCCCCTTAAGTCACTTCCAATTTTTTTATCTATTATCTTGAGGAAACTAAGCATAGCAACATCTATCAATGTGGCCTTCAAATGGAACTTGTCATACTTGCAGTAATTTAGTTCTGATCTGCAACTTAGAATCTGAAACATCAGTTTTATTCCATTCTGACGTGAATATCCAGACAGCTGCAGTATGCTATGTTTTGAACTCGTGTTAAAGTGTAACAAGCTGACTTTTATACATAAAATTGTCCCTCATTGCCCCAGAGCCCCATTACACTGTCATTTTAATGTACAGTTATTAGATCCATGCTTTTAATTCTCCAGGCATGAGGATGCTGGCATGAGGAGTCACTTAGTTGTTTCACATCAGTGAGAAACAAGTCTGCATATTTTTTCACAAGTCAGAACAAAATCACAACCCCTGAAGTTGTAATACACCCAGCAAAGCATCTTGTGAGCCCAAGGCAAAGGTTCAAGCCTGACAGTCAAATGCAGTACTTGTTGACTTTGCTCAAAAATATTTCTAGACCTTTGCCTTATCAAGGATGAGGAGTGGTTCATGGAGCCCCTGCAGAAGCTTTTCCTGAGCAGCTCACCTGGAGAGTTCTGGGGCGAAGACACGGGTGAGCCTCGCGGGGACTGGCAATAACTAGGATGAAGTAAGGCATGTGGCGGCACATATGACATTATCTCCTCCTCAAACAAGCTGGCAAAAAGGAGCAAAGGAGAAAGAACAGGTTATTTGAATAAATGGCAGGTTTCACTTTCTAGGGATAAATCTCTAGTTATTAGCCTGCTTTCTTTGGTAGTCACGTACCTATTTCCACTGTGCACACTTACTACAGAGTAGTTTATTACCATTTCCTCAGGCAGATTTTAAAAGTACTGGTACTGGAAAGCAGTAACTGCTATTTGGGTATTTGTTCTCAAGGTTAAAATATAGCTAATCAGCCTTGAAAATTCATGGGCCTCCCCCTTTTTCACTTTTTTTTTTTTTTTTTTTTTTTTTTGTGTGTGTGTGTGTTCTCATTACAAAGGGTTCAATAACCTTATTCAAAAACATTCTAAGCCTCCTCCAGGATTAAGAATCACATCTGAACTTGTTAAGTGTATTGACTGGTAAGCTTGTTAGCATAACATTTTGTTTAATAACACTCCTGCTGAACCAGGTATCACATCTAACCTGTTCAAGCTGAGTTACTTCATGCTTCATTATTATGGATTCACAATTTTTTAGGTGAAAAAAACCTAAGCATTTTACAGCCTAATGACTGCATCTGTGTGTGTGTGTGTCTATGTATGCATGTATATATTAAAATTTCAGTCTTTTCCCAAATTTAACTCAAGCAAATCTAAAAAGTGACAGAATATCTAATATCAGAATGGATCTGGTATCAAAAGGTATTTTGAATGTGAAACACTACGCAAATAAACTGCTGCAATGTGTAAAAATTGCTTTCAAAATTG
The DNA here is from genome assembly GCF_009819655.1 of Sylvia atricapilla. Taxonomy (NCBI): domain Eukaryota; kingdom Metazoa; phylum Chordata; class Aves; order Passeriformes; family Sylviidae; genus Sylvia; species Sylvia atricapilla. The sequence continues at coordinate 9,946,187 of NC_089146.1, forward strand.
AGCTACAGAAAGAACTGCAAGCCAATCTTATACTATCCAATGCAACGAAAACCATGTTCAAATAAAAGATGTTTCTTACCAAGTTTGTTCACCAAACAAATACCTAGACTATTTTTCACATGGATTTGTTTTTTAACAGGTCCTTTTTGACAATTCTTTTTACAGTCATGGCCACACAATGTTTTCCTCCAAGTTACACGTAAAAATCTTCAAAGTTTTTTAAGAAACAGTATTTACATTTCAAAAAGGCCCAAACATAGATTTTAAATGAGATGTAATAACTTGGAGATTTAGAGACCAGAAATGACTATCATTATGCAACCTGGCCTCAAAATAAAACCACTAATGACAACTCTATTTCACTAGATTCAATTTTAAAGGTACCTGTGAATTTCTTAATGCACTTTTACAGAGCACAGCATCAAGATAAAAGGGTTTACTTTTAGCAAAAAATCTGCCTGATTAACACCAAGCTATTATTGGAGTTAATAGCTTAAATGAAAACTAGTAAAGAATAAGCTTCCCATTCCCTGCTGCCTTTACTAAAGGGAACAATGCTTGACAGTACAGTGAAGAGGCAAGCGAGACATTGTCATTAAAACACCTTTCAAGTGTGTGCCTTTACAAACAGGCACTTCCCAACACACAGAATCAAACAGATGCATTCTAGAAGTAGCAGAAGGCACATTGTTGAATAAAGGTCTGAGCAGTACCACCTTTCTGTGCATCAGGGCTGGATGCAACAGGACAATGACAGGTGGCCTGGGCAAATCCATATAAATCACAGGCACAGTGCTCTTGCACTTGCCTTTCATATTCCATTGTCCTATGAAAAGTGTGACCTTCAGCTGTCATCTAGAACTGAACATGATAAAAATAAAACCTGAGCCTTGAGCTGCAGCACTCCCAGCTGCAAGTCCAAAGAGTGAAGGGGAAATGGTCGGGTGACACCACCAGCACACACTGCTCCCTGACAGCTCCTCAGCAGTTGCCATCACATGTTGCACACGTGCTGCATGAGCAGCAGCAGTGCCTACCTGAGCAACATGACAAGGTCTGCATCACTGGATAAACGCACCAGCCCAGGTGTTCCCTCTGTCCGGATGAACTGGATCTTCTCCCTGCGTAAGCGAAAAAAAAAGCTTTCAAAATACCTTTTGCAAATAAGGCATCCATGTGTACCACAGCAATAAGAAAAAGTACAGAGTATGTCAAAAACCTCTGGGTTATGCTTTTCCCTACTTTTTTTCCTTGCCACACCAAGTCCATGTGAGCACTGAAATCTTAGAACCAAAAAGCTAATTTGTTCTGAGGAAGGATGCTCCCATTGCCCTCATGCCTTCAGTGCTCATGCTCCTGGCAGGGTTAGGGTTAGACCACTTCACTTTACATCAGTGCCCAAATGGCAAAGCTGGAGGAAACAAATGGTGGATTACAAAATACATCTTAGCATTCCAGAAACCAGAAGGACATTTTCTGGGTTAAATAATATATGCAGCCTTCCAAAGGAATGCAATCCATGACTTCCTGGGTTTATCAGCGAGAGTTGTGATTTCAGTGATATTTTTAAAATATATATTTCTTTTACCTTCTCTTAAGATATAAATTCTATTTAATGTATAACAGGTGCCTTTGCCTGAAGCCTTCTACATTATTAAGCAGCCTTTCAGTTTTACCTGCAGTGTATTTGAAGAAGATTTATTCTTGGCAACATGCCTAATAAAGATATGATAAGTATAATGTTCTCACTCTACCATGAAACCTCTGAACAGCAATTTTCTACATGTAGTATAATTTCATTCTATATTTTATTAGACTCTCAATTTCTTATCTCGTCTTTCTTTAAGGAAATGAGAAATTATTTTAGACATAAAATATCAGAAATATTTTCAAATTATCTTTGTTCTCTTCCACTGGCCAAATACTGATTTTTCCTTCTCACCTTTTGATATAGTTTAATAATTACAATAACATTAATAACAATAATAATAATTAATATAATTGTAATTCTACTTAAACTGCATCGAGGTCCTCAAAGGAAGAGATTACTGGCAGTTGGATTAATTAACACTATTAAAAAAAATTAGACAGTAAGTTCATACTGAAGTATTTCAGTTAGGTCACAATTTATCAAGTGTTACAGCAATGAGTTGTTTAGTCTCACAATGTGTCAAACAGACATGGATTCCAATAATTTGCTAAAACTGGGGTCTTAAAAGACTAACCAGGAAAAATAAAACTGGGATCTTTATAAAAGTGAAAATGTTACTGAAGCATCAGCTTTAGAAGGATATAGGAGAGGTGTAATGGAAGATGATTTTCCTTAATCAAATTACTAACTTCAAACACTAAAATAAAAATTAAACCATTCAGCTTAACAGAATAGCTTTTCTGACCAACCCCATTCAATGTAAAATAAAACTATGTTCATTTAAATACCCAGTCATTCTGCTGAAACAAGTCAGTTAAGGCACAGATCTATCTTTGGTCTCCTTCCAAAGTAAATGTGCAGAAGGATGTATAATTTCAAGCAAATGAGGTGCAGAAGATAGTATCTTTTATCCTCTGATCTTCCATTTTTATTCTGAAACCCATCTGTTCTTGAGAAAGTCTCAGTTTGTGGGAAATGATGAATCTATAACCAGGAAGCAAGGTTCTACTAGAAGCAGAATCAGGGAATACCAACAAGCCTTGTGTGCAATTTGAACTCTAATTTGCTAAAAAACCCACAACACACATGAAGGAAATTACACCAATTGTTATCAGACTAAAGGAAAAAGAACATGAAGCAATAAAACTACAAGCAAACAGAAATTGTTTGTATACTACTTCCCAGCAGGTTTCAAACCAAGCCTGGTGGGACAAACTTGCCTATAGTGATTTGGGTTTTGACATGCTGTAGATTTCCACTGTATTTTCTAGAGAGCTTGTATTCTGCTAGTATGTTGTTTCAGGTTTGGCAGGCAGGATTTCTTTAGAAGGTAAACCACATCTTTAACACAGAAATCACATGACAAAAATTGTTATACTACACATGGGGAAACTGCAAAACAGGACAGCTTGTTGAATTTTGGGAACTTGCAGGACACAGAGGAAAAGGGCTCAATAAGCAACACAGAACAGAAAAAAAAATGAGTACCAGTGGTGGCTGCCATGGCAGCCAGTGTGGGTAGGCCTCTGGAACACAGCACTGCATGGGAGAGACTGCCAACAATCAAACCAGCATTTTTAAAATTTAGTGTCCAAGGAAGAATAGATACATTCATTTCAGTTCTGGTCACTACTATCCAAGTTGCCAGTGTTTCCATTTCCAAGTCTAGACGTGTGAGGGAGGTGTAACAGCCACACAACAAAGACCATCCTTCCTCAGATCTTGTTGCACTGTGCAAAAATCTGTAGCTATCCCATTTTGTAAATTTTGGAGAGATATTGACAATTCTGACTCCAATGAGGAGGTCAGGACAGCCTTTCTGCAAATGTGCTTTGTGAAGATAAGGACAACCCCAAACGCCACTCTGCCTCATGCTCCCAGCTGTACACATACCCAAATGAATGGGCACATTTGCTGTGCCATCCAGCTGTCTTGGCACATTAGGAAGACATCAGCAAATCTCTTATGCCAGTTGTTCCAAACATTTTCTTGTAGGTACCTTTATTTGATAATAAAACATTACCTCTGTTCTCCTCAACCTTGTTACAAGCTGTTACACAGATATACAGTAAACAACTATTTTCCACAGCTTTACGAATATGTTTGAATGCACCAGAAGTCTACAATCTGTTGTGTTCCACTGTTAATTAATGAAAGTAGCTAATTGTAATTAGCATTTCTTACTGGAATGGGAATAGCAAACTTCATTCATTTTCTTACCTGAGTGAATGATTCCTGGTAAGATCTGGTTGACGCTCTTGTAGAATTTCAAAGATATTGGGCTGCCGCAAAAATGCAACTATCTTGTCATTGTAAGCTGAAAACATTAACAAAAATAACATGCTGAAACAAGGTGATCCCAAAACAAAGGATGCCATTCCTTCTGAGTCTTCAATAATAATGACATAATTCACCCTCACAGTTCTAAGTTTAGAAGTATTGGGTTAATAATTTTGTATGTAAGGCTACCAATTGCATTGTCTTGTAAGGAATATGCTTCTTGATTATGAACCAAATCTCATTGTGAAATATCCTTTCCACTGCTAACAGCCATAATTCAATATCAATTTCTATTATATTTTAGCACTCACACTCTTAGCTATGGTCAAACCAGAATATTTATTGTTAGAATAAAGTTGCAGGGACCTTGGTTTTTACTGCACTGAAATGTATTCTCAAACAATAAGCAGCCATTGGAAACACCCGTATCAAATCCTCATTACTGGCTGAGCCTGCGAAGCATGCACACCATGTCCATGGCAAGGGGGAGGATTTAAATGGACAGAGGTTTTCAAGTAAACATGCCACAGTACAAAGAGCCAGTTATAGTTAATCGGATTAATTTATCTTGATTTAGCACAATGTGACAGCTGTTAGATTTAATAAGCTAAATTCTGTACGTGGTGGCACAGAAGTCAGTAACTCTGTGTGTATGTAACTGAGAACAGAAGTTAAGCTAATGACTAATTGCAAGCTGATTAACACTCTCTGTAATTCTGCCAAAACAGATGCTCAGAACTTGTGAAAAAAGAAAAAAAAAGAAAAAAAAAAAAAAGTTAAAAATCACTGGGAATACATGGAGCCCAATCAAGACCCAATCTGACTCCCTGGCTTCAGTTCATCCTGCGAGCACACAGAGTATGTGAGCTAGGGAACTAAAACACATCTGTCATTTGGTTCTGCACACTTCCAGCTCTGAAGGTTCCAAATGAACAGTGAGGAAATGCTGATGGACAGAACAAATGGTGCCTTCAACCCATCCCAAGTGAATGGAAACCCCAGCAGTGCACGGCACCATGACCCCTCAGGGATGGGGAGCTCCTCTGAGCAGAGGCTGCATGCTGACATACCCACTGGAACCACATCCTGGTACTGAGCTCTGCTGACTGTGTTAAATGTGCTGGATGGTCTTGGCAAAACTGGGGGTCCTGAATGACGGGAGTCCTCTCCGACCTGAAAACGTGCAAGTAACCACAGTGAGTGTCTCTGTGCCAGCACATGCACTCAGGCACAGAACAGTCAGAATTTATACAGCTTAAAACCAGGTATGTACATCAAGGCTTTGCTTATCATCCCCAGTAACCACTGCAGCAGGAAGCAGCTGTGTTCTTAGGACAGGTACTAGCAAAACATTTTTTAGCATTTTGGGCCCATTAATAGGAAGAACCAAAATGGATGCAAAATTTACTACTATTTTTAAATTGTCTCATTCTGAAAAGAGACCAAAAAAATTAAAACTAGGATACCTTTCTTAATTTTGTAATTTAATTTTGTCTTTTGTAACTCATGGACACCCTTATCTATATGAAGCATTTTGGAAACCAAATTTTGCTCCTTCATTAGCACCTCTATTACCTCTGTGCATGAATGGAGTTTCCCTAAATTTGAAGTGAAAAAAAGTCTGTGGCTGAAGCCTCAAAGGAGAATAAAGAAATGAGTTCACATTCAGGCAAGAGCAACAAGTCCAAAATTGGTAAAAACATGGCTCCTAGAATAATTCAGAAACACTGTTCTGTTTTTTTTGTATTTACCTTCTGGGCTTAAAAAAATTGCACTGTGAATTTTTTGGGTAGAACCACAATATAAAACTGTTCTTAGAGGCATTTGTTATGTCAGGGCTGTTTATGCTGCAGTTTACTGTGTGATGAGGTTTCAGGCATTTCTCAGTATTGAGTATTTTATCTCTATAATACATTTGGTCAACCTCTTTTTCATCCTGCTGGACCTCTTTGTTTACTTCTCCATTTATCTGCCTACATGTAATGGCTAGCATGTGAACTGCACTCCCAAGCTTCAAAGATCTCTAAAATATCTAACTGCAAAAGACCAAATTATAAAAGGTTGCTTTTAAATCCAATCTCTAAAATCACAAAGCAGCAAAAGTCCCAAGATATCTCCCAAGACCTTTTTGCTCTCTCATAATATTCTTTTAGAAAAATGAAGAATTATTTCCTGTTAGGCAATGTGCTGGAAAAGGAATGCCATTATTATTAGCTCCAGCTTCACACTGCAGTTCAGCTTCAGCTAAAAAGGCATTCCTTACACTGGTTCATGTTTGCTTTAGAGCATCCCTCTGTAAAAACTGGGTCAGTGGCTTCAAAACATCAAAGTTCATGGCAAGTTAAAGCTAAAGAAAGCATTTTGATTTTTTTTTCATTAAGGACTTATCTTTTGCAATAATGTACAGTTCCTTTAAGCAAAAGCTTAAAAATAGGGGGGAAAATGCAAATATGCAATATGCAATACATAAGCCCCAAAGTGCAGAGGAAAAACTGGTGTTCAGGTTCATACATATGCAAAAAGAACATCATTGCATCATTAATCCTAGAATGGTAACACTGTATTGAATTGCTATGCTTGAGATTCCTATCTGGGATTATACTTCAATTCAAGTTACAATTATAACAATATCAAGGAAGCACTCCTAAAATTGCATGTAAACACATAGTTTAAGGAACTTCATCTGTCTAGATGGAGTGGAAAATTTTGACAGGTAAGCAGCACTATGGAATAGATATGATAATTTCTTGTTGGATAAACTATACTCATTTTGAAGCATTGACAACTTCAGCAGCATGGTTGCCACAAATACCTGTTTTAAGTGCAGAGCTACTGGATGCTGTAAAGAGAGATAATTTGGGTGCATATTGGGTAAAGTCAAGAAAAAAAAGTATTTCTGCTATGTTATAAACCACAACAGAATTACTTGCTTTACCCTATTCAAGATTTAAATAGTTGAAATACATGAAGGCACTTGTAGCTTTCTTGCCTTATAGAGACATCACCAAATTGATGGAAAATGCTATTTAAAACCATTTGCAAAATATACCTGACACTAGAAGGGGGCTGACTAAACCATGTTCACACAGGATGTGAGAAGATATGCAGCCAGAGCTGTGGCACTTGCTGCAGCTCAGTGGAAGGTCTGTTAGAGAAGTGGCAGACAAGATTCATCTTTGCTGTGAAACAGAGGTCTGGCAGACCTTCATCTGCCACAAGACTGAGCTAAGAAAAGGATAAATCAGAGCATTTCTCTTGCTATTATGAATTGTATTATCTTTAATTCCTAGCATGCAATAGCTCTCTCCTGAAAAGGTAACCTGCAGCCAACAGAGGTTTTTAAATAAAGTACAACTGAAGTCCAAGTCACTGCACATACACAGGGTTACAAGTGTAAAGAAGTGACAACAAGAATATGGGGACAGCCAGTGAAAATGGTACATGACAACATAACAAAATAGCATTTTCCACGTATTTCTGACCAGAAAGTAGAGATAAAATACATATCCAAAGGCATATAACAGTCTGAAAAAGCTATGTGTGGTATGATTTTTTTATACCTCATGATAAAGTTGCAAAACTAGATGTATAGTCACACATGCATCTTTTCCCCCCTCTTATTTTTCACAGTTGTGTATGAACACACTCGGCAGACACCACGCCGGACAATCCACATTTTGTGAGTGAAAGACTGGATAGAGGAATCAGTAATCTGTAATCAGATGCTCCCCTGTGGTTAAGTGGGGTTACTGCGGACTCAAAATAAGAAAAACTCTGTATTTTTCCTCTGAATTCATACATGTAAAAAGCATCAGCGGCTAGCACAAAAACCAAGAAATCCTTACAGATGACTGCTGCACTGTTAGAGAAGAGCCATGCTCCTCCCCACAGGGAACGGCGTGGAGGAGGAGGGTGTCCGGAGGCCCCACTCACCTCCCCAGCGCTGTGGCTGCGCTGCCGGGTCAGGTGCTGCCGGTGCACCAGGGCGCTGGTGGGCCGGCTGCTCTGCAGGGGCAGCCGCGGGTCGATGAACGTCGTGGTGCGCGAGTTGTGGTCGACGAAGAAAGCCTGCGGAGGGACAGGGAGCACCGCGTTCATCACCGATACTCTGTTAATTATCTCTGAGGTTAATGCCTGTCGGGGATCTAGGTTTCATTCAGTCAGGAGGGGCTGTGGGAAATCTGTTGCTGTGGCTTGCATTTGCCTTCTGCAGAAGGAGGATAACACTCCTCCATCCCATCGAAGGGATGAATTGTTTAATGCCTTACTTTGCTCGTGTCTATAAAGTCCTTTGAAATTCTCATCTGACAAGCATCCGAAGTGGGAAACTTTATTATGACTGACAAGAAGAGAAGACTTGAATATCTAATAAAAGTAATCCTGTTGTAGTCTCCTTTTCATGCCCTTATAAGCATCTAAAAAGGTGTCATTAAGTGGCAAACCCATTACCTTTTGTGAAGTATTTACCATATAATTATGAAGACAATTGCCTGTATATAAGCTTGCATCCAGTGATGAAATATGATTACAGACCAGCAGGTATTTTTGCCATATTCCTGCTACAGCTATTCTAAGTTCACTGACCTTTTTTCTAAAAACCAAAATAAAATGCAAAAAAACCCCAAAAAACCCTAAAGCACCCTTCCAAACAAAAAAGACCTCTGAAAACCAAAAGAAAGGTCAGCCAAGAACACAAAGATGATGGCAACAAAAAATTTAAATCAGACAATTGATGAGAACAACCACATATTGTCCAGTCAACCATTTGCTGAAAACAAGGTCACAGGAACATGTATACTGGAAAATTAAAACCTTCTAAAATTCTACCCAATTTGAACCAAAAAGGTTTCTAAGCCCTGAAATTTAAACTTTTTGCAGCACCACTGTTGCACTTGGAAACCACCACTATTCTATTTCAACACACTCCACATTTTCTGTCACAATACTGGAAACATGTGGAAGTGGCAAAAAAAAAAAAATCTTTGTTTTGAGCAGGAGAATTACAGGAAAGTGACATCTGGTTCGAGTAATCAAAGAATCTGGACCAGCAGAGAGGTGGTCAGGCACTGAGGGAGCCATTTCTGTATTTGGCTACCCGTGAGGTACTTGACCACAGTTCCACAAACAATTTATTCCTGTGGTGTCAGCAAAAGAAACATTCTCATCTTTCCCCCTCCTGACCACTTGTTTCATCCCCTGTGTGCCCTTCCTGCCTTGTGCTGGCACATGTGTTTTCGTAGCCATGCAGTGAACCCATCAAGGGAGCTGGTCCAGGCTAAAATTACTCTCCTTTTGTCCCTCTCCCTGCTGGCTCCTCTAACCTCAATCAGCTCACCAGGGATGAGAGGAGAGCAGAGCAGAACCACTCTTCTGGCAGCAACACCAGCTTCTAGTATTCATGGAATCATTGTTTCAGACTGCTTGGGAAAACCAGGCCAGAGAAAACGCAGTTCTTCTGACTGCTGTGAAGGTAGGCAGACAAACCAGTGTGTCATGCTATACAGCAACTAAATGCCATTATGGACTGTGATGGGGGAAAATGTTCATACTTCCATTTCATAAGGAAGGAGAAGCATATGGAGAGATCCACAGACCTGCAACTGTGGCAGTTCTGGAGCAAAAAGTGCTCCAGGAAACAGCACCAAGCTCCTACAGCCCCTGTACCTGTAGCTTGTGTTTACAAGGAAGGAATCCCATCACCTGAGCAGTAAAATCCCTGCTATGACCACCTGACATAGTCACAGATATGCAAGTGAAATTGTTTCACAGTTCAAACACTATAAAGTGTATTCCAAAAAGGAAATTTTAATTGCTACATCTGAGCCTGATGCAGGACTTGTTTACCTTTACAAACAATGATGCCACCCTGCAGTGCAAGTATACAGATTAGAGAATACAAAACCAGTGAGAAAGAATGAAAACCATAATGAAATTTATATTTGGGGCTTGGCAGATTACTGGAAGAGACTGCTGGAACAGCCAGTCTTTCTGAAAATTTTGCTCCTGATTGGTAAGATCTACCTACTTTACTAGCAAGTGGTTAGTTTGGGGTTTTCTTAAGTCCTCCTATTTTATCTAGTCTGTGTACATTTATAAGATGTAAAGCACTTTCAGCAAAACACAGGTTGATTTCATTAAGTCAACACCATACTGTAAATCACTTATTAAAAAAATCCTGATTCAATATAGAAGGTAGTACCACCTAGAGCTGCACCACTCAGTACTGAGTTAATGCAGCACTCTAGTACTGCATGCAGTGTTCCACAGCATTCTATTTAAATAACAACTCAGTTTAGACATGAAGATAAAGACAATCAGACCTTATTAAATATGTATGGTTGCAGGCCAGCAAGTAGTAGCCTACTTTAAAACAAAACATAAATTAGCACTTTGAAGCTTTGGTGAAGATAACCATTGGAGCTTCAATGCTTTGGGCTAATGTGGCCACTGGCACACATCTCAAAATACAGTGTGGTTGACAGTCTCCTTTCAAAAAAATTCCTTTCATAACTCCTGCCTAGCTATAATCCATAAATCTACAATGCTTGAAGAGACTGACATAAAATAGGTAGTGCCAAAACTATATTTAACCCATTAAATACAACTAGTTGCCTTAGTTATTCCTTCACTTAAAATCTGTGAAGCTTGCTAACATACCTTTTCTTCCCATTGAAGACTTCAGTAATCAATTGCTATGATTTCTTTAGTTGTAGACAGAAAAACCAAAAATGTCCTCTAATAACTGCCTATGTATTTGCACATCTTGCAGAGATCTAATTAAAAAGCACAAGGACTTGGATCTGGCTTTAAGATTTGGATGTGCTTACACGCACTGCAGAAATGAACTTATTTGTACCATGTCTGCATACACACGGACACAGCAAGGCAGAATCTCAAAGTTCAGCTCAGGGGCCTATTAAACCTATATAAATGCTTCCTGCTACCACACTTTCTAATGGCTTTCTGCCTCCCTGTGGTTGGTGACTGATGAAGGATCATCTGTAATGTCCATCAGAAGCGACACTGTAGTCACACCAGACCTTTTAGGGAAGACTGCATGATATTCTCTGCTGTAGGGGATACACAGAGGAGCCAAAGAGGAGCGGGCAGCTGGGTTTTGCTGTGCTGCTCTGGAGGGAGTTCAGAGGTGGGCAGTCCCCAGCTGACCTTGGAAGACAGCCCACGAAGAGGACAGGCAGGCAGCACCCCACTGCCATGGGGGAGTGAAAACATCACTACTCAGCACAGCACCAGGGCCAGGACCATCACTGTGCCTCGTGAGCAAGAGCACCAAGCTCCCACTGTGATATACTTGAAAAAATAAAGGAGAACCTCTTCTCAACAGGGAAGAGTAGTTAAGGAAAGGAAACATAATTATATATTGTGTAATATATACTTATACTACATATGGCTAAGTTCTACTTGCTTCTCTATAGGTTTATGCTTTAATAAAGGCAGTTTTCCATGGTCTTGCCAGGTACTGGCCATGGTCTCTCTCGAGTGCTGAACAGGCTTTTCCATCCACTGGCCACAAGTGGCACTTGTGACACAGACAATTCAACACCGTGAAAATGAGCAATACTAAGACTAACTCAAAGTTAAGAAATCCCAGTAAGAATTTATTCAGTGCTTCCTCTTCTTGATTAATACTGTGGTAGCATTGATGTTACCAAACACCATCCCAGAAATCCAAAAAGTCTAACCCTCTCTATGGAGGACGTATTAAAGAAAATTGAAAATTGCCCTATTCTTCAGGAGAAAACTGGCCTCTGTAGAACTGAGCAGAACAAGAATGACTTATAACAGAAAACAGCGAGGCAAAGAACATTAGTAGAATTGCACGTTCCTAATTGTGTGTCTAATGAAAAAACAAAGTGCTTTTCAGAGTTAAACTAATCTAAAAAACAACCCTCAAGCATTTTTACCCTTCAGTTTAGAATTGTCTAATCTTTGCAGGCATCAAGGTTATTATTTATAAGGACTCTCACAGCTAACCATATTGAGAGTGATAAATCTAAGAACCAAGAAGCTAAATATGCCAGTAAACCTAATGAACTGATAAGCCTTACCACTGCCTCACATGCTAATCACAGCCTATTTTTCACCCTCCTGTTTTCTACAAAAATTACAACATTCTAGATACTGAGGATGCACTAGCTTAAGGTTACAATAAAATTTACATTGCAACTAAAAAAGTGATATCAAAGTATTTTTTTAGGAAATTGAAAATTGATACCTGCTTAAAAAAAATCAGTGAGACTTGCAACTATTTAAGATCTCTAATACCTCTTAAGGACACCTACTCCATACCACCTCTTTCCTTCAAAGGAAAACTCAATCCCCAGAGTGATCCTCCCTGGAGCTGTCCCAGACGATCTGTTTTACCTCGAGTACATCCATCTGAAGTCAGAAACTGATGAGCACAAGGCCTCCTCAGCCCTGTGGAGTTACCTTGCCCTGATGGTCGTGTTTCATCTCCCAACCCCTGGGCAGCTCCAGCTGTTTGTTGGCAAACATGTTGAGGAAGCCCACCAGATCCCGGTTGTGCTGGTAGCGCTCGAAGTGGTGGGTGTCCCGCCGGACTTTGGTGATCATGTGCTTCAGACACGTGTTGTTTGTAAACATGCGGTAGGCACTCTGAGAAACACACAACAGCAAAGGCTTTCCAAAGAGAAAACTGCTCTCACCACAACAAACAACCCTGTTCATTGTAAGGGGGCCTGCAGAAGAAGAGTTACTCAGTCCATTGCTTCTCCTTACACTGTAAATCCCATTACACAAGGAACCACTGTAGGGGGGACCTATGCAAAAAGAAGCATTGAAGAACAGGCAAAAAAGGAAAAGATATATATTAAGATGGTTTTCTGTTTAGTGTGACCTCTAATATACTTTGATATAAACCAGGCAATCTGGGGGAAACAAATATTGCCATTAAGCAGGAAGGTCTTTCTCAGAATTGTGTCTCACCTTGTGCAAAGCCCAGTAAGTAAGCTATTGCTTCCATAAACAAATAATTTTGTATCGTAAGAAAGATGAAGAATCAAGTGGAAAATAAAAATTGTTATCACAGGGCTAGGATGGCTCTGATAGCCAAATAATTTGAGAGGATAATGATGAGTGAATCTAGCCTCCCTATGTACTACCAATATCTTACCATCAAACACTGAGCAGTATATTTGTACACAAAACAACAGCATTTATAAGCACATATTTATGAAAGCCTTTGAGCTGTAGCCACCATACTCACAGGGTTAGAATGCAGCACTGTAAAGAACTCTGGGCTGATAAGGAATTTCACAGGGGGAGACTGGAGCAATAAAGTAAGTCTGGATCTGGAGGTAGAGTGAGGCAGCACATTCTCTCTTCGAAAATCTAAGAGCAAATAAATGACAAAGACTTCCAGCAGTTACTACCAACACATCCCTGCAAACAACTATATTGATGTGAATCACATAAGCAAGCAATAAGTACACAATTATTTCAGGTTTACTGAGGGTTGTCCACATGAGTGTACCCAAATTTCTTCTAATATAACACTGAAGTTTCTGAAAATATTACAATTTTAGTTTAATAACATTTCCTTGTGGCTTTTGGTAAACAGTCATAAAAAAAAAAAAAAGAAAATCACATCAATTATTTGGGTTACCAAGTTTGTGCCTGTTTATAAGATGCAAGAAAGTCCCCTGGGCATGTCTGCACCGCTATACTGTAGCTGTATGCAGGTAAGTTATTTTTTTAAATGCTAAGTAATGGATATAAATGTCATTGTCCACTTATAAATGTTTCATTCCTTCTTGAAAAACAAACAGTAAATCTGCCATTACCACAGCCCCAGTCTTGGTACAGTATTGAAGCAGCTTATGTAAGTAAGAATCAGGTTGCCAAGGAAGTACCTTTCAAATTTCAACTTCCAATAAACATTTGTGTCTTCTCCTAGCAACTACAGAAGTGCCCTGATTTTTCTTCAGTACCAGGAAGGAAGAGAAAATATACTGAGTGGTGTTTGCTACAATGTCAAAACTGTTGCCCCCAATTCTCTTTGAAGATATGTGGAAGCATATTTTTAATGTAAATGAAAAAACTGCAAGTTCAGATTTGGTCTTCAGTGATATTACACTAAAATGTGTGCTGCCATCTACATTTCAGTTTCTTTCTTTTTTACACATTGCAGTATGTGCACACTGCTCCATCAAATGAATATTAACCATGTAGGCCACAGCTATCAGGGATATAAAAGATCATAGCACACAAGCAACACAAGCAGAAAGGCAGTGAATGAGACTCTAAACTGAAGGAAAAGTAAGAAGAAATAACAAAAGAGGAGGATAACAAAGGTAAAATTCTAAGTATGCACAGGTAAATATGGAAAAAGGGAATGGAGAGAATAAACACATTAAAGGAAACCAGGAAGTGAGAGAGCAACTGGTAAAATAAATAAACAAGAGGATTTTTAGAAACATTGCTTAAACAATAGACCTCACGCTGTCCCACATGGAGCACGTCATGAATGGGGTGAAGGCACAGTGGCACAAAGGCTCCTGAAGCTGTGCCTGAATACTTGGGCTGGGAGTGTCTTGCAGACACAGCCACGCACTGAAGTGTCTTGCAGACACAGCCACGCACTGAAGTTTTATGTGAACTCTGCACTGGTACAAAACTTGGGTGTACACCAGGCAACTCTCACACCCCAGAAGATGCTGTGACTTGCTGCAGGTAATTCCTCTGACATAGTCTGGGCAATCTGGAAACCAGAAGGGGTCACCAGGTGGATTTTTATTGCAGTTTGAGGCTTATGAATTTGGTTTATGAAAAGTTTATTCAGCTGAATTTGCTCAAAGCTGATTTGTGTACAGCCCAAACCATCTGGCTGCACATTCACAAAGATAGCAAAGGAAATGGTTACAACAGAAATGAAGACTACAAGTAATAAAAGGGAAACACTTGGGTAAATCTCAAGTTCTACAATTACTTGAAACTCAAAAATGGGTGGCATTGCTTGCATATCAGATTAATTTAGGAGAGACTTTTGTAAGAGTACATCATGAGCGGCTAGAAACAAAGCCAAAGCACATGACGCCACACAGCTGTGTAAGGGACTGGATGGATAACAAATTTTATAAATGTGTTAGTAAATTTTTAATAGGAAGATGACCAAGGAGAAAACTGCTTAGTGAAAGAAAAAAGGTAGTGATATTCAGAACTCAAAAAAGGGTTGTCTTCCTATCTTCATTGCAAAGGTTAACACTGGCCAGACTATCAGAAGAGTGAAAAAAATGGAGGTGAGAGAGAGCAGGTTAAAGATTGTGGTGCAAATTAAAGGTTTTCAAAGCCTTTAGGTCAGGTGACATGCACTGGAACAGGCAGGAAACAAGGTGGAGCAATTGCTGAGGCATTGGTGGCTCTTTCAGAGGTCTGAAGGAGTTCACAGAGGGAATGGGATAAATGCTCTAAGAATCCACCAAGATGTTTTGCTATGATCTCTCTGGGTCTGGCCCTACTCATTATTTCTACTAACAACTGGATAGGGAAGACAAAACTGGCTCCAATCAGTAGATTGTGCAGGACTTGGGCAGATGGATAGATAAGATTCAAAACCACGGGGGCACATTAGAAAAGTACAAAGATCTGTGTGCAGGTAGGGATAATCAACTCACAAAGACCAGATGAAAAGAGACATTTGTGCCAAAGTTCTGCACACAAAGATCAGGACCTGATCAAAGACCGAACACTGGTTAGTGTCAAACTACTAAAAAAACACCAAGCAACAAAACCAACCAAAAACCAAACCTTTGGCAGGAATGTAAAAGCAGTGTTTATGTAAGACACTTCCACAACCTCTTCAGTACAGCAGAGTCATAGCTTTACTTGATTTTCTGAAATATTCTTCAGAAGCTGAACACCAACTCAAGACAATCCTGAGAAGGCCAAAAAACTAATTTGAGACCTAAAACTGGAAGTCAGAAATAAAGACTAGGAAGCAATGGGTTTAAGGGTATGTTTTAAGAAGAATGATGAGTCAATTGTCTAAAAAAGTTCAAGAATGTCCCTTGAGTGGAGAATATAAGAACACATGAGACAGCACTTGGCAAGTATGGCCTAGGAACATCTCATCCAATCTATCTACAGAGATGCAGTCAATGACTGCCTGAATCCCTTTCTAGTTCTACATTCTACTATTTCAATTGCATTAGCATAGTCAAAATATTTGTAAGTCAGACCACACAATTTTATATTTTTTCACTGCAAATGTCCTGCTTTCTAAACCAGTCTGGTACTGACAGAAAAGTGCTCTGAATCTCACAATCTTCTCTTCAGCATATTGAGCAGGCTGAGTCATAACCCTCAAAACTAGACAGCAATGAAAACAAATGGCTTCATTTTCACACAGACTTTCAGAGGAAGAAGTTAGGGTTTGCCTTATGTATTCTCACTAAACCACCTATGAGATGAGTGCTTCCTTCTTTGGAGAAGGGGAAAAAAAACTTTTTTAACCTGAATTAGAATGGTGAAATTCAGCTTCTTCTGCAGCTCCATCCACAGCATTTGCGTGCTCTTCAGACCTGTCATTTGTCATTGTTCTTCGGATGCTCTGGTACCTAGGGTTGGAAAACTGGACTTTACATATAGTATATGGTAACTGTGACCCAATCCTGGCTCTGAGGGAGCCTACCCATATTTTCTGACGTGTAGGTTAATATATACTGACCTCTGATTTCTGCATTAATAGCCTTTTGAATTTCTGACAACCATTATCACATAGCTTAAGATCACAGGTGGAACACAAAAGCCCTGGAACTCACATGCAAACTAACAGCAACAGCCACATAAAAATAACCACATAAGGCCAGCTGGGGGAGCAGCTGTGGCCTTGTCTCCATGTATATAAGATGCAAGAATGTCTTGCATGGTGAATGCAGCTTTGCAAGCACAGAGAATTCACAAGCACCAAGAGTAGTTCTTACCGACGATTCAGCTGTTCCATCTGCTGGATGGAGTTTGACCTCTGGAGAATCTGTGGGGCTGGGGGAGCTGTGGGTCGCTGCCATGTTGTTGTCCTGTTCACGTGGTCCACGTAAAAAATCCGCCCGTGGCTGTCAATGCGAGCCTCCCAGTCTAAGGAGCAATGAAATACTGTCAGCTATGGAGGGCCGGGGGTTAATCATTGATTTCTTTGGCCTCTGTCACTTTTGTAACCCTACCTATTGTTTCAGGTGTCAATAATAATTACTACTACGACACAGACATAGACATATGTATATAAAAAATACACATCTATGCAGAAACAGACATGCCCGATTTTTAGACACTTGCAACTACAGAAAATGTGCAAACCATTTAGCACATCAGTTGAAAGACAGTCTTTGAGAGCTCAGGTGTCTAGATGAGACTATCTATACTGTAGGTCTAAGTGAAAGTAGTATCTGCTGATAAAATAAAAACACTCAAGTTTTTAAACCAGAGTTTGTAAACAAAACAAAACACCTAATTATTCCAGGAAGAACAGAATTTTTCATTGGAGAAAAAAACCCAAAGTAACAAAAAAACCCCAAAAAACCCTCAAATCATTTACATTTGTGAATTGATTATCCTGCTAATTGTCAAACCCTAAACCACTGTATAAGGTGGGATTTTTCTTGTTGTGGTTATGCCCAATTCTGACAGAGTCATCACTTCTGTAATATGCTCTTGCAGAAGAAAGCCACTTTTTCCTGCATTTAATTTTAAATACACAAGTTTAAACACTTGGGCATTGGCTTCCAAAGTAAAGCATCTGCATCAGCACTGTGATGGACAAAGCTGTCTTCTGCTATGTTCCTATATTCCATCAAATCACTGGTAGTCAAATGTGTTACAAATAGCTTGCTGAATTGCAAAATTGTCATTGATCGAGATTTCATGATCAAGCTTTGTCAGTTTTTCCCCAGGAATGTAGGAACTGGAGCATATTATTGCACATTATAGGCAGAAATAAAAGATAAATATTTAAATTCTTTCTCTTGTTCTTTAACTTGACCTAACACAAGACTGAAATACACATATTTTTCTTCTATACTTTCAAAATTCTGGTGAAATAACGAACTGAATATAACCCAAATTAAAAAGAAATTACAGTTTACAGCTCAAAATCATATTCTTAATATTTTCTCTACGTTTTCAGAATTAAAATATTAAATCTGTCACACATCTGAAAGCAGAGCTTTGGAGAAAAAAAATGAATCTAGGCAATGACTAGTAGACTTTATTAATATTAGCAAATGATTTATTTACATAGAGATTGTATTAGGCTTTGACTGTAAAGGAGTGGTGTGTACATGCATCATGCCATGCTTGACTGTGCAGAAACCCAGCAAATGTCAGAAATGTTAAAATACTGCACAGCCAAAGCTTTTCCCACTAACATTTCAGCAGTTTTTCCAAGTAGTTATTGTAGTGTATAGTTTTCTTCTGAAACAACAGAACTGGACCAGCTATCTCTGTGCATTTCTGAAATATTTGTCTCCCAGACACGATTTTGTAAAATGTAGAACTGGTATAATAGGGTGGCAGTTAATTAACTCAAAGATCAGAAGATTAATCCGATTATAACAGAACCAGCAGGGAACACAACCATATCATCATCCTGACTTTCCACACACAGTTGTATCTGTGTTCTGCTATCAGGCTCCTTCCAGTTACTTGCTCCAATTACAGGGCAAACACAGTCCCATACCATACTGGGAAATAGGAATCTATTCATTTTGCACTAAATATCTTAATTCCTTTAAAGTATCAGAGCGCTGCACACAGACTTCAGTGGGTCTGAATTTACTTTTTTTTTTTTTTTTTTTTTCATATTTGGTTTAAAGCAATGCTTGCCTATCAGCTCTGTACCTTTTTTGGGGGAGAGGGGGGGTCCTTTCTTTGAATACCTAGTACTGAGTAGATTTTCATTTCTCAAAGGTTAAGCAAGTTAATAAATTCAATAATTGAGAGCAACATATTTTTCATATGCATGAGAGAAATTACAATTCATTTCTTTGTTAAAGCTCATGTAACTTGCCTAATGTCCAGGTTTATTTTAATATCAAATCTTCACTCTGCCTCAAAAAATGCAAGGAAAGCACAGACACCTTTAAGTTAATCTGCAGATATAAAGGACATTGTATGTTCCTTTGTAAAACATTACCACACAAGAACTATTCAGAGATTACAGAGTGCCTGACACCTCGCAGTGCCTCACAAGCACCATCACTCCATCTCCTGCCCCTGTGCCCTGCACACAGGAAAGGCAGCACTGTCTCTGCACGAGTGACACTCAGCAGGTCTGTGTGCACCAGGTGTAATAATCACAACAACAACACCGGACTCAGCCATCATCACTCCTCACTTCCAGCTTCTCAGCTGTCCATTCTCAGTTCTCCCATTCAAAAAGGAAATGTAATGAACTCTCAGTACTGAGGCACAGGCAGCTCATCCCCCAATTAAAGCATGGAGAAGCTCACTTGGTGGCAGAGCCTCATCCACTCTCTGGTACCGGCTAACGTCCTGGCGCACCGAAGGCAGGGACCTCAAGGGCTGATGGCCGTTGGCAGGAGAACCTGGAATCAAAACACACACAAATTATTTTTTTTAGTCAATGTAGGAAAGCCCTAGAGTTGCCTCTCAACTGAGCAAGCTGTGTTAAAGCTTCTGCAGGACTACGAGATTTCAGGACATATCTAACAGTCATCTGCTCTTGGGGCCAAAATAAGTTATGCTGACAGTTCTAGACAAGTGATTCCTCTGGGATGTCCTGGCCCTGGAAACATCACCTCTGGGATGTGCTGCATCCATCTGTGAGCAGCCAGAACCAGAGCATGGAAACAACCTGAGCCTGAGCCATACCCCAGGACAAAGCTCCACCTGGCCTCATCCAAAACCTTAAGAGTGGGAGGTGTGTCCTTCCTTGCTGCAGCCAAACTGATCTGAAAAAACATGATGCAATCTGACACCTAATAAAGAGAATCCTAAATATCCAGAAAATGCTGTAAAATATTGACAGCATTTGAAATAAACACCAAAATTATTATTTCCAAGTCAACAACCCGTTCATGAAAAGAATAAATTATTACTTATATAGAGCTCTTGGTATGCTATGAAAAAGATGCATTCAGAAACCCACTTGATTGGATACATTTCAGTCCCTGAAGAAACTGAACAGATAATCCATTATTAAAGTTGCTTGGAAACAATCCATAAGGGACACATTTCTATTTTCAGTGATTTTTGTGAGACAGAAAATTCTCAACTGTTAAAATAATTTTAAAACCGGTAAGAGTTTTACAGTGTTAACTTGGGTAACACATTCTTCTCCTCCCAAGGTTCCAATGTGCTAGGATCCATCTGGACAGAGAAGGAACTGGAAAAAGGAAGATAAAGAGCCTGAAGCTGAGCAAAAAATTATTGTTTTTCTTTTCCCTTTTCTTTTGATTACCCTTATGTTTTAATGCAAATATAAAATATTCAAAAGAAAAGAGCCAAATAGAAATTCTATTTTGCATCTCATACTTTTAGGGAGTTTTGTCCCTCATCACCATTTTCATTAGTGAGCAGGGTAATACTGTGGAATTCTCTCCTCCTCTTCATCCTCCTCACTCCTCTCTCAAGAATTAAAATGCATTCAATTTTAAAAGAAACACATTTAAGATATTTCAGGTTTGGATTTTTCATTAAATCAAAAACACCCAAGAGCCTCTCGAAGAAAGAAAGAAATTCAAAGGAACAAGAAAAAAAAATCCTGAAAGATAACGAAATCGAGGAATTCACGATCTTTGTTTTCAGATGCAGTAAGGTCGCTCCAGACAGCGCCTCCTGCAGTTGTTACCTCCAGTAGCCCCTTCAAGCTGTGCTGTGGCACCCTCACAAGCTGCCTGGGCTCCTTCAATTTCTTCATCCTGAGACTGGCTCTGGGCAGCTGCTGCCTGCAGGCTTCTCCTCCTTTGCCAGATTTCTTCTGCCTCCTCTTGGTCTTGCAGTTCACCCGCCTCAGCCTCCTGCGCCTCCTCCCGAGGTAACTGTACCGCGGGCAGAGAACCAGCGGCGCCCGCAGAGTCCTGTGCTCCGGCACCCGGCTCCGCCGCAGCCGCCTCGGGGGCACAGGCTGCCTCCTCTTCCTCCTGGGAAGAGAAGGCGGGGGTCTCGGGAAACCTGGCGCTCTCGCAGGAGGAGCAGCGCATTTCCACGGAGGAGCGCCGCACGGTCGCGCTCTCGTTGCAGGAGCTGTCGGCGCCCTCGGCGTCGCTCTCGCCCTCGGGCCGGGTGCTGGCCTCGCTGACGCTCTCGGTGCGAGCGGGGTCGCTCTGCTCCGTCTCTGACGACAGCTGGGAAGGCTCGGAGCCTTGGTCAATGGACTCCGTTTCGCTGACGCCCCTCCTGCTGCCACCCGCGGCCTCAGCGGCTCCCGTGTCCGCGCCGCCGGGAGGCTGCTCTGCCTCCGCAGGGGCGCAGGACTCGCTGCCGGCCTCCTGTGCCGGGGCCTCAGCCTGAGAACCCTGCAGGCTTTCGCCGCCTTCCTCGGGAGCGGGAAGCTCCGGGAGAGAATCTTGCTGGTCGTCAGTTGACGGCAAAGGAGCATCGGAGGCTGAAACCCTTTCAGTCTCTACAGGCCCTGGCATTACCTGATCTGATGAGGAACTTACTTCGTTTCTTTCAACATTCCTGGTAGCACCATTAAGCATTACTAAACCACCATCGTCTTCCAAAGATGGAAAACCCAGGTCTTGATGCAGCTCGTGCTCCTCTTCGTCTGAGTCAATGTGAAGCATAGCATTAAGTCTTGTGTCGGTAGGGAAGCTACTCCTCAGTTTTGGGGAGGCTCCTCGTGGACGGTCACCGCAGGCTGATGTCCCTGGTCTGGGATGGTTATTGTGTTCTATTGCATCGAGATAGTCATTTAGCGAGTCCTGGCGCCCTCTGGGAGGGGATGATCTTGAAGCACCAGAGGTCAGCTCATCCTGGTCTGTCTCCAGAGTCCTACTAGTCCTTAAAGAGTGTCTCAGGATTGTGTCTCCAGAAGATTCCTCAAAGACTGGGCCATTGGAACACACCGTGGATGTATCGTGATGTCCGGCTGGCATGTCCTCATCATCAGAGGGGCTCCCCAAGTCTCCATTTACAGAGTTGGTTCCTAGCAAAGTGCCAACTGTTTCTGGTGAAGCATCTGCAGAGACAGGAAGACTGAATGTGAAACACAGAGCAGTAACAACACATAGTTCATTCTACTTTAATTATATAAAAATACACATCCTCCAAGATGCTTGCTTACTTCAATCAGAAAACTAATGGAAGAAACTTCAATCAAAATAACAGAGGCGTCTACAGTGTTAGCACAGCATTCACAGAATTTTCTCTGTATAAGTCTATACTCATTTGTAGGATACAGAAAAACTAAGAGGTGGGCAGTATGACTTCAAAGGATTCCCATTTTGCTTTCAAAAGACAGAGCACTGTCAAACATAAAATTAGAATCATAAGCAGATTCATTTAGAATCCATCCAAGAAAATCCAGAACAATATCCTAAGTGTTGGTGGTTTTGGAACTGCCATCTCCAAGGCATACCTGCCATATATAAATTTTGAATCCCAATAGAAAAAAATCTGTAGTAGGGGGACCACACATGAATGAGAAAGAATATTATGTCTCAACAACAAAAAAGCCTAGACACAGAAATATGAAGCAACTCCCTCCATACAACTGTCTGGAGATCCAGACAAATTCTCACCTTCGTGAACAGAAGATGTGATTTCCACTTTGAACTGGAGATACCCACTAACATGATCAGCTGGGAGCCTTCTGCCAAGATTATAGCTGAGAACCTGGTCTCTGCAAAATCAAAAATATTGTGTTTTTAAAATTTTTTCTGGTTACATGTTTTCAGTATTTAATTTCTATTCTGGTCTTAAAATTGGCCACATACTCCAGTTTGCATGGAAAAAGCACAAACACAATGGTGTAAAATACCTTTAGTTAGCAGATAAAGCAGCCTAAAAACCTATGTTTGATCAATTCCCAATACAGATTGTGCCCCACCAATTCTTATACCTACCTAAATATCTTAAGTTCTAAAGACATTAAACTGCAAAGATCATCTCTCCTAACCTCCTCCTTTCTCCAACACAAAGTGTTTTATAATTAACAAAACCTTTCTGCCCCCTTGTGGTTTTACTATGTACAAAAGTCACAAATAGTTACTTCCTAATATTTCATGTTCAACAAAGCACTTCTACTTTCTGATTTAGAAAAGCTATTATTTAATATCTTGAATTTATCTTTAAGTACATTCTTAAGAGTTACTGAATTCAGTGGGGCTCAGACTAGATTAGACACTTGTATCATCAGCCTTGAGACTTTGGATCAGATCCCAAGCTGTACATTCTTATTTAGGCACAGTCAGAATTGAGAGCCTCAGCTCTCATAAGCACAACTGGGACAGCTGAAGAAAGAAGAGGGAGCTACTAAAGACCTCCATAGGAAATTATTTTTATTTATGCACATAGCTTTATACTGGTATAAACACCTCTCCTTTACTGGGAGCACTCCTATTGCAAAATAACCAAATGCAGTTATTACTGAAATAAACTGTAGCAGTTTGCATAAACTTTTAGGGGAAAAAGGCTCTGAGTGGACAAGGAACTTCCCCTCCCCATGCTGCTCCACAGCCCACAGGACAGCAAATTATTGCAGTAGTGTCTCCAGAACCTGTCACGGATTTCTCACTCTGAACTCCAGCTACAAGTCTTCAGTTAGACATTTTTTATATAAGTTTTATATTACTCCAGGCCATTCAAGAATAGAGGAAGCCATGACATGAGTAATGCCTTCTCTGTATTCAGCTGAATCAATTCTAGATGACTCTCATGCTCATTTATCCTGTTTTCCAGGAAATTAAAAGTCACTGGACATTTCATTACACAAACTTGTGAGCTATGACTACAGCTAAAAGTGGGGCAGAATTTGTCTAAATATGAATGATTCCAGACTTCACATTTTTATTCATTAATAATCATCCTCAACATCACCAAAATGACAGTGTTATACTTGCTTGACAAAATAAAAATGCAAGAGAATTAGCAGTTAATTGTGGTTTTGGTAGATTTCTGCTTCACATCTACATTAACCTCTACTTTACTTTGCAAAACCTTTGGTGAAATACTGTCTGCCTTTACCCAAAAACTGAAAATGGACAAACATATTACAGATGAAGAGGCAAAAAAATTTACTGTCATTTCTAACAGCACTATGGCAAACTAACCAAATACCCATATTCTTAATACATATTTCTTATACTGCCTCTCCTTTCCTAAGAAGATTTGATATATCAAATATGTAGAACTGAAATATGCAGAAGAAAAGAAGCAATGTCTTCCAGATTAATGGTCTGAAAAAACAGGGGTGAGAACTGATGAACACAGCAAACTGGCAATTTCAACAAATCACAGCACCAGGAATCCCAGAGCAGAAAAACATTTTTGTGTTAAGCAAGGAAATAAATACCCTGTGGTAGGTTTTGAAACCAGACTGTATCACAGTGCTATTTTTGAGTGTATACAAGTGTGCAAATTTATTAGAAAAAGCTGCTTGTTCAACCAAACACAATTTGTTGAAACCCAAGGTGAGGCACTTCTTATAAAAGTTATATTTGTGTATATACCTGCACTGTTCTTGGATACCACTACAAAACAAATGGACAGGCTTTTTAAAAAACTTTTTTTAATAAATTCTGTGTCAGAAGGTTTTATCAAAATTTTAAGCTACTCTTACAATTTTATTCTTCCTTTACTTACCAGTCTAGACACCACTTTGAAAGTGTAAAGCTGAAAACTGTTTTCAAATTGAATTTGATTTTCTCCCCTTATGCAACTTGTTACTTTGAGGGGAATATCTTTGAAAAAGGAGGCCAGTTTGTAAAAGTGTGATGACAGTGCCATGCCCTTAAGATTTAAAGAAGAAAATATGCATTTAATTTCATCATCACTCCTCATGGGCCTAATCCAGTGGCTTTTTAAATCAATGGAGACACATTCACTTTAGCAAACTTTGAGGCAGGGCTTTTACAAAAGGCATGCACAACAGGTAAATTTTGACTTCCATCAGTGAGCTATTCATAACAACAGGCAGTTTTAATTGTATAGTACTAGAAGCACTCTGAAAAATAAAGAGTCACAGCCTTGCAGTTCTGGCCAATTCAGTGAAGGAATACTTCATCTCTGATCACTGAAGTGACAATTAAAAAGACTTTGACTGTACAAGAAGTCAGTCAATTATACCTGCTTGTTCTAAAAGATTTGCACACAATCATGTAGTAGTGTGATAATGCCTTGCTCCTTGGCTAGCTAGCCAGAGGATAATGTTTCTTGTGAACAACATTTTTTGTGTAAAGAAATTAAGCTGAAAAAAAAAAAAAAAAAAAGATAGACACACATCAACACAAACATAGGTACATGTATTCAGGACAGGGATAGAAACATTGCCATTTTCCAGTCAGGCAATAAAGCTATTAAAACTACAATATATTTCTCAGTACAGATGTAGTAAAAATTTGCTGGTCTGTACCAGTAAGCCAGAAAGGCTGCTCTTTGCTCTCAGTATCCTAGATGCTGAGTCTTCCTGCTGAACACAAGTTAGCATTAAGAATGTGTTCATTTACCCAATTGCATGTCTCTCCAACAGTCTCTGAACGGGTATGGTTAACTTCCCAAGGAAGCGCTTGATGATTGGACGACTCTTGGCAAATTTGTCTTTAACCTCAATTTCCAGGACATCTGTTAGAAGTGCAACAAAAGAATATTTCTGGAAGGAAAGAACATATTTGACACCATATCAATACACCTTTATTCAGAAAGAATGTTCTTAATTACTACTAATGTGCAGCAAACTCCAGAAGTAATGACTGATGGCAGCAGTTTCTACATGGCAAAATAATGTCAACATCATTAATTTATGAATTCTTGCATATGTAACTAGCTTTTTACTGTTCCCCATTCCCTTTCACTGTTCCTTGAAAAGAACTGCTCAGTAAGAAACTGCACTGGATAAAAGCACTTTCAGGGTCTCTGTCAGAAAGTGGAACACTGTGTATCCTACTGCTGGCTTCTGTTTGCATAGGGGAAAGCAAAAAGAGAAGGAATCCTTGCTGTACTCTGTCAGGTTAATGCAGGAGGAAGGAAGTAAGTGTCTCGCTCCATGCTGTGCTCAGAATTTCCCTCCCAACACCATGCTTTGCATTCATGTTTTGTATGCATGACAGAAGTCAAAAGGGCAATGGGTATACAGTACACTCAGGAGCAGCATTACTAGAGAAGGAGAATTTTCTATGGAGTTTTGCCCCAACATTGACAAATCTTCTCAGCAAACTCCAAGAGAAGCGTTTCCCACACTAGGGGCCTTTAAACAATATGGTGCTAATTTACAGACGATTTCTTGATGCCTGGTAAAATCATTCTTCCACCTTTCCCTACACGGGAACATTAACACAGTTACTCCCCTCAGCTTTCATTTTCATGCATTTTGTGAATACTTCATCTCTTAGATTTGTTCTGCTTGGTCAAGTCCGCCCAAAGATGGCCAAAACATTCAAAAGTGGTACAGGACAAATGCTAAGCAAGCATGTTGGCAGACAAACACAGACAAACACGCACATACAGTGGGATGATAAATTCCTTTAGGAAAACAAGTTTAGGAACCCGAAATTTGTACTTGTCATCTAGATTTTAAGATATTCCAAACAAACAAGCCAAGTATGGCACAACCTACTCAGAAAAAAAAAAGGTCATCTGGTTATACTTTTACCATCTGCTATCTTTATGACCTCTGAGCAAACCACAACCTGTGCACAATGCCCAATACACACGTGGTTAGGTAGCCAAAGATATACTGAACAAGGAACAATAGGAAAAATAGCTCTTCAGTTCAGCTGTAGGCAGAGCATAAACATCTTCAAAAACACCAATTAAACTAGGTCAGGAATAAAATCCCTTCCTCATGCTGGGCAACTTCAACATGCTGTAACAACTGGGTTCCTCTGATAAACAGAACTTAAAAATTTGGTCACTCTCACTTTGCTACAATATTGCAAATTACTTTGCAGAAAGTATTAAATGCAAAACAGGATCAATCCTGCACCACGAGGACAGAATATGTAATGGGATCATAACTGCTGTTGTCAGAGCATTGCTACAGGGAAGATCCATCAGCTAAAGCAAGCTGATACAATGTGTGCACCAGTGAACATTATCTCTTTTCTAATAAGCTCCAAAGCCAAGGAGAACTGCAGGAGAAAAAAAAAAGGGGAGGAAAAGATTTTCTCTGTATCTACTGGATAGATAGACAGACAGAAAGACAGAAAGATGGAAAACTGGAGAATCAGTTTAGAGATCAAAACTTCAATCGTTTCAAAGATTTTTAAGACTATTCACATCTACAGTCTTTCCCACAACCAAGCACCCCAGGGCAGTGCTAATGCTGGCCCTGCTCCGTTCTGCTTTACTGCTTGTTTGCTTTATGATTTGTGGAAACATTTCCCAAAACCTACTCGATTTTCATCTTCCTAAAGAATACATTAACATTCACCACAGTACAGGCTTGCCAGTCCTGAAAGGGCTACGGATGTGTGTCAGCAGTTTCACTTTGCCACATAAACATTCATCTCCAAAAGCACAGGCTTGCTCTCCTGCATTCAGTGACAGTTGTGGGACTGAGCTCCTTCCATGGGATCTGCACAGTTTACTCAATCCAAACATGTTTGGCAAACTGGCTTCTGCCTGACTACCTGTTTGCCCCCCTTGCTGAGTGGTGCTCTAACACCTTCCTGGGTTTTCCTTCCTGCAAGGTGTAGCTTCCAGGGGCTACAGGAAAGAGCATCCCCGCAGCCTGAGAAAACTGAAAATTTGTCACCTGATACACACTACAAAAATATAATTTCCAAAAGCACAGTTGTTGCAAACACTGAGCATAAATGTTCATGTAGTGTAATTTCTCTTAAAGAGTCTTCTCACAACATAGAATCCAACTTTGATCAATTTATTTTTGCAATTTTAAGAAATCTACAGAGTGGCTAAGTGACTTCTAAGCTAAGCTTTTTTCAGCAGAGAAGGGAATAAAAACCTGCCAGCAGCTTAAATACCCAGCTTTAATATGCAGATGATAACGGCTTCTATCCACCAACAGGGCTCCTAAAATTACTAAAATTTCTGTGTCACTTTAGATAACTAGCTACAAAATCAGCTCGTGGCTTTCTGAGGGTGAGGACTGATGCATGAGGAGAAAATGCAAGCCTGGTATACTGCATCAGCTGGCAGACAGCTCTCCAAAGGGATACATTACCTCTCTGTGCCAAACAGGAT
Source organism: Sylvia atricapilla (assembly GCF_009819655.1). NCBI lineage: Eukaryota > Metazoa > Chordata > Aves > Passeriformes > Sylviidae > Sylvia > Sylvia atricapilla. Next base: position 9,974,478 of record NC_089146.1, read on the forward strand.
TAGTTGTGTTACTGATGATAGTTGACCTTCTTTCCTGACCATGGTGAGCAAAGGTAGGAAATGTACTTTTCTTGCCTGGCTGAATGGACATCTTTAGATAAGGATCAGGGTTGAAGAACATGCCTTTTTTAAGCCCAGCTGCTCTAATATCTATAAAGCAAAACAAGAAGGAAGGAAAAAGGAACTGAGTAAATTAAAGCTAGTTCACAAAGTAGTGTATTCCTAAAATACTACCCAGGAAATCAATTCACCATAGATTACTAAATAAAGCAACTTAAAAGTACTCACACATTAACTGGATCCAGTGTACAGCAGGAAATCAAGTGTTTTCCCAAAAGAATATAAGGAAGAAAGGTATCAACATCCTCATTTTACATTTGAGCCTCCAGTTATTTGTAAAACAAAAAGCATAAACGTGTAGCTCACCTACAAATGCTTTTCTCAGTAAGGTATCTAAGGTATTTCCACTCAAAGAAGAAAAAGAAACCCCAACAGAAACGGCCCAAAATGAATCACACAGTACTTGTTTTGTTTCTGGCTGAGGAGAGTAGATAAAAACTGTATGGGAGGTAATGCAGTGAACAGACACTTTCCAAAAGTTCAGTCTTTGATAAATGTAACTTACCAAGTCTGCTCTGGACTATGATGCAATTTTCTCCCAACAGAGCAAATAATCCATCTCACATAAAAGGAGGCAAAGTTTTCTGAAAAGGCTTCTTTCTTCCTAGGGAAACCTCAGTACTGCAGCCCTCACCACTTACAATAATAAATAATAATTTCCTCAGGAGCGTATTGTCATGACTAAGGGCTTCAACAATAGTGCAAGCTTCAGCAACAACAAAAATAAAGAGGTACTTTTTTCTATAATATTAGATTTTAAACTTAACTGTGAAATATTTCTCTGTTTCTCTGTAGGTTTGCTGAAGCACAAGACTTGTCTCTTTTTCCATTAAGTACACCAGTATGCTGCATGCAACAATGCAACTGTAACATACAGTTTATACATGCAGGCAGAATTCACTGCTCTAAAATTAAATGCCATACCTGTGGTTTGGTAAAAAAAAAGAATTCTACACAATATTAATGTGGATTAAGCCACACAGTAGAAACACAATGAAATAAAATGTCATGTGCCAATGAACAACCCAAAACCATTACAGGACACACGTCACAAGCCTATCAGTCAATACACCTTTCAAAATTATTTCATGGGACTCCTCAGGCAGAATCATAACAGTCTATTAAACAAAACAGGTTTTTCAGATTCACAAAGCAATTACTTGTACAGTCCACTATGTGAGTCTGTACAACCTATCAGCTCTATCTCAGGTAACTGCTGAAAGGCCATTTCAAAAAGCAGTGGATTTTTTTCCACTCTACCTCTACAATCTCTACACGTTTTTATTGTCAGCTCTTCAAGATTCAGAAGCAAATTTCATCTGCCTTTGCTCAAGCTGAATATGCTTCCATCTCACACAAGATTTCCCTGGAATAAAGTGCTAATCAAAACAAGTGAAGCTGGTAGACTGCACCCCTACAGCTATTTCACTGTAGTGACAGCTTAGCTCTGTTACAAGTGAATTTTTTTTTCCCTTTCTAAACCACAATTTGCAGCTATTGCTTTTTTCAAAGTGATAGAGCCAGACTGCATTTTAGTTCGAAGTTATGTTTTCCACTCCTCAATTTGAGACGAACTGTCCCTTGTGCAAACTGGAAATTTCCCTAAATTTTTCCTGCTGGGATATATCAAATCCATTTCTTTCACTCCTGGAGATGTATGATTCTGGCTGGTTTTCAATAAACAGAAGTTCTAAAGAAATGACATCTTTCAAGCCACTAGAGTGTGCTCCTACAGAGGTTAATGAAGAAAAGCATTCTATCTTTGATGTTATTTCAGAACAGCAACTTACATTTTTAACAATAATTTGTAGAACACAGAGAAGTGTTGGTTTTTACCTGATAGGGTAAAGCTGACCAACTTCCTAGAGTGCTGGGCTCCAGAGGCACCTTCATCCGTGCCTTCTACTCCCATCTGAAGAGGAGAAAAAGAAGAGAAGTTTTCATCTGCTTTGTACATGTCTGAGGATGATAACGCAGTTTTAAGGTACCATGCTAGGGAAGGATCTGACCAAATAGTTTCTATTACCACAGACAGACTCAGCCACAACATTAGTTTACAGCAAAATATCTATTATTTATGTCACACAGTACTAATATACCAATAGCCCAAATCTTCCAAACAGAACGTGTATAGGCTAATACACATGCAGACAATATTAACCAGAGAAAACCTGTATCTTTTACAGCTTTCCCTTTTGTAAAATAACAAACAACAGTATGGATTTGTAATACACATCAAAGCACTGAGCTGTCCAGTGACAGCATATGTAACTTTTGTCACTTTCCACAAATAGATAATTTAGTGTGCAACCAAAAAAAAGGCAAAGAGATCAAAGAGAGACTAAAAAAATCTTTCAGCTCTGTTAACAAAAGCTCCTTTTAAACAGAAAAGCACATCAGACATCTAAATATAAATGTGGTCTAAAAGCTTATGCCTCACAGATTTTGAGGTTTGGTTTCCACTGAAATCCTTCATTAGGTAAAGCACTACTTCAGAATAAAAGCTTCTCATGTATTAATGTCTGTCTCTTTCGACAAGCAGAAGGATTTGTCTTTCAAGACAGAGGAGACGTGCATCCAGCCGAATAATCTATCACAGAGACATCAATGGAGAGATCTTTGAAGACAAATGGTTCCCAGGCAGGCACTGCACTCACTGCTAGGCAGGAGAGGTGGCACAGAAAAAGTTTGAGCCAAACACAGCCCTGAGGATTAATACCAGTGATAGAACAGGATCTGATCTGTTGAATGATGCAAAGAAGCTGAATAAAAATGGGTGTAGATGAAGAATGTGAGGCAGCCCTGAGCAGCTGAGCAGTGGTTTGAAGCCACCAGATGGATAAATGACTTCAGAGTTGTAGTAGTCACAGGGAAGCCGCTTTGCATTCATCAAACACGTAATCATTCCTTTTTATATTGCTTTTAGCTACTTAATAATATAATTTCAAATACTTCCCATGATGATCAGCAAGCATGTTGGAATTTCATTGGAATTAGCAAACGTGTGGATTTGTCCAGACAAAGTGATGAAGAAACAGAGACGATGTTGGAGCCCAACATCCCCGTGGGCCTCAGCGGTCTTGTGAGGGGACACACCGTGCCAGCAAGCACTGCCACTCGCCAGCCAGTCCAGTCCCTTCCCTCACTGCTGGCTCCATGGGCACCTCCCACCTCTCAGGGCAAGATGAGGCTCACCAGAGTGCTCAGAACTATCCTTTCTCCACCCAGCATGACATTATCATGCCAGTGATTTTAGATAGATGCATAAGCAGTGACAGGTGGTAGCAAAATTATGAAGGCATCAAATCAATGGGTTAATTCCAGCTGGATCAGTGTCCCTTTGTCTGCAGACAGATACCATGGAAGCAGCAAGGGGTGCATCCCACTGTGATAGTGATGCTGTCCAGGCAAGGCCACAGGAATGCTGCAGGGTACTCCAGTTTCCTCTTTTGGGCTTATTTCAGCACACAACTGTTTTCCTTGTTAAAATTGCCACTCATCAACAAAAAGGCCTTCCCCATTCTATACCTATTTTTCTGCTACAAGTCGGACTCCATTTGAATAATATAATTTTTATTGCTAATCATAACTTCATGTTATAGAAAATAAAACTTGCCCACAATTCAGCTACAATAACATGAATGGTGACAGTGTTCCCTAGCACTTCCATGACTTTTCTACATAAGCTCTTCCTGTTCCATTATTATCTGAACAGCAGTTTCAATTCTTCTGCACCAAAGTGAAAAATTTCTTTCCAGCACACACACAGATTTTTGCAGCACAAAGGCCACGTCATCTGGTGTAACACAGTGTTTCTGAATGCTCCATCAGACCTTCTATCTCTCCTGAGCCAAAGTAACACAACAGAATGTTAGTTGCTCATCCAAAAATATGATGGACTGAAATGCCGGGTGTGATACACCACCAGTATGAGAAAAACCAGTAAGCAAGGAATATATTGCACCATAAGAAAGGGGAGCTAGCACACCATGACTCTCTTACCACTTCCTCAAACAGCATTTCTCTAAGAACAGACAGAACCAGTACCAAGAGAGCCCAGTGATCTCTACTGGGTTCTGCTTAAGCTCAACACAAAATCCATGGAAATGCAGTGAGGCTTTAATGTTTAACAATAGGTTTACTTTCACATAACTAATGCAATCTGACATTTTTAGGAAGTATCATCTGAACTGTCATACAACATTCTCATCAAGAAAACTAACAGCTCACTATTTCTGGAAATCTGCACTGTTAACACAAACAAAATCGTTTATATAAAATTACCGCTTCCAGCAGGTATGAGAATTCTGAACAATACCCAGAACCCTGCATACCTTTCAAAGGAAAGAAATTTAAGCAGCAAGAGCTGGTAGAAGCTTAGAAGAATTACCATGACTCTGAAAGAGAGATCTTCAGGTAGCTACCAAGTAATAAAATGCATACTCAGATGACAAAAGTTCAGATGTCCTTTTGTTCAATGAATCTCAAAACTACTGGTGCATAACATGATAAGGTCAAGAAAATACTCAAGTTCAACTGGTTTCTCCATTCAGTATAATCACTCTGCTTCTTACTAATGATATAGTGCAGCACACAGCCCGTTCTAAGGGTTATTTTGAGATGCATTTTTCCTCTTGTTCAAAATCAGACTACCTTACTGCCTTTAGTTTATAAATTGATATTAAAGACCATAGCTGTCAGGCTCATTAGCTATGGCACATTTTCCCCTGTAGAATATCACGTTTGTATGCATCTGTGAAACTGTTACTCACAGTGAGATCTGACAAAGATCTGAAAAATAAATGAGGCTATCACCTAGGTTTGTAATTCTAAGAGAAACTACCCACACATTTGATATATTAAGATATAAAGTCTAGTATAGCACTAGCATTTAGTGTCAGATAACCATTGCATGCACTTATATATAATACACAACACTGAGAAAGGGCAAGTTCAGAAAAAAAGAGGTTCAGTCTGAGTAACTTCTGCTTTACTGCATCTTCAACACTGCAGTTGTCAGGACACCTCCCTGACAGTTGTGAGCTTAAATATTTGGCATCCAGCATCAACAAATCAAATGCACTGTGAAATTTGCTGAAGCTTAGCTGAAGAACTAACCTGTTAGATAAATTACTTGCGGCAAAAGCACCATGGTACACGTTTGGAAGCTTTTTCTGCCGCAGCTTTAAGAACTATTCCACTACTACTTAAACAACAAAATAAACTCCTCTAAAACTTAAACAGGTCTCATAACACAAACACAGTAAGAAAATACTTCTCAATAATCACGGAATTACTGAATTTCAATGATATCTGAACACTCAAAGAATTCAGTAATTTTTGAAAAAGCAGAGTTTTGCCTAGTTTAATTTATACTACAGTTGTTATCTCTGCAACAGTTTCATACTGAATATTAGGAAATGGGAAGAAATGGAGACTGGACGTGGTTTCAGTTAGATAACCACTGTGAAAAATTTCCATTACAGTGTTAAATTACAAAAAACTGTAAGTAGAAAAAACCTGAATGCAAAGTCAAATTCTTAGCAAAAAATATTTCAGTTAAGCTCAGTGACTTTTTACTGTTATTTTATTATGAGAAATACAAATCCATGAAAAGCACTTTATAGTTTTTAGTTTTTGTAAGGCAACATGTTTTTTCGAAAAATAACTGCTGTCAATAGTAAGGATATGAGACATATTGATAGGTTGGTCCGACAGTTAATACTGTCATCAGTACTATCCTTCTCTAAAAGCTATCAATAAATCATCTTCTACAAACAGAATGAACAAATAGGCTAAACTCACCATCACAGCAGGGTTTTTCACAGTGATACATGGAGTAGTAGCTCGGAGGGCTCCACTAACACCATGGTAGTATTTAAAACAGATCTTTATTTCAGCTGGAAAGGAAACAAAAACCACATTAAACACTTCATCACCCTAGGCAAAAGAGACAAAACAAAAGGATTCAGCATTCAGTGACCTGTCTTCAGAAATACTCTAACAGGAAATTAAAAATAGAGCTTCTGGTTACATCCTCACTGTGTGTTGGGTCCTTCTGTTACTTAACAGATAAAAATGATAACTTACCTAATTCTGCAACTTGTATTTCTGCTACTATATCATCAGCCCTGGAAAAGGCATACTGGGACATTTGCCACTAGGATGACTTCGTAGGACTATGGAAGAATGTGGCACGTATCAGAAGGAAGCTGGGACCACTTTATATATCAGAACACAGGAAAGGCAAACGTTGCACCATGTTTCTGGTCCCACTGATTAAAGTTTTGTTTGCTAAACTGCATTTACTGCAAACAAAAGAGTATTATATTTAACTGAAGCCTGACCTCCCCTGTAGTTCCTCTGCATTCTTCCAGCCAAGCAGAACAGCTATAATTATGGCTGTCCTTGATCCTGTGGGATTTTCCCTATCTGGAACAATGTCTGTTTTCCTTCTCCATTGGGATAACTCTTCTGTGTAAGGCTGATGAGGGTTTTACCTCTGGGTACAGAGATGGCCACAGGCATACAGCAATGGCCAAAGGCAGGCAGGGATTACAGCAGCCAGTTCAGACACAGGATGTGTATGAAGGTCTTGGCAGTTCAATTCCTCTGCTTGGTTTAACAATATGTCAGTAGTCCTGAAGTACAAAACTGCAGAGTTTGGTATAAGATTTTGAGACATGTATGGCATGATTCCTTGAGGGTTGAGGTATTTCATCACTGCAAGATAAAACACCCACTTACCCCTACTCAGAGACCCACCCTGCAAGCCTGCTCAGCCAAAAAGGATTATTTATTTTTAAATTTGCTGCAGTTACAGATCAGCATTCATTTACTATCTTCCTCTCAGAACAAAGAGGAGACACCTCAGAACAACCCTTCAAAGGAAAGTGTCTGGCTGACAGTGCCTCCAGGGAATCAGGAGGTGGAGAAGGTGCTGAGCCCACTGCCTCCTCCTCACAGATGAGTTCACACACAGAGACAAAACATGCTCTATTTACCATAAGCTTTAGAGCAAAATTCAAAATGCAGACGGGATTTCTAATCACCTACAAAGGTTTACCAGACCTAGAAGTTATCAGGCAGGACTATGGATTAATTTACTCCTGAGCTGAGAAGTTCTGCTTACCTACCAACAATGCTTGTATCCAGGACAAACAAGAATTTCTAGCTCACACAAAACCAGAGGTTCAGCACTTGCAAAATCTGGGAGGATTTATGCCAGTACTGGACTCTCCACATTGTAAAATGCTCATACCAAGTAACGAGAACTCAAGTCTGAGCATCTCTTATTCACACTGAGAACATAAAATGGCTACATGAGGGCTTGGTTAAGACAATGTATTATTCCACTAAACTTCCGATTTCCAGCTAAATTGCTTACTTTTATTTCATTGCTTACTTTTGTCAGAACCTAAGCTTAATTTTTTGGAGAGTTTCTGGAGCTGCTGTTTCTCCAGTCTGTGGTGACTGTCATCTCTCAATTCATCACTTATGAACAGAATCTAGCAATGGAAAGGTTACCAGCTGCTGGTTCTATTCGCAGACAATCCATAATGTGATGGTGGACAAATACTCTCACTATACTGACAGGTACAGGTGACATTTATCTAAAGGCTGAAATGCAATACTACAAGTTTTGCATCTTCCTGTTTCTTTCTCTCAATGACTCCTATGAGCATACAGTACTTTCCAATACCTGTATATGGCTGGTGATAGAACAATATTTGATTCAGGAAGCGGACTGGACAATCCCTTTCAGGTACAGTAAATTAAAAAAAAACAATCTAACAAACAAAAGACCAAATTTCAGGACTTATTGCTAGAAATAATTAGAAAAAGCAGAGCACTTAAAAACATGACATGGAGATGTTTTCTCCCACTTGCCAGCAGAATCAGCACTGAGTCAGTTTGGGCTTTATACAGCACTGCATTGACACGCATTTAGGGAAACGGCAGATCTGCTGTTAGCACTGTGTCAGTGGGATTAATACAAAAGAAGCTGTGCTTGAAATTCAGCACAAAACTGAAAAATGGGCTACCCACCATATGTACACAGATGCTGTCAAAATGAACATGGATTTGAAGGACTGGATCTTACACACAGCAACAATACAAACACTTCATAGGATAAGAGACACCAAAATGTTTTTTTTTTTTTTCTTGGCTAATAATGCTAGAAACTGCAGTTAATGTTAACAGAAGAAGAAATCCCAGAGGAACTCTGTAAGTTCAAAGCAGCTGAAGATGTAGCTTTTTGACACGTCTTGTGCTGTGCTATCAGGAAAAAAAAAATTTATTAGAAAGGTTTTTCTTGATGACTGATGGATTCCTGAGCTCTAGATATATTGAAAACAAGTATCTGTGGCTGTTCCTGATAGTTACAGGTGGTGTGTGCTGAAATGTGTTCTAAGGCCCCATAAACATACAGACTTATTCAGCAGCAGTAAGTTCAGTTATCTGGAAACAGGACTTCAATATTTTGAGAAATGAGTTCAATATATTAACACACAGGTTTCCTCTGAACTATTCCATACTCTAAATGCACATTAACATGTGTCACCTACAGAGTTTTCCCAGTTTCTTTCATTTCTCCTGCCACCTTGCTCTTTATGTGTTGCCTTCAGCAGAAAACTGGCACTTCTTTAATTTCTTTCCTACTTATTCTTCCTCAACAGGTTATTGAGATTGCTTGCACAGGATCCCTAATGAAAATGTTAAGAGCAGTAAACCCAGCAAAAGAGAGACATCTGTACCTGACCACAGGACCATTTGCTGTATCATTAAAGAAAATAAGATGTTTAGAACACAAAAGAATTTTCATTCATGGGAAAAACTGATGTATTTTGATACGACACATGCCCTCTCTTAATTGACATTCCCCCAGACATCATACACACCACAATAAATTCCTTCTTTATTTAAAAACAAGTTGAAAATTAAATTGGGGATCTATGATTGTATCAAAGTTATCACATGGCCATATAAAAATTGATATATATGTTAATTAATCAGAAAACTCAGTGAAACCATAATCTCCTTCTTTTAAAGCTAATAGCTGTTACCATTTCGTAACCATAGTCTTACAGCTCAGGTTCATTACACAAAAATGTTGGATTCAGTAAAGGTTTCTGGGACTCAAGCACTGACATTTGAATTTCAAAAGAACACCTGCATGAAATTATAGTGTTGTTACCTCTATGGACCATATACTTTTGCCTCTTCAGTAATAAAGGAATCAGCTTACACTTAAAACAGCTTGGGTTTAAAACATCATTAATTCCCCAAAGTTCCTCACTAACTACTTTTTACTACCTTTGCCCATCAAAAGAATGCTTTATGAAAGAAAGATATTAAGATATCATAAATACATGAGCATAACCCTAGGAGAATGCATTCTTTCCAGGAGACTGACAATGCAGGAAAGCAGGTGTGTTTGCTGTAAGAACAGCTTGCTCCAGACAGACCCTCGTCAAACAAAACACCAATATTAGAGGTGGAATCATTTCCACTGAGAAGGAGTAAGCAGACACATCTCCAAAAAGAAGCCAAATTCGAGCTGGGTTACAACAGTCTGTGGAGCAAAACAGCGCTCCCAGTTCTCAGTGTGGAACCTGCACAGCAGCTCAAACTTCCTGGCCACTGCAGCTGAGTGCCCAGAAGGTACTTGGGCTGAATCCATGGCTCTCTGCAGATAGAAACATATGTCCTCCAACATTCACCAAGGAAAGAGCTGACAGCACACTAACTCATTGGAAAAATATGAGAGCATGTTCTGCAAAACTTATTTAAGAAAACTAGAACAAATGAAGTCACTCACATTCACGCTTTACAAAGCTATAAAGGGAGATGCAATCCGTGCAAAAGCAACTGTGTTAAATCCTATTTTTTCCCATCTGAACCTGATAGACAACTGCAGAAATTTAGCAGTGCTCTGCATGTCCTGCCAGTTGAACTTTTCTGTAGCATGACAGTTCAATGAACTCAATATTTCTCTTTGGACATTTAGCATTCTCTTCTCTGCATCGCTTTCAGTGTGTGCATTTTTGATTACTTCCTACTGGGCAGTAGCAAACTCAGCAGCAGAATGCAAGGGCCAAAGCTGGCAGCCCCCAGGTACTTGCCATCTCTCTCAGCAGGTGTATCACAGAATTTATTTTACAGGAACATTAGGCAAACCACCTACAAAGTGACTTACAGAAAGCTTTTTAGCTAAAGTAGGATCAATAATAGAAAATACTTATGTCCCAGAGGTATTTCCATCTAACCTGCTTCAAAGGGAATGTGGACAAATGCTTGTTCAGGTTACAGAGCCTCCCTATTCCTGCCAGCCCTGCCCACTTTGTTGTCATCAGAGATTCTTATTTACAGTCATGAGCACTGACTATTACAGTCCAGTTTGGGAAAGCATTTAATTATAATCTAACCTTTCAAACAAAACAGTGGGGTATTACGTGCTTAAGGAAGTCAACAAAGTCTGCAACAAATGTAAAAAATACAAGACTTGATCCTGTTTCAGTTATTTGTGATACTCAAAAATAGCTGTTAAGAGACAACATAAAAAAATAGCAGAATAATAATAGAAGTATTTCTAACTCACTGAATATGTCTATAAATAGAGTAGGGACAATAACCATGAGTCCCCAGACAGACCACTGAGAGGGCGCTGGTTGCAGGGCACTGCACAGATGAATGTGCCAGGCTCAGAACAATTCCATGTGGGAAAACCATAACCTTTACAGAATTTAACTGGTAGCATTTTAAATGGTAAAAATATAAAGACTGGATACAAGTAATGAATTACATTCATTGAACATTCATTAACATTGACTGTTATGGTCAAAACCATTACAAAAACTAAACTCTGTTCATACCTCTAGTTACAGGCAGTCCTTAAAAGCTAGAAGTATATAAAGTTCAATTATTAAAATAGCCTTTTTTTCCTTTGATATATATCAGCTTTTAACAAAAAAGAGAGCTGGGAGTCTGCTTTACTAACTAATAAGTATGGCAACTTCAGTCTTAATACACTATTTTTGCAAAAGGTATAATTTCATAGAAATAGGGACTGAATACCAAGAACTCCACATAAAACCTCACTTCTAACATGATACCAGTACAGTGCAAACACATATATTACCATGTCTTCTGAATATACCTCATGGTCTACTCATGTTCTTACTCATGAGGGGTGAACAGACTGAGAGCAGCTCTGCTGAAAGGAGTTGAGTGTGCTGCTGGAGGGGAGGCTGGACGTGACCCAGCAATGGGCACACACAGCCCAGAAAGCCAAAAGTGTCCTGGGCTGCATCCAAAGCCCCATGGCAGCAGGGCAAGGCAGGGGATTCTGCCCCTCTGAGATCCCACCTGGAGCACTGCATCCAGCTCTGGGGGCCCCAGCACAGGGAGAACAGGGACCTGGGGGAGTGACTCCAGGGGAGGCCACCAAGAGATCAGAGGAAGGGAGAACCTCTCCTATGAAGACAGGCTGAGACAGTTGGGTTTGCTCAGCCTCGAGAAGAAAAAGTTCTGAAGAGAAGTCAGTGCAGCCTTTCAGTATTTGAAGGGAGCTTATCAAAAAGATGGGGACAATTTTTTTACCAGGGACAGTGGGTAATTGTTTTAAACTAAAATAGGGTAGACTCAGACTAGACATAAGGGTAAAACTTTATAGAGTGAGGCTGGTTTAATGCTGGCACAGGCTGCCCAGAGAGGTGGCAGGTGCCCAATCCCTGGAAGCACTCAAGGATAGGGATCTGAGCAATCTGACCTATTGAAGATGTCCCTGCTCATTGCAGGTCCCTTCCAACTCAAACTACTCCGTGATTCTATGCCACAAACAAGATTTTAGCTCAAAACACACTGCATCTGTGCAGTCACTGCATCCAAGTATCGCAGTGTGGCACCAGAAGTAATTTAACCACAAACATCCCAGGGGGGATTTGGAAATGATTGATGTGACAAGGCTGGCAGTCCCTGGATGAATCCCCACAGCTGCCACTATGGATTATTGCTCACAACATAGAACTGGTAAAGAAAATATATGCAAATCAATGTATTTCTATTCTACTGACAGTAATGACTGTGACATCAAACGGTATAAATAACAACAAAGACAGGTAAAGTAGGTGAAGGTGCTTCTTGTGGACACTGTAATTAACGCTCATGGGACCAAGACTACAACTTATAAATACAAGGCCAATGCAGTCTCAAAGCAGGCTCTCAGCCTAAGCCCATACTAATAAACCAGGCAGGACCATGGTAGAGGATCAAGAGCAAGCACACAATCATCCACAGTGCTGAACAGTGACCATCCCCCTCTTACACCTAGTGTAATATGTACAGCTTTTAATTTCTGGCCACACTGCATATGGAAGTGCATAAGCACCAGTTCACTGCTGCCCAGCAATGACTGTCCTATGCTGAATCTCCCTGCCATGGCATCTCCATCATGACCTGTCCTTCACCATATTGCAGAAAACTAACTTGGAAGCTGCAGCTGTTACCAACTAGTCCCAAATAAAACCCTGACTTCTTCTCACATGTTTTATATATCATCAGCCTTTCTATGGATCATTTCACTCCACCTTTCTGCTACCTCTGTTCTCCATAAGGAATATCATCAGCATCCACTCTGTTTCCACCACAACGCCCCAAAGGGAGCCCCTTCCATCCCAAGCTTACAGACTGCTATACCCAGGGAAATACTTGCCATCTGAAATCACTTCTGGGGTAACTGAAACCTCTTTTGCACCAGAGAGTGAAGACCCAATGTATTTAGGGACCTGAACAGTATGATGCCATGCTAAATACCAGATGACCATACCAAATGCAAAAGCATTCAGCTGTGTTGTATTTTCCCACTACTGCCACCTGTTCAGGATAATACTCCTTGAACTCATTTCCTTTTACAGGAGGATGAAAACTGTAGAGCTGAGTTTAGCAAACCTTCTGTAGTTTACACTGCAAAAAAAATTGAGGGAGCCACGTAGTGAGTCATTGTTTTCCTCTGCTCGCATTTGAGCAAGCCTCAGAGCAGGATGTTTGAAAGCCACCTCTGCTATGTGAGGAAACAGCATATCAGGCATATTGATCCTCAAACTCACCTTCTTGAATGTCTAAAATGACTGAGTTCCCTTTCATGCCTACAAAGCACTTTTGTTCCTTCCTCAGGGAAAAGCAAGAGGAGCACCTGCCTCTGTACTGGCTGGCTCTGCAGTTCAGAGCCACTCACTTCGTCTTGAGGTGACATCCTAAGGACACTGGCTGTTTGTGATGGTGAGCTTTGGTACTTTGCAAATATTTTCTTTCTCTACTGCATAATATTTCCCCTCTCCCCTTCCTCAGCCACTCCCCTCAAAGGCTGCTTGTTTTTCTGGAATACACTAAATTCATTTCTCTTTATTTCACTGTTGATTCCTTTGATTCTCCCTTCCAGGGCAAAGCCTACAGAATTTTTGTGTTGATTTTTGTCCTAGGCAAAAAGAGTTTTCTTTGATCATCCTTGTTTTGCTAATTTTGGATGCTTTGAGGGGAATTAATGTCTGGTTTTAGTATGAAGAGGAGACTCTTCCCTCCTTTCTTTCTGCAGGTTGCTTAATCTGAATAGAGCAGATGGCAAACTATGCCTTTACATGTTACTTTCTTGGAAAAATAGGAGATATTGAATCCCTAGGCAGGGATTTTTAAGAGGAATAAATTAAGTCATCTTAACACTGAGTTACAAGACTCCAGACACACAGTAATGCGACATTCAGAAAAATGTTTATCCAAGCCTACCTTTAAACATAAGCACAAATTTGAGGGACCTCAGCAAAACCAGAAATAAATTTACAACTATGCTCATGGAAAAACAGCTTTCTAAATTAAGCCATAAGATGTTTTTCTTAAAAGATATAAATCTTTTTGCAGAAGGAGTCCGAGGCCTACCCCAGCTGACTCCCACTGATCAACATTAATGCAATTAAAATGGAAATACTCCTTCTGCTTGAGGTTTGTTTGCATATGGCTCGTTAGCAATGCTATAATTCTCTGCACTTCACCCCCTAGAGATATTACTGGTGAACAGATACATAATGTCCCTAGGCTCTGACACTGCCAGGGAAAATCCACATCCAGAGTCTTTGGTGTAAGTGCATGCTGACTGAGCACAACTCATTATCCAACATTAGTAACTTACATTCCTTTTCTTCCCAAAAAGATATGACAACTTTGGGCCAGTTTTGAGCGTAAATCCTAAAGGATTATTGTAGCTACTTAGCATAACTCTCTTAATGAGCATCATCAGTTCTTATTGCCAGAAGAGGTTCAGTGCTTCTCAGGCTTGCAGAAAACATTCCCTTCCTCTCCTCAAGTACAGGTAGGGCAGGAAACCTGCAATCATGAAGTTTCACAGTTTTCACAGTATATAGGTGGGAATTAAGTACTGTCCCCCTCTACTTGGTACTGGTGAGGAATACTGTGTCTAGATCTGGGTCTGTAGGTTCAACAGCATGGAGAAAATTGTGAGTGAAGAGAAGAAGGCTACAAAGGTGGTTGGGGTAGATAAAATGTGACATATGAGAAGAGCTAAAGGAGGTGGCCTTGTTTAGTCTGGTGAAGAGGAGGTTAAGGCAAGACAAATGTTACTATCTCTACTCTTTTCAGTTCTACAGCGATTTTAAAAGGGGCAATGGCCCCAAGTTGAAGCTATAGCCATTCATACTGGATGTCACAGAAATCTTTTTAGCTGGAACAATACTGCAGCACTAGAATAAGTTACCTACAGCATCCACATTTTTGTCTGTGAAAGCTTTTAATAAGAAACACACTTGAGTAGGTCAAGTGCTGGTCCCGGTTGAAAGCAGACTGGATGCAACAAGTATTCCTATGCTGTGGCTAGTCTCCAGCTGAGTTCAGATTGATCCATTTATACATTTTGCTCATGCTAGTCCCCCAGACATTGCTGTATCTGCTGCTTTAAAAATTCAGGGACCCTGCAAAAGGTCTGCTGAATGTCATTACTCTGAGAAGGAAAAAAGACAAAACCCAGCGTACCATAACCTGTATCTCATATATTCTGCCTCTCAGCAAAGATATTTCTAAACATAAGGTATCTACAATTGGAGGGCTCTTCCCCAAATTTTGAAAACAATAGTGGATTAAAGCATCAGAAATACCTTAACTTTAATAATCTGGGACATATTTACTGATAATGTTAGACTCTTCATTCATCTCTCCCTCTTGCTATGACCGCAGCATCACGTGCAGTGCTGTACTGAGAGACAAACCATATCTGCACCACACCAGAAGGAGGAGGTTGACAGGGGAGCTAAGTTTGGACGTGTGGCTGGCACAGGCTGGGCAGTGACAGGTCTGCAGGGCGTGGTGACAACCTGAGAGCACCGCTCCTCCCTCCCCCAGCCTGTGACACCGCGGCTGTACCTGAGGGGTGCAGCCACCTGCTGCGTTTGTCCCTGCTGTGATTTAGTGAGCTGAGGAACAGAAAAGTAAAAGAAAAGAGCACCTGCCTGTAGTTGCACCAGTGTTGCTGCTCCACCTATAAGCTACAAACAAAAGCTTTGCTGAGCAAAACATGGTCACAGATTTGTGAGACCTCTTGTTTAAATACTGGAATCAGAAATTCAGTAAAGTGTTTGGGTGCAGTTTTTGGCCTCTCACTCGAAAGACAAGTGTCACTGGTGACATATTTATCTACCATACTATGTGCTATAGCAACATATGTTCATAAACATTCCTTTTTACAGTTCTCAGCTGCTGCACAATTGCTTGTCTCTTGTTCATTGTATGGCAGCAGAGCTGTTTGTTAGTGAAGCTCACCATGACCAAAGAACACAGATCCTGCACTTCCTTTCAGCTGACTGTGATGTGCAGTTAGTTGCAAAGTGATAAGTCAGCTGCAGCTGATTTTAAGTCCAAACTAGTAGTTCTTGAAGCCTTGAGTTACTTACCTGAACTGGAACTACTGTTCAAGAGCCTCATCTATGGATGAGGCTTTGTTTTCTTTGTTTTTTAAATACACTATGGAGCAACACATAAAGAGCTAAAAGATACATCCTTGAAGTCAAACGGCACATATTGGCAACAATACTGATGGAGTTCATGTACAAGAAAGATGAGGCAATGAACTTTACTAATAGACATTTTATCCTCCTTTAATATACCAGTGTCTTTGGCACCAGGAAAGTTAATTATCTTTATTATTTTCTTGAGCATTGTCTTCAGTTCCATCATTGTAATGTAATGAGGTCCTGAAATGGAATTTAATTTTATCCTATTTAGGCTTTTTTTAGTTTTTTTGAGAAGTGTGTTGTGTAACACATAGGGCAACTTGACAAGATTCAACGATGAGGTCTAGAAATAGGAAGCTTTAATATTTATTTTTAGTACAGGGTATACAACACCTCTTGAAATACATGTATTACTGTTCTATCAGTTAATTGGAACTAAAATTTCTGCCAAGACCTACAGTAAGCAGCAGTACAGTGCTTCACTACAGTGAAGTAAAGAGTGGGAGTATTTTGTTTTTTTTAAACTTATGAAAGAGGATTCATTACTGTGAGGCTAAACAGGTGGTAGAGCAACTCAGAGCTCTTCTGGGACTGATTGCCACTTTGATGCTTGGCACATCAGAGTTTCCAGCAAGCTCTGATACAATATCCTGTGATTGGAACCTCAGTTTCATTAGTGATCATATGCTTCATAACGTTAGGACAGCATAGTTTTGTCAAACAGCAAAAAAAACCCAACAAAGAAAAAACCCAGCCCACAGCAGAGTAGCTCAGCTTCCTATAAATCCTGGTCGTCTGAGGGAGTGGTGTAGCTCTTCAATTTGAAGCCTGACTACCACCAGTCCTTACACAGTTCAACTGAAGGCTTTTTATTTCAGTCACATAAAGACTCTCAGTATTTTCGAACTGCCCAGCAGATTTTCCAGCACGACAAATCTTCAGCTGAGAAATTCTGATGCAACTGAACAGGACATTGGCACTTCCTAGAGACAAATCCAACCTTCCCACTAACAAACATCAGCAAGCACTGTCAGCTTACTGCCTTTCGCTTCACACACACTTACCATTAGTATTTGTCCAGCTGAAATTCGGAACTTCTGTGGGAAGGGACTTCACCTTTCAATGTGCATATGCTACATCACACCACACAAGGCAACTCCTTCCTCCCTTAAAGTGAAATATGCTGTCTAAGAATATCACTAGAATACAAATGTACATCTAAGCTCAACTCTGTTTTTATCATGTCCAGCAAACACACTGGAAAACGCTCCCCCTTAAGAGCCATACAATCAATTCTCTTGCTTTATCAGAAGGACTGATGAAATGGATATCAAATGCCAGACCTGCCCTGGAATACGCACTGCATAAATAGGTACTCACATTCCATAAAGTAGGGGCCAGGTTCAATGCGCCATACAATTTGTCCTTTTTGCGTGCCAGTCACTCCCCGATTCTTGGAATCCCAGAAATTGGCTGGAGAGTTCTCATCTGAAGGAGGGAAGACAAAAAACAATTTCAGCAAGTAGTATTTAAAATAGAAATTTTCTTGGCTTTCTGTTTGAAGAGGCTCAGAAACAAAAAATTGCTTGTATTAAATAAAAAAAAAAAAAGAAATTGAATTAACTGGCAAAAGATAAATAGCTTCTCTTGTACACTTGATAGATCAATTTATGCAGAGTGAGCAGACAGACACACAGCCAAAGTAAATATATGGCTTCCTGTAAGAGGTGACCTGCCAAGGTACAGTATTAAATTCCAAAACTTCCCTAATCCAACAGAGAGGCTATTGCAAGTGTATAGCTGATTGAAACTGCATCACAGAGCTACCACACTGGTCCTACTCTGTGATGTGAAAATCTAGCCTTCATTCCCTAGTTAGGAAATGCAGAATTGTAACTAAGAGTATCCAGCTAGAGGCCCAAAGTGCAGAACTGTCAGTAAACCAGAGCTAGAAAGCAGAGATTCAGCAAAATACATTCAGAGAAAACATTCAACGCAAATGGTATCTGCAGAGCACTTTAGCAATACTAGTATTACCCCTTCTCAAATTAGGATTTTTGTCCTAACTAACAGATCTTAGGGCCTTTTTATTTTCTAGCCTATATTCAGACACCCAAAACACCATATAAATGAAAGAAGACCAGGTCAAGAAGCTGTTTGAAAAGGCACCAAGGTTACTGCTGATAACACGGACAAAGCTGACATAAATCCAACTTAACTCTTTTGTACAAGAAGTTTTTTGGAAGTATGCATTGTGACATTTCACCAGTGCATTTCTGCAGCTGTTTCTTAACTAGACTAGACAAGAACTACACCTATGACGTCAAATACAACATCCTAATTCTTTCCAGTGGTACTGCATATTCTTTAATCTTACTTTAAAAAAAAAAATCCTCTTTTATTATATACATTTGAGTGCATTCTACAAATTTAAAAAGACTTCACTAAGAGCCTAGTCTACTGTGGCTTTGTTCATGAAGCTCATATCCATTCAAGCACACTCTTTTGTACTTTGGTAGGAGCTCCGATAAGATTACAGAACTGTCACCTACATTTTAGATATCCATATACTGTTCATGAAAGAATAATAAACAATGCATCTTTCTTACTTTTATCTTAAAAATATGAACTCACACTAAAGCTTCTCTTTCTCCCTTTCATTGTGACTGCTCATCCCAGTGTACACGCAGTAACCCCACTGAATTATGGTTAGTGCAGTCTGTACATCTCATCCCACCACACCGACACACAGAACGTTACCAGACACATGCTGGAGTTCTGTGGCTGCTCAAGAGAACTTACACACTGCTCAAAACCTAGGAGAGCTCTGGAGAACCAAGAAGGGGCCATGGCAAGCTACTGACATTTTTATGCCTCCAGCCATGGGTGACTTTGAGAATTTTTAGAAAGCTGAAGTCTCGACACCTTGGTATCCTGACAAGTCCAGGAGAATCTCATACTTATCTCAATGACAAGGAGAAGGGAGAGGAGGGTTCTCCTGAAATTTGTGATCCTCAAGCTTGTAATGCCCTCAGGTTTAACTTCTTGTGCAGAATCAACATGATAGGACACAATCTGCATGCACCAGAAAGTCAGGCACACGGGCACCAAAATCTTAAGCTGCATGTATTTATTCTTCTTCACAGTAAAAAACTTTCAGAGTAAACAAAGCTATGTCTCACCCATGTTGGGGCTTCTTTTCAAAGCCGTATAAAGAGGAGCACTGAATGCGCAGCCTGTAAATCATCCCACAGGCCTTATAAAAAACCTCTGTGGTTTGCAACGACACATTAATCAAAAAAATACACTGTTGATGAATCTATTCACTTTTTTATTGTGTCTTCCTATCCCAAGGCCCCCTGTTTTCTTCCAGACAGAACACTGGGAGGCCATGAGATGCAGCTTAACTTCCAGCAAGACTACACTAGTGACTGTTCTGGTCCACCATATAAACCTAGTTATCCAAAACATCACTACCAAAAGTGAGTAGTTCCTTTAAAATTCCAGTTATCTGAAATGCACAGTTTTAAACTACTCAGCATTCTCATTTCATCCAGGTAAATGAAGATGGATTCCTGACAGTAAAACATCTCACCTAACATGCTCTAGTTCTGAATTTCTGTATTAAATCAATTGGAGAAGAGTCTGTTAATAATTCTAAGCAGAAGAACAGGTATTTGGTATATTATAACCATAAGCATGAGTTTTTATATTCTTATCTTGTTCAACAAATGAACAAAGCCTGAAGCAATGAGATATGCCTTTACTGGTGAGATTTCCAGCAATAAGGCACAAACAACTGTTCTTTGTTTTTTAAATCAGTCACAAAGCATAGTCAATGGCAATTTTTACAGGGATATTAGTGAGCTTCAAAAAAGATCCTCCGTGAACTGAGGC
The DNA here is from genome assembly GCF_009819655.1 of Sylvia atricapilla. Lineage (NCBI taxonomy): Eukaryota > Metazoa > Chordata > Aves > Passeriformes > Sylviidae > Sylvia > Sylvia atricapilla. Next base: position 9,994,508 of record NC_089146.1, read on the forward strand.
TCACATTCCAAGCTGGTAGCTACAAGAATGCAGAACACTCCCTTTCACTTGAAGTGCCTGGATTTCCAGCCCTTTCATGAAGGAATGGACTCCTTTGCAGCAACGAAAACTAAATCATTGATACTCTGCCCACAGGCACACTGCCACTGCAACAGAAGGTGGTGGAGACAGAGGGATGGAAAATGCTAACAGACCACTGCCTGTCAGCAATCGACTCAAATTACAGAATTTATTTTGGTCAACTTTGACTTTCTTCAGAAACAGATGGGGTTTTTCTACTTTTATGATGTTATTCACATATGGGAAAAATAACATTACTAATGCATATGTTCAAACATCAGTTCATGGATTTTAAAAAGAAAAACCGAACAGAAAAAAAGAAATGCATGGCATGAAAACACTGAAGTATACAATAATGATAAAAATATTGACCAAAAAAAAGGAAGTGTTTAAGAGCACAAAGAGGAACATCAGAATTATCACTCCCTCATTTCTTCTCTTCCCCCAAACATACATGCACGTACACACACTTTCTCTCTCTCCATATATTCCGTAGGGAACTTCAATTCTAAGCAGTTCTATTCTCCTTTTAGCACATAATTGTTGCTGTTTGTGAAACTGGCGGCTGTTCCAGAATCTGGGCCAAAGAGTAGATATAAATATCCCTTCCCAGAACATAAAATATGCAACAAAATACTGTCTTACTGCATCAGTATCTTGTCCAGTGAGGCTACACTTCTGAAAGAAATAAAACAACGCAAGATGCACAGTTTCTCTCTATTGTCAGTAATTCTTGGACATAACATATTACAGAACAGAACTTCTCAGAGCTGCAACCCCTGTACAAATCAGAGTATATGAGATAATGGTCTACAACAAAAAGTGGGTAATAATAAACATATCATTGTGTGGAATTTCACTCTGAGTAATGCTCCTTGAAATAAATCACTGTAAAGCAAAAATGTTCTGAGTAACAATGTTTTCTCTGTTTAACTACTAAACAATCAGCCAAACCTGGCATTAAGAAAAGCTGCACTGGCACACTGTTGGATCTTCCTCAACTCGTCCTCCAGGACCTCCAGATCTTTTTCCATGAAGCTGATTTGCAGACACTCAGCCCCCAGCCCATCCCAATGTCAGGGGTGACTCCTGTTTGCCCATTTCTCCAGCCTGTCTGGCTGCACAGTTGTGTTTTATCGTCTGCTGTTCCCAGTTTTGCACAAGGATGTTATGGAGTGCTGGAAGCCCTGCTAAGCCAGTGTCTGACATCAGGGGTCAGGAGGCTTCTGAGGAGTTCACATTTTGTTCTTTGTGTCTTACATCTTTCATTATTTCTGTCTTAGGAAAAAAGGATAAACTACCTGAAATCCATCACCTCACAGAGTCATCTTGCATAGATTAAAGCAACAAATAAATAAATAAGATGTAGTCTTTTATAAGACAGATAAAGAGGAACCACCAGTGAATAATTATCTGAAACAAGCCTTACAATCCCAGTGGACAGACCCGTCACAGGCAAACCAACACTCATCTTCTGGTCCCAGTTTCTGCCACCAGTAGTGTTAGGTTTTGTGATAAAAGGGTTGCTTCCATCAACACAAATGATTTTTAGTCTTCAAAATACCAAAACATTATAGAAGTCACAAATTCCTGGTGTGGAAACATCACTGATTTAAATTTCTTCCTGTGCAATAAGCAAAGGTCATGATAGCAATCTAAGAGGTTCAAACTTCTGCATTCTGATCTCTTTACTCTTAACACATTTATAAAGATGCTCATACCAGAGCAAAGGTGATGTTAACAGATTCTGGTTGTCAGCTTTAATTATATACAACTTAACAAAATTCATCTTTCACTACCATATACGGGTATGCTAACTCAGAGCTCTTGAAAAATCCGTGCAGCTTAGCTCAGAAAAGATCAATCACATTGGTAACACTATTGTATCCCTGCATAATTCTCTTATCCTCCTTTCGGATTTACATCCCAATCTCCACTTTTTCATCCCTTTCTGGAAGACATTTTACGCAAAATCTTTTTAAGTGTTTTTATTGTTCAGTTTCAATTTAAAATTTTAAATTAAGTTCATATTGTCAGAATGCTGACTTCTTTCACATTTTAGGCTAATGTCAATAAATTTTGGGCACTGAAGATGGTGTGTGCAATGCACTCAGTTATTAAGAGGAGTATTGGTACTAAGCTTTTAATGTATCACTCTCATTTTTTTTTCTTGGCAGGTGTTCTCTTACGATGAGGATCAGCAGCGCTGGAAGGCTGGAGAATAGCAAGGCTACATCTAGTTTTGTCTGAGGCTGAGCTCTGTGGATCTGCCATCAGTTCCTCTCATGAACATCCTACCAAGAAGGGTCACTCCCCTACCTATTTTACTCCATCATTTCACTTAGTATTTAAAAGTAACAGGTTTGTGGTTAATCTGCACTGGAGAATATTTCTGAACTTGATTTTGAGCCAACCATCAGGAGATCTATAGGATGGCATTTCCAATGTAAAACAAAAAACTAATTTACATGCATTTTACGGCATTACTTCCAAAGACCTCAATCACAACTGCACTCTGGTTTTCAGTATGAGCACAGACTTCCAAGCAGTGAAACAGACTGTCACCAAAATGTAAGACTAACAAGATCATTCCACAGAATATGTACAGTGGATTTTGGACTGATTTTGGGCAAATGGATTTGGGGCAAATGACTGGGAAAGTATGCAATGCTAACTTTTGTGCAATATTTTCACTTTGGTAACCTCTAATAATTTGAATTCTAGAAACACTAGAAATAAAAATCCATGGGTGATCAATAAAGAAGTAACACAGTGTTTGAACTAAATATATGTCTTCCTTATACCCAAAATATTCTTAAAAGCAATTGGAAACTGTATCAGGACACATTCTAAGGAGAAGATAAATTTTATCACCTGAGGCCTCACTCTTTTTCTAGAAAGTCAATACGTAAATTAACAGGTTCAAGGGTTTCTACAGCAAGCAATTGCTATAATAAATCACATTATGTCAATCCATTTAAAATACACTAGGCATCATTTAGTACCATAAAAACAAATCTTAACACACTAAGCTAGAGTTTGTTTCTCTGATTTTCAGAATTCCCCACCTCAGCCCGTGAACACAGGTTATGTGGTGAAACCAAAATATTTCTCATGAAAGATCACATCACTGCTGAAATTAAAGATCAACACTAAGTTGCATCTTCCAGCCTTACCTGGCCATTCCAAAGGATGCCTGTGGATCCTAAACTGCATTCCTCCATCAGAGCCCAATTAACAAACTGAAGAATAAAAACCAGTAACGTTTTACAGGACAGACATTGAGAACAGCATCCTCGTTCCCAATCACAGCCAGTGTTTTCCACAGAAGTTGCCTTCTGGACCCAGCCTGTGCAGCTCAAGTTGGGAGGCTTTAGCTCTGTGTTAGCACTGTTGCATAATCTCAGCTCCACGAGACACGTCTGTCCTCTCCTTTCCTCCTGTCATTTGAAGGAAAGGCTTTTAGAAGGATGTTCTCAAACTCTGCGGCAGTTTCGAGCAGTTGCACACCATCGCCTGCCTCTTCTCCTTTATTCAAGGGTTTCTCTGGGTTCAAGCAGCCCGTGCTAAAACACATAAGGTATTACGTCCTTCAAGCTCTGCTATTTGCAGCCACTCCCCTCCGAAGGGTACAGGATGCCGAAGCTCCATCCTCCCTCCACTTCCTTCCTTGCCTTGTCCATGAGAGGATTCCTCAGCACGGCCACGGCCCCGCAGCACGGGCGGGCTGATGTAAACAGGAGGATCCTTAAATCCTAGAAATGACGGCAAGGCAGCCACAGCAACCAGCACAGCGGGAGCTCACTGGAAGTGCTGGCTTTTGTTTACACAGGATTTCGCTCTCCCGCATGACTTCCCCACAAACCCAGTCATTTCAGGGAAGAGGGGACTGCTCCATGATGTGTGGCCGGGATGGAGCTGCCTTAAATCCAGGATAACTCTGCACAGCGCGCTCCTGGGCAGGAGGTCAAGCAGGTGGCAGAGAGCTTCCATTACTTCTCCTCTTCCAGGGTGCTAAATTCCATCTCAGGGCAGGAGCTTGGACAAGCCTCTATTCCCCCAGATGCTCTGACTCCTCAACAGCCTCCTGGTGGAACTACAACTGCAGCTGACCTAAAACTCCTTCAGCCTGTGGCAAGGACCCAAACCGTGCCAGAGCAGTCCCAGCACCTCAAGAACAAAACGGGTTCCCAAAGCAATCTGCAATCTGGTCCATAGTCTGAGATCAAATCTTTCACAGCCTACATTTCATGAAATTGCACAGTCGTGCAAGCTGTAGGTTCGGGCTCTCAAAGCCAATATTGGTTTTCCTAGTAGTACTCATAGAAAAAAATACAGTAAAAAACCACCTTCCACCTCTTACAGGAGTATCTGTTCTTACTCAGCTTGAAGATTCTTCAAAAACGCTTCCAGTCAAAGAAATTAAGATGGATTCTTTGCTAACGAGGAGATGAAAGCTAATGTATTGCTTTGTGCTTGCATGAGCACCTCTAGGAATTGTATCTTCAAAGGACAGAAGGCGAAAGAACACCAGAACTGGAATACTGTAGGAGAAATCTAACACACTGCTGCACGCTAAATGTCTGGCAACATTTCTCCCTTGAATACCAACAGAGCAACCCCAAAAAAATTGAGAATTAAATTCTTGGACGGTCTTTAAAGCTCCCTAAGCAGCTACAAGATCCCACTGTCACAGTTCTTTTTAGTCTTCAGGACACTTTGGAAAAAAACTTGGAAAATAACTGAAATACAAGACACAAGTCTTCAACTGAGATAGGCAAGAGCAGAAAAGAGGCAGAAAAAGGTACAAGAGATGCTCTTACAGCCTCACACAGGAGAAAAGCTGCTGCTGCAGCTCTTCCTGAAGGTAATCACGCACTGCCAGAGGGTGCTGGGCAGCACTCTGAATTCCAGCCCAGACACAGATTTCAGCCTTCTGGTGGCACAGTCCTGATATAGTAGCAGTGAAGGATCATCATCATCTATAATCATGAATGATTCACGGTCAGAAAAGCAAAGAGGTGTTTGTTCCTCATAGCACAGCAGCAGTTTTTCCTATTGCACAACCAAATTTAAGGTTCATGTACCTCCACTGATTGCCCCTGAGCTGTGGGCAAGAAGCAGAAAGACTCCACTTGCATTCCCTCATGTGCCCTGTGACTCACTAGATCCATTAACATGTTGCTGACTTTTATTGAACTCTATTGCTTTAGGCAGCAAGAGCCGTTATTAATTTTTCTAGTTGTGACTGACAGGATGGCCAGGAATAACATCAGCTACTCTAACACTTCACTCCTACTTCAGCTGCAAAAGCAGAGCACAGACCATACATCCCATCCAAACACTAAACTATGAAACTTTTTTGCTATTGAAACTTTATAGAGTGCGAAAATCCTGGCTCTCATTTTCATACACAGCCTACATTCTGACACTGGCCATTTCCTTCTTTTCCAAGAATCATACCAACATATTTTGATTCCTTCTTTATGTACACTAACACTTCAGCCTGGGGATCAGAGCACCTACATATGCTCTCACACAATGTGATATTTCAGAGCACAGCAGTAGCTCAAAGGATTAGTTAACTAGAATGCAGGACACTAAGATACTGAAAAAAAACCCCACAAGTCAATTTTTCAGACATCTGACAGTACAATGGCAGGAATAAAGTGGAATTCCACTTGTCTGTATTCAAAGTAAAGGCATCATTGAAATTCAAAGCATTCAAAGACAAAAATAAGTCCTTTCACCCATCTTACTGGCAGAAATTCAAAAGTGTAACAAGAGGAAGGAAATGACCTCAAGCTTAACCTCTTTCCTGAAAATCTTACAAATCCTTCTTCATAAACGATGTGCACTTCATTCCATCTACAGTTCAGGTTTCACACATGTGCCAGCCCCACGGTACAAATGCCTTGTGCATCATGAGCCACCTGCCAGCTGACCTGGCTCACCTGGAAACCACATCCTGCACAGCACAGGGACACAATGCCTGGCTGCTCCTGCACTGCACTACCACAGGAAAGGCATAATTGTCAGACCAAAAGTTAACCTAGAGAATGACACTGAATAAACTCTGACAGATGGTACTGCACACCCTTAGACATAAAGGCTATTAGATGCTGAATGATATTGCAGAAGACTCCCGACATCTTTGCAAAATGCTTATAAATCAACTACCATTTAATTCTTGAGGTTCGGAAGGCTGTATGTAGGGGGAATATGGCACGGGGGACACTTCAACCTCTTCCTGAAAGAAGCAGCACACAGCTGAGGCAAAAGCTGCACCACCTCTCTTATCAACTCACAATCATCTCAGCTGCTGATGGCTCGGGATAAGTGCTGTGTGGAGAAGATGGAGACTGCCAAAACCAGTGGCCACCCAGCAGGGAACAGTTTGGAAATTCAGATTTAGGCCACCAATAGCTACTAAAGTTGGACTATATACCAATATTCTAAGGTACTGCAATAACTATTGCATTTTAAAGATGAGAGGATACGAGGACAGCAAAGATGCAAGCAATATGCTAAGGAAAAAGAGAAGCCTGTCTCTCTCCTGTAGCATCATTTTTTTAAGCACTTCATTGCATCTCACATCTCGTTAAAACTCAGATAAACTCATCTTCACAACCATAGTTCCTTCTCAATATGCTCTTCACTGTTATATCCTGTTCCCCCCTGTGTCCCTAAACACATCCTGACACTCCCACATTTCTGTATCCTAAAGGTGTTTCTCTTCTTTTTAGCAGTATCAAGTCCAAGGGGAAAAAACTCATAACCAAACTCGACAACAACAAACCCTGTGTGCACCAATATCCCAAAATCTTGTTATTCTGGGATAGAATTGTTTTGAATATCTAGAAACACAAACCACGTTTTCCTAATTAACATTAAAAGTTTATTGTGGGGGTAAATGAGAGCTAAACTAAAAGAGCAAAAAAGAAAAAACAAATCCCTATCTAAGCTTTTCTGTGCCATATTAAATCTGCCAGTCTAAGTTAATTGTGGAATGTTTTTCATCATTTTCCTCCTCAGCCACAGCCTTATATGGTGTCAGATAAGCACTTGTTTGCTGGCAGCACACAAGCTGCTGAGCTTGCTTTAGCTGCGCACAGAAGAGGATTGCAGCTTCCAAGGATAAAGGGCATGCACTTTTATCTGTGACCACATTCACATCACAAATCTTTGCCAGAAAAACTCCAAAATATCATAAAGCATTCCTGCTGTGGAAGACATGCTCTTGTCTACACAGCTTATTCTGCCCCTGGGAAATTCTGTTGGTAAATAAATGTTACCAGCACAATTTTGCTACTAGCACAGCTGCACTTCCAGAGAGGGCTTTCTCTGCTGTGGCTGCCTTCATACACATCACATGCAATCCTACAGGCAGCAGAAAAAGCGAGGGTCGTTTATTTTGTGGCCTTCATGCTGGTTTATTTATTAACCAACAAACATCTGGTCCTGTATGCAGACACCCAGTGCAGGAAGGTCCCAGAGAAACTGGCCGTTTTGCTTGGTGTTTGGTTTTTTATGGTCAAACATTTTTCAAGTGGAAACAGTAGAAACCACTTCAGGAAAGGCCAGATGGTTATGGCCATCCTTCTTCCCTTTCTTCTCAGCCTCAAAACGTACTTGGAGCAATTCCTGCTCTTCAATCAGAACATTATTCCCATTCAGACTGCTGCTGCTCTCTGGCAACAGTCACATTTTCATCTTCTCAGAGTGGGGATATTCAGGAGAGGGGAAATTTGGACAACACTGAGTGGCCTGTAACACACAGTAGATTACAGTGAATGATGTAATGATCTCTTCTGGGTTTAATTTCAGTAAAATATAGGCTCATCTGAGAGCCATTAGTAGCTCATAAACTAACCTTAAGTGCAATTTATTCCATAAGTAGACCTTCTGTAAATGACTTATACCTCAAAAGAGGTTTTTCTTGTGGAACTGTCAGCAAACACAATTGCCATAACTGAAAGGACTTAAAATAGAATTGATGACTGTGTTCTATTTTTACTTTTTTGTTGTTGTTTGCAAATCTAAAAACTAAACACCATTTTGAAGCGTTATGAAATGTACATCTGCCCTTTAAACACCAAACATATCACTGCAATGCACGTGTAGCAGAAGCACAATAGGCTAGAAGAGATTTCAAAATCACATGCAGGTTATTTTAAATCTGTATTTTGAAACTGTTGCCAAGTGTCATTTGTTCTGTTTATATTTATGAAATTTTAAAATCAGATAGGAAGCAAGTACTTGGCAACTGTGTATGACTGAAACATTCAGTTTGAGTACTCACCTTTATTTCCAGACAGCATTTTGCAATATGCCTCATGTTGGCTACCCATGAAACAGCGTAAAATTCATCACAAGCATATTTACTGTTATTGATCTGTAGGTTTGCACAGAACATTGTCTAGTTTCCTGGTTTCATTTTTTGCTCATCCTTCTGCTCCCTTTTCCTTTTCCTCCAGCTTTTCATACAGCAGAAGAAACGACCGTTTTATACAGGGTTTACAGTAGCAATGGCATAATATTATCTGAAACCCAGCCAGTGGTAAGACAAGTTCCCTAAGTAGCTAAGTGAAGTATCAAACCTGTTACTACTTATCTAATGAACTACAAAACTTCTTGCCCTAATTAACAAGAGCCATTCCATGTCTAATTATTAGCAGCCATCCTGTTTCCCTGTCCTACAACCTAATAATGATACATGAGTACTTTATAAATTCACATCAATTTTGCAACCACTTTTTGACAAGTATCATGCTTGTTTACTCTCTTCATCCTCTGGTCCTATAAGTGATAAATCGTAAGCCTCTATAATTTAGGTTACATGGCCTTTAGGTTAATAAGTTTATCAATTAAAAAACCTCACCTGACAGATGACCCTCAAAACTGGTGAAAAGCCAAACTTGTTACTCATTACATCAATAATTTGAAAACCTCATTCTAACTTACTCAAGTGACACAAATCCCTTCATTTCTGCAATTATCTTCTACAAAAATTGACCTGAATTCACTGGTGCATTATCCACCTGATATGCTCTTTCCCCATTCATATTCTAACAGGCCCATTACCGGCAGAAATATTTACATTTTACAAATGTCAGAAAATATTCAGTCACTTCAGATCAGTCATGACCAACAAGACCTTCCAGGTGCTTCAGAGATACAGACAAACACCAACCAACCATAAGCAGCTACACCCCAAAAGTAACTTCATCACCTTTACCTATCAAAATAAAGGAAGCTATCAACACAAGAGCAGTGTCATTCAGCAAGGGCTCACACTTCTAATCCTCCACCCATGTCACAACTTTCAATGAAAGAGCTGCAGGCTCAAATAATTCATCAAGTATTTATAATAATCCTGAATAAACTGCAGGAAAATCTTTAATGTATATAAGCAATCAAAAGGCTACGCTCAGTAAATATATTTATTTTCTGGAAGAGAACAAAACCATGCAACTCAGATGAAACACAAGGGATTAAAGATATGTATTTCTGTAAGGGCATAAATTATCCTAATGAGCTGCAATCTCATTTGTGGGAAACTCTCAGATTTGTGACGAGGAGGAGGCACTCCCTTGCCAGATGGCTTCTTCTGCTCATGGCCATGAAGGAGAATAACTGTAACCACGAAAGCGAATTAAGTGTTTTAACTGCTGACATTTGTACATGCTCCAGCAGTTCTAACAAGTAGCTTCTGCCACTGAAAGTTTCTACTAGAATTACTGAAAGCTTTCTGTTAGACATATTAAAAAAAAAAAAAAAAAATCTGATCATTACCAAGAGTGTTAAACTCCAAGCACAAACCATTTTGAATTACACAGCCAGCATCACCCAAAAAGCTGACCTAGCCTTTGCACACAGCAATCCACCAGCTGCTTTTATGGCCAGCTAGTCGGATGTTCTTCTCATTTAGTTTTTGATACTAAGTCCCACCTTCAGCTTTCCCCACAGTTCTCCTTCCTTTCCTGGAACGAACCAGCAAAGAGAAAAGTATGTGCCAAACAACTCCCCAAGAGTCCTGTGGAGGTTCATTTAACCCTCAATCACTTTTGCATTTTAAGTCCTTGTTTTACTTGGTGTTTACTTAGACTTGTTTCTTTTTTTGGTGTGTGAGTGTGTGAAAGTGCTATTTATTGCCAGGGATGAAGGCTAAAACAAGAAGCAGTACACCCACAGAACAGATCAGATACACTGAAAAAAGAATTTTCCTACATACAACAGCTGACATCTACAGATCCAGGAGGTTAGTTTGGATTTTGCATTCTCAAATGGTTGATGGTTTGAACCCTGGACCTATTACGACAGCACAGATATCTGAATTTTCAGCAAAGTGGCATCCTTCAACTCTGGATGGAGAGAACTGACTCATCACTGAAAGGAGAGAAAGAAGAGACTTTTGATTCCTCAGCTTCACTTTTGATTGCACTTGATTATTGCTTACAGTTTCTGACATGGATCAAAATTCTTCTTAGCCTGTTCCAACCTTTTGACAGTAACAATATTAGCTAGCAATTCACTTTCAGTGTTCAAGTCCATTCCCAAAAATATTTTTAAGGGAAAAAAAATTTCTTTGCCAGTTTCAAGTGATTATTCACTGCCTTTTAGAAATTCTTCTAGTTTCTGAAACTTGTCACAAAACATTCTATTCTGTGTCTCTGCAGCACACATCTCTTAAGAATCCTGTGGGATTTAATATTCCCTTAGCAGATGTTGTTTTTAAGTTTATCTTCAATATTAAGAGTTGTTTAAGTGGGAATGCAAACTAGCCTATTGTCATTTGACAGTAATAGGTTTCTTAGGGAATTTATTAGAAAGTCAGGGAGCTTCCTGGTTTGGAATACAGAAAATATTATTATTTTGATAATATCCTTTTGTCATGCTTCAATGTCTCAGTAATTTAACCCAAATGTAAATGCAACCAACAAAAAGAACAAATGATCCAAGAATCTGAGTTCATTATGAAGCCAAACAAACCTATACAAAGCAAACATCTTTTCTAAGCATTTCCTATTAATGTTGCACCTGAAATTAAATACTCTAAATGTTTCCAAAGACATACATTGTTCCGGTGAGCACAGCCAGAACTACTCAGCATGGTAGTGTAAATCCAGGAAGTGGGCAAGCAATATACAGAAACCCAGATATCTATGGGTTTGAATGTATATAAAACTGCAAACAAAACAAAAAAATCCATTCAAATTAGTTATATCCCACCTAACTAGCCACAGGTTTGTACAGTAAGCTGTAAAGCTTGCTAATATTTGTGAACTAAGTCCCTGGGGCATAATTCTCAGCCAAGCTGTGGTTTCTGCATTTTTGCGCATAATTTTATATTGTGTGTCACTGATTACTTGCAAACACAGAATGTCCCATTTGGGGATCTGGCACTAGCATGCTGACACTGCAGAATTTAACAGCACAATTAGGGAAACACTGTAGTCACCAGCAGAACAGGTTCTTTGGACGAGCATATGACTGAAGTCTGACCCAGTTCACTTTTGAGAAGCACATCATGTTTTCCTCAGTCCTGTCCACCAAACAGTATAGCGTGCTTACACACTGAATTAATCTTTAAGCAGACACAGGATAATCCAGAAATAGATGAGGAGCGCAGCACATTCCAAATTTGCACATACACTTTCAAAGATGCTATTTTTGCAAGGTATACAGATGGAGGAAATATAACGTGTTCACTGCTGTCTCAGGGCCTGCATTCTTGCACTGTCCCTGACCTGATTCAGGCTCCCTTGGACTGCAGCCTGGGGCCCGTCTGACAGACATTCACCGGTTTTTAATTGGTTCTTTGCTGAGACCACCAAACCTATTTTGTCACGATGAGCCAGGAGTTTGTCCTGATGTTTTTAGCTACCTATTTTTGCTGATTTTCTCTATCACACTTGGGATATACCATCCCCTGTGCTCAAGCTGGAGCTGAAAACAGGTAGGTACGCTGACCTGTCAGTCAATCTTGTATCAAGCATTGTTTTTCTTTCCTGCCAAATCAATCAATAATTTCTTCAGATTCTTCAGCAGGGATGCTTCTATTGATGTAATGTTTTTGTTTGGTTTTTAATGAACTATGACTCTTCTGTCCTTTTGCCTACACGTACTGCTACTTCACTCTTAAAGGTTGCATTTAAAAGCTTACAAATCATAGTACCAAACTACCATGGCCAACAGTTACGCTCCAACAAGAGAAATGTAGCAAGTTAATTGTTCACAATTGCAAATTACAGCCAACAATCACTGACAACAACCACAAAACCAGAGACAGAGCCCTAGACTTTATTCTGTCTCCTTCCACTGCAGCTGGATTTGTATTTTGTACCTGCTTTTATGCAGCTCTCACTGTTCTGAGACACTTTACACACCAACAGGGTCAACTCCTTGGCAGATGTTCGAGGCTTTCTTCTCTCTGTTGTGGTGTGCATGTATTCAGACTTCCCTCGAGTCCCTGACAGTGCACATCACCTGTCTGGAGATGCACATCAGCTCTGTTTAGAGATGTGCTATTATTTATTGCCTGCATCAGGGACTTTCTGTGTAATGCACGAAAGCAGGGCAAGCTGGCTTATTACTTGATGCCTCAGAGTTCAAAGTTCAGATCCAGACCCAGACGTCCAACTTTTTAAATATTAAGGGCCATCTGGTTTTACTTTTAGTTAGGCTCATCAGGGAGAAAATCCCAGATCATGGTGTTTGGTGCTGGCTTTCTCATTTCTGTCCCTGAGTTGCTGAGTAATCCTTGGGAAGCAAAGAAAATCCCGAATCCTGTGCCTACCTACTGTATAAGACAGATATGTTACTAAAATGGTGTCCCCTCGCTTATTTTTAATCTAACTATATAAGACTGCAGTCAGTCGCAAGCACAGTGACTCAGCAAAGCCCCAAGCAAGGAAACTCCCTGCTGGGATTCCTGCAAACCAAAGGGAACGTGGCCAGGCACTGGGCCTTTCCTCACAGAACAACCTCACCTGCTTTGGGCACCTGCAGGACACTCAGCACACCCACAGCAAGGCTCCTGGAACCAGAATGCAAACTGCTTGTGAGGAATAAAATAAGGATCACAGCACTTCGCCTATGCAGCCTTCGGATTTCAGGGTTGTTTTATGAAAGCTTCATAGTCGTCAACTCAGCACCTTTACATGACTCCTATTAATTTACACTGAGGTTGAACAACATCCTTAATTTTGCATTAGAGAACCTGCCTGTCACCTCCCTGCCTGCACCTCTCACACTAATACCTGTCAGTCTAGAAGCATGGCCCACACTCCTAACAGGAAAGCTCAGGTGCTTGCTGAGGATATTTGGCTCCCAAATCCTTTTGGAACGTGGAGCACACATAACAGATTTTCAGAGACTATCTGTTAATTAGTATCCACAGAACTATCAAGGGCGTCTGTGATGTCGAACACAGTATCCTCTATTCAGTAAGCAGTTTATTTCAGGAGGTTGACTCATTTCCTTAAAGCTTTTTGAGCTATCTGTTGTGACTGAAAAAAAATTCAGAAAATTTAGATGTACTCAAGGAAATGAGCCAATACATCCTGGAAGAAATTCATCCAATATACACACACAATAAGATAAGTCAGTCCTAGATTTCTAAAGAAACGAGCAGGAAGGAGTTCTAAAAGAACCTGAAATATTTTCTGTGAAACACAACCTTTGTTTCCCATTGTCATAACTCTCCTTACACCCACTTTAAAAGCAACATACTATGGCTAATCAGGAAGTGGTTTTCCTAGGTTTGTTTTCTCCCTGCAAAGACAAAAAACCTTGCCTGAAACAGTTCAGTGGATCTGCCCCACACTTAAATTAAAAACACTGCTGCCTGTGCGCCTCATGAGAGCCTTTAGACCCTGGTGCTCACCCCTAGAGGCACAGAGTCCCTGGTCAAACCATATATCCAAGAGAACCTTTTCAGTGAGACAAATAACACCCCACTGAATTACCTCATCACAGACTCACTACCTTCAGGCCTTTCCAGCAATGTATCAATGTCTCAAGGCACTAGGAAATATTCTTGTCTATCAAATAAGCCACCTCAAAGTGACTGGTAGAGTTCCTGCTCTAGCTAAACAGAACACAGTTTTCCTTTAAAATCTGAATGGAATTTTATGACAAAGTCTTGATTTACCACGTTTAACTGCAGAAAAGTCCTAAGCAAAAGGACATGATCTAAAAAGTAGCATCTTATAACCTATTCTTCATCACATGACATGCAGTACATAGATGGAGAAGAGGAGGGAAAGGAGGTTGGATGATCACCCACAAATTTGCAATCTACTTCAGCTGAATACAATTTCCAAGATAAATTAACTTCTGAGTAATGCACTGGTGGTATAAACAGAGTTTTCAAATAATAACCAGAAAAACTGCTAACTTGTCTTAAGCACTATCCTGTCACATTAGTGATAGGAATGATTTTTTTTCCCCCTGTACATTGCCAGATCATTTTTCTCACATTTCGGCTTTAGTAGTTTTGTAATTAGATGGATGACTACTTCACAGTTAAGATTTACCTCTTCAACAAAAAGGATGCCAATATAGTTATTTCTCATCTCAAATATTTAAGCTGATGTCATGAAGATGAGAGAAATGAAGCCAAACACTGCTTATGGTAAGTACTAAACAGCTCTGCAGATTAAAGTGGATGAGACCAAAAACAGAAGAAACACAAAGGTCATTTGCAGTTCTTTAGATGCAGTATCATTTTAACCAGTGCCAAAAAGCATCATCAGAAGTCAAGAAAGGAGATAACAATTTTGCTTATTTAACTTTTTAGCATAAAATCTCTGAAATAAAAAAGCACTCTCTCGCATGGTGTTAACATGCAATAGCAAAGAAGAACACAAAACTGTAGACCAAGGAAGGCAAGGAAGTTTTATTAACTTGAGTAATTACCTTGAAAGCACCTACGCATGATATTTCCATTATTTCTTCTCCATTTCCAGGAGAGTGTTTTTAAAAAGCATTGATTCCCTGGGACTCTTCAGGCAACAAAGAGAACCTAGAATTGAATGCAACTAAAACAAAGGCTCACCAACTCAGCTACTCCCAGCAAATACAAGTAAACCCAGACACAAACAAGTAATTGCAAACAGTGCAATCAGACTCACACTCCTTTCACAGCAGCCTACAAATCACATCCCATGACATCCTCTCTGCTGGGGTCACTGCTGCACGTTGCAGCTGAGCAGGTCTAGTGGCCAACTACTGCCTGGAGTGTCCCTCCTCCTCCTGGTTCCACACTCCTGCAGGTAAACCCTGCTGTGTCCCTCAGCCCCTCCGAGATGCTACACTGGCCCAGAGCTGTTGGTAATCTTGGGAGAGCAAATCCTCTGCCAGCTTAGCGCTGCTCAGCCAGCACAGAGCACAGTCATCTACTGTTCTTTCATGAATCTGAAACACAGAGATTTGTATTTAACTGCTTGAGCGGCTCAGTTCAACATGCTGTAATGAGGACTGCTTTCCAAACCCCAAACCATTCCTAATCAACTCAGATTAACGAATGCACTACAAAAGCCACAGCTCCTCTCATCCCACTGATGTCAGGTGGGATGGCTGGGATTTCACTTCTGAACACACAGCAGGGGTATGTTTGGTTTGGGGTTTTCGAAGGGAATTGGACTTTCCACCCTATTGCTCAAATTGCTCAAAAGTGTTGTTGCCTGCACATTAAGTACCACCTCATTAATCACTCCTAAAAATCTTATTCATTGTTGACTTTAGTAGATTGCTGCATCCTTATTCAGTATCTGGGAAGCAACTGCCTGTCTGGAAGCCTACTAAATTTGAGAGATGCATCTATGTTGAAAATTTTGTGAAACTGAATTTCCCCCCAGCCTGCAGGCTACCATCTGCTGAACTATGTCATGCATGAAACTCTAGACACAAATTAAAATACAGTGAACATAGAATTTTTTTTTCTTTTTTTAATGAGGTCATTACTGGATATTTATCTTGGTGACAACTAAAAGTGCCTACTACTGCACTATAATGTTTTTCTACACATATTTCATTTTATAAAGTCAAATCCATTAAGGCTTAACTAGCTCCATATACAAGAAAATGCTTCCACATTTTATGGCAAAGATAAAACATTGATTAAGGTCCTGATTTTGCAAGGCATGGAATGCATTCAGTTCTTAGTCCTCTTCACAGATGACACCTATTAGGTCCAAGCTTTCAGTTTTCACCTCTTGAAAATTATCCTCAAGTGTGACTTAAGTCAGTCGTATGAAGTACAATTTTGACCATCAGACAAAGTTTAAATTCTCAAGGAAGGATGTATTTAGTAGAGCTTGAGAGTTCACACCATATCTGAATAGATACGTGTTTTGTTCCTCTTTGCCTTACTGCAGTACATGCAGAATGACTACCTTACCTTTATGGAAACTGTAGGTTCATTTTTTCCCTTACCACACATTGGGAGATAAGGAATTAATTTATTCCCAAAGTTAGGGCAGGAATGACAAGGGCAATGAAGCTACTAATTTTTATGAACTTCCAAGGACTCCTGACACATTAGTGATCAGTGACTTGAAACACGACGGAAGACTAAACAGTTTGATATTAACTCTGAATGACTGCTGCACAAAGGAGGCAGATCTCATGAAGAGAGTGTGAGCAGACCTGGAAACAAAGCTCAGAAGGAGAGGATTTGCTTGCCTGAAAACTGGCTGCCCATTACAGTGAGTGTGATGGAGCCGTGGCTGCTGCTGGGCATGGCGACAGGAAACACTGCCAGCGCAGCCGTGCCCAGGTTCTGCTGTGCCCGCAGGGTGAGCGCCAGCCAAGCGCAGTCAGTGTCACTGCACAGCTCGAGCGTCTTCACCCCAAACCACAGCCCCCCTCATGCCAAAATGGCAAATCCTACAAGGGCTGCGGTACTACTCTGGCCCGGCTGAAAATTCTTCTGTACCGGAGAAGTTTCAGATCCGGCCATTCTCTGGGTCTATTCTGTCCTTCAAAACAGCATCATTTGTAAGATAAATCTTGATGAGATCTGCTAGGAAAGAAGGCCTATCAAAATCAGTATTGGCACCTTCATTAACCTCCTCCAGCTATAATTTAAGAACCTATGTATCCAATATCAGAATATATTAAAAGCTTATATTAAACATATCCTCCCATAAAGTGTTAGCTTCAGAGTCCTAATATGTTTGTGTCTCATCTTTTCATGTGCCACTGGCTTTACCCACAACAGTCACATCTTTAACATATCCTATTTAACACGGATTAAAACACTTTGCATTAATTCAGACTCTTAGAGAAATTGATAAATCCATGCAGATGCAGGAGCTAGGAACTTCATTAAAAACGTACAGGAGGAATTCTAACACTATGCACACAAAGCAAAACTAATCCATAATCTATTTCTCACATGAAAAAAAATCAGTAGAAGAATTTATGCAATTCCCTTTTCAATCCAATTATCACCGAATTGGAATAACTGTTTTTCCAAATTACTTTGAAAATACTGTATGGTACGTTGATTTCATGACAGAAAACAGCACTGGAAATGTCTTTAAAAAAATTTAAAACCAACCTCCTTCAAACAAATTATAATACAAGCTGACACAAGGCAGTTTTATGGTAAAAGGGAATATTACAAATCCAGAGGTCTACGTTGTTTTTCATTATCCAGTGTTTGTATTTGCCATCTTCCCATCTGCTAGAACAGTCACTTCAAAAAGGCAGGGTGGTGCAAACACCACTTTCTATCCAAAGGATTATAAATGTTGTCACGCCAAAACCTCTTGCAGTGGAAAGATACTGACAACACAGCTGAAAATGTCCTCCCTGCAGCTACATTTGTCTGGCTTTCAGGTCAGGGCTATCTCAAAAACTGGAAAAACCACAATTAAATGTAAAGTTTGGATATTCTGGCAAGACTTTTTCTGTCACAGCTTGATTTTGTATATAATCTTATGAGATCCTGGATTTTGGAGGTTTTAGCAGGGAATTAATTATTTTCTTCTTAAAACAAATAAAATATATCTATTTTAATGTAACAAATATTTTTCAGGCGTCTGCTGCATGCCATGAAAAATACATAGAGAAAACACTTTCTATCTACATCTTCTAATTTTTTGCAGTAAAAAAATGGTATTATGCTGTCCATACACTGATTTTTTAACAAAGTTCACCAGCTCACAACTGAAGAGGAGAAAGTACCAAATTCCATGGTGAAAAAGGAGCTTTGTATGTGGGTCAGGACCTAGGAAGAACTGAAAGACTAAAACTGGAATGCAGTACCTGGAGGGAAGGCTTCTGAAGACCCTTGGTTTATTATACTTTTTTTTTTTTTTTTTAAAAACACTGAAGCATATTTTAGGATACAGTTGTTATATTTGACTGCCTCCCCTTTTCATTATCCCACTCAAGAGGTGGCATTTCCCTAAATATCATTCAGTCACCAGCAAATGAAATGTTCAAGGCAGCTTTTTCCACCCACTATGGAGGATGACAAACAGCACAAAGCCAGGGTCCTGGAAGTCAAAGCCAGAGACTCTCATGGAGCCAACTGGGGAAAGACTCTTCCACACAGAAACTCAAGCCTGTGGTTTGCAGACCTTCACAGCAGCCAGAATGAGGAGTAACCACAAATTAATAGTTTTATGCCTAGCAACTAGTCAACAGACATGAACAGTACTGCTCATGTTTTAAAGTACAGAAAAGGAAAGAACAGAACAGGATGGGGAAAAAAATCAAGTGAATAATCAGAATTTTCTGGAAGATAATGAAGATACTACTTCGTATGTTTTCTATAATGCAAACCAAATAAATCTTCTAGAAATAAAGTATTTTAACATTTTATAATCTCTTTGTCTAATGTGAGCCTCTATTTTAAGTGTACTAAGAGCAGTTTATGCCAAAGCTTTTTTCTTTTTAATCCTGTCTGACCTGAAAAGGAGAAACTCCAAACTCCATTACCCTAGGAAGCTTAGTATAAACCCAGAGCCTATTTAAATTGCCCTATATAACTTCACATGGGGGGGGAACAGGGTGAGGGGGAGTTTGTTTCTTTTTAGTTTTCTTTGGTTTTATAATGCTATTTTGGATCCTTGATGTAGGTAAAACAAAAAGCCAAGCAGCCTCTGCAAAGCAGCTAATGGAAACAAATACAGTGACCTTTGATAGCCAGCATTTCAAATGTGCTAAGGATCTCTAGAATGAGGGCATGCATCTCATAAATGGGACTCTGTAAATTAGGACAAAAATAGGCCAACCTGGGCAATTTGGCCATGGGAGATAATCTATTTTAACCAGAAATAGGGTTTGCTTCTCTCTGCTGACTTTTTATTCCTTATTTTGTACTTCCTGTTTTCTTTTAACGTGAGTCTTCATGACAACCCATAACATTTATCAAGATGCAACTTCCCTCAGCATTCCATGAGCAGAGTCCACCTGCTCATCTTCATGAGCAGCTCTCACCTTCCAAGGAAGTCCTGGAAGCCTGTTGCTATAATAACACAGTAGCAAGAAAACGGGGATCTCATAGTTCCTTCAGACTGAATATCCATTTATCTTCTTTGATTCTAAATGGGGCCAATATTTGGCTCAGCTTTACTCACTACAGGATTCCAGAGCTTGACCACTCTTGCTATAGCAAGATGCAGATTCCTCATATATAGAGGAAATATAAAACAATCTCCAACATATTAAATATTGCTTGTAACAACAATAATTTTTGAAACAGGCATACACAAAGCAAAAGCTGGGTTGCTACTGAACAAGAAAATCTTATGGGTCTAAGAGGATGTCTGTTAAATTCTGCAGTCTTCTACAACTTCAAAACAAGGTGGTTTTCAGTCTAAATCCAAATTAAAAATCAAGAATTTTTGAGAAGAGGATTTCTTCCTTCCTTCTCCTTAGGACAGAAAGACTGGAAATTTACCTGTACTTCTCAAAGTAAGCACAGGCCCAGTATCTCTACTAAAAAGCCCCCTCTTCAGATTTTATCATGCCTTGTCACTCTCAAGTGACGATCGTCATTACCAGTCCTGCAGAAAAAACGACAAGTCCATTCTAGGCAGAGCTTAAAGCTGAATCCAAACTGATAAACCTGCACTTGAGATTTGACAATTTCACATTTCACGCCACACTGCCCGATTCACCCCGAGAGAGCCAACAGCATTTGTGCCTCGCACGCGGCCTCAGTGGGACACCCCTCTGCGCTTCCACAGCTGTGTGATCTGCACTCCCGCACCTCTCTCACACAAAGCTGCTGCAACAAAACTTGATGGACAACACTGTTCCAGAAGTGCTGTCCAGAAGACACTTTTAAAAGTTCAGCCAGTACCAATCCAGAAATAGCTAGGGAAAAGGATGTTTGCCTTCACAGAATACATCGTGTCCCTCACATACACTTTTCTGCTGGTAATCCTTAGGAAAACACGAGGAAAGAAAAAGAACATGCACACAAAGCAGTCCCTCAGCAAGAACACAGACCACGTTTCAACATGCAAATTAACGAAACTGAGGAAGATACAAGTATGGTACAAGCGAGCAAACTCACATGTATATCTAAAAACATTCTTTAAAATACAAAATTTTAGAAAAATTGAGCATGAATTTAGCTATGTAGAATTTTTCAGTTCGGTTCGATTCCTTGCATTTAAAAATGAAAGACTGAAAGTTTCTCTACAGGAGTATCCTGTGAATTAATGTCTCATAAAATACAGTATTTTCTACAAAGTATTTGTTTATTTATTGCTTCTTTTTTTAAATAAAATAACCAGAAGTCCCCAAAAATATTCACACGCACTTTAAAAACAATTAAAAATCAATGCTTCAGAATAAGATGGTTCTGTGTTTCTCCCCTTGAGCTTTTCTCATTTTACAAAAGGTAACATTTATTCTCATAACCATTTAGCAGGCCAAACACTCCACTGAAGTTGTACTGTACTAGGAAAAGTTCCACCTACTATTCCCTAGTGCAAGCCAATCAGTCACCTGCAAAGCACTAACAGGAGAGGCAGTGACTGATTACTGACAGTCCTGTGACCAACTGCACCAGTCCACGACTGGGTGAATGTGTGCAGTTCATTCTGGCCAGCCTCTCATAAAGAAACTTCTGTTAAGAACTTTCGTGGGATTCTTCATGAGCCACTGCAGTTCTAACTAAGCAATAAAACCACGTTCAGAAGCACAGAACTGCCTTCTCTTTACAGAAAACTAATGAGAACATGCTCATTGAGTAAATTAATGAATGAAGAGGCAAAACAGCTTCCAGTGTTCCATTTTCAATTCCTTTTATAATGGCTGTAACTCTACAAAATTGGCTGAAAATATACCTGGATTGCTTCAGACCTTTGCCAAACCTCTCTGTACAAATGCCTGAGCTCAGAATGTTGCTCGTTTTACAATATTCACCTTCTCTTCACAGAATCAACAACCTCTTTTTCCCCTCAAAACAATGATCCAGACTGCATGACAGATAACTGTACAAGCAACATTTTAAAAAAGTGTCACAGGACTGTACTTTTGAGTTTTAAAACAGGAGCACAATATTTGCCGCCTTCTGCTCCTAGCTCCTCAAAAAATGGTGCCTTACTAGAAGACCTGGGGGAATACTGGAGGTACAGCAGCAAGCTGGCAGAGCCCCAGTGTTGCCTTGTGTTAGTGACCACACAAAATTCCCAGAGCCTGTGCCCAAGGGGAGACTTAAATGAAATAATTTTCCTTTTAAACAAAGACCAGCATGGAAAACCTCAAGCAACTACATTAAATTTTAATAACATGTTTGAGAATGGAGCTTTTATTCTTAAAAATATTCACCAGCTAGCAAGCCTCTCCTGAGAAAATAAGAAGTGTCCTCAACTTCTAAAGGAA
This sequence comes from Sylvia atricapilla, assembly GCF_009819655.1. Lineage (NCBI taxonomy): Eukaryota > Metazoa > Chordata > Aves > Passeriformes > Sylviidae > Sylvia > Sylvia atricapilla. The sequence continues at coordinate 10,016,426 of NC_089146.1, forward strand.
ACTGGAAACTAGAGGTAATTCACAACTATTAAAAAGGACTGAAAATGCTGGATTATACCTGTAGAATTTAACTTACCTTAACCATTAAAGGTATGCAAATTAAAAGGGTTTTTTAGCACTTTGAAAGAGTTGATAAAAAAAAACATAAACTTTGAAAGAGTTGATCAAAACACTTACATCAAAGACAGACAGGCGTGCTATCAGACTTGTCTGTAGTGTCCTTACATCTGTTGTTAAAAAATGTGCAATTTCATCACTCAGAATGATGAAACCACAAGACTTAAAGGAAAGACTGCTCAGATCTATTTTAAAGCAGTAACAAAACTCACCACCATTCACAGATTCCAAGTGGCAATGGAGACAAAAGCTTCTGGACCTTCCACCATTTAATAAGAAAGCATTCACATACTCTAGTATTACATGGTAGTATAATGGGGTTTTAGGGCCAAGAAGGCATAAATTTGGGTGTTCCTTATAGGATTCTTACCCTGTGTTAACTTAGTATTGTTTTGTACTTTAGAGACTCAAGAGACCGAATGTAGAAATGTTTTTAATTATGAAAACAAGATAAAAATCACTTTCAGCCTAGAGTAAGAACCAATAAGAATTTTACAGGGTTACTGCCTTTTAGCTTATTGAATATCAATCCTGAAGTGCTGTGAACCTTAAAAAAACAACAGGAATGATTGTTATACCTTTATGCAGATGAAGCTCTCGATGTATTTAAATTAGAATGTTTCAGCTCATTTAGCAGTCTGTGCATTTTACAGCACAGATCACACTTCAGCTGCTAATGCTGTTGGGAAGATCCATTCCTCTTTATTATGGAGACACTTCATTTAGGTGGCTTAAAGGTTAGTGCAGTTTGTTCCAGGAGAGACTGCAGCTTACGCAGCAACTCCAATAGAGCTTTAATAGCCAGGTATGCACTGGAACTGCACAAGTTAATAATGTCCACTTTGTGGAACTACAGTAATGTTGGAAAAAACTATCAGACCGAAAAAAAAGAGAACTAGAAACAGCATCTACACAGAACGTAACATTAAGTGATGCAGAGATGGAACCTCTTGGGAAAAGAGGCACAGCAAGTGCCCCTCAAAAATCCTGCTGAGACCAGTTTCATTGCACTACACTTAGTCCCAGCACAGATATAACTTTAGTGGTCAGAACTATCTCCATCAGTTTCTGCTATAGCTGCTTCTGGCAGTTGGAATTGACCATTCTCTCTACCTGAATAATTAGGCCCAGAGAAGCAGCGGAGTTTTGGAACAAATGAACCCATCAGCCCCATTTCATGAGCACTGGTTAAATTCAGTGCACTGCTTAAATTTAGTGCATGCGAAGTGATTCCTGAGAAGGTGACCCCATGTGCTGCTCCAGGTACCAGCTGTGCTCCCTTCCTAGCAGGGAGCACAGAGGCTGTTCTTTGGACAGTTCCAAAGCACACATGCAGCAGGGAGAGACATTTGCATCCTTGATTAAACACAACACAGAGGAAAAAATCACAACCCAGATAGGTTACTGACGTTCTCAGCACCAACTGACCTACTGATCCACCCCTCTGGAGTCACATTATTTGCTAATCCACACACAACCCACAGGCCCTTGCATGCTCCTTCCAGCTCCTCTTATCAAACAGCCTGAACAGCACAAAGAAACCTCACAGAAGAATCTCGGGAGAGGATTTCCTTCTACAAGAATTCCTCATGAACAGAAATTTTTGCTCCTTCAGAACTGATGCTACTTCAGTTCTACAGGATCAAAGACTTATACAAATGATAATGTTGCTTATCAAAAATGATAAGAGGTTACTTGTCCAAGATAATGTATAAGCATTGGACTGTAAGCACATCAAGTTACACAATGAGTATGGTACTTCAAATTTTCCAGTCTGTAAGCCAGCCACCAGCACAGGTAGAAACAGGAAACTGTACGCATATTAATTGTTCAGGAATAATGCATTTCATCTTCTAGCAGGTCAGATCTAGCAGATCTACATTAATTAGAATCATGTATTACATAGCTCACTTCATGGAGAAAAGCTAAGAGGAATCCAAGGCAATGCTCTGCAGTCATAACTCAGCTTTATCTGTAGATTAATTCTGTAGTATGCCAGAACACATACCAGAAAAGAAAATATGAAGTGGCAAAATAGCAAGAAACACACAGAAATATCACAGCACAATTCTGACTTACCTATGTGATAAAGTCCTATCCAGTCAGTTGGATCTACTTCTTCCTTAATATCCCAGAAAATGATGAGGTTCTGAGACTGTCCCAAGGTGTATTCATACATGCTGGCTGTCAAACTAGACCTGCTATCCGAAGTCACTAAATCAGTGTCACTGTTGGCACGCTGCAAGTTCATGTTCTCAGGCACGGTGCCCTGAGAGGCCAGGCTCTGCAGGTTCTCGGGGCTCAGCGTGTACCGCAGCTGTGGGTTGCGACGGCGCACGAAGAGCAGGTGCTCTCGGGCTGAGCTGGCCATCTCTCCTCCACTTCTGGCAATTCACGTAAAAAAGTTGTTGTTCAGAGATCTATTACAAAGAAGGAAGAAAGAAAGTTTTAAGTGAGACAGGAGGTGAGTCAAGTTATTAAATGGAGAAGAGTTAGTGCAAAAATGTTCCCACAGAAGCCTGAAACCGACCAAGTACAATCTTTTTATTCATTGTTCTACCACTGCTAAGAACTGTGTGTGTACATTTAAAAAACCCCATGATTCATTTACAACAAAATTCAGAGTTAGCCTTAACCACAAAATAACTTAAGCCAGAAAACAGCAGAAAGCAAATCATCCAAGACAATCTATGAAGCAAGAACAGCCACAGTAACAAAGCTAATGTAAGTCCGGCCTTAAGAGCAAAGATATCATGAACTCGTCTTCTGCCATAAAAATCATGGCAGTCCATGCTGTTTATGGCAATTTCAACAATACTCTCTATGTACTGTTTGATCAGCATGAGTTAAGTGTTGAAGATAATAGTAAGGTTGGACATATTTGAGTAGAAACCCAGATTTATGCTACTATAAAATCTCCTTATAAGGATTTTGTCTTATCAAGTACAAAGCATCGCTTCTGAGGTTCTCTACAGAAACATGTAAAACCATTGACTGAGATACTTTGGACTGCAGATATATATCCAGTTAGTCCTTTCATCTGTGCAGTCAAATTTTTTGTTTTTGTTTTTGTTTCCATCCACTAGAAAACAGAGGCCCTAGAAATTCAAGGCAATTTCTCTAGCAAAAGTTGTCATTTTCCTCCAGCCCTGAGCAGACACTTCCCTCAAGTGTCTTCCCTGAAAGGGCCATGCCAATATCATCACATCATACATTCACTATCACAACTTGCATTTCATTATCCATAGCTTCTAAATTACTGTCATTTGAAAATAAGCACTCACACTACTCACAACCATAATTCATTTTCAATTTTCTTTTCAATATTTCCGTGTATGGACTCTTCAGGTATACCAAAACATTTTCTGGTGCTTTTCGGCTTCTCTTAAATGGGAGATGTTTTGAAACACGAAGAACTAACAAAGGGGGGAAATCAGGTTCAACTTATCCAGTTGTGTGCAGTGTGTCACACACTGTAAGTGATTCAGCATCAAATAATGCAGAAAAGGAAGGAAACAAAAATTCAGTCCAATAATTCTACATATAGAGAAGTGACATAGACACAACCACGTTTACTTCACAAAGTACATGACACAGTCTTTCCTGACATGAGGAATATTTTGGCTGCATACATATTTTATTTCTGGCCCTGGACGTCAGCAGGATTCACTACCTCCTCTGTGCCATGCTCCGCCTCTGACATCAGGGTCAGTGAGCAAAGGGAAACTGGTGAAAAGGGACTTTTTAAATGAGACAAGGGATAGTTAGTATCTTGTTTCTCTATGCAAAGTTTTATTCCCTAGTTCTGAAAATCCCAGAGTGCTTTGAGACAAGCAAAGCACTGTCAGAAACAGCTACCACCTTCCCTACAAGCCAGTGAAACACAGGGATCACCCTCTGATGTGAGTGAGAGCCCACATTACATTTAACTGTTAAATGTCACACTGACAGAGTTCTACCCCTGAGTCAGGAAGTCTTGATTTGCTCCTGAGGCTGCCCACCACAGCAAGCAGCTCATGCTCCTGCCTGGGGACCACAGCCCTCAGTGCCAGGAGATCAGGCAGTATTAATTAACAGACTGGCACCTATTAAGTTTATTTTATTCCATCCCACAGCCACAGGTTTATGTATTTTTCAACTACTGCATGCAGTGGTTTTATGGCAGTAAAATCACCACAAAATAATAGTCATGCAGACAGACTACAGGTTAGAGACCAAGTTTTAATAGGAGGCATGAAGAAGTTTCCTTCCGATGCAGAGACTTACACTGTACCCAGGGCAACACTGGCATTTGTTGGAACATATTGAAAATTTATATGTAGCAGATGGACAGACTCATCTATGGTTAAGGACACATGAGAATTAACTTGTACTAGCCAGGACTATACCACAGTTTGAGAGATTAAAATAGCCTGAGAAAAACATTTACTCCTTTGCAACAGTCTGTTTTCTTAAGTCCTAATGTCTATTATTTTGCTGAAACACTTTAGTTTCTGAAAGTAAACTACAAATCTAAACACTGGGTAACTTGTTGGATCCTATTCATAATTCCAAGTGTGATCCAAACGAACCGCATAAAGCAACTGAAATCAATTTGCAACCAACAAGTTAAACTCACATGTAGATGAGCTCCTACTGCAGGTAAAAAAAAAAAAACTTCAAAAATTCAGGACTCATAAGCTTTTACAGCTTCTAAATCATAAAATGAGGTTGTAAAGGGGCCCTCATGTCAGATAGTACTCTGCTATGTAGTATCTCACAGTGAGATTAATTAAGTATATTTGTAAAGAGAGAAATACAACAGTCATATTGTAAAATGGGGAAAATATGATTGCCATAAAACCCAAGCCATAAGAAGTGACAGAAGGGCAAAAAGAGCCACTACTTCAGTTATTTGCAACCCAGAAAAGAGATGAAAACCTTACACAGTGCCTTCCTGCCTACAAGAGCAATTAGTTCATTGGGTTAACAATTCCTGATGTCTGTCACTAATAACATAACTAACAGAACATTAACACATACATCCTACCATAGACTGAAAATAAGAATTATCCTCCCACCTTCAGTTCCTGCTAAGCACCACTGAAACAGCATTTGCACCCAGACTATGCTGTAAAGACAATGCCCAGGATTAGCTGTGTGCACCTGTTCTGCCTTGAAGGTTCAGCTCAGGCTGAACGTGATCAGATCAGTGATATCAGTGAGTATCACACAAAGCTGGCCAGGCTTTCATGAAGGCAAACTGAAATGTTCATCCTGAATTAAAAGCACAGGAAAATACAGGCATTCAGGAAATCAGCAGATACTTAACTTTAGCAACCTATTTCAGTTGAAAAGTGAAACCTGTATCAAAGCTGCTTATCCGTATCACAGCATTTTCTTCAGTACTGGACAAGAAGCTTAGACAGAGCTAGAACTGATTTCCTCTTAATCTCTAAGTGGCCCAAACTCAGGATTATTTCTATCTAAATATACTCTCCAATTACTAATAACAGAGGGACTAGAACTGGGAAATAGTTCCACTTAATATACAAAATACAGATAGGAAAAATCCTCTTGCCCACCCTTCATCACTAAAGGAGATTGAAAAGGAACGTCAGGCCATTTCACATAGTCAAACATCTAACAGTTTAAAAAATACATGAATGGAAGTCCAAGAGTTCCAGCACAAGAATCACCAAAAAAAGCCTACCCCACCATGCAAAACAAACCAGAGTTCACATGCTGCCCTGTTTATCTTACTGCTACCAGTGATTCATTTCTTGTTTATGTAGCGCTCTTTGATGTGGCTGCCGGGTGCTGCTCGCTGCATCTTCCCACAGCACTTGGAGTAAAGCAGCTCCGCGGGGCTGACCCCGGGCAGGGCTGGCCCCGGGCAGGGGCTGATCCCGGGCAGGGCTGATCCTGGGCAAGGCTGGCCCCGGGCAGACCCCCGGGCAGGGCCGACCCCGGGCAGGGCTGGGCCCGGGCAGGGGCTGACCCCGGGCAGGGCTGGCCCCCGGGCAGGGGCTGACCCCCGGCAGGGCTGACCCCGGGCAGGGCTGATCCCGGGCAGGGCTGACCCCCGGGCAGGGGCTGGCCCCCGGGCAGGGCAGACCCCGGGCAGGGCAGACCCCGGGCAGGGCTGGCCCCCGGGCAGGGGCTGACCCCGGGCAGGGGCTGATCCCGGGCAGGGCTGACCCCCGGGCAGGGGCTGACCCCGGGCAGGGCTGACCCCGGGCAGGGCTGGCCCCCGGGCAGGGCTGACCCCGGGCAGGGCTGATCCCGGGCAGGGCTGACCCCGGGCAGGGGCTGACCCCGGGCAGGGCTGGCCCGGCACCCGCAGGACACGGGCTGTGCTCCGAGCGGGCGCTCAGGGGGCTGCTGGGGAAGTGTTCATTAACCCATCGCACGGGGCACTGCCTTCGGTCCCCCCGCTGCAGCCTCGCGGAGGAGCGAGGGCACTGCAGGGCGAGGCTCCCTGCCCTCGGGAGTGCTCCGCACACGGCCGGCCCTGCTCTGTGACAGATGGGCAGGACAAAGTGTCCTGTCCAATTGACACCCAACGGCCCCCATTCACGGGATCACGCAATCGTTTAGGTTTAAAAGACCTCTACCAACATCCAGCCCAACCATTAACCTGACACAGGTCACCACTGTCAACGTCTGACAACTCCTCTGCTGAAGAAATTTTCCCTAATATTCAATGTAAACCTCCCCGGGGACACCTTGAGGCTGTTTCCTCTGATCCTTTATTCTCCCAGGTAACAGGCAAGACCGACACCCATCTACTTTTGGAAATTGTTGAGAGCCACAAAGTTCCCCCTGAACCTCTTTTCCTCCAGGCTAAACACCCCCAGCTCCCTCAGCCGCTCCTCACAGGACCTTCACCGCCTCCCTTGCTCTCCTCTGGGCACATCCAGATCATGCTTGGTGCATCTCTCAAATGCCTCTCCCATGCTGAGATAAGCAATCCCCACAATTATACAGGCAGAAGAACACATTAAGAATACGAAGAACAGAAAACATGCTGGTTTTCCAATTACACGCTGTGTGACACTGCTTTGTTCAGTACAAAGATTTATAAATGCTATAATGTAAGGTTCAAACTGACCATCTGTCTGAGCTCTAAGTGGCTGAGAAAATGCTTCTTGAATAAATTTAGAATTTGGAGATCCTTCTCTGCACAGAACCCAAAAATAGCATATTTTCTGGGACAAGGTAGGACTCTCCAGTCCCTGTACTCTCTTCAAACCTGCTAGAAACTCTGGCAAAAGCAGAATAGTCAGAATTCACTGCCTGTGCAGCTGGGTGATGGTTAACCATGGTTCACTCATATACTTCACCACTGTGCACTTACCCTGCTCCAGCACTAAAGAGCTTTTCTCTCCTCTAGACCTGCTGTGCACCTCTGCCAGCAGGACAGACAGGCTCCTCCCAGTAAAACTCATCAGCTACTTACTCAGCATCATCCTCAGGAGCTGATTTAGCCTGAGACAAAGGGATTAACTGGACAGCTCTAACTCAACAGCTTCCTTTCAGGCCTGTATTCTACTGTTTCAGATAGCAGATTCGGTCTATGGAAAATTAGACTAGACTAGACTAGACTAGATCACTCACAACAAAATAATAAAATCAGATAAAGCTGGCATGAGGCATCCTTTCCTCTGCAGTCAAAATTGAAAGGAAAAACTACATCCTTCTGCCCAGATGTCTTTTTCTTGTTTGTCCTGCTGGAATATTTCCATTAATTTCTACTCATCAAGTTTTCTGCAATTCACATAATGGAATTTATCTCAGAAGGTATTTCATTGATTAGTAGGATTTTTTTCCATTAGCTAACATTCTGTCAGATCCAAGTTAAGCTAACACATTTGGATGCTTCCCATTCAATCACCAAGATAAAGATGAATATAAAAGCTGTCACAGTATTCAAGAGCCAAGAAAAACAGAGATCCCAAAGAACTGAGTTTTCTCCACTGATTAACAATGAGAGCATAATAAAGCCTTTTCACTTACATGACCATGACTATATCCTAAGTCTTTAGGATGATTTAGTTCATTAACTAATAAACTTGCATCTTGTAGTTGAAAATTTAATTTTATTCCAGTAGACCGTGAAATTCAATATTTCAGAAATATAACTACCATCATATTACATAACTGCACAGTTCTGAGCATCAACAGCAGGCAGAAAGTGATGAGATCCTTCAGCTAAAATATAGTCCTAACTGTTCAACATTGCTACCTAGAATGCCTGAGTGCTCAGTAAGTCTGCATGTTTGAAATAATTATTTATGCAGGTAGATGATACAAATGAGTCCAGGGATGGCTATCTTGGAGGCAAAAAGCGACTGTTCTAAACCTAGAGAGTTTGTGATCTGATGAAAATGAAAAGAGAGATGTCAGAAACAGGAAAAATCAAATCATTACACTTCAGACACTATTTTTCTTTTTAATTACAAGGCTACTCAGGATATATCAGAAAGAATAAAAGGGAAAGAAGAAGTTTTGGGGTTTTTTCACCCCAGTTGTTCTATTTTACACATTTGAGAGTAAATTTGTATTCACTGTTTTTCCCTCAACACCCAGTTCTGGATATTACTTTTATTTGGGGAGCTCTTGAAAGATATTAAAAAATTATTGGAAACTACCATCATGGCTGACACAGGACTTAAATACAGCTGGAAGACTTAAATGTTCTTTAGTATCTCTCTTTTTAAATGGAATAAAACTAAAAGTTGCTTTAATTTAGCTTTAATTTAATTGGATAGTAACAGTCTTGAAATATAAATTGTTCTTTCCAGAAGCACAGAGACAAGTTAAATTCAGAAAATCTTTTTTTTTTTTTTTGCTGATCTGCTTACTTCAACAAAGTCCCCCAGACTTTCCTAACAGGACAATTACTGGATATTCTCAGAAGTGGCAGAGCCTGAAGCAATGATGATGAAACAACTTAATAAATATCCCAGGTTTCAGAAACAAACCTATACATGCACAATCTTTTAAACAGATTTCCTTTTTAATCAAGAAAATTGCCAAGAAGGTCAACTTAAGGATCTTGAAAGACATGGCACTTTGTCGATCTTCTCCCAGGAGAGATGTTTTGACTTTTTCATTCAAGGTATCCCCACAGGAGTGCCAGACTAAATGACGGCCGGACGCTGTGCTGGCTGTGCCAGGTTGCTGGCCTCCTTGGGGGAAGAGGCAGAGGTCTTCCAAAAATTAATTCAGAGGACCAAAACCACTCTCTCTCTTGATCTGTTGAAGAAGCTGCAGTTACTCAAGACTGAGCAAAAGAGGACAGAATTTTGTTGGAATGTCCTTTTGCCTCGTTGCCCTGCTCTGAGCCACACAGGGAGTAAACTGCACTGAGAAAACTCCGCTTCAGTCTGCTAACTCATCCTCTGAACTCACTGCTGGGAAATCACAACTAGCAGCTCCTGGAAACTGGACTCAGATGTTTTAAGGTAAAGCTAAAAATTACTGCACTGTAATTTGACAAGGATGTTGCTGTTCAGGAGAGGGAGGAAAAAAGGAAAGAACGTGCGCATGCATCTCCAGTCTGCTTTGGACTCAAACCTGGTGACTCAGCTCAGATGTTAAACATCAGCTCAGATTACAAAACCACTATATAATTTAGACTGGCTGAAAATCTACCCTAAGGGAAAAAAAATATATAGTTCAGCATAACATATACTTTAAGAAAACAGTCCATTCATTATTTGGCCAGAGAATGGCTCAGTTATTTCAGAGTGTAAGAGAATACCTATTTTCAATAGATTTTCGTACAGTTCATTTGTAAAGTGAGTCCTATACACTTTTGTATCTACCTGGAAACAAATGTCACTCTTATATGACCTTAGCTGCTTGAGCAAGGCTTCCATCTTCTACCCAACAATGGCAACTTCCTTACACCAGGCAGAAGTTCTTGCTCAACCCTGTTACCAAGGCCAGCAGTCTGAAGGGTTATGCATATTTGTGACAGGTCCACACACCCTGCCCAGCAGCCCACCAGCCACTGGGCTTTCAGTACAACTTACCGTGTTAATTACCAGGCAAAAGCTTCCGCGTGGAGCAAGCTGGTACACAGCACACTGGCCACTGGTCAAAAGAGTGGAAGTCATCAATATGTGCCCAGAGAGCAGTGCACACATCCACACACATACGCACAGCCCAGCATCCTACAGTTATACCAGTTTTAGAGTACTCACTGATGTGCTTTGCTGTCAAGGAAGACAAATGTCCCCTGTGTCCACAATACTGTCCCCACAGCTCAGGTGGAGTAAGAAGCCCTAAAACTTTTCAAGCTAACTCAGCCACATGAACTGTGGAGCTGAACACTGAGAGCCAGGACAGGATAACCTGTCTGGAATTGTATGGAAGGGATTACGGAGGGTTCATCTAATCCCTTCTGCTGCAGCTGCCAGGCTGTGAGATCCATCTGGCCTGCAGATGTAGCTCAGTATTGCTCTGCAGACATACAGGAGGGTGTCCATTGCCTAAAACTCACTCCTGTCTTTCACTGATGTAGCAGTGTAAGAACTGCACATAAATTTAAATTAAACATACCAGACAGCTCCTATCCTCTAGACTACTCACATAAGAAACAAAACTCGACTAGAAAGTGTAGGGTAATTTCACAGCCAACAGGCCATGTTCCATATATATTATATGCCTTCCTTAACCTCCTCCTTGTGTGGCAACTACTTTAACCAAGTTCATTAATTTCAGTAATCTTCCCTGCAGCACCAGTGCTCACAGTGGAGTTCACAACTGAGGCAGAGACTCAAGGTACAGCCATGTAGCCATTAAACCCTGCATAGTGTGAGCTGTGGCCTTGGATAATTCACAATGCAATGGTACTCTACAGAAACTTTAAAACCTGAATCCCCACTGCCGGGCTCTGATCTTGAGTGTCCATGACACAGCTATATCTGCTGCTAACTATTGTTGATTGGTTGGAAATTCAAGAATTTCCCTTCAAGTACTGATGTAACTGCTCTCAGTTTAGAATTCCGATGGCAGGTCACACAATCCATCTAAAATACAGCCCCCTTTAAACGTCTATACTAGAAAGGCAGACTATAATCTCTATGAGAAGCTACTTTGTCACAGGATGGGAAAACTAGAATTCAGTTATTCTGTGAATAAACTATAATATATGTTCATACTTATGTATGTGAAAGCCTGCAGGAACCTATAAATGACAAAAAAAAAAAAAAAGGTAACCCATTCAACACTCTTGAAATCCCTTCTGTCTTTAGGACTTACAGAACATCAGCAGCAACAGCCCAGAGTTATCCAATTACAAGTTTTCTCCCAAGGCTTTTTCAAAAGGGACAGTAAAGACCAAAATACAAAAGTTCTGCAGAAAAGAAAAACTTAGCATTTGCTTGTTCAGGAAAGGAAATAAACATGGAACTAGAAGAACGAGTACAATGCCCAAAAGCTGGACAAACAGAAAAGATACATTCCTTTGAAAAAAGAAAGGAAATGTGCCAGGCCAAAAAAGGCACAATTCAAAAGACATTTATAAAATAATGCACTTGACAGAAGTAGTACAATTATTTACTGCTTACTATGAGAGTAGTTCTGCAGGTTCATTCCAAGTCTCTGCAACTGGTACCCAAGCAGAAACTATTCATTGAGTGTCACATCTATGACAACTGTATTTTAGGGATAGTAACAGAGCCTGATTTAAGCATTTATTTGGCAGTTATTAAAACCTGGTGTATCTATATTTAGATATGCAAAAAAGCATTTCTATAAATTCATTTAAATTCAGTTTTTAATTGGAAATCCATTCTATGCTGATGGAAATCCGTGGAACGTACAATGAATAAGAATGAACATTCATTGTTCCACCCATGCAAGCCCAAATCCAATACAATCATTTCCATTTTCAAGCCTGTTTGAGCTCAATTTTCTACCACCTAAAATTGATTTCACCCACTGAAACGGTAACAAACCACCACAGACCAGGTACATCTCTCACACTGAGAGATTCCTGCATTACCAAGGAACACAGGAATGCTGTTTCTCTCCAAGCAGCACACACTTCAATTCATGACGCTATTTATTCAGCTGTGTCACAAAGGGGTATTTTCAGCTTGAAAAAAGGCACTTCTTTGTGCAAAACATGTATCAACTGACTGCAAATTCAAGAATTCTGTAACTGAAACATGTTGGTAGACTAAAAGTAGAATAAAAAAGAGTGCCCAGCAGTCCATAACAAAGCAATTTCCCTGATTCTCTGGTTTTTCAAGTTCCAGCCTGGTAAAACTGATCATAATGTGGGCATGGAAGATGTTTTAAAAAGACTCAATTGGTCTGCTTAAAGAACAAAGGAAAATTAAAAACAAAACCAACCCAAAGCTTTGTGTATCTAAGTCTTATAAATAAACTGTAGATACAATCAGTAGATGAGGAAAACAGGAAACAATTATTTTTAAGAACTGACAAATTTTGCTGGAGTGAATTTAACTGTCTGTATAGATGTGAATTTCCATCCTTCTGCCCCTTTTACCCTTTTGATAGTTCAATTTAGATAATTTTGCCAGTTGTAATCTTCCCCCACAAAGCCTGCATTTCCATAAGGATTTGAGGAGACTCTTTGACTGAATTAAAACATAAGAACATTTCTGCTTGTCTGCAGTTTAATGGGGCTTTTTGCATGAATGAAACTCTCCTAAGCAAACATCTACCGACACTAACAGGAGAAGAACTGATTGCCATGCCAGCTCAAAGGCAATGGCTTTTGCCTGCTGACTGTCCCAAGTATGTGCTTAAGGAGGAGGTGCCATTACCAAAAACATTTCAGTATTATGTTTCTCATTTATACCTTTTCGAATTCGACTTAAGGTGTCCAGTGTATTAATTTAGAAATATTGCAGAGAATCAAATAGAATGTGATCTTTGCTGAAACTACAGCGATTGGAAGCCTTAAAGATTTCTTCCTCCAGAAAACACCTGCTCTACCTTCTTTAAATCACTTCCTTATAATACACAGAAAAAGAGTCCAGAATAAGGAAAAACCCAAGCTGTTTGTAATAAACACAGATGCTGATCTTCAAACTAAATAAACCCAGGCAGAAAGTCAGCAGGGCTGTATATGAAGGTGTTGCTGATACCACCCTCCCTACTTACAGGATAAATCACTTCTAATACTCAAGACACTTCAGCTCTAAACCAAACCAGTTCTGTTGCTTAACAGCAACAGTTTTGTCTTTTACAAACCACAGAATAGCACCATACCAACATTTCCAAGTCTAATAATTTGTTTTAAAGAATGAAGATTGCAATCTAATGTCCTACTCCAGATTTTTCTCCTAAATATGTTTAAGTCAGAACTTCATGCTTGAAACACTATGCCAGAAGTCATATGCACCAACTACTTTACTTTTTTTTTTTTTTTTTTTTTTTTTTTTTTAATACTAAAATAATTTTATGGAAACATTTTAGCTGGATAATTCAAGAAACAGAGCACTTTATCATTTCAGTAAAAAAAGAAGTCAGATAGGTAAGCAGTTACTGTGACCTGGATAAATTCTCTTCTACAACTGTGTGAGTCAGATTACTTAATTTATAACAAGAGGTTATAAAGAGAAGATGCCAGCATTTGTTGAGGTGCAGAAGACATCAGTAGGACACTTAGACATACTCTATGCCATACAAATTCCTTCTCCTCAAAGCTGAACCGCTGCAGGGCAATGACCAACGTGGTCAGAGGTGAGGAGCTCCAAGGAAACACAGGCCATGCCAGGGAACGGCCTCAGTGCCAGAGACACACACTAAATCTCGACTAGAAAGGGAGACAGAGAGAAAACACTTCCCCTAATTAACCGTTTGTTGATTTAGAGATCACAATCCTTAACCGCACTCAAGAGAAGATAAAACCAGTTAAGAATGCTAAGGAGCAGCACTTTGACAACAAAGACACTCCTGGGTAACCGGCACATGCCATCATCACCTGCAAATGCATCCCAGCGCACACTTGGCTGTGTCTGGCCTGGGCTCTGGAGATGAGGAAATTGTGCTGGAGCACAGACCACTGAAGTCAGAGACACCAAAGCTATCACCAGCCGTGCCCCCTCTCCTTGTGAGTACACCTTACAATTCATTATTTACTTCAGTGAGCACATGCTGTCATTTTTTTTTCTCCTCGCAGGATTACTGCTGCATTTGCTGCTTTCCTCGGTTTCTGCAGTAAATGAAGCAGAAATCTTTCAGAAGCTAAATGAACAATTAATGAAAAGACAACAATACAAAGTGGGCTATATAAAGATGAGGCTTATTACGAATTAATACTTTTACTATTAAATATGCATGAGTTTTTAATAAGTAGAGCTAAAAATAGAGCTGTGTATCACAAGATTTCTCCAGGCTGTACAATTTTCATTCATCTTCATCCTGTGAAGAAATGGACCATTGCTGAAAGGATTCTCACTGCACATTTTACATTGCTATCACTGGCCCAAATTCATCAATCCACAAAAAAAACCCAGCCTCTGGGATCTTGGCATGAAGGATTCTGAAGAGCTCCACCCTCTGCCATAAGGCCTGCAGGAATGTGCAGAAAAGTCTGCTCATCCATCTCCCAACAGGCACAGGTCTCTCACAGCCCAGTCCCCATCTGCAATTTGTGTGTTTAGGAAGAATCCATTAGTACGAAGTCTCCTGCACTTCTTAACAAACAGCAACCAGCAGCAGATGTACCCACTAGACTTACCAAAAAACCCAGAAGTAACTACTTAAATCTTCATCTTTTCCTCTTAATATTTCATTTTCAGAATAAATGTGTTCTCCTCATTACTTTGGCCTCCCACCAAGAAAGGAAATCTAAAATGGAGCCAAATGCATCCAATTTTCTGACTGGATTTGAACATTCATTTTTACCATCAAGTCATGTTACAGATACAACGGAACAAAGGATTTTAATGAAGACTGCACTTGTTCTGGCAGAGGGTGTATACATTCAGGAACAAACCACAGCTCTATATATGTCTACCCCAGGGCGTAGGTGCTACAGCCCCAGGAAACGGAAGAAGATTGAAATCAGTGTTTATAAATACAGCCAAGAAATCCCAGCACACATACCACCAAACATATAAACAGGAGTTCAGGCGATCTCATCTGGAGGCCTAAATTTCCTACACTTATTTTTATTGGGGGAATTTTTTTTTTTTTTTCGGACATGTGTTGTGCCTTCGTGTTTTTAAAGTGACCTTGGTGTATTTAAACCAAAGGACTTGCTTTGGTTGAGCTGAGTAAAAAGTTGCTAATTGCCGTGTGACGAAAGAAAACAAAGAAATCATAGCACACCGCATCCTAGTACCATCTTAAATTACTCTGAAATCTGTATTTTAAAACTAATTGTTTCATTTTGAATGTAATCTATTTCTCAAGGTGCAAGTATAAAATGTAATTTTATACATTTAATCCACATTAGATACATTCCTTAATTAAAAAGCAAAACCAAACCACATTACAGAAGAAGTAACTTTCAGCTTTTTATGGAAGAAGTTTTAAATCACATACCTATTTCCATTTTAATCTTTTTTTGGGGGGGGAACAGGAAAACAGGTGCAATAACATGATAGTGATTTTCAGTGAAATGTCCTTGGCTTGCTCTTTATGAAGACAGTTTAGGATTTGAGCTTTGCATAGACAGCTATTTAAAACTGATAATTCAGAGTAAAATTCACATGATTTATTGGAAACCCAGAATATTATAAATAAAGCGTATTTCTTCTCCCCTTCTCCACATTCAGCCTAGTAAACACTCAAGATTTATCTTTGCTTTTCTTATGATGCATTATACTCATAAAGCATCATAATGTTTAGAAATACACATTTTTTTCAGATATTTCAAAAACAATCAGTCTTTTACCAAAGAAACATGGAACCAAAAAGAAAGAATTTGACATCTTTTGTTATTTTTTGGTGTCCTTACTATTCACAAATGCATTCTGGGCTTCAAACACACTGTCCTCCCTCCCCTACCATCCAGGATCCAGTTGCTCAGTATTGTCTGTGCAAATCTCCTAGCCTAATGTCTAAAAAATAAAGACTGAAAATAGCTATACACAACATGATAAAACTCACCAACATAAAATAAAATATAAAGAAAATGGGGGGGGGGGGGACTATACAGGTTGGTTTATTAATGGAAATGTTCCCGCATTGTCCTGCCTTTGGAAGTTGACTTCACAGGGTGACCTTCCCAAAAAAACAAGATGCAATGCAGTTTTCTGGTTAGATAATGTCACTGCCTCTGTGTCAGCCCTTCACTTGTGCCAAATTACCACTGCCAACCTCTGCTGTAGGTTATTACTAAGCAGAATTAAAGAGAAATCACTCAAAACAAATACCCACATACTGACTGGACTTGATAGTTTGCCAGAATTACAATGTCATTATTTGAAAAGATATGAATGAAGTCTCCCATCAACACTGCTGGCTAGCTGGTGGATTTCTGTGTAGTTTGAGACTGCTTTGATTTTTTAAAATCATTTGCCTAATAAATTATATGACCATACAATCACAGAAAATTACATAAAATCACTGATTATTACCACTAAATTGTTATATCCCTGTGATGCAAGTCCAGTAGGTCAGTAATAAAAATTGTCAGGTTTAGGCAACCACCATCAGATTTCATAACAGCACTTTGAAGCTGTTTTTCCTGAGCTGCAGCAGCAGCCCAGTCAAACAGAGGATGTTGTTGTACTTCACCAACAATCCTACACCCCCACGACTCTGTAATGCAAACACAAACCTCAGATGAACACACAAACAAGTCTCACGGCTGCCAACACCAAAAACTCGTGGAGCATGCTGGAGCTGTGAAGGAATACTGGTTTTTAGAGAAAGCAGTGGTACAACAGAAAAACACATTTAAAAGTAATGCTGAACCCAGAAGCTGAGCCATTCAGAAAAATCAAACACCATAAAAAAACAGCATTTAGCTACTCTTGCTAATTGGTCACAACCAACGTCTGGGTGACAACACAGGTCTGCTGTTGAAGGGCAGCAGTTTTATAGGCATTGAGAAAGAAGATCAGACATTCTTTCCAAAGGCCTCACTGGAATTCCCCCAATACACATCAGTGGTGGCAACTGCAATTGGAAAAGCACCAACTGCTGAAAACAGCTCTGCCAGCCTCTAATACTAATGTAACCTTAGTTAACTCCAAATTAATAGCCATCCTCCACATGGCAAAAGTGTTTAATCCAAGTGTCACAATATTGAGCCACTAGTTTGTCATCTTCCACTAGCTCTGACTGTAGGAAACAAAGCAGAATATTTTAAGTCCTTAACAAAATTACTTTAAGTCTATTTCTCCTTGATCACAGATGAATACATCAGTGATATCAGCAACAGTGTTGCTGATATCCCATCAGAGGCTGCATCTTGTCTAAAACAAGGGCTTCAATTATAGAACATGCTATTCCCAAACTTACTTTCTAGTATTTATTATAAGTAAAGAAAAAAAATGGTTTTACAACTGTATTCAACTTACCAGAGAGGTACAAGTGATTCCCACTGCAGCTGACCAGAAGTCGTGACCAACTCTGAGCAGATACACAGGACATACCCCAACAGCTTTCCATGAAAATAACTTCTTAAACCTATTACTTTGCTTCTTGGTATTTTCTACATAATTACCACCAAAAGTGTTGGCTTATCAACCCCCATCCGTATTGCAGTGGACTGGCAGTGTACATGTGGATCATAGCTGTAATTGTGTGTCTTCCCAAATACCTTACTTCAGAGCTTCAGCTCTTGAAGCAAATGGCAACCGAAGACCTAGCAAAGGTCTTAAATGCTTGTGGCATTTAAGGGTTAAGTTATGTCAACTGGTACTTCTGGTGCAAAGGAAGGAACCCTAGGAAAACACTCCAAACTTCAGTGCAAACTGGCAAATACTTCTTCTAGAAAATAGACAAAGAACTGGCATGCACAACAGTAAGTAGTTTCAAAACTGAAGGACTGCGTAACTGCACAAAATGAAATATTAAAATTTACTTTCTCTGCTATGAACCCTAGTGATGTAGCAAACCTCTCAGGTCCTGAACTACATCCAGGAGCAGCCAGAGGCTGCACGTGCCCTGGGAACGTCAGGATGAGATGTGCTCAGTCTGGAATTGTCTTCATCCCTCCCAGAGCGCTAGCCATCCAGGCGAGGGGAGCTGCTGCAGTTCAGTTCTGCCCGGCAGACGCCCAGGGAGCAGCGGCTACACAAAAGCAAATCGATGGGCTGTTAAGAAGTGTTAATAGCACACTTGGTGGTTGGACAGACTATTCTGCAAGGGGAGAGACGTGGTAATTAAAAGATCAGAAAATGCTGCCACAGATCCATCAGGGAACTTCCATGAGGGTCAGAAAATTAAACAGTTCCCATGTCATGCCAAAAGCCTTTCAGAGCTAATCAGAACCTGCAATTCTTACATTTTTCACTCTTCTGAGGTTCCCGCTTCTTCTCTTGTATGCACAGAGCATGCAGGGTGTCTCCAGGCCCCAGGGGCTGAAAGGTGCTGGGGTTTTGTGCCCTAACCACATCCTTGGAAAAGCATTATGCCATGAGCACCACATCTAAGCCAGCATCCAGCTATGATGGATACACTAAGAAATGCCTGACAGGGTTCTTTGTTGGTTTGTTCATGTTTATTTTTTTATCAGGCACGCGTACTGCAAATTTAAGCCATAGGGGCAGTATCTTCTGCTATTTACAGGCTATTGGGAGGATTTAATCAAGTATCCATGAGGTAACGGGCACTGAAATTCCTGGAGATCACAGAATGCTGCTGCAGGTGTCCCAGGGTGTCATACAACCAGGCAACAGAAATGAAGTGATTTAAGCATATGAGACCAGAAAAGCAGCTAGTGAAAACTACATGACTCCTTCATGCTAAAAAGTATAATTTTGGATATTGTCTATATTTAGTGAGCAATAACCAAACAGATCTAAAAATAACATAAGCTTTTATAGCTGTCTTACAATCTACATACAGACTGAGGAAACTTTTCTGTGCTAAGGCACAAATATTTCTTCCAGTGACATTTAGTGGCGCACACAGTAGAATTTAGCTTTACCCAGAAACAGTGTGGCCAGTGAAACATCATTCCTAAAGTCCCAGCTGCAGCCATAGGATGATTCCACCCAACATTTATTAGGTCAACTCAAGCACACACACAAACATCTGCTGAGCAGGTAAAGGCAAGCTCAGTACCTGCTGAAGCCAAAGGGACCCTCTCTGCCACACTGGAGTGCTTGGGAGCAGATGGGAAGGCTTATTCAGCACCAGGGTAAAACAGGCGTGCCTGACGTCTTTCAAATAAGAGAGCATTCTCATGACAAAAAGCTCTAACAAAACTGAGATCTCACTTTGTTTTAATCCTCAAATGAAACAAACTCATAAATACATTTCACGTAGCAAATATTATTTTATTCACTTCAAATTTTCAGGGTGAAGGTGGGATTTCCTATAAACACCACTAACTCTAAGCTCATAACATACATGAGGGCCATAGCTAAGGTGGTCATTTCTTCTTACCTAGAATTTGTAATGATTCCATTGTTAATCCACAGTTGGAGCTCAGTTATGACTAAACTCTTCCATTATTAATAGATTGACAGTGGAATATTCAGCTTAACACAATCAGCTCTCTCATGGGCATTAAACAGTTGCTCTGTGGGTGTTTTTGGAGCTTTTTTGGGGGGTTGGTTTTTTGGTTTTTGTAGGATTTTTTTGTGGTTTGGTTGGTGGGGTTTTTTTAAGCCTTATGATTTCCAATTAGTTAAAACCACAGTGTAGACACCCTGCATTTCATAACATGCCATTCCTTTTGCTAAAGATGAAACTAGAAGTAGGTGAGATACTGGAATTACAAGATCTATTTTATACTTAACATCAACCTCACATAATCTTAGTTGCATTTTATTTTTAAGAGAATTTAAGTTCACATAGTGCAGGTTTTACTAGGGAGTAGAAAAGGCAGAGAGAAGAGGCACGAACTGGACAAAGAATCTGAATACACGTAATAAAGTTTCTTAAATAAGGACACTCCCAGGACTAAATCTCTGGTCCTAATGTTATTCTGTGAAATCAGTAAGAAAACCACAGAAATGACTGTTACTTCAAAGCGTATTTTTCATTACTTCTAGATTTGGGGCTCTCCCTCCTCCATTCACTTCAAGGTCCCTTATCAGCATTTGTCACCATCATTTTAACTGTCCCTGAAACACCTTTTGAAGTATGATACACTAAGAAAATTGTTTAAACCTTCCTGACACATTCAACTAAGAATTTCTATATAAAACTCTCCTCAATTCTCTTTCACAGTATCCCTGACACCTTCTATAGGTGGCATCTAAGAGATGTTAGCACTGTATTGCCATGAACTACGTGAATGTTTTAAATTACTTTCAAAATATTTTTGAGAAAAAGACTGAAGAATATTGTCAGAATTCATACTGTTGATCTAGTTTCCAATTACTTATTTTTAATACAGACCACTAGAAATTAGGATTTGAAAAAACAAATGACAGAACATTATGAACAAGCTACATTGCCAGCAACAGTATTCCAGAGCCATGTTTTATTTGAGAGAAGAACTGTCACTCTTCAATAAACAGCGGATTTTGTTAGCATGTTGTTTGTTAATTCATACAATTTGTGTGTAATCAATAAATTAAACTGATAGAACTACCTTGAAATGCATAATTAGTTATTTAGAAAAGCAGAGAACGCCTAATGATTTACTCAATACAGTACATTTACAAAAGGAGATTTTGAAATTAAAAATTAATAAGCTATTAATAGGATGAGACAGCTTGTGACTCATTGTCTAACAAAGGAAACATGTCAGGGAACAAAAAAAAAAAAAAAGAAAAAATCACTAGACGCCAAGTATGACTTTTTAAAGCTATATGCACACGCAAGTTATTTGAGTTATTAAACACAACAAGGTGACGTGTTCTCCAAGGAGACAAAAATCAACAAAAAGAAGCAAATTGCCAACCTGGAAAACACAACCAACATGTTTTGTTTGCCATAGCAAGCATAGTAAGAACCAGCTGCATCAGAAGAGAAGTCAGTCCTAAAAACCAAAGGAAACAGGGAGAAGCCTTTTTGCACATCATAACTGAAGAAATAACTTCACTGAAACTTTAATGCTTTTTACTACCAGGTTTTCTGTTTTCCTGAAATTTTTATCCCTAGTGCAGATTTCACTTGATCTAATCCCACATCTGCAAGTCAGAAATGGTAACATAAGAAAATGCATGTTTTGATTGCCAAGGTGTAGTTTGAAGAAAACTTACAAATCTTGCTGCCTGGCCATACTCTCACCATTCTCTTTTGACTCATGGAAAATATTAGTCTGTGCCCTGCAGGATGTAGAAGCATAATAGTTTGAAAGTAAGCATTTGATTAGAGAGACTGAAGTTTATTTCAGCAATAACTCTTTTAAGATAACAATACCAAAATTGTTCTTAAAGTAAATACTTAAACTGGACTGCTCTCAAATATTGTAGTGCTTTTGACAAAACCCAATTTATTTATCAGGAGAAACCCACTCTTTTCACAACAGTTTCTTATCTAACAATAATCTTTCCTGTCCAGCCCTTCTTGTGAGAAAAGCTTAAACTAAAGGGGCTTCCAGTTTCTGTTGGTCAAGGACCCAGTTCTAGCCTGACCACATCAGTATTTTGCCCAAACTCTTCATCGCACACTGCATTTATGAATTTTAGAGTTTACGGCTACAGGCACTAAAAACTCTCTGGCACACTTTCAGCATTTGCTTGATTTCTTCTCCTCCTAAAGATAACAGTCTCAACTCCTATATTCACTTTTTAGGAACAGCATTTTTCCACGCCTCTGATTATCAAAATTTATTGCAGTGATCAAGTGCATGTTCCTAAGGCCCTTTGATCCACTATAAAGGGAATGTGTAAGTTTGAGACTAATCAAGTAACTCTCCCAGCAGTCAGTATAGATCATCTGAACACAGTGAAATAAGTAAAAGGAGACTTTTTTAATCATAGGTCAGTCTTCTTTTACTCTGATATATGATCTCCTCCTGTGCAAAGACAAGTGTCCCATCTTGTTTCTCCAAAAGAATTCACTCGCGAAAAATTATTTGTGATATTTCTGATAAACCAGTACAGTGCCAGCAAAGTTGGCCAAAAATAATGGAAGACTAGTCCAAATTGCCTAATTTGGAAAGACTGCCAAACTCCCCACAGTAAGTGGCTGACATTCTCTATTTTTCAGTCAAAATATTTATCAGCTTTTCCCCAATAATAGCTACACGCTGACTTTATTAAAGCAGTAGTCAATATCTGCAGTGCACTGTATTGCTTCATGTGCAATGCATGTTTCATTCTGAACTGATCCGTGGTTTTGGAGTAACACAAATAAAAAAGATTGGTACAATATATGCCAAAAAAACAAACACTGTGGGGAGTATCAGCCACCCAGCCTGTCTTTGCCTTCCTTTCCTCTGCTCCACTCTCTGGCCGTTGTTTTCTGTCACCACAGACCTGGGATGGAGAACCCTTCTGAGCGCTGCTCTCTCAGGGCCCTGGCACAGCTTTCAGCCAGCTCTCCAGAGGGACTGAGCATCTCTCTGCTCTCCTCTACCCCTCCAGCAAAGCCACTCCCTGACATCTCTCTGCCACCCTTCCAAGAAAGGGACCCAAAACCCCAGAAAATTATGCAGACACAGTATTCTCAAGCAGTAAATTAATTTATTTGACCTCAGATAAATTGCTACTTAGAAAGAAACAAATTTTTATAACCTCCTCAAAATATTAATTGTGCATTGCCACAGTATTTATCATTGTAATCAAAAAAATTTAAGAAGACTCCTTCCTACTTTTGCTAAATGCATAATAAAATGAACTTGACCACTGTTATCTAAGAGAACAACTGAACCTAGTCAGGAAAAAATCAACAGTAATTTAATTCTATCTTGCATCAAGGTACCCATGGGTGGTAGGAGAGAAGCACTATGTACAGCAGTCATTTGGCTCTTATCTCAAGTATAATTTTTTTTGCCTTAGATTCATTCCTTAGTAATGAATCTGACTTTACGGAAACATTAGCTTCCTAAATGTATTTAAAGAGGGCAAGAGAAAAAGGAAGGTATGAAGTCACTAACACTTCATTAATTCATCAGAGATCAGAACTGGAAATCAGAACTTCCATCAAGTGTTTTCAACACAGTTGATCTTTTCTTAGGGTCACTTACAGCATCACCCATTGTTGGGTCAGTACATATATCGCCTTTGAACAGAATACAAACACAGTATGGTAACACCTTCATTAGCCATTTTTTAATAAACATTTTAGAATAAGGATTACAGTACCTTATTTAATGCATACCATATTGTTTGCATCTCTATGTATTACTGCAATGGCAAGCTGTCTAAAAAAACCTGCCTTCAAAGAGCTAAACTCAACAACTATCTTTTTTTTACATCATTGATCAGTTAAGATCAAAATGTTGCATAAGCTGTCAAATCCAGACTAAAACACTATTGCCACAGTTCATTAAAACCTGTTTATGCTCACACTAGCCAGTTAAATCATGCTGGATTGCAATGGATGTATGGAATATATGTACTGGAATGAATTCCACATAGGAACGTCTCTCTCAGGTCATACTAAAACACTGAAATACTCCCAAATACACAAGGAAATTTGTATTTACAACAGGTTAGTAGACTCATGAATAAAATGAAGAGGTATTTTACAATTTTTAAAAAATTTATACCAGCTTCCAGCACAAGTATATAAGTCATGAGTAGCAAACAAACTGAAGAATAAAAGATTGAAGCTGCTTTTACAAAGCTGCAGATTTCAGGAGGTTTCAGATAGGACATGGCATGGATAGGAAATCCCAGGGGTGTTTAAATTCCATTAAAAGATATTCATTCCAAGAAGCTTTCCTCAGGAGATGTTTTGCTAATTCCTTTCAGAGTCCACTGTAGGAGCCCTCACTTCTCCCTCCTGTGCCCTGGGGCTGCCAGAGGCTTTCCCGTCCCTTCAGCTGGGCATGGCATTCCGGAGGGAATGCTCTGTTCGGCACCCCTCACTCTCTCCTCCTCATACTCACACTTCTAAAAGGTATCTCCTGAGCAGGGGACAAACAATAGCGTGACACTGAAGCTGTTTTAAGTGTGGCTTTGTCATGCAATGAGCACAAAGCCGCTCTCACTCAACACTGCTCTCAACTTGCTTCTGCTGCTGTGGAGAGTACATCATTCCTAAGTTTAGCATTAGGGAACTGGCAGTGAATTATTGGCTACGCTGTGCTCTGATACATCATAACGATGTGAGCATAACTGTTATGAAAATATTCATGCTTTCTACTTAAATATTAAACACTGATTCAACAGACCTAAAAAACTTTTCCCCTGTAACCAAGGCAAGGGGAGCTGCCGTGCAGCTCCATTCTGCTGTGCCTGGATTTGGGATTTTCAGTTTCTGTTGTAAAATGGAAAGGATGTGCGTGTATACACATACACGTATTTGTACAGATACTTACACAAATTGAAGTTGTAATTTTTTTAAAATATCAAACTCAAAAGCTCAACTAAATAAAAAATTAAGATGCTCTCTTTTGCGGTGGAGGTCCTTGCTCTAACAAAGCTCATCTACCAACATTACATGGATCCATGTCTACTAATGTACTTACACTGTTTAATTGTACAATCCTAAAGCAACACTTAGAAAAAAAACTCATGGCATGTGTTCAAATTGGGTTGGACACAGGTACAGACTCCTAGATATTTTATATAAATTAAACTCACTAGTGCCAGGAAGAAGGAAGAAGCTTGTAACAGCCAATTTGTTAGAATTAAGCTTCCAAAAATATTTAATAGTGCTCAGGAGAATTGTTCATATAACTTAATGTCATTTATTCCAAGGTTTAGGATCCTAAATGCAATTGTGGAGAACAAATCATTTCTTCCTTTTGAGGAGGGATTTGCCTTCACACTAAATTGCCAGTATACTCATCAAATTTGATATATCATGTCTATTTTTTCTAGGATTAAATGGAAAACCATTTTCAGTGAATGACATACATAAATACTTTTGATAGCTGCTATTTAACTCTTCTAATGTTATTTTTCAGGAAGTTTTACTGGCATGGTGGAAACGATATTAAAACTCTCGTTATCACTCTTCATTTCTGTAGAACACACTCAGTTCAACTTTTACCACATGCTAATAATTATTTTGAGGAAGACCTCCAGGAGAAGACATTGCAACATCTATCTGATGTATTTATGAAGCCTGAAACACTGTAATATTCCAGAGATACTTAAAGATTAGACATGTACCATCAGTGAGTCATTGCAGTATCTGCATTCAGTGGTATTTATAACAATGGCAATGTACAAGAACCCCACATGGAAACAGATGGACAGATCATCATTATGGAAGAAAAAAGATCCTCAAAATTACAGACATCTCTTGTAGATGTCTTGTTGGAGGAAAATATGATACAGCAAACAATAATCTGTTTCCATGCAAGTAAAAAGATATGCTGGAATGAGAGATGTCTAAAATGTTCCAATTCAAAAAGCGAAACTGAAGAACACTGCTGACAAGAAAGACAAAATGGTAACAACAGTTACAGGCTAATACTACTGCAATATAGTACCAATTCTTTCTCTTAATAGTATTATTTTATTCAATATGCTACACTTTATAACGCATGCCCTTCATTTTCTGCAGTATTTTCTGTTTGTGTTTCTTTTACTGGTACTTAGTTAAGTCCTCTAGGAATATGAAACACTACTACTATGATTGATTGTTTTCCTTCATAGATTAAAAATACAAACCTATAGAGAAAAAACATTACACTCACCAACATCATATATATCAACCCAGCAAGATTCATAATTTAAAATTAGATGTGTACCACTTGTGTGATATTCGCAATTACTAATAATCAATGGAGAAAACAGGAATCTTTAAGAGTGGTAAGTAGATTAAGTATGCATAACATGCAGTAACTTCCCATTCACTTTGAAAATTATTCTCATATATATTTATTTGTAAGAACATGTCCAAGCTACATTTTAAGAGTATACTCGAGGCTGGCATAAACCAAGATTAGCTTAACTGATTTTTCAAGGAGCTGTGCCAATTACTACATGATGGTGCCTTCTTACTCTTACTTACCTCTGTGCAAATGACTTTTTCTAGTACCTGGATGCACCACAGTTTACTGCACGTCAGAATTCATCACTAGAACTGCTCAGCATGAAGTCTACAAACAGTGGGGGTCACAAAGAGGCTGTCAGGTTTTGTTTGACAAAAGACCCCTTGCTCTTCATTCACATTCTTCCCACAATATCCCAGCATTCTCAAGCAACTGACATGGAAACTTCACTTATGGCATCCTAAACTGTCTAGACTAGAAGGGACAAAAAATGCAGATGATACACATACTACACCAGTGGATGATACTTATTCAGCACTGGTTAAATTCATCAGCCTTTAGGAATACTGGCGGGGTGTGGGGGGGGTGTGGGGGGGGTGTGTGTGTGTGTGTGATTTTTTAATAGCGAAATCTTTTTATTTTTCCATGATTGCAAAGATGGACTTGTCTATATGGAACTGTCATGGTGGACTTTGCTTTTTGCATGTCTCAAGCTTCACTTGCTGTAGCCAAAAATGTAGGAAAGAATCCAACCCTCAAGCTTTAATTTTTATTCTGATGTCAAAGCTATGCCAAAAATTTCACAGAATCACAGAATGTGCTGGATTGGAAGGAACCCATTGAATCCAGCTCCTGGTCCTGCCCAGCACATCCCCAAGAACCCCACTGTGTACCTGAGAGTGTCGTCCAAACACTTCTTGAACTCTGCCAGGCTTAGGGCTATGACCACTTCTCTGGAATTATTTCCTATCCTACACCCATCCTGCATGTAGCACAAACATCACAGAAGTGTGGGGCTGCACACAAGCTTTCACTCAGCCTGGTGCCACAAAAACCCATGGAAGAGATCTCTTACTTTGACATTCCTTATGGTAGAAGAGGTATGGCAGCAGCCATCTGGGCAGTGGGAGCAAACTCTAAGAAAAAAATATAGTAAGAATTTTTAAATTTAGAAAAACCCAACCATGTTCTCTAGCAGGTAGAACTGAAAACCTGGATGTTTTGGATGCTTGAGAAGAAACAGTCTGCACTAGAAAAAAATCTCTTATAAAACAAAATCATTATTGACTGGACATCCTTAAGCATTATCTTTGAGAAGCTTCCTACTTGGATTTCATCATGTAAGGCTTGATTTAGATTGGCCTATCCAACTTCAATGGACTTGGGGAAAAAAAATACCCTCTTGCCCAGGGAATACTCATGTGTTAAGATGCTAAGAAATATCCCCAAGCAGGAATCAAACAAGGTGCTCTGTCTCACAGAGATAGATCACTTCCTGCCCTGAAGAGTATAAATTTAAAAAAAAAAAAAAAAAGAATATCAAAATAAAATGCACCTGGCAGGTCAACAGCACAGAAAAATCTCAAAATAATGTCCCATTTGCTAGAGTCTGCATTTTAGAAAGCACTGGGCTCTCACAAGTCAGTGGCAACTGTTATATTGATTCAGGATAGGACTTGCCATCTTTTCCCACAGCTCTGCCAGAGCAGAACCCTACGTGTGCCTGAAGAATGGCTCTAACTATCCTGCTCTCACCTGACAGCTAAAAATGCAGATGTGAAAAGCCAACTCAGCATCGTGGAAGCTTTACCACTATACCAGGCCTTTTTAAACCTTGAGCTGTTCAGCAGCTCCCCTAGTGTCAGAAAGCTTACAAAAGGCCAAGAGCATCTTAGAAGCTGAAAAAAATGCTTGTTTTTATAAGAACCTTCGAAGTTATTACTTCTACCCTTCTATTTCTCCAGATTTAGGATCTATCCTCTTATTTTCTTGTCTTTTCTCCCTTTAACAAAATATTATTTTACGTGAGAGCCTGAAGTACTGTTTCCTTATTTAATACATCAGTGATGCAATACTAAATGCCAGTTGTGCAGCCCTGCTTTACATAGAAGTGAGTGTGTGAAGATTCACAAATAAAGCCACCCTGGAGACATAAGTGCACCCTGGAGAGACCTGCTCCAAGATAGTGCAAAACTCAGCCTCTGTTGACTTTTCTAAATTTTATTTGTGAGAGGCTTATTTTTCTACATCCCTAACAGAATCACAGTACAATCCAGGTTAAGAAGGACTTGAAGACACAATTCTTGTGGTTAGGCAGAATAAAACTCATTCCCAAGAAGGATGCAGGCATAAATTTTAAAATTTTTAATTCTGTAGCTTCTTCTTTAAGGATTAATAATAACTCTTAAAAGCTTATCCAGTATTAGAGGAATACAGTCTTACACCAAGAAGCACACATGCTACTATAGGCACTATACAAACAGTACTCCACAGAAGAAACACCTCATGGTAGCAAACAAGGAAACTGGGAGTATTTATGGTGATCCTGCCCCAGAACTGCAGTGGGGCAGGATCTGTGTGGCACAGTGAAGGGTTTACACCAGCAGTGGAGGAATAACAGTATGCACAGACTTCCAGAAAAATGAAGCCTGCACTTAAAATTTCACTGCTTGGAACAGAAAACAAATCTTTAATGGGAAATGATTCAGGAATTATCCACATATAGAAAGAAAATGGGATTAGTCAGTGGGTACCCAAATTGGGATGTATATCACTAAACCTAAAATTTGGACTGGAAAGAAAGGAGAGAGTGGTAGAGAACATCAGTCAGAAAATCTGGATTCAGACAGAGTATTCTCAGCTCCACAAACAAGTATAAAGACAAGCTGAAAGAGCTGGGGCTCTGTAGTCTGTAGAAGAAAAGGCTCTGGGGAGGCCTTCTAGTCCCTAAACGAGCCCACAAGAGAGCTGGAAAGGGACTTTTCACAGGGGTGAGCAGTGACCAGACAAGGCCAGTGGCTTTAAGCCAAAGGAAGATCGATTTTAGCTTAGATATAGGGAAGAAATTCCTTGCTGTGAGGGTGGTGCAGCACTGGAACAGGTTGCCCAGGGAGGCTCTGGACTCCCTGTCCCTGAACATATTTACAGCCAGGTAGGAGCAGCTCTGAGTAAGCTGGTCTAGTGGAAGTAGCCCCTGCCAAAGGCAACAGGGTGCTTTAAGGTCCCTTTTAATCCAGATGATTCTATGTTTTAAATCCTCAGGACAAAGGTTATCATTCTAAGTCAAGCTCTAAATCACTTTATGTTGTATAGGCTCTGAAGTGGCACTTGCAAGGCTACCATTATCCATTAGCCTCAACAAATGATAATGTAAAATGCTGAGAAATCAGAGCAATGCCACAGAATTTCAGGCATCTACAAAATCAAAACCCAGCATCAAATAAAAATTAACATAACATGCAGTGAGGGTTAATATAGACTTTCATTCAATGATGGGAAGCACACAGGAAATCAAGAGATCCTGACAGAAACAATTATCTGGTATCTCAGTGATAAAGAAGCAGAGCTCATCTTTTCTGATGGATTAGAAGCCACATCACTGGCAGCAGCAAAAGCCAAACCCAACACAAGAACATCTTTGATTGATCCGCTGTCTGATCTTGTTACTGTGAAACTCTCACAAATTTACTACAGACTGCAATCAGGAGCATACAGTTAAATGTGACTCCTCACCTTTGGGGAAAAAAAAAAAAAAAGGAAAAAACCACACAAAAACACATACATAGAAAAAGGAAACACCACACAGATTTTTTTTCCCTGCCATTTTCAGGCCCAAAAAGACCTTTATTTAGTTAAGCCATGTCAATAATCATTAATCTCAGATCCAGAATCTCCAATAAGATCAATTGTACAGTAAAACTAGTTTCAGAGGGAGTTTTAAAAGAGATGGGTCACCTTCCCTCAGTTCAACAGAACTGTATTTTCTTGTACCAAAGTTCAAAGCTCATCATGGCTTTGGTTTATCTTTACAATGATACAGAACATATTCGTCTTTTATCTCCCAACATACTAATTTCAAGAAGAAATTAAGTCAATTGCCAAATCCTGCAGCACATCTTTTCTATCAGACTAATGAATTACCCAATACTTCTGTCAAATCTTATAACACTGGTCCCGAATTTCTCCAAACAAGAAGAGAAACCTGACAAACTATGATGATTCCAAGAAAGTAAAAGGAACTCTGACACATTGATTAAACAGCTCATTAACTAAAGTTCCACTTTTTTCTTAACCTTTAAAATCATTCAATTCTTAATCCAAGTTAAATGTTCTGAAACTTAACCCTGTGTTAAATCCCACATTCACCTGCATTTTCATTGTAGTACTTATATAGTCTGGTTCAGAATTCCTTCTAGGCCAAAGCTTTAAGTTTATCAAATAACACACTCTCAGTCTTTATTATGTAATCTCGCGTTTGCAATGTGTCTGTGGTATTACCATCAACCTGAAAGCCAATTTGCATTTCACTGAAAACAAAGCAGTAGGAGACAAAGGTGACTTTCTCTGAGCTGAATTAGCTGTTACAGTCCTTTGCAGCATGTCCATTTTTCCTACTGATAAACAAGTAAAAACTGAGAAAATTCACAAGAGTTAGAGACACTGCAGACTCCCACTCAACAAAACAAAAAAAAAAGGCTTTCAGCAAACAAAGCTTCATTGAGCTACATGTGCCTCAAATTTCCTGATGCCTTTGGGATTTCCTAAAAACACGGAGCCTCTTATTCTGTATAGTATGTACAAACAAAGCACCAGCATAAAATACAAGGTTAATGCTATTAACAGAGTTTGCTTCTAGTGCTCTACTCCCCTCTCTGAGGCAAGGACACCCATCCAACAGTTTGTCTCCATCCTGGGATGGGGGTTCTCATCATGGGGGAACAAGGGAGAAGCCTGGCAGCTCCCCAGCCTGTCTTCCCAACACAACCACCTTCCACTCCCTAACAGCCCTACACCAAACATATGCATACTTAGGGACTTGAACTAAAACTAGCTCAGGGCATATTTAATTAATTAGCACATAACTCCTAATTTCAACAGTGCCACACTGCCATAGTATTTACACCACAAAACCATGCAGAAAAAAATCATAGAAAGGCTTTTTCTTCCTTTCAGTGTTCTGCAACCTGTTTTTTATTTTCTTAGGGTGACACAGATGAAGATAGGACACCCAATATGAGTAAAGGCAGCATGAATTTATTTAAACACTTAGCACTGGTGAGGCTCAAATCCTTTGTTCAGTTCCATGCCCCTCACTATGGAAGGGCATTGAGAGGCTGGAGCATGTTCAGAGAAGGGCACTGGAGCTGGTGAAGAGCACAAATCTCATGAGTGGCCGAGGGAGTTTATCCTGGAGAACAGGAAGCTTAGGGGGGACCTTACTGCTCTTTACAACTACGTGAAGGAGGCTGTGTTCAGGTAGGTGTCAGTCTCCTCTCCCAGGTCACAAGGAACAGACAACAGGCAATGCCCCCAAGGTGCACCAGGGGAGGTTCAGATTGCATAGCAGGAAAAATTTCTTCACCAAAGGAGTTGTCAAACACTGAAACCCTCTGTCCAGGGAAACGGTTGAGTCACCATCCCTGAAGGTGTTCAGAAGATGTATAGAACTGGTCCATAGGGACACGGTTTAACAGTGGGTTTGGCAGTGCTGGGGTAATGGTTGGACTTAAGAATTGTAAAGGCATCTTCCAACCTAAATGGCTCCATGATTCTACAGGGTAATAGCATCAAACGATGTGCCACGAACTCCACAGGCCAAGGAAAAACAGGCATTTGAGAGGCCTTACATGGACATCCTCACCAATATTATCCTACAGTCAAAATCCAGATTCTCTTAAAAGAAAAAAAAAAATCAACCTGATGAGATCCTAGTCAGGCATTTCATTTCCAAATGAGAAAACTTGAGCAGACTTTGTTTCCACTCATTCTTTAGCCTTTACTGGCTTGCTTCCAGGTATCATCAGCTGAGTCGCATATTTTTCAAATTTGAAAAAAATGCTACAGCAGTGGGATCAGAGCTAATAATTACTAGAAAAAGCTAAAAGGACACAAAAGGAAAGAAAACAGAGGAATACAGTAAATAAATTTTAAGATATGGCGAAAAGACAAATGACACCTGAAAACTGTACAAAGTCCGTTTGGAGATCCTGATCCTGAAGATGTAGCAACTGCCACAGAACTGGCTTCTGAGAAGAGGATTCAATCCAACTGTTCTGCCTCTCTACATGGCACAGGCTGGAGAATGCACCTATCAAATACACAGCTCCTGGGGGGGAGAGATTCAGTATTACCTCATCCAACAAAGCCAGACAAAGTTTTGATCTGTACTCAGGAGGAGAATGCAGTATACCCACTCATCCTGACCAGGCAAGACACCTGGAGTTCCTCCAGTATCAATGGAAGACCAAATCCTGCGTTTCCTCTCAGTCCCTTGAACAGGCAATGTGTGCAGCAGTGTGTCCAGACATGTTTACTGGGTTACATGCCCTCCTCCAGCACTTCCGAAAAGGGTATTTTGCCAGAAAGCATGTGCACACCTCCTGATTCACTCTGAAGCTGAGCCAAAGAACAGGGAACAGGCCACAACTGTCCAAATTGTTCATACAGCGTATTTTCTGGCACAGCTGCAGAGCACACACAGAGTGGGCTGCAGGCTGGATGAATGGTTCTGGTAGTAGCAACCTTCAATCACTATTTTTCTAGAGCTATTCTTAGTCCTTCCTCTGCTACCTTACAAATCCTTAAATTTAGAGGATTACAACACACTACAGCTCTTTTTGTGCAAGCAGACTTCGTGCATCCATAATGCATGTAATGGAAATTTGCACAAAAGTGGTCCCAAAATTAGAGCTTAAATCAACAGTGGATACAGATGTATATGGGAAGTCAATACTGTTGGAGGGAGAAAAGTATTTAAACATTTTTATACACTGGTCAATTCTTCTATTTTTTTCTTAACAAAACATGTGAATTAATATCCTAAGTACTAATTCCAAGAAGCATCATTCCCAGCGTCTCAGCCAAGCTGTAAGTTTGTATTAGCACCTCCCTGTTTTATGGTCTTTGCTTCAAAGGCAATCATGGGAAATTGCAATGCAGTGCTTGGCTAAGATCCACACTGGCACCACCACCACCCACACCAGGCACCGTTTCACTTGGAGGGCTTCAAGGACTTGGGAAAGGACCTAAAGGTCTTCTTGATTTTCTCAAAGTTTCTGTCTCTGCAGTGGGACATGCTTCATAAATATCATCTTATTTGCTTCACATCCTAAGTTCTTATCATTATACATCATTTATTTTCCTCTCCTGTCTACTTCTCCATTTTTGAAGTCTCAGGGGGCCCTGCCCATGTCAGCTAAATGAAGAGAAGACTGATAGGTCATTTGATTACCAGAAATAAGCACTTACTCCCTGAGAAACATATCTGGTAGCAAGACCTTTTCAAACTTGCTGAGAGTAATGCAATAGGATCCAGCAGCTAACAATTAAAGCTGCATCAATTCAACCTTGAAACAGTCTGCAATTTCCTAGCAGTAACTGCAGCTGAACCTTGGAACTGTTTACTGGGAAAGACAGAGGGCGAATCCCTGTCACATGATGTGTTCATAAAGAGAAGGCTCCACTTTATCTCTGGAAGAACTTATATAAAGGTTGTGAAGTGAACAGCATTTCTTTCTGGAGTCTCCATCTCTTGATCTACAAACTTGTTTCTTCACTTGTTCTTGTGAATCACAGGCAGAAAGTGGTCCCTTTTAGTACCCAAACCATGTTTCTTAGACAGAAGTTCCCAGGTGACCTGCAGAACCTTTAAACAAACATAGAAATAACCAGGGATCCACTTGACTAGTGATGTTCAGATCGAGTGTAAGAAGAGATTATTTCATCCAGTTAGACTGTTTAATCTTTGGTTTGCATTTCAGCTTGTGTTTTGGCTAGGGAGCAGGGAGTGGAATAAAGGATTATTTTGCTTTTCTCTGCTACACAGACTGAGGATATCAGCCCTAAGAAGAGCCAGGCCCTGAGCATTACAGACCCCACTTCTGCTGCTGATTTTCTAAGCACACGACTGCTCACTCCGATGTCCCTGTGGTCAGTGTTGTACCTGCCTGGCACCAAGCTGACACTAACTGACTGACTTACAGCACCTCAGGCTAAAGCCCCAGTAATCCTATTAAACCCCAAACACTGTATAAATCACAAAAAAGAACATCCACCTGCATTTCATGTAAGGCCTACCACACAAAGCATAAGTCAATCAAAAACTGCACATCATAAATAAAGGCTAACCTGGAAAATAAATCAGCATTTTAATATAGAGACATCTACAGCAATCAACAAGAAAATAACAGAAGAATATTCTGAGCAATAACACACTTAAACTTCTCTGTGCTTGTTTTCAAAAGTAATTTCAAAGATGGAAAGCTCTAGCATTCATTTCATCCACACTCATATTTCTCCATTTCAAAAGGAAATTCTGTCTTTTTTTTTTTTTTTTTTTTTTAACTATTTTATCCACGGGGAAAAATCGTTATAAGAACCTGCTTTTAAAAGATAATCTAGGGATTCTGTTTTGTAAAAATAGAGCTGATTTTCAAAAGAGGAAGGAGCCTGACTTGAATTTCTCAACATCTGCAACTGCAGCTCTCCCCCAGGCATCTGATTAAGCATCTATGGAAATTAAGTAGCACTTCAGCATTCTGCCAAACTGGACTGAGAAGTATGCTTCGTTGATTTGGGATTTCACCTTCAAAAGAGTTCAGGCCTTAAATACACTCCATTATAAAACACAGATTCATTGATTTGTGTTCAATTTTGACCAACAATTCTTTGGCAACTTTTTTCAAGACAAGGACAATACCTTCTCTCCTTCTGACCTGAGTTTGCCATAACACCCCAATTTTCAGTCCCACATTTCTACCACAGAAGTAGACAGCTTTTCAAGGGTGATAAACAGACTTTCTACTAAATTATATTATGCAGAATCCCAGTCCTGCACTAAGCCTCTGCCTGTAAGGTCCATACGAAAATGAGGAAAAAAGTCAGAGAGAGTGCAGAATTAGCCCTGCAATACAATCTCAGGCTCTGACATGAAATTTAATTTTTCCTTTTCAGTTCCTCTCACATGTCTAAAGATCAATTATAACAGAAATATATTTTTAAATTTACATAAATTCCCTTATACAATTTCTTGTTCTGAAAACTATTATTAACATAAATGAGATAGATAGATAGATAGATAGATAGATAGATAGATAGATAGACAGATAGATAGATAGATAGAGATATAAAATAAATGTATAAAAATACAAACACATGTCTGATAGGACTTAAGGTGCACCCTGAAACAAAAGATGACCACAATCATCCTGACTTGGAGCTAACAACATTACTTTAACTTGAACTCTGAGGCAGATAATCCTGAGAAGTTGAAATAAGAAATGAACTTTGCAAAAATAAGTATGGTTTACACTGGGCACACTACAGAAGCAACACAAAAACATGCATTACAATCACAGTCTAGATGAACTCCAACATTCTTTTTCCATACTCCTACTAAATGCCTTACAGACCAATTAGGTATTAAAGTTCAAATTTGCCTTGTTCAATCATGGCCAGTGGCACAAACTTTGTTTCCCACCAAATTATTAGAAGCATCCTGTAACTTCTTGGTTTGTTTATAAGAAGAAACAAAGCAAGATTTTTTCAAAAAAGATAATTGCAATTTAAAATAAAAAATCACCCATATCTATAGCAAATTTTTGCATGTCACAAAGTACTGTAAAGTGAACAGTTCCCAGTAACATGCAGAACTGCAGAATTATCCCAATTTATCTTTCCTTCCAAGCATAGTAGCTACTTGATTTTTGGCTCTCAGTCAAACCTTCTCTTCCTCTCCCCCATCCCAAGTTTTATCTCACAATTTTTCTTATTCTGAAACACCTCATAAAACAATTACAGTAAGTTATATAAAGTATTTTAAAGACATCTCCTACAGAATCCAGAAACACTTGAACAAGCTTGGCATTTTGGTCAAAAAAGAACATTCATTGAATCACAATAGAGTGCACTAAACTGTAGAAAACTTTGTGGAAAAGACCTCAAGTTCATCTAAAACCCAGCACAATGTGAGTTTACCTGTACCTTAACCGTGCTGTAGGTCATGATGAGTCACTGTTCTCTGGAAGAGTAGCCAGAGCACCACCTGCAACATGTCAGGAGGTTGAAATGTGATTAAGTTATCCAAAGCTTTCCGCTAGCAGGAAAAAGTCTTCCCTTACACAGAATTACTGCATGGATGCATTGACATAAAACACTGTTTCCAAAGCCAAGTATCATTTCACCTCCATGCTGAAAGCAAAGCATAGACAGAATAAAATGTTCTCACTGCAACAGCAAACAATTTGGGGTTTGTTTTTAAAGATAGTGTAACTATTTGTTCCCCAAAGCTATCTGCAGTCAAATCCTGCCTCTTCTTTCCACCCCTCCCTCAAGGACTGGCCTTGAACACAGCCATTAGGAAAAGTTTAATACACTCGTGTAGCCCTAGGGAGAGTAGGGCCCACCACATGCTAACAGAAAAAACATCATGGGTGTCTGCTACATGCGAGCAGTTACTCATCTTCCTTGGAATTTTTCAAAACATCAGGCTATTTAATTATTCTCACAAAATTGCACAAAGAAGAACAAGGTAATAGTCATGCTGGAAATGACCACCAATTTCCACCAATACTGGAAATACAGTAATTATAAAATATTACATATATTGCCTTCAATGTTCTGACTTTAAGAGTTTCAAGATACTTATCTCAGAGGCTCCTTTTGAACCTGAGAAGCTGGCAAACCTTCCATCCACTGATCAAAATAATTGCAGTTTCCACTTCCTAAGTAGTAAACAATAAGTCAGCTTACACTCCAGGCTTCTAATGAAAATAAATGAAAATGTACGGATTTGTTAAGGCTGGCAACAAATTAATCTTGCTTAAACTGCTCCCCTCTTCAATCAGCATGATGCTTTCTTGTGCTATTCTTTAATCTTTATGATCCAATCCATTTTGTTAAACTACATTTTCAAAATTCTCTTCTTCCCTTTCCTTCTATTTTTTTATCTCCCAGTGCAAAGCTGTTAACTGACAACCAAGTATAACTGCAGAGCAACCCAGTGTTAAGCACCAGGCATACCAAGCGTCTATGATGAAACTGATTTTGCAGAAGTGGTTCATCTCCCTCGAAACTGCTGGTTTGCCTTCACACATTGCCAAAAGAAAGACTAGTCTGAATTTACTAACTGGTCTTCTTGGTATGAATTATATACCTGGTATGTTATTTTGCAACAGCAAGTCAAGAGCACAGCCTATAATTCTGTGCTTCAAATGAGACAACCACAGCCCAAGTGCAACATCTGAACTCGGGCACACCAGAGGAACAGAGAACACTGATACAAGTTAATGACTAGAAATCTTTGTATAGGTGCTTTTTAAATTCTCTGCAGTGAGCAGCTGATTCCAACAAGAATATTAGATAGGAAAGCCAAAAGCATCAAAATGCAGAATTTGAGACACGAATGTATTCCAGTGAGATCAGTTATGACAATGAAGTTAGACTGTACAGAGTTTCTAAGTGTTGATGCTAATCACAATATTCAAACCTAACAAAGCAAAAGGGAACACAAAAGGTTTCTGGATATTGTAAGTGCCAGAGGAATTATTCTGTCCAGAAATTCAGACAAGTTAGTTTGTGTCAAAGAGCTCAAAGGGAAAATGCAATTAAAGTATCACTGTCCTGAAAGAAACCAATAAGGGTATTCATTTTTCAGGTACCTCAGTTGCTGCACGTTAGTGAGGCTTCTGTTTTGCAACACTTAACGCCTGCCTAAAGTAATATAAATCACTTATATTTGCTTATTACTCACACTCCTGGCTTCTAGTAAAATTACTTATCAAAACCTAATATAGCATCATGGACCATTCTAGACTCATGCTTAAAATCACCATATGCAGAAAACATTTAAAAAATTTTACGAATGTGTTCTCAGCTCAGAAATGGCTCTAACAATTTCATGATTTTGCTAAAAAAATCATGACTAAAATTAGTACTCTGTGTGTGGGCATACCACTATATTTTTAATTTTTTGAAGAGACTAAAAAAAGTCCTGGTACTAACCTTAATCTTTTATGGCTAAGTTCTATAAAAAAACCAGTAAAACTCACTCCAACTGCTAAAAAAAGCCATAAGCATAGCTGAGGCAAATGAGTTTGCAGATTGATCCTGATCAGTCCTTGCTCCATTTGCTTGTTTTGGAAAGCAGCAGCCCACTCTTCCATCAAGGAAGAGAGGTAAAAAATCTCAAGTGAATGTTCCTCCTCATTGCCAATGCACAGAAGCTGCTGGAGGTGAAAGCAAAGGCTCCCATGTGCCACCCTTTCCTGACACACAGGAGAAAATCTGACATCAAGGACTTTCAGTCTCTCAGATGCAGTATCTGTAACAAATGTTACCGCACCAGCAGAGTTCAGCAGCTGATAAAAAAGGTGACCCAAGGCATCTGCCACAGACCAGGAAAAAGGGAGATGGAGCTGAATTCTAATTCTAATCACAGCCCCTGTTCTGTGAATACAACCCTCGTTTTAGTTCACATTTTGACAGTCCCATGGCTGGCCAGCATGGCTATCTCCAGAGGTGACCCCAACAACTACAGTATTTCTTTCTAATGAATGGGGTTTTTTTCTGTTACCCTGTGCAAGGGTAATCAAAACCTCACTCTCCAGGCTCCCACCCTTACTAAACCAAAAAAGACAAGAAAAGGATGACAAGAGCCATGGGTATAATGCATATCCAGAGAACTGCAGAAAACCAAAATTACTGGAGCTCTGAGGAGGGATGAGGATGACAAGTTAATTGCAGAGATGCCTGAAGACAAAACAGAGAGGGAGAGTGGCAGAGGAAGGAAATCAGAAGAGAAAGCACTTTGGGACATACAAGATGATAAGATAGGAAAACTTCAAAGAAAGTAATCAAAAGAATAATTTAAAGATAATGGATAGATGACATTTCAGAACACATAGTCTTAAAACACTAATTGTTCCTGTTCTGTGGTTAAATTGATTAGAGTTCTGTGGTTTTCCAATTAAAATACCACCTTAAACACACACCAGCAATAATTAGGAGGAAAAGATTCTCACAATGTAATATTACATAAAATCACTTGGACTCTTAGAGTAGGGAAGTTGAATCTAAAATAATCAGTTCCATAATGGTTGAACTGTCACTCAAAAACTGGAGGGTAAGCCAGGCATAACTCTTTATAGAACACTGTTTCTAGGAAGGTATGATACTTACAAAGCTTGATTTTGGGGGGGATCCATTACATTCCTATCCTAAATTTCAACAGGCAGGAAAATATATGCTGGGTTTGGGTTTTATGCCACCCCCAAAACCATTATTGCAGTATTTGTAAATCAAAAGCAATAGTGAATTCCTAAACAGGTTTAATGGAGGTTGTCAGATTTGAGGAACAGAAGCACTGTCTATTTTACTTTATGCTTTTGGAAAGTGAGATAAGTTTGGGGGTTGGGACTAGATGGTCTTTAAGTTCCATTCCAGCCCCTTAACATTCTGTGATTCTATGATAAGGGCAGCAAGAGGAAGCTTTTTGCATTGAGACATCACTTGTCAGGAAAGGGCATCCTCAAAACTCAAAATCTGGAGGCATTTGCAGGAGTTCAGATGTCACTGATCTGATCTGGCAGACTGTTCCACAGCTGAATCTTTACAACCAAGGGCATTTTATCCCCAGTTCTTCAAGCGTTAATCCTGGGCTTTGCTAACTGCATTGTGCCAGATCCACACACCCATGGGACGGTTCAGTCCAACTCAACCTTTCCACTATAAAAGCCTATACAGAAAATTTTCCTGCACAGTCCAGTAGGGACAGTGCCATAAACACTTCTACCTCTTTATTCCTTAGGACTTTTCCATGTGCAATAATGGATAAAAACTTCAATCAGCTGAGAATTTAAAATTCCATTCCTGCTAACTGTAAAACAGGTGATATTCTGTTCACCTCAGATTTCTAGCCATTTTACTTATTACAAACTATAGATAAGTGAAATACCACCTGCAGATGAAAATATGGCTATAGTACCTAACTACATCTTGGAACATTCATGC
The DNA here is from genome assembly GCF_009819655.1 of Sylvia atricapilla. NCBI lineage: Eukaryota > Metazoa > Chordata > Aves > Passeriformes > Sylviidae > Sylvia > Sylvia atricapilla. Next base: position 10,056,714 of record NC_089146.1, read on the forward strand.
TCTAAGAGATAACACATGGACTGTTTTCAATTTCAGGTGAATAACAAGAAGAACTGAACTTTTAAGTAAAGACCTGCAAAAATAATATTACATCTATTTACATTTTAGTGAGATAAAATGTCTACACTCAAAACTGTCTAACATTTTACAAAGATCAGAGAGCATATGAGTAACTTAGAAAGTAAAATGTTGACAGGAGAAAACTTTCTCCCTATATACAGGAAATGCAAATGTATCATGTAATACTTCTGCTAGTTTTCTGCAGCAAACTACATTTCACCAAATTTTGCAACTAGTTGCTTAACACGTTGCACAGAATGAGACAAAACTGATCAGATACACCAATCAAAGCAGATTACGACCTGTAAATCCACTTAACAATTTCAACTGTACTTGGCCTGATCTAAGAAGTGTAAATCACAGTAGCCCAATTAAGCATTATATCCATCTGGATTAGCTGGAACCAGGCATACAAGCATCTCCTCTTTCATTAAACCTCAGCAAGTCAGAAAACAGTAAGAAGAAGAACAACTATTATTACACACAAGACCACTTTCCCTTATTCAAATCATTAAGCACAGAACTCAGTTGAGAAGACTCATTTTTTACCCACAGGATGCAAAACTTCCCTTAATTTCTCCTCCCTTAAAAGACAACTTCTAGCCTTCAACAATCCACACCTTAGGTCTTAGGTCGTCAGTCTGAAAGTAGGAGATTTCATTACTGGTTTCCCAAGAGGTAACAAATGAGATGTACATTCCAAACGTATTTTGGATAGAGGAGGATCAAAATGACAAGCCATCCTCGGCAGCAGGAAGACACACAGGCAGACTCTGCTCTGATACTCCATGGATCCTAATAGTCCTGGTCCTGCTGCTGTCCAGACTGCAGGGGCAAGGAGTGGCTTCACCACTTGCTCTGTACTAACCAGGAATGATTCTAATACTGATTTTTCATGGGGATTACTTACATGAGCAAACGCTAACCAATTTATGTTAGGGTTGAAAATTCAGACCACAAAAAATTAATTGACAAATAAAGTTTGCTTGCAGCGGACTTACAGCCACAAGTCCTGAAGCATATGCTGTAGAAAGCTAAATCCTTTGCTCTTTCAGTCCTGCTTTTTTCTTTTCCAAATGACACATAACCAGCTATGACACTAAGTCAACACACAACTTCTCACATGTGGTTAACCAAAACGTATTTCAGATAACAAAGTCTTTGTTTAATATTTCGATAGCCCAAACTGTCTTATGCATTAATAAAGGGATGTCATTAATTTAAAAATCACATTAATCTGTCAGAAAAATTTCCACATATTAGAGCCAAAAGTAACTCGGAAATCACACTAAGGGAAGATTTAATGAGAAGTATTTCTGTTTTTCCAGACTGAGTAACTGAGAGTTCATCAATGCTTATGTTTGTTGTTCCACCACAGTCTCCCATTTGTTTGGGTGAATTTTTATCGAAGTACCAGAAAGAAAAGCACTTCTGTGGTGACAGTAAGAACACAAACCTTGGAAAGGAGACACAGTGACGTGCACAGGACCTGAGACTTACATTTTCTTCCATGAACAGATTCAAAGTATACTCTATAACAAAAAAAAACCCCAAAAAACACCTCCAGCAGAATGGGCATGACCAACAGAGTATGAAAAAAAAAAGCTTCTTTCAAGCAAATCCATTGCAGTTCTCCCATTAAAAGAAAAATTAAACATATGCATTACTCCTCCTCATATTGACTTCATATACCCTTTATACAGCTGGCAGTTGATGAAGCTTATGCCAAGTGGTGTTGAACACACTCCTTTTATTTATAGCACTTGCAATTCTTTAAAAACCAAGATAAAGATAAGCAAAGTTTAAAAACCTCCCGACTTCATGTTCTTAAAGCCTTGGCAGTTAACTGAAGCACTTAGTGATTTACCCTATCAAGAAGGGGCAAGGATATCTTAAACTCAATATAAGTCAAAACCAGACTTGTTTGTAGTGTATCTAAGCCAAAGCCTTTTACCTATTGACTTACCTTAAGAAGAAACCCAGCACTTAAGTCTATGCCTTTGCACACAGTCAGTATTAAGAGGAAATGAAACAACATAAAAGCAAAGATTTCTTCCAAAAGTGAGAGAGTTTTTAAAAGACACAAGGTCTCACTGGAAATGAGTATTTTTAAAACTACTGGGCAAAATTAAACACCATACCCAATAAAGTAAACAAAAAAACACCCAACCAAATTCATTTAATGAAAATAATTCATTAAATAATTTAAATAATAATTTAAATAATTTTAAACCAGTGATTAGTCCACCTCTCAGAGCATGAAGTCTGACAACTTGACTTTATTTACCTGTTTAATATAAAGGTGTCTATAAATCAACTCCATAAAATGCAGCCTTCCATAATTGACAATATTTACAGGATGTTTTCTACAATGTCTAAAGAGATTAAAAAATCCCTAAAACCTCTCTCAAGCATGTTCCATCTTCAGTATCAGGAACAAAATACACATCTACACTGTTCAGTGTAGATGAAACTGTTCAGTGACGCTGAAATTAAGGCAAGCAGTGGGAAATATCAAGAGTTCTGTGGAACATCAGGAGTGTGACAACCCACATCTGCTGAGCAGCAGCACCATGGTGTTTGCAGTGGCTCTCTACAGTAGCCTATAGCTTCATAATGAAAAATGTCAGCCTGTCAACTTAACAGCCCAACATAAGACATACTGCCCAAGCTCAGAGCAAGTTCACAGCACACACTCAAGTTAATAGGACTCATTTATGAAAGTTGAGCTAGGTCAAAGTTATATTTTGCTGAAAGTTATTTCATTCCAAGGAAGTCAAAACACATTTTAGGAAATGAAACAGACAAGTGATGTCATATCTACACACTTAAGAGATTATTAGGAGAACATCTGACACAAAAACACCATGTAAGGCAACCAAGAACTGTGACATTTACTCTAATTGTGATACTTGGCTACACACACTTACAAGATCCTAACAGCATTTTGGGCAGGTCTGGGCATTGCTCAACATAGCATTATTCAAAACATAAGATGGCTGTTACATGTGTGTGTATATGTGGTTTTTTTTTTATACAGACACACAGATATGAAACAACAACATGCACCAAACTCCCTTAAGTGTTGCTTTCTCCTAAGTGACTGTGGCCTCTTGTTTTTCTCAAGATAAAGAGCATTCAATTAGAATGCTCCTTAATCATTCAATATCCACACACATGTAGCAGCATCTCTATGGCTGCACCTGTACCTGTATGAGAACAGGACAGATGCTGGAGCCATGCAGGAGAGTGTTGACTCAAGTTTTCTTGCCTTTCACTGTTTGCATTTTGTTCTCATGCAGGTTCAAGTAAACTATGTATGTTTTTAGAAAATTATCTTTGTTTACATACTTCTCCTCTGTAGGAGGAGAAAGATGATTGATGGCGATGTTCACCAACGAGGTCAAAGAGGTGGCTACCTGTGTAGCCAATCTTGACCTGTCTGTAAAATTGTATATATATAGAGTCAGAAAAATAAAGTAGAAGCTTTCCTGCTTGACCTCCTGCTGCCTGCCTCGTCCTTTCCTGCTCCTAAGAGCAGCAACAAGTGTGACCCTCCGTCACAAGTGGTGACCCCTCCATCACAGGAGAGAGCACATGCTGAATGCTCTTATCTCATGGAAAAGGCCTGTCTTGTTCCTAATCCAGTTTGGGACAGTCCCCAGCCCATGGCTTTCCCTTAGCAGTGCTCTGTTAGGGCTGCTGACACTGGCCCAAGGCAGGCCAGGGAGCCTCTGACACCTGGACAGTGCCTCAACCCTGTGACAGCGCTCAGGGTCAGCAGCTACAGCCCCAGCCTCACCTTACCCTCCCCAGGGAAAGTTCTGCAAGACTCAGAGAGCACGACAGTTGTATTTTTCTTATTTTCCCTTACAACATAAATATTTAGAAAACTATTTCCATGACTGTGATATTTATGTCGGTGAAGATAATGTAGACATTTTTATTAGAGCAAAGAAGCAAGAAATATAAAGTATAGGTTTGTGTAGTTACGGCTATATTTTAGAGATGATACCTTTACAATCTCCACTCCTTATTTCTAGTAGGAGAAATCTCTTTTATCAAACTACCAGCTCAAAACAGACTCAAATCAGTAATCATGCAGGAGAATAGTAAGATCAACCAAGCAGACTGCTCTTATAAAAAAGCCTCTTAAATAAAGAAAACATACCATTAAACAAGTACTTCTGAAGCTAGAATGCTGTAGTTCAGCACTATGAAGCCCACATGCTCTTGTGAGAGCAAGGTGAAGGAATCCCTCAAAGATGGACTTTTGTGACAATCAGGATCCAAAGGCAGTTGCTGGTTTTTAAATTTTTTTAACACTATTTTTCTCAGCATATCCAATGCCCTTGATATGAGGTACCTAGTGAATTATCACTTCTGAGCATTTTTTCAGCAGGATCCTTACAGACCACACCGCTTCCCACCACGCTATGGCTGATCCACTCCACTCACCGTGAGGTGCTGTGGCTTCAGCTGTTCACATTTATTCCTGGAAAACTCTTTTTTCCTACTGTGGCTACTCTACCTGACAAGGATCAGTCAATGTTTTCTTTTTTAAAAGATGCTGCTGGTCATTCCTGGAAGAAAATGAAATTTACTGCTGTATGCTTTGGGCTCATCTAATTACAATACTAGCCTTCAGGGAATTTTTAAACTAATGACATTGGATTTGTCAGGCACAAAAACTTTTAATCTGATTTTTCAAGTGGATCCTAGCCAATGGATCCTGGCCACCACAGCACTTAACAAAACACATCTGACTGTCCTCCATGCAATATTTAGGTGGGTTTCTTATCAAAATGTTAATTTTTGTTACCCAATATCTTTATCTGGTGGTCAATATAAGGCATATGGGGATATTGACGATGCTATTAAAGGTTTTTATGACTGAAAGTCCACAAATCAAACTGTGTGTATATACAGTTTTATAAATGAATGGAGGCACAGACTCTGAGAAATCTGAACCAAAACACTGGATGAACAACACCTCCACTTGTCTGCTGATCTCATGATGCAACATTAAGAAGCACCTGCTCAACTATAGTTATTTATTTCAACATCCTTGTCTTAATTTTCAACTTTTTTTCCCTTTCAGTGCTAATACTATGAAAAAAACCCCAATCATTAATTACACCACAATGACTCCTTAAGCCTCCAAAAGCAAACAATTCAGATGACCCAATAATCAACCACTTTTGAGTACTTCCTTAGTGATAAAGTACAAATAATGTACCATTTCAGCTGTTAGGACTGGTTTGACTGCACTAGTAGGGTCTTTTTGGTCACATAATGATGGACTCACACTTACATTTCAAATTCATTTCAATTATTACTGCTTCACACACACAAGCTGCAACTGTGCCATGCAGAAGCATTGATAACTACACTTCAAAGAAAAGATCCTCTTTCAAACCTCTCCTTCTTTCAAACATAATTATTGTCATTTTATTTCAAAACTGCCTACTTTATGATAAATTTATGAAACAAATTATGAAATACAAGACTTGCTGTTCATTAAGCAACTGGTATCAGCGTGCTAGTCCTCCCCAATCATAGAAAAATACAGTTGTAACACAAAACTGTGCAAATGTAACAAAACTCAAAAGAGTGGCTGTTTTTGGATGCAGCCATTGGATTACTATAGCTACTGTGATAACCCAATGGCTACATCCAAACCAGACTGAGCCTGTATCACTTGTCGTTTTCTCCCCAGTACTACCAGGTATGGTGAGAAGAAGGAATAACTCCCCACTGGTATCACAGAGCGAGATGAAGGCTGTGACTTCCCATTTGCTTCAAAAGCTAAATGTGTTCATCCCGTCAGCAGAACTTGGAGACCTAACAACAGCTTTATTACTAAAACAAGGAAGAGTATTCCTGGGTGTTGGAAAGGATGACTGAAACACATCCACTTGTAACATGAGTGACTATCTCCAGCCAACAGTCGAGGCTTACACTTCCAATGAGAATTCACAATCCAATTGCAGTCATTTAACATGACGACTCAGAGCACGCAACTGCTGCGCTACTTTCTTCAAGCATGCAACCAATTTTAAGAAAAGACACGTTTCAAGCACTGATGTCTGTGCTTCTGTAAAAAAATATAAAAGCAAAAAGCGCTACTTGAACTCTTTCATAAGTACCACAGGATTTTAGCATCATCTCCTACTTCCTGCAAAGATGTGTCCTTGTAACAGGCACCCATGCTACACAAAGCTGTACCACCATTTTCTATCCCACTGCCAGAGATATGGGTATTTTCAGCCTTTTCCAACTGACCACAAACAAGATGTTGTGCAGGCACATCACATACAATATAAACCATGCACTTCACTTCAATGGAAATTACATGGAACTTTTCTCAGGTGCTAAACTCAAATACCAAAATAATAGCTCATGTCATTCCTCCACTGCCAAAGGGCCCTGATATGATTAAAGAAACACCTCACATACCATCAAGTAGCTTCAAAGCACCAAAACCCATGCTCCAAAGGTTGCAAGAACATGTCACCTTTCCTATTAGGTTAGAGAACTTCTACATGAAACAGTCAATTCTGCTCCATCTGTTGGCAATGAAACTAATATGCTTCCTTCTCCTGGTAACTACAGTCCAGCTCTCCCCCTCTGATCAGCAAAGGACAATGTGAAGACAAAGGTGATGACCATGCCATGCATAATGACAGCAGGATCAAACAAAAATAGGCTCAACCAGTCAGAGCACTCCATGCTGTGAAAGACAGTATTCTGGATACAGTCTCAAATAAAGGATTTTGAACGCGCTACTAAATTTCAAGCACATTACTTACATCTCATTTTCAATGATTCGGTAACATTACCCAAACAGGTGTTTCATTAGCCAATGCAGTAAATGCAATATCATAAGCATTCTGCCACTGTCTGACTGAAGGAGTTTTTGAACAAACAAAATGCTGAGGTAGATTAAAAAGGAAAAACAGGAAGAGGAATCACATGTAATTATTCAAGAATTTAATCTGTAGCTTGAGTCTCATACATAGAAATCCCCCTTATTTTGCAGCATATTGAAGCTTTAGCTGCAGTTTAAAGCATGTTGGCACATAAAGGAAAAAGTTAATTTCTTTTCCATTAGGCATTACTACTTAATCTTATAAAGGGGAAAACACAAAATTCATTCAATTTCTTCTCAGGAAATCTGACAAAACAGTATATTGTTTCTGGCTGGCAGCCACTGCACTATCATAGAGTTTCTTAAAGGTGCAACACCGTGCATTCTACCAGGTTTGAAAAAACACTGGAAGTGTAAGACATGTAGAAATGGCCATTAGCTAAATATACTCTAAAAAACAAAGAGCAAGAAAGGAATAGGTCTTTAAGGAAGACAGAGGGTCCTTGCAGAGGTTGGCAAACACTCCAAGCCAAACGAAATCCATGGTGCTAACAAAGCACGGCTTTGCTCCGGCATCACCAGAAGGCTGTTTTTATAAAGACAGATGGACAGAAGGGAGGCTTTTCAACTACAATTCTGTCAAGTTAAACTATTACCAAGCAGAAGTTTGAAAGTGGTTTCCAGTCAACCATATGAGCTCCATGGAATCTCAGAGCCCCTTTTAAGGTGCTGTAAGTACGGACAGAAAGACAGATACACATGTGTGGACTAACGTTTAACATCTACTGTGGTAGCTCCAGCTGACACAAAAGCAACCATCACATTTTTGGAAATTTAGAGCCTGAACAGCAGTGTTGATTGAAAGGCACCATTAAGCTTGTTCCTTTCATATGCTAATAATGACATCATGCCTTATGGCCTGATGCTGCAATCATACGTTATCATCTTATAAAGACATTTTTCCAAAGACGTCTAATACATGAGCAAACAGCTCACCTGCATATAGGAAGAAGGTTGTTTAATACATCCATGACATAGATTTCTTTCTGTACCTTAGTGCTGTGAATAACTACTACTGAAATATTTATAAAGGTTCGACATACTTTTTTTAAAAAAGTAAGAAAACAATATAATTGTTGGGGCAGAAAAAAAAATCTACAAAAGAAATTTTGGAGCATACAGGAAGCAGCCCCGGACGTCAACAAAGTGAAGCAAGGTAAGGCCTCTGATGGTATTTTGGGTACAGGAGTGATTCAGGGCCGAATCTCTTGCAAATATTCCAGTGCAATGTAGTGTAGTGCAAAGACTGTCACACGGCACCCCAGAAAAAGGAGGGGGGGAAAATATTTTATAAATACTCTCTCCGTGCTCCTGACATATATCCAGGAATAAAATAAGCGATAATAAATTATGTAACTCTATTACTGACTACATACACCACGCTCTCCTTTATTTTGGCATCATACAGGCCAAAAGAGAATTTCATTTTTCTCAAATACCCTGGTTTGTAGTGATGTACAGTGAAAAGGTTAAGAGAAAAAAACCAAAAACGTACTAAGAAAATAACAAGATCTCCTCATTTACAAACAATCCCCAGAACAGTGGGGACACGAATATAAACCTATTTTTCCACGCACATACTGTCTTTGTGCTGTATTTCGCGCATACAGAAACAGAAAAACACATGAAGTCCCCCTGTTTTGAAAACAACACGCTTGAAAACTGCGGTGATCCTTCTTCCCCACCACGGACAGTGCTACACAGAAACTGGACAACAGCCTTATACATAAATAAATAAACACACTAAACGGCGAAGGGGGACAGCCCGGAGGAAATAAACGCGGCACACAAAGTGCTGAACGCTTTCCCCGGGCAGGAAACCAGTTACAATTTAATGGCCCAAAACCGATTTAAATTCGGCCGAGCGGAACCCTGCGGGGCTCCGCGGCAGCGCGGCGCCCGAGCCCCCCTCCCGCACGCCGGGGCCGCCGCGGCGGGCGCCGGGGCGAGGAGCGGAGTGCCGGGGGCGCCGCGGCCCCGGCCCGTCCCCGGCCCCGCGGGCGGCTCCCGCGGGCAGCGGCGCCCACTCACCTGGCCGAGGCGCGCACTGCGGCTCCGCGCCCGCGGCGGGCTCCGGGCGAGGGCGGCTCCCGCTGCGGAGCCGGGCGGCGGCCGCAGTCACCCCGTCCTTGCGGCACGCGGCTCCCGCCGGTGCCGGCGGCCCCTCGGCGCCCACGGCGGGGCGAGCGCCTCCCGCGCAGGGGCGCCCGCGCCGCCCTCCGCCCCCGCTCCGTCTCAGCGGCGGGGCCGCGCCCCCCGCCCCTCCGCCGGCCCCCGCCTCCGCGCCGGCATCTTCCCCGCGATCGGGCACGGCCGTGGGTGGGGGCGGCCGGGCCGGGGCCGAGGCCGCAGCCCCGCGGGCCTGGGCGGCGCCGGGGGCGGGCGGCCGGTAACAAAGCCGCCCGTAAGGCGGCGAGATGCGGCCGCCCCGCCGGCCGAGGGGCTGCGGGGATGCCGCCCAGGCCCCGGGTGCAGCGCCCAGAGCCTCGCAGGGAACGCCGGCCCGCAGCCCCGGGAATGAGCGAATGGGGCGGGCGGGCGAGCAGCGATCCCCGTGCGGAGCGGGGGAAACGCTCCTGCGGCGGCTACATTGTTACCGCTATTGACGAGCAAGCGCCGCTGAGGTGGTGCTTTGGAACGCCGCGGCGGTGTGGGGTTTTTTTTAAGTCACACAGTTATCTGCACTGACGGCTATCGGTGTCATCAGCCGTGAGTATGAACCAGCCCTCACCGACCCCCCAGCGCCAATTACCCGTCTATTTCAAAGCAGTTCGGTGCCGGCAGCTCTACATTCCCTCTACATTGTTCGGCAATTTCACTTCTGCTTTGTCCATCGCAATGAATTCAGGACTGTTTTCATATGAAAATGTGGTTACAAAAAAACCCCACCCACACAAATGAAATGAAAACTTAAACCGCATGAATATGTACAAAACACATACTAGTCTAGAGGAAGAGAGAGATGCAACACTGCAGAATCACAGCCCAACAAAAACACGGTAATGTCAGTAACAGGAAAAAATGGACATATCTTTACACTATCAAGGTTATGGTAAATATTAGGAGACAACACCTCATGCTTTGTTTTCTAAATCTTGTTAAGATAAAACCTTCCCACAATCAAGAAGCACATTGCTACATCACTGCTACTTTGTATTGCTTTGTATTCCACATCTGTTTTCATATATATATATATGGGAAACTATGCAGGTGTACACAGTTTCTTCAGAATAACCAGATGGCAACTAGATTAAATTAATGCATGTCAAAATAAAAAGTAAATATAGTGCATTCTCAAAGCCATGGGCTCCAAATCCTTTATGGCACTGTGGGCTTGGGATTCAATAGGAGGAATTTGCTCTTCTAGCCCTTCTGTACTAGAGGAACTGCTCCAGATACGAGTGTTTGCTGCTGTATTCCAAAGTAGGTCAAGCTATAAAAGTCATTGACACTTTTCCACCTACCTGAAGCTTTAAAACTTTGGTTTGTTTCTTTTCTGTGACTTGCGCACCTTTTGGCACATTGGTCCAAAGTAGTTTAAACGCGCTTAATGTACAAATGATCAGTGTGCAAATGATTAGTCTTAGAGAAATTTCCCTGATTCTTATACTGAGGAGTGTACTACTGTGATGTGCAATTGCAATAAATGATTTGATTTATATTAAAGGATCAGATTTGGATGATCATGTATGGGTTACTGTTTATTTGGATATTGCAAATGCATCTCTTTTCAGCAGTACCTTGGCTTGGCTCCAGTAATGTAACACTTATTTTACTTCCTGAAACAAGATTAAAATGGGGGAAAAAATGCAGTGCCTAGGGTTTCATAACATTTGTGATTATTTGTGCTTTGTTTTTTGATGTTAAGATGAGAAACCCAGAAGATGAAAACCTTTAGCTAATGAATTATTCTCAGTGGATTTGCAAGCTGTTAAAGCCCTTTGACTGTATGACACAAGCAAAGACTTTCTGTAAGTTAAGACTTTTCATCTGTCAAATTAAAAAGTACATAAATCCAATGCACTGGATTTTCATTTTTCTTTCCCTCAAAATGGATACTGAAAATGTTCTTGTCCACTAAGCAAAAACATTAATTCATATGAATCCTCTTGACTTCCTGCAAACATAAACAGCAGCAATCACAATAGTAAAATCTAATGTATTTGTACAAATTCAGCACTACTGCTTTCCAGTGGTTACAAACCTGTGGATTTCTATGCATGCTTTCCTGACATATTCACATTATATGTGATGCTACATGCACAGTCCTTTTCAAACAGTTCTCATGTCTTTGGTGTGAGTTTGGATTCTTTTCTGTTTTCCTCAGATGTAACTCTTGCTGCACCTGAATAGAGCAGGATGCACACGAGAAAATAAACCCATTCCATAGAGGAGTTGCTACTTCAGTCTCCATGGGTGCTCACACACTACCCCAGCCAACAAGAAGATAACTTTTCAGAGATGTGCACAGAGGCAATGGGTAGTTTACCTTCAACAGACTCAAAACCACAGAAAACCAGCCTGCTTTTCTGGAACAGACAGATGTCTTTTCTCCTCTTTCCAACTCTATTCCTCTCACCAAGCCCTCCCTGATCCTTCTTAGCTCTCCTTTCAATGGAGAAAAAACAGGTTTGGGTCATCCTCAAAAATTACTTAGTTATGAGAATGCAAAACACTATCGACTGTAGAAATCTTTTACTCGAATTAATAAATTAGACATCCAAATTTTCTAAATAATGTCCTCAAAATCCTGTATATGACAAGAAGCTATGGCATACTGGCATAAGGATACACCCCTTGCAACATTTTCGGCTGCTCTAACTTTAGACATTACTAACTTAATAAAAGACTACATATAATCAATATAGTTCATAAGACATTAATATTAAAAAGAAATATACATTTTGATGGGCACTCTTAATTACTTTCCACACAAACAGTAAGGAGACAAGTACAGAAAAAGCAAAATATAACTTTTTGGCAAACCATGTATAAAGAAAATAAAACAATATTCCAGTATCTACCATCTGCTTTCTTTTTCATTTCATTATCATTTAGAAGAAACAAAAAGGACTTGATGAATCATTACTGAAGGTCACCATTTACTACCATGGGATCAGCAACAGGCTATGAAAAACGTGCCTTTGAGGGGGTAATTTCCCTATACCACAGCAAGAAGTGTTAAAAGACAAGGAACACTCTTCTATATTACACAAAGATTCCATATTTTCTCAGCTAATCAGCTCTTTACAAGGCAATGGGCAAGCTGAATGTCCAAAATAAGAGCTTCTTTGCTGTGGCTATTAAAAAGCCAAACACGAATAGGCTCAAAGGACCATCCAGAAGAACATTCACGTGAGATGGAAACGTAATCTTTCACATGATTTCTGGACAGATTACTGTTCAGCAGGTGAAAGTATTAATTGAAAGAATCACCCTAGGTGCCAAAATCTGCAGGACCTATTCCCTGACCTGCCCTACCTCTTTTGTGCTGCACAAAAGACTTAATGAGAGTGAAAACCATCTGCAGCTCCCCAGCAGGTTTTTTGTAATATAAAAGAGTCCCTGAGTGAGTGTGGAGTTGTCCAGCCCATGGGAGGCCACACACCCCTACAATCTGAGCAGAGAGAGAGGAGAGCACAGCAAGGGAAAGCCTTCCTGGGGTTTGCTGCTCCCATCACCTGCAGCTGGTCCCTGGGCCCTCAGGAGCTGCTGCCATCTGGTACTGTCGGTGCCAGGGCAGGCATTCATCCAGCCAGAGGCTTGAGGGGCTCCACAGGAGCTCTCCACTCCTCTGGAATACAGGGAAGAACCCACTGCTCCAGGCCATCTGGGCTGATCTGGTTAGAGCTCAAATCTGCTGCCTTCAGTCTGGCAAAACTCCCATGGGTATCTTTGAGCATTTACTTGAGTTGATCTGGTCTTGGACTTAGAGGAATATTAATACAGAGAGCAAAGGAACACCTGGCTGAGTTTTGTTTCTAAACCATTTAAACCATTAATGAGAAGTATATGAATTGCCAATAGTAAAACAATCTTCCTACCAATAGCAATTTATTAAATTATTGAAATAGTTCCTGAGTACAGAAATTAAATCTGGTGCAGTTCTTAATGCTTCCAAATAGTTACTGAAGTGTGCATAAAGATCACTGAATTGGAGTTGAAGTCACAATGATAAAACCAATTGTCAGTTTCTGTTGGTACTTGCAGACATTTAATTTTGAACTCTACCCTAAGGCAAGCAATACAGGATTAGACCCATAGACACTGCATCAAAAAAGAATACTGAAATGTCACTTGTAAAGTACACTGTCATGATCTTGGTATTTGACTTATATGTCAGTCAAACCTGCAGAGAAAGCTTGCACTAGGCTCTAGTGAGGTAATATGAATGGATCATGCTTTTGTAAAATCAGGAAGCTTCCATAACTGAAGAAAATTGCTGCTTTGGGTTTTTTTTACAATATTCCTTCAACTTCAAGCCAAGTAAATGGAGTCTGTGGGGAAACAGTCCAGCATCATGAGACAAATGACATAAAGATTGTGAAGACATCAAGACATTAGAGAGGCTGAAAAAAGGATCACAAATCTGTATCAGAAACCCAGAAAATTTAAATATCTGTACTGACAGTAGTGGAACAATTCTTGGTTTTACCCAGTGAAGGGAGAGCAGAAAAATCTTGAGCAGGTGGCACAGAACTGCCACATCACTATTATCAGTAGGACTCAAATCTCAGAATATTTATCTGGTGCCCCTCTTAGTTTACACCTCTAGACAATGAATTAAACAATTAGTCAATAATTTGACTAAAATCTTCAAATGATCTCTTTAGGAATCTTAACACTTACCACACCAGCAATGTTTATCATGTAGGTGCACTTGGTAAGCAACTACAGCAGATAGTAAGTGAACAAGCTACCCTGCCAATGAATTTTCTTTAAATTACTTGAAGGAAGCAGTAACTCCTTTGGCAACTAGGCAGCAGGTTACCCAAGTGACATTAATTCTTTCTGCGTCCTACGTAGGATTGACTGTGGAATTAGCAGAGCTTGAAAATGCCCCCGCAGCTGAGGCAGAAATAATTTACTTCTCACTGTCAATGGAGGCTTCTCTTCAGGAGATGCTTGAGCTTCAAGGCTCTTTATCAGACAGAGTAACATGAATATACATTTCACTAACAGCCATGATCAGCAATGGAAACTCAGCTTATCATGAACTGAGAGAGAACCATCAAACACTTGAGCCACATTCATCCTGCCACAGAACAAATAAACATTAATGCCAGAAAAATAAAGCCACTCTGAAAGCCTGAGGAATCAACAAAGAAGCTTTTTGCCTGCGCCTAATCCAGCTAAACCTTCTTATAGTCCCATTCAAAATAGGCACTTGACATGATTTCCATCCACAATAGCTTTCTTACACATTCTATCTTTTTCCATTTATGAAAGGACTATAAGTTAATATTTAAGAATCCACAGAGTCGTCTAAAGTACAGATGCTGAAACTATTATTTTGGCTAAGAGTTCAACTCAGAATGGTGAATATTAATAGGGCTTTACCTTCCCAAACACTTTTGCCAAATCAAGAGAGAGAAGATATTAATTCAGTGAGTGCAAAATATACAAATGATGGTGACTTTAAAGTTAGTGTTCAGACAGATTCCTGTGTAGAAGTGTCACCATACCATATCCAGGACAATTACAAAGACAACCACAAAATCCTAACAGCCACAAATATAATCTCACTCCCTGCTCAGGCTCAAAGCAAAAGGAAGATCTTGTGGGTTTATATTTTTACTTTACTCTTACTGCAAGGTATTATATAACTTCAATGTTAGTTTCCACCTGGCATTTTTTCCTTGGTATCACATGGAAAAACAGCAGTGGTAAACTATCAGTCCACAATAATGGCGGCATTCATTCCACAAGAATATATATCTAAGTTATTCTATTTATTTAACAAAGTGTAAGCTACCTGACCACCTTGAAATGTGAACAATACCTAAAAATAGAGGCTCCAAAAAGCCACAATGACACACATTAACATGCCAGAAAATCTGAGCAACCTTGTCTAGTGGAAGGTGTCCCTGTCACGGCAGCGGGGTGGAACTGGATGATCTCTAAAGTCTTTTCTGACCCAGGCCATTCTAAGATCCTATGAAAATGCTTTAGATTAACCATGCACCTAAATTCAAATACTCCTTAACTGAAAAGGGATGAATTTGAATGTCACTTAACCTCAAGTTAAGTGAAACATCAACAATCAGATCCATTGCATGAAATAACATTCAAATTCACAAATTGCTCAGGAGAAGAGTATGATGACAGAGAACAATTGACAGTAGCAAGGAACACTAGAAGAAGTAAGGATATTTGAATTCTTCACACTGAGGAAGAGCAACAAACAAGTATTTGGGTTCACAGAATAAATAAAAACAGAGTATAGGAAACAAGGCCCAAATAAGAACCCTGGAGTGATGAACAGTACAGGCAACTGCTGAGCTTTGTAGCCAAATCTCTGGCTGTTAGCTGTAGAGAAGTGGTGTACACTCCTCAATGTTGCTGAATGTGAACTCCTGATCACGTCATCTTCATAATGGAGACTGAACATGAAGTCCTGCAGGTGCTTTGGAAGAGCAGAGCCAAGAACAGAATCCTTAAAACATTGCAACCTCAAAGGATAGGAAGAAATAGGCAGAATAAGACCTGTCTAGAGTGTAGCTGCAGAAGTTCTCTAAAAAGTTTAGCATGGAGAAAACAAATTTCTGTAAGCATTCACAGTTTTAGATGTTCTGATAAGCAGATGACATACTGCTTAGGACATCTGGAGCTCAGTTGGAACACATCAAAGTACTCTTATCCTGGCACAGTTGGATCAGGAATACCTGTCAGTTTTCAGCTAAGCTCACATCACTGTATAAGGCAATCATTTTAATTCCATGCATGGTTTTGGGCTGGTATGTGATTTCAGAGCAGGAATCACATGGCAATCATTCCAGGAGTACGGAAACCACATAGGAGTGTTCCTCTCACTGTGGAATGTGGGTTTGTTTTTATAGCAACATTACTAAGTTGAGGTAGGCAGCACAAATGTTCTACATTTGTGTCTTTGCCTACTTTGCTTTATAAAAAACTGAAATGTTTTCTGTCTTCCTTATTCTGTGGTACAATTCACAGGACAAAGAATTTTGCCATGTCAACACCCTGCTGCTAGTTTTGGTTGATAGATGTAAGCCTTAGTTTTGTGTTTTACTACAACAGTTGTTTTACAAGGCAACTTCACTTATACTCCATTTTACAAACTTCCTTTATAATAAAGACCCACTTTCTAATCCCTGAAGCCAATACCAAACTGTGTATTATGAAACCTGGGTTTACATGTTGAGAGGCTGAAGTATGGATGTAACACCCCACCTGGGCGCTGCACTGACAGATATCCAGATTTCCAGAGTGAGGGTTTGCCTGTGGAAGGACTGACAGCCTCATGGACTTGCAGCCTATAGCTGTTCTCCACTGCCCGCTATCACCAGCTCTCAGACTGAATGACGTCTGAGTGTGTGATACAGATCATAAATACAGATGTTTAAAGCATGACTCCAGAGAGTGCTTTCAGTATTCCACGAAGAACAATGCTGCAGCTACAGAGTGCAGTCTATACATGCAAAAATATATCTCACTCTAAGGGCTCTGGTTCAGGAGACAAAGATGCCATTACTTAACAGCATAAACTGGAGACTTTTGACCATGTGAGTTAGGCTATTACATGACCAGATTACAGCAAGGTGAGTATTCTGTAAAGTAGATATTTGCACCTGTGTTTTACCAGTGAATAGGAAAAAGGCTCTAAATTCTGCAAGGTCTGTTCTAATTAGGTTTGAATAGCACATTTAATTCTAAATTAATGCATCTCAATGAGCATGATTGGAATTAATTTCCTAGCAAAAAGCTGAAAGTAGCAGGGAAAAAAAAATAAAGGCAATAATGGTTACTTAGCTTAGCCTTGCTGGCTAATAGTACTTTACTATTATCAAAGGTGCCTGAATAACTTCAGTGAAGTTCTAGAATATCTTACTGCAGAAAACAATCTCCACATAATATTCCTATGAATAACAAATGCCATTTGGACATCAAGGTACTGCTTTCACATAAAGCTGTAATATTACTTCCCCAAAAGTAGGTGTGATATAATGAGAAAAACAAAATACTCCAGGTAATGTAACTATTTAAAAACCATTATGATTACAACTGGGTGCATTTTGCATCATTACTTTGCATTTGTTAAACCTCTTAATTTACCTGTACATGGTTTGGAGACGCTTGCTGAAGGTTGTATTTATTTAATGTATTTGTAATATTTTTTTTCTGAGAAGTGCCAGGTTGACACAAGAAGAAAAAGTGGCAGAAAAATAAATACTGCTTCTCTCACAGCAAGCACACTAATGTAAAGCTTAAAAATTAAGCAACAGCAGCACATTTTTCCTCAGACCTTTGAGCTGAACCATATGGTTGACGCTCAATTAAGCGAAGATTTATCAGTCCCCAATTGGAATGTGTCCAGAACTTGCTATTTTCTCAAATCTTTGAACCAGAGGACTAGAACTGAACAATTTTATTGACTCACACACAATAGCCCACACTTCCAAATCTTTGAATGAAATGAGGAAAATTTAATGTATTTTTAGGGCGGTATGCACTTTTAGATTTTAGAATTAAAATACAACAGTGCTATAAAAGCTACAAACTGGCAGTTTGATGTTACAGCTTTAGCCAAGTTAACATCTCGCTGCCATCAAAGAGGTGAGGTCCAAATCCCTATGAATTCTCCTCAAGCAGTCCCACCTCTTACTTCACCTCTGCTTTAGCAGCCACCAAACTGCATGGCAATTCTATTCTATTCACTGAAATGACAGAACAGCCACACAGTGAAAGTGTGTGTGGTTCCTTGCCAAGTTAGCAAACAGAGTCGGTTCACTGTGCAATCCCAGTGGCACAAGATCCCACATGACAGACAGGTGATGCCACATTTGGGAACACACAGCCTGGAGAAAGGCATGAGACAATGTCTGTTTGAGAGCACAATGCTGTTATTTTGACTTCAAATCTAAATATTAACTCTTTTCTGCTCCCTGGACACTTGCCTTCTGCTTTCAGCTGTCTGCTTTGAAAGTACATTTTCAGCACCCCCAAGTGCAGCACTAAATTCCTGAACAATAGACAAGTCCATGACTTCAAGCCTAAAAGTGTTAAGAGTGGACTGAGGAATAAGACCTTTCAAATGAACCCAGTCAGAATTTTATCTGAGCAAATTGGAACATTAAGATCTGGAACATAAAATGTCGCAGTTGCATAGAAAAAGATAGAACTTTTTCATTCAAGACTGTATATTTCATTCATTTGATAATGGACTAAAATACAGATAAAATACTAGACAGAATTAGGTCATTATTTTTTTTTTTCCTTCAGATTATTTGAGGCCATAGAAATGTCACAAGAAAGTTGTTTACAGTAAAAAACCTAACTCAAAATTTGGCAATAATGAAGTCAGTCAAACATAAAGCTATTATGTTGAATTGTAAAAGCTTAATTTTAAATTCCATATGAGACTCTGTGGTTAAATTCTGATTTTATAGACAGATGGTAGGGTTTTTTCTTTGCTTGTTTATTATAAATGTACTTGAATGCATCTATTCAATCCACTGAAAAAAAACCTGCTAACATAATTTGCAGTATTCTAATCTACAAGGCTTAATTCTTTTGCAATTGCCATTTCAATGTAGCGGCCGATTCCACTGTCACTATTGCTACAAAGGGATTAACCTTTCCCTGTTGATTTTTCATGATGGGGGGGTTTCCTTCAATATAATTGAAGGGTTCAATCAGTTTTGAAGGAGGTTTTTATTTCTTTTTCCTTTTCACAAGTGTGACTTCATCACTGCAATTTTTCATAAAGGTTGGAATATTTTTCTGCTGTAGTAATGGTGTAAGACATTTCTTAGTCCTGCTTTTTGTAGAATGGTTCAGATTTGGAAGGGACATTAAAGATGGTCTTCTTCCAACACTCTGCCATGGGCATGGACACCTTTCACTAGACCAGGGTGCTCAGACCCTCATTCAGGCTGGCCTTGAACATCTCTAGGGATGGGATAGCCACAGTTTCTCTGTGCAATTTGCCTCACCACCCTCACAGGAAAGATCCTTCCCCTAATATCTAATCTAAACCTACACTCTAGCAGTTAGAAGCTATTCCCCCTTGTCCTGTCACTACATGTTTCTGGTAGGCTCCCTTCAGGTATAAGGAGGCTGTAATTAGGCCACCCCTGAAACCTCATGCAATAGTAAATAACTTCTAATATAGTGAGTATAATGGTGGGATGAAGAACAGGACTTAAATCTAACTTCCACTGTAAAATTACTGGCAGCACTATAGAAAAAAAAAGTGTATTTACAAGTGTTAAAGATTACAGAACCATACTGGTGCATTGCAAATCATGGGTGTTCCACTTCCATCACTTTTCCTATGTGCTTCACCAAACTCTTTGATCAGGGAAGATGCTCTTTTATGATTCGACAGATTAATGCAAACTTCATTAGCTAACAGCAGAGGGACTCAAAAAAACTTGCCTGCTACTCTGGCATTGAGTGTTTTTATCATAATTATTTTCCTTATATAATTCAATAAAGAAGCTTCAATTACTTGGGCAAAACACTGCTTTGTTACACTGGTAAGACACTAGGAGATGGACAGGATTCCCAGCTCTGTGTGTATGCAGGGGCAAATGAAGAGATGAGTGATTTATCTGGAGTTACAAAGCAGCACCTTAGCTGGAACCCAAAAAATTCAGCTATCAGATTCTCAGCTAGAACACTGTGTTCTTTCTTCAGTCTGTTTGTACTGTGTATTTTCAGATCTTCCCTTTTTGTTGTTGTTGTTGGAAAGTATTGGAAGGAATAGAGAGAGTTCATCTGGAACATTTTTCCGAACATCTTTTAATATCCAAGGACCAGATAGTGCTTCAGGAAGAAAAATCTGTGAAAAATGTTGTACTCTTTTCCTTGGTAGGAAGGCATGTGATAAATATTTAGCATTTAAGAAACCGAAGGTTATGAATTTAGATGTTACAAGGGTATCATTTTCATCTAAAATATCCATTAAAAACTATAATAATAATACGGCCTAATTTCTGACTTGGCCTGTCAAAAGTCAATAACATACAGCTCCTAACTCACATAAAAATGTATTTGTATGATGTTTATTTTGCTTTTTATAAATGCAATTCTTTACACATGATGGGGACACCAATCTCTTCTTTAGGATATCCCCACGGTCTGTGGATATACTCATATAGGTCTAGTCCATCCTTCTGCCCCAGGGCAGAACAAATTATGACAGAACTACTTCTGAGATATTTTACACAAGACATCACAGCACATGGTCAGAACTCTGTCTTTGGCCACAAATTCTATAAAGAATAGTGATTACCATGAAAATGCTGTAAGATTGCAGCATATTATAACAGTTATGAATTCTGATTATAAAGTGTTATGGACAAAAAAATCTGTCCTTATAAACCCAGCTGGTAAGTGCTACAGACTTCAGTAAGAGCCAATGTCTCATTCAGTCTAATTTTCCTCTGATTCAGTAATTTTGACCATACAGGTAAGAATCTGTGCTCATTGTGTCCTGCACCCTACCAGTTACTGAAAGATGTCCCAACACTGATAGTTTTTAGAATGGTCTAACACTGCCCTGTTCAGTGCAACTGTGCATTCTGCCCATAATCACACAAACCTTAGTAAGTGTCAGGAGAAGCCCCTTACAAAGACTCTGGTGCTACTGTACATATCCATCTTTTTTAAAAAAGTCAGGAGAAAAACATTAAATTCCATGTGGTGTCAGCAGGCTGACAAAGGTAAATGTTAGCAAGAGGGTTTCAATGTTCTCTCTAAATAAGTACTGTTTATTCATCAATATTCTCTGTTATGGGCTGGAACCAGGGTATTGTCTGCAGTTTGATGTAGAGAGTTAAGAACATAAAATCTGTCAGCACACAAGGAAACAAGGTCAGGAGAGAGAAATAGTGTTTTATAAAGCAGTATTTAGGGCAATTGCATTTTAACATAATTAAGTAATGTGCCATTCCAAGTAAAGCAAACCCTGCATTGTTTGCAAATGCAGCTAAGCCTTTTAATCAGAACATCACCTTTTCAACAAAAAAAACCTTGTTCAACAATAAAAATGACAACCTATAGATAAAAATAAAACATTTAATAATAGAGTGCTGCTTAGAAAGATTGACTTTAGGCTGTTCAAAATAATAAGCATTATTATTTGTATTATATATATATATTTTGCTGAATGTATTAAGTTTTGAATAGAAATCAAACTCTGCTACTCAGTATAACCCTGAATGTTAGCTCCATTAATACCTGTTACTGCTAGAAATCATTTTAACAGATACCAGACTGGATTCTCTGTGTGTAACTGGTATTTTGCACTGCACTCCAGTGTGCTCCATAAGACCCCAGCATAAAATGGATGCTAACAATGGAGGTCATGTTCCTCCTGGTTCTCCCTGCTGCTGGCATAAATCCAGGCTCAAAGGCCCAGTCCTGTGGCTCAGTCCCCACAGGTCCACCACAAATTTGAAGTAAACAAATGATACTTTCCCTCCCACTGCCGAATTAATTCTGTACAAAGTGGAGCCAAGAATCTGAGGTGGAAAAAAGGCGAGCTGTAATCTCCTTTTGTGCACACATCTGGTTTTACAGCACATCAGTCTGCAACTCCCAGGACAGGAGCCATGATCACCAAAGCCATGTAGCAGTCCCTCATTATTCAAACAGAAACAGCACAGCACTTCAAAGTGTGCAAAATGCAGGTTTAACAGATAACAAGGCAAAATCTTGCCCAAAAATACATGCTAACTTTTGATTATATGAAAAAAAAGAAAGCGTTCCTCTTAAGGGCTGCATAAACAAAGCCTGAACTCAAATATAATTTGTTAATGAAAATTTAATGTATCCTGCATGATGCCTTTGTTTGCTCTGCATCTCTGGTTTAAATCTGAGGCTGGTTATCTTACTGACTAATAGGGCCCTCCTGCTTCGCCAGTGACTCTTCCTGAAGGAGAATTCATTCTTCCAGCAAACACAGCAGTCATTTACCTCGGCTATCACGTCAGTGTCTTACCCTTAGAGACTCTTCCCATCAAAAATAGGCCAGCAGATACATTAAGCTGATGTGTCACTGGCATTATGGAAAGAGGCAAACCCTTACTCAAAATGCAATTCTGTTTATAAAAAGCACTTCAATAGGATTTACAGCTCTCAATTTTTTAATTTAAAAATAGGAAAAATATTACTAGGGGCTTTGTTATCAGTTTAACAACTGGAACTTGTGCTATTACTGCTCTGACTGGAGATTTTCAGCCAGGTACCCAGAACATGTAGAAAGTTACAACAGAAAACAGTAAAAGCTATTAATTTTTTTTCCAGCACTCTTGCAATGTTTTTTCTTAAATTAAAAATCAACATAACCACTGGCAGCTCCTAAAGCATGAGAAAAGACAGAGCTCTACAAAGAAGAGATTTTCCCCGCCATTGACACAAAATGTATTCAATTGTTTCACACTGTTGAATTACACAGATGTAAAGAAGTCAAGTTACTGTTTGTAGGAGTACTACCGACAATCTGTTTAAAATGGATTCAAACACCCAGCAGAACTCACTCTGCTCTTCTTACATGAAATATTGTTTCTCAGCAGGAGTGCAGGTCACTGTCCTATATCTAAGTGCACCAAATGTTCTGGTATGATTTCATCTGATTTCAGTGAAACAGCTGCAAATATCAACAACTGAAATAATGACAAACATTTCTGTCACTATCACATTTGACTACTTTAGATTTCATTTAAACTTGTAATGTATCTTTAAATCTGTCGAAATTTATGCATTAACTTGTCAGGTACAATGACACTTTGATGACACTTTAATTCTGCATTCTTTTAGTTCACTGCCTGTAAAGAAGATATTTTCCTCTGAAAGGTAAAAAGGAAAGAAAGTCTAGTGCCACATTAGGTTTTTAATCCTAAAGCCCTGAAGCCATGGAGCTCATCTGAGAAACTGATATGAACTAATTAAGGTAGAAGCTGGTCCTGCTCCCATATCTTGGAGTGAAAATTGTCGTTATTTCTTGTGCTTCTGATTTCTAAGTACTGTACACAAGTTAAAAATGGTAAATCACTGTACTTTCTGAAGTAAAGCTGAGTGCCATAGAAACATTTTTATTGAAAGAAACAGGACTTTTAGATACTCCTAAACGTGTAGATGCCACCTCATATTCTGTAGACTTCACAGAAAAGAGTTGGACAGTAAATTGAGACATTTTCAAGATGTTGATTGTCCCTTTGTCTAGTGCTTTACAGCCTTGTCCTGTTTCCAAAAGAATTCTCATTCAAAATCAATGTACCACTTACACTGGCATCTTATCTGACCCTTCTTCAGGCAGAAATGGAATACAGATAAAATGCCAGTTTGTGTCTATGTGTTCCACACTTCTCATATTTGCACTTACACGCCAGAAATACTAAGATTATCTATTGGAATATTCATTACAATGAAGATGGAGAAGAAGGTTATTTATACCATCACAAAATGGTGCAGAAAAGACTGACATGCTCTATGGTTTAGAGAATATGAATGTTCAGAGCCAGAACATTGTACATGATGTATACAATACGTTAACTGTTTAATTACAGAAGTTGTAAGACACTGAAAGGAAAACAAAACCAGGAGAATTTGGCAGATCTAAGGAGAAAAGGCAGATCTAAGACAAGTAAGCATAGAGAGATAAAAAGCATTGTTCTTTCCATGGTATACTAAATAAGGATTCTATATTACCCTCAGAATAAGGAGGAAAAATACATTATATAGAACATTTACAATGTTATATTATTATGTAAAATATCTAATAATATACTTGCTGTAAATCTCCAGAGCAGCTAAGAACCCTAATCCAGGGATGATCTTTATATGACACTCCACTTAGAGGCTGGTCTGCAGTTTTCCCAAAGATCTGACATCTTCCTACAGAGAACAGACAGACGCAAACAAACTGGGCAGCACAAAGTGCAGGCTTACTGCCAATAAACCACCACAGTGGTAGGAATATACTGATAGCCTGAATTCTCACCAACTTTTGCAGATGTGACAATGTAGAAGAGTTTTAAGGACAGATCAAAGAACAGTTCTTCTGCCATATTTATGTTGCTACCCATCTCAGTGTGCAAGTGATGAGAACTAATTAAAAATCCACATGTGTGCTTTCACATGAATTAACTTAGATTAAAGTGTGTTGGAGTCCAGCAACATGGGCCAAGCAAACTCAGAACTCAGTATCTCATTCATGATAAAAGTGAGCAGACAAAAGATAAGCAAGAATCACAAAGGGTTCTGAAGAGAAAACTTTCAGCTCACAATTTCCAAAACTTGAATCTGATGCAATTAAAAAAAAAAAAAACAAAAAAAAACCAAAAAACAAAAACAAAAACATTGTGGAAGAATGGAATAACCCAGTTGAAGCAATGCTCAGAGAAAGCAGAGTTACAGCAGTGACAGAATAGTTGAGATTCTTACTCCTACAAAGTACCTCCTTTTTCAGAATGCTAACCTGGATGGACAGACTGATCCAATTTAGCAGATTTAATTTATCCCACCTCTCCATTCAAGGATTCTTTCATTCCACCCAAGGAATCCAAAACAGAGATGTTTGTAATAGAGTTTGCTCACTGACTTACCCTCACACCAAAGTGTTCTGCATAAGCAAGTAACTGAGTGAGATGAAAAGGATTCTACAGACAAGCACTGCCACAGTGCTGGCAGCTCAGACTCCACCTTGAACAAAGACATCGTTCTACCTCAAAACAGTGAAGGAATTCAAAGAAGATCAATGCAAGGAAAGTATTTTACCTATGCTGGAATGAAACTTTGTTAACTAATGACAGTTGTACCAGTTAATTATCTCCAAACACATGGCAAATCTAAGCAGAAATTAAAATACATTGTCAGAATAGCAAAAAACGCTATTGCTAAAAGAAACGTCATTACAAGAAAGGAAAAGGCAAAAGCAACTTTAAGCAGTAAGCTCTACTGGAACAGAAAAAGACTTCCCAAGGAAAGCCCCATTCCCTGAAAAATCTGGAATCAGACTAAAAAACTAACTGGAGATAATACCAAAAATACCCCCAAACCTGCAGCCATAACATTGCAGAAATAATAAAAACATTATAGGAATTGTCTGATTTTTACATATAATTTATGTGAAAGCTTTACTGAGATATGTGGGCTGCTGTACACATCACACAAAGCATAGGGGTAAGAAACAGAAGTACACTTGTGTTCTTAACTACAGATGAAAACATTCTTCTATCCCATTTGGGCTTGCATCTTTGTACATGATTTCACCTGGCATAAATGTAGGTGGCAAAGTATAGAGGAAATGATACTGACTTGAAAAAAAATGTAGATGGGCTGTCATCATAATGCACCTGCCCACCCCATCTCCTACTGCCATGTAAATAACATTAAAAAGAGAAGAAAATACTATTTTTAGGTTATTTTGACTACTTCTGTGAAACTGTTGGACAGGATATTTGGAGCAGAAAAGACATCTAATTGTTTAACTTCGACTTCCAACATTCATTCCTTTGATCACAGTCATCTTGAAAGTTTTCCATGGAAAACATGCTACAGACATTTTAATTTACATGTTTTACTCCTACTATTTTATACAAAGTAACTTTTCTGACTGTACACCAACTTCTGAAAGGGAAAATAACAAACGGGAACAAAAAACTCAAATCAAGCAGCTCTCTCAAGGCACACTAAATTAAGAATAGCATTTGATCTGTTTGTTTCAAAATTTCTCAGGTGCAGTCAGAATCAGCCATCTTTCTGTCAAATAGCGTTACCCTACCCCAGCTCATGAAAGGATCTCTGAAATTTCCATTTGACCCACCTATCAGTTGCTCTTTCATGTTCTCACCTCCTATACACACAGTTCTGCATAAACCAGGCATCCCTACGTGGCCATCACATGAGAATCCTAATGACCAGCCTAACACAGCACCAACAGTTACTGAGAAACTGTACAATAAAAACAATGTTATTTATGCATCCTTTCCTCAGGTGAGAAACTTTAAAGAGTTACTAAATTTATCATTTTAATCTCCTTTCTCCCAAGTGATTTTTATATTCCTTCACATCCTACTTTTCTTCACAAGCCTCCTAGCAACATCTCCCAGGCAAAGGCTTTCTGGAGCAAATTCTGAAGTGGAGCAATGACATCCCTACGTCAGCTGAGGATCCTTTTATTACATACACAGCACTGATCCAATGCGGTGCTGCCCTGTCTGCAGAATCACCCTGTGCTCAGAAAAGCTCCAATTCTTCCCCCAAAATAAACAGTCATGCCAAAAGATTCTTAGATCAAAATAATTATATTCATCAGTAAAGTGCAAAAATTTCAGCATTAACAGAGAGCCACCAGCTGCAGTTGCACAAATTATAAAATGCAAAGTCACCATATTTAGAGGTCCTAATAAATATCGTTTCTCTCTGCTGCCACCTACAGACAGACTTCAAGGTTTTTTAGAAAACCACTTTTCCATTCCAGATATATATTTAATAACAGCATCTCAACATGCCCTACAAAAGAGTTCAGCCCAAACATGTATTATATCAACAGCATTACCTCAACATATTAGAAGCTTCAGGAAAAGCTGAGCCCAAGCGATGGGTCCCTGAATGGTACTTTGTTGGTGTTCACACTCCATGCTGATCTGGAGCAAAATCTCAGCTGGGAATTAGTG
The DNA here is from genome assembly GCF_009819655.1 of Sylvia atricapilla. Taxonomy (NCBI): domain Eukaryota; kingdom Metazoa; phylum Chordata; class Aves; order Passeriformes; family Sylviidae; genus Sylvia; species Sylvia atricapilla. Next base: position 10,083,573 of record NC_089146.1, read on the forward strand.
GCTCACGGTCCCTGTCTAATGGATGGGAGGAGTTGAGTCACACATAGATGTCCCTCAGAAGCCATATGAGCTCCCAAAAGTGAAAAGGATATTCTAAATCTCTAGGCTAGACAGCTCAAACACCTTTGCTTGAGTCCCCAGAACATCTAATGCTTAATGGTTGTAGCATTACTACTTGTTGCCTGCTTCAGACAGAAGACCTCCCAGTTCCACAGCTGTACGTTCTAACCAGAAGGCTACAAAATTGGTGTCTCTCTCTGCATAATAAAAGAAATTCAATTCCAAAAAGCGTACAATTTTAAAAGCCCCACACCTCAGATGCACAGTGGAGATAGTGTAATGCAGTATGATTGCCAATCTGCCTATCTGTGTAAAATGACTGCAAGCCATATGGCTACAAATACGAAACACTGTGCTTGCCTAGGCCTGAACTGAACACAGAACGGGCTGGTTTGGGAGGGACACTAACCATGGTCTCGTCCCAATCCCCTGCCAAGGGCAGGGACACCTCCCACTGAACCGGGTTGTTCAAAGCCCCATCCAGCCCGGCCTCGGGCACTTCCAGGGATGGGACATCCACAGCTTCCCCGGGCAGCCTGTGCCAGGCCCTCATCCCTCACCTCAGCCGAGTTCTCTTCTTAGTATTTGATCTAAATTTCCTATGTTCCAGCTTCCAGCCGTTGCCTCTTGCACATCATTTGATACTCAATAAACCAACCCCGTGTGACGATAACCCCGCAGCTCAGGAGGCTCCTGTGGCGCAGCGCCCCGGGGAGGTGCAGTGCACACGCCGCTGCCCGGAGCTGATGCCCCTCAGGGCTCTCTGTGAGACGCGGCACTGCGGGCGCCATCCAGGCACCAGCCGGAGGTGAGGCTCATTTACACAGCCCTGCCCGGGGCTCCGGGGGCCAGCCCCCCTCAGCAGCACGGCCATGCCCCGGCCCCGCGGGGCTCCCTCAGGCGGCGCTGCGCTGGGCGGGCCCGGCCCCGGGAGGGGATGTAGCAAAGCGCCGCCAGCCCGTCCAGGGCCGGGATTATCCCGCTCTGCTCCCTGCTGGCGTGGCCTCACTTCGACTCCTGTGTCCAGTGCTGGGCGCCACAATATAAATAGGCATTAAGCTGTCAGAAGGCACCCAGAGGTGCTCTCTGACCGCGAGGCGCGGTGAGGGCCCTTGGGGAGAAGCCGTACGAGGAATGGCTGAGGTCACTTGGTCTGCTCAGCCTGGAGGAGGCTGAGGGGAGACCCCTTTGCTGTGAAAACTTCCTCCTGAGGGCAAGAGGAGGGGCAGGCACTGATCTCTGCTCTGCGGTGACCAGTCAATGGCCTGGAGCTGTGTCAGAGGAGCTTTAGGCTGGATTTTAGAGAACTGTTCTTCGCCCAGACGGTGTCTGGGCACTGGAACAGGCTCCCCAGGGCAGCGGTCACAGCAGCAGAGAGCTCAAGAACTCTCTGTTCTGGGCACCGGGTGTGATTCTTGGGGTGTCCTGTGCAGGGCCGGGACTAAGAGCAGGATCAATGGTCCCTGTGGGTCCCCTCCGGCTGAGAACATGCCGTGATGATGAGTGTGGGAAGCCAGCAGCAGTGCTCTGTAGGGGCCACCATGGGCTGTGCATAGCTGCTGCAGGTCCCTCAGGAGCACACACAGAGCAGGTCAGTCTTCCCTCCTTTTCAGCTTCAATCATTTCAGAGAGCCACAGCTGGAAGGGACCTCCAGAGATCATCTAGTCCAACGCCCCCGTCCATCCCTTCCCCAGCCAAGGGAGGGACACCTGGAGTAAATGACACAAGATCTCCACTCAGAGATCGCACAAACACCTGCTACCCACCCGCCATTAGCCCTGTCCAGGCCTGGGCAGCAGACGGGACAAAACAGACGGTGAGAGAGCTGTGAAACACTGGTGAACCACACATGTCACTTAGAGAGTGTTGCTCTGGCTACAGACAGAAAAGGAACTGAATCCAAAGAATGGAGGTAGTAAAAGGGGGGGTTTATCACTTCCCTCTCCATTTGCACTTAGCACTTCATTCCTCTTTTTAACTTGTTCCCATTCCATTATTTCTCACTAGTCTCAGTCACCTAGATCAGGATACTTGACTGGTTCCATAAAAGTTGAATACAAGCTTAGTAATACTGTGCTACCAATGTTTTTACCACTTAGTTTTTACTGTGCTGGATGTGATAACCACTTTCATACACTGGAGATCCTAAGAAACACTTAGCTGCTGCTAGGGTCCTAAAATCACAGTGCTAAAACAAATTAATTGAAACATCTTTTGAATCTGTGTCATTTGATAATCAAAGTTTCATTTCTACAGTAGTTAGTCTGTAACAGATTATTATCTTTTTTTCTGCTTGACACAGAACCCTTGTCATATTCTGTAAGATAAAGAATATGAATCAACGGAGCATTCAGAACATTAAAAAATGTCAGACTTTTTTTGGTATTCTTTACTGTCTAAGTTATTTTAGTTCTGTCCATGCCTTCTTATTCTTCTACTCTTTTTTTGCTTCCCTGTTCCCTGTTGTCAAAGGTTTCTTTCATCTTTCCCTTTCTGTTGGCTGTGCTTCTAGGACAGTGGCCTTCTTGTGGCCATCCAGACAATTGTACCAATTTGAGTAGCTGCTCCTAAAAATAAGCTGGTCCTAGAGGAATTTATGTTATTTGGACATTTTGATTTTTTAAATCTGTTTTAGTGTTTCATATAATTGAAAATTTATACCTGGAGCAATTTATTTACCAAGAACTTTTTGCTCTTGTTGCTTTTTGCTTTGTTTTCCGACAAGGTGGCGACTTCTGCTCCTTTCCCCCCGTGTGCCCATCAGCAGGTGCAACTGGTGCTGGCAGAGCTGTCGGTCAGCAAGAATAAACTGACCTGTGACAAAGTACAGGTACCTCCCAGCATCCTATTTTGTACCTCAAAGTGGAAACTTGGCTTTTATTAATCTAAGATAAGGTTGTTTCACCTGAGCTCTGTGGTATGTCATCTGGAGGGAAGTGCTTGTTTCTTTTCTCTATTTATTTGTGTAGTGACAGACACGTAGTAAGAGAGTTCTGTGTCAAAATCATCTTCAGTTCTGCTCATACTGCCTTTGGGAGTCAAGATGCACCTCGAGGATTTGGGATAATTAGTTTGCCTGATGTGTGAAAATAGCAGAATGGCTAAGAGCCACCAGGGGGCATTAAAGCAAAATAGATGGGTAAAAATGGGTTGAAAGGGCAGAAACATACAAAACTTTACTTTAAAAATTACTAATTAATAAGGAGGGAGGCACACTGTGGTGGTAATGAAAAACAAGCAGGAAGTAAAGCTTTACTTCACGGTGACCTATGTCATAGAATTTGGGACAGTGGTGGAAAGATTTCCACCTTTCTTCAAACAGCACAGAATATATAGTGATTATAAGAGAGCAAGAAAGCTGCAGTTATGCAACAGTCCTGATGGTAGTGACAGTAGGATGTGACCAAGACATTGTACTTACATTAAAGGTTAATGAATTGTTATCTTGGAATTATTTCTATAGAAGAATAAATTAAAAGTGATTCCTGCTTCTCCTGCTGTGAGACTCAGAGAGAAGAAAACAGTTGCTCTGTATAGAGACACTGTCATTTCCCTTCTGTGTTCCATTTCAAATAATGCTGTTTTGTTTCTGCAGTAAAAGCAAGCTGAGCTATTTTGTCGCATCTCTTTTCATTTAGACTTAAGTGCAAAAGCTGGATAACAAGATAATAATTAAGCATATGTACCAAGAAACCCTTTCAATCTCAGCTATAATCCTCTGGTGAAGAGTGAGGTGCACATGGCCTTTTCAACTAAGTGAAACTAAGTGGCATTCATCATGTTTTAAAAGAAAAAAATGTTTTGATTTTTTCTATAAATCACTTTAATTTAGTGGGGTTTGATAAAGACCTTTTGTCCCCCACAGTCTGTTGTTTTTACCAGGCTCAAAATATCTCTCTTATCCAACCAAACAGAAGTGTTGTGGCCAAGTAAATTGCCCCCCTGTGCTGCTGTTATGTCACTGTATGTGACATCATGCAAAACCACCCACCACACCCCCTGCCCCCAGAATCATTTGTCCTTGCATCACCTTGTCCTCACACTGTTGTATCACAATATGCAAAATATTGTAGCTTGCATGGATTAATGTAATAGCTTGATGTGAAAATCTAATGGACTAGATGTTTATAAAGTATGAACCAGCATAAAATAGGGGGAAAAAAAAAAGTAATATAAGTACCCCAGCCTCAGGTCTTACAAGCTGTTTTATCAGTCCAAGTATTGTCTATGGTTAGAAAGGGATCCCAATAGCAAAAGCACATTTCTATAGCACTTGTCAGGTAAAGTTAGACTGCCCTCATTTTCTCAGGAGTTTGTAGCACTCAGCATCTGTTTTTCCCCTTTCCTCTGCCTCTGTATTTTATGCTGTGTTGGAGACCCATGTCGATTTCACCACCCCTCTAAGAGAGGGGCAACTCTTTTTCACAGTATACAACCACTGTTCTCTCTGCAGTTCTAATTACACCACCTTGCCTAGATCACAACTGGCCTAGAAGCAGCAACTCACCAGTGGTACGCATCTGTTTGATAGCCTGCAGCTACAAGTTCTGAAAAACCTCGAGCCAAGAAGAGAGCAGCTCCAAAAAGGAGGCAAAAAAAAAGCAAGCACATTCATTTCAAAGAGGGAAGCAAAGAAAAAATTACTTGAGTGATATTTTGCAGGCTTTTATGAGTCAGGATTTCAGTTTTCTATCCTTTCTTTTTTAGTTCCTTACACTCGGGGTGGAGAGCAGACCTCCTCTCCAGGTTTAGTTTGTTTCCTCCCCTTTTACCAAAAGGCATACTGAAGCAGCAAAGAATATTACAGGTAGAGGAGAGCTTCAAGGGACTCTTGTACTTAAGACTCTTGCTTCTTCTGTACTTACAAAAGCTGATTTGTACACACTTCATGCCTGGCTAATGTTCCCTATACAAACACTGGTCTGAAAGCTAACCTATTTCCCTCTGCATTCAGCTCCATGTCAGTGGTTTATCTTCCCTTGTCCATGCCCTCTGCACACACCCTTCCAAAAGCTGTGCTTACCTTCTTTGGGTAGGTTCCTCAGCCTTCTCCATAATTAGTTCTTGTACAGCCATGTAATTAACTTTTTAGAGATGTCAGTGTTGAACTGCTAAAGTTCATCTCTTCTTCTTGAATGACAAAGATTTCCCAAAGAGCTATCAGCTTCTTAAAACAACACATCTTTTCTCAGGAGGAAAAGCCAGGAGCACCCCATCCCTCCCGGGACACACAGGGCGAAGAGCAGGCCTCCAGCCCACCCCTGGAGAGGCCCACGTGAGCTGTGCAGGAAATGAGCTCATCTGACTGGTGATTCCCAGCCCTGGGAGAGCATCACCTGCTGCCAGGAGACTCCCTGCTAGCACCTAGGTGGGGAAGGAATCCAGCACTTTACTTGATCTGAGCTAGATGGGGGTGAATTGCTGAATTGCTGAGGCCAGCTGCAGATTAAAGGTGCTCACAGGGCACCGATCTACAGGGAACCTCAGAAGTCTTGTTTAAACTCTAACAGCTGATTTGAATTAACTCAGATCTCTCATTTTGTCTTTTTGACTCTTGTTCTTTGCATTATGAGGCTGATAGTAACATTACTATTGCTACAACTATTGTTATCTATAACTAAATAAGCTGTTGATACGCTTAGTTTGCTTTTATCTTTTATCCCTTCTCTTTCACCACCTTTAGACTAAGGTGTCTATCCCTTCTCTTTCACCACCTTTAGACTGGCAGGAGTCTATCAAAACACAGACCAGTTTGCAGAAGGTTCAGGTGAATTACTGAAGACAGTCACATACCTGTGGCTGGATGCTGACGTGACTGGGGCAGGGAGGAACTGGCAGGACTGGCTGCTTATAATGGGAGATGATATCTGGGTCATGAGAGAACATAAGCCTTGGGCTATTTCAGGAGCATAGAAGGAATTCATGAGGTGTGTGATGTTGTGCCACACATCACCTTACCCTCATAAGAATTAGTGGAATTTGTTCAACCCATCCTACTGTGGAACAACAGACTGGGGAAAGAGTAGCCAGAGCAGCAGACTTATGTCACTATCAAAGATCAGCTCATCATCATGGCCTACTCTTCCATGTGGTGTCAGGACAGGTGGTGCTGCACTCTGACCTGCTTCAGCAGAGCTGCTCCCCACCTCTGAGAGCCATGGCACTGCTGTTTCTGTGGCGACTACACGTTGTTGGTGATACTTGTTTACTATAGTAGGGAGAAAAGTCTTGCGTGCCTCTGGAGCCTAGGACACTCTGGAATTGTCTCCTTCTGCTCCTCCAGAAATTTGGCCCTAAACTGTAATTTAGGTAGGACTGCAGACTAATGCAAGAGCCTCTCTCCCTTGAGGCAAATGGCTGTTCTGAGGTCAAAGGGGTGGCTCAGCACACCAGCAAAGCTAAACACACCTGAGCCTCATTAAATTGTGCTGCTTAAAATTAGGTGTTTGATATAGCTTTAGGTTTGTCCTATTCAGTAGGATAGCTGTTAGCTGAGAAAAGTAAACATCACTAACCTCAGAATTTTTATTAACAAGTTCAGAGAAAGAACAAAAGTTACACTGATTTCAGTAAAACAAAGATCAATCCCCTTCAAATACAAAAACTGCTAGGAATATGAACTCCTAGAAAACTGAATATTTTAAACATCTTGAAATACTGAAGTCTTCATCCTCTAGGATGGTTCCACATTATTGTAAATTACCGCTGCACATTAAAATACCCTCATCACCAGTGAATATGGCTCCTTCAGCAACTTCAATATAATTAGTTGCGATACTGTACACTGTACATTCTCCCCTGCCTGAAAGCCTTCAGCAAATCACACTGGGCCTCGGCTGTCATTGTTTGATTGTATGCACAAGACTGAATCTATTTAGAGAGCAGTGCACCAAAGGAGAAGAGCTAAAAGCAGCCACTTGTGAGCACGTCAGGGCTGTGCCCAGGATGGCCAGTTCCCACCCACACGTGATACAGTGCAAATGGCAGAAGTCCACAAAGCCACAACACTGCACCAGCCACATCTCTGGCCCTCTGCACAAAAAGCTGTACTTAAAACCAGCTTCCCCAGCACTGCATAATGCAAAGGTCAGTCCAAAGGGTATCAATTCCACCTGCACAAACCTCATCACACAACTGCATAGGTATATAACATCTTCTGAGCCATTCTGGTATTGCCACTGCTCTGGTAAATGAGTGACAAGTTAAAGGCAGTATCTCTTCTCAAGTCTGTCTGATCAGTTTCTATTCCCTGTAAAAATAAGGATTAAAAAAAGTTATCAATACACAAAAATAGTATAAAATACCCTGAAACATGAGCAGCCATTACAGTGGAATCAAATTACACATTCATGGCCAAAAAAGGCTTTCAGCTGTAAGGAAACAGAACACATATTCCTTGTGCTCTCCCTCTTTGAAAAGTTTCCACATCATGTTGTTAATCACCAAAGTTATAAAATTTCACACTCAAAACACTAGCTGTAAGTTACACAGCCAGTTTATAAACCAACAAAAAAACCACCTTAATTTGTCTTTGTATGCCAAGTATTTGTTTCTCCAACCATAACCCTGGGAGTTCAGAGCTAATACCCACAGCTCTTACTTTACCAACACTGCCTGTCTCCTAAATATACTTACAGTGTTTCTACCTACCCATTCCACAGACCAGACTTGTAAATGTATGACAAGGCAATTAGGATGCAATACAGAGCAGTTAGAATTAAACTATGGCTCAGATGCAATTAGGCATTCCTAATACTGGTCCATCTTGCTCCAGCATGCTGTTTTATAGCATGGGTGAATATACAGAACTTCCAGTTATAATTCACTGCATGTAATATACAGAAGGTCAGCTACTTATTCAGGAAAAGTTGTTCAGTAATCCTTTTTGCTGCTGCTTCAGCAGTAAGTCCTTAAAAATTTATTCATCTTTGAACTTAACACATGCTTAAATATATTATCAGGTGACTATCAGATTTCGGCTTCCAATGACAAGGAATTAAAATAGAAATTGAAGGAGGCACAACTACACAGATTTTATTTACCTAATTTAACTATGACTAAGGAATTGTTCACATTTTCCTGACTTTATTCTCTGTCCATAACTTCAAAAGTTACAGTACCTCTAGGGTGAGGGGAGGAAGTTCAAGTGCTCTTTGGTAGTAGTGGATTGCCAGGTGCAGCAATCCCAGCTGGTGCAGGCCACGGCCCAGGTTGTAGAAGGACTCCTGGCACGGTCCACGCAGGTCCAAGTAGCGGTGAAGGAAGGAGAATCCCTGTAAGAGAAATCGAGCACACAACTTTTTCCTCCCCTTCTGTACATTTTATTTTGTTACCATTTTGGAGTGTGATGATTCTGTTGTAAACAGAGGACCTAAGTTCCAGGGACCATGTTGGTAATCAGAGAAGGTACTCCCTCCAATATGAGGAATTAGTTCAGGCACAAGCAGCTAGTGATCATAATTTAGGTCACCAGTAGGTCGCTGTAGTTGAATTACTAATTAACTACCATAGCAGCAAGAAATGATGTAAAATCATTGAGTATAGTAAGCAGGAAATGAGAAGAGAGAGAGCAGGGAACTGTATTGCCAGGGGGTAACATAAATAGGACATTGTTCAAGGATGTTATAAAAGGAGAACAGGGCAGTCCCTGAAAAAAAAGCAAGCTGGTTACAGAAAAAAAGTGGATAAAAATATTAAAATTAGGTCAAAGTTTGCAAGTTCAAAATATCTTGAAGTTGGACGCTGTCATAACTGGTTTTGTGTTACAGTAGTTTGGGACCTGTGGCTTGTGTCATGATCAGTGCAAGCCACAGTCTTCCAGCAATTTCAGAAGTCACAAGAGCTCAAGATCCTCACCATATTGTGCTGACTGAACTCAGCAGCTGCAGGAATTAAAATGTATTTCAAGTTAATGAAAATACTTGGTGTAAAGTAGAGGAAACTACTTTCAAGATTCTGGTTGGGACTACTAAGTCTATGATTTGTAACTGGCTCTTGTAGATGAAAAGGAAAATTTGACTAAGGAAGATGATTGAAGGTAGCTAAACTGGAGTTCACAAGATCTTTACAAAGAGAGTGTACAGGGGCACCCAAAAGAGGAAAAGGAAGATAGGGGGAAAATCCTCTTTCCAAGCCTGTAAAATTTGCTTCAAGAATGCAGTTTATGAGACATGTCTACAAAGGGCACATGGCATAGATTCCTCTCCACAGCAATGCAGGCCAAAAAAAATTTGAAAGCAAAATCAGATTGTAATCACCAAGAAATCAGAAATATTTTCACAAATAGCTAGCAGCTGTTAACATGAAGGTGAGTAACAAGCTACCTTTATGCATTTGGAAAGGAGATTCAGATGGTGTAACTGTAGTTCAAAAGCAAATCCATCTCTGCTCATGTTTTGCCACTTCCCTCTTTAGAAATGCCATCTCAATTATGAAAAATTATTTAAACAGAGTGTGTTGTAGCCATAACCATCTGCAAGATACAAAGCCAGGAAACACTGTGGGTAACAAGAATCACACTGCCTCACCTGTACTAGAAGAGCATGCCTTTTCAGCACGTATTTCTGAGAGGCCATGTGGATGAAAGTCAGCCCAATACAAAGACTGTACAAAGGCTCATCTGGATTTGCACGGAAGGCTTGCACATACTGACCTAAAAGCAAATAAATGAATCAAGGTGTCAGTTGCAAAAACCACTTCTGGAAAAGTTAAGGGCAAGAAAGAAAATATTTGAATTAGAAGTGTGAACTAAGAAAAGAAACAGTTTAATATACCCACATCAAAATACACAGGAAAAAACATGGGAATAAGTTGTGTATTTTCATCACCCACTGGATTCTGAAGGAAGAATGCAGATTGTGATGTAAAAACAGAAGCAGAAAATGATCAAACGCAGAAGGCAGATATGGTCCTTGCTGGGATTTAAATACGATATTTGGAGGACTTGACTGAAAGCAGCAGGTTTACTTCAAAGGCCTGCTTAAAACATGCAACCAGCTGTATTTGCTGTTTAAATTGGTTCTGTCATTACTATCATCATTAGCCTCCAATTATCTTTGCAAGTTAGTTATATTTGCAATGTGTGCTAAACTTGAAACGTGCCAGCCTAATTTTTATTAGCAAAACCCTTCAGCAATGCTCTGATTTGTGTACAGAATAATTAAAGCACCAGACTAGCATTGTGAACCTATAATTTTCTGATTAAAAAAAATCTTTCTGTTTTTATAAACTTTCACTTGTTCTATTTGTTGATATTAGAACATGAAAGATATTACCAAGAGCATGCTTGAAACTGCCAGACACGAAGGCATTGTGCCCGTTGAGGACACACAGCACGTGATTGTCAGGGTTTTTCAGCATCAGGCGGAGACAAAAGCGATGATGACGGACATCCTGGGACTGCATAGTGACCTGGTTGAAGACGTTCCACAGCTGGGGCTTATTGACATTTTCCATGACCATGATTCTACAGAAGGAGAAGTGTGCAACAAGATAGTAAATGCTTGGTAGTCTATACTCTATCTTCAATAAAATCTCAGCAGTTGAGAGAAGACAACAAAGAGAAACCGTAAGAGAAGGTCAGTGACTGACGCAAAGATGAGAGTAAAAAACAGAACCAATGATTCTGGCCAAATCAACCAACCCACTGCATTGTGTATTTCTGGAATCTGAGGCTATTGGAAAGCTCCTTCAGAATCAGTAGCCTCCTCCCATTTATCCAAGGCTGGAAAGCATCAGCCTGCCTACTTCAGCAGTATGACTACAGCCTCAGTAGAGGCAACTACAGCACAGACTGCTCTGCCTTCCCAGCAGCCCACCTGATATAGTTGTAAGCTTTTCTGAAATTCTTGTCCAGAATTGCAGCAGAGAGCCCAAAGTACTCCAGCTCCTTGCGCTTCTGTCGATCCTCGTAGAATGAGTAATATTCCAGTGAGGAATCCACAAGCAGCTCTGCCTCCTTGTACCGGGAGAGGTCACACAAGGCATATATGGCCTTCAGTAGGAGGTTCCACCAGTCATCTTTTGTCAGGACACTTGTGAGAACAGCAAAAATCGCTACAAATATTGGAGCCACAAAGTTGAGGAAAATTAGGACAAGAAAGATACATTTTTACAAAACATTTACAAAATTTTTACAAAATTTTGCATCATCAAACCCATATTTTCAAAGACATTGTAGCACTAACAGTTAATATGAGGTATTTACTTTTTCTCAGTTTAAGGGCAGTTCATAAAACACCAGCAAAAAACACTCACGAAGTGGGAAAAAAGGGCAAGCAATGCATCCAGTTCACGCTGTAAACATACTACATGAATGTAATGAAGTTCCTCTCCCTAATTTATCAAGCAGTGCTTAAGAATATGTAGGCAGGCTGAACCAAGCCTGGGCCAGCTAAAAAAAAAATCACACCACTTTTACAATGTATTTGTATTACATCCTAGATTTGCGTGTATGATATTTCCCCTGAGGAGAGTGTTGGCCCTTCTCAATCTGAATTATTCTGTATTCTTCTTATTTTTCTCAGAATGGGGACTATTCCCTTAAGATACATTACCTTCAGTTGTGCTGCCTTCTTTGCCCTAGAAATACAGCAATGTTAACATGAACTGCATGGATTTAGCATGTAAAATAGGAGCACTTTTATCATTTTTCAGATCTATGGAGTTCACCTTGTTGCTTTGTTTTTAATAAACAATCTGTGATTTGTTACCTTTTGCATCGCAATTTGCTGTCTCTTGGTCATCATTGTCAGAAATTTTATCCCTTGACACCTTAATAAGATAGAGGTGTCTCTCTCCAGATTTGGAACTAGATATCAAACACACCTGAGCTCTGCTCATTGCTACCTAGAAACAAATTTAAGGGCAGCATTTCAGATTACAATAGAACATCCCATGACAAAGGCAGCTCTATGGCCAATCCATCTTGCCCACATTGCATCCCAAAACAGTCTGTGACACCACCATACAGCAAGGCCATCAGAGAGAACATTCCCAACAGGAATATCATCTCTGCATTGTCTCATGCTCCAGTGCAAACTGGGCTAGGCAAAATCAAGATACAAACTCTTCAAGCTACTTAAAAAGACTCCTCCTGGGATTGGAACATCCCTGGGTATACTGAAACCAAGACTCTTTGCAGAGAAGTACAAGAAGAACAATGCCTTTCTCTATCAGTTTCAGAAGCTTGTGAATAGTCAGCTCTTCAACCAGTATAATACAACAGTCAAGGTGCTGACTGTGCATGCTTAACTCGTGCCCTACTTATAAATAAACATAAATCAATTAACACAAAACTGCCACCACTGTGTTTACTGGCTGAACAAATACTTATTTTGTCCTTTTATCACAAGAAACTAATAAAGAAAGAAATTAAAAAGAAAACTGTTGAAATAGAAGCCAGTATCAACACCTCAAAAAAGTTCTGTGCTGAGTGTTAAAATGGAAGGAAGCAGCTTTAGAATTCAGTGGGTTGTAAGCACACTGAGAACAGGGAGTTGAAGTCTGTCTATCAATAATTATACAAGCAGTCCTCTGTTCTGAACACCACAGGCAGGAACACCAGTATTGCAGGCTACCTGCAAGATTACTATCTAACAACATTAAGAAACCACTTACATATAAAAAGCCCATTAGCTTTCCTCCTGAGCTCATTGGTTGTTTGTCTTGACCCAAGTCACAGCTGTCCAATTTCTTACAGTGCAGCTGGAGACTGGCTTACCTTCAGCAGCATTGCCAGCATTGTGAGCAATGTGTCAATGTAACCGTACATCTTGCCTTGGGAATACAGCAGTGTCGAGCGATGCAGGAGCAGCTTTAATTCCTGGGCAACAGTGAACATTATTATTATTATTCAGCCTCTTGCACAGAGTGAGTTTATAAACAAATAATTTTGACTCGGTATGCTACTAATAGGATTGCAAAAGCTTCCAGAAAGCTGCAAGAAACTGCAGCAGCAGGTAAGCTCTCCCTAAACTGCTCTCAGGAGTTACTGCTCCGAATTCTCCAATTTCAGAGAAATTTGGCATGACTTTTACCTATGGGGAGGGTGCTTCTAGAGAACGGACTCAGAACCCCTGCTTATAACCAACAGAGGCCAAACCATGTAGCTCACATGTAGCAGCTACTGATCAACTTGATGTAGTCACGACTGGCTCTCTGTGGCCAAAAGCTTGTGCATTGCACAGAAGTTATCAGGTGGGACTGGGAAAATGCTGAGAGAATGGTCAGGGAGAAAGTCAGGAGGGCATGTCTCTGATGCTGTAATGGATCAGTCACTGTGCTCTGCAAGCCCCCCATGGGGGGATCCAAGTCCCTGGTCCTATGCAGACATCTTGGACTACCAGAACAGTCTGGGAGAGTAACACATCCTAAATGGAAGTACAGAACATTTTACCCACCTGCTGTGCAGCGTTAGCATCCTGAGCCAGAGTATCTGGGTCATACATTGGCTCCAGAGCCTCCAGAGCTTTCTCAGGCCGACCCAGCTGCTGCTGAAGTGTTGAAAGTGAGATTCTTGCATCAAGGTGCAATGGAGCAAGATCAACAACCTTGGCATAGCTCTCTGCAGCACGCTCCATATGTCCCAAAGCCTTCAAGCACTCTAGAAATATCATAAGCAACACAAGACACTTAGCTGGCAGAAAAAGAAGATTTCAAAGTTTGCAAATAAATTAACATACCTTTTTAGTAATTTCATGTATTTTTAAGTGAAAGTATTCAGATATATGCACTTATGCATCCACACTTTCATTTCAAACATCAGCAGTTGACACAGGATGAAACGGAGAATAGATGCTGCTTCACTTACATGACATACTTTTAGCTGATGTAAATGTCAGTGTTCACAAAGAACCAAAAAAATGCTCCACAGAGCTGTCATGATAAACTTCATTCTGCAAATACCAATTCTCATTCGACCAGTCAATCTAAAATTCCCATGATCTTATATAAAGGTGCCTGGAAATGCTCAGCATTGTATTATCACCTCTCAGTCCCCCATGTTCAGCAGTGCTGCCTCTTCTCACCTGCGTGCCGCAGCCACACAACAGCCAGGTTGTATCGTTCTGAGCAGACAAGGGAACTCAGGAGAGGTAGGGCTGAGTTGTATTCTCCAACATCCAGAAAAGCCTCTGCAACATCCAAATACAAGTCACCCACGTCTTCTGGATTTTGTTCCACCAGAGTAGTCAAAAGAGGCTTTAAGAAAAACCACACAAACACTTAAAGCACAAATTAGCAATGAGAACATTTCTTTAAGGCAGGATTATTAGAAGCTTACATTTTTATCCTATGATTTCTATTCTATTTGCATTCTGAACTATACTTCCTGTATTTAAATATTAGTCTAGAAGTGAAAAATAAAAGATCTGAAATTCAGAATTCCTGAAAATGCCCCATTCTTCTATTCTAGATGTTTCACACACCAGTGGGTTAAAGCGCCCATCAGTGAGGAGTGTCCTTTATGAAAGAACAATCTTCAGATTTAGTATGGCTTTAAAACAAAATGAAAGCATGTTCCTTAGTGTTCAACAACTTTGCAATATGGTCCTGGGCCTGTCACAGCACACAGGCTGTGACTTACTGAGCTTTAGTAGTACTTACACTGGCATAATTTCTAATGGCAAAGATATTTCTGCTATTACAGGCCTATGAGGTTTCTCTCTTGGTGTAAGAGAGAAGCAAAAAGAATCTCCACAACCCTCTCAACCACCTCAGTCTATGAAAACAGAAGCAATTACTTGCCTTTGTGATTACTTAGAACATTTCCCCCTTTGTGAGTTGTTTCCCACTTACACTGAGTGGCTCCAGGATGTTCAAGTGAATCAAGCACACCATCAGCTTGACTGTGATGTCTATGGGAACACCCTCGGGTATGCAGCAGCTGACCTTCTCCACAGCTGTGACAAGAAAAAGAATTTCCTTCTGAACCCAGAGGTTTAAGAAGTACTTCTCAAGCACCACATCCCCTCCAGGCCATGCTCAGGAACTGAGAAAATATTCTTATCAGCTCTAGCAGGTGTTTGTCTGCCTTCTTTTCCTCCTCCTCTGTATCTTTTCCAAGAGTTGAAGCAAAGTCTTCCTAGTGTCTCTGAGACTAATAATTCACATGAGGTACCAAGTGCTGTCAGTCTGCATTGTCTTCAGCAGCAGGATTCCACAGCACTTGCTTAGATCCTTTGCCTACTTAAGAGGCACTTGCTCAATAAAGCTTCCCTTTAACAATTTATGCACCTGTACCCTCTTCTCCTTTTGCTTTTGAAGGAAATGCTCTCTATTAAGGTTCTCATTCTTGCTAAGTTAAGCAAGTGCTAAGTGCCTGCTTGTACCAGCCCTGCCTGAAGACACTGTTGAACACAGTTAACTACAGAACTTCACACACAACAGGTAGGCTGAATGCAACCTGATCAGAAGGCAAACACGAGGCACAGCAGCTACCCATGACAATATCAGCAAATGAAACGTCACACATTAAAATTCCTTTATCATAGGTCCTTCACACACAGTCATGACACCTCAGCCCTGGTTAAGTCCTTCACTGCAATGCTTACACCAGACATTCAGAGTGATTGCTAAAACCTGAGAAAACTGATTTCCAACCTAAGGTTTCCCTTTTACCTCCTACACCCACATCCCTTTACTGCCAATAACATGCAGATTAATTCATCATTCTCTGAACACTGCAATACCCAGCACAAGGGTAACTATTCCCCTACTGCACATTTTTACAAAATGAAAACTGGCTGGCAGGGTTAGAAGGAAGTTCTGAGTAAAGGAAAGAATCCTTTTCTGGATGAAGCTTTGTTTCTGCGCTGCTAGAAATCTCCAGCTGCTACATGTTACATGTTTTTAGATTGCAAGCTGGTTCCTAACCATGTGATTCAGTTCACAGACTTGTCCAAAATCAAAATATAAATTACTTACCTGGAGCACTGGATTCAGCAACTGGATGACTCTGATTGTCAGTCACTGCCTCCTGGCTTTCCTGAGTTTCTACTGCTGCACCTGTGCCTTTTTTAAAAGATTATCAGATTAACCAGTAGGACCAGCTGAGCCAACAGTTACTTGCCTTGAATCCATAACTGATTGGCAGCTTACTCTGAAAAGTGGACTGGGTTTCTCTTGTTTTGGTTTGCGTTTTCTTGTGTTGCATTTTTTTGTTTTTTAAGGATAGCAGAGCAGGAAGCAGTTATAATAATTACAAAAGTTACAAAGCAACAGAAGGTGGAGAACCAAGCTCTATTTTAGAGGCTTTCTCTCAACCAATGACACACATGAGGTAACTTGGAAACATTGTGCTCTAATTCTTACACTCATTATAGTTTTGTTATAAATTATCTGCTGAAAGTCTCCATCAGGACAGTTGCCCATAAATCAACTGTATTTTCATTTTTACCTGCTCAATCAGCAGAAATATTTTATACCTGTATTTGGCTTGGGTCAGATTGCTGAAACCACCACTTCAATCACAAAACAGACTGTCTGCTTATGGACTTGGTGTGCAGTGTCCATTCTACAGCCTAATAAACATTTTCAGATGAAATGACTTTGATAAAGCAGGTTTCTCAAAGACAACCTACTTCATAAAATTAAAAGCTAGTATGCCTAGATTTCAGTTAGATGGTTAACAACAGATGCAGGATGTATAAACAACATTACTCTTAGGTCAAAGGTTGATATTCTTCAGCACAGTTGCCACTACACTTATCTTTTTATCTTTTTTTTAGAAGCTCTTTAGCTTGTAGAAATAGCTGGTCTGATGTAAACGCTCAGAGGAATGTTTAGAACTTTGAAAGGCCTCCTCCAGTTGCCTGGAGAGCAGTCCTTGTCTTCAGTGAGTCAGCAGGGCTACGGGGACACCAGAGTAACTTCTGACAGCAGCCTGAGGTCATGCCATGTAACTCACTAAGAGCACTCACAGATTTCAATAGAGAAAAGCCTGTCAACAATGCAGCAAAACATACCCTGGAGTTGAAAAGGTAAAGGAAAGATGTCATATCACATGAACAGCAGGGTCACAGGAACCACTTGACAGCTACTTACCCTTTTTCTCCTCAGCTGCACTTTTTTCTGGTACTTTTTTCTCAAGTACGATTCCCGTAAAATCTGTAATAACCTAAAACAGAAAAGTAACTTGGGTCATTTCAAAGATTTAAAGCCTAAATGGAGCAACCAGCCTATGTGACAGTTTTAGACATCACAGAAGTTATCAAAGGAAAAGCTGCATTCATTTACCCAAGTAGAACTTGCAAAAAGAAACAGGGAAACAGCTCTGTGACTACAGTTCTGTATTAATAAATCCAGTAGCTAAATGCTCTGTACATAAAATTGATTTGATGTTTAAGAAGGGAAGAAGTACAGAAAAGGATCAGAGGAATTGTTTGCAGGCTCATGATACTGTGATCTGACAGAGAGCTGAATAAAACCTAAAGAAAGAAAAAAACCTGAAGTAATTTAATATCAACAAGTAAGAATGTTCATAAGAAGTCCCAGCTTACAGTGTCTTTTCAATCTTTGACAAGGGCCAAATACCAACATCTTCTCTCTCAAAGCCAGATGAAATCAAGTTGGAAATATACCTCAAAAGTGAGAGTTAACAAATTTGGACCAGATCAGCAATATTCTCTAATTCTTGATGCCTTAGAGTTAAGATGCATTGTCTTTCTGGAAGGTATGCTTAGTACTTAATGCATAAATTACTAGTTGTAATACAAGTCTGCCAGAAAAATCACAACAATCTGCATTTGAACCATCAGAGCATTCAGTGTCATGATTTTAACCTTCCCCTCAGAGATGGACCTCTGCTCACAAAAGCAGCCTGAAGGTCTTCTCTGGCTACTAAGGTTATGGTCACTATAGAAAAGGACAGGAAGGATGCCAAAATTTTAAACCTCGAACAACGTACAAAACCATCAGCCCTCAATTAATTCAATCCAACCATTAAGTTAAATGCTAATTACTACAGAACCAATAGCAAGCAGTCTGTTTCTGATGAGCTCTATCTTGACAGACGCAGGATCCCATTTCAGCACTGCAGGAACACAGATGAAAACATAAACCATCCATTCAGGCTGGCAAAGAGGTGCTCAAAATGACACCGAAATGCAGGGAACTGTCCATACCGCCAGAGCTTTGTCGTACTGTTTGGAGGAG
The DNA here is from genome assembly GCF_009819655.1 of Sylvia atricapilla. NCBI lineage: Eukaryota > Metazoa > Chordata > Aves > Passeriformes > Sylviidae > Sylvia > Sylvia atricapilla. The sequence continues at coordinate 10,101,787 of NC_089146.1, forward strand.
ATGTACAGCTCAGCTGCAATGTTAACGTCCTCCATGGACACAAGGCTCTGGTGCTTGGTGAAGGCCTCTTCCACTATCTCAATAGCAGAGGTCACATCATTGGCTTCGTAGTAACTCCTGTAAAATGGAGATGGGAGATACCAGGTAACTCACATAACTGACAATATATACTTTGAACTTAAGCAAAAGGATTTTCATATTTCTCTTATTTTTGCTTATTAGTGAAGATTTTCATTAGCAAGTGGATGTTACAAAAGACTGAGAAAGGGAGTGTTTTTCCTTCCCTTACAACTGTTGAAAACTTTTATGTATTTCAAAAAATTAACAATGTTTTCCCCGTTTTCCTCCGTTAGGACATTACTGGAGTTCTCATCACAGTCTCCCCCACTGGAGTCACATATCAATCATGTCCCACATTACCCTGCTTTCAGAAACCTTCACTAATAATACTGTTGTAATAGACATCCTTGCATTTTTTGGTACATTTCCCAAACGTGAAGATCAAAAGCTGTTTCGAAACAGGCCAATAACAGCTTTCCACAACGAGCTCACAAGGCAGTAAAAATTACTGCGGGAGAGCTACATACATAAACCACCAGGCTCCTGTGGCAGAGCCAGCCCCGTGCCTGCACACCAGCTCACTTAACCCACCAGGCTCCTGTGGCAGAGCCAGCCCCGTGCCTGCACACCAGCTCACTTAACCCACCAGGCTCCTGTGGCAGAGCCAGCCCCGTGCCTGCACACCAGCTCACTTAACCCACCAGGCTCCTGTGGCAGAGCCAGCCCCGTGCCTGCACACCAGCTCACTTGGCCACGTCGCGGGCCAGCTGCATGAAGCGCTCGCCGTCGGAGGGCGCCAGCAGGTTGAGGATGCGGCGGTAGCCGTCCATGGCCAGCTTGTGCTCGCCCAGCTGCTCGTACAGGCTGGATCGCTCCCCCAGGTAGCGCACGTTGGTCGGGTCGTACTTCAGAGCTGCGGCAAGAAGTAGCACCACAGGAGGAGTTTAGGAAAAGGCAACAGTGGATTTCACATTCATTTCCTTCATTAGTGTTAATGGACAGGCACAAGGGTTCGGCAAGGACAAACTATATTGCAGATTCATTAATCTGTTACCACAGTCCAGACAGAGGCATCAGAATCTTACTGAAGCAAACTAAACCAGAAAGGAGAAGAAAACCAAATGATTGCCATTAGCACCTAGCGTTAATTTTAAATTATTAAAATGTTTGCTACACTACCTTTTGTGTAGCAGAAGACAGCCTGTTTAATATTGTCCTGCTCCAGTGACATTTCTGCCAGTCTAACCCACTCCTCGGTATTGCTAGGATTTAAGTGAGCTGCAATCAGTCCAAACTGTAGTGACTTCTCCATGTCACCCTGGTCTTCATAGATCATGGCAAGAGTGGAAAATGGCTCGTGAGCAAGAGGAGCTGGAAAAGACAAAAAGAATGACTAAGATTTACTGTTTAAAACCCACACTGGAAACAAATAACTTGCCTTTCTCAAAGAACAGGTGTCAGAATTATACAAAACATCCACACGTGCTGTTTAAATTTAGGAAAAACCCGCAGACAGGTTTCCGATTCCTTTTCGTAAATTATTAAACAGCCTGACTGAACCTAAAAACAACCATTTATAGTATTATTCTACGCTGCAAGTCATGCTGACATTTATAACTTGTTTGTCTACAAAGACAATAATAACTTTATTGTCTACAAAGACAGTAAAAGCAAACTCTGTAAAGCTATGCCAAGGCCCAGGCCTCTGCAGAACTGGGGTGCTAGTTTCTCTTTATAAGCAAAAAAACACAGGAAGTGCACCACATATTCTCACTTGTACTCCTTACACCCTGACTTTGCTTGTACTGTTTATTTTCATTTTCAGTGAAGCCACAGCGAATCCTCCTCCTGCACACGGCAATGTCACCCCACCCTTCCAGCCCAAAGGTGTGCCCATTCTCCCACACCTTGTCGGATGATTTCCATGCACATCAGAATAGCCTCCTCACGCTCTCCTCGGGCAAATCTGATGTTGGCCTCTCCCATCAGACCCCTCAAGGCACGGGGAAGTTTGCTGCGAGGTCTCTTCTCCTAAAATGGAAGAGAGATGCTATTTCTGCCCAAGGTTGAGATTTGCCCAAATTCAGGAGACACCCCGTTGTGCTTAGCCCCACTGAACACCAAGTTATTTAAGTATTAGCAATATTAAATGACTGACAAAAAGACTTGCTAAAGTTTATAGTTTTCTGACACTGGGAAAACTGATTTCATGATTTCTGAAAGCTTTCAAACAGCAAACTACAGTGCTTTTATAATAAACAAAGCATAACAAACACCAGCATAAGCAGGATTATCCTTCACAGAACAATTTTCAGGCAAATTTCTCAGCAAGTAGCTAAAAGTCACACAAAGTGGCATTTATGCACTATAGTCAGGGGACAGAATGAAGTTATATGAAAGTTTAAATACTTGCTTTCATCATTTTCTTGGTCTCTCGATTAAGAACCATCTCCAAAACAAAAACATCTCCAGCTGTAGGCTGCTCAGTAGTTTCTTCTTCCTCTTCTTCTTCCTCCTCCTCCTCTTCATCCTCCTCCTCTTCATTTTCCCCAAGCATGGATGCAAAGACCCGATGGACAGATTTACTGACCCCATCTGCTGTTTCTCCTGGTTGAGAAAGAAGTAAACAGATTTATGACATAATGAAGAGGACATGCTGCTTCCCTGGACAAGTGCAGAGAAAACAGCAGCCCACTTGAAGCAGCTATTCTGTGAAAGTGCTGCCTGCAGAAAGGCAGAAAAACTATTAACAGCCTCTTTGGTTTTGAAGCTCTGCATTATTCATCACCAATGTTTGGTATGGCCCAGCCTGTAACGTCCTTTAGATATCTGAAGTACAAGCAGCGAGGAACACACAGAATGAAGCCACAGTTTAATCAACATTTTTCTCAATCCAGAAGAACATTAAGCAACTTTCAAGCACTAAGCTGGCTGGCTGCAGTAAGCTTTTCAGCTGAAGAGGCAGTAAGTGAGCAGAGAATTCTACTACACAACAATCCAGCACCCAATTTTCAAAACTAATGGAAAACAACATCTGGTAACCATTCCATCTATGAAAAGTACCTTTTAACATGTGCAAATGCAAATTCCAGATTATTTGCATTTCTCTGGAAAAAGAACAGAATTCTTAAAAATAAGTAAGAAAATCATGCTATGTACTCTGAATAAATATGCTTAAGGCATATATATATTTAAAAAAGTTCCCATTTGTTATTTACAACTTCTCATTATAAAGTGAACTCAGCGTTGTAACTGACCACAGATCTATATACAAAACTCCAAATATGTAGGGTTCAAAGGTTTGAGCCGGGGGATTGGATACCTGAAGAATTGATTAAAAATAACCACAGCATCGAGCTGGGACTGAAAAACAAATCTATCATGTATTGCCTGTATAGGAGAGTGACTGGGGGACCACACCTGGGTTTATGTCTATTTTTTTCAACTTGGATATGTTTGGTTATTTTTAGTCTGACTTGGACATTGAGCATCTAAACACAAGATTTTTCTTTCCCTGCCTCCATCTGAAAAAAACTCCACATAATTAATAATTTAATTTCCCTTTTATTTCTGTCCCTTCAGAGACCAGAAGGGGAGAAATGGAGCCGGATTTTTATGAAGCCAGTTATCAAAGAGCAAATACTTCCAGTGCCTTTTTAAATATGAATGATTGTGTTAAAAACACCTACCATCAGTTTCATCTTGACTTTGGGATTTCCCAGATGCTTTTCTGGATGAAGATGGAGCCTCTACATCTTCCTCGTTTTCCTCAGCAGATGCATTTTCACCATCCTACACACACCAAAAATACAAATTACTACCTTTATAGTATTACCCATTTTTATTTTCCCCATATATTTGCAGTTATCATTTGGCTTTCCAGCCTTTCCACTTGCCATTGAAACAGGTGGGATAAGCACTGCCTTTTTAAGTGAATAAAACCCAGCATTATTTGTTTTCTTGATATTTATACTCTTATCAATGTGGGCTGACTCAGATGGTGACTGTCCACACTACTTCTGACTGAAGAGACCAGTCCATTGCTTACTTAGCAGTACAGTGAGCTGGGATGATATGGCTGACTGTATTAGAAAAGTTGTGTGTGACAAGTCCTTCCAGAAGCCTGTCAATATCAAAACAGCACTCATTAATCCGGTAAGAATGCTGCCCTAGGGAAATACTTATCCTTCCACGGCAGCTGAGTTCTGCCGAATGTGCTCTCTGAAGACCAAGAAATGCAGAAAGTCAGTAGCACTTCGACACAAACATAGCAAACTTAAGAAGAACTGCAACACTCCGACAAATGATACCTATTTTCTTTTAATCACACCGCCCTCATAGTGCTGGACACAAAACCGTGTCTCCCTGTATTTACTGCTGCCGAGAAGTCAGACGAGGAGCCGCGCTGGCTCTCTCCCTTAGTTCTCGGAGGCTGGTGGGGAGCTGCAGCAGCATACCCTGGATGAGTTTATAGCCAGCCCAAAGCACCAACGAGCCCCAGCGCTGCCGGGCCCGGCGCCTCCGCCCACAGAGCGGGACCGCAGCGCCGCGCCCCCTGCACAGCCCGCGCCGCCGCCCCGGGCCCTGCTGCCGAGCCGGGCACACGAGTTCGCGACTGCGGAGCCGCGCAAGCCGAGAGCCCCTCCACACACACACAGCAGCGCTCCGAGCCCTGCCAGGCGCCGTCAGGAGGGAGGCGGCGCGGGCCGTGGCCGGCCAAGCGGGGATAGACTCACCTTCTCGCGGCTCTTGCGCTCCTCGCGGCGCTGCTCGAACTCCTCGAAGGAGATCTTCCCCTCCAGGTAGTCGATCAGCTCCGGGCTGAAGCCCGACATGGCCGCGACCCGCGGGGGAACCCTATGAGGGAGGCACGGCGTCCGTCCCGCTATGGCTCCCGCCGCAGCCCGCGCCCGCCCGCGCAGTTCCGGGCGGCGGCTGAGGGCCGGGCCGGGGCCGGGGGCGGCACGGAGCGCAGGGCGGGGCCGGGGGCGGCACGGAGCGCGGGGCGGGGGGCGGCACGGAGCGCAGGGCGGGGGCGGCACGGAGCGCAGGGCGGGGGGCGGCACGGAGCGCAGGGCGGGGGCCGGGGGCGGCACGGAGCGCGGGGCGGGGGGCGGCACGGAGCGCAGGGCGGGGGGCGGCACGGAGCGCAGGGCGGGGGGCGGGGGCGGCACGGAGCGCAGGGCGGGGGGCGGCACGGAGCGCAGGGCGGGGGCCGGGGGCGGCACGGAGCGCAGGGCGGGGGGCGGCACGGAGCGCAGGGCGGGGGCCGGGGGCGGCACGGAGCGCAGGGCGGGGGCCGGGGGCGGCACGGAGCGCAGGGCGGGGGGCGGCACGGAGCGCAGGGCGGGGGGCGGCACGGAGCGCAGGGCGGGGGGCGGCACGGAGCGCAGGGCGGGGGGCGGGGGCGGCACGGAGCGCAGGGCGGGGGCGGCATGGAGCGCAGGGCGGGGGGCGGGGGCGGCACGGAGCGCAGGGCGGGGGCGGCATGGAGCGCAGGGCGGGGGGCGGCACGGAGCGCAGGGCGGGGGGCGGGGGCGGCACGGAGCGCAGGGCGGGGGCGGCATGGAGCGCAGGGCGGGGGGCGGGGGCGGCACGGAGCGCAGGGCGGGGGGCGCCGGCCCCGGCAGCGCTGGGGCTCGTTGGTGCTTTGGCGGGGTAGCAAGAGATGTGGGCGCTTGTCACAGAACGCCTCGGGACATCCTGGTCTAATAAACGGAAAGGGAACTTTTATTTACCGGCTTTGAACAAAGACACTTGGCAGTAGTTAAATGCACGCTGTTTCACTCCTCATTTATTCACACCGAAGCACAATTCTGCTCGCAAATTGCAATAGCCAAAACCCACAGGCGTCAATAGACAGAATTGACATGTGTCGATAGACAGAATAATGCTCATTACAGCAGGACACCAGATTCCACTGGCAGAAACGGTGACTGCAGAAAATTCTGAATTGTCAGGTAACAGTTAAAAAGTCAAACCAGTAAAATTTTGCTGTGACAGTTTCCACTTGGTATGGAGTTCTGCAGTTAACACCTTAAAAAGACAGAAAACACAAACATGTGAGAGAAATACAGAAACAGCCATATGCAACCAAGGCACGATCCAAATCAAGACATGCAAACCTCTGTTCCCACGAAACAGTTTGAACACTGACAAGAACTACCAGGATTATCCTGAATTATGCAGGACAAAGGACTTCCACCAGGCATTTTCTCACTACTGCTGTGACTTACAGTAGAGCAACCTTTCTGAATTCCCTTTTCATTTATTTTTCATGCATAAAACACACATTATGTGATGCTTTTTTTCCCCCTGACATAAAAACGCAGCAGAAGGAGAATTTACAATTAAAATTTGAGTGCAGTCTTTATTATGCTTCATGATAATAAGAATAATGGAGCTTCGATTTTGATTACAAAGAGAGAAGGGGTTAAGCAGGCAGAGAACAGGACAGAGCTGGAAATCCTAAATTAAATATTGATTACAACTTAAACATTTTAAGATACTGGGTAATTCACCAAAATGCTTTGATTTTAATCTTACTGAAATTCTCAACTATTTGTAAACCAGAAGAAAATAATATTTACTGTGAATTTAAATGAGAATGTATGCTTTTGTTAGTCCAATAACTTATGTCTAAATTAATTTCCTTAATATACATATATCACAAGAAACCACTGATCTCAATTTATAACCTTACTTTTTTGCAATTCCTTACATAAAACTCGCATCCCTTATTTATTATCTGTACATTTTCAGAATTCTCCTCTAAATGAAGGAGGAGAGAAAAAAAGAGAAAACAAAAGAATCATGGTCTATATAGGTCTACACAAGCACCACCTGTTGTTTTATCTAAGTAGTAATTATCTCATAAATCTCTGTCTCATGAATTTTAAAACCCACTTCAGTAAGGGTTAAGGTACTACACTTTCCTTCTGATTATACGTCAGTCAAACTCTTTCTTGGTTACACATAACACTAGAGGATAAGGCATCCTCTTTTACCTTCAGCAGCAGAATCTTTCAGCCTTTGAAATAGTTCTGAAAAGATTTTTTCCTTTCTTCATAATCTGCAAATGCAGAAGCAATAGGATCTGAGTAGAACACAACAGGTCTTGGTGCTTCATTGTTCACAGGGAAAGCAGCTGGGAACTTTCTGAGATCGAGCCCCCTGCCTGAGAAGTAAGCCTGGAGCATTCTGAAAAACTGAACATATTGCAGATGTGAAAAGAAATAGAGTATGACCAATGGAGATTAATTATTTCTACTGACACAAATGAGATGTAGTGTTTGTTCCTCTGTGAAATGAGAATCCGCTATTCTGACCATAACCTGATGCAGTGTAGGCAACCTAATTCAGACATGCCCACTCCATCCACGGCTTGTCCATCTTATGTGAAGTCAGCATGAGATATTAATTTTAAAGAATTAAGGACTTTAGTTAAAGTAGACGTGGACTTGCTGATGTAGACTTCTCTTTACATTTTGAAGAATAAAAGACTTTAGCACGTAGACTCCCCTTTTACTAACTAGACATTGCTGAGGTAAACTCCCTTTTTTTAACATAAGCCAGATGTAAGGAACCGATAAATCAGGAGACCTGTCAACTTAATCAATAGACTCCAAGAACACAATGTGATCATAAATCAGATAGTCTTGAGAAAACAGGATCCTGGTGTCACCAACACTAAAAGGTTAAAAAGGCAAAGCAAGGAAGACGCATCTTACTTCATCATTTTGAGACCCCACCCCCTAAAAAGGACCACCGACCCATTTCAAAGAACGAACTACGCATGCTTAATTGCTTTTTGGCTAATTACCATAGGAAGCGGGGAATGGGATGGACCAGAGTCATGAATATGCATTTGTGTTTTGGGTATTCAACACTTTTGGACATAAAAAGACCCTGTGATCATCTGTAAATTGCGCGTGTGTATTTGGGAGCTATCCCTCACGCTGCCCGGCGTCGTAATAAACATACACTTTCTAACTTCAAACTGTTAGAGAGTCTTTGTCCGTCATAGTTGGATATTGGTATTAGATCAATATCCATATTTTTTTAACAAATCAAGCAGACCAGGAATGCTTCCTGCTCCTCTGTGCTCCCCAGTGAATCGCAGTGATATAACTGCGCCCTTGCAAAAGAGGCACAGCCAAACCCCTGCTGAGAGCAGACAGGACAGTTCTGTAAACACTTCAGTGAGGGTCAGCAACAATGGGCAGTTGGTTTGAACTGTTGTCCCCTTACTATCACTTCAAAGGAGAAATTAAAGCTTTTTGAAACACTGAGGAAAAATTATGGGAAACTGATACTTTTCCTCCAGAAATGCTTTTTAAGATTGTGCAAATCTCTGGTATTTTCAAAGCTGTCAGATGCAAACTTATTTGTACTCCCATGAGATGAAACAACATGTAATCAGAGCACATGTTTGAAAGAAATACAGTAATCATTCCTCTTCTGTTTCATAAAACAAGTAGCTGTATAATCAAAATAATTTTTTAAAAACAAAAGCTGGTGGATGAGCTATCAGGAAGTTTTATGCTCTACTGTGCTCTGAGAATGTCTCTTCAGTTAAGGGGTACATCTTGACTGAGAAATGGTTATTGACTGTACAAAGTGCCCAGTTCATGACATTACATCTAATGGGCCCTTCTTGCCTTTAAATTTAGACATTAAGGAGTCTCTTCATGGAAAACCAAAAAACACACAGAACTTCAGCTCTCTTTCTTGAAACATTTCCTTACCAGGTCTCTGTTTCTGGGGTTATCAAGAGGCTTCCATTTCTCTTCTGGTTGGAAAGGAGCACCCTTTGCCAATCCTCTCACAGCCAATACTACATACAGACCCAGGAGCAGCACTTTCCTCATGCTGGAGATGAACACACTGTCGGTAAGAAGGACAGACATACTCCTTAAATCCTACACAGCTGTCATTGGGAACACACAGATCATGTGAATCCAAGGAAAGTCTGCCCACTGCAAATTACATCCATGTGCTATCAACTCTTTGTTTCCATAGTACTAAGGTATTTGGAAGAACAAATTACTCTAAACAAGTGTTTCCCCTCCCAAAGCTATTTCTAGACACTGCACACTCTTCTGAGGGACCAGAAGAACACCCAACACAAAATATTACATTTGTAAATTTACATTTATTACATACAGCCATTTCCAGTGGCTAATGCAGCACCAGAACTCTGTGTGCTCCAAAGACAATGCAAAAACATGGCTCAAGATCCAGAGAACTTGGTTTTTACAATTGCATTAAATTTTACTACATACAATAATAAGTGCAGCAGTATTAATACAGACTGGTCTAACATATTAGAGATCCATTTCACAACTTGACTCAGGGGGAGAAAAGGAATTCTCCCTCTCACATTCTTTAAAATAGAGCTTACCAGGGAATTTGGCTTTGTCTTGCCCCTTCCTGGATGGTCTCCTCGTAATCTGTGAACAACCTGATCTCTGCACTTATATTTCCAGTAGACTGTAGGTGGGTGTCAATGACGTTAGCAGGAGTTCAAAAACACAGTAATGATTCCATTTTCATCCATGACATAAAGACCCTTGAGAATTTCATCCTTGATAACTCTTCAGACCTTTTACTATTGAACAGTGCAGTATAAATTCCTCCTAAGTTGTATTGCAGAAAATTGGCAGTAGGCATATAGGAAGTTTAAAACAATTCCCAGGAGAAATAGCACTGCTTTATCAAAATATTATTTTTAGTTAAAAGTAATTAGCCATATCTCTAGAATGGTGACTAATGGTTTTCAAGCAAATGAGATACGGATCACTTTCTTGATGCTGGAAGAAGAAAGGGAAAAGTAAAGTCTGCTTCAATATCCAAACCAGTGTAATTTTAATTGAAGCATCGCTTTCCTACCCTGATTTTATCAGCAGTTAATATCCTCCTGTCACACTAAAACTAAGACAAAGGCTCCAAGAGGACTCTGCTAATTTACCTTGGCCTTAGTGCATAGCATTCTTCAGATCAAAGCTGCTCATATTGTTTATTATTTCACTGCACTCTTCTCTCCGCTGTATAGATGATACATGATTGAGCAGCACATATAACATATCCCTAAATAGACACGTTAAAATTAAAAATATTTGACCATCACCTTACTCCAGAGTATAAATGCTTATGTTTGACTAGAAGCTTTACATTTTTCTTTGGTTTAAATTTTGAAAGCAAAATAAAAAACCTACCACCACCCACCCTTCCAGGAAGGTGGTGTTTTGGACATCCAAACATCATCAGCAACACAGTAAACCAAATCCTAGCTGTGTTATTTTCATGACTACAGCAGTATATAAAAATACAAGACAATTTATCCAGCTTTATTATTCTACATATTTGGATTTATAAAAAAATCATACAAACAAACAAAAAAAATCCATCAAGCCCCATCAATTATGATTCATAACACTCAACTCCAGATAGGGGACTCATCAAGAACAGAGCAGTAGCACCAGAATAACTTGAAAAAGGCAGGTCTCAGCATAAGGGAACTGTCTTTGTTGGTCTTCCAGGTAGATATTTATTTCAGTTAGAAGTAGAAATATACTCCCATAGAGAAAATGACAGGAAGGGCAAAAGGCAAGATTTACAGTTTGGGATTAGATTTTAGTTCCTTCTTTCCAAAGCTAAAGAGGAGGAAAAAAGAAAAAGCCAGAAGAGCTGGCAGGTTTTGTCTACCTCTTTTCTTCCCCCTCAATTACTTTATTCCTTTGATTTCTTTACAAAGAATGGGGATATGCAGTATATTCAGCTAGTAAAACATACTGAAGTCATCTACAAATATGAAACAAACTTTATTACTGGAGGAACTCAGGCAATTTGGGTGACTGATGAAGCATGCAGATATGCAAGAGATTCAATTAACATATATTTTCTGTGAGCTGTCTAAAAAAAAAAAACCCTTACACATTTGTATTGCTGCTTCCTGAGCTAAAGCTTTGAGAAACTGTTGGAGCTAAAAAGTCTGTTTAGACTTAGTGCTCATTTTAATGTGTGGGTTGAGCTTAGTTATTTCAATTCTTTCCTTCAGCGAAAGTCAAGTATCAGCAGAATACATTCATATTAAAATACTATTAGCATACTTACATTGACTGAATTAAATTGCATCCTTGTTTTTGAGGACAGTAGCTGAGTTTAACAAATGCTGTCAAAGCCAGATTTTTAATGCACCCATATTTAAGCATCAGGTTTTCTTGATAAACATGTTCAATAAATCAAATATTTTCTAAGTGTCTATACTAATTATATAACCTTTCTGGCACAGTAAGTAATGTTCATGCACGTTTGAATTAAACTGCCCTGAAGATGAAAATGCTCATAGCATTGCTTGCTCAGTTCCATGTAATTCACCTCTAAAAGGAAAAAACTTAAAATATACTAGTTTAGCTGAGAACAACTTTTATACATCTGATGCTCTATATAAACTGTATTATTCAGCAGACACTTTGAATTTTATTGCATTTCCCATTCATGAAGCCTAAGGTGTTGGAGTTAAGATAATGAGCCAAGCTTTATCCTGTAGTATCTTTATTGCATTCTGCTGAGAGGTTTGAAAGAAGCACCTGTTAAAGCACTGCTCCAACCACAAGGCTTTTGTTTACTACTTTTATTTTCTGCTTAGAATCCCAAGTATTACAAGTCAGAAGGAAAAGCACCAAACTGTTCCACATGAGTACCTGAGCCAGGACTAAAGGCAAACGTTGCTCACAACACTCATCAGCGTGTTTGTACAACAGCAGTACAGGTGACACAACACACAGTGGCACTTCTTGTCAATTACAACCATTGGTACCAATGCAAGCACGTTGGACTACCATACAAAAATATACAGAAGTGTTTCTTCAGCAGGGGATTTGCTGTACAATGTACTTTAAGTCATGCACGCTTAGGTTAAAAAAAAAAAAAGACAAAAAAAATTGAAATACACACTGCAGCCAGGGAAAGCACCAAACAAAACAGGAACATCCCAGAGTAGCTCCCAGTCAAGTTGCCCTCAACTACAACAAAAAAGTATCTAAATGCAGTTTTTTAAAGACTATGAAATTTCATCTTTCAGCCATTGCAACATTATCTGAAAATACCTCTTCTCCAAGGTTTTCTCAGCATCTCACAAGGACTTTGACAAAGTTTATGTTACATGCCATGATCTGTAAGAACTTAGTTATAAACATTTTATAAGCACAGTAATTTGCTATAGCATTACTCAAACATTTCTAGGTAAGACCCTTGTCAACATCTCTAAAAACCTGTAAATATTAAAGAGTGAGTTCCATGTACACCATCAGATTTACAGTAGCTACATAAGAACTGAAAACAGAGGAAGACTTAAAAGTTCTAAGACAGATTGCTCAAGAAGTAGTAAGATTTTTCCCAAAATTACGTATTTTCTTCAAAGTTTTAAGTCCTTTTACAACCAACAAATCCTTCCCTCCCCACTAATCACCCAAACCAGGTATCTTGGCCAATATTATTCTTTGTGCTGGAAAAAATAAATTTAAAAGGTCAGTGGGGAATCAAGTTACAGTTTTTCTCAAGTTATCATCGTACACCCAAGGCCTTAAAGGCAATTCCACCTTCTCAATGGTTTCCATACTAGAATATTCCAGTGGCTAGAAAGCCACCAATGGCTAGGACTGCTGAAACATCATCCCAAAATAAAAAGTGAGGTGGCTGGAATGAGCTAAGCCAGCAGCCTGAAGGAAGCAGCAGGGAAGACACAGACTGCGGGTTCTGTGTTGTGCCACGGCAGCAGCAGCACCCAGACTGAGGCTGGTGCCCAGTGAAAGGAAGTTTTTTGTAAAATAAATAAACTTTGCTGCTTATTGCTTCAGGCCAGCTCTGGAACCAGCTGATGTGCAGTCACTTGTGTGCATGTCAAATACCCACAGTACAACAATAAGCTCTGAGGTGGCATCACTTTCCAAGGTTCAGTGTCATGTGATGCTAATGTAGGGGAGGATGGCAGAATTTGGGGGGTTTGTTCAAAACACACAAATAATCCTCTAGAGACAAATAAGGAAAGCCAGCAGTGGCTTTTCCTAAGCTCTTTGTATTCAAAAATATATGTGAAAAATCCTTCTACTACATTAAAACAAGATTTTAAGACCTTAAGTATTTCTAGTTTTCTTTAATGAACTAGGGGAAAAAAAGTGCAATTTTTTTTCTCCAAAAACCAGAATCTACATGTGTTTTTGCAGGGATTTACCTATGAATATTTTACCTAAAAAGAAAAATCTAGTATTCAGAATTTCTGGAGCCTTAACACAAACAATCAACCCTGCCCCTGTCTAGTTTTCTTCTCACACTGGTGAAGATTTTGCTGTTCCATGGCTTAAATACAGTATTTTGCTGAAACTACAATTAAGAGGATTTTTATTTTTGAGTACTAAAGATCAAAATGTTTAAAAATAATTTCACACACAGACTTCAAAGCTGAGAAAGGTATCTGCAACTAGTTTTCCTTCCTTTTTTTTTCTCTTGGTCACAACAGAAAGGCTTGAAAAAATCAGGCCAGCTAAAGCTTTCTGACTTCTGTTGGTGTGATTCCAAACAAAAAAATATCCTGTACTTGTCATAAATCTTCATTTTTTTAAGTGTAAAATGGGGTCAACATCTTTTAAAGCATTTTCCCCAAATCAAGTTTCAGCATGATCCACACAAATATTTCTGGTCAACTTCAAAAACCAAACATAAGGCTATGGAAGTCTACAGACTACAGTTAGAGTGTATTCATCTACTAGTTTAAGGCACAGTATGTTTTTTTTTTCTCTAGAAAGCTACAAGTTTAAAGTCACAGTGAGGAATCTGACATTTCAATTTTGGTCTGGCACTCTAATTAAATGTGTCCCTGTCTACTACCTGTAGACTTCTGTAAAGTATTCCAGCTGTCAGGTGCTGCAGTCTCAAATCCTGTTTCCAAACTCGGAGTGAAGTAGGTGGAAAATACTGAAGCCGGAATTGATCCCCAGATAGTGCACTTAGCCTTTTGTAAAAACAAACATCAACACACTTGCACATTTGATACTTAGATATACCCTGAAATTATTTAAGTTGGAGGGGGAAAATAGTCTTGGCTGGTATTTCAACAAACAGAAGGAGTCTACAGGACACAGCTGCTGCACTTCCTCCCAGGTCAGCCCCAGTTCCCCCAGTTCCCACTGGGAACATCCTGCCTGGCACTGCAGGGACACTGCAAACCAAAGGGAGCTGCAGCTGGAGGGAGGACCTGCAATGATGTGCCACAAATAACAAATATTATGATGTTCACAGCTCCTGGTTTTAGAGACAAACTCGGCTCTGATACCACAGTTTTACAGAATCCAGAGCACAGCCTGTCCGTCACTGCAGAGAGGCCATGCTCATAAGGGGTTTTTATGACAGTTAGAGTAGCAAAATCTGTCTGATTTAAGAATGCAAAAAGAAACCTTAAATCTTAAGAAAATTAAAGTCAAAACATTACACCTCAGGTTTTTGATCCTACAAGGCAATAACCACATATTTGAGGCAGTTACGTGCTTAGACACCTCAAAAATTGAGGGCTGGGCAGATTTGCTTAAGTAAAAGCTATAGAATTTTCTCTCTAAATGCTTAAAATTCATTTTTAAAAGCAGCAATGTCTATTAATTAATAAGACAAAGTGTATACTTTTTACTTGAGCTTGAGGATAGATGAGATGATTACAAGCTTTGAACACATTCTTCCATAAATAAAAATATACATCAGAAAGTATAGTCTTTGCAAAAGATTTTCAGATTTTTAAAGAATTTATGGATTCTAATATTCTACTTTAAAGTTCTGGCTCTAAAAAAAGGTATAAATTGTACTTTAAAATAAAAAATGGATTAATTTTGTATTGTTTTTCATTGTCACACACTTCCTAGACACTATACAACAGCAGTATGTAGCTTTGGTGACAAAATGATGTCTCCCTAAAGGAACAGAGGTGAAAATTTTATATTTTACAGTACAGTGCATAATGCTTACAAAAGCTAGACTGATCATCTCCCAGAAAAAAAAAAAGAGATGCAGTAAGTCAAAACTGCAAATTAAGTTTTTGAACTTAAAACATTTGCCATTAAAACATTAAATGGAAAATAAGCATTAAGAATTCAGTCTATTTTACAACTAACAATTTTCTAGTAGCTTAGTGACTGAGAACAGCAGCACAATTCTATACAGACTCTACAACCACTTCCAAAAACATTTTAATAGCTCAGAGTATTAAAGGTCAGTAAATGGCTGGTTTTATCTCAGTATAAATACAACAAAAGTCTAAACACACTCAACCCTGCATTGAAATAAACTTGATTCAAATGTAAGTTTCTCAAATGTTTACATTTATTGATGGCTACATAATGGACTTTATTCTGTGCTGTAAGATGTATCAGATTTATCAGATTTCAGAAGAACACCAAGTGAGTTCATCACTTGTTACTGGCAAACACATGGAAAATGAGATGTATCAAACACTGACATATGCAATGCTTTTGAGGGCAAATGTCAACACATTTTATTTTATTAATCACTGACTTTAAAGTTAGCCCAGTTAGGTAATAGATGAAAAATTCACTTAGACATACCAGCAGTCTCTATGCCTTCTACAATGTATTGCTACTGCACTGCTTAGGGTTTGGTCCTTATTAATCTCTTTGTTTTGAAACATAGTGAATTAATATTAAGGAATAATTTGCTACATGAATTAGCTCACTCAAAACCAAAATCAGGGCAGAACTCTAAATGTCAGAAATACTATTAACATAAATTCCAGTTACTGCAGGTTTCTTGGAAATAAAACATACAAAGAAACCTCCCACCAACCCCCCCCCAAACCAATCCTCTTTCAACAGGATGCTGAAAAATGTGACCCACTGCAGCCAACTTTCAAATCACAGCTGAAAAGATTACCTTTGGACAAGATTAACTGACACAGTTCCAAGGTAGATTTGGTAATTCCAGGGAAGATGTGAGTTTCTCCTTAGCAGACATATAAACTTTCTATGAAGTGTTAGCTACACGTGTCATTGCAGCAGGATGAGACTGTGAGGAACACATTTGATGACACCAAGCAGAAAAGACAGTAAGACTTCAAGAGTAATTTCAGGGTATGCAGCTGTCACTAAAGGCTTCTCATTAAATTTCTCCCTGTCAAAGAAAGATTCTGCTGCACCAAAAATCAGTGGCATTTAGTATTTTAAATTCTTACCCTGTTTCCTCATTCTGTTTCTGATAGCTTATAAAAAAATTATTAGATCCACAGAAATAGTTCTTGTTTGGAATGCATCCTGAGGTCTAACCCTTAAAATTTGTGCCTTGATCTCCTCCCACATTATCTAGAAAATTTGAAGAATAAATTGGAATGCTAATATACTTAAAGGTAGCAAGAGACATTATAATGTATCTATTTGCCAAAAGCTGTTTTACAAATGCAGCCCACTCAAAATAAAGGATATTTCAGTAATATTTACATCTCCTTAAATATGCAATTAACAGTATATATATATTGGGTTGTCCTATGTTTCTGCTGAAATGGTAACTGTGAACAATGGCAGAACTACAGATTCACCTACCAGAAGCTTCTTGTCCAAAAGTAAGAACGAACAATCATTGTATTTTACCTGAAAAACAATCTCAGACTGTTACAAAATCTAGTCCTGTTCAGAATGACAAGTGGGATAATTCATCCTCTTTTAGAATGGGATGAATTCTAAGACCTGTTCTAATCCAGTTACCATCCACTGAGTACATGGCAAATCTAATTGGGATTAGACTCCTAATCCGCCAAACAGCTGAAGTTGTCCAGTCCACGATCACTGCAGATGCACATCCCTGACAACTGTTAAAATCTATGAAATGGCACACAATGCACTGAAATTCAAAAGAAGAGGAAGACTTCCCCTCCTTTCCCCAGTAAAGGTAAACCACCTCTGAGAAGAGGGAGTGTTGAGAGAGATGTGAAAGCCTCTTGTCATCTGGAATCTCAGACTCAGGATTATACCTACTCCTACCTCCAACTTAAAAATCAGGCAGGAATATACACAACCTACTGGAACCCACTTTATGAAGAGTGCTAACAATCAACAATAGAGCTCCAGCTAAAAAAAAATCATTAAATGAAAATAAACCCTGGCGTTATCCTATGCTGCTGTAATTCAGTGGGTTTCACTTTATGGCATATTTTGACAGCTATCAAAGATACTAAACATCCAGTCTGTTTCATTTCCAACAGTTCCAACAAATGGATTCATGCAGAAAGAGCCTGTTAAGGTGGCAAAACAAAGTCAGAAGTAGAATAGAGTAGTAAGCCAAAGGGAACATGAAAGAAAACTATCTTCTACAGAAATCAGACCCTGCACATTTCACAGCCCTTTGCAGTTCTGCCACCATCTTTCATCCACAGCCATCTGCAAGTACAACAACTCTATTCTTCTATGTCTGAACAGCAACTTCTAGTTAAACCAACTGATGCATTTAGCCACAAGTATATTAACTCACAGAAATTATCTTATATACATATACTGTAGCATATATCTGATTAGAAAATACCAAGATACAATCTATTCAAATAACTTTGCTGATTTACAAACACTATATATAATCTAACCTTCTGTTTCAAAAAGGTTAAGACTAGAATACCAGCACACAGATTACTGATAACAGTGACAGTAGCTAACTACAATATCCTTACTCAGTTACAGCATTTTTGATGACTTACTAATAACTTGAACTGCTGACTTGGATATAAGCAAACAAAACACACGTGGCTTTCTTCACGTTTGTCCTTCATTTGGGAAAGTCACTGTGTGAATTGAGTCTTTCCAGCCAGCTCAAAGGAATTGACCCTAACAACGTGTTAGAAATAACTGAGGCACTTCAGGCAAGATTATTAAGATATGATGGAATTAATGGGTCAGGCTGGCTGTACTACTGTATATCAAGAGTATACTTGATTGTGAGCAGCAGATTTCCTCTTGGTATTCTATAAGATGGTTGAGCTGGTCTAGTATTTCCAGATGCAGGTAACAGGTATCTCAGACACAGCAGAGACAGCTAACACAGAAGCAGTAGTAAGCTCATCTCTACACAGAATCAATACATCATTTAAACCTAACGACTGCTGAGATTTCTTCTGTTGGCAAAACAGAAGAAACAAACATGCCCAGGGGACAGAATTCCTTACACATAGCTATTGTAGGCTTTATTATAAATGGCAGTCACTGTAGCATCTAGGCACTAAGATAGAATTTATACAGAACTAATAATTATGGTCAGTGTTTCCCACTATTACTGAGTTTGCCCACATGCAGAAGTCAGCACTGTATGGCAGGACAGGAGTTTGCAGGGTTGTAACTATTCCATATTCATTTGATGTACTGGAATTTATTAGGAGATAGTTGATTGCCTATTTACAACAGGAAAAAAGCCTGCCTTGTCTACTTAAAAAGAGTGCAGCAACAGCACTGTTAACTCACACCATATCTAAATGTTTGCTAGCTTCTACATATGGACAAAGTCCAAGGATTAATTTCAAAATTCCAGAGAAAACTGACAATGTTTTAAAACAACATTACAGCAAATTGTTTATGAATCTGCTGGTATCCTTCCTGAATAGAAAGCTACATAGAATACTGTTGTTTTCTCACTCTCACAAAAAGTAAAATGTGTAAGACTTGCAATAATCTCACAAATGTTCAACTCACACTGATTGAACAAATGATTTGATAGAAATAACAGTTCTATATAAGCAGTACATTCTAGTTTGTCTAGACACAAATGTGGCAGCTTTTGAATATAACATAAAATAATTCAAAGTATACTTGGCTGTGTGGTTTTTGTGATAGTCACAGTGTGCTTGAAATGCATTGAGTTTTAACCAGCATACTTTAGACCTGCAAGAGATGCAAGTTCAGAACACAGACACTGCATGGCACAGTGAGTAAAAAAGGTCTGTTTTCACAAAGCAGTACAGTGAAATACCAAAGTGTCTACAAGGCAGAGTATTGAGATGTTGCACTGATATGAGCCATGTGCCTATACACAGTTAAATCACTCTTATTTTCAGAGACATGAAATAAACACCAGAAAAAGTCTTCTAAGCAACATGAATAAAACCATGATTTTTTTCTGAAGTGTTCACAGTTCTGTCCTTTTTCCCACATAATGTAAACTACTGATTATATTCATTTAGGCATTTCTGTGTTGCAGTTTTTCCCATCTCCAGTGTTAAGTTTCTGGGGTGCATTGTCCTATATATGTCCTCTATAGAATGACCATTACACAAAACAGCACAGCACATGTAGAAGAAGAGAAAAGGTTACAAAGTGTGGGACTCTGTATAAATGCATTCGTCCAAAGGCCAGCATTGCAACAGACAAAGGGAGTGGAACTTTGGCTGCAATCTTCAAGAGTTTACTGTAAGAATACAAAGAAAAAAATTATCATTTTGTAACCAGATAGGCAGAAAGTATCCAAATGCCATATTTCACTTTCCTTTGCAAAATAATTTACATTTCAAGACCTTTTTGATCTTTAAAACTGAACAACTAGGTCTAATAGGCCATAAAAATTGATGCGTAAGCAAGAGAAATTATTTAAAAAAGTTAATGTCATTAAAAATAATATATTAGTTTAGAAATTTGTTCTCTGTAACATAGGAAGACTTAATGGTTTAGATCCCTTGAGAAAACAGGTACTGGTCAAGAGGATAAATGACATTTGATATTACTGATTGTCATTCATGAGGCATTGACTAAATTCATACCTGAACAAGAAATATTCTGTCAGCAAAACAAGTTCTCAGAACTTCTGAATCCAGTAGAGAACACATTATCTTTCTACTTCCTTAAGGGCAGCTACAAGAACATAACTATAATCCTGTAGAATTCCCTTTTCCTTATAACTGCCTGACAATAACTGCTCAATGCATTTGGACTCAGAGACACTTGAAAGGATTCAATGAATTGTGAGTTAAAAAGTCACATTTCAAGAAGCTGTTATGCAGCCAATTGCTCAGATAGCACAGACTTCATTTATTTCCAGCTGGCAAATACAGGGGATTTTCTCCTCTCAGCTGAACCAGAGGTACTTTGCACACATTTCAGCTCATCTTTTAGACTGAACCATGTGAGTTCATGAATAGAGAGGCTGAACAATTACAGCATAATTTAAGTTTTAGCACACAAACGGTAACTCTTAAAGAAGCAGGAAAGCAAAACTAGAGATTGGGCTACAGTACCTTGATTTCACTTCAGAAGTACTTGAATTCATTAGAATTTCTAAAATGCATATGAGGATAATAGCTGTGGATCTACAGGGATCAGGATCAAGTCTAACATTGTACCTGCAAAGAAATAGTTTAAAAAGTACATCACTTCTAAACTAGGCTGCCAAATAACATCCATGTGCTGGTGACAAAAAATAGAAATGAAAACTATGTGACATCCCAGCCTGATGTTAAATCCTTTCTGAAACATTACTTTCTTCAACATTATCACCGATTCATTTAACACCTATTTACACCACAATACAAACCAGATAGGATAGAGAAAACAATAATAATTAACAGAAGTCTTTACAACTGTAAGGTAACTAATAATGTAAAGAATCAAACATTTATAATTTTTATTATCTTCAAAGGTTCCTGTAGCTTTCTTCCACCTTAGTGTCAATTTAAGTATTTACCTGAGATTTTTTAACCAATAAATTAGAGATGGCAAGCTGAGCAGCACAATCCACGTGGATAAATTAAGGACTGTAATGTGCATCTTAAGACTGTTCACAGCTTCAGCAAGTGTTTTACTGTTGGAAGGAGACTGTGTTGCTTCTGGAATGCTGTCCACTGAACTCTGGGCTTTGACTGTGTGTGTACTGGAGTTCTGTGAAGTTTCTTTTGAGTGGCCTGAATCCTGGAAAGACAAAAGTCACAAAAACGTGCACAGGCTTGTAAGAACCCACACTGAGGAAAGAGGAGGGGAAAAATATCCTAACAGTAACACATCAGCTGTGATTTAGAAAGAAAATCTGCAAATTATGCCTCAAAAAGCCATCAAAAGCAAAGTTTGAAAGTATCTAAATTTAAGCAGGAATTTCTCATACACTAATAGTTTCTATGTCTATGGAAGAAAAGAATGGAGAGTGTAGATGCCCTGATACCAGTGAAATGAAAAGGGGTTCATGGAAGGGGGAAGAACAAAATAAAAAGAGTAATAAAGCATGGGGGTGAAAAATCACAGATGATCATTCACAGGAAAGATATAGGAAGTAATGCAACTGGGAATGAACTATTATCTGTAGGAATAAATAGCAAAGATAAAGGAATGAGGTGGCAGATACTAACTTCCAATGTCAGGAAAAAAAACTCCAAAAATTAAACAAAAAATTACATGGAGATGAAAGGAGACAATTTTCAACGCAAGACACGAAAAATCCATTCAAAGATACCCAAAGAAAACTTTCAACAACTTTTTCTGTCAGATTGCTTTGTTCTGTGTTTGCAAAAAAGAGCAGGTAGTTACCATAAGCTGTTATCCACACCTGCTTACATGTTTCATCCTATACCTTAAAGTAACCCAGAAATGAAGTTCACACTGCATGAAACCAGGCATTTCTTTACTATGTTTTAAACAGCTCCCTATTTACTGCAGTCTCAGTCCATATTCCTCTAATACATCCCATTTGTCATCTCTGGACTAAAAAATCCTTAAAATCCACACACTGCCTCTCCAGTTTTACCTGCAGTATAGATTATTACCTAGAATCTTATTTCTTTTTTAAGATAAGCCATGAGTAATCAAATACCAACATTTAGATGAACCCTGTTATTCTGTGTGTATTCAGAGAAAGGGTTTTCCTAGATGACAAGTTTATGCTGCAGAAACTTCCAAGAGCAGCCATGTGTGCTGGAGCAGGCTGCTGCTCATGGCCTGGCACATCATAAATGCAGCAGGTGAACTACCTGTGCACTAGTACAGCTACCCAGTCACCGCAGCACAACCTAAGAGTACCAAGGCAGAAGTTGGCCAGACAATTTTTGGCCACGGTTTGGAACAGAAAGAGGAAGCACTCACCCTGTTGTGCATGTTTTGCTCTGCTCTTACAGTCACCTGCAGTTTTACAACCTGTAAGACAAGCAGTTGCTTGTTTAGTAAGTATTCTTCATACAAAAGCTGTAGTATAGGAAAAGGAATTGAGGACTCCTCACTCTTCAAGGAAGCTATTTGTCTTTGTTTTTATAATATTGCCTAGCTGTAAGTTAAAATTTTCAATTATCTGCATTGCTGTAGAGGACATATGGGACCACACATTTCTTTGTAAGAAGCATTAACAAAAGAACAAAAATTCTAAAAATTGCAAGATTATGACACTGATAAATTAGAAACACCTAGTTCAAGTGTGAGAATAGTATCACTTTTTATGTATGAAAAATAGTAATTTGGATTTTTGCTTTTAGCCTGGGTTAATTCAAAGCACCTAAAATTTTCAAATCAGTTACAAATACAACATGTTTAGCCTTTCAGTACCTTGAACAAGTATTGAAGATAAATAATGAGTACAGTGAATGCACCACAAGTGGTCCAGCTAATCAAAGCAAGAGATACCATCTCACAGAGTCTTCTGGGTGTAATCAACTTATCTTTTTGAAGTTCAGTAGGTCTAAAAAATAAAAACCAGAAACAAAACTCCTGTTGTACTTCTTCCCAGACATGAATTTCTGCTTGGTTTCAAACCCAGATATCTAAACTCATGTATAAATTCAGTCATGCCCAAACATTCACACAGAAGCAAACAAACAAAAAAACCCAAAAACCCCCAATTGTCAGGGTCACAGTCATCTAGAAGAGTATAATTATATAGCATCACGTGGTTTTACCTAATCAGAGTTAACCATAATGAAGAGAAGAGCCTCAGAGATGCAGAGAAAAATACTCCACTCCAGTAGGCAATGCCTGTCCCAAAAAGAAATAGAATCAGGGACACAAGGGGGAACCATGCATCCTGACTACTCAGTACAGCAGCATCCACCTCTGGCAGTGACAGTGATTCCCATATCTCTCTAAACCAGTTAAACCTGCCAAAAACATGAAAGCAGTATTATTTATCACTTCCAATTCCTGTTACAGTTAGATATTTATCAACTATTCCTTCTATTACAGTCTTTCAAGCAAAATAACAGTCAGATTCTTACAGTGACTACAGACAAAATAATATTCCTCCCCAGCACACAGTTTTACTGAAACTTCTAGACAGAACCTGCTTTAAACAAACAAATGATGCAGACTCACCCCTGCAGAAACACAACAATGCTTATAAGAGGTTCTACTTTGTAGGGCTTTGCTGTCCTAACTAGCTCGAGGGAGAAGTCAGAACAGTGGCCTGGAACCAAGAACAGAGAGCAGCTGTAGTTACTGTCATGTCATGACCTTTAACTCACATCATCCACAACAAAATGTAAATCCACACAACGGTGAGTTGACCTGAGAACAAGATAACCATGTCTTGCAAGAGTACTGCAAGCAAGGCTGAATACTTCACCACCAAGGCCCTTCTCCACTGGCTCACCCACACTGAGGTAATATGGCACATGAGCTTCTAGAGACATGATGGAGTTTGTTACAAATGCCCCCTGAATTCTCATAAAAAAGCATTTTGTCTGAAGACATGGCTCAAAGCTGTTATGCAAATCTCATCTTCCAGCAAGAAACAGTGTTTTCTGTACATGAACAATGTATTTTAAACATCTACATGTATTTTTAAGTAGACTTCTGTTAATTCTAAACTCGTGTGCAACACATGTATTTCACAGAGAAGGGACTGCAACTTAAAAAAAGGAAGTATTTCACAACACAACCTTGAACTATCAGCCAAAAAAAAAAAATTAAAATGAAGAGCACAGATCCAAGTATTTCCATAAGTTGAATGATACTTAGCTTAAAAAAATTCACATCTAGTTAGTCTTTTATCAGTAAATTTGATAAGCAATTTCTCTAAAAACATTTATGACTGAGAAAAATATGCAGTTTTTTAGAAAGCTACCTGTTGATCTCAATGTGCTCAGTTGTCCTCCATAAGTAAGAAGAATATTAGAAACAATATAGACTGGAAAAGCACCAGCATGGAACCTTACAATCTGAAAGACAAGGATAAAGGGATAACTTCACTTCTATATATAAAAACATATTTAAAAAAACACATACACAATATTCAAATATTATCATGAAGCCAGAATGATAACGAGATTAGAAAATCTTCACTGAAAGATCCAGTTGCTCATTTTAATGCATGTTTGATAATCTCCAATAGTAATTAATGTTATAGGTTAGAAATACTAGAATTTCTCATAAGCAGCTAATGAAACAGGTTTGGATAAATGATCAAATTAGAAACAAATAAGGCTTTTTTCCAGTCAAGACAAGAATGAAAAAAAAATCAAGTATCAAATCTCAATAAAGCAAGTTTAAAACAATTTAAAGGCCACGTTCCGAACAAAATCTGTATGTAGTTATATATGCTTTTAGGCAAAGAACTTTTGGAAGCAATTATATGCATGTATTAATTGGCTTCCACCCTCCCAAGTCATGATTAATATACCAATAGCCTATAAATTCTCATAAAATAACAGCAAAATGAAAAATCCTTGCTCTAAATGCATACATTCATATAGAGAACCTTGCCAGTTTTATTCCAGCACTACACTTAGGTGCCTGCAAATTAATTACTCTTTAGATCCAGGGAACTGCAGATGGCCAGCCTATTTTTACTGATCCCCATATTTTCAATGTAATCTTCATTGATAACCAAAGAAGATCTGTTGAAAAGGAACATATAGACCTACTTAGACTTTTTCCCCCAACTTAATTGATGCCAAATGTATTTTAAAGTTTTAACACCACTGACTCATCAGGCAAGAAAGTTAAAGTAACCTGCAGATATTGAGCTCACCACAAAGCCACGTGCTCCACATTTACAGCAGCTCTTTAGAGCCAGAGAGCTTTTCTCCTTCTAAGGACTGGGGCCTGACACTCATCCAGGAGCGATCCTTGCCAAGGGACAAGGTTACAAAATGATCACTGAAGAGGGCTCCTCTTGGCATCATAAAAGAATCTAAAGTGTCACAGTAAGGAAGGGAGGAACTAAAAATTTCTATAGATGCTACTGACATAAAAAAAACAATTTAGTATTAGGTTTTCTTACTTGCCCAAGAGCCTGTATAAGTGATGTCTTCAGAATTACCTTGAAAAAAAAAAAAAAGTGTTTCATAAAATGGTAAGCATAAGTACAAAATACTTTAATTTTCAAGAAGCAAACTTAAGTTTTAGAATACAGCAATCCCACAGCTAAAATGCACAAGACGTTACTATTGACAATTAAAAAAGCAAATGCTTTAAAGTTTTAGGGTCCAACTTTCAGTACTAACCCAGCTGTTGCAAAACACTTGTAACAACACTACATGTCAAAAAGGCCACACAGCCCCTCTTTAGATTTGCTAAGTATTTATTTTGATTATTTAGCTACGGTTTAAAAGACTGAATTATGCAAAAATTATCCAGCAATGCAAACTAGCTATAAAACAAAACTGTCCTACTCACTTCATACTGACAGTCTGGGGAGGAGTAGATGTTTAACTCTGGAAGGCTGCTGTCATCGTGAGGCTGAGCAATGTGCAGTTTGGCAGAAATCTCAGCTAGAGATGGAACTCTGCAACAGAAACTTACATGGTCACTGCTGTCCTTATAGCCAGGCAGGAAAAGCAAACGTGTCTCAGGCTTCAACAAGTGCACACAAAGCAGATCTACCACACCAAGTGTCACCACAAGCTGGGAGCCTGTTTATCCTGCCACATAACATCCTCAATTCCCTCTCCTCTGAGCCACTGAGGGACATGGCACTGAGGAAAGCAGACAAGTTCAGTGAACACACATGCAAATATGCTGAGTGCCAGGAATGGGAAGAACACATCCTCAAGGATGCAATTCAGTTTCCTGCAAGTATTATGCTGCTGGGAAACACAGGGGGTTGGAAATTGTGAGGTATTCTTAAGCCTTCTAAAATAAACCAGAAATACAGTTTTCCTACCATCTAAAATACACTCAGGTTGCCCAACTTCCTTAGTGACAAATATATTTCGTGCTGTCTCATTTGATTTTGGCAGGACTATGCTGAAGTGAACACAGGGCTGCTGTGTAATCCAAACCCTGGCTTCCAGGATGGAGCCAGCATCCAGAGCAGCCACTGTTCTCCACTCATGAGAGGTCAGTGATTATCCTGAGACATTCAGATCAGCATATCTGACCTTTTGCAAGAAAATTAGTGAGAACCAGTAAGCAAATGATTAGCAGGTGTTCCTATTCTAGGAGAAGTCAAAACAACTGTCAACAAAGGGCAGGAAGGTAAATGAGGAAAAGGTGCAGAAGTCAAACACTTAAGACTGGACAAACTGTCTCACATCACAAATATTACCACAACAGGATGTAAATATTCTTCAGAAAACATATCAAGAAGTTATTAATTGTGAAGTCCTTACTTTGCTACAGTTATTGAGTCTTCATATGACCAGGGGATATGAAGTCTGTAAACACTAGGTTTTCTTTCTGAAATGAACAGCATTAAAAAATATAAACTTAATTGAGAACCAGATGTGCTGACTGTCCCTCAAAACTACAGGGGCAGTAAAACAAAGGTAGCACTTTGTTTACAGATCACTACACAGAATCACTGGGCTTGCAGTTCCATTGCAATTGTCACTGCAATGCAGATCAGAGCAGTTAGCAGCAAACAAAAAAGGACATTTTTAAACTCAGGCTGTTACAGGACAAGACAGTGAGACATCAATCTTTAAAAGAAGAACAGTTATGAGAAGAGTTTTGCTTTTCAATATGAAACAAAACCTCAGTCTAATAAAATCGATCACTTTCTTTTTTTGAAACAGGCTCCTTTAGCAACCCATCCTGTTCAAGCTTATGTAGCTCAACATTCAAATTTGAGTCCTGTTATCAGCAAATAAAAATCCCAGCCAAACATGCTTTTCGCAAGAAACATTTTTAATATAAGGCAGAATCCTGATAGAAATTCAACTTCCCTTTGCTGGGATGTAAGAAAAACAGACATTAAAGGACTAATTCCTCATTTTTGTTGATCCATCCTGCTTAAAGTGAGAAGTGAGAGTCATTAGCAGGCACATTTGAACAGAGAATAACAGTATTGCCTAAACTCCACTGCATGAGAAGACTTTAGTTGCTACAGATTTTCAACTATTTATTTTATAAATCTGTACTTTAGAAGACTTCTGTTTACCTTTGAGTGATTGGCAGTGGCTGTCTATATAAATTTTGAAAGCTTGATATATCTAGGACAGAAAAAATAGAAGTCACTTACTTTTCTCCAGACAAACAGTGGTTACATTCCCTAAAAAACTTAAGCAGCATTCTTACTTGGTTGAAGTGCTGGAGCTGTACATTGTAAAACAATCCAGTTGAATTCAGTAGAATTTTGCTTGAAGAAATCCCTGTAAAGGATGTTGTACTTTCACTTATTAGATAAAATTATCTGAG
Organism: Sylvia atricapilla; assembly: GCF_009819655.1. Taxonomy (NCBI): domain Eukaryota; kingdom Metazoa; phylum Chordata; class Aves; order Passeriformes; family Sylviidae; genus Sylvia; species Sylvia atricapilla. Next base: position 10,129,419 of record NC_089146.1, read on the forward strand.
AACTCACTACATTTTCAGATTATTTCTTTTCCAGGAGAATTACATATTTCGTATCTCTTAGTCTAAACCCCCACATCTTTTATTTCTTTGTTACTAACAAAAGCAGTGTTAGCTTTAGTTAAAAAAACAAGCCCCAAAAAACTCTTGACCTGACATTTTTAGGCAAATTTATTATTCAAAGGTTAGTTATATTAGTTTTCCATTTTTTTTCCAAAAGCAATATTCTATACTTACCAAATGAAAAAAGATGTGTAACAGGGAGCTGTACTGTTCTGGAATCCTCTTTGAAAAATTCACAGCCCAAAGTATACTGCAATTGAGGATATTAAAAAGAGATCTAAACCAAGCACAAGACTGGAAAGCCTCAGCACTTGCCAAATTACATTTCCCAAGCGATCTCTCCTCTATCTTTGCTTACCCTGAACATTATGCATTACTAATTTCACTGCAAGATGCCTCTGTCACAACTGTCTGAAGATACACTCAGAGAAGAACATCACACTCATTTGTGCTGCGAATAATTTCCTGGATCATGGATTATTATACCACAGACTCAGAGACTGTATTTGTGTCACCGAAAGAAATGTCAGATCTGATTAGACTGGAAATTTCAATTCAGTATTCTGCCATTTCCAGGACTAACTGGAAAGATCTGCCAGATCCAGATGGGTAACACACCAAGCCTTCAAATGTCCCTCTTACTGGGATCCTGAGAGCCCTTGATGCAGAGATATCCATCTCATTTTTGAGATCCCAACTGTTAAACCCTGCACAACTCAGTCTACTACATCACTTGTGGTTTAAGAGCTTACAGAGCTATCTGACCTATGCTTCCCACAATCCTGGTGTGGTGCCTTCCATTATCTCTATTCTCTCCTAACCTGGGTAAGAAATGACTGTTCAAAGGTATGAACATTCAGGAAAACAATCAGAGTATTAAGAAAAACAGGGAAGATTACCACTAGGATTTGAGAACTGTGGCTTTGTACATGTTTCAAGAGCTATTCATGCCTTGTTTGGTATTGTATCGAAGTGTTTCTTGAGCTTACAGAAGGTAACAAAAGCTACTTTCAAACCACACCACAGTGTGGGTCTATGGTTTCTCAAAGCAACTTAGCACATATTTAATATATTTCCTTTTCCTCCTGTCATAGCACCTGAAAGTTATGAATACACTAAGCAAGCAATTTCTGAATATTGTATTCTTTTTACCTTATTGCCAGCTGCAGGTGGCACCTGAATGACAATGTGGGACAAAGAGGGATAGTCCAGAAGTTTCAGCATTACAACCTTAAAAAGGCAGTAAAAAAGAAAGAAAGAAGGAAAGTCATTACTGAACATGCCCCTAAGCTTTCCCCTTTCCAGTTCCCAGTTGTCCAGCTTTCCTCTTCCTGTGGAATACAAACTGCTCCAATGCTCCAAACAGAAGCAGCTCCTTCCCCTGTGACTTGCAACCACCCCCTGAAGCACCTTTCCCAAGTTACGTACTTACCTTGGTGGTTGGAAGTAGCTCAGCTTTCCAGGATAAATCAGAAGCTTCCAGGCTGTAAAAATTCATGCACATTAAAGGATGAGCATATTTATTATGCAAGCCCAGCATTATGGCAATGGATTAATATAGCAGCTTCTCTCTCTCTCTCTCTGAATTAACATTTTAAATTGAGAAGAAATTTGGGGATGCTGCTACCACAGTAATTTATCAAACTACAGTAACTGCAGATAGTGCAAATCTTGTTTGTGCAAAACCAAGCCAAGCAAAGCTCCAGCTCTCATACAGAAAACCTGCAGCATGTATTAGCCAGGCAACTTCAGACACAAAATGAAAACCTCTCATGAGCTAAAACTGCATTGGAATTGAATTATCATGTGGTTTTATTAGTATCTGTTAAACATCAAAAACACTAATTTTTCTTATGGAAATACCTTAAATATGTCATATAAATAAAAAAATTAATAAGCTGTTAAAGAGTTTGCAGCAGTTCCTAAATGCATTCAGACATTGAACTGTAACACATCCATTTGGTCACTTCAAGTTTTGATTTTTCGGAATACTGCTGTTTCTGTAAATAGTGTTCATGACCTCAGGACACAGGCCACAGCAAACTCACTATTATTAGAGGAGGTTTAAGGAGCAATCCTGAACTAGGCTAACATGCTGATCACAGGTTGTACAAAGGAGTAACAGCCCAGTTCTTGGCTCAGGAAAAAGTAATTGTGACATCTGGCCATCTGCTGGAGGCAACACCCTGGCTGTACACCTCAGTGATCCCAGGACAGATAAATACTCGGCTAGTTCAGTTTTGTCTGGAAGTGTTCCCTAATTTGAAGGATAGATGGAATTTACTTTGAGTTTATTTTACAAATGCAAGCTCAGACAATGTTTTAAGTCTATTTTGTAATACTGTCATAACAAATAACCACTAAACCACCCACTCTTCTAAGTATTTTTCACATGACAGTAGCAATTCTGAAATCAGAAAAAAAAGAGATGCTTTGATCCACTCTTTTGAAGGCTCTGTGTGACATTTGATGTCTTTTGTCACAGGATTCTAAAGAAACAGAATGACAGAGTGGTTTGGATTGAAAAGGACATTAAAAACGTTCTAGTTCCAACAGCTCTGCCATGGGCAGGGACACCCTCTACTAGACCAGGTTACTCAGGACCCCATCCAACCTGGATCATCTGGAACATCTCCAGGGAAGGGACATCCACAGCTTCTGTGGGGAGCTGCTCCAGTGCCTCCCCACCCTCACAGTGAACAACTCCTCCCCAATATCCAATCTAAACCTGCCCTGGCAGTTTAAAGCCACTGCCCTTTGTTCTGTCACCTCAAGCCCTTGTGAAAGGTCCCACTCCAGAGCTCTTGCTATGAAGGTCAAAAACACAGCTCCACAAAGAAGACTATCACCTATTTTAAGAAAAGCTATTCTTTCCTGTTTTCCTGGTGATATAGAAAGCATGAATTATTTACAATAGCAATTTTACTTCCCAATCTCTTCTACCAAGGATAATTTATATGCTTTAAATTCAAACACAGTCTCACAAACCCCATCTGAATAAAGAACAGGAACTGTTCATACTCACCACACTGATGAATTAGTGTTCATGCAGCCACAAATCCAGCTACTTGTGTCCTGTAAAGTCAACACCATAAAATACATTACCTATGTGTGGTTGCATTTATAAATATACTAAAAATACTGATTACTTCAAACAATGCATGATAATTAAAGGACTGGTATCATACTCTTGCCTCTTTAATTGCAAGGACAGAAAGGTGAAGCTTTAGAGTGGATGGTGGGGGGTTCTAGGAACCATTTTAAATAACTTCAATTTGCCACCCTTTGTATGAATAAATACAAGGTTAAGCAAACAAGCTTTCATAATTTCTCTTTAAAAAATATCTGTCTTACATATCATGTTTAATCTCTTCTAACTAAAAGAAACATCTCAAGGTATTCTTTTAAACAGCAGAAAGGAGGAATACTTTAGATATTTAATGTTCTACTGAACCATCCCTTGAGAATTTAAGTGTTCTGAAGTGACAGCCCCATGATGCAGCTCTCAGTCATTTGTTCTGTACCTCCCTCCTCCTCTCAAGCTGTACTAGCTGTGCCTTTGTTTCAGACATTACAACAAGGGCAGAAGTTATCCCATCAAAGCACAGCTAAGATCCCAACCTGCATGTAAACACTGAAGGTGCCATTGAGAAGGACAATTAGAGAAGCCCCAAGCACAGACAATTGTTCACAACGGCGCTATGAATGCCATCTATGGCAAGGGGAGGAGTGGCAACAGGGACAGGCAGGATGAAACAGGAAAGCATCTCAATTTTCTTGCCACTAATGTAAAATACACGATTCTGAAAAGTCTATTTATCCATCTTCCGTTAGCCAAGAAATCAAATTCATACTTGTATAAAAAAACTGAAAAAAAATTGGATGAATGTACATGTCTCGAGATAAAAATACACATTATGGTGCTTCTTCTCCATAGGGGACAACTGAGATGGTGCTGTCTCCTCATTCGTCTTCCATTCACTTTCCCTGCTCAGTGAAACATCACTGTAGCCTTTCAGGCTCACTTAAATTTTATTATGGGAAAGCAAACCTATAAACAGCTTTCCCAAATTAGAAGTATGGCAAAAACACTAAAAACAACTCCTTCCTTCAAAACCATCAATACAGAACTGCACTAAATTAAAGGACACAGTAATGTAGAGCTAACCAGAAGATTCAGAATAAAAACACTTGAGGTTCAGGTGGCATTGAAGGGTTCAGATCCTGAATACTAAGCGTGACATGCTAAAATAGGTAGTACCTCTAACATGCATTAGGCTGTGATTGTAAATGGATAGCAGCAATTTTAACAGCTGCTCATTAACTGTCTTAAAACTGCAGCAAATGGAAATTAAAAAACCCCACAGCTTTATAAACAAACTCCAGACATTAAAGAAGTATTTTCTCACCAACATACTATTTTCACAGTAAACATGACTGTATGATTTTCTGTGGCTTGCAAGAGGAAATGCAAAATATTTTCCATCAGAATCCTTTAAAAAAAAAACAAACTCATTAGTAAGAAAAACCCCACAACGTGCCCCCAACAAAATAACCAAAACAAAAATAAAAACAAACATAGAAACACAACCGGGAAAACAACTACTTACATTGTAAACTGAGTAAGTCCATTTTGAGCCTTTGACAGTAACCCACGTGAAAGTTCCTAAAAATAAACATTTTAGTATGCTGCACTGCAGGAAGGATCATCCTTACATCCAAAATCTTGTATTTTACTGAGCACCACGGTCTTATCTCCTATCTATACCCAGATGTAAACTGTATGTGCTTTAATCAACACTGAGGATTGCTACTGCTTAGAATTACATGCAAGAGTTATCATCAGTTACATAGGAAACAATAAAGCCCTGGGATCCTCTTCCTAAATACTAATGGCAAAATAAAAACCCCATGGGTCTTGAAACAAAAAAAAAGACAATGAAACAAGTAAACCAAATTATACTGCTGTAATTACAAGCTCACTGATTAATGATGAGGCAACATTAGAAAGAGCCCAAATCTTTGTTCCTGTCAGCCTTTTAAGAAAGCAAATACAGAAACTTGTGCAGAAGAACATCAGCAAAGTGAATGTCACATGAAAAAACCAGGAGCAGTTTAAAGATATGGCTGGGGAAAGAGAGTAAGACAATAATGAAGAGATCAGGGTACAAACTGCCAACTGTCATGCAAAGAGGTTGTATCTTTCTTCCATTTAAGGAGAATAACAAGTTCATGACAGAAATTCAGCTAAATGTCAAGAGGTCACCACGAATAGGAAGACAGAAACATGAAATCCAGTTGAAATCAATTTTCCTTATTGCTAAAAACTGACCCAACCAAAGGCAATCCTCCCAAAACATCAGTTTCACAACCCCGCTGGGTATCTGTTCTAGTGTTTGACCACCTTCCTGGTGAAATAATTTTTCCTAATACCTAATTTGACTGTCTTTTGTTACAACACGATTTCTACTGCCAATTGTGCTATCACTGTGAAGCTCTGATAAAAATCTAACTTCATCTTCTCTCTAATTCTTCATCAGGTAGTAGAAGACAGCAACATGATCCCCCTCAGCATTCTCTTTAGGGTAAAAATCCTCAGTACACTTGGCCTCTTTCTTCTATTTCCTCTGCCCCAGGAACTGCTCCTTTTGGTGGTCTTTTGCTCCATACTCATTTCAGGAGAGGCCAATGCATAAATGCCAATGTAAAAGGGTGCCCAAAACTGGACACCAAAGTGCAAGAAGCTACATTAGTACATTTGCAATGTCTTACATTGAGAAAATTCCTGAAATAAAATGGTCTATATAAAATGGTTCAGCCCACTTCAGCAAAATAAAGCTGTGCCCTACTAAAGTTGTGTTTAGTCCTTAAGACTCCAGGCAGTCAAAAATCTCTCAGTTTTAACTCTGCATCCTTTAACACTGAAACCCTTAGTGAATGGTTCATTTCACCCTGCCATGGCATGGGGAAAAGGAAGTGATTGATGAAACAGATCTGAATATTCAGGATTTCCGTGAGTAGCGCAGAACTACCACAATGGCTCTGCAACACACATCTAATCCCTCCTGCAACCAGAGTAGCTAAGGCTGCCCTTTTCACATCCAGCAATTCCCGGTTTCTGAGATTTTCTACTAGACAACCTGGTGTAAATAGAACTCCTCAGAATCCACGCTATATAAAAGTGAACGATGCTTGCACCTATCCCTGTTAACCACTTTAATACCAAAACCAAATAAAAGCAGATTGCACTTTGGTTATACACCTAAGCAAAGTGTATTGTGAAACTTTGTCAGTGAGAAGACCCATTAACAAAGGAGTATCACTGAATCCTATCAAAAAGAAAAACTGCTGCACACCTGTGAGGTCTGTAAAAGCTTCAGGATTTTCCTCAAACATCTTTGCAGGGTGTCTCACAAAGTGGTGATTCAGTACAGACATTCTCTTTTTTGGATCCTCAGTTATCTAAAACAAGAGTACATTATCAATTTTTACTAATGTGTGTCATTTGAGATCATCTCATGATCACAGCTAGCAATACAGTTTTGTGGCTAGAAAGTAGGAGAGGTTGTTAGAAGTCATTGAGCTCTTTCTGTCTGAATTCAATATTCTGAAGAACCATCAATAATCAATCACTGCAATACAGCAAATCTACACATTATAAAGCACAGCCAAAACTTTCAGGAGTTTTACAGTCTCACCTACTCGTAACACCAGGAAACCATTCCATTAAACTTTCTATATAGACACACATGCATTCTTCCTGAAATAACACTTAAGCCAGAGCTTAAGAAAAATTCTCACATTTAGGCTCACTAATATGAGTTCACATATCCAGCTGTACAGTTACACTGGGATCCACTTTTGTTTAGAGTTGGCTTTTTTGTTTGTTTGATTGGTTTGGTTTTGCTTTTTCCAAATAAACCTTCCAGGACTAATTTTTGTCTATTCCACTTTCCAAAACAGTGGCCATTATAACTGATTTCTGAAAAGTCAGTGCAGAACGACTGTACTCCTCTTTTTGTCTCTCTAAATCACACCTTAAGTAAGCACACAAGAAAAAACTAGAGGAGTCTGTCCCATACAGCCTCAGAAGGAACACTTGAAATCCTCTTCTGTGTCTTGGGCTCTGCTCTTCTGTACACACTGAGAGGTCAAATTCACAGCTACAGATCTTACAAAATCTGTTTATCCTGGTGCAAGGTCAACTGAACCTGCTGCTTTATGGAAGCAATGTTCAGCCCACAGCTCAGCTATAAAGCATCAAGCAGTCAATAATGAAAACTGAACTAACACCTGGTTATCGCTCACTCTTTGGTCAAACAACACAAAGGGATTTTTCAGTGACCGGTACAAAATGGAAACTATTCTTCCATGTGACTTAGAATAACCAAAAAAAAGAGTTTTCTGTAAAACAAGGAGATATTTCTCCTGATTAAACATTCTGGGATGGAAGAAGGAAGTATGATGGGTAAATAAACAGAGATGACGCATACAGACCTGCCTTGTGTTTTCATCTATGAGATCAAAAAAAGCTCTAATGGTAGCCAGGATCAGTTCTTTGCACCTAGAAGACAGAATAAGAAAAATTAAATCTAGAAAGGAAAGATCCAGAGTGATGAAACTGGTCAGAAGAGATTTCACCACAATATGAAACCGAAGTTAAATTATGGCAGAAAGTGATAACAGTAGAGAAGAGATCTGTGCACAGTCAATTAAACTTTGTTCATTATCTTACCACACTATGGAGAGATGGTCAGTTGAGGCCCAAGCTCTAGGCACAGCTGAGCTCTGTTTGGGTGAAGAAAAAGGTTAAGCTTTTGTTAGTACTCAACATTCTAAAATTACATGGAAACCTTTCCCCTTCTTATTTAAACATATTTGCATAATTACTAAAAAGAACAGTCTTTATCTTAAGAGTTTCAGGGCTTAGAGTACAACAGAATGACTTCTTCAGTCACCAGTCTTGCAAGCACTGAAGCACGTGCAAGACGGAAATTATAAAACAAAAATACCAAATTATCTATGCTAGATAGCAGAGACTAATGGTGAGAGGGCAGAAAATGGAGTGGAGGAAACTTACCAAAAATTTCTTTGAAGACTGCTTCTATGACTAATCTTGCTATTTTAATAACTGCTCCTGGCACACAAGAATAGCAGCATGCCAAGGAAAGCTGTTGTTGAGAAACCAAGGGTGTCCTCAACAGAAAGAGCCACCAGAACAGCACAAACAAAGAACTGGACAGTCTGAAGCTATTAATTGCTTTAAATGGATTTCATGTATTACATTTTAGGGACTAAAAATATCAAAAAAAACCCTCCCAAAAACGGAGCTCATCAACCTATAGCTTAACACGAATCAAATAAACTATGAACTATTAATGCATCATTGGAAAGAAAAAACCCAAACTAAACACTAACAACTACAACACAACCTCCAAAACAAAACAAAAACCAGAAAGAAATGGTACCACTACTCAGGAAATCTCATGCAACATTCTAGTGACCAACACTCAAGAGAAATGAAAGTAGAACAGATGCACAGAAGGGTTACTAGGACAAAGGGAATGCAAAGTTAATCCTCTTAGCCTAGCAGGATCTGAGCTGAGCTTATTTATAGACAGCTTTCTGTAAAACACACAGGGAGGTAAACACCAAGGGAATGACAGCTATTCCATATAACATTTTAAGCAGATGTCAGAGGAAGGGTATTAAAAAACTGGCTTCTGCAGTAAATGGAAGTTGGAAATTACAAATTTTCTCCCTCCCTGTGAGTGTTTTCCAGCTTCTCTATGTAGGGAACAAGCTGATAGAGAGGGGATGAAACAGCAAGCCTAAATACTTTCTGATGACTCTTGATTCATTCTGAAAGGATAGATGCCTCAAAAAGCAGAAAATTGCACTTGATCTTCTACATCCTTTCTATTCCTAAATTCTTTGAAAAACAACAAATATAAAAAGAAGGTGCCATGCCAGAGCTCTCTTTTATAACAGAACACTCTACTTCTATGCTGCACATTCACCTCTCTCCATATACACATCTCTTGCAAAAACACGGGGAAATAAAACCTGAGTTCTGGAACTGAAGAAGTGCAAGCAGGTGGTAAGAAGAAACAGCACCAAGTGATAGATGATTCCAATCAGTGCCACACTTACTCCTCCAGTGGAGGCTCATTTAGACTACATCAACTACTTATGATTTTATAAGCACACAGTATCCATTTAGTGGTTTAACATGCAGTATTTTCCTATTTATTTACACTATGCTGCCCATATAGACACTGATACATGCATTACATAAATAACTATCTAACACAGTTCCATGCAAAACCAAAAAAAAAACCAAAAAACACAAAAACAGTTTGCTTTTTTACCACAACAGATAAGGCACTGTCATGTTGACTCAATCTTGGTAGAAAAGCCAGTCCTGAACGAACTTGGTAATCTCTGAATCCTCCCGCCACAGAAAGGGTAGTTAAATTTCTTAAATCTTGGGCCTTTAGAATCCAATGATTGTTTACAGCTGTATAAAAATCTATAAAATATATTAAAATCAATCACAATTTTCTCATAAGCCTATTTAATATACAAAAAAAACCCCAAAAAACCAAAACAACAAGCCGCTATATAAATATTAACTGAAAGTTTCTGTAAGCCTCCCTGGACATATTTCAGCTCTGATTAACACTTGATTCATGTTTGGAGAGGAAAATTATTATTTTAACCCAAAGAGGGAGCAGTTAGAAAAGACAGATACATTTTCTGTATCAGCTGAGCACATGTGTTGTTAGAGTAGCAATCCATAGGTTTATCTGAAGGACAGACACAGATTTACTTGAAGTCCAGAAACAGTCAGTTAGGAAGAAGCATTGCTCTGAAATCAGTTGTAGGATGGAGAATTAATACAAGCACAATAAATCAAATCCAGCAGCTAAAGATAATCCATTCCTCTTGGGTGTCACAGAGAATAATGAAAATTAATGTCTGTTCCCTTTCCTTCACCAATTCCCCCAGTATCTACATGTAGCAGTACAATTATCACTAAACACATATTTAATCAGTACAGTTTAATCAAATCCAGCTTTTCAGGAAGTTTACAGCACATGTGCAATGATTATACTTTATTTTCATGCCACAGTTAAATTTAGGTGCGGGAAAAAATAATATTTTTTTGTAAATATTTAAAATATGTAATTACATCTATATTTATGTTCTCACTTCTACAACCTTTGGGTACAAAAAACATTAAGTTTAGCACCTTCTATAGAACTAACACTCTCTAATTTGATAAAGATAAAAATCATTACAGAGGTCAAGTTTCTGAAATGGAGGGAAAAAAAAGAAAGAAAATACGTCATTCACTGGAAAGCTTACAAATTTAGTAACATGCCCTGCAACTCATTAAATTACAAATTATTGAGAGCTCCAGGCCTCACACAGAAACTCGAGTCCACATAATCCACTTTATATGACACTTGACTTTCTCTGAGTATCCTGACACCCTCAACTCCCTGACTAACAAAGGAACAGATTCATTACAGTAAATGAAGCAGCACATTTTGCTTTTGATTTGCAAGGATCTCCCCACTAAAGCTTACAGAATGTGATCAAACAGCTGCAATACTCACCGGTAAGATATCTGTCTAAAGGCATTACAGGTGCAACGTGAGGTGTGGCTTGTGTAATGAGCAGGTTTATAAGTTCAGGCTTAAAATTCTTCAGAGTGAGCAAGGCTCTTGCAACGAGACCACCCATGGAATGCCCAACTATTGCTACACTGCTCGGTGCAAATTCTCGACCCTTCAGCAAAGAGCAATCAGACACATCAGAAACAGACATTGAACTACTCTTATCAGCTGTAGATTTTTTTCCCCCTCCTAAATTAATTTATGGTCTTTCAAGGAAAACATTAACTAGCATCAACTTAACAAGCTTACAAATTGAATAAAAAATTACTTGCTATCTCATGAAAATGTGTTTAATATGAAGTAGCCAGCTCAAAAGGAAATACTGTGTAGCCTGTTTAACCTTAATAAACTTAACCTTATTTTAATTTTTTAGACTTTTAGGAAGAGAGCACATCAAAGAACTTTCCCACAGAAAACTGGATGTCAGGCAATGCTATATGAATTTTCAGTAAGCCACAGATGTTTACGTCTCCACTAGAAAAAGGCATCCATTGTGCATGGAAGTATTTATTAAGAAACACAACCCAGAATATCACCAAAGCTCTGGGACTGTCACAAGTACTAAAAATCTGGTAGAGAAAAGCAATTCTCTATTGCATTATTATGACCTTCAAATATTATTCTAAAGTCACACATTATTATAAAGTCTCCCTCCCCTACACATCAGCAGGAAAGGCAGCCCAGAGTTCCATTCCCACATGGAATTACATTATCAGCACGTGTCATCACTTACCCTGTACAACTTCAGAATCACTTTTATGCACTCATGCACAAACTTGGTCTGTCGTTGCAGGCTACCACCATACAATGCAACCAACTCCTCATTAAAATTGACACTGAAGAAATTAAAATGATACTTGAAGTCAACATCTTCTGCTTTTCTAAGTGCAATGGAGCCAAGAGAACGTACTAGAAAAGAAAACCACATCAATTAGAACAGTCCAACAGCCACTGCTCAGCACCACTTTAGCAGAAAAACACATAATCAATTACAAAACAAACACATTAAATCCACTGCTCACCTCAAGTCATTTATAGAAGACATTCTAAACCAAACCATCTCTTTTCAGCTTACTGCTGACAACAGAGGTGTTTCATGTCAAGAATAAATTAATACAAGGATCAAGGACTATGTTCCTCCACCTTAGGACTGCTCTTCTCATCTCATTTGCACCTTCTTATTGCCACCAGAAAGAAGCATTCCTGATTGAGGCAGTCCTACTGCTAGGCTTTCCTGCAACTCCTTTGAAGGCCATCAACTCTACGACAATATTCCCAGATAAAACTAAGGTAAGTATGGGGGATTGCAAAACCAAGCCCTAAAGGACACTTGTCCATCTGAACCTCGAGTGAGAAAATGTTCACGTTCCTAGGAATTGCTTCTGACCTGTCTTCCCTGCCTAACCCTGGCTACTAGTTAATACAGCCTTGTGTGTGCAGGATTGTCCCCGAGTTTCCATGGAGACAGTGCAGGATGGGAACAGTAACTGCTGCAAGTAAGAAGGCATGGTAGCAGAAGAAGATAAAAGAGAAAGTCCCAAAACTGCCTATATAAAATAACAAATTATGGTCATAAAGGTCTGCCCAAATCCAGCACGCAGAAGCAAGATTCTCCTAGAGTACAACAGGTTGAGAGAACTGCAGAACCTTCCTTCTCAGATCATCTTTTACTCAAAGGGTGAATTTTATATGTTTTACAAGTTTAATCTTAGTGCCCATGAAAGATGACGAATTTACATTTCAAAAGTGCCTGTAACACATCAAAACTTCCTGAAGGTGGGTTGTGAGTGAGCCTCTTCTTTCAAGTGAAAGGACAAGAAGAAAAGGCCTCAAGTTGCACCAGGGGGACATTTATATTGGATCTTAGGAGATGTTTCTTCCCCAAAAGGGTGGTCACACATTGGAACTTGCTGCCCAAGTTGGTGGTGGAGTAGCCATCTCTGGGGGCATTTAAAACCTGTGTAGGTGAGGCACTCATGGCTTAGTGGGGGGCTTGGCAGTGCTGGGTTAATGCTGGCATTCCTGGTGTTAAAGGTCCTTCCCAACCAAAATGGTTCTATGAAAATTACAGGGCCAGAAAAAGCAGCAACAGCACCCATCTTCATTGCTCAGCAAATATGTATATAATTTAAACAACTATGAAAACTACAATAGCAACACCTTCTCTGCTCATCTAGGGCATCAGAATAAAATTGTGTTACCTCACAATAAATTCTAAACAAAGTAGGAATTAATATTAATTTTAACAAAAGTTCGGCAAAATGCACAGATGATGTATTGCCAGTCTCCCTAAATCCATTCCAAAAAGAACATTACTAAAATACTTGCTGCTCCTATAGCATTTAGTCCTATTCACCCAGTTTGTTCATTCTTCAGGTACCTCCTTTTGATCCCCAAAATGCCCTGAGAGTGCCATTCTATTTCCTGCATAGTGATGTACTGCCCTGTGTTTAGAGACAGCATTAATTCACAGATTTGCAATATTTGATGCACAATCACAAAAGTCCATATGGCACCTCTCATAATCATTATGTTTGTAATCTTCTTTGGATGCTATTGTGCCTGGAAGTCTGTATGGGTTTTCTGAAAGTAGTAATCAGTAAAATATTTTATACTGTTATAAGCTAAGCAAGCAGGTTCTCAAAAAACCCAGCTCTGTAAAGGTTCTCTCAAATCAGGTAATTTAATCATCAAGTTTAGAGCTAATATAAGGAAAAATTATCACACTAAGACATCAGGGTTCAGACTGCTGGTTTTCCCCACACACCCACATCCATTTTCTAACATCGTGAGAGTGTTATTTACTGTTTCAAGCACATTTTAGGGAACAAAAATAACAGTCTGACAAATCCAGACTGGAAGGAATAGCAGGTACCACAGTAAACATTGAAACATAAAATTTCATGTACCATTAGCTTTGGCATTCAGAATGAAAAATAAAAATGCTTTAAAACTATTTCTGCTTTTCATCTGGAGTCTAGAAACGTAAGAGGGAAAACAAAAGAGGCTATGTGTAACGTGGGAAGACGATGTTAAGGATAAAACACCACTGTATAAAGATATAAAGAAACTAGAGGGCAAGCTTAGACAATGCTGATTTCTATAGCATTTAATTCCTTTACATCACAGACGCTTCAGTTTCTCCTAATCAAATTCAGGTCGTGTTTTATTCGGCGTTAACAGCACCAAACACTGTTCAAATCAAAACCAACTAGATGTCTGCAATCGAAAGTCCAGCAAGGGTACTGTGCTGCCAGAGGAGAGCATAAACTGTACTGCTTCTGGCTTTCAAAAGGCTTGCTCCAGAGAAATGTTATACCTTACCCATTTGACTGATTTCAAACAAAAATCATGTATCCTGACTGAAATTAAACAGACAAATACGATCAACCATTATGACTCTGTCTGGTATTTTTTCAAACAGAAAACTAACTAATGCACAAATCTGAGAGTTTTTTTGTAACAAAGCTAGAACTCAGCTAAACACTTACCTTGTTTGTAACTGCCAGCATTCCCGGGAAGAAAGAGGACTGGAATTCCTGTCAATATGAGATTTTTGTTTTCTTCAGCATAGTTCCCTTCCCCATAGAGATACAGCTCATATGCTGGGTATCGTCTGGCTGTTTTCTTGGGTAATTTTATTTTCTATTTGCAAAAGTTAAAAAGAAAACAAACAGCTTGTTTATAGTGCTACAAAAAGGAAAATACAGTGGCTATCCAGCCATTTAAATGATCTGGCTTATTTGGTTTTATTTTTATGGTTGTAAATTACAGTGTAAACAACACAGAATGAAAAACTGGGTTTGGCTTCAAAAAACAGCTAATAAAAAATGGAATATCAAACAAACTGTTTAAGTAAGTATTACTGGGCATAATAACTGGCTGCAGTTACTCTAAAGAGTGATTACCTTCAACTAGCTTTGAAACAAATGAAATGCAAATGAATGCAATTATGTATCTATCAAAATCGCACATTTATAAAGTAAATCCAGCCTTATAATACAGGGAGGGGAAGAGGAAATAAAAAAGGCATGTCAAAACCCCCCAGTTCTCCCAGGAGAGGAGAAGCTGAGACCAGAAAGCATGTGAGTGATGCTAACTATTCCCGATGCACCAGAATGGTGCTGGAATCCTTTGCAGCGCCCTGGATGTCAGAGCTAACCCCCGAGAGCGGCGCGATGTGGGTGACTGAGATGACACCTGTTACCTCGGGGGAAACGACATTTGCCGTGGGAATTCTCTGAGCTGGTTTTTACAGAGCTGTCACCTGCAGCAGGAGTTTAAACAGTAGCAGTAACCACCTCAGCACGGCTCAGCAGAAGAAACAAACCCGTGGCGCTTGCAGGCTTTTTGTTTCATTTCCAGAGGCGGCTCTGTGGTCTGACAAACCGCCTGGCTCTGTAACAGCTCAAGGTCTAATGCACATGTCAGCCCTCACTTCATAGACGGCCCTATTCTTTGTGCTAAAGACACTAACAAGCCACCCCCTAGCCCAGCACACATCTGATTCACAGGATTAGGATTCCTGAAGGGAAAATAACAAGATCTCTTTGATCCCAAGGGCTAGGTGAGGATTAATCTTACTCCAGTAAGTCAATCTCTTAGAGTCATATGGCACTGTCTTAATTAAACGTGTTCTTGTTTACTATTTTGGTTTAACACCTGCACAGAGGTTGGTTGGTTGGTTGGTTTATAGCTCTTTCTAAGATACAGATTTTTAAAATTTTGATGAGTGCAAACACACTTGTTCTAATCTTTGTTTTATTATGTTACAACAATTGAGAGAAAAATAAGATAATACAAAAATAAATGTATTAAGGTGTTAATTTATATTTTAAGGAAACACTTTTACAGAATAAGGTCAAGACTAAACTCAGTTTCGTATCAGAAATCTCCTGTAAAGTCTCTCTAACTGCTTCCCTGAAACAGAAGCATCTTTAATTCAAACAATTTATTGTTTTCCCTCAGTTGCATCAACCATAAAGGTGATTTAGCTTTAATTCTGTGCCCCCATGCTCCTTCCCTTCCCTGTTCTTCTCTATCTCTCCTCAGTTAATGACTATTTTCTTTCCCCCTTGATCTTCAAATTTTTTGGTATATTGGTTATTTGCAAACTATTTTCATGATGTTATATCTATATATGTATATTAAAAAAATCTCTATTCTATGAGACATATCTATGTGTGTGTATTATTTACAGTATTTTAATTATTTTGATTCATTAACATAATAGAGAGTGTAAGTCAAATTCTCTCACTGAGAACAAGAAAAATTCATTCAGGGGTTTTCAGATCACCCCTGGGTCTTTTCCCTTTCTTCATCATCCTGCCTTTCCAGCTTCACTGACCTCACTGTCCCATTCTCATTTCTTTCTGCTGCTCCTCTAGCAAAGGCTTCCAAAATTATGTGGAAAAAAACTTCAGCAGTTCCCATTACTAAACTAAGAGTAAAAGCCATCAAGATGTGCTTATATGAGTTCTTGACAGATCAAATCAACTCTTCATCCACAGAAACTTCCTGCTTCATTGTCTTTTCAAAAACTTTTACGGAACATAAAATTAACATGCTGTTCTTCCTTGGGGCAATGTCAAACACAAAACCCCACACAACCCACGAGAATTGTATTGTCAAAATACTGAGGGGGTTGGTTTTTTTTTTTTTTTGTAAATCACGGTATCTGAATAATAACAAAATGGCAATGTATAACTCTGAAGGAAAAGAGACATTCATGTTCCATGACAGTGGGTTTAAACTGTGGATTCCCAAGACACTGCTTATGTAATGAGTTGTAGCAAGCTACAGCAACTTTTTTACAATGTCAATGCAGGCAGGCTTCCTTTGTCACCCTGGTTCTGTAAGAAATTAGGTTTATATGAACAAGTCCTCATTACTCACTTCTGAATCTCTTGCCAAGTAGAGCTGAACAGGACAAGGGCAGGTAAAATTTAAACACTGCCCTTCTACAGCTCGTGCAAAAAAAGATGATCAATTACTAGGCTGACTCGGAGCCTAACCCACACTGACAGACACAAAAGAAATTAAACTTCTTGTTTAACTGCTCTGGCAGTTATTTGCTTTGCAATGTGATACCAACGCAGAAGCAAGGACAGGTACCTCCCATCCTGAGATTTCCTAGTGAAGGCAGCACTTACACAGACTACAGGCACCTCCAACAATAAAAAGCTATTTGTAAAGTACCTTAGCAAACCCAAACGAATTCACCATTTGCCCCCCAGCCCAAAGTACTGTTTTCTGCATGGTAAAAGTGATTAGTCAGGAAACAGAAATTCCAGAGGGAAACACAGCCAGCTGTGACTTGCATCTCCTGCATGGGACTACTGCTCACCTCTAAGCCTTGCATCCTGCCTAGA
Source organism: Sylvia atricapilla (assembly GCF_009819655.1). NCBI lineage: Eukaryota > Metazoa > Chordata > Aves > Passeriformes > Sylviidae > Sylvia > Sylvia atricapilla. Next base: position 10,146,535 of record NC_089146.1, read on the forward strand.
GATGCCTGGAGCTCCAGCCCTTACATAATGAGTAAATACAAAAGATGTGGTGGCAGACAAGAGTTTCAGGCAGCTGCCAATAACATCTCACGGTTTTTGCCAGTAACTTTCTGTTGGTTGGCTTCAGATTGAAGCTGAAGTAGGTTCTGGCTGCCAGGAGATCCGAAAACTCGCTGTATAGTATTTAAGTATTTATAACTGCTTAAACAAATTTGTTCGACAGCACTGATAAAACAATTCCTGTAGCCACACCAAGTTCCTCTCTTGTAGGCTAAGATGGCTATATCAAGGTTAATAGATCCAAAAATTAACTTTCTGCCTCTAGATGAATTTAGACATTAGGTTTTGCTTTTAGATCTTCTTTACTGTGCAAGCCAGCTTGCAACCTACTTCTGAACTGTTATTTAGAATAATTACTATTTTCCCCAACACAGAGTAGATCTCAGATAATGAAAAAATTAATGTTCAGAAGCCAACTAATTATGCTTTTAATAAGACAGAAAACGCTGTAGTGAGAACTACTATCAAAAGGGAAATTGTTTTCTAACAACTGCATGGTGAAACATTAGCAGTGAACTCGCAAACATCCATTTACATCCTTGCACTACTAAGCCAGAATAGCGCGTGGAAAACATCAGTTCCCGGAGCAGTCCCCTCCCTCACACTGATCCCGGGTTTTCAAAGGGACTTCTACAAGGCTCTGTTAACAAAACAAGAGGGTCCTCAGAAGGATGGGACATGCCACCCCCAAAGTGCTCACCTAGAGGACTTTGCACCACCTTGAGAAATACAACAAAAAAGCTCAGTTACGCGCTTTTTTGACACACGGGTTACTTCACACCACAAGTCGTGAAAAGGGCCCTGAAGTGCAGGGCTCGGCCTCCCGGGCAGCGGCAGCGCTGGGAGCGCCGGCAGAGGAGCTGGGCCAGCCTCCTCCTCGGCCGACACCTGCGTGAGCGCCTGGGGTCACAGAGCCACAGGTAACTCCAGGCACCGGCAGCTTCCGTGGCGGGCAGGTTCAGCGCCGGGGGCGGCACGAAACGCCCGGCTGGGTTACAGGTGGGCAGCTCTTCACCTTCCTCTCCCCAGGAGCACCGCCACACGACGCGGGCACGGCAGCGCGTCCTGCCGGCCCCGGCCCCGCTCACGCCCCACTGCCCGCTCTCCGCCGGCGAACCCCCGGGCAGGGGCGGCGAACCCTCCCCGGGGAGCCGCACCTCAGGCGCCCGGCTCCGGGCTCCGGCCGCGGCGGGGCGGGCGGCAACGCCCCGGGAGCGGCAGGTCCCACCTGTTACACCCCGCCGCACTCACCAGGTACTCGGGGTACTCGTACATGTAGGTCATGCTGCAGCGGTTCTCTTCGTAGAGGAACATCACGTCCCGCACGCCCAGCAGCACCAGGGCCGCCAGCGCCCCGTAGAAGAGCGCTGCCAGCGCGGGCAGCCGGCGGCCCGCCCGCCCCATGGCACCCCGCGGAGCGGAGCGCTGCTCCCCGCGGGCTCCCCGCGCACACGGGCACGGCGGGGCGGGGCGGGGCGGGAGTGCCGCCGCCCGGGAGGCGGAGCGGGAGGGCGGCCCGGCCGGCGCCTCAACCCGGCCGGCGCCAGGGGGCGGCCGCCATGTTGGGGAGGTCGGGCGGCCGCCGGGCCGAGGGGCCCGCCCGCCATGTCGCGGCTCGCAGGGAAGGCGTGTCCGCCATGATGGGGAGGGCACTGCGCCGCGGCCGGGAGGGAGCGCGGGGCAGATCCAACCCCGCCGTGCCGCTCACCTTGCCGAAAACAGCTGCACACCCCGCGGGGCACGCACCGTGCCCTAGGGGGAGCGGTTCAGTGATAAACTGAAAGCTGCAGGTGTGAGAAACATAAGCTGGTTTTGTTCACTAGAGGTCAAACAACTCAAATAACAGAAAGTTACTATGTTACTATCTAAGCTTATAGAAAAGCCATACGCAAACATGCTCTTGCTCAATCCTTTTTCTGTACTTGCTTAATCAGCTTTAAGTTTCAGAAACCTGAGCACAGCTGCCATATAAGGGAAAAGGCAACCGGAGGATGACTACCCGCCTTCACCACCACGACCACCGGGAGGCAGAAAAAGACCCCCTAGCTACAGGTCGCACATGCGCAGAGTACAACAGGAAAAGACACGTCAACTAAAGAGAAAAGATAAAAAGGGGGACTGGAATCTGCACGGGGCAGCAGTGGGCAGAGCGGAGACTCTGCTGCCGTCCAGCGCTGTATTTGCCTTTGCCTTGCCTGCTGTAATTTAATAAATTCCGATTGGAATCCTTACTTGTGTCTCCAGTCTATTACAATTTGGTGCCGTGACTCGGATGCCAGCTGCACGATAGGGCTTTTGGTTCTGCCTGGGGGCGCCCCGCCGATCAGTCGGCGGCCCTGGTAGTTCCCATTCCTGTCTCGATTGCACCGACGAACCTAAATTCAAGGCATTAGGCAAAGGAAGCCGGCAGACCCTGTAAACTTTGTGCACAAAGGTCCGGACGAAGACGCGGGACGCGTGAGTATCTGTGTGGGATCCGTTCGGTCTGGGTGTCCTGGAGTGCTGCGAGTGATGTGTGTGTGAGAGGGGAACCGGCAGCTCGGATTCCCCAAGCGAGTTCGGACCCTCAGTAGTGCGGTTCTCATTGCCCGCGAGGGCCTGAGCCACGAACAAGGGGCAGCGAGTGATTTTGCATCACAAGAGCGTGTGAGGGCACTCCAGAAGATGGGACAGGGGAAGAGCAGGCCCCCTACTCTCATAAAACTTCCCCCCCGGTGCCTAAAGACAGTCCACTGGGGTTTATGTTGGATAATTGGAAGCATTACCCTAACACAGGGGGTAAAGAAAAAGCTAAAATGATTCACTATTGTATGGAAGTATGGGGTGGGAAAGAAATTTCCCGAAGTGTTTTTTTGGCCCATCTTCTGATCATCAGAAGACTGGGTAAGGCAGAAACTTAATGTGTGGGTAAATACCAAAACCCCCTTCAGTCAGGAAGAAAGCGACTATGCTAGTGTCTGGGTTACAAGACCTGGGGGTGAAGTACTCGTTTCCCCTCAAGGAGGGAGGGCGAAAGAAAGACAGAAGCCTTACTGATCCCACCCCCTTACATACCCCCTCAGAACCCCCAGATCCCGAATGTACCTCCAATGGAGCCCCAGGGAACTGGAGGTAATCCCGAGCCCCCCCCGAAGAGGAGCAGGGACCCATAACCCGAGGTCGGGCTAGACAGCATAACTTATACCCCCTAAGAGAAACGCCCGTAGGGGGCCAGGGACCTCACCTAGCGACAGGATTTGTACCTTTGAGTTCTGGGGATGTTCGGGAATTTAAGAGGGAGATGGGGAGCCTCCTAGAAGATCCCTTGGGCGTGGCCGAGAGACTGGACCAATTTTTGGGACCCAGTATCTATACTTGGGGTGAGTTGCAAGCCATATTGAATATTCTCTTCACGGCCGAGGAAAGAAATATGATTAGACGAGCAGGGATGCGAATATGGGATGCACAACGCACACAAGGATCTTTAGCAGACACCAAGTGGCCTTTGCAGGATCCCAACTGGAGTCATCAGCAGCAGGATCACAGAACTAACATGCAGGATCTGAGGGTGAGAATAGTACAGGGGATCCGGGAAGCGGTGCCCAGAGGGCAGAACATCAACAAGGCATTTAATGAGACAGAAAAAGGAGGAGACACCCACGGATTGGCTAGAACGCTTGAGAAAAACCTGCAGATGTACTCGGGCTTAGACCCTGAGACACCGTTGGGGCAGGCACTATTAAAAACACAATTTGTGGCTAAATCATGGGAAGATATCAGAAAGAAGTTAGAAAAATTAGATAATTGGCAAGATAGAGACCTGGATGAGCTATTGAGGGAAGCACAGAAGGTATATGTGAGAAGGGATGAAGAGAGTCACAAGAGACAAGTAAGAATGATGGTGACAGCAATAAGGGAAACTAAGAGAATGGAAGCCCCTCCAAAAACAAGTCAAGGGGCCCAGAGAAATGGGGGAGGGGTTCCTCGGGTAGAGAAAAAGGAAGTAGGCATATGCTTCTACTGCGGAAATAAAGGACACTTTCGGAGGGACTGCAGGAAGCGGCTGAGGGGTGAGAGAGCCTTTAAGGAAGACTAGAGGGGTCAGGGGCTCTATTTGCTGGGGACACAGAATCATCAGGAGCCCTTGATATAATTAAAAATAGGTCCTCAGCGGCAGGAATTTGAGTTTTTAGTAGACACTGGAGCAGAGCGATCGACAGTCCAGGTATTACCAGGGGGATGCAAGATATCAAAGGAAACTGCCCAAGTGGTAGGAGCAAAGGGGTAGCCCTTTGAGGTCCCTATTATTAAGGATGTACTGGTAGAATCAAAATCCAAAATGGGAATAGGGAACCTTCTGCTAGTACCAGAAGCAGATTATAATTTGTTGGGGGAGAAGGACTTGCAGTTATAGAATCAGGCCCTCTAAGTGGATCTTGGTCGGCACAGGCCTGTGAACTTTATGCTGTACTGCGGGCATTGCAGTTGTTGAAGAATAAATCAGGTACCATCTATACCGACTCAAAATATGCCTATGGGATTATACACACTTTTGGGAAAATATGGGAAGAGCGGGGGTTGGTAAACTCCCAGGGAAAAGACCTGATTCACCAAGATCTAATCAGGAAACTGCTGAAGGCCCTGAGGGGACCTAGGAAAATTGCTGTTGTTCACCTGAAAGGGCATCAAAGAGGACTAGATTTTAAAAGCAGGGGAAATAATGCAGCAGATTAGGAGGCAAAAAGGGCTGCGTTACTGACAATTACAATCTCTACCCCAGAAGGACCCGTGGGGTGAAAGGAGAAAGTGTGGGACTTGCGGAGGGAATCTGCAAGAACCCCCTTGCTATGCTTGCTGGAAGAATTGGGGAATAGATGCTATAGAATGTGCCTGTAGAAACCCAAGGGCAACAGATTGCCTTCTTCATGAAAAAGCTTGGAAAATATATAGCTTTACTACACAGGAGAAAGAAAAGATGGAAAAGATGGGATTAAGGGAGAACTCCAAAGGGGAATGGCGACTCCCGGAAGATAATAGAACTGTACTGCCTAAATCTGTAGCTTTATGGACATTATGAGGAGAATACATAGTAAAACACATTGGGGGGGCGCAAGCATTAGGAGATCAATTTGCCACCAAGCACATGTGCATCGGGGTAGATGACTTGGCAAAGCAGGTAGTGAGGGGGTGTGTTACTTGCCTGAAGGTAAATAGAGCTAATTTAAGAAAATCCTTAATGGGGGGACGACCCACAGCATACCGGCCATTCGCTAATATCCAACTAGATTTTACTGAGTTACCGAAGACCGGGAGGTATATATATCTATTGGTAATAGTGGATCACCTAACCCATTATGTAGAGGCATTCCCTACGGCAAGGGCAACAGCACAAACAGTGATCAAGATCCTATTAGAGCAGATTATTCCCAGATATGGAGTCACGGAAACCATTGACTCAGACAGAGGGCCTCACTTTGCATCCAAAATAATTAAAGAAACCATGGCAATAATGGGAATACAGTGGGATCGTCACACTCCGTGGCACCCCCAAAGTTCGGAGAGAGTAGAAAGAATGAATGGGGAAATTAAAAAACAATTGACCAAACTCATGATTGAGACCAAACTGTCATGGGTAAAATGCCTACCCTTAGCATTGCTAAATATCTGGACACAACCTAGATCGGACATGGGAATATCCCCATTTGAAATGTTGTATGGAATGCCCTACAATATGGAGGAACCACAAGATCATCCAAAGTTGAGGGATCAAAATATGAATGTATACATTACTAGCCTAATGAAGTTTAGGGAAAATCTGTGGAGAAAAGGAAGGTTAGCTCAGAGACCCCCACTAGGTTTGAAACTACACCAGGTGTAACCAGGAGATTGGGTGATGATAAAGTCCTGGAAAGAAGCAACCTTGGCCCCACAATGGGAAGGCCCTTACCTTGTATTGCTTACCACAGAAACTGCAATCAGGACAGCAGAAAAGGGGTGGACTCATGCTAGCAGAATTAAAGGGCCAGTGAATGAGCCAACTCCAGAGTGGAAGGTGACAAGCAATCCTGGAGACCTGAGGCTGAAGATCAAGAGGAAAGATCGTCAATGAGTAAACACCGTGTGGAATATGCAACAGAACCAACCACACTATACGGAGGAAGGACTGATTTGTAATTCTGATGTTAAGATAAGGTGTAAAGACCCCGAGTGCAATTGTTCTCCTTTTGATTGCCATATTTGTAAGGTCTGAGGGGACAGGTGGTGGAGTCATTGTGGGCGAGGAACCCCCCCTAGAGGAATTTGCAGCCCCTGCTGGGTACTGCAGTGGAACATAACTGATTGGATTCTAAAATATAAAGCTGAACATGAGGGATTAGTGGAAGAATCGGAAGAGTGGTGAAGGATTTTTGCATTAGGGGTTGAACCAGAATATTATTGTTATCACCCTAATGAACCCATCCCGTTCATAGCTGAAATTGTTGACTGCACCTGCCGTACACGCCTAAAGGGAATTCGGTGTGATACACCCCCGGTTAAATATCGGACCTGGGATTCCTACGTCAAGAGGCAACAGAATCGTCCTCGGGGGCCTCCTGAAGAATATCCCTGCTGCCGAGAAGATGGTACTCCTCGTGGCTCGAGGCAACCGAGTCGACGAGCGAGGCAGAGGGGTAAAAGGTTGTGGAGAAAGGAACCCCCAGGGTGAGACAACAAAACAATATTCGGGGAATTGCCTCAAGACTGGGAATAGAAGCAAGGACCTTGGGCAGGGCAACAGGTTGCAGTCTATGAAGTGGAAAAATCCTCAGATATGCTTCCATCCCTACGCCCCCAATGACGCTCGCCACCTGACCCAGCAGATTACTTTTCTTTTGTTAGTGTTATATTTAGGAGGGGTCAGTGCTGTAGATACTCTACCACACCAGCCATTTAAGTGGTCCTTGACAAGATGGGACGACTCCCAGACATTACAAACCATTACCACGGTAGGGGCTCCAAGTTTTATGGTAGGGTTATGTAGCATGACTAATATTGACCATTGCGGAAAGGTATTGAATCTGACAGGGTTTTACATGTGTCCAAGCTTAAATCGAGGGAAAGGGTATTGCAATCTACCTGGGGAATATTTTTGTGGATACTGGGGTTGTGAAACAATTGCCTCTGATTGGGCGCCAGGAGGAGGGCCTGACGAATATTTGAAAGTAGATTTTGGACCAGTAGGATGCACTAAACCATGGAGGGGCCCATCAGGGGAAACGATCTATATAGGAACTTGCTTTTTCCTGTATGTTAATGTTACCCAGCCAGAAAAGCAAGAATGGCTATTGGGGAAGACCTGGGGAATTAGGCATTGGGAACCCGGAAGAGATAGAGGGAATCTGATTTTAATAAAAAAGGAACCAGTCCCACATGACACCCCCAAAGGTGTAGGACCAAACCCAGTACTGGTAGTAGGGCAGAACTGGACAGACACCACGAATAGCAGTGGTTCGGGAGAATTAACAGTGTCTCAAGCTGATGCCCCTGAAGAAGCCTCAAAATATGATACTCTGTAGAAAATAATGCAAGCTAGTTATGGCATTCTAAATAGAACAAACCCCGATTTAACAAGAGAATGCTGGCTTTGCTGTAACATCCGGCCTCCTTTTTGTGAAGCCAGTGGGGTAACAGCTAGAACAAAAAAGATAAACGGGACTAATCCAAAAGAATGCCTTTGGAAAAAGACTAAAGAAAGTACTCAAGGGGTTACGCTCTCTCAGGTAACTGGACAGGGACGGTGCGTGGGTACTGTTCCCCCTGATAGAGAACATTTGTGTAACATCACTGTGAAAGACCCAAAACAAAGACAAAAGGCAGATTGGTTACTTCCGGCTCCCAATACTCGGTGGGTTTGCCAGAGTATAGGAATTACTCCTCGTTTATCTTTAAAAACCTTCAATCACACCCATGACTATTGTATTCAAGTAACTATTATATCAAAAATTACTTACCATCCAAAAGATTATGTCCTTGAACAGCACACAACCCCAGACCATCACCTCATGAGAAGAGAACCTTTCACCGCCCTGACTATAGCAACTCTTCTGCCTATAGGAGTGGGAGCTGGAACAGGGATAACCTCATTAGTCAACCAACAGAAAGAATTTAGAGCACTAAGAATCTCTGTAGATGAAGATTTAAGTAAAATAGAAAAAGCAATTGATGGGTTAGTAAAATCAGTTAGATCACTGTCAGAAGTAGTATTACAAAATCGAAGGGGGTTAGATCTGCTATTTTTACAACAAGGGGGCCTTTGTGTAGCACTAAAGGAGGAATGCTATTCTTATGTGGATCACACAGTAGTAATCAATACTATGAATGAACTAAGGAAGCAGATAGAACAGAGAAAAACGGAAAGAGAAGCACATCAGAGTTGGTATGAGAATTTGTTCAACCACTCTCCTTGGTTAACCATCTGCTTTCTACTATTGTGGGGCCAGTAATTCTGTTGGCACTCGGGCTTACCTTTGGACCATGTATATTTAATAAACTGATTACTATAGTGAAAAGCCGGCTGGAAGCGGCACCCCTCATGCTCCTTAGAACTAAGTATAATCAGATACCTGAAGAAGAAAATTTAGAAACTTTAGAGTTAGCTAGACAAGAACTGGAAAGATACAGTGACCAAACATAAGTAAGAACAAGAGAAATGGGGGAGCTGTGATAATCATAAACTGGTTTTGTTCACTAGAGGTCAAACAACTCAAATAACAGAAAGTTACTATGTTACTATCTAAGCTTATAGAAAAGCCATACGCAAACATGCTCTTGCTCAATCCTTTTTCTGTACTTGCTTAATCAGCTTTAAGTTTCAGAAACCTGAGCATAGCTGCCATATAAGGGAAAAGGCAACCGGAGGATGACTACCCACCTTCATCACCACGACCACCGGGAGGCAGAAAAAGACCCCCTAGCTACAGGTCGCACATGCGCAGAGTACAACAGGAAAAGACACGTCAACTAAAGAGAAAAGATAAAAAGGGGGACTGGAATCTGCACGGGGCAGCAGTGGGCAGAGCGGAGACTCTGCTGCCGTCCAGCGCTGTATTTGCCTTTGCCTTGCCTGCTGTAATTTAATAAATTCCGATTGGAATCCTTACTTGTGTCTCCAGTCTATTACAGCAGGCACTCACCGCCTAACAAGCGCTAGTTGGGATTTGGTTTTGGGTTTTTCTTTTCCTTTCTGTGGGTTTTGTTTGTTTGCTTTAAACACCGTGCTATCGCTGTCTTGAAGCCCTCTGCTGTATTTTAGTCCCCGTGGGACTGCTGCCCCAGGCCGCTGCAGGACACACCCAGCAGTGCGGTGCTGCTCACCAGGGAAAAGGGTAAAACAGCTAAGGACTGGAAAAATAAATAAATGACTGTGGTGGTTTATTTTGTTCCCCCACCTTCCCCGAATCTAAAGAGAAAGCAAAATCAGATTTCTACAGCAAGGGGTATTTACGTATGAGAGAAGTACGAAATATTTGCATTTTAATCTTCACTGCTAAACACTTAAACCTTCCCGACTCCCCCAAAAGAAACAAAATTTACTCAGTTTTCCACTGTATTTGTACCATTTTTATTTGTAAAAATAACCATCTGAATGCATTGCAATAGCAGTTTACAGTTAGGGTTCTTTATAACATTAATACAGCATTCAGTAGTTTAAAAAGTTACTAAACTGTGCTTCAGAAGATTCAGGTTGAATTCCAAGTCATTCAATGAATTAAGGTTTTTTTCCTCATTTCATATATGACATCTACCCAAGTCCTTAAACTTCAATTTACAAAAGCGAACAATACCGACAAAATCCCACCAAACCATCAAACAATGTTTTATATCGTTTATTACAAATGTTATGCAAAATATAACACTGGCACCAGATGCATATCACCATGGTTTGTAAAGATATATTGCACATGCTAAAGCATAAAATATAAGACAAAACCTACAAAACATAAGATATTGGCTTTAATATGTCGATCACTGCATAAGAAATGCATAAAATTACATTTTATACACACACTCAAGATTGTCACTAGTTTAAAACGCCCTTTCCTATAACACTGACCTAAGTTTACTTTTTTGTGTAATAAGAAAGCATTTTCAGCACTGCAAAATTATACATTATCCCTATAGAAATTTAGCATATTAATTTTCATTTCAATGCAGGTAGAACATATGAAAAGAAGAAACACTTTATACATTCAAAGAAGGTCTGAAATGAAAATTTACTGGTAATATATTGCTTTTATAACACTTAAATGAAAAAAAAAAAGAGACAAGTTTCACAAAACATTTCCATTATACACAAATATAAAAAGGCACTCTAATATTTCTTACATGACTAAGAATAAAAATCACAAATTTTTTTTTTTAAATCATCCTCAAATACATAACCAAGTTTCTCAACAGTACAATGGATAAACAATTCATTTCATGTGTTTGTTCTAATTCAATAACCTGGCAGTTGTTGACTGCATAAAAGTACCAAACACATTATGGTGCCCTTTTAGTAGCGATGAACAGAAATCCCCTGAGCTATTTCACAGCAATTTCAGGCAGTCCGGAGGTTGTAACTCAGTATTGATGAGAGAGGCTCGGGAGCCCTTCCTGCTCTGGATTCCACCTGCAGCTGTGGTTAAAATACAGGATGAAACGATCCTGCCAATACACCTGGGCAGGGAGCTGCCCCTCCCCGAGTGCCCTCTGCTGGGTGCAGACACAGAAGCTGCCCACGTACTGTAAGCTGCAGGATACAGGGTTAAGTGCAACAATTCTGTATGATTACTCTTGTAAGAAGTCCACAGAAAGGCAAGGAGATTATTTACAAGAGTAACGTTACTCCCACGCTTAAATACCTGCCCTAAACTACACATTTATTTCTACGTGTGATAAATTACAGATTAATGTGCTAGCATACAAAAAAAAGGGATTCTGGTAACTCACGTGAGATGTGGGACAAGCCAACACTGAGCACTCCCGAGTGTCTCACTCATGGCAGTTTTCCTCCCAAATCCAGCACCCTCAAAACACGACCTGTGCAGTGCCCTGGAGGTGCCAGCACGGCCTGTGCTCCTGTGCTTTTTGGAATGCTGTATCCTGACAGCACTGTAGGGTTTCATGGGCAAAGGTTAGATCTGGTTCCTGGAAGGATCAGTGTGACTCAGAAATAGATCACCTCTGCCTCTGGGATGCACGAAGAGGCAGCAGCTGTTGCACTGCACAATTACCAGTGTTACGAGGTATCGCAGTTAGAACAAGTTTTGGTAACTGTATGGTAGCAGGTAAAAAATACTCCAAGTTTTAAAATGGCTGCTTAAAATAAGACAGCAACTTGTGATAAAAAGGGCTGGTTTTCTCTTAATGAAGCACTGTCATGTAGGACAGGGTAATTTTCTGTATTTCAGGGTGAGACATACAACTAATCCTGCCAAGGAGCCTGCCTACATTTCTGCTTAAAATAAGATTAAAATGCTGATTCTGCTGTTAGACAGGTGGCAGCTATTTCCCATATGTTTGTTTTCAATGCCATCCTTCCACATAAAAAAAACACCCAAAATTTGGGATTACTATTCATTTTGGAACAGGCATCACTGAAAATTTTAAGAATTGATCTCTCCTCTTATTGTCAGTGTTTTAAGTAAGGTGGTTACTACTATTCTGCAACTTTTAAATCAAAAAAGCTGAGAAAAAACCAATTAAAATGTTATTTGGTGCTATTTTTGAGGAGAAAACCAAGGTTTCAGGTTCTCTGTCATTCTACTGTAGAAACTAGAGTTGAGAGAAAATAGGGGATTTTTTGTTGTAAACTTTGGAAAATTGCTAACGTTCAAGGGAAAAAATGCTCAGTTTTAGTAAGGCAAAATAAACTTAACATATAAATATTTTTTCTTAATTAAAGAACTGAAATCTGCCAATAGATTTTCAACAGTTCAGCAGAACAGGGCTAAAAACTGCAATTCAAATTCAAATCCTTACTTTTCCTTTACCCTGCCGAAAGCGAGCACCGAGGAAGCTCATCTCACCCTCCCGGCACAGACACAGGCCTGAGACAAGCTGAGTGGGAATGACAGGAACACCTGAGTCCATGCTCTGCCACCTCCTCTCCTCTCTCTGCCACAGCTGTGTGGGTTTTCTCACCTGTCTGGCAAGGGGCTGGATCCCTTTCTTAAGCTCTTAAACAAAGGAAGGTGTTGTGCTTTCTGCTTTTTCCCAATACAGCCAGTGGACCTTTGCGTTCCGTACAAGATGGGCACTCTCCTAGAGTGCCTCCACCCTTCCTTTTGCTCCTCAGGCCCTTAGTCTTGCCAGATTCACAGTTCATTTCAGTATGCACGAATGCTAACTAGGAGAACAAGCCATAGCTATTTTTCCTGGGCATTTGTTTCATTGCAAATAAATAGAAACACATTTACATTAAAAGTATATGAACATATTCTTAAGCCTGGAAAAAAACCCCACCTGTGGTCAACACATTATCACTTAAAAATGTCAACTTGAAACCTGTGTCATAAAATGTAAAATTCAGCCAAGACTACTATTACCTCAAAAGTTTATATTTTTATCATTTAGAAAAAACTACTTCATTATGTCACTCACATTTTAAGAAAAAAAAAATAAAAGTAGCAAAGTCTTCAATTTAATTACTGAAGCATTTTGGTCCTCTTGGTACGGCTGGTTAGTTCATGATAGTTTTTGTTTGTGTTTTTTTGTTTTTGTTTACAAAGTCTCATTCTTCCTTTTGTACATCTGTTGCAGAGGAGGGTCGGGGTCCATTTGACCTAGAAACTTTGGCAGAAGGAGTAAACATATTCACAAAGTTGACACTGCTTTAAAAGCTGGTGACAAAAGGCTTTTTAACATCTATCTCTGGTCCCCTGCAGGGTACACTGGTATGTTTCTGGTGTTTGGTATTTCACCTTTTGGTGTTACGCTTTCATTGCTTTACCTTTGCTCTGTTAATTCAAACACGGGCAAAAGTATTTTAAAATTCAATACTGTTTACAGTAAAAGTCAGTCATTTAACCATAAAAAAGGAAAAAAGCGCCATTTAAGTTGGCAAATCATTATAAACTTTTACATACACCTTTGTCTGCACCTGATTTCTCCCCCTCTCCCCTTTTTCTGATACTGGATTCATGATTAATGGCTCAGGTGACAGAAACATCTAATGACCCTAATTCTGTAGTGCAAATAAACCATACACATTTGTGCTGAATTGAAAAAAAAAAATAAGGGCCAAGCGATTAGCATTTTACGGAAGTGATGTTTATGGGAAAATATGGTGAGATGGGCAGAATTTGGCCTTAAGAGTTAACAACTACGGTTTTCTAATTGTGTACTGCAACTAAGAACTGTAAAAAGTGCCTTCTGTACGTTTAAGTGCTTAATACAGGCAGAATGTAAAAGGTTTCATTTCCTGTAGAAAAGTAATACAGGCAGTTTTAAGATTACAACTTGACCTTTGGTTCATGTAAAAAAATTATCTAATTAACAGAGCCCCTGGAAGCAGGAAACAGACAAACGTAGGAAAGGGGTGATGCTCCAATCTGTGAAGGCTATGCTGGAAATAGGATTGTGTACTAAAGGTGCAGCTAAAACATGAAAGAATTCTTTACAAACAGATTCCCTGTTTACTTGTGCTGTCAAAAAAGAAAAAAGGCATTTTCTTTCTACTTAAAATAAGAGGTAGAGACTTTCCATAGGGGCACTTTGGGCCTAAAGAAAACATCAGGAGACTGAAAAGCTGCAGAACACTAATAGGAATATGTTCCAGTAAATCCCTCTAATTTTGTTATTTAAAGACTTGATTCTCATCAACACTACAAATCTTTCAATACCTGTTTCTCAAGAATAATAGTTAAGTATATAACTGTGGGATTTAAGCAGTTTAAAAAGACAAAAATTAAAGCTGACATGAAAGAATAAGGAAAAAAGCTTTCGAACACCAATGAGTCAAAATGTTTCAGAATCCGAATCATTTTCATTGTACCCATCCTCTGTTCCTATGTTATTACTCAAGGGCTTATTGTACGAGTTAATGCTGCCCATAGTGGAGCCATCGCAGAGGTGCGTCCTGCCCAAATTGTCTTTTTTAAAACAAGCGAAGTTGAAAGCCGTCACTGAACTGGAGGGAGAGAAAGGCATCATGGTAGCCAAAATGAGTGCCAGGCAGTCAGCCACGTCTTTGTTAGGAGCACAAGCCAGGGCTGGCGTATGACCTGGGCACAAACGCAGACAAGGCAATGGTTAGTACTGAGGGCACCCGGGGCACCCAGCATTCCTCAGGTACATCTCTAGGGACACCGTGGGGACATGGATGGGGTTACACATGCCAGGCAACGGGCGTGTTACTCACTCACACGGGACATGCCGGGAGAGACACTGGGGGCACTGCAGGCACCGGGACCACAACAAGCACTGCTTGTGTGAAACCAGGCAGCAAACACTGCACCAGTTCAATCCAAGCGCTCGCTGAACAGTTCTACAGCACAGACAGCACGGCCAGTACAGAACACAGGGAGTACAGCAACACGGACAGAAACCAGCGTCGGTTTCTGTGTGTATGAACGAGTCTCATTCTGAGAACAACTACTTTCATTAAACATGGAATATATTAGTTCAAAAATTTTTGGTTTAATAAGCAAACGATTTTAAAGATTGATCGGTTGAGTACCTATTCAACTTGGCAAGCAGTTTATTTTCAGAATTAAATTATAAAAGAACTAGACCAGAGCAGGGGGGTACATGGATAGCAGGTGTGACTACATGGATGGATGTTTAGTTACCCAAAGGTACATTGTGTTAGAAGAATAACAGCTGTATTGAGCAAGCGTGGCATACACTTCAAATACAGAGTTAATATGACTCCAATGTCAGTCAAACGAAGGACTGGAGAGCTATTAAAGCTTGTCTTCACTGCAGTTTAACTTGGCTCCTGTCCAAGCACTGCCCTAAAGCAGCTCTTCATGTTCATGAGCCTTGGAAGCCAGTGTGCTCATTACACTTACTGTCTGTACATTTTACAGGCTGCTGTGCAGAACTCCAGCACTTTCCAACAAATCCTCCTTTTACGCTAAGAGCTGAAAAATTCTTTTGCAGGTGGTTAAATCTTCAGCACTGCAGCAATAGTAATGTGAGGCAGTGGCCACTTGTGGTACCTACTGCCTCGAGGAAGCCAAGATCTGCAGCACAGATGAATTTGGTGGGCAAAAAGTTAATACAGTCTTGTTGCAAAATACCCACATTTAAGCACCGATTGCAGTCAGTGCATTTCCTCTTCCATGTTAGTTCTGTGTGTTCCAAGTGTTAATATTCTTTAGCTCTGTAAGATTCTATTGGAACTTTTCTCTTTTAAACTGTGCATGCTGTTCCTAGGAAAATTAAACGTGTATAAAATTTAAACGTAATTGTCATTTCTTACATACGAATTAGCTGGACTTGTATGTATTATTTTAAGGATAAAATCTGTGGTTAGAAGCTACTCTGGTTCATTTTACTGTCCCCTATCTGTAAAGTGAGGTTAGGGTCAGATGACTTCCATGGAACTCATTCATGCAAGTACAGCTAAGTAGCATTTGGCTTATAGTACATACCACTCAGTTCTTTCCATCCATAGATCTCAAATGTCTTGCAATGATGGGTGAGTAGTTACTTTATTTATTGTTACTTTACAGATATGGAAAGATGGAGGTACCAAATTGTTAAATTCATGCCATGAAGTTAGTATTGTAAGAAAGACCAACTTATTTCAGCAAGGTACTTTTAAAAACTATAATTGTAGAATCACATCCCTCTATGGTTCCTTATAATTATTAGGGAAGGACTTCGCTGAAGTCTGAAACAAAATTATTTAATTTAGTAACCAATTATGTATTTTATGAGACAACAGTCATTTAATTGCATCATGGATTAGGTCAGATAATTGGCAAGACAAGGTTTGATCTCAGAATGAGCTGGGACACACTCAAACATATGTTGATGGTTTTCTTCCTACCCATTAAAACATGCGCTGATTGAATGCAAAATCCTTAATTCTTCTGCAAGGCGTCAGAATTATCCGGTGCCACTTGCATGTTTAGGAAATTCAAGTTACCACTGCACTCAGGCATTAAAAAAGACTAGCTGTTGACAGTACATGCAAAATGAACAGTAAAAGGGACCACTGTGATGTTTAAAGTAGATTTTTATACTAAAGAAAGAGTATCTTTCAATTTTTTTTAAAATAGGTACTCACACAACTCATTGTCTGTTCTTGCAGGGATAAAAGCATCAATGAAGTCTATCATCACCTTTTAAGTCTATTGCTTTGGTCTGTTGTAAAATTACCTGTTGGGTCCTACTGTCAAAGTGTATCATTTACTTACCATTTTCATCTACTGCCAGGACACAGGCCCCTTTGGCCAGCAACTCTTCAACCACCATCTTTAGGCCATTTCGTGCAGCAATATGAAGAGGTCTACAAGAACATAACAATTCAACTTCAGTTTACAACAGATTTTCTAACAAAGTTAGGCAATGCTTAAAGCACACCCAGTAGCTGAATGGTTTCCTTCCTTGGATCATTAGAATTATATCATAGACACTAAATTTCATTCCAGCCTTTGAAACAATTGTCATGTTCCACATTTATAAAACAAGAATTTTTTGTGCAAGCACACGAAGATTGCTTAATACTTTCCAGCCTAAAGACTTTCTTTAAAAGGTTCTCATTTTTGCACTCTTTGCAGCACACAATTGATGTTTAAAAGGAAGAAGAATCCAAGACTGAAGAAATGCCTGTGTTCTGTCCTTAATTCTGGCTGGTACAGGCCGTTCAATATCATTGTATTGCCTTTTTATCCTTGAATACTCAATTGCTATTCTCTGTTACTGCAGAGCAGCTGGAAATTAAAAATAGCCATTGGTTTGCTCCTTTCCTGGCCCAACACCCAATGCTCCAGGGTTTGGGGACAGTTAGCAGGGCAGGAAAAACATTTTCCTATTAGAAGAGGGGGGAAAAAGGCCTAAGATGGAATAAATTATTCTGCAAGCTCTAGGTGATCTGCCACCTGAACTCATGGTTCAGTCTTCTGTAGTGGGATACCCCCATGCCAACAAACAGTTGCAGCTGATAACACATGCTATGGACAGAAGCTGCACATAAAATATCACCTAAAAAAACCTTCTGAGAACTAAATGTACCACCTTAAGTCTAAGTAAGTCTAAATAAATTATTTAAATTTAAGGTGAAGCTCAAAAAGCTAGAAAATGCCAGGGGTATACTTACACATTCAACATGATTAATAGACATTTTGACATAGTCTTCAAATAAATGACCTCAAATAATTTTTCCACCAGATCATGCATAGAAATGGCATCAACAGAATCAAAATTAGAAATGAGAATACAATACAATTTGGATCTTTTTCAAGGGAAAGCGTTCAAAAAAAAATCAGAAATTAGCTTTATGCTCTATGAAGTAATCTGAGACATGAATTTGAAATGGTAAACTGGAATATTCTGGTACGTCAACTGAACTTGAGAGGATCAGGCTATACTTACGTCTGCAATGCATTATTTTTTGCATTAATAAGGCTCTGTTCTTGGATCTTGTCAAGTATTAACAAGGCACATTTTTCATGACCCTGCAGTCAGGGAAAAAAAACCCAAAAGTGTTAATTTGCTGAGGAATTTGCAATTGAGGCAATAGAAATGTTACATAATAAAAGTGAAATTTAATAACTCAACTTGAAATACAAAACATATTGCTCAGTGAGACTATGCAGAAGGTGAACTAAGCAAGTCTTAAAATACCATTTGTGAACCACCACTGCTGGGATGTTTTAGCACATTTATAAATGTAGATATTCACCTGTCTTTCAACCCTGCATTCATTAAATATGAATTCACTTCCTCAGCTTTCAGAGAATGCTGTTTTCTCTTGAGTGAGCGTTCAGTGGATGATTTATCAGAACTGCACAGTGACAGAGAATGCTTTCATCTCAGAAACGAATACCACACTTTATGGGTATTTAAATGCCTTTCTGTATTATTAATAACCTACTACAAAACCTCTTCAGTGTCAGAGAGCTCTAACAATGGAACTTTGGGAATCACACAGATCCAGGCCTTATTTCTGATCCTGTTTCAGCACAGCAAGTTGCAGATGCTGAGCCTACAGTCCTGGCAGGTGAACAGCTGCCTGAAGGACCTTGAGAGTTCAACAAGGCTCATGTGTCTGCAGAAACTGGAGTAACGTGATCGCACTGGAACCCAATCTGTGGACAGGGGCGAAAGAAAAGGCCCAGGAGAGAGAATCCTATGGGCATTTTTTCTTGCAGAAATAGCAGTAGAAAATGGAATTAAGAGGAAGAAGGGTTAGGAGAGATACCATCACCCACCTAATCAGTACCTCTGGTTTCACTCCTGCTTTGTTAAGGAAAAATTCTGGGCTCCTTTCACAGGAATTGGAGATTTAATAAAAAATAATTTTATTTTTCTTTGTTACTGAACCTGTTAAGCAATTTTACAGTGAGATGAACCTTAAAGAGTTTCTTTTACTTCTCTTAGAGTCCCTTAAGTTTCAGCTGTCTTAAGAGCCATCCCTACTTCTCGAAGTACATTACTTAAACAGACTAGAGAAAAAGCTTGGAACACAAGCTTTCTCTTCACAACTTTGACCGCCACATTTCCATTGTAGAAAAAAAACCTGTAAGCACAAACACACATATATTCATACAGAGTGATGAGAATTAAAGCACAGAGAGATCTTCAACTTACTTTACTGCTAGCCAAGTGCAAAGATGTATTCAACTCCTTATCTTTTAATGTTAGGTCAGCCTTGGCAATGTTCACCAAAAAGTCTGAGGTACAGAGGAGAAATCAATGAACAAACCCGATGGGCAGATGAACATGTCAAAAGAGGAAAAAAATTTCTATTTGAATATACATGCGCATAGATGCTAATCGATTAAGTCTTAATAAGCCTTATAATAATGAAATTAGTGAATGAGAACAGATTTATCTTGTGCAGTTAATCAGCAAGCAAATGCAGAGCTAACAGCTCGTTTGTGGTGCCCCAAACTGTCAAACATATATCAATCTTAATTTATTTATGAACTTCCCTATTTGCAGATCAGCAATTTTTACCTGAATCACCTCTGCCTGAGAACAACTGTAAGTCATGCTTTGACAGGACTAAGGGGACGTAAAGAACTTGGGGTGCAGCCTGTGCAGTTGAAGCTAGAGAAAAAGGCATACTGCAAAGCCCATAAGGTCCCCAATCTGTGTGCCTGTGGCACATAGTCTAGCCTGGAAAAAGCAGCTGCTGATAGCTGCCTTCTCACAAATGAGGCTTCCTGTAAGACAGGACAGAAAAAGGTTAGATAATCTTTTTCACACATGCAGCTTTTACTGCTCCTCAAAATCCAGGAAGTAAACAGCAGAATAGAATTACTACTGCTGTTGTGCTCTTTACAGTGTGCTCTTGGGAGGAAGTAAGACTCAAATTTGTTATTGCAAATCTTCACCGAGACTGCCGAGAAGAAGCAGCAGCATTTTTTCATGGCTGGACAGCTCTCCCCTTACGGAAGGACACTGTCCACACAATCTGTTTTCCCTGCAGGGTTTCCCCAGGATGACGGGGACTGTCCCTGAGGGGCACACCTGCCGGGGCAGGGGGCAGCAGGCAGGCAGGGCTGCACTCACCCACGGCGCCCACGTGCCCGCCGTGCGCTGCCATCATGAGCGGCGTCCTGCCGGCGCGGTCGGCGGCGTTCACCTGCGCGCTGTGGCTCAGCAGCAGCTGCAGGCACTCCACGTGGTCGGCGAAGGCTGCGGCGTGCAGGGGCGTCCTGGGGGACCAACACACACAGCTTGTGCTGAGGGCACTATCCCCATCTCCCCTAAAACCTCTGAGTGCAAGACATTTTTTTTCCCCTATCAAATTCGAGTTATTTCCATAAGAAGGTTGTGGTAGCAGCAGCTGAAGTAAGTTAAATAATATTTCCAGTCTCCAAAGGTGGATATGATAGCATGGAGATAGGATACTATGAAGAATCTTGTATTAGCAGTCTATTTATTTTAACAGAGCATATTGTGTAAAATGAAAAGCCTCGTCCTTATTCTACCTTTTTTTAAGCAAGCCTTTGTTGGGAAAGACTATCAGAAAAGAACAGATCCGTTATTTTAAAAAATTTAAATATTTTGAATTGTAGTCAAAGATACTGCAGCAACAAGCCACAGGTAACTGCAGTACTATAACAGGCAGAAGGAATTCAATCCACTTTGACCGTTATCAGTTTCTACAAGACACAGACACTGGAATTCATTCGCTGTGGCTCTTTGGCATTTTGGGTCTGAAGGGTGACTACTAGAGATGAAAGATAGTTGGTACACAGCCCGGCTCAGTGCTGCTCCTGTTTTGCTCATCAGCAAAGGTGAGGTGCTCTTACCCTCACAGAATTAAGTAATCACTGTAACTGAGGGTATTAAATTTGTTTTAATCAAAGAAAACAATGAGCATTCATTTTTTAGAATTTTGGCAATTTAAATTAAATTTATTCATATATGGTGAAGAGATTCTCAGTGTAACAAATGAAGGATTGGGCTGAATGTCCATCTCTTGCTGTAATAGTTTTATTTTGCTGGATAGATATTCTCAGTTGTGTGCCCTGAGAATGCCAACATAACATGAAAACTATTAATGAAATACTTTCCTGTGTGTACATAGTATCACACCATTTAGCAAAGATAAATACGTTTAAACATTTAACAAAGAAAACAGGTCCCGGGAAAACAGCTTATAGCCATAGCTGTTCTAAATAAACAAAATACTATTTCTTTTTATATTTTTTTTCATATGTACTCTGACATTGAATACTTCATATTCTTGCTTCAAGTGAGATGCCATTTAGCTGTGCTGTAAACTGCTGTCTGAAAGAATCAGCATGACAAGTCTTAGCTCAACCATACAGATACGGATTAATGCCAGAGGTTCAGAAAGAACTATGAAAAATACTAAATGGAGTCATGAAACACAATTTGTTCAAGGAACAATTACCTTCCTTTGTCATCTTCACAATTGACAATGCTGGTGTCGATGGCTCCGATGAGAAGTGATGCACAGTTTTCATGATCATTGATTCTGCCAAAGAAAATGCATTTTTCACGAGGTCATGTCTACGTATTTTTCCACTTTCCAATATTGGTTTATTTTGCTTCCCATTAATATTTCTCAGTGGTTATTTCTGAGTTACCCTAATATGCCTTTGTCTTAATGCTTTTAGTCACACTTCTGCATATTCATCATCTCTCCATTTAACCAAACTGCACCTGCTACGATGGATTTCCACCTCTAAAGCAAAGCTGATCCTTAATTCACTATGCACAAAGGTAATTTCAAAGTCCAAAACAAAGCTAGGATTAAAATCTTAAAATCCTTAGTCTGTATGTTAAACACACCTGGGCCTGGAAAGCACTCAGTCATAGACACTTAAATGAAGAGAGATTTATTCTAAGGCTTAATGTACTGAACCAACACCTGTTCCAGCTCACACATTTAGTACTCTGATTCAATGGACGTGTTCAATTAATACTTTTTCTGGGTTTTGATGATTTGTCTAATTTCTTTATGAAAATGAACAGTATTTACTAATAGTAATGGACACACAGTACAGCTAACACACTTCCACACTGGATTAAAAGCTATTTTCATTTTAAATTTGCACACATTTAAATTGCACACATTTTAATAGGCTGGAGAATTGCATACTCATTTAAAATAATACAAACTGCTGACTTTTTTTTCCAAGCTATTACTAGAAATTCTGATTTTAAATGTTTCAGCCACAAAGAATTTTATTTCAAGTGATCAGCTTTAAAATCATTTGCTCATGCAAATAATTTCCAAAAAAAGCTTGGTTTATTCTCATGCTGCTACTTTCTGCAGACATATCCTAAAGCAACATGCAGTTGTTACTGGAGATTTCTACTTACACGGCACAGTGCAATGGAGAGAAGCTATTCCCATAGAACTTGTGGAAAAGTTTTTGTTCCAATAGTACCTCTATGCAGTTTTCATGACCTGTGAGAGAGCAGATTATTTCAGTGTTGCACAAAGCAGGTAGTTCACTTAATTCATATTACAGACATTGGAATTCAACGCTTTTAAGTTCAAAGTTGAACACAATGTGCATATAAGCTCTTATCTGATAAATCAGGATTTTTTAATTTCAGGGCAGCAGCACGAGAGATCTGGGCTAATATTAGCAGTTATGGAGAAAAAGGGGAAGGAAAACAGCTCTTTTTAATGTGATGGTGTGTATGCTGCATTACATCCAAAGCTTAAATGTCAATACTGAGCAGCTTTATCCTTATATTAAGCAATGAGTTCAGGTTATCCAGTTTAGAATAATCAGTTCAGTTCAGAATATCCATCTATTTACATGGTCTCTCACACCAAGAGCTCAAAGGAGCATTCCTGGTCGCACAGAAATCAATTCCAGCACGGACATGAACAAAACCAGAATTTTATCTTGGCTTCTTGTGACCTGGAGCAAACAAGCTGCAAAGTCCATGGGAGGTATTGCTGGAGTTTCGGTGGCCTCTGAAGTGAAGGGTGCACAAAGCCAATGCTAACTACAGACGGCACACAGGGAGAATTTGCCTCTTCATTTCAAGCTCCTCCACCGTGTTTCCTCACAGCTGAGGCCACCCTTGCCCCGGGAGAGCCTTACCATTGTAAGAAGCCCAGTGCAGGGGTGTGTAGCCCTGGTTGTCCTTCAGGCTGCAGTCCTCCTCGGCAAGTGCCACCTGCAGGAGCTCACTCAGCCACGTGGCGTGACCCCGAGCTGCTGCAAAGTGCAGAGGTGTCCTGCCTCTGGCATCTTTACACAAAATGGAGACTTCTTTCTCTAACAGCATCTGAACACATTCTTCATGCCCAGTCATGATCTGGTAACAAAGACATGAGTAAAGAGGTTGACATAACACAGATTCTGGCCCCGGAAACATGGGATGTGATTGATGCCTGTGAATGTGAAATGGTGTGGATGGGATTCAGCAGGCAGAGATGAGAGCCCCTTTGCTCACCTGCTGAATTGCTCACTGCAGTTATCATAAAGTTCTGTGTAAGTATCATCCCTTGCATCAGCTCCACGTTGGGTAAGAAGTTAGACTTAGCTAGGGAAGTCTAGCTTAGTCAAGCTGGACTAAAAGAGATGAGATCTGCCTCAAGTCTCACCGCTTCTAGAAAAAACTTACAGGACTTGCACCATTCCAAGAAAAATGAAACTAAGTACTGGCCAGTTCTTTCAAAAAAATTATTTTCAGAATTCTAAAGCTGCTCAGTTACAAGAATAATGATTGCTATTAAAAAGTGTCTAGAGATTAAAAAAAAAAAAAAGTGGTCTAGTCATTATTTTGGCTAATTTATTAATGCAAATGTGAAATAAACAGAGCATCACTAAGAGCAGATCTGTCTTGCTTTGCATCTCTCAGATTATGCTTGGTCATGTTTCCAATAATTTACTGTGTTCTCTAGATTTAAATATCCCTGTACTTGTGAGTGAGTTGTGGTCACAGCAAAACAATTAGTAAAGGATTATAAAAATTAAGTCACCCCTCGATGTAAAGCTGTGCATCCCAGGTGATCAGCTGCATCTACGGATGCTTCTTTTTCAAGTAATAAAGAAACAGCATCAATGTGCCCATATGCCACTGCAAGCATTAGTGGAGTTCTAGGAAAGAAAAGAAAACCAGAGCAGTCATAGCTATAAAATGGCATACTATTTGTCCCTGCTAACACACAGAGAAATCAAGAAGCCCTGGGTTTCTTGCCACTCCTACCCATGAACCTGGTTCTTTTCCCCATACTCATATAACACCCGAGGAAAGACCTTTTGTATGAAATTATTAAGATGTTTAACAACCAACTGCCATGACTGAAATAGTAACAAACCCACTTGTAAGCAGTTTACAGAGCAACACCATTCAAGACAATCTGTTCTCTTAATAACCTACAATTACTGTCACCCCAGTGACACATGAGTTTTACAATACTAAGTCTTCAGCATGCTTGTCCCTACCAAGATGACAATGACCCAAAGTATTTATTTTACAGATGCTGCACAGTGGCTTAAAGGGGATGAAGGGACTTAAGGAAAATATTCAAGCTAAAGTTTGGACTAACATACCTTTCATTTGTTTCTGAAAGATCTATTTTCCATCTATTTTTAGGCAGACTAATACCATTTAAAATTAAATGTGCAAACATTATATGTACAACATTGTAGCTTCCAGACATCCCAAGTGAGTTTCATAAACCATTCACATTTTCACTTTAAAAATATATCTTATTCTCCCTCTATAACTGTCATTTAACAAGCAGTAAAGTTTTCGTAGGAACATCTCAGATGCATGTGTCACCTCAAATAAACGCTGTGTCCCACTGCACCAGTCTAATGTACCAAATAAACCCTAGAATAGCAATGTTTTAGAAAGCAAAAGACTCTAGAAACATCTCAGGAACTTGTTCATTTTTTATTGAATCTAGCCCTGAACATCTATAAAAGATTGTTTAAAGTATGAAGCAGAGGCTAGGATTAATGATTAGTCCTTTCTGAACTGATTAGTCCTTTCCTTACTGAATATGTATGTTGTAATCTCTGCCAAATTCTGTGAGGAGAAAGGCAGGAAAGACAGTATTTCAAATATGTAGCTTTTTGTGAGAAATACGAGATGCTATTTGAATTACAGAGCTGGGGGGAAAAAAAAAAAGCCCACAAAGAAAACTTACTGTCCTTTGGCGTCTGTCACATCAGGGTTGTCTGCAACTTCCAGCAACAAGCGTAAACAAGGTGTATGGCCATTAATGACTATAAAGGAAAAAAAAACTTATGTTTGATTTCAGGTACTTTTCCACTGGCATGCTTAGGGATAAGAAATGTCCTCATAAACACGGAAAATGCTGCACCATATAAGAGATCAATATTCCCCCAATTTTCACTTGACCTGTGCCAGTGAAATGGTGAGCTGTTTTCTCCTTGACCTCACAAAGATGAGGATTACTTCTCTTAGGTACAAAAACTCCAAATGAATAGAACAGAAATGGTGATATTCACTGCTGAGAAGATTTTACTTAAGCAGACAGCATTTCAAAATCTCCCAGACTGAGCAGGCAGGCAAGGCTTTCTGAGCTCAGGACTGGAACACAGTAGGAAGTACATTGTCAAGACTCCTTAATTTTATGTGCACTGTACAAGTGAGTACTTCAGTGCTGCTATGAAGAAAAAATCTGCAAAGAATGACCCATGATACAAATGTCATATTCATAAAAGCACATAACACCAGAGACTAAAATTTCCTTTGAGTTTATCCATTTTACCAAAAATAAGACTTACCAAGACATTTGGGTTTGGTGGTGTTTGGGGTTTTGGTTTGGTTTTTGCTGGGGGGTGGGGCATATTTTGGAGATTTTTTGGGTTTTGTTGTTTTGGGGTTTTTTACGTAACCCATTGCTGCTAGGAAACAGCCCTGAGTTACTACATTTTCTAAGGCCTGACACTGAACCTCATCTGTGTGTCAGCTGGCTTTAAGGCTTCAGACTTTCATGGGATGAAGAGACAGATATTTTCTTCTTTGAAAAACAATTCCTGTGCTCGGTAGATATACGTTGTGTTCTTATTACAGCAAGTCATGCATTCACACTGCCTACACCCTGTGGGCTGAGGCAAAACCCTTGGACACCACCTATGTCACAGCATGCTGGCAGAGAAATCGGTGCACATCATCACATTTAAATTACTCATCCAAAAATAATCTTAGTTGACTTACCCAAAAAAATAAAAGGCATTTTTAGTTATTTACCACTAAGTAATGACATATACATAATATGTAAACAGTTCTGCAGGGCTGATGATTCACTTGGAGAGCAGGAGGTGGGAAATAAAGGTCTGTTCTTTCTGCCAGCAGGATGAAGAGAAATCATGCCTTGTTCACAAAGATGTGTGAAAATGATTTTGGTAAACGAGTTTTAGAACAGATACCCCCCAGAAACTCCTAGGAGCTGACCCAGTGATTGCTAAGCATTACAAACCCTGCAGAGAATGTTAGTTTTGCCAACAGACCCACAACCCTAACACTAAGGGAACATATGCAAAGGATTCCCCAGGCTAGCCAGAGGAGAGGCTGCTGGTAATAAAATTACACAGGGAACAGATCATTTAGGCAAAGGAAATTCCCTGTGTTATGAGGTCAGACGAAGTCTATTCCTTCATAGGGACAGACAGAAAAAAGAAACACTTGATTAGGTGAGTTCTATACTCCACTCACAAATCCCTTTACTGACACAAGTGTGCAGAATCCTGTCATCCAATCCATCACATGAGCTCTGTGTTCAGCAATTGTGCCGGTGTAATTAGAATGAGGGCAAACAAGTTTAAAGGCAGGGGCACACATTGCCTTCTTGTTTCTTCCCAGAGCACAGTGCTGCATGGGCAAGTGCCCACTTCTGTGTGTGCAAACGCACGCTGCCACTCAAGGGAGTAATTCAGCAGGAATCCTGTCGGGTTTCTCAAAAGACACCCCCTGACCTCCCACATTGCAGCACAGACAGCGAAAGTGCAGCAGCCGCAGGCCTTGCTAAAACACTCCTTATGGAAAGGCAGCAAGGCAACTGGCACATTGCAAGGGGCTGCCTAGGGTAGGTGGTGGGAGAAGCTTTACTCCAGAGGTAATTGCCACAGAACTCCACAGAGCTCTGGAGTGGAAGGTTCTAAACCTTGTCTTAATGGATATTTAACCGAAGTGCACTTAACTCACATTTGAAAGCTCTCAAATTCATGACAGTGGTGAATTTCCTTTACTAAAGAGTTCAAAGACTCAGCCCATCTGTGCACTACTTCTTCCCCTTCTGCTCAAGGTT
Source organism: Sylvia atricapilla (assembly GCF_009819655.1). Classification (NCBI taxonomy): domain Eukaryota; kingdom Metazoa; phylum Chordata; class Aves; order Passeriformes; family Sylviidae; genus Sylvia; species Sylvia atricapilla. Next base: position 10,173,503 of record NC_089146.1, read on the forward strand.
CCCTTTTGTGTGTCATTCCGGGTGTAGGATTTTTTTGCCTATTTTCTTGATTGGGCTTTTTGTATATGTGGTTCTTGGTTTTTAACACATACCCGACTTATTTTGTTTCACTGCAAATTTAAAGAACAATTTATTTGGATGCCTGGGAATGGTTTTTAGGCAGAGAAGCAAAAAGTATCATGGACCAGAAAAGTCTGCAACAAATCTTCCTACTGGTTTCACTCAATGTTCCACACTGATGGAGGTGATTAAAAAACAAATTACAAGGGGGTGGGGGGAACACAGTCTCGATTTATATGAAGGTAAGAAAGATGTGTATTAAAATAACATCTTCTATTCAACAAATTTACTCAATTTACTCAACAGATTCATTCAACAGATTCTTATTTTAATGCAGAGCTGCTAACAAAGATAAGGCTTTGTTACCATTCACTTTTCTCAGTCGTGAAGAACCTTTACAGTTCAGTTGTGACAACTAGAAACTTATATCACTATGACCACATTTTTAAATAAATGCAAATCTTTGCAATAGTGATGACGTACCAGACAAAGTCACACCTTGTTTACCTCAGATCCCAAGATATGTTTGAAGTAACTACAGGGAAAGCTCTGACCAACACAGTTCTAGTTTTGTGGTAGCAATATATTGATTTCAATTAATCAAACCATCAGTATTTATCATGGAGAGAAGTGTGCTGAGTTCTGATGCAAAGTTTAAGCAGACAGGAAGCATTTTTAGTATGCACTGTGGATCTATCATGAGCATTTCCTTCAGTACTGCAGACAAAATTGGTAAGTCTATTTGACCTCATGTTTCTGGGTTGCACTTACATGATCACACGCAGAGAATAAACTGATATTACAGAACAGATATGCATTTCAGCAAGATTAAAAGATAAGCAGAAAGACAATTAAGTCTGGTCCTGAATTAATTATCCACGTGGTATTAATTTTCCTTCCCACTAGAGGCCACTGCTTCCCTGTACCCTGTTCTGGAACAGCAGAGCAGACACATTCCCTTTGGCACCTCTGCATATTTACCTGACAGGTACATGTCAAATAATAACCTTCCCATAAATGACAAAGTCTACATTTCCCAGCTAATTTTGCCTGTTACATAATTAACACCCCACACATGAGGAAAGGAGCAGGCTGCCAGCAAGTGCAAGTTCACAGGCTGGCTCAGGAGGAGGAGGAGGAGGCCTGAAAGAGGAGGGGGATGAATTTCTGTGGTGTTGCCACTGCAAATGGTCGCAAGTTTTGAACACCAGGATAATTTCATTGCCAATCAGAGCCCATATCTATTTTTTAACCTTTCTTCTAAAGGAGAAGCAGTGAGGCAAGTGATTATTTGGCTGAAGAAGCAGCAAGAGAAGGGGTCATGAGAGAAACGTCACACCTCCTGAAGAGTAGGTGGTAACAGAGAGACAGGCAGGTAAGGGCAGAGCAGTAGTGGTGTGTACAAATATGGGATTCTGTATGCAGGACTGAACCACAAGGATAGAGGAAAAAAGATGAATGAAATGGAAGAAAAAGGGTTTAAATGTACAACATCAGCAAACAAGCATCACTGCTCAGGACACGTGAGAATGTTCTTTAGAAGAAAAGTGCAGAGGAACAGCAGGTAAGTAAAGATAGCTGCTATATACCAGGTTTATACCAGGGTGTAAAAGGTAGCATGACACTCACCTGAGGCATGGAGGGGGGTCCTTTTGGTGACATTGTCCTTTACAGTGACAGAAGCACCCTGGCTGATGAGAGCTTCCACACACTCTGCGTGTCCTCTAAACGCAGCCAAGTCCAGAGCAGTGCGTCCCTTCTCGTCCTTAATATCCAGATCTACCAGAGACTGCAGAAGGACCTCCAGAGCTTGATGGTGACCATTATAGGCCTAGAATGATGAAATGTGTCATATAAAGAACACAACTCCTGTCTTTTAAAGACATTTCCCATAAATTGTGAATAAAATCCATCCCTTTCAGTGTCTCCTAACCACATCAGAAATCACAGTTTTCTTGATTCCTTATGACTCTCTCTTCACCCTGAAAAGATTTTTCCAAATTACATAGTACCCGAGAAATTAAAAAATTCCTAGTGTTTAGTAAAATAAATTACAATTCTTGATTTACTCTAACCTTCTAGTACAACCCAAAGTAAGGAAATTTCAGGCAATAATTTGCCAAGTCAGCACAGGTCAATCAGCAATTCATTTTTCACATGCTACAGTACCTGACAGGGAAATGTTTGCTTCAAGAACTAGACTCACTAGAGAGATCCATGTATTACCACGTAACTGTTGCTGAATTCAACACATGTGCTGGTCTCCAACTAAAGAAAAGTGATTCTCAAACCAGATTTTTGTGCAAACATAAATACAAACTTGACTTGCTGTTTACAGCTGATGCTTCATGGAGAATTCCTGCCAGCATCATTTGGTAGAACAGCTACAGTGGACAAGCAGACGCCCTTCCAGACCTACAGCCACACAGGGGCCAACAGTACAAACACAGGTGGTATTGCAAAATCCCAGTGGACAGTGCCAGAAATTGGAAACGTTCTGTTCAGCTTTGTAGGACCCGCCCTCCTCTCCTCCATACTCAGAGCATCCTTTTTATTTACACACAGCTGTACAGTTAGTAGTATCAGAGCTGAAGCAGTGAACTCTCCATGCCTGAAGACATTCAAAACGTAATGGGGCACAACCCTGAAAAAATCTGCTCTAGCTGATCCTGCTTTTACCAGAGAGGTGAGACTCAGTCCCAAGAGGTCCATGTCATCCTCAGCTATTCTGTGATTCTGCACAAGAAAACTGGGAATAGGAATCATAAATCTTCATCTCTTGGGACAGGGGAGAAGCTGTTCTCTCTGATATCTGCTGGATGCTGTTATGATATTCCAGTCTCCATAGCATTCTCACAGGGCACTGCTGGGCTTTAAACACTTTCTCATATCCTGTTGTGTACCAAACAGGTTTTCTGCACTGCATCTCTCCACCAGAACATCAGAGAATCTCATTCCATGATTAAAGCCTAGGCTCAAGCTTTGGCCCCACATTTATAAACCAGTTGTAAATACAAGTGTGAATTTCCATTTAATTTCACTCCAGTGTCTGTGTCACCTTCTTACCCAAGTGTTACAGACAGGAAGAGCCAAGATCTTCAACTGCCTAAAACTTAATTAAAAATTCCAACCCAGAACCTGGCTTTGTTAAATCTAGACCTACATCCCACTTTTTCAAACCAAGCCTACAGTTAGACTTGCTTCAAAGACAGAGATTAGGGAACTATTCTAGGAGATACTGATCAAACACTTTACACATCTCATACTTACAGCTAAATGTAAAGGACTTTTTGTAGCTGCAGAATCAGATTCCTCAAACATATTGTTCGTTTTTTCCAGAAGCTGGGAAGAGAAAAATAAAGTCTTAAAACATTTAAACATTTTTACATAAGACAGGATAAGTTTTCATGGACTATAAATCTACAAATCAGCAAAGATGTATTTTGGCCACAGTAATTATTGAAGGATTGCGAGGCATTTTCAAGCTTTTCTGCACAGGATAAATCTATAAAACCAGTTTAAAAGCTTGTCATAAACATCCTTGCCCTGATTAATCAGTTATCATGAAAATCCTGATGAAATCCTGGCGCCTGCTTGGGTGAGAAAGGAGCCCTTAAAACAACAAATTTGTGGAATAGAGCCCTCAGTAAATTTACATTGGGGAAAGCTCCGTTTCCTGATTACTCAGCATATACAAGCCATGTCTGATACGGTGTTTTGGGTAATTCTGACACATAATTAGCACTGGGAATAATTATAACTGAGCTGTGAATCATTGATAAATTATAAAATGACTGAAAGAACAATCTGCTCCTACAATGACAGTCTTCCAAAAATGCAACATGTCCCTGAACTCTTACAAGCATCCAGTAATTTCTAGAAACAAATTTATATAATCCTCTTCATTTTACAGCTTAAAACCAAGGCCATTTCCATCCATGTAGAAGGAGGAGCTATGGAAAAGCACCACTGCACAACAGGACGTGAACCCTGACAACTCATCCAGCTGAGGCTGCAAAGAAAATCGTACACAGTGTCAACTACGCTACTGACAATTCAACATTTGCTGAGTGGCACTGCTCTTGTGAATGGCCTTTTGCTTCATAATTACTCAGAGTTAGTCTCCAAAAGCCTTTGGGACTGGAAATTAACATTTTACAGAAAATCAGCAATGGGAGACTGTATAAAAGAAAGAAAAGCTTGACAGTCAACTAAAACTGACTTGTAATGTTTCTAAGGCTACAAGAAAAATTTTCAGTCTTTTTCAAGGTTTTTCATTTGGTTGGCTGGCTGTTGAGTTTGGTTTGGTTTTTTTTTTTTTTTTCCCAGACAGTAAAGAATTAATTAAAAGACTGAAAAAGAAGAAAGGAAGTAAGTTTTTGGGACAATCTGGACAATTTCAGGCTATGACAACAGGGAAAATTCTCCAAAGAGACCATGAAAGGCTACAGGGGACTTGCCTGTGCTGCAAGATGATGGCACATTCCTAAACACTGATGTTGGCCTGAACTTCTGGTAACAATTTAGTCTGCAACAGACCTGTATCAATGATAAACTTATCCAAAAATCAAACTGGAATACAAACTGGCCTTAATAATGCATAAAGTGTTACAAATGTCTTATTCAACAAGGACAGTGATCTGAATCCTACGAAAAAGCTGGAAAATTAAGCAGTAATTTAATATATTTGTGTATTTTGTGCCTAGCAGTATGTCAAGACTATGTGTTGACAAAAATACCAGTCATAAGCAATGTGTATTAACAGGTAATGCAAATTTTAACACTTCCCTACAGATAAGGGGAAGGGAAAAAAAAATCAAGCCTCCCACCAGCTTCTGGGTAGGTTTGGGGCAGAGTTAAGAAACGCATTTGGTGTTGCCATGTGGAACCACCTCCAGTTAAAACACTGTTCTTCTCTTATATAAGAGAGCTGTGAACAGGGTGAAGCAGTAGCCAGCTCTGAATACACAAATGCATCTGATTTTCTCTAGTGAGTAAACAAGCTAAAAAAATCCCACCAAACAAACCCAAGCAACTAAGCCTGTTCCTCTGCCTACCTGATACTGGCCAGTAGTCTGTGTCCATGAGGCCAGCACAGCAGACTAATTAAATAATTTTTAATTACATTTATCATCACATGTTGAAATTCCAGGATCAAAAATCCTAACAAGTAAATACTTCCCTTCACCTGTCAGAAGGCTCCAAAAGTCTCCTGGAACAAGGCAGATAATTGCCTTTTGAATAGACCAAAAAAAAAAAAAAAAAAAAAAAAAAAAAAAAAAAAAAAAAAACAGAGAAAACTGACAAAATTAAGGCTCTAAAGGCACAAATTGTGGGATTGGAGAGCCCCTCACAAAAGGCATCTCCAGGGTTTAGAGTCAAAGCAGCTTACACTGGTGCAGACCAGGCTTAATGAGCTTATTAGTCATAAGGCTGAATATCTCCATCATAAAATCAAGTGCAAACTCGAATTTGATGGCAAACCTGGTAGTTCTCAGACACCGAGCCAGACACTGCAAGAGGAGAAATTATAAAGGAGAACAAGAAGAGGAGGATAAAAGACATAACACTAATAATTTTTCGGCATTCCTTGTCAAGCATCGTTTTCTAATGATGTCACTTGAATGATCAACATAATGTGCTAAGAGATAAAAAATACCAAGTTCAAGTCACCAGGAATCTCTCCAGTTTTACCAGTGTTTCTATGGTTCTGTGGATGCATTTATAGTAAATTACATATACTTGCTATAATAACACATAGAACAGTGTGTCCTTGGGAGACTCTAGTTCCATTATACTTGGAAGAAGCTATCCATAGTTGCCTCTGTTTTTAAGAAGGTAAATTTATCATTCAGAATCATTTGTTCTGGCAGCCATGGAAGCTTAAATCCCACAGAGCTCACAGAGCAATCCCAGCATGTCTGCTGTGCTGCAATCCATACCTGCCTGTGAAGCTGCATTTCATCAAGGACAGACAAGTAAGCATGACTTACCAACAGTTTATGGTTACTGGTGACTGACTGGAGAAGGTCCCACCATATTGCATTTCTTATTTTTTGAGATTTTAAAAGCTTTGAAATCTGCCTTGTAGCAGATTGCATTTCTCTGTATCGACTGCTGCAGATATTAGGTGGATGTCAGAACTGTGCAAAGACCCTGCATGTGAAACTGAGGGGCAACTCTTCCCTGTGGGAAGGTCAGAACCTTGCTAAAGGCAAGGGCTCCCTTCTTCTCTTTCTGCCTCTTGGCAATTCCCACCATGACCCTTTCACTTCCCTTGACAGCTCCATTTAATACTGTAAGTAATTCTTTTGTGAAGTCTTCTTCAGACTCAGGAACAGGAATGTGAATGCTTTGGGAGATGCAGACTAAGATAAAATATCAATTACTCAGTTCTAGTCTTACAAACTAGAACAGAACTGCAAGGCTGCTATTATAAACTCTCTTCTCTTCCCCAGTTCAGCATGAAGATGAATAACTTTTACAGTTCTCATCATTTCATTTGTGCAGTAAGGGTATTTACAGGCATAAGAGGATTTACTGCTTGATTTTATTCTTTGGTTATAATAAAGGGCTGTATAGCAGGATACAGTGTGGGTTCCCCCCTTCATTTTTGGGGCATTCAGATATGCCAGCTAATGAGTCAGGATACTTCCTATGATTGTTCTCATAGACTATGATATATTCTAAAATTGAGCTCTGGTTAAAAAAAAAAAAAAAAAAAAGCAGCTTCATGGAGCATGTCAGTAATTTAAAATCACCATTAAGCAGAAAGCAATAATACTTTCATCATGCATAAAAGGTTTAAGCTATGCTTTTCAAAGCAGGAGTCAAAAGAAACTTCAAACCAAAGAGAGTGAAACGATGGGCACTATCTCAAACCGTAGAAGAGAACAGAACGTGTGATCCTGTCCAAGCCATCATGCACAGACCCCTCCAGGCACAGCCATTTCAGTGCACTCCCCACAGGTATGGCCCAGGTTTGTGCTAACTGGCACTGAAGCTAAAGGGACTTTTTCTTGGAGAGTTTTATTAGTGTTTTATTAAGGCAGCTTCAACATCCCAATGCACACACAGCCAGTACTGCTGGTGAACCCCTGCAGTTTGGTGCCATTCATGCTAATTGTAAAATGGCAAAGCTAATTAGATTGACTGTGTATATTCTAAAAACAGCCTTTACTCTGAAAAGGTGTCAATCTAACAGTGTTCAGAAATGTCCACACATGTGAAGAGCTGATGAAAAGGCAATAAAGACAAAAGAAATAGCTGGACACTGCTCTTCTGCAATAATTATGCAGCGATGCTGCTGATCACTTACAAGGTCATTGAGAAGTGGCAATTAGTCACGATTTTTAATGTCACTTTCAGAACTGAATACAAATATATGAGCTAGGTGTCACTTTGCATCTCCTATTTCCAGATAAATTGCAACAGATAATTGTCTCTGCTCTGGGAAAACATGTCACCAGCAGCTGCTTTTAAATAAAGGCTTTTCCAGAAGTAGCCAGCACAAGATTAAAAACCCTCATCAGCTGTTTCTGATGATACAGAAAGGAGCAGTAAAATGAACCTCGGTACTATTTGATCTCAGTCAGGGAAGCACATTTTAAAATCTGAGAATTATTCCTGATGGACGAAAAATTCAAAGGTGAAGTGGCACAAACCTATCCTATGGGGAACAAGCAATCCTGTAAGCTCCCTCCATATTCATAAATACACGTGATCAAATTATTTTAATTTGATCAGGTTAAAACCAATATGCCTCTTAACCTAGTGCTGATGCTTTCCTAAGATCAGGCTTTAAAAATCCAATTCATCAGTATTGACATCAGTTCCACTTACATGCACAGATATGGGTGAAGTTAAATTAACTTAAGCAAGAAGTATTTTCACAAGAGCTTAGGCTGACTGAGCCTGAAGACACGTGTTGTAGCTCTGTGCAACTCCTCCAGTACAAAGTTTAAGTATCCAATACCCACCAGAACAGTCACCACCATGCAAAGAGGACACTTACCTGCCATGTAAAAGAACAATATTCAGGTCTTTAAACACATCTAAATCTGAAACTCGAGCAGGCCTCCAGGCCCCAGGCTGTTCTCAGCTGGGGCACTGATCTTCTGTTGGAGCTCTCTCACTCCATACAAAATCATTCCATGGGAAGCCACAGGAGTGCCATACTCAGTGGGTCACAGACACAGGTGATTGTCACCCAGTGAGTATTTAAACAATGCAGAACAGCTCCAAATGAGAGTGAGAGATCACCCCCAATACCAGCCTGCACAATATGTTGGTTACTCCTTGGGATGTAGAAGTCCAATTCCTTTGTCAGTTAGAGCAGAGATTTGAACCTGGGATTTTCACACTCCAATCACATTTATCATGTTTCTTTCTGGCCAGAAATTCTACCTCAGAGGTTCTGTAAAACCTCACACTTTGCTTTAAGGACTCTCTTAGCCAAAGAAACTTTTGCAAATCATGGAGGGGTGCAAAAGGTATAGGAAAGCTTGCATTTAATTTAGAGAAATTATTATCCTTAAAAGTTTCCTCTTGAGATCAAAAACTTGAGGACTGAGTCAATTTCTAAAATGTGCATTTCAGTGTTATTTTTGCTACTCTCCTCTCATTTGAGCCTCTACTCTGAAACACACACAAGTACTTTTTAAATTCAAGCTCACTTGAAGCCACGTAATTTACATTTCTTCTCCAAAACACTTTAAAATTGGCCACAGACTTGCAGAAAACAGACAAGTGTGGTTCCATTTCACATTGCAAAGTTACTTTAACATCCAGGGAAGTGTCATGCCAGCCAGGTACGTGCACTGGACTCAACAGCTCCTAAGACTGACTGAGGAAAAGCAACAGCCTTGAGCAAAGCTGGAGCCTGCAAGCAGCAGGAAGAAGGAATTCCAATGGAAGCAGAAGCAGCACACATGCAATTGCTTTAAGTACATGGCATGCTAGTTAAGAGTTGTGATTCTTCTTCCTCAGGCTTCACCAGAGTGAATACAAGATTTTGCAAAATACTAAGAAATTTAAATAAAAATACACAACATGCAATCACTTTTCATTTACTCACTATATCCAATGGAGTTTTGCTTCCAATCTAATTAAAAATGTCAATTAGAATTAGAATAATTAAAGACAGAAACACTCAAGTGTAATGGTAATCTGAAAATGTTTCTTGGCTTATTTTTCCTGTACAACAACTGCATTGCAAGCAGTGCATGAACAGAATCACAGACCTAACCCTGTGTGCCCCATCCCTACACTGTCCCCAGCCAGAGAAAATACTCCTGGAGCAATGACACCACAGCCACTGAGGATAGATATTGGTTACATTAATTCAGAAGGGAGGAAGGAAAAGAGGAGAATAATGAGAATGCTTAAGATCAATCCCCTCAATTGACAAAACAGATCAACAGATACATAATACACACACACTGTGGGAGGCTTTGCTTAATGAAGTGAGATTTGTAAACCTACAAACGCCAATAAACCAGTGACAGTTTCTGCTTGAAAGTCTGCTCATGCAGGCAAGCATCTTGCCTTGGATAAATAAACCTGACTGCACCCCCTAAAATCCCAGTGACCACAGCCCTTTCTGAGAGCCCAATACTCTAATGCAATGCAATATGCCACGACCAAATCTTTTTTGGTCTTTTCCTTTGGATTCGGTAGATTTGAGGGAGCCAAATATTCTTCACACATAACATTGAAACACCACACACAGATACACAGAAAGGTATTTAAGGCAACAGCAGAAGTCCAGTATCTCTTCCCTAACTGATGAAAAATGTCTCCTGAAGTTCTGCAGTGGTTTTCTTGTTCTCTGTCAGAAGAAAGCAGATGTGTCTTGCTTCTCCCCCCCAGGAAAATAAAAATGCAGACTAAACAAGACCAGATGGGTCAGAGAGACAGAAAACAAACCCCAGAGATGCTAAGCAATACTCTATCCTACAAGGCAAAGTGCCAGCAGGGTGCCAGGGCAAATGGTAAATTCCTGCCCTCATTGATTTCCTAAGCAGCATTAGCTTTTTAGAAAACATTTTTAGAATCCAAATTATCTAGTTTCCAAAACATAAAGTCTAAGCCAAATTGCACTTCTATAAACTAATTTCTAGCAGTGTACCTAGCATATATGGGCTCCTATTGATTATTTAAATGGTGGGTACATATTGCACAAATGCCAACATCAAAACTCAACCACTTATATCAGTCTACCATGATTTGGGGGATTCTACAACTGATAGACAAATTAGGTGTATAAAAGTTATTTTTGAGCAGTAGGTTCCTAAGTTCTTCTTCCTTTTTAGAACCACTTAAGTTAATGACTTTGTACTTCCTCTGGGAAAAGCTCTCATAGACACAGGTACAAAGTAACTCATCACACAAGACACTGGCGCCCCTGGTTTCAGACAAAATGCTCCCTTTAAGGAGGGTATTAGCCGTGGAGACAGACAGGCAATTATGAAGGAGAAAAGCCAGGTTGTATCCCCCAAATAAAGAGATCTGGGTCAGAAGGAGGCCTAGGGGCTGCCACTGGACAAGCATCCGAGCCAGATCCCCTTGAAAAAAGATTTTTAACACCTATCCCAGCCACTGCTGTGATTTGTTCATCAGTAATTACCAGCGTCCTGCTCTCAGATGGATGAATGAACACATTTGTGTTGATAGGAGACAGGTAATTAGCAGCAGCCACATCGAAGATTTATGGAGTCAGTGATTTCAATTTCTCCCCAGGTTAAGGAACCAACTGTTTGAAGGCATGGCTAATCTGCCTTGCAGTGCACAGTTGCTCTGATCAAAGGTGTTCCCCAGCCTCTCCATTCCCTTGTGCTGCCCAGACACCTCCCTCTGCCCCTGCTGCCCAACACACACTAAAGGGATTTGCCTTTTCTTCTGGGCACAGCTTTTGGTTAAACCATGCTCTCCTCCCACCCTCAAAAGATTTACCCCTGTGACAATTCAATTTCTATTAGCCAAAGAGGGAATTACATTTGCTGATGGAATAAAGAGAAGAGCAGATTAAAAGAAAAAGTATCCATCAATTCTTACAATCAGAGAATAGATTTCACTGGAGGAGACAAGCATTTAATTCTGTTTGGCCTAGCATTGCACAGAAGCCTATTTTTATCAGCATGAAGTGCTTGACTGACTCTCCAGATAGAATTTTAATGCAAAATTACGATTTAAATTCCACTCTTTTCACACCAATAAAGATCTTGTGATAAGAAATCATTTCCATGAAAAAAAATCCACAATATTTTTCTGTTTTTCAAAGGAGTTTGGTGATGTGATCAGCTCTAAAATACCAGGTAGAAGTCATGACTGGTATCACAGACTACCAACAGCAAAGTCAGCCCAGCCTAAACAAACCTGAAGGCAGGTGGGAGTTTCAGTGCCTTGCAAGCACACTTGCCCACCATTCAGACTTTCTCAATGGCTCCCTACAGATGGAGAAACAACTGAGGAATCAGCTTCCACTCTTCTCTTTTTAGCAACATCCCATCATTCATCGCAGGGCAACCACCCCACTCATATTCCAGACAACATAAAGGTCCTCCAGGAAAAAAGCTTCTCTTGTTGAGCTCTCTGGTTGAACACACAAAACATAAATTTTGTTCGGGTCAAAGATATGACCTTTTCACTCTTTATTTCTCCTAAAACCTCTCTACATAAAAATGTGGCTAAGTTCCAGCCAAGGTGTTGTGCTCACAGTAAACACAAAAGTCAAAGAATGAAAATGCTTCCATAGATGAACCAGCCTGTCCCTAAACTGCATTCAAATGTGTAAATATTTTATTATGCTGAGAAACTGTGGTGCTTAAAGCACAGACCAAATTGCCCAGGGAAGGAAACCCCACTGGACACTACATCTTTTTCTTTGGACTTATTTTTTAAAGGGAACATTTATTTAGAAATAAGCTCTTTTAGATACCTGCTAAAAAAAAAGAGGGGGGGAAGGCAAATAAAAAATAATCTTACAGGGTCTTTTATAAACTTGCCATATTCTGGAACACCAAAATAATTCCCTAACATTTTGCTGAAGTTTAGTATTGTGCATGTAGAAAAATCCTAGTGATCATTATTCATAGAAAAACAAGAGTATTGTTGCACCCACCTTCACTTAGTTTTGACCAGAATTAAAGCTCCATATTTCACATGAACTCTTTCCTCTAACCTGTTTTGGGCCCACAAAGACCTGTCTTGCTCTAGACAAGATAATTCCTAGATAATTTCATTTATCAGCTATCAATAATAAACAAAAAATATTTACCCAGGGGATAAAATAGTAAAATAAAAGCTAATATGGCACTGAAAAATAATGGTTTATTTACATAATTTCACCTGACTTTGCTTTCAGCCCTTTTGCCATCCTGAATCCCAGCACTGCTAAGAAATCAGTGGAATGGTGGTGCCTGTATCAACTAGTTAAGTTATCAAATGTAAAGTTGCTAAACTTAGGACTTGGTAACTCATGACAAAAAAACTGAGTCAGCTTCTTCTGCAAGTGGCTGCAAAGATGACAGATCCTGGTGCTACTGCTGGATGAGCACGAATGCTTTCTGACATGTTTAGCCTTTGTATTCCAGAGAGAAAATGATATGCCTGTTACCCTCCAAACACCAGTGGAAAAATCCTGGTCCCCACAAAACTTTCAGGCTGGCACCCTAGCATACAGCAGTGATCCTGTGCGAGTAGAGGACTAAGAGTCATGGCAGTTGTTTTTCACTGCTGTACACAGAACAGTTGTGTTCTCACTCTGAATGAGGCCTTGGGGTTCCATACTGCAGCTGTAGTCACAAATACAGGAAGGCTGACAGGGAAAAACATGGAGTTTTTCTGCCCAAATATAGAATACGTGGCGCACAGCTGTTTCTGGCCCACAGTTTGCATTTTACCCCTCCATAATAAAAGAAAACCCAACACTTCTGATATGCACTGCATTCCCAGCTCTTCCTTTTGTCTGCCCAGCCTAAGCAATGCCAGGTTTCAACACCAGGTCATTGCCTGCAACTGATATGTGCAGAAAATGTGCCCAGCAAAAAGTACAAGGAAAGAGAGGGGACCTTGCTCCGTGCCCAATCCATGCCCACAGCACACAGGGACTGCCATGGGGAGGCTGAAAGAGAATCCCCAGTGAAGATGCTCCCTCTCCATCCCCAGGGCCACCAGAGATCAGTGCTAGGAGAAGGCAAGGCCAAATTCACTGCCACAAGAAACAAAGGAGCAGTGCTATTTTAAGTGTCCTAAATATACATGCTTGCAGGTGGGACCTCAAAAGGCTTAAAACCACACCTGAAATTCTGCCCCGGGCCCGCCCTGGCAGAGTTACAGCCCCAGGTTTCCAAGCTGCTGGAACCAGCTGCAGGCCAGCTGCAGCATTTTCCTGTAATGGTGCACGTGGTGTGAAAGCAGCATGTGCTGTGCAGAGCTCCTTCTCAATAGCTAAATACTTGACTCTTCAACACAGAAAGAACCAAACAACACGTAACACTAAACAGCACACAGTGTTCTCACTAAAGGATGACTGTACAATTTTCCAATTGGAGCTTATTTTTTGGAAGCAACTGAATCAATTTATATGAAATGTATACTATATATATATATAATATAGTATATATGATGCACATAGTAATAATACATATAATATATATTATATATATAATTTTGGATCACCTTGTATATCAAGCAGTTAACACTCACCTTTATGACACTTTAACAAGTCATATACATCTATAAATCCATGCTATACATCTCCCAAATCCAATGTTTGGCGAAAAATTTTTGGCTTCTTAGAAGATATAATTACTAACCACCCAGACCCAGCATATTAAAAAAGGAATAACCAAAACAAAACTCCAAAAATTTTCAGCTGTTTTGCATGTAAGGTTGATCTTGATTATGGTAACTTCATCAATGTTGCTACTGTTTCACTAGAGACAAAAAGGGAACTGCAGGTATGAAGCAAGAGTTATTTACTCCCTCAGTATGCAAATCAGATAAAGTGCCAGGTGGATCAGGCACATTCACTGTCATTTCTGGCACTTAGGCATACATTTGGAATATTTTGATCACGCTTAAAATTAATTTGTCCATACATAAATCCCATTCAAAGACAACCCTTAAGCAGCAGGTTGTTGAATAAGGACTTGATAATCAAGATAAACATATTTTTAAGATAAATCTGGGTGCAAACATTTGAGTTCACTGTCCCATGTTGCAGGTTTTCACAGATTTCCTATTATCCAAAGAACTGCCCTAGCCGCCATGAGGGGAGTTGATAAGCCTGGCACATGCACATTCAATCTCAGCATTGAGAGACTTCCCAAAGGAGCACTCACCAGTTCCAAGCACTGCCGGTGCCCATAGGCAGCAGCGTAATGCACAGTGTTGTAGCCCTCCTTGTCCTGGATGGAAGGGTTGGCATCGTTCTGGAGAAGGAACTCGAGACACCTGTGGACAATTCACTGGGGTAAATGTGGGCTCACAATATGGAACAGGCTCATCCCTCACTGCCACTGGAAATGGCACTGAAAACTGGCAGAGAATCCTGTATTTCGAGCAGCACCTCAAAAAAACTTTTCACCAATAGCTCCTCACATTCACCATGTTTTTAAACAGAAAATCCCCACTGGTCTTGGAAGATGAACTTCATGAAAAAAATCTTCAACCTAACTCTTGTGGCTACTCTAGATTAAAAATTTGATTTTCTATTACAAAGCCTGAAAGATTCTGTAACATGACATAAACAGCCTACAACTGCTACTCCTCACATAAAAACTCAGATGTTAAACTAGTGGCCTCCAAACATGCACTAGGGCAGGCTGGAGAAAAAAGATTTAACTGAGTTACACGAATATCTTTTTTTCTTTGTTGGCTTTTTTATTAATCATGTTTTTCAAAAGATCCCTTTCACTCTTTCTACTTTCTCTTACACCACCAAGATACTGTCATTTTGTTATTAGTTCTTTCTTGCTTAGCCTGTAATCTGGAGTGAACATAAGGCCATTATATCATAAAGGAGATTTTTTAAAAAATCATTAGACTGATAGATGAAAACATTAATTCAAGTGAATGCATTGAGAAAGCCATTGGTTACTTCTTTTTGCAATGTACAGACTATGCCGTGCATGACACTAAAGACACTGCGTGATACTAAAGCACATGATATCAAAGAATTGTAAATAACTGAAGCTGCACATTTTTCATTAGGAAATGGCAACAAGCACAGAAACAGAAATATCAGGGAATATGTGCACAGAGAAGAGCCTGGAGCTTTTTTCTTTAGGTTAGCCCTGACTGAAGCCAAGCATTGTTTTTAGCACAGCAAAGAACAAGCAAGAGCAGAGTGTGAGGCTGCAAGCCAAAGCTGTGGCATTCTCCAGGAATGAAGTCTAACTGTTTTTGTGACACCAAACTTACAATGCAGCTTCTTTTTCCTTCATCTCAGTGGCTCTTTCAAGTTCTTCAGCATTTTCATGGGAGTTACCTAAAATATTCTTTCTTCTTAGCACAGAGGACAGAAAAATGCAACTTAAATACCACACTGGTGATTCTGATGCAGTCTGCTACCCACCCACAATCTCCTCTTCAAGGAGCTGACTTCCTCCAGTCAACAATGAGGATTGTACAAGTTAACTGAGTGCACTGCATGATGGGTCTGCAGGGAGTAAGTTTTGAAAGCTATGGAGACAACCACAGCATGGTAGTTTATTGTCCCACAAGCCAGAAGGGGAAGAAAAAAAAAAAAATCTTGTTTCTATCAGATCCAGTTTGACCATCACTTTCTAGAATCCTTCTGTTTCAACCACAGCAGTGTTGTGCACTTTTTTCCTTTCCAGAGAGTAACTCAGGATTACCACACCTTGGTTCCTCCTGCAGCAAGCTGCTAGTTCTTCTCTGGCATTTAGGATTTAGAGCAACTTTAATCACTGATACTAAATCACTCTGTCTCGAGTCTGCATTAGCTGACTTGCCTCACTTTCTGTCAAATATCTTGGCAACACTGTGTGATCTCTTGGTCAGGTTCTTCTCCCTGCTCATTAACTACCCACATCCAGAGTTAATGATGAATATTCTTTGGAATGAGATCGCCTGGCCTTGGAAGTTTTTTGACATATAGCAGAAAAAATAAAAACCAACAACAAAACTGCTGACCTATAAAATCATGGTCTGCAAATAGCATTTCATCTATGTAATAAAGCTTCTTCCAGAATATCTCAAAATGAAAAATTTAATGAGAAGACAGCACCACCACATCAGAATCAATTTAAGTTTGGATTGTGAGGACAAATAAAAGCCATGTACTTCTTCCAAAGTTCAGGATGCAACTAAAATAAGATTTTTTTTACTTTGTTTTTTTAAATGAGGAATAGAAGTAGATACATCCTGAAGTTAACCAAGAGCTTGTTTAAATGCAGGAACTTCACCTACCAAGAACCAAAAGCTGAAAAATACACACTGAATCGTCATTCTCAGCCCCCCCAAGAAACACCTCACCCTGGTGAGACAGAATTAGAAACGGCCAGTGGTGCAAGCCTTCCTACAAGCCTACGCTGATTTTCAGGCCAAGCACAGACCTCTGGTGACCCTGCCTCCTTCTTCCCAGCACTGTTCAGGTTTGAGGGTGATGGGAAAGACTTTTTTTATATCAGTACTATTACAGCAAATGCTGAAGCAGCTCTTGAGGATCTGACATGGCATTCAGAACTCTGCCATAAAGTTAAAACAAACTTCCCTTGCTGTGGCACTGAGGACACTGTGAGACAGAAAAGCATAGGATGACCTAAAATAAATACAGGTTGCTAACAGTTTAAAGAGAGAACTAACAGGATAATTGAGTCTGGTTTATACAGTATAAGGAAGAATGTTCAACTATCTGGGAATTAAAATTGCAGTCAGTAACCACAGTATTTCTGTCTTACAGCTGTTCTGCCCCTTTCTCACAAAACACTGCGATCTGACAAAGGCTGTTCCTCAGACCTCTCTCTAAAAAGGCAACTTGTTTGGACAGGGTGAGCATTTTTATCTGCTCTGGCAGTGAAGTGTGACTGATGGTTGTATCTATCCCACCTTTCCCACACATCTGTCAAAATGCCCGAATGTCTGTCACTGCACTCCACCTCAGAAAACTCTTCTGCTCTCTCTTGCTCTATCCCTTCTGATGGCCTTGCAATTCAAAGGCAGAGGATTCCCTAAGCTGTATCTTGTGAGGAAACCACACAGAGGCAAACAGAAGACATAACACTGTGAAAATAGTTCTGTAGGGCAGGGTGGCTGCAAAACTGAGCGTTCCTTCAGAGGTAAACCGTGGAGCTGAAATGCCACATCATCTGGGGGGTTGGCTTCCAGTCAAAGCAACTCACTGTGGAGCTATGTGTACATCTGAGAGAAATTCCTGTGCTAGTGGGATCATTTTTTTGGCTCAAATGACACAGCATCACCAAGAGACTAGATACTGATTTAGCAGACACTCGAAGCAGGAATTCCTCAGAGCTCTCTTACTTTCGGTCCATGTCAGAGGCAGCAGCGTAGTGCAAAGGGGTGCGTCCCCAGTCATCTGTTTCATTGATGTTGGCTCCTGTTGTCACCAGAGTCTCAATGCAGTGGAAATGACAATTTGCAGCTGCATAGTGCAAAGGTGTCCTGGAACGTAAGTGGCAATTGGTTACCTCATATTCCAACATGTACTGAGGAGGATAGAGATAAATCTTAATTGCTGCGTTCCTACAGATTTCCAGCAGTCAATATCAGCACTTTAATTTACGGAAATTTAACAAAATACCGTGTTAATAGGAAGTTCTGGTGCTGCTATGAAACCTAATAGGATACAGAGCATCAATCTGTGTCCTGCAAACAGCCTAATGCCTGTGAGAGCCTCTGCTGTGGCTCTGCAGACACGCGACTTCTCCCAGCTGGGAGGCAGAGAAAAGCACAGTGTCCATCACAGCATCTTGTTTAGCTGGCATAGCAACACCCATAGCAACGCCTTCTGTGGGGGCAAAATCCTCTAGGAATCACCTCCAACAGCAGCTATCCTGCCATCATAACCCAGGTGCTGTCTTCGGCACACCAGCACAAGAACTTTGGCAGTAAGAAAAAAAGAAAAGATGTGGTATTTTTAAAACAGAAAACTCAAGAGGATGGGATGGTTTTAATGTATTTAATGAAGCCTGCACCTGTCTGGTTGGCATGTAACTGCAGCAGCAAGGGTTCTGCAGAGAAAATTATTTTACTGCCATTTTTCACAGAAAATATGATTTTCAGTCTGAGGTGGCCTTTCTTCTTTGCCTATAGATTCTGTCTTTTTTAAAAGAGCTTCGTAATTTACCTACCTTCCACATTTGTCCTTCTTATTAAAATCTGCTCCACTGCTTTGCAAGAGTTTTATACATTCTACATTACTAGAAAGAGAAGTAAAGAAAACAAAACATGAATAAAACCGAAGCTTACACCTGCATTGCCCCCTCTCCCCCAAAAGAAAAAAGTTAGTCTAGTTACTTTTGTATTATTTCCTGTGCAAAAAACAGGGTACAGCCAACTATAACGTGAAATTCAATCAAACAGAAAGCGAAGTTCTAAAAAGAAATTATTTTCTCTTTTTTTCACTAGAAAACCTTAAACTTCTCTTCTACAGAAGGAAAAAAAATACTAATTTTCCAAAGAGAGCACAGTAAATGTGATACGTGTGTTTGGAGGTTTTCAATGGCAGCTGTACTGCAGTGCTTCCCATTCTGACCTAGTATTTTATAAAGGAACTTTAAAAGCTTATAAAATCGTTAGTCTAATAATGAAGAGGTGACATTCAACGAAATCCACCCCCATCCAGCAAAGCATTCAACAGTAAGCACTTTGCTCAAATCCTGTTTATTTTATGAAATATAATCACAAGAGTCTTTTAGCTTTATTCTGATACAATTTGTTGACTATTGATAGATTTAATCCCATCTCCAAGTGCTTTGTTAAAAAAGGGGAGTGGCTTTTACAGTGTTTGTCACATCAACACTGCATTTATAGAAGTGGAGGAGAATTTACCATATCCTGACCGTTTCTTCATCTTGTTTAAAACCAGGTAATTTTTAACAGAAAACAAACCAGCTGCATTCTGACATCTTTTGTAATTCAAGCAAATAAATGTAGGACTCCAAGCCAGAAAATAACATAAAGAAATGCAGCCCTTTCCAAGACTGCTTGTCATTCACAGGGGCAATAAATCCATCACTTGTGCTCACAATCAGATGAGCAGACCTTTGAAATTCTTTTCCTAGCACTCATGCTACTCCCATCAATGTAATGGCAGTAACAGGCCTGTGTCAGGAAATAAACTGATGGCTTTTGTAGATCTCCAGCTACAGAATAAAAAAAAAAGGGGACTGGATGCAGTAATACAATATTTTGGTGTATGTCAATCCCAACTCTAAATTGCTGTTGCATAAAATTACTACAGAACACTCACCATAATACACTAAATATAAAAACACTTGCTAGTGATGACAATCATAGTAAACCAGTGGGAAAATATCGTTTATTTTCATGAGTCACTTTTGCTTCTTCTTGAAGCCTCTCCTTCTCTTTAGGACTTCCAGGATGCTTTTATTATCCTTCTGGGATGCAGCCTTATCAAAGAGGCAGCATCTGAACTGCATTATAATAATCTCCATCCAAGCAACTGTCATACCATACATTAACGTGAGAGAAGTATCGAGATGAATCATTCCAAGACAATAATAAAGCAAATATTTGGATCAATTTTATTGGGGTTTGGAGCTTTTTCCCCCCAGGAACAAAAACTTTGTGATATAGATTTTGGTCCACTGAAAAGAAAAAGCAACTTCCAGAATGACTGCCAAATATTTGCTGGATGAGCATTTCTACTTGCTATAACCACAGAGAATCCAAGGGCTGTAGCCAAGGCTCCATTTCAGCTGTTTTCTGAGCCATAAAGTACTCAAATAGAACAGTCAAAACTCAATGCTTGCCAAACGTTCTGTCCTTTTGCTAGATTAACTTCACAGCACTTCACTGACAATTATCTGGAAATATTTAAAATAATTGGATGCTACATTTACATCTTAAATTGAAGCAATTTCAATTTTCACTTCAATTTTCCTTTTCTGCTCTCCCACCACTTTTCAGGAATGCATCACCCTGAGAGAGGGGGAGCCTTCTCACTTTCTGACTTGGAGGATGTGGGCTTGGTTTTGGTTGTTTTTTCGTTGTTGCTTTGGTTTGTTTTTTCTTTTAGAAACTTAAACTTGCACCTGAAAATGGGAGAGAAGATGATGAACTACATTTGGACTCCAAGGCTGCAATCTGACATGCACTGCTGCACAGCTGCATTTTTGGACAAGGACATGGTCCAGAGATGGAGGCCAGGAATAACTCCCCTGCCAGCAGCATCCCAGGAGCTCCAGCTCCTACTCCTCACTGGGTGTTCCCTAGGGACTGATGCTCTCCTGGCCACTGCTGGCCCTTGGTGACTGCTGTGGCCCTCAGGGAGGCATGGGCAAGTGCTGAAAGCTGGAACAGCTTTCTCAGGGGCATGAAGAGTTTTCCCCTCTGAAACCCATGCTTCAAAATGACCCATGTCACCCCACACAAGGGCAGCAGCAAAAGAGAGCCTGAAGTGACCCAAATTATGGCATCAGCCTGCCTTGCGCGGCTCTGACTTCCTCTGTGGGTAGCCCAGCCAAGCTGGCTGTCCCCAGACGTGCCCCAGGACGCCCTGGAGCAGCCGTGGGGCAGGTACTCACCCTCCGGCAGCGGCCGCGTGCAGGCACGTTCTTCCGAAGCTGTCGGGGGTGTCTATGTCAAAGCCTGCAGACAGCACGTGCTCATTACTAAACAAGGACACTACGCTATACTTTTGTCCTAGTTAAACCACAGGAAACATCGCAGAGACAGAAAAATCAGTTAGTTGGGAAAAAACCAGAACGCAAGCAACGACAGTCAGAGAGAGAGAGAAAGAGAGAGAGAGAGAGGGGTTGTCACGGGAACGGCGAGCAGCTGCTCCGCTGCGGCGGCTCTATAAAAAGAGCCGCGAAGTTGACGAGCGAGCGTCTATTTCCACATCCAGCTCCTCCACATCCCTGTCTGCAGCCATGTGACAGGCTGCAGGAGGCACAGACTTACCAAGAGGACTGTGACGGCACCACAGGAAGACAGAAAACATGGAGACATGAGGAAGAAGCACAGAGTCAGCCTAAACATGAATTGGGGCCGTTTTCATTGTGTGTGGCTGTCAGATCGGGAAGAGGCTTCCTCCAGCAGCATGTGGGGATATTCATCAAGGTGCACAAGGCCAAAGGGAGCCTGAAAGTGCTAACTCTGGTCACCCAGAATGTTTTCTCTTCCTATCTAGTGGTCAAGGCCAGAGCACACCAAGTTTTAATATAATAGGGTGTGTAATTACCATTTTTCACATTTCTTTTATACCCTACAGGACTCAAGTTAAGGGGAAAAAGTAGTTGTAGGACATTCTAAATGTTAAGTAATGAAGGAGTTTTCCAGAAAACTCATATGATCTGGGTCAGGATTTTTTAACTCATAGGAACTCTAGCCTGGAAAAAGCAGAATTTGGGATTTGGCCACTGATGACTGATTCTTTTGAAATGGCTGCATAAGCAAGCTCTGGTTTCTGCTTTGGGCTCTGGTGAGGATCCCAAGTCTGTTGTCTTGACACTACACCTCTACTCATTTTCTCTCTCATGCCCCCAGAGCTTTGGCCAGCCTAACTCCCTAACTACAGATTCAGAGACACACTTTAGGTGCATGTAAAATACATCATCATCAGTGAGATGTAAAATACCTGTCCCAGTGCAGACCCCAAGGAGATAATTTCAGAATTACTCTTTTGGCAGGCAGAGAGGAAGAATCCCCAAACCAAAACAGGATGTCACATTCCTACAGTTTGGAAAGGGGTTCTAAATTCCCTTCTTCCCCCAGTGAATTAGTCTAAACTCTCTGAACCTGTGGGGAGAACAAAGCTTTGGGCATGAACAACACAGGAAGTACCAGCATGGCTTTGGGAAAGCCTTGCATGGTCTGCTGCACTGCCCCACACAGCCCAACATAGCAGCACAGGAAGCCTTTCATCAGAATAATTCACAACAAAGAGTAGAAAGGGGCTGCAAGCAGCAGTGACAAACACTACTCGAGTTCCAGGGACACTGGGGGATTTACTCACCCGATGATAACAATTTCCTGCAGCAGTCTGAGTGGGCATTCAGTGCTGCTAAGTGTAAAGGGAACATGTTGTGGATCCCACACCTGAAAGGGACAACAGCCTCGTGAGAAAGTGCAGGTTACATACATACACAGCACATCAAAAGCTCCTTCCAGAAAGGCAACATTTTTCTCATGCTTTTCTAGGAAGATGCTTTCTTGCTGCCTGCCATTATTTTTATCTGTATTTCCTTAACAGCCTTCTTGAGAGTTAAAAATATTCCGATGCAGCAAAATCTTGGCATTATGCTTCGAACAGAATGTGGCAGGATGGTTTGCAAAAATTCCAGGCGAAGCCAAGGTAAAGGAGGAAGTAAGAGAGCAGAGACTGCTTGGAGTCAGTTGCCCAGTGAGCCACAAATTTCTGCATCAGCTACACACTAGGCAACTGCCATTCTGAGGGAAATGCAAATGCCAAAATCTTCTCTATGTTATTTCTGAATCTTTTTTTTTTTTTAGATGACTCTTCACACTTTCCTTTAGGCTGCCATGTCACAGTTTTCTTCTACAGCCTAAGAACTAATAATCTAATTTTCCTGTTTGGTCCAGCTACTCTCCTCACCCCCTCTTTCACTTTTTCCACCCTTTAACACATGACCCTCTTTTCAATCACACAATAAACTTTCAGAGCAGACATGATGGGTAAGAAAAGAAAGGCAGCCATTAGATTGAGCCTGTCTATCATTAGTCTAAATCCATATCAGGCAAACAGGTATTTTTTAAACAAGCTGAGCACTCAGCAACTTTAATTAATATCAGGAAATCATGCTGGTTCAGTCCCTAGGCATGCCACTGCTTACTGTCTTAGAATACTTTTGGGTCTGGACATCTTGGTGTCTTTCATTCAGCATTGTTTTATGTAAAGCATCTTTTTATTCTACAAGTATTACCCTACTGGCAGTTCTCCAAGTGCACATAAACACAGAGCCTCTGGAACCAACTAGTTTGACAAGATTATCATCTACTGCCCACTCCAGCAGATTTTTTTTTTTTAATGACAAACTCTGGAACAATAGCAGATGGATTCATATCAGTCCTTCATTTCTGTGAGACAATTGGAGGATGGGAGAGTATGATCACCTCATGGAAGAGGATTTCGGATACAGAGCCAAAGACAAAGGATCTTGTCTTTCTATCACCATCAATCATAATTACTTAGGAAGCTTAAGACATTAGTTAATGGGGATGTTTACAAAGATATCTTGCTCTCTCCAAGATTTTATACATAAATGTATTTAACTAATTTCGGTTTGTTTTCAAAAAATGTATTCTTTCCAGAACCCACGGGTCCATTCTTTCTCCGTCTTCACATGAAGTGTGTCCTCCTTGCTGCTTCACTACACTGAGTGACTTGTGCTGCTGTACAGATTCTAATTTTGCTATTAGCCGCATCTCTAGCTTAGAGTAAATTTATTAAGAGATGATCTGACAGCCTGTTCTTTGAGTAAAACATTGCAAACTCCACTGAGCTGCTGCATCTGTACAAACAGGTTGCACTTTCTAGCCATGGATTCATTTATTTAAGTTAACACTGGACATTCCATATTGCTGTGCTTCTCCCTATACCCATTTCCCTCTGTCTCCTCCTGCACCTAGTTATCTAATACAATATTATTTATCTTTTTGCTCAAGATTTCCACCCAGCAGATGTTTTGGCTGGTTTCCACTGAAATCCACTATCTGCACATTTGCTAGCCAGTGTCCCACTTCTACAGTGCTATTCACACTGGTTCCTCCCCTCACTTGCACACTTTCCCTTCCACTGCATTCCCTCAAAGACTGGCCGAGCCGTCTGCACTTGTTGTGAACAGTGCTACAGCATTTTCTTTCCTCAACCTGTTTGAGGAGCTCACCCAGAGTTAATGCAGCACATACTGAAAGCACATTTAGCACAGGCAGTAGCATCATTTCCATCTGCCTGGTATCTCTGAGCCAACTTCTTATTTCACTTATTTCTGGTGCTGGAAAAAGTATTTTATTTGATCAATGTTCCAGTCACCCAACTGTGAAATAGAAATTTCTAACTGGATAACCCTGATTCCAAGAGTGGAGTGGGCTATCCCAGTGCATCTCATTTTCCCTTAAAACTTCAATATAACAGACAGTACTGGAGAAAGAGAGAGGAAAAACCTACACCTCTATTAAGGATACCAAGATCTTCATGCTGGCTGTATTAATAAAATCCAGTGACACTAGCTGAAGCCTGTGGAATTGCATTATCCATGCCAATTGAAGATCTGTTCCACCTTCTGAGTTTGTAGGGTGACAGTTGTACTTAGCAAAGGAGAATGGGTGAATGTGTCACTTGCACAAACACCATCAAGCAAATAAACAAGATACTGAGAGCTGCAATTACCTTCCAAATTCAAACCAGTCATTTGCATTTGAAAGCAGGGTTTCCTAACTAGGTAAGTCAAGAAAAGCCCCTGATTTCTAAGGCAGGTTCTATGTAGAAGACAAATTATATTTCAGAGATGTGTAGAGGTAACTGCAAAAACCTTACATTCATGAAATCAGATGTTGCTCTGAAACACCTGGTACAGATGTCCCTCATGGCACTGCACTACCCTGATCTCATACCCTGTGTTTATGTCCAGGTTTGCTATTTACTTTTGACAGGCCCTAGGAACCTGACCATAACTAAACAATACCCAAGCACTCTCTCCGTACATATATATATACACAGCCCTACTCCATGTACATTAACACCACTGTCCCCCATTAATGCTTCAGGGAAAAGAAGCAATACTTGTACAACTTGTAATCATAGAAGTGGGCACAACAGAATTTAGCAGGGTTTGCTTCCCCTCCACACTTTCCAGTTGTTCATATTTTAGTCTCATGCCACCCAATGAAGTACAGTACAGTTCTGCTTGTCAGTTTTAACCTTCCCACTTCAGGAGGTGAGCAGCAGCTGTGTTTGCAGGCACTGGACATGACACTTGATCCTTACTAACAGCTCCACTTGAGGCACCTACTTGGCGGTGTCGGCTCCGCTGGTGATGAGGGTGTTGATCAGAAGCTCGTGTCCGTATCTTGCAGCCACGTGCAGAGGGGTGTTACCATCCTTATCAACACAGTCGATTTCCCCTCCTGCAGAAGAGATTTTCATACAGTTTAACACTGAAAAATTCAGCATGAACCAGTGACCACAAGTGCTACTTGTCTCTAGCAACAGCACCATGAGCAGCCCAGAGCTGCTCCCTCAGCCAGACAGACTCTAAATTTCCCAGAGCAAGGACCAGCACACAGCAAGCTCCCAGCTGTCAGCCATGGTCTGGCAGCAGCACTTGCACCTCCCTCCCCACCTGCAGTGGTGGGGAAGAGTGGTGGGAACAGGATGATGTATAAGAGTCAAGTACATTATTTGGATTTGCTGCCTATCTAAAGGTACAAATGGGTGCCCTGAAATAAACTACCAAATAATCTGCTGAAACTGTAGTCCCATTTGTAAAGGCATTGCCACTCAGCCTTATCTGTACAACAGTGTTAAACAGAGTTCACTCTGGAGGCCATCAGGAACACACTGCAAATAAAAGCAGTGTGTGATTTTTGCATGTCTTACCAAAGAACAGCCAAACAGTGCTTATGTAGAAGTTTTCCTTTTGCAATTTAAACCTGGCGTCTTGTGTTTTATTCACATAAGCAGGAAAATGGATTATTTCTTTAGACAGATTACAGAGAGGTCCCTGTTTTCTTTTTGGACCAGGAACTGTAACTTTTTCAGTCTCTCCTTGCCAGTCAGGTTTACTGCACTCCAACTATTCTCTCCTTCCCCCAGTCCTCTCCAGCTGGCCTGCATCCTTGTGGAAGCAAAAGCCAAAACCAGTACTACAGCTGACATCTCCCAGTGCTGAGTTGAGCAAACAGGATTACTTCATGCCTGCTGGCCACACCCCTATCTGTGCACTCCTGGACATTGCACAGCACCATGGACATCCACAATCCATTTTTTTAAGCACCACAACACTGCTGACTTGTGGTCAACAACCTTCTGATCCTCTACAAGTCCCAGATCCCTTCTCGAGGGACTGCCACCCACCTGGCTGTTGCCATTCTGAACTTGTCCAGCTGATACTCTTGCCTCTGTGTGTGATTTTTCTTTTGCTCCACTTGCATTATAACTTCTGTCTCCAGTTCTACAGGATCATTCTGACTCCACCTGCTGCCAAACTAAGTCTCTCCCAACTACATTTTTTTCCTCCAAATGTTAAAAGCACATTTTCTATTCAACTATCCAAGCTTTTAATGAAAATAGTGAATAGTTCCAGACCCAAAAGGGAAACTGAAAACTCCCTCACTACACCTTCCATTTCAACAACAATTCATTTATTACTAATCTCTGAGTGTAGTTTTACAACCAGCTATGCACCAGCTCTGTAGTATTTTAATACTCTGCTGGTTTGCTCTGAGAATACTTCCTGAAAGCATGTAAAAAATCTTGCTAACATCAGGATATGATAATACTTACTGCATGTCCACTATTCACAGGTGATAACAGGGCTTAATTGCAACAGGAGGAGTTCTAGTAAAGCACTAGACAGCATGCCCTGAGAAGCTGTGGATTTCCCATTCCTGGAAGTGTTCAAGACCACTGGATGAGCTGGATGAGGCTCTAAGAAACCTGATCTAGTGCAAGGAATGCCCTCCTCATGGCAGATGGGTTACAACTAGATGATATTTAAGTGTATAGTTAAGATATTTAAATATATATTTAAGTGTATATTTAAGATATTTAAGTATATCCCTTCCAACCTTTCTAATTTCTGATTTTTTAATGGTAAGCTAAGGTCAGTGAAATGCTTGAACAGGTTCCCTGAGGTACAACTCCACCAGTGGAGGTCTCCACAAACAGAAACTGCACATGGAAAAGCCAGAGGACTGTGCTGTGTTCACAAGGCGCTATTAAACTGCTGTAGAAGAGATTTGTTATGTTCCTGCTTCTTTTACTCTTGAGAAATCTATGCAAGATATTGCCCACTTCAGCTGACCTATGTAAAGTTCCCCAGCATTTCTTTTTCCTCATTTTTAAAGAAAGGCATCACACTTGCAGTTTTCCAATTTTAAGGTAATCCATTCTTCCTCTAAAAGTTGCTAGAGACAGCGACTGAAAATTGAGACATCCTTAGCCAACTCATGAAGTACTGCAGAATGAAATTCCAGTGCTTTAAATCATTGACATTTCTCTCTTCCCCAAGATCCCGTGGCAATAAAGTCACTTGCAATGAGATCTGTGTACGATACTAAAATTAGAGGGGCAGAAAACGATAAAAAAGAAAGAAAGAAGTGAAACCCAAGTAAGTGGAAGAGGAGTAGAGAGGTGTGAAGGACAGATGAAGAACTGCCAGTCCTTTCACACACGAATCCAACAGCAAATGAACAATGGCTCTAAGCCTGAGCATATTAGACTAAACAACTAAAACCTGCAGCAAAGCACAGTTTCTTGCATTTTGACCCAACTCCCTTTTGTTATTACTATTTTATTTATCCCAGGAGAGAGAGAATAACAATTTGCATGATGACCTGAAAGAAGCATGACCTACCGGAGACCTCCATTTTAAAACACAATCTTGTTTAAATGTGTCATTACATTTAAAGCACAAGTGTTCAACCATCTCCAACATTTCACACTTCAGTTCCAAGTCCGGGATTTTGGAAAACAAAAAAAAAAAACCAAAACCCAACCAATGAACAAAGCCCAGACCATCGTGTCTCACATACTGGCCCAAACGATGAAGTTTGAGTAAAGAATCAGTAATAGCAACCTCTGTCATTCAGAAAGAGGCCTCTGCCAGATCTCCAAGAATAATTCCTATATTCTATAGTATTCTTGGACAGAAAAGATGCCTGAAAAATGACTGGTAATCAGGAATTCTGGCTGTGCCAGAACAAACAAGGTAGTACTTAGTGCTCCTCCCTCCTGAGTACACGGTCAACACTTCATGAAGACGGGTAAGGGATGAGCTGAGAGAGGTGAGAAAAGCACAGCTGCTGAGTGCAGAGTAGAAAAAAATGGTTTGAACTCTAAGAACACCAGGGCTCCCAAAGGAGGACAACTAGAAAATTGTGCATCCTTCTCAGCAGAAAAAAGACCTAAATACATCTCTGAATTCTTGTTTTCGGGTTAAGAATCTGAATAGATCATCTGGACCACTGTCAGCTGGAAAATGATGGAATTTTGTTAACAGCCAAAATCTCAGTTTGTGATGGCACAATGGAATGAGAGCTGTCAGTTCATCTCAAAGCCAGAAGTTCATGGAGCTGCCCTCTGGGTCAGAACAATTGAAAATTGCAAGAGTGGACATGCCTGATCCCTTGGAGAGCCACTCCAGAGGCACAGAAACTCACCGTTCTGGATGAGGGTCTGCGACCGTGTGAACCTCCCATGGACAGCTGTCATGTGCAGGGGGCTCTTCCCATCCTTACTCTGGCAGGAATGAAACACAGCAGCAGTTTAGCATGTGAAGGCTTATGAAAGCAAAGGTACAGTGAGGACAGAGCAATGCTTTGGGTTTTAGAAAAAGAAACTGAGACCAGGAGAGCCAAGCAATGAGAAAACAGCATGGGAGTGGTACCAGCCTCTACTCGCACCACTTCATGTTTATTGGCATGGGGTTTCACCTTCATTGGCAAGCACAGTTCCCAACTTCTTCTTAATAATTCTGAGTTTAAATAATGCACTAACTATTCACTGATCTTAAGGGACTTGCCAGAGGTGTTAAATGCTGGCAGTCAAATGCCAGTTTCACAGATGGGAAACTGAAACAGAGAGTTTTAACTAAAGTAGTCAAAATCTTATATGAACTCAGAAGACCTCAAGTCTTCTGATACTTATACCAGTACCCTCTGTTGGATAACAGCAAGTTCCGTTCAGCTTCATTAGGATGTGTAAGTTGTGCCTTCAAGAATATTCGGATGGCCTAAGCAGAATCAGACTTTGTAAGCTGGGGCTCTAAAGCAGGTAACAATCAACCCTGGAAAGGGAACTTCTTGGAATCAGGTTTAATCATAACCATATTACAGGGGGAAGAAAAACACTAAAAAGGAATAGTTCTTTGACTTAGCACCATTCCCTGAGATAACACTTTGACAGAGCTTCTGGAAATATATTTTAGTACTTTTTCATGCCTTCATTAAATTGGCTGGCCATGAGTTTAGAGTTCTCATTGTATTTATCAAGGCACTGAGAGCTCCCCTGCTGGGACATAATCTCACCCAAACAGTTTTATGATCAACATTCTCAGCATCACTCCAATTCCATCATGGATTTAAAGCCATGCTGCACTTGTTGTTACAGTTTCCTCCCGAGATATGCAAAATAGGATAAAGCAAAACCCTAAAGCTGGTATTCAAGTCTTACCTGAATATTAACATCTGCCCCATTATTCACTAGTAGTTCAAGACACAGTGCTCCATGCGTGGAGGCAGCAGCAAAATGCAAGGGGGTGAATCCATTGTTATTAGGCTGATTTACATTAGCACCATAGTCAATCAGCTCATTAACAACAGAATCCTGACCATTGTAACAGGCAATGTGAAGTGCAGTATTTCCATAGATGTTCATCTCATCAATCTAAAATGAGACAAGGAGACACAGTTAAAATTACAGACATCAGCTTAGGGTTTTACGTCACGCATCACACACTGCAAATGGAAATAGCTGGAGGCTGAACTGTCACAGGGCATAGTTCTCACCAGCACATCTCATCGACAAATTACACTCCCAGACAGCTTCACTTGGAATGCTTTACCTTTCCTATTATTAACTTTTTATCCCACTGACAATTTCTAAAACCAGTGTGAAGCTTTAAGCTGATAGCAGGACTATGCAATGACGATAATGATGACAGAAGTCCTAACAAGCTGGAAAGCTTTTCCATGTAAGTGGAAAAGCAGGATGAATAAAAAGCTCACAATCTTTATATTTAAAAAGATTACAGCAGTGAGTATTGAGTTTTTGTGAACAGAAGCAGGCATAAGAGCTGTTTCCACAGTTTTATTTTGGATGGGGAGTGAAGGTATCTGAGTGAAAACAATGTGAAAGTGCACAGACATTTACACTTCAGTAAGACATCACTTTCAGTAGCTCGGTATTATAAAGGTGTAATTAAGATTACGTTACTTCTTGATGACCAACTTAGCATTCAACTGCTGTTCTGTAAAACAGTATGAGACACATTGTACAAAAGACTTGGGAATGGCATGAACAGCCTTCCATGAAATACAGGCGTCTCCAAGATCATATTCCCAGTGGTGGAGAACGGGGAACTTAAAGGGACTTATTAGCACAGCACTGTTAATAACAGGAAACACTATTCCCCTTCAACTTCACAGCCAACAGCCTGTGAACATGAACTTCTGACAATTTTCTGGCAGATCAAGTCAGCTGAAAATGCCACGGCAAAAGCAATGGCTTTATTTGACATCTCTGATTAACTGTCTGATTAGGCTCCTTTGGTCATCTCACCACTGCTTTCAGGAGTTGACAATAACAAGAAGTCTATGCTCTGAAAAAAAGTTATTTTCCAGAGTGAAAACAATCTATCAGCTACAGAGGAAATACAGGTCTGTAAACTGAAACAGCTTGAATTGCTGTTTAGTAAAGTACACAGTGTGTATGTTGAGAACAATCACTCATCATATCAAAGGAAATGCTGACCCAAGAAAATTTCACTACTGCATCTTCTTCTGCAGGAACAGGCTATATCTCCTGATTCCTTCAGCAAGGTGGCCTGGAATTTACTGTCCATATCAGACTTTCTTTAATACAGAATGTGTCCTGACTCTTGAACCAATAGACTACACAAAGCATGAGGTGGTCTGGAAAATAGGACCCTGTTTCTTTAGAAGTCACTGTCTTTAGCAGCATCCAAAGGAAAGCAGAAAAGGCTTTCTGTAAATAGAGAGAAATAAAGCGCACAATACCACATACCTCCACCCCCAGGTTAAGGAGTTGTTTCACAATGTTAATCTGCCCATTGGATGCAGCTGCATGAAGCGGGGTGTAACCCTTCTTGTCTTTACAAGTCACTTCTGCACCATGATTAATCAGTAAGGCAACAACTTCCAGGTGACCTTCAAAAGACAAAACAGAGTTAAAAATGAGTAGACCATCCTACAGCATCCCTTCTCCCAGATTACTGCTTTCTTGCTAACACACTGCCCTTTCACTGCTGTGTCAAAGTGCTCCCACAGTTTTACAAAGGAAGAAAAAGCATTTTCATAAATGTTTCTAATCCTAGCTCCAGGCCTTGTGAAGAAATCCACGCATTCACCTTCTCCAAACGTGTCAAATTTCTCTTTACTGAATTGATTTTCCAGTTGCCAAAAGAACAAAACCACACCTCCTTTCCATTTATTTCTCTCAAGTTAATAGAGTGCATTTTACTCTCCCTTAGAGAGGACAGTGACACAGTGAGCACAGGGCGTGGCAATGCAAGTCTCCCAAAACAGCATCCTAATGATGTCACCTGCAAACCCAACTGCTAACACTTCTTGGCTTTTGCTGGAGATAAAAAATAACCTCAATAGATTGTAAAATGAAGAGGAACAGTCTTATTGCTTCCTGCTGAGACACAATTATCTTAGGATTAAACATTTATTATGTCGGACATCACACAGAGCTGTGCTCCATCTGACTTGCACAGCACTTTCATGACAGGGGCAGGTCTGGTCATGCGCAGGACCTAGGAAACCATATGTACAAAGTCCACAGATAATCAGTGTCCAAAACCAATTAAATATTCCAGAAATTAGGTAAGGGTTTACAGCTCTCATCTCATTATCTAACTTCTGTCTAAATTGCACTACGTGGCTAATTTTGACCTTAGATGTACATCATGAATTTCTGAAAACATTTAAGTGGATAAGAGGTGTAGAATTGCACAGCACAATGTAAGAGCCTTTCAAATCTAGAGAGTGAAGTTCAAAGCTCGTTAGCTCAAAAGCCACATCACAGTTGCTGGCAAGAGCCTTTCCATCTGCGTCTGTGTATATCAAAAAACCCACACAATATGCTTTTCTCACAGTTGAAAATCTTCTATTATCTCATTTCTAAAAGTGCCAGGATTAAAATCAAGATTTCTGACAGATCAAGTGAAAGATTTCCTGGCTGAGGGCACACAACTCCCCACAAATTGTAACCTGAGATATACAGCTTGGCCAACAAAAGCTCTTGAAGCATGAGCACTATCACAGGCAATCTTGTATTTTTAAATTATAATGTCCCACTGTAAGAAATTTGCCTTTATCTTGAAAGGAATGATAAGGCAAACCGTTTGAATTACGCAGTATTTGGTAACACCACTTATTTTCTGAACAGACATTTGGCTGCTCTTGTCCACTCTGGAATAAAAGGTGACAATTTTCTCCTAACAGGAAGGAAGTGCCTACTGTGCATTTCCTAAGAATATCATAACCTAGCTACTTATAAACTTTAACAAACAGCAAAATTTATGCAGTTACCTGCATCCACCGAAAGTCCTTTTGAGCAAAAAAATGAAACAAATATAACCTGTTTCTTATTTCTAGCACAAATATAGTTCAAGCTTGACTTAAGAGTCAGGATAAAAAGACCAAAATGAAAAAGCCCACAATTAACTGTCTTAAAAAGGAAATCACCCTAGCCAAGATCTCCCTAGCTGGAAATCCATAAATGGACAGTGTTTATTTAGATCAGCTGAACCCTTCCCTCTTCAGGGTAATTACAACATTCTCTTTCCATGGCCAGGTGTGCTCTTGTCCATTTTAAGACGAGCTATCCGTTTGTGAATAGGAAATTAAAAATAGGAAATTAAAAAGAAGGAGCAGCAGCCCAAGCCTTACCCATGTACGCTGCCCAGTGGAGAGCTCTTCTGTCCTTTTTGTCAAAAGCATTGATGTTTGCCCCCTTGGCTATGAGCAAGTTCACCATCTAGAAGTAACGACAGCAGGTAAACCAACCCTCTAGATCACACACTCAAAGGTTTATAACAAATCAATCTTGCAGTAAAGCTGGGATCACAAAATGCTGCATTTGAATGATCGTTTCTGACCTTCTCTATCAAGGAGATCTGGATTATGACAGTTAAGACACAGGCACTACTCTATCTTTCCTACAGTCCAGTGTTTTAAAGGCCAAACACTATCACCATTTTACAGGAACTCCCATTCCTCTTTCTTCTTTTCATTACAGTACAACTCGTCAACTTACTGTGACAGAAGCTTACTGTTCCAGTCTAAGAGTTTTTATTCCATATTCAGGTGTGGAATGGGAAAATGAGGATCCTTAAACCCAGATCTAAAGACTAGCAAAATCTAGGAGGCAAAAATCTAGGGGCTTTATTTAAGTAATTTTTTTCATATAGTTAAATAATAATACCAGAAAGGTTTACTTGGGTAAGTAGGGAAAACAGAAGCACATTTTCTAGAAGGTCAATTAGAAAAGCAGAGTGACTGGATCTCGCACAGCTGCACATTTCTTCAGTATGAAATGAATCCACCAGTCCTCTCTTCTTTCCATTCTGCCACTCGTATTTGCACAGGCAGTCCAGCTCCAAAGACTCAAAAGGAGACCCTGGAGCTGCTGGTGGCACAGCCATCCGTCCAGGAGCGTCTGCACTCCTCACTCGTAGGCTGGCTCTGCACAGGTGCCTTCTGGCCACTGCTGTGCTTCTGCAGGTAGGGAACCTGCCCCACAGTTTGGGACACAGCCAAGTGACAGCGATGCCTTAAGCTTTAGCTTGTGTATTTGCAGATTCTGTGCTGTGTAGGGGTGTAGTTCTGAGCCTCATTTAAGTGCCAGTCAGCTCCCTTCACACAGCAGGTAGACAAAACAAATCTTTTTCCTCCTGAGAACCAAGGACAACTTTCTGCCCAACAGCATAAACAACAGCGGACTAAAGAGAGAAAACAAGAAGAACGGGACCTCACAACCTGAAGCTGTAATTGGACAATTAAACCCCAATATGCAAACGGACCAAAATTTATAAAAATGTAAGAACTCGTGACCGGTCAGCCACTTATTTTGGTGACTATTCATAGCCGACCCTGGGTGCAGAATCAGTCAGGCTCTTGTCCTGCCCAAGGTGTACCCTTGAAGGCCTTTCAATAAATACCGACTCCATTCTCTATCTCTGTCCAGTCTGTTCCGGGTCAGCCTTCCTGGCACCAGCAGAAGCCCAGCGCAGGCCCAGGCACGGCAGGTGAGGAGCGTACCTGAGAGAGGCCCGCGCGGGGCGAGGCCTGCGGCGCGCACTCACCTCGATGTGGCCGTTGAGGGCGGCGTGGTGCAGCGCCGTGCGCCCGCCGCGGTCCGACACGTTGACGCTGCTCAGCAGCGGGATCAGGATCTCGGCGCACTTCACCGCCTTGTTGGCGGCCGCCACGTGCAGCGGCGTCTGCCAGTTCTTGTCCCGGGCGTTGACATCGGCCGAGTGCTTGATGAGCACCTGCACGGCCTCCTGCAAGGGCAGCACCGCCACAGCCGTCAGCGCCTGCCCCCGCCGCCTCCCTCGGGCTCGCTGCCGCTGTGAGGCGGAACGGCATCCCTCCAAACCGCCTCCCAGGCTCCCGGAATGCACCGTCCATTCAAACGCCCCGCCACACACTACCTCTGCTGTCACCAGACCAAAAAGGTTTTGAGGTTTTGAGGCGTCGCACTCAAAACTCGGTGGATCTGAGGATGGGCTAAGCTGCCCGTGCAGAGAGCCCATCCTGTTTGGCTGAGTAACCATCAGTACCTCACAGCTGTGCTTTCAGTCAAGACATGAACTCACTCGAGCCATTACTGCCACTGATGCTGAACACCAAGAAGCTTCTGGCAGTTTCTCAAAGAAGATGTCCCCACTACCAGACCCTTGCCACACAAACCCAAGACACGCTGCTACAGGACTCATGTACAACATGAAAAGCACGTTAGAGAACGGCAAAGTGCTGCATGCTTTATTTATAAACAGGAAAAAGGAGAAAATAGAAGAATGTGTGAAATCCAGATTTTTAGCTTTGCAAAAACATGAGAATTCTGCTGTCCCCAGCTTAGCATCAGCATTCCTTTCCTCCCCAAGGTCTAAGCATAGGCCAAGGGTCTTGACTGCAATATCCATTCTGTCATCCTGAGACCAAACAACATCATTTAAGGTTAATTTTGTTGGCTAAAAGTAAATATTTGCCAGTGAGAAAATGTACTGTTCTCTCTTGAGAGCCCCTCTTGCTGGAGAATTCACAATCCGTTAATTTCTGCTTCTACTCATGCATCTGCCATTAAGCAAGTCAGATAAAAACCACAAAATTTTCTCAAAACTGCATTTCTTTTCCTCTTCCTCTTTCCCCTCACAAACAAACAAAATGCAGAGGAACTACTGGGACACAGCAGCATTCAAGCAGTCTTGTCTGATAAATACAACTCACATCTAGTATGTGGGAGAGCCCTAGTCCTACATAGTACCTTATTCTTTTTCCACAAACTGCCAAGTTTTCTGTTAAGCCTGGCCAAGATTGTATTAACGAGTAACAATCGCATACAGTGTGTTTACATAGTACTTTTACATCTAGAATGGCCCAGGAGGGTGCCTGCAGTCTGTATCAACACTACATACAGACTGAGAGTTTTATGTTTTTGTCCTCAACTGATCTCAGCAGTTTCGTTTTCTACAGCCATCTCACAAGCTGTCCTCTAACAGATTTCTTCAGTGAGTGATATTGCATCTCTTACAGAACTAATAATGATATATGACTGTTGATGTCTCAATAGGATTTTGGTTTTTAAATTACAGGCCTCTATTTTAAGAGTTATTTAAATGTAATTCACTGGAGACCTATCCAGCTGGGACATGAAGTCAGCAGGAAAATTCATGCACTCTTAGTGAAAAAAAAAAAAAAAAAAAGTTAAAGGAGAATTTTTAGAAGTAAATAATGAAGACTGAATACCCCAAGCTAAAAATACTTAGATTTTAGAAGAAAAACATTTACACATTTTTGTTTACATCTGCAGTCTGCTGCTTTTTCAGACTTGGAATCAAAAGTTAAAATTCTTATGGAAAATTTTAATTCTATTGTTTTTGAGAGCACAAGCTTTACCCTTTTATTATAGTCTCTCCATATGCGTGCAGTGCCCAGCTATGGTGTAAGTCTCTGCAGTCAGTGTCTAGAGCTAACCCAAGGTATCACAGTGACATCTCTTCACTTTTTCAAACTGTTTAGGGCTGGAAGATAATACATCCATTAACAATCCTACACAGACACCCTAAGGCTTGCTGATTTGTAAATAAACATTTAAATCCCTAAAGCCCCTGAAAAATCATTAAGACATAAGTAAAGTGTCTGTTCTTTCAATCAACATATAAAAGGATTCAAGGAGATAACTTCTAAATCCTCTGAAAACTTCACAGTAAACGACTGATAGTAAAAGTTAAAACTTGTCAGTGATCATTCTAAAAACAACTGTGCTCACAAGAACTTCCAAAAGTGCACTGAGTCCTGCTGGTCAACTTCTGGACCAGTAATTCATCTTCTCTATCAATGGGAACTAGGAATTCACCTACTGCTAATCTATTACTATCACCATCAAAGCTGCACTTCTGTTCATTTATGTAAGAAGGTAAATAGCAGCACTGAAAGAGCCTCAAAAATAATAAATCCTGTTTCCAAATTGTTACCAAAAGTAGTAATTATACTATAAATAATGAAGAAAAAATGTCGAGAGAAGAAAGCTGAATGTGTTTATGAAATATACCATGAAAAGGGATCAAAGGCTGGTGCCTTCCCCTGCTGCCTCACTAATGCACCTGGGTACTCACTGAGAGGTACCAGAACTGCCAGCACACTTTCTCCTTGTGCTTCAGCTGACAGAGAGTTAAAGATGAGACACAAAGCCACAGAAAAACATACATTTTCTGTTAGGACTGTCACTGACGATAAAAATCATGTACTCTGACACATCCAAAAGCAGAAACCATGCACACTGCTGATTCCCGCATCAGAAAGACTGTGGCTGTTTTTTAAAGTTTAAGTCTGATCTTTGTTTTCCAACATGGCTTTTTGTATTTTGCCTCATTACAGCATTCACAGTCTATCAGATATTCCTTTCAGAGGGTTTCAGGGGATGCCAGCAGCTGGGAAGCTCAGCCAGCAGCCAAACAATGCCTGAGTTCAGAAGCGAGCCCAGGATTCCTGCCTCCAGGCTTGGCAAGCACTGGACTGTCAGGGAGGTGATTCGAGTCCATGAGGCTCTGGAAGACAGCCACCCTCTGTCTCTTTTACAACCCCTCCCCTCATCCCCAGCAGCCAATTCCGTCTGCAGTTGGGCTCACTGTTAACAAAGTATTGGGAGGGCAGAAGTAGGATGGACAGGGAGGGCCACAATGGAAAGCCAAGAATAATGGTGCAGCTGAAAGCAGAGTAATGCCTGAGCTGCATTCCCAGTAGTTATTGCTGCTCCTTTTCAACACAGCAATGGAAGAGGTACAACACGATGCCAGAGGATTTCTATTTGTCAAGTAGAAGAAATAAGGGCAAACCCTCCCTTCTGCATGAATCAAGTGCACTAACAGAAAACCTAACGGATACCTTGAAATGTAATTAACCAAAACAAATTACGTGGTAATGCATGTTGGATCACGTCCACATCCACTCCCTTCTGGCACACACACAGCATGCACACACCCACACAGACTTATTCCTCTTTTTTCATCACCTGAAGATGATGTGGGCGCTGTAGACCACTGTGGACTCTATCCCATGCGAGTCCTGCTCACAATCCCTGTGCTATGGTAATGTATAGCAAGGTGGAAATGAAGCACATGAAGTCTCAAGAGCAGCTACAGGTAACTCATGAATGCTGGCCTCCAGCTGCAATGCCCTGCATGCAGGAAATGCCTTTTCCCTCTTTGCATGCCCATGCCACCTCCCACAGCTCCCCAGGGTTTGCTCTTCCCCCAGCATGTTGGTTAGGTGCCAAAGCAGGGTAATGAAATCCTACTCACTTCACTTCTTGAAGCAACTGCTCGATGGAGAGGAGTCAGCCACATGTTGTCCTTGGCATTGACACGAGCGCCTGCAAATAAACAGCAGAGGTTACATGCACACCCTGGGTGTGACACTGAGAGCCTGGCCCAGCTGTTTCCCAGTAACCAGAGCTGAGTACATGGTACTCCCAGTGCTCCCCAGGACTCTCCTGGCACCATGTTCACCTTGAAAATGCATTTCCAGATGTCAGATAGATAAAGCAGGACGCAGAAAGAAAGGAACTGGATAGACAGGACTATTATTAGGAATCGCTTTGTTTACAGGACACAAAAGAAGCAAGATTTGTTGGAAGGAATTGCATATGTATGCGTGGACACGTGTGTCTATCTAGATGCATTTTTTAAGATCAGCTGATACAGCTGGGGGGAAGAAAAGCGCCCTTTGCTCAAAGCACTCTGCTGTCTGCAGACATAATGAAGGGAACTAGCTTGAGCAACCATCTCTTGTTTCCAGCTCCATCAGGCAGACCACCAAAAAACAACCACTTCCCTGCTTCACAAATCCTGCTGGGATCAAGAAAACAGGACCAGGAAATGCTCAGGTTGGAGACAAAACTGGGCACTTACTGCATCAGGTTCTGTGGGTGTTACTGGTCAAACAAGAGAAGAGCAGGGATGAAGAAGACCTCTGATCTGCCTCCTGTGCAGTTCAGGGCTACCAGGTGCTCTGACAAGGGCAGCTGGACAAGAGGATGGATTTGGGCTGGCTTGCCAGAAAAAAAGGATAAAGGAAGAATATCTGACAACTA
Organism: Sylvia atricapilla; assembly: GCF_009819655.1. NCBI lineage: Eukaryota > Metazoa > Chordata > Aves > Passeriformes > Sylviidae > Sylvia > Sylvia atricapilla. The sequence goes on from NC_089146.1 coordinate 10,212,540, forward strand.
CAGTGCTACTGGCTGAGTGTAGAGTCAATTTTTTTTTCTTTAAAAAAGGTATCCTGTACATTTGTGCAATCAAAAAGATTTGTTTGCAAGAAATACTAAAGCTATTCACTGATGCGATACCTCAGGAAGGAAATCTAGTGATAAGGATGAGAGAAACTGGTTTTTAAAAGGGCTAAACATGAAAATATTGTACCTCACATTTTGCAGGTAGCAGTATTAATCTGAGAAGGGCAGCACATGCAGAAAAAAAATGAAGAGAAGCCCAGATGTCATGCACACAGCCTGGGTGAGCCTCTGAACTTCATGAACAAAGGGATGCTTAAGCTTCATTTTGCACCATAACTTAAGTGCATTCAAAAGGCTGTAATTAATAAATCCCACTCTCTGAATCACCAGTACTTTCTGAGAGCTGATTCTCAGGAATATTAAGATGTTTGCCTCTGAATCACAGTGATTATTGGGAATCGTGCTAGATGATCAGAGAAGAAACAAGTTCTTGCATATTTCCACAAGTCAGGATGTAGCTTTTTGGCAGCAAGGAAAACAAGGCCACTTTCATAACTACTGCAACAATTAGAAGCAATCCTCCAAACTCACCTCAGAACCTAGTAGCTGGTGGTACAACCTGCCCTCTGGAAAAATACACTTTAGAACAGACACAGTTTGAGAGAGTTTTCTAATTAATCTGTCTAAGCAAGGAAGCTTTTGCCTTCTTTTGTCTTCGTGAAAAGGCCATTACAGCTGAAACATTAGCATCCTGCCCTTTGCCTGAACTGTGTGAGGCTCTGGAGACCAACAAAGCAGTAACTTTCTCCACCATCAAGACTTCAAGGCATCTTCCATTATCCTGATTTGGCCTGGTAGGGGTCTTGGAGATGGAAAATGCTTACGTGAATGATTAGTGATTGACAGCAAATTCCTCTTTTCGGGTTTAGAAATTGTTTTTGTATTTGCCTTGGGGCTTTGCCTTATGCTTTGCAATGCTCATGTTTTCAAAGGTATCCTCTACACTCCAGGAACTTGGGGGCCCATCCTGTGACAGTCCTGAGGACAGCCCTTCGAAAGCAGAGTAACACAGAAATCCAATTTTAAAGACTAAGTGCACTAGAACATGCTAATATACCTAAAATGGGCTGTGTATAAACCCCAGAAACTTAGATTTTCAAGACCATCCCACAACATATCCTCAAAGTCAACCAGAAATTCAGTGTCCCTTTCTTCACTCTGGACCAAGTACCTTAACCATGTTTCAGTGCACTTCCTACAATAGTCCATAAATTAATCTGTGTGTCTATAAGGACAAAGAGGGCAGAAAAACACTCAAACTGGTGTAAATTTTGTCATTCATAGCACAATCTTCCTTGAAAATATAAGTTGCTTTAAAGATTTTACTTAAAATCCTTTCAGATAACCACAGCACCCACCCATTCTATAAAATATCCACTTTAAAAAAAAAAGCTTTTCAGAGTAAAGCCTTTTCTCAGCCTTACCTTCTCCACCATGCTCTTCCTGAGCCTGACAGAAAGGCTTAGCTGTAGGGATTTGCTTTGTGAGACTGAAGTAGATAACATAACATATAATGTTACAGATAAAATCAACAGAGAGGAAACCTTCTGTATTCTACTTTTATTTAATATGGCTGTTTTGTAATCTTTGCCATTTTCGCTCTCAATTTTTTCTGCCAGAAGAGGAAATAAATCTGAAACTGCCTCTGTTCTTTTGAGATCTGAAATAAACAACTCGATGCTGGCTTTCAGGAATAAAGATAACATCTCTTTATCATAACCAAAGTACAGTTTTCCATCCAGCACATCTGCCAAATCCACATCTCTAGATTCCACAGTCTAAATCTCCAATATCAGGGATAGTCAATGGAGGAAGAAAACTGTACTCTTTAACCTGTTAATGTCATTACTTAAGTGCACCTTTCCAACTTCTCCTGTAAGACACAGCGACAGGCCCACCACAATGTAAGGACGGCTTCTTGGCAAGAAGCCCAGAGCCTTCTGAAATAGTCAAGCAAGGTAGCATTGCCAAGATGGCAAGTGCCTTGGTGGGGAACAAGGGGTAAGGGACTGAGCTCAAACATGATGCCCTCAGGCACCAGCTCAAAGCCCAGAATGTGGAGAGGCACCAGCACAAATGGGAATGCAGCTTGTGTTTGCCCAGACAATTTTTCTTGCACATCCACAACTGGCATCATACAGAGACTCCTTCTGTGAGATGGTTACCTTGGTCCTTCTCCTTTCTGACAGAAAGGTGGTGAAGAAGTACTCAAAGCTCCCTGCTTTCAGGTAGCCTGGAAAAACAAAACCACACAGCACCCTTCCCCAGCTTAACTGTATGATTATGGATCAGACCTTGGAGCTGGTGTAAACCTCTCTGGCTCTGACATTTAATGGGCCAGGGTGACTCACAGCTGAGAGACCTGGCACTCTCTCTCCTGTATCAGCTCCAAACAGACTCCATTTCAGTGGCTACCTAGAAAGCCATTCCTGGTCTGTCTCCAACCACCTGGGCAGAAATTTCATTCATTAGACACTACATTTATTTGTGCCACCACCAGTTCATGGACCATAAATCTCAGAAGGTGTGTATTTAATTTAATTTCTCTCCTGAACACTGTACAAAATGAAATGTGTTGGTACTCCTCCTAGCTTCTATTCATGCCAAGAATATTGCTTGACACCAACAGTGTTTGTATGCTTTCTCTCTGTGAAAACACCACCTCATTTTAAGTCAAACTACGAAGCTTTTCTGCTTATGTAACTAAATGCTATATTCAGATTAATATTTTATGATACACTTTTACTACTACCGTTTGCTGACTGAAGAGGTGAAGCAAAGGAAGATGCTGCACTTGTCTTTGCAGCCTAGCTCGTGGAGAGATCACAGTCACAAAGAGGTGTTTATAAGAAGACATAAACCTGCTCCTCCAACCATCAGAAACCTCCAAACCTGCTCTTAGATACAAGTACTCATGCTCATCCATGAGTAATGATACTTCAGATATTAAAGAACAATGAATAAGTAGAACATACAACACAAAATTAATTTTGACTCATGCTGAGCTAGTTGGGAAAGATCCACACAGCTCCTGCAGACTGAACCCCAGCACAGTCCCACTGACAAGAAGTTCAATTTTTAAAAGCCCACATTATAAATTTTTCAAACTCACTTGGATATATAAAAACTCTCCAAGATGCATCACCTATATTTAATGCTGTTGATCAGACAAACCCTATAACCAACCCATGGATGACGTTTTGGCAGTGGGGTGCTGGAACTAAGTGTCCCAGAAGAACTCTAGAAAGCCTTCTTGCCTCATCAGGAATGTTCACTGGGATATTTTTGGATGCTCTTTGGGAAAAATGGGATAAACCATTTCACCTTTCTCTTTATGAAGATATTGCCTGTGCTGTTGCTTGCAAAACTTGAAAAAATGCATTGCTCCTGCAATCTCCTCACACCACAACGGAACAGCAGGATGTGACAAACAACACACACTGCAGGAACACAGGCACAGATTACATTTATTAACTCCTTCCTCCCAGGGAAGAAAACTGTGCTGCATTCAGCACATTGAAAACCCACCCAAGCATAACCCATCAGCAGAGCACTGTTCTTTTCAACCATTCTGCTGTCCTCAGGGGCAGAGCAGAAAAATCTGATGTATGCCCAGCTAGTTACCCTCACTAAGCAATCAAGCAACCCAAAATTCCCCCAAGAGGAACAGAGGAAACACATAGCCACAGCAAAGTGAGTTCTCATTTTCTGCCTTCTCCAGGTCTGGCTAGATTGGTGAGCCAAAGAAATATGATTTTGTGGTCTGCATGCACTCATCAACAGCCTGATCTGACTTTGAAATTTGGTGCTTTAAGCAGGAGGCTGGCTCAGGTCATCTCCAGAAATACCTTCCTGAATTATTCTAGGATTCAAGGCTGGAAATTAGAAGGTGCCTTGTAATCAAAGGGCTGAGAATTCTGAAATAACTTTTAAAAATATACGGAATTCATTTGAAGAAGCAGTCTAAAAATTCGTGGAACCAATTGCATAGCAAGGCTGCTTGCAAGGGGTTAGAAGTTTGTACCATAAGGTTCCTTTCAGTCCCACATTCTTCAATCCCCATAAGCTTTACTCTTACAGTTATCCAGCTTAGAAAAACACTGCCTTTGAAATCTGCAAGCACATCCAGGAGTTTGCCATGAATTATGCTCCCTTCTTGAGAGATGACTGCTCTACGCTTTGTTCTGACATATTTTGATCATGTTTTCTGTCACTACAACAGTTGGGAAACTTTTTTTTTCCTTTTGTTTAGATACTTCCTACTACACAGTTTCTAATATCCACATAAACTTCCCAACTCTTAGAAACATGCTTGTAATGTAAATAGCACTTACATTTCATTTTAGCTAAATTATAATTTTTTTTTTTGCTATTATTCCATAATTTTTGTTTAACAGGAATTCTTGGACTGCACTCCAGGATGTGAAGCCACATTTCAAGTATGTACTTCAGCAATTTTCTGAATCACAAATACTGTCAGTCTGAAGGCTTTATAAGTGGTTAACAGCTAGTTACTTTGTTTATTAATTCTGCTCAGTCACAGGCTGCGTTTTATGACTGTATCACCAAATTTAAATATATTTTCTAAGCTTGCAAGAAATGCAACCAGCTTTGTGAAACTCAGAAATAAACAATGCCCAAAACTCCCTCATATACACTTTGATGTGTATTCCTTGTAGCTTTAAAACGAGCTGATTTACCAGTTAATACCGGTGAGGGACTATACCTTACCTGACAAAATGAGAAGCTCAATGATGTCTGCATCCCCCAGGAATGATGCAACGTGAAGAGGGGTTCTTTTCTCAGCATCCTACAAAACCAGTTATAAAGCATGGTCAGTAAGTGCAGGCATCGGTATTAAAGAGCAGAGAATTTGTGTATATTGAAAACATTTTTCTGCATCCATTTCTGCTTGTAATTAGAAGTGCAATCTCAGCCAGCAAAAGAACAAAATTCAAGGCTTCAACAACACAATTCCTCCCCATAATCCTCTATTTTTTATCACTCATTTCCACCAGATCTTGCAGAGACATTGCCTTTACTCTGACATCCTGTTACAGGTAGATGAAATCAAAGCTAAAATGAGCAGAGACAGCATCTTTAGGTCTCTTTCAGAAACATTTTCCACTCTTAGGTACCACAGCAACATAACCCAGATGCTTCTGGATATCAGACTTTGTAATGCAATTTGCATCAAAAGTACAACACCTGAGTCTTCAAAAGGGTAACTCAGGAGAATTATTTGTGGCCACACACAAGGTCAAGATGGAAGCTCCTCTTGGTCTACACAAGGGTTCTTGTACACCATAGCCTGGATATCTACAGCAGCCCAAGATGGGCATGTACACCTTGACTGACCTTTAAACATAAATACAGTATCACCAGTCAGATCTATCTTTAAACTTAGAAGAATTGCTAAGATAGATAGATTGATAGATGGATAGATAGATAGATAGATAGATAGATAGATGATAGATAATTTCTGAAGTTAGATAACTTCTGAAATACATCCAGAGTTGTTGTTTTTTTTTATGTAATTTTCCAAATCAAGGAGTCCATTTTAAAGATACTTTTTTAAAAATTCCAAAGGGTATAAATACAGGGTTCCCAGAATCCCTTTATTTTATTGCTTTATTCAGCTGATTCCTGAACACAGGCCTTTAAAAGAAACTGCTAAATATTACAATATCACAAGAACTGCTAATACTGCTCATTGTGCTACTTGATCCCTGTTTCCAGTCCTAAATGCATTTTGTTTTGGTTTCTGAACCACAAAAATAAGTTCTAAGAGACCTTACCAATCAAACTTATTGCAACCTATTAGCACTAAATATTTTAAACTGGTAACAAATTCAACACTTCCTGCAAACAATACCAACAGAGAAAGGCTACCAATATTTATTTACACTCTGTCTCTGAAAAAGATCTCTGAGCCTGTCATGAAAAATATCACTTTCAACATGCCCAAGCAGTCATCCACCATAAGCTGTTTTGGAATATCTTCAAAGTATGCTATAAATATGGACAAATCTGTGTAGCAGAACCATTTGTCATGGCAATGTTGAGAATTGTTTTCCAGCACTGAGAAGTGCAGAGCCACTGATCACCCAGAACAATTCATGTTTAATTTTTGTGTTTGTATGGGTTTTTTAAAACATACATAATATATGTAGTCCTCAAATTCTGCTGCGTTGGGTTTTGATCTTATGTATTGGGCATGTACATAAAACACTCAGGGTGACATAAAACCCTGATTGTCACAGGTCAGAGGGGATCTCTTACAGGCTTTCACTTCCTCACATGGTAGGTAAATTAAAAGAATAGCAAGCAGTGTCCATGCAGCACTGTTCACTCAGGAACCAATATCACAAGTTACTCTCATATGCTTCATTCCTGACACCATAGAACAGCTTCTACAGGCTATGTAGGTGCTTGTGAGATCTTCCATAGTTTTCATATTCCCTAAGGCTATCCAGGGCAAAAAATGTACTGATCAAACATACATTTAACAGTAGAACCAGTCTGGGTTTTTTTTCTTAGTTTGCTGATTTTAATGCATGAAGCTCTCTTCAGGACAACACAGTACTTGTAATAGCCATTGTACCTGTCAGTGCAACACAGCCAAGTCTGGCAGAAGCAGGGCAGTTTGAAGCTGAATGTTAATGATACAAGACCAAGCAATTTTCTGTATTAAACTGTAAATCTCATGCCAATTTGATAACTGAGGGAGGAAAGGACGTGAAACAGAAAATTCTACTCTTCCGTAACAGGAATAACTAACTAATTGTAAGCTTTCTATGCTTTCAGTTTTTAAAATCAATACAAAGCCAAATCATAAGGAGCGTGAATCAAGTCTTCAGAGAAAGACAAGTTAGTCACAAAACTGAATTTAAGCTTTATTTCTCCAAGAGGAAAAACACTAACATTTCTCCATTTATCACAACCGGGCACAAATCAGTGTTCACTTGCACGCAGAGCCCTGCAGGCAACATTCTCGGGAGTTAGGCAGGGAGAAATGCACAGACTATACCCACTGCAGGAACACGCTCGAGTTCCTGTTTAGACTGTGCCCAGCACTGACCCCGACACAGAGGAACTGAGGCTTCTGTCTGTCTGTCCCCCCACAGTCCGTGTGTCCCCCTGAGAGCTGGGATGCTCACACCACACCTCCCCACTCGCCGGCTGGGCGCCCAGCCTGCACCCCAACATTCATCCAGCCCCCTCGTCCTGTGCTGCTGCTGACAGGAGCACAGAATTAAATCAATAATCACCTAAAGGCTGGGGCCTGTGCACAGAGAGAGGGACAGGAGTTGTTGTTTCAAGGAAAGGCTTGGCAGAACCCCAAAGCTCAGCATACATTATCAAGGCAAGGAAAGTAAGTGAGGGGAAGAGATGATAACAGGATTACAAAAAGCATTAAGAGAAATAATCAGACCTGCTTCAAGTGCAGTTCTCAGGAGAACAAAAGGTCAGCAAGAGACAGTAGATAAGGTATAAACAATGGCTAGAAAATCACGCTGAGATGAGATAAACTCTCTTTCCAGTACCTAAAAGGGGCCTACAAGAGAGCTGGAGAGCGACTTTTTACAAGGGAGTGTAGTGATAGGACAAGGGGAAATGGCTTCAAGCTGAAAGAGGGCAAGTTTAGATTAGATACTGAGAATAAATTCTTTACTGTGAAGGTGGTGAGGTACTGGCACAGGTTGCTCAGAGAAGCTGAGGAAGTGTTCAGAGCCAGGTTGGATGGAGCTCTGAGCAACCTGCTCTAGTGAAAGGTATCCCTCATGGCAGGAGTTTGGAATGAGATGATCTTTAAGGTCACTTCCTACTCAGAGCATTCTGTGATTCTATGAAAACTCTATTAGTAGCCTACATTAGTTCACAGGAAAGCTGGCTGTAGGCAAACATTATCTGTATCTGTACACTTTTTTTTTTTTTTTTTTTTTTTTTTTTTTTTTTTTTTTTTTAATACAGATAAAAGAAACTAGGAATCCAACAGCCAGGCAATCAGGAACAGAAGGCCTCCCCAGGAAAAACACTCAACACATGCTTAAACTGTTCAAGTGATCACAGTGGCACTGATAAAACCCTCACAGGCTTAAAGTTAGACTAGTCCTTAAGTGCTTTATTGGATCAGAGCCTGAGGTACATGAAGATTAGCAGAACAGTGAGCTGAATGAATCATATCAGCACATGTCAAATAATCAAGCACATTAAGGAAAGGGCCTACATTTTCTCCTCAGCACAGCCTACATGTCAGAGGAGATAATGGATTTGAATTTTGCTATCAACTGCAACTGCTCAGATCAGGTGATGCTTAGGACAGAGTTATTTACTATTAAAATGTGACTACAACTGCTGCAGAAAATAAATGTGTGTATCCATTCTTTGTCACCAAACTGAATGAGCAGCTAACGGGAATAGTTGGAGTTTACAGGAGTTTAATCCACCACAGAAAACAAGTTACTTAAGTCTTTAGATTCCCACCACCTTCAAAATGTGTCTGGGTGGCAGAATGAAGCACATGCATGGCTGTAACTTCCACTGATCAAGTCTAACCAAAATAATGACAGAAACAAACCTCCTGCTCATTCACTCCATTTACAGTTGTTACATCTAAGTATACCTCATTTAAACAGCACAACCATTACAAAACTTTCAGATACAAGTTGACTTCAGAAAAGTTAAACACTGGGAGCTGTTAGGAACTACTGAAGAGGCTAAAAGCCTATGAGCACCTACTTCTTGGGCTATTTACAACTGTTCAGTGCCAAAAGCTGATGGTGTACCAAGAAAATCTCTGCTGCTTCATGGATTTCCTCCTCCTCATACATTCTTTTATTAAAGCCTGTAATTCACGGAGTAAATCAAAATGTTTGACAGCGAGTGCCACAGGTGAAGGTGAAAGTCAAGCTGTGTAACTTATGTTTTCTGCTTTGTGCTCTTTCTTCTGCATGGGAATAGAAATTCCCATCTGAAAATGCACATCCTCGTTTCAGCACCTCTCATCCCAAAGTCTTCAGTTTAGCCTCAGAAATAAAGATTTTTCTGGACCAAGTCTTAAACTGCCAAGTGCCCATGAAGCAGAAGAGGCAAATACTTTGATCTTCTAGAGCAAGAAGAATTAACTTCTTTCTGCCCCATCGTCTAACAATTGCCTTCCACGAGGCTGACAGTGACTTTTATGCTAGAAAAGCGTAACTTTAAAAATTAATTACTAATTCCAGAAGCAGAGGTAGGGACTGGAGAGGTCAAAATGAGGTTTATGGTGGCAGAATGAACTAAAATCACACTTGTAATCCAGACAGATTTCACTTTGTTGCAAAATAGAAGTCACAATTACAGCAGTATCCAGAATGTAGCCATTTTCATCAACAAACAAGTCCTTGGCTTGGGAAGATATTAATTATTTTACCAGACAAAAAAAAAAAAAGTAATCTTCCAAACTTGTGATTTCCTCCAAACTCTTCCCTGAGATTAATTTTCTCTTGGGAAGTCTGCACATGCATTCCTAATTTTGTGTTGTTTCTCCACGCACTTTTTCTTCTGTCTTCCAAATACTTCTCGTGATGGAGATTAAAAAAAAAAAAAACAACATTTTTTTAAACTTCAGAAATTCCCAAAGCTTGCTCCAAAAACAGACTTTTACTTTGTATCCGTGTCCTACCTGTATTTAAACTATTCCAGTGTTAAGACAGCCAATGAAAATGATCAACAAAGGAGAAATCTCTGCCAAACAGTGTCAGAGTTTCCTCTCACGTGGGCAACCAAATGTTAACATGGAAGTAATTAAAAACACCCTTAAAATAGAAACAGAAGCATGCAATGCAAATTGCCAGCTCAGAGCACAATGAGGGGGAAATCTTTTCATCTTTCTTCAGTGATACTTTAAGCAATTGACACTTCCCTATTCAGAACACAACTTTCAGAGTTTGTGTTGACCAGTATATTTCTAATTACTTCAAAGAACAGCTCTGAGTTTTGCTCCTGACAAAGCAAAACATTCTTTGGGTGGATTTGGAGCATTGTAAGCAGTATTCTGGGCAAAACCATCCCATGACTTTTTCTATTAAGTACTATGGGACTCATCTGCAAAACATGTATTCTTCATCTAATCTTGCACCTGACAGCTGAGAGCATCTCCCTAGCAACCATCACTAACACACTTTGCAGCCAAAGGATAGAAAAACATTGGAGAAACCCACAATATTCTCATACAGGAAATGCTATTTTGAAAATCCAGCATGAAATACAGAGGAAATTTTGGGGCTATGGTGTTCATCTACCTTGCTGAGGGGGTTTTGTTTGGCTGGGTTTGGTTTTTTTCTTTGGTTTTTTGAGATCATCAGCAAAAACAAAGAAGGAGGAAACTCAAGGGAGATGCCTCTCTAAGGAAGCACTTTTAGGAACTTGCAGGAAAGCAATCAGGTACTGATGATCATGGGGAAAGCTTAACATCAAGGTCTTGGTTCAGATTTAGAACAGTGGAATGTCCCTCCTACTGGACAGCAAGCAGAGCAGAGCCCCAGTCAGGTGGATCTGTAGGATCACCTCTCTAGCTCCTTTTGGCAGCTCTGAACCACACAGCTGGACCCCACTACCTGCAAAAGCTGCAGTGCCAACACCACACCAGACCAACTGCTGGAGTTAGCAATGAAAAAACTGATGGTTTTACATGGCAGAAACACACGAAGAAAAAGAAGGTTGATTCAAAAATCCAGGAAACCCCTGGAAATTATCATTCTGCTTTATATGCTCACCACTTTCAGAGGCAACAGATTGTAGTCAGGACTGACAGGACTTGGTTCTAACACTATGGATATAAGTTAAAATCAAAGAGGGGGGAAAAAACCCACCCCAATTTCTGCAAAACAGACCAAGTTGACTTGGAGATATTTTTTTAAGTGCCAAAGCACTCCACTACTACTTGTTCACAGCTGCTTACCATTCTGGCTAGAATAAGCCAATCTGCAAAACAGTAATTCCTTTGTGGGCAAATTGTGGCCAAGATTCTGCTTCCTTACTCTCACTGCTGAGAATTACAGTGAAGCTTTACTTCAAGTAGAGTCAAATGCATAAGAGCTCCTGATCTGCAAAGACTCTTCATAAAAGGAAACCCTACAGAGAGTAAAAATATGCAATTTTCAGCTGTTTTCATTCATTTTCTCAGTAGGAGAAAAAACAATGTCCCTGACTGACCTGCACATTTGGAATAATCACCATACACTTAGAAAATTTAAAGTCATCTGCTGAAGACAATTACAATGATTCCTACTTCGGACACCACTGAATCCCCAAATTTCTTACTTCCCCATCATTTCCATTCTTTCATGTGTTAATTAGTGAGGACATTTTTAATACTGTCACTGCCACAGTCCACAAGCACGGTGCACAACATGGCAAGTCACTTACCAAGGCGTTGACATCCTCAGTTTTGTAGATCAACATCCGTATCTCTTCTGGATCGCCACTGAAGATTGCCTGGACCAGTGGTGGCTGCAACGAGAAAACAGAAGCAGAAGCATTACAGGTTTGTTTCTTTTCTGTTTAAACTGAGAGCATTTTACTCCTGCTAACAGTGGCTAAAGCTGCCCAGAGACATGGGGTGACCCCAGTACCTCAGCACAGGAGTTTCTCATCAGTAAGCTTGAGGATGAACTGAACATGAAGCTACCAGTTTGCTTGAGGATAAACTGAACTCATGAGCATGTTTGTACCTATAATGATCGTGTGTGTGCACAAACAGGACCCCCATTAGAACCTCAACTTTTGTCAACAACACGCAATTAGCCCAGATGTTCTCCCTGGCATATAAGAGGAAAACTAATTACATCAGATAGTGCTGCATGCTTGCTCTTGGCACAGATTAATGGTCGTGCAATACACATTTAGAAACAGAACATTATGCAGATAATGAATTTCTGGGCAATCACTAAACAACTTGTATTTTTTAACTGAATAAATACACAATGAGCGCAGTTAATTTTAACCACCCAAGAAGCGAAATAATCATCTTATTGTCTCAAGTCTGTTATTATGCTATTATGAATGGGAATGCAGAAATAAATAACCAGGCCCACAGGAGAAACAATGTGCCATGCTCGCTCCTCTCCAACGCTGGCGTCACCGCTGGGCAGCAGGAGGGAGCTCTGACCCTCAGCCAGAGCTGGGGACTTCAGTCCTTCCGACCACCTTGGAGCAAATAGCTGGCTGAGTAACCAAGCTGGCAGCACACTGAACCAAAAGAAGATAAACTGTGCTGCTGGAGGCTCGGGAAAAGAAGGGGACAATTCACAAAGATCCCCATCCCATAAAGCACGTGGTTGAACCTGGCCCCACTTTCACCAGCCTGAAGGCAGCGTGTGCCTTCAGTGTGTGCCCACCAAGTCTCACTCCTGGTTATCTCATGGTCCTCCTGGCAAAGAGCAGTTTGTGGTGCCATGGGATCACCAGAATCTAAAACAATCCTGTAAAATGGCAGCATGCGTGACTACCTAAGCACATAAAACCACAGCAGTTCTTGAGATTCTACGGAATTTAACTGTTTTGTAAGCAGGCTATCACGAAATTCACAGAACAGGCTGAAAGAACAAAAAAAAAAACCATTTCCTCCCTATCTTTTCTCATTCAAATGTGGAAAATACATTTCTAAGTTAATGATGTCTATTTTAAGACATATTAATCCCTTATGTCCTTGATGAACATTCATACCAGAATTTCATTCTTGCCACGCCTCCAAAAACGAAAAGGACTAAAGCAACATTTTTCATCACAACTGTCTATGTCTTACATATTGTAATGGATGTTTGAAAAAGAAAAGAAAAAACCCCTGCATTTCACTTGAACCATTTAGCATGCTCCCTTCCCAGCCATGTCAGAATGCAAAGAGAATATTCCCCAACAGAGGATGCAAACACCAGACCCAAGTCTGTTCCCTTCCCTCCTAAAATTAACAGTCATGAAGAATCAGTGAATGTTTATGAAATTATGATGCTCAACTAAAATATTTGTATTTCCTGGGCATTTATCATAATGTTTAAATGAAAAAAAAAAACAACAGTAAAGCAGAGAACTCTTCAATTTCAAGGTGAATGGCAACACAATCCAGTAGCCAAGAAACAAATACCCCCAGCTTCTTAGATTGTTCCTTGAACCCATTTGCAGGTATGCCCAGCACCCAATGAAAAGCATCAGCCAGACTCTGGTAACATTTAAGGTGAAACCTTAGACAGAGGTAAGAGAAAAAAACCTCACAATTCAAATCTATTAGATTAAAAAAAAAAAAAAAAAAAAAAAAAAAAAAAAAAACCAAAAAAAAAAAAACACCACAACCAACCAACCAACCAACCAACACCAAACCAAACCAAACCAAACCAACAAAAAACTAAGTTCAAGTGCTGTTACAGACAATGTTTTTCTTTTAAAAAAGGAAGGAGTAAAGTACTGTGCATCATTACATTAAAAAAAAAAAAAAGGAAAGTCTACAATAAGACACTTTGACCCTCCTCTCTGCCAGAAATCTGAATCAGACAGTTAGTTGGTTTTACAGGAAACGTTTGACCTTTCTAATTAGCACCAGCTACTCAACACAGTAGATTGAGAATAACAATGTGTTCTTTAGACCTGTAACACACAGGAGATCCTCATCACAGTTTTTGTCCACCATCCCATGGTCACATCCACCTGCAGTTCCCTAGATAAACCCCCAGTGTTTATCATGCCTCTGAAGCAGGTTATAACTCCCACACTGATACACGGAACCTTTGCTGACGGGAGAAATTTGCCATATGCCCATTTCAAAGGCCTCGTCCTTCAGACCTTTTTTCCCCCGTAAGATTTAATTTTTTATAAATTAGTATGATAAAATCTCTCTCTGCTTGTTGTAGCAGCAAGAGACAGAGATAATGGAGAATGATCAGAGCCTGCAAACTGGAGAGAGGAGATAAAACCAGTACAAGTTAATAACCATCTTGAGTCACTGCAGTGCAGAGCCTGCTTCAGCTGGCCATTTTTCTAATACACTATGTCATTATTTTACTTTATTTTCAAAGCTATTCATTTTGCCATGAGAATGTATTATTGCTGAGGAAATTTTATTACATATTGAGACCCATTTCTGCGTAAGATGTGCAGTCAAGTATAATGACCTGTCCAGGAAATACATGTCAGAACTGTGTTGCATTACTGCACAGTTTGAGGTCAGAGATGAGAAGATGCATGACTTCAAACAACCTTTTTTTTTTTTTTTTAATTCCTGAAGGGTAGATAATGATCCTTCCTAATTATCAAAGGACAGTATATTTTTAGAAATAATTTCTAAAACTCGTGACATCATTGAGTTATTTCATTAACAGAAATATTTTGCTTTAAAAGTCTTCAAATTCAGAAGTTGTTAAACTCTTATAATAAAGGGGGGAAAAAGCACAAGCACAGAGCAGATTATATATAACTATTATTAGAATTAAGCAAGGGTGCAGGGTTTTGGAATGATGAACAACTGTTTCATCAGCTCAGCTCTCTGTAGCTTCCAATTTCTTAAAGAGAATTTCAGATGGGAGTGTTCACATTTTTTTCTGAAAATAAACTCCAGCAGCTAACAAAACCCTTCCCATGTTACTTTTTCCACAGTTACTATGATAAGTGTGAAGCTTACCAACAAGTTTTATTAGAGGGTTCTTTACTTTGTGCTGTAACAAGCATTTTAGTAAAATTAAATTGTGCTTGCAGACACCTTAAAGTATTGCAATATCTTCCTATCTTTACTAAATGCAGGGCAATCACAAGCTGGATTTCAACCCACTAGGTAAAATTAACTTGTTGAACTGAAGGCACAATTTTTTCAGCAATAGAATTTAAACTCACGTAGAAGAATGTCCTGTGGATTCCACAGAGCCAACAAGCCATTCCAAGAGAAAAAGACGGACACTGGGAAATTCTCCTCCACAGATCTGACTATTGCCAAGGGGCACTGGTAAGCCTCTGACTCCAGAGGAGATGAAGCATTAAGTGGACTGTCTCAAGTATCATTTGAATTACTGTGTCCAAAGCAGGTGCTGAACCTCCTAGCAAATCACTTCGAATTTTTATTGAGTAGCTGTGACAAATACTGAACATTTTGCCTTGATTTTAGATATCCTGAGTCACTAACCAGGTCTTATTTAAGCCAGATTTTTGCTTGACATGAGGCAGAGGCAGATAGGGAAAAGATGATCGACTCCCATGCCCATTTGATCCCATAAACTACCATTTGTTCCTAAGAGTGAAAAGAAGCTATATTTTGATCCTTTATTAGTTCTAATTGCCTTACATCAAGTTCCTGGACTAAACACTTGGATATATTCAAGTATTCATGTAACTAGCAAGGCAACGTAGCAAGACACACAATCATTTTGAAGTAGTATTGATTTCTGACAGTGTTTTGCCAAACACCTCTTTTATTTTCTGAAGTTACTCCCACTAATCAAGATTACAAGGTTGTCTGCTGTGTCACATCACATATATCTATTTCCTTCCATTGGCCAAAGCAAAAAGGCTACTCCTCTTCCTAATTTTAGTCTAGGACTTCCTCTGTCCATTTAGCACATGAATATCTGAAATGCTGTTTTAACTTACAAGTCTGTATTAGTGAACAATTATTAACTGGATTTCTCTTAATTCTTACAGTGCATTTCCCTGATGCTTAGTATTTATACAGTTCCATGTACAGAAACTACTCACTACTGATAATTTTAACAGGCTTTGTAGTCTGTGTCCCCTGCATCAGGTGTTAGCCTTTTACTGTGTTTTAGGAATGAATTGCTGAGTAAATACAAAAGTAGTTTGCTCTTAATTTGTTAATTCAAAGGGTACAATCCTGTTGTAGGAATTTCTATATACACTTCTGACAGGAAAGTACTTTCACAGAGCTGGTACTTGGAGAATGCCCTTGGATGGCTGCTAAGAGGTGTTACACAGCAATTACAGACTTTTACTAAGACACTCTAAAGGAATATTTGTCGAAGCTACTGAAAAACTGGTGGAGAGAATCAAATCTGTAAATTGAGTGTACTGGTTCCCTGGAAGCACTGTGACAAACTAACAGCATTGTTAAGTGAGCAAATGTACTCAGGACATCTATACTGAGCAGATCAATAAATAGCCAGCACACTGCAATATTTCAAACACGGCAGAAAAAAAAATTAAATTCATTTAATTCTATCTTATTATGTCTTTCCATTTATTGCAGACTAGCCCAGTGATTTAAGGACTGCACATCAATCCTCTGCAGCAAGGACAGCATGCATGCCTACACATTGCTATTTATTTCAATTTGTTCCACTGTGTTTGAATGCTCAAGGACCAACAACTTACATGACACACAGAAGGATTCAAAAAAAAACCAAGTCAACACTGCCAAAACGAAAAAAGAATCTCTGTGTGACAGAGGCACTTCCAAGCTGAGAGATCTTTGTGTTGTTTTTAGGCCAGCATTTAAAGGATGCAACTGTGCTCTGACACTTTCCCTGGGCCAGTGGCTTTCTAACTTGCTGCCTTGCTGTGCTTAAGTTGCTTAGAGGGATGTAATGGCCATTTAAGTTTCATTGCAAGAAGTGTTGGGTTTTGCTGTAATGGCCCTCATTTCATTTATATCTGCTTCTCCAAAGCCTCAGGCTATGTTTGTCCTTCAGGCCATAAAAAGAACTTCACATCAACGGCACAGGGCACACAGGAGCAGTGGAGAATTGATCACTGCTTCATTTGTTGTTATGCTCTCCTGAGAATAGGTAAAATATTATTTATAAGCTACAACTAGAACATATGTTTAGCTTCAAAAGCAACTTTTGACCTAACGTTTTAAAGAAAGAAGAGCTAGAGGAGGGTGCCTGCATGACATAGGTCCACAGCTGAAAGTCTCTCCCTCCAACTCTTCCATCAAACAATGAATGGCAACTTCATCAAAACACAAAAAAATGCTCAGTGGCCAAATGGAAAATACCCCAGTGCACACCTGTGGCTCCCAGTATGGTCAAACCCTAAGGGACAAGCACTGAATGGCACCCAGGGCATCAGGAGAGGATGTCTGCAAGGACCATCAGCATGGTACAAACAACACTCAGTGTGCTTGGCGCTTTTTTCCCCTCTCAGGAAGGCAGAAGTGGTTCCTAAGTAATTGTTCACAAATGTCTGAGTAATTCATGCAATGCCAACATAGGTCCATAAGCATGCCCTCAGCCTTTCCCACAGTGGCTTCCCAAAGAAAGACTTGAACATTTACAGAAATATTTGGTGCAGAATTAGTTGGAATGCAGTGGTTCTAACGCGATCAGCAGACATTGCCATTGCTGGAGACATTACAAAAACCTGAGATTATTCACTGGGGTACATTGCCAACTACATGGCAATCACAAACAGCTACAGAAACAGAGCAGCTCCAACCTTACTCTGCTGGACAGGGGACAGGCAGGCAGCTGTGCAGACTGCAAAGCCTGGGGCAGCACGGCCCAGGGGAGGACCTGCATCCCACCCCTCTGGCTGAATCCAGCTGGGTGCCTGGTATCCAGCACTGACCAGGTTCAGAGGCTGGAATTACAGCCTACCAAAACACCCCTCTGCATCTCCTAGATGGGAAAAATCACATCCTCAGCTTTAGGTGAGCAAATATCTTTTCCAAAACTCCAAGTTCCCTAATGAGGTACAATAGCTGGAATGAAGGAGGAAGGGAAAAGCACGATCACTGGAAAAGGGTTGAAGTAGTAGCAGCAGAGTGTCTGAAACAAGATTGATGATAAGCTGACAAACCCCTTCCATTAAGGATCTTGTTTTGAACATTGCTTACACTAGGTTTGGAAAAGAACAACCTGAACTGCCTTGAGCATGGCTCAACCCTGAAAAGGGAGCAGGGCTGTGACAACACATCCTGCACCACCTGCTTTTAAATCATATCCCCTCCAATACAGCTTTTGCAAAAACAAACTGGGCTTGGGATTGGAAATCCAGGCTGTGCTCCCACAGGCTTCTGGCTCTCTGCTCCCACTCAGCAAGGCCCTGATGGCTTTTGCTTACACCTCACCCCCAAAACACCCTGCCTCCGGCCAGACAGAGAAGACAATAGATCTGATTCTATAATTAAACATAATCACAAATAATCATTTAGTAAGTAATGTGCAAACCAGACTGTACTTCACTATGCTTTCCCGGAAGCACACATCTTGTGAAGTAACAAGAATGAACCTTTCCCTCCCCACCACCACCTGCACCCTGGTCCTCTCTGTGCTCTGCCCTTTCCTCTCTATTTGCCTTCTCCTAGGGATTTAAACCTTGCTCTCTCTCTCTGCTGCCCCATTTCCATGCTGCTGGAGCAGGGAAGCTGGAATTCTTGGGTGATGCACACTAGAAGAATTTTCACTGTAAATGCACACTATCAAATAAACGCTTGTATTTTGAGCAAATGAGAAAGAAAGAAAGAAATCAACTTACTGAGGCAGCTGAAACTTTAACATGACATTCGTCTAGTCAAGCCTCCACAATACTTAAAAAGGAAAATAGTCAGGATTGACCCTGCTTGTGCAATGCTGGACCCAGCCCGGTATTTCTGTTCGCACAATTTGTGATATGCCATTCTAGACAGTGCAAAACAAGCCTCTGGCAGATCTATTTCTGGTGTTAGCTTGGCTCTGGATTTTGGCTGCCTCCCATTTTTCATTAGGAAGTCTATCAGCTGCCCCAAGAATTGCTTATGTTTCCAGGTGAAGTGAAGGTTACATCCTTCTGTTCCTGGAATTCTGAAATTCCTCTGCACACTCCAAGTGCTGCAAGTTGCCTATGTTTCATTGAACTTATCCATTAAAGGCACCAAAATAACTCTTGGCCTGTTAAATTTAGATCACTTCTAAAAAGGAAAAGAGCTCAGACTGTTTAATTCAGCTTGCCCAGTGTCCTTTCCTTCATTCTCATTACTGGAGGCTGTCCACCAGCCTTGATTTAAGTGCTAGGGCTTGGTTTTAGTTCTGGCATTTGGGATTGGGAGCTGGAGGAGTTTTTAAGTGCCTCCATATCAGATCAGAAAAATTACTTAATAAATACTGTCTTGAAGTTACATTAATCAAATGGAGACAAAGATTCAGCACCATGCAGACTAGTTAAAATAAGAAAGCTTTTTTTGAAGGAGACAAAAATAAACATAGTAGCATAACATTTATTAAATGCACCAGCATTTGTTACCCATTTTAGTAGAAAAAAGTCTGCCACAGACAGCATTATAAGATTTGCTGGAAAAACTACAAAGACTGAGGATAATTGATCTAATAGCACCCTGAATTCTCCTTGTCCTCCTGAATTTATTTGTTCAAAGTTTCTTGAGATTTTGATTTGATACAAACTGCATTGTGTAATATCTCACAACAGACATATCAGTGGCACCATTAAATAACAGGCATGCTAATGGCAGTACCAAAAAAAGGATCCAATTCCTTTTATACTCTCAGCAGCATGTGCTGCACCACTTATCCATTTGAGCACTTCTTGTCATATCTCTATTTTGTTTCCCAGAGCTTTTGTCTTTTTTTTTTTTATTTTTCTTTCCCCCTCCCTCATAAGCCATCAATCATTTAGTCAGAAGCAGGGAAGAAGTCCTGGCACCAAGGCAGTGTTTCTGAACAAGAGCACAGCAGAGAGTAAAATCTCTGGGGGCATAAATTCCAGCTGGTGTAAATCAGCTGAAGCCAGCTCCCAAGAGAGAGGCCCTGTGCCATGTCACACCACTTGCTTTCCAGAGGGCCCCTGCACACTGTCCCCACCAGCAGCACAGCTGAGACGTGGCCAAGGCAGTGGGAGGTTATGAACCTCAAGAAGAACAGAGCAACAGCAACCCCAGTGACACATCTGCTCCTCACTAGAGGTTTCAGAATAAAGCAGGGAGGAGAGAAACTCGCTTGAAAAACATCAACCCTGTCAAAAGCTTCATTTCCTGCTCAGTTGTCTTCAAAACGTTTCAAGCAATGTTTTTTAACCAATTATTTAGGTGTTAAATTCCACAAGAGAGAGAGAGAGAGAAAAAAAAGACAATTCAAACCAAATCTGTGTGGAAGGAGGGACACTGAGGGCTGAAGGGGTTCATGCAGCTGGCCAACTTAGCCTGAGACATCTCCTCTGTTCAGTGGCCCCATATCCTCTGGAGACCGCTGATATCCTGCCCACACCCAACTCTACCAGCAGCAATGGCAATCAAGCACAAAAAGGAAAAAAGAAACGGAAATGCTGCAAGTTTATCTTCCTTCAGTTCATCATTTATGAAACCATGACTTACCCCTCTTCCTTGCCAAGGCAAGTGTGTGCAAGGGCTGCTACACACACTGCAGCTGGCTCAAAAAAACCTTTCCATACTCCCCTTTCAGTGCAGCAGCACAGCAAGACCTGCCTTTCATCTGGCAGCCTGGGCACTCAGCAGGACAAAGTAATAGTCCAGTCCATCTGTAATTAAGTGCTCTATTTGATATATGCAGCATGCATTGATACTCACCACAAACACTAATAAAAACCCCTTTAATTTTTAGAAAATTACTCGTGATTTAAAGATCTATAAAGCGGCATCTGATCCTGTAAGATCTTACTTGGTGAGCTCAGGACATCCGCTGGCTAACGGGGTCTGGTTTCTATTACTGTACACACAAAGAAGGCAGCTATGAAACAGAGAGTGCCATAATAAATTTGCAGATACTTCAGAACTCCAAGAGACTACACAAGGACGTCGGAGGGCAAGATCAGAATTTACAACCACCTTGACAAATTGCACAAACAGCCAGGCTGGAGGAAGAGTAGGACACTGTTCAGTGTGGAGAACACAGCCTGCCTGTTACCGAGAAATCCAGGGTTGTTACACAGCAGTTCTGTGTAAGAAACAATCTGGGACCGCAGTTCACTAACTGAATGTAACTGAACAACGTTCTGAAAGGAAGAGACTTCAAACAGCATTACGACTTGCAAAGCACACAGCGGTCCTTCCACACTGCTCAGTACTGCTTAGGCTGGCTGCAGTGAGACATTTCGTTTAGGACACCCCTTGACTTGAAGACCAAATCAGACAATTAAAACAGATGATTTACAGGGAAAATCTAAACAGATCAGAGCTGGTCACAACACACAGAAGACAATTTAAAGGAAACAGGAGAACTATTTGCAATACATAAAAGGTTGTTATTAGAAGAAATCATCTGTTTTCCACATCTAAGACATCCAGAGCTTGAATAGCTGCACACAAGGAGGATGCATCTCTGCTCCACTAAGAGCAACAGAAACCAGGACACTGGTTACCAATTTGGCTGAGTTACAAACTGTGAACTGCAGAAGACTGTATTTCAAAAATAGATCCAGTCCAATAATCACTGAAAGTCAAAGGTATTCTTTTCTGCAGGCTTCAGTAGGCTAAGTATTGAACATATGAAAACAAAGGAGGCCAAACAAAATTCACACAGACTTGAAGAAAAAGGTTAATGCAAAAAGGGTAAGCTACAGCAGAAATCAATAAAAATAAATATTTTCAAAAGTTCAAGGGGAGTGTGGTGCCTTTGGGTAGAAGCACACTAACACATGGCAGGACTCCAGCAGAATTTCAGATCCCATCTCATTCACTCATCAGAAGGTAATTTCAGCTATGGGGTTTATTTCCCATGAGCTCACGCACAGAGTTTCTCTTAAGGACAGACACATTTTGCAACCACAATCTCGTGTGTTCCTGAACCTCACCTTCCTCTTAACAGTGACCTGCAACACTTCCAAGGTCCTGCTGTCATGGATATCTAAGCCAAGCCTCAGACAATAGCAAACCTCCAGGATCACGAAAACAATGCTGGGGAGGGAGAAGACATTTTAGGGACTCAAGCAAAACCTGAACTATCTATTTTGTTTGATCTAACCACTATATTTCAAGTGGATCTTGCTCAGGTTCCCCTAGTGTTTGCACATCACAGACACAGCCTCAGCCTCTCCTACACACCACAGTGCAGCTCATTCCTCTGGTCAGCAGCTGCCACCCCCGCAGCCACCCTCCTGCCAGCTCCAGAAACACTCAGAAAATATCCCAGCTCACCTTCTCCTACACAGCCAGAGTCAAATATACTGGAAAAGACAAAAGACTAACGTGGATGTTTCCTGATTTCTCTTAGAGGTCATGGAGTTCACAGTGCTCTTGAGGAGCATGACGGTCAGTTATTACTGCTTTCATAAAATACTAAAATCCTTTGCAGATTTTAGTCTCTGATATTTGCTTTCTGCATAGCTGATATAAAGTTCAGATTAAAAATGTTTAACTACTGAGGCTGATGACAGGGTTATTTCCATTAATAGCGGAGTAACTATGTGTGAACATGAAGATCAGTTCATAACACCACTTCATCTCTTTCTTTACATTAAGCATGCTACAGTTGGCATGGAGCTCTGCTCAACAACCAGAGCAGATGTTTTACCTCTATTTTGAATCTGGAACAGATTAGCAAAGTTAGTTTGATTCAACATATCCTGATAACATCCTCATTCTCAACCTCAACCAAATTATTGAAGTTGACAGAGGAAAAAAAAAAAATTAAAAATCAAGCTTTCCTGATGAGTGCAATGTAAGACAGCCAGGCCAAAGAAATTAAATGGAAATTTTAAAAGGTTTCAAAATTGTCTTCACTTCAGAAAACAATTCAGTGTCTTCAGAGCATGAAGCATCTGACTGTGACAAATCCAGCAGTGTCAAAATTACTTTGTACAGACACAAATTAAACAGAAAGATGAGCTGGAGAGTTATAATGAGCTATTACACTGTTTCGTCCAACAAGTTACCATTGCAAGTTATGAACAGCTTTGTCTGACTACCCTCTGAAAAGCCTGCAAGATGTCTCTGAGACCACTGTCACAGTTTTGAGACTCAGTGTGAGCCTTCTCTTCACCACACTCAATCCCATGCATCAGATGCATCTCTGTATCTGAGAAAAGCTAACCTTGCACGGGCTGCACCAGCCAGAAGGGTAAGTGTGTGCACTGTCATCAGCTGAGGAAGTGGGGTGCAGATCTTCCTCACTCCATTTCTTCTCAAATACCTTCCAGTCATGGTCATAATCTCTTGCTGAAACCCTTCAGTACTGAGAAGGAAGGCGAGACAGGGGCTCAGCACCCCAGCTCCCAGCACTGATTTTGTACATGCAGCTGTCTCTCCACGCTTCCTTCTAGTTCCTGTCACACAAACCAAACGGTGAGGCTGACAGTCACACACAGCCCAGCTATGCTAGAGACCCTCTCTCTGTCCATGTCACATCTAGACACAGTGAGCCCTCTGTTCTGGGATAACCACTGCCCAAATGGGGTTTCCTTTTCCAGAGAAAAAGGCTTAGCCTGGGGGAGCTCATGCACAGAGTGAGGGTCCTGGCAAAGCCCAGGCAAGCCCCTCTCATTCCTCAGCAGTCTCATT
This sequence comes from Sylvia atricapilla, assembly GCF_009819655.1. Classification (NCBI taxonomy): domain Eukaryota; kingdom Metazoa; phylum Chordata; class Aves; order Passeriformes; family Sylviidae; genus Sylvia; species Sylvia atricapilla. The sequence goes on from NC_089146.1 coordinate 10,236,031, forward strand.
AGAGCCTCTTTGCAGCAAAAGAGGGCAAGGGATCATCCAGTGAACAAAAGGGAACGAAAGAGAGGGACAGAGCCGTCCACTTCAGATGGCCCTCTGCAAAACAAAATGCTCAGAAATACCACCAAAGGGAAAAAAAGGACAGTTTTTACAAATGCCTTTTTAAGCCCCAACTGTAGCTGCCATCTGCAATCCAAACCCCATTTTTAGTATTGCTAGCTTAATAAGGCTGAAAATTAATTAGACTTGCATAGCTTAACACTTCAGCTTCTCATTTATTTTCTGCGAACTATTTCACTTCAATAGTGGAAAGTTTACTATTCTGTGTTGTTGTCATGCACCATGAGTCTGGCACCAAAAGAAATGCTTGCAAAAAAGAGCACCTAAGCTTGCTAAAAAATAATTAGTTGGGGCTTTTTTAAAATTGTTTTTACATTAAAAACCAACAAATCTCTGCCTTGAGATTTAACACAGCCACTAAACACAGCCACTCAGTTCTTTAGTGAATATTCATGTATTAGTCTAGTCAAATTTAGCCCAGTAAATATGCAACCTTACTACAAAACACCCCTTAATCAGCTAATGCATGTAACTGCTGCTTGTCAGGGCAGTGGCAATGTGCTTAACACTCACTTTTGTCTGTGCTGCTAAGCAGGGCATTATTCTCTACCTCTCTAATGACAACAGCAGAAAGAGCTGCTGACAGCCTGATCAACTGCCTAATGAGATCCGGAAAGCCGAATTACAGTAACCTAGCTAAGCGAAAAAGCCAAAACAAACCAGAGGATTTCCCAATCCAGTTTGCCTCTCCCGTTCTTTTGAGATTCCTTGGCCACCCACTTTGGCCACACCGCTGTGATTGCCTGTGGTATTTGAACACTTCCTTCTGACAGGGAGCTCTTCAGGTCATGCTGCCCATCAGAGAGGAGGAGGTTTGAGGAGGAGCTCAGGAAACATGCCTATACTGCCATTACATATCCCGGATGGCCTCTTGGAAAAGGAGATGTCTTTGTGCTAGTGGACATGAACCCCAAACATGAACTCAAGAAGAAGCAGGTGTAGACCTTACAGTTTTCATTCTAAATCCCATGTACATTGCAAAACAGAGCCTGCAGAACTAAATTAGTAACGATCTCCACTAATTTTCACGGATTTTTACAAGTGACTCAAGTAAGGCATGAGAAGCTGAGAGCATCTAAGCCAAGCCCAGGCTTAGCCCTTCACTAACTCAACTCTTTTGCAAGGAACTGGTTTGGTAAACCACTGCCCTACTTTGCTGCATGGTTTAACCACTCTCAGGCTACCCTGCCCCTCTGATCTGCTAAACAAAGCAAATCTCTCTGTGTCTCACAGCCTCCTCCTCTCAGTCCTTCAGAAGCTCTTGCCTGTTTTTCATGGCAGTGACCCTAATTCAAGACCGGTAGGTCTCCTTCTCCGATGTCTTGTTTCACTGGTGGGTGCAGATCACTCCTACACTTAAAAAAAAAGAAAAGCACAGCCTTGCTGTGTCACAGACATTGGACTTTAGAGAACAAGATAAACAAAATGCATTTAAGGGCCACCTAATACTGTTCACATTTAAGTTGAGGACAGACACTTTCAAACTAAGCTAAGAGACTGATAGCAATGCTTGGTGCTTTTCAAAAGCCCAAACATATGAAGATGCATGATCTTTCCAAGGGATAGAAAAGTTTTCAGAAGCGTGGGAGAGGTTGTACCATCTCACCATCTTAAGTCATCATGATTGCAAGGAGTAAAACAAATAAATGGAAGGAAACTAAAAGAAGGAAGCAAGCTGTTCCCAAAAGCCTGTACTGCTCTCACTGAGAGTTTTGAATGGGGAAGTCCAGGACTCTTCTGCTTGCAGCCACTTTCTGTAGGGTCCAGAGTGCCGCCCCCTCTGGGGTAAGAGGAGCAGATGACAGTTTCTCTATCTGCAACCTCTCACAGAACAACTGAAACTGCATCGTAAATGGGGCCTGCCCAAAGGGAAGTCAGTCCCAGTGCACTGAGCTAAAATGGTGTTTGACTTTAAGCCATGGGGGAAATGGTGATGTTAACAAAAAAGGTGGATATACCTTTCTCCATCCCCGTCATTTGCTTATACAGATTATTTCAGGGTTTTTAAACACAGGCAGCAGAATCTCGAGGAAGTAACCAGAGAGAGGGGAGGGAAAAGCAACAAATTGGTCCTAGTGAGAACAAGCCATTCCTGGCACCTGCCCTCCTGTTTCAGATTAGCCAGGCTCTATGGCCTGGACTTCAGATCTGACTGGACCAAAACTGGGACTGCACTGGTCCTGCCCCTCCAGGCTTCAAAAAGAAGTTACCTGTATGCTTTGAGTAAGGAAACCTGGATTTTCAGCAGCCTCATTTATAATCTAATTCCAACTTCTAACTTGTAAGCTGGATATCTTGTAAAATTCAGAAGGTGAAATCCATACAGGCATAAGCAGCAGACAAAACACAGGGAATTTCTCATCCCTATTCATGCCATAACAGTATGTAGACCAGGGGGGCAGACTGCCTGTGTCTGATGTGTTCTAGTTCTAGTTCCTGAACTACAATTCTCATCGCTGAAACTGTTTGGATCATAAAAGCATTTTAAGTAATTTTATTTCTGCCTCTACAGGAAGAAAAAAAAAATCTCAGAGTAATATTAAATATTTGAACAGAATTCTGCAAACCAAGAACAAGACATTTCTTATCTAGGTCATTTCATAAAGACATTAATGTCACCATGCAAAATTTCTACTCTCCTGAGACAGAACTGGCACTAGTTAACTTGCTGCACTGACACAGATTCTGAGAAAAGCCCCAGGAAATATTTTAGGCTGATTTCTGTGAAGAAAAACACAAATCACATTTTTAAATGGTTGCACCCAGCCCCACCAGCCCGCTCAGTTTCAGATAATGGAACCACACAACACAGCTTGCTCTTGTAGGAAGCAGCAACTGATAACATGCCAGCCTCTTTGCAGTTTTTCACTGGAGTGCTATCTGACTCCAGCTTTCATTCAGCTTTCTGTATTAAGAGAGCATAAGCTGGCTGCAGTGCACTCGGAGTTTGCTATGCAGTGTTTAACAAAGATAAGGGGGAAGTCATCACAGAGGGCATCGCTTACCCTCCAGCCACACTCCACTCAGGCTGGATATGTGAGAGTCACCTGCAACCCCAAGCCAAAACATCCTTTGCTGTGCAAATCCTGTTCTTCCATCTCCACAAACTGCTATGCCTTTCCTATTGACCAAGTTTCTCACCCAGCAATATAGAATTACAGAGTAATAGAATGGTTTGGATTGGAAGGGACCTGAGAGATCATCTTGTTCCAAGGCTCCTGCCATGGGCAGGGACACCTTTCACTAGACCAGGCTGCTCACAGCAACATCCAACCTGGCCCTGAACAGGGGATGGGGCATCCACAGCTTCTCTGAGCAACTCATGCCAGTGCCTCACCACCATCACAGTGAAGAATTACCTTACTGGATGTCAAACTCCTTCCTGCTAAGCTTCCTGAAGGCTAGGACAGCACAGGAGGGGAAGAGGCCCAGGAAGCCATGATTTTGTGGGAAAGAATCAATGTGGTGAATCCAAGTAAAGAGGAATAAATACGGTGTTACTCACTACAAGAGTGAGTACTTGTAGCTATCCAAACACAAGCTCTCTGAGCTGTGTCCTCTGCAGCTTCCCTCCTGGGTACAATCTCAGAGACACAGGCTCCACCTGTCCAGAGCAATGTCACTTGCAAAAGATTTGTCCTTTCAGACTATTCAGGATTCCCTGATACAGCAGCTTTAACTGGAAAAAGGAAGGACAGGCTACTGGCTCACTGCAACAAGTTAGAGTTTTTTAATTATGAAGAATTACATTTGGACAAAAGTAAAATAGCCAGGTTTAGGGCTACGGAAAACCAAGTCCTGAAGCGCAGAGCAGAAGGAAAGCTCATCGTGTGTGCAGACTGAACTCAGACCTGTCCTGCCTAGAGAATGTGCAGCCATTAATTAATATTTGTGCCAGCAGCACCAAAGCACTGTGACTCAGGACTGACAGTGAGATGCTCTCTTGCTGTTATCATGAAACATGACTCAGTTTGCATGCCTTTGTGAAAAACTGTCACAAACCTCAGCTTAAAAAAAAATAATTCGTGGCCTGTCATGAAGGTGAAGCACATTGTTCTTATTTTCCTAGAATAAGAACAATTCCCAGTGCTGTGCCCACAAGCCTCAACTGGAAATTCAGGAACAACATAATGAAAAGGAAATTAAGAAATTTATATATTAAAGATCACACAGCTTTAAAACATAAGCAAACTGTTAGAGCTGTCAAGGATGGATTTACAAAAACAATGGTATCTAGCACCCAGAAGGATCACTTCACTTCAAACCACTCCACAGCGATTTTAAAACTGTGCTTCTAAAAAGTCAAGAATTGCATCCTGAATTACAGTCTTCAAGTAATGCCTTCCCTCCTGCCCCTATGATGGTGATGTCTCTGCAAACCTGTGCTTGGAGGTTATTTTAGGGTCTCCAATTTGCACTATTTTTTAAAGAAGTTTAAGAAAATTTATTAAGAAATTTTATTCTCATAGTCAGAAAGCCAGTTCTCACATTCATTTCTCCTAATCATTTCTCAGAAATACTGCTGCTCAAACACCCTAACAGGTTTAAAATGTAATTAAGATGTTCTAGAGACATGAACAAATGCCAAGTCTGTTTGCATGATGAGGAGAAAAACCCCCAGTGAAGAGGCTGGAGGTTCCTGAAGCCTGTAAGGGGTAATTTTCCTGGTTCACAGCAGATGGGAATTGTGTTACCTAAAGTTGATTAAAGCTGACAGGCAAGTGAAATGCTGCATTCACAAACCTCCACTAAGGTGACACTGACAACTACAATGAAACCCACAAATCAGAAGAAACAAGCAGATTCATGCTTCTGCTATTTTCTTCTGCCAAAGCCATTGCAGGTGTCTTAGACCACGTTTTATACCCAGTATGTGCCACAGCAGCTGAGCAGAGGAGTTGGGAAGCACTTCCCCCCAAGCTGTGCCTCCCCAGGACTTGGCTCATCGAGGCACAGACACATCCTGCTCTTACTGATCTCCACTGCTCATTTTGAAAAGTGACAACAGTCATATTGGTGCTGGTAAATGGGCCTGGTAAATGTGTGTACCACTGCCTTCAAACTCAATAAAACACTCACTGCCCTTTGTGGGCAAGGCAGCAGAAAACTTTCAGCAGTGCACTGGCAAAAAAATACATCTACAAAGAGTGGCAAATTTGCAGGTGCTCTAAACACATCTAACACCAAAAATGATGCATGACTTATTTCTTCCAGGCACAGACCTTCCAGCCTGAGCTACTTGCTGCCTACTGAAAATTTCCCTTGTAATAGTTCAACATCTCAGCTGAAGCCTGAACTCACCTGAACTACATCTCTCTTTTCCAAACTGGGGCTCAGAGGCACCCACTTTGCAGCTGGAGGTAAAAACATTTTTTCATCCCTCAAAGCCCTTCATAAGAGCAGATCCCAACTTCACAGACCAAGAAACAAACACAGAGAAGCATGTACAAAATTGTTATAGGACTCATTCTCCTTTCAGGTATTTTCAGGTTTTATGCTTTCAACTTTTGCGAAGCACTGAAGATATTTCTCCAATATTTTTTGTTGAGTGACAGCATTATTAAATTTCCTAAGTTAATTGGCATTTATAGAAGAAATGGTGATAAGATCTGTAAATGAACTCTCAGCACCTTAACAAATGGAATTACAAGAAGCTAGGAAAAAATGTTTGTGCTCTCCTCATCGTCCTGTTCCACCCACAAAAGGCATTTATATTAATAGAGAACCTGGCATTCATAAGCCTGTATGGCATCACAGCACTGGGGTCACAGCTGCATTCCCACCATTCATTCAAAAAGCAAGAATTTAAAAATCTTTGCTTGCACTTAGTCACTGTGATGATTTGTTCATTCTCACTCCCAGTTGTCTTATTTCTCCTATGGAAGCAAGGGTTGAGGCTGTGAACATCAGTCCCAGTCCCTTTCCAAGGTAGGTGCCATAAAATCAAGTCAAGGCTGTATGAAAAATGCCACCTAGCTCTGAATCTGGCTGCAAAAGCCAGATTTGCAAATGTGCATGCTTAAAACACTTCTCCTCAAAGGCTGTCCATCAGGGCACTAACTCACACGAAGATTTCCAAAGAGAAAACACATCAGTGACTGAAAACCACATCCATATCAATGAAGCAGAATCCACCACAGGGGAGTTTCACAGCTCAGGCACTCAGAGTGAAAAAGGAGGATGAGGGACAGAGAACTCCAAGCTGTTCAGGCACCTCATCCTACACAGACACAGAGCATCCTAGTTACATCAGAGGAACCTACGGGAGTGGAGAGCCCAGCTGGGTTAATCACATCTAATAAAAGCCAGGAGAGAAGACCCTGGCACTGAAGAACCAAAGATGAATTACTTCAGGGAATCTTCTTGCACACGCTGTTTCTACTGCCAAGGTAACACTTTATTTCTGTTACCCTCATCTGGACTCCTTGGGCACCACTGCTTGTTCCCACACTGGCTGTGCTTTGAAACCCAGCCTGAGGGAGAGCTGAGTAGCCCAAGCACTTGTCTTCCCTTCCTTCCTAAGCAGCTGGCATTAGTCATGAAACAGCCCCAGTAAAGAAACTGAGCAGTGATTGTTCCTGTCTAGCACTGCTGTCCCATATCACACAAAAATCCCACCAATCCCCTCGGTCACACAGATGGCACAATAATGATTGTAGCGACGGGGGAAATTCTCCTCCCTGCACCTTCTCCCCATGGAACTGGTGCAGAAACGACAGCAGAGTGGCAAGGTGGTCTGCAGCCCTAGAGCCCACACTTCATGGGGTCCATCACTCACGTACCAAACACCACAGCTGCCAGCTGCCCAATATCCCCAGAGGACCACACACACCTCATATCTGACCAGACAGCACCACATTAGAGACATAACCAACAGGGAGGCAGGGAGAAATTTTACCGTGCTAGAGGTATAGAAGATGAAAAGCATTGTGCAAAGCACAAAGCAGAAGAAATACATTCTGACTTTAATATCCAAAACCCTTTAACCATAAGTTGTTTTTAGCAACTGCATCTCACAGAGCCATGGATTCCAGGCTCAGAGTGTAGTTCTGGAAGCAGTACGTTCTACACACACTGTCTGGCCACCAGCACGTGTCCAACATGAGCCTGGCTGTAAGCATCATTGCACTGCCACTGCTGATCCCTGAAAACCATCCCAGCAGCAGCCTCCCTCTGACATGGGATTCACTGATAAAGTCCCTCTGTAGGAGAAGAAGGGTTAACTAATCTCTTTAAAGAACTATAATTAGTCCAACAGGAAAGTAAATTCTGTCTTCCTGATTCAGGGACAGTGAGTGCCAAGAAGTCTGAGCACACATGCAGAAAGGGCAGATATGCACAGCTTCCAAAAGCAAGTCTGCTCTGACACTTGAATTTATATGAGGGACACAGGCTGATTTGTCTTTAGTAATCTTGTTTATAAAGTATAATCCTTTACTGGGTTTTGTTTGCTTTGCTTTTTAAATCTGTCTAGGAAAACCAAACTATGCCATAGCCGACTCTTCTGCATCAGTGCTGCTTGAATTTTAAATGCAGATGATTCGTTCTTTTTCCTTTTTCAAAGGCCAAGGAACTCTAGTATTACACAATTACAATAAGCATTCTAAATAAGACCTTCAAAAATTAGCAGTTACTGTAGTTGATATATACAGCTTGCTTTGTAGATCTGGTTGACTAAAACATGAAAATGCAATACTGGATGAGTTTTACAATGTTTTTTTTTCCTTCCATGTAAATTTAATTTCATTTATCAGTTCAGCCTCAAGTCAGGAGTTCAATATTTAGTTCCTATATTTAATTACATTTCCTTTTCATTATGCCCTTTTCCAGATAAATGTTTAATCATGGTGTTCACTGTAATATAAAAATTACTGGAGTGAAAAGAATGAAGTAGTAATGTTCTCATCCTTATACACAACACAGTATGTTAAATTCTAGAAGGTTGCTTTAAAAAGGGCAACGATGTCACTAAGCCCTCAAGGAGAAAATGAGCTAAATAGTGGTAAAAATGAACAACCAGAAGATTAAACCATCATACCTTTTAGAGATTATCAGGGAGCCATTCATGTTTTAATAAGATACTACAGCTCTTCATCACTCCAAACTCTTCTGTTCTGTAAGAGTGCAAGGAAGAACTAAAACTTCTTTTTGACAGTGTCTGTATGCAAACTGAATGATAACAATCACTGCTCCTGCTGTCATCACTGTTACCCATCATTCACTTTGCCTTTGCCCACAGTGAATAACTTGCTTTTCCATGATTATTCAAAATAAAACTTGCTATGGAACAAAGATCTTTCTTACTAGAAAAGAGGCAATTTAACTATAAAACCTGCTGGATAAAAATTATATCTTTCCTATGTATTTCCAGGTAGTAATTCCTGGTTATGGCTGTGTAACATATATATTCTGTCCCCTAGTTTTGTCTGGTTTGGAGTTCTGCTTTTTGCACCTCTTTTTCTTTGCCTTAGTCACTGAAATGGTGAGGCCATTTCTCCCTGCAGAAATTACTCATTTTTAATGGACACCATCAGTCTTCTGTAACTGCCTTTGCTTATTGTGAGCAGACCAAACTTCTAAAGCTGCTTTTTTCCAGGTCTTGTAGAGACATGTTGTTCATCAAAACCTATCTACAGAGGAAGTTTCTTTTTAAACTAGGCAGGAGGTAGCTGCTTTGCTTCATAAAGCATGAGCTATTGCTCAGATTTTTCACTTCTTTTTTTTTCTTTTTTCCATTCACTGTCAAGTAGTTTTTAGACATTTAAATTTGATACAGCCATATAAATCCTCTGAAAATATATAACATTACCTGCATTTTTAGACAAGGCTTCTCTAGGAAACACTGCAAGTTTCTGTTATCCATCAGCATCCTCCGTTTAGTAGCTAAAGAATGCAAAGCTTCAATTCTTTTTACCTTGTCTTCTGTGCTTTCCAGAAATTAAAGCAGAGAGCCTTACCACCCTAAACTGGGAGTTGCCAGGTCAGTGTCACACAGACTGAGGCTGTTATGAGAGTTCAGTCGCCTTAACTTTCACGGACTTGAAAAGATAAAGACTGAAACCTCCAATTTCAGAACTGCTTCTGTTCTGGAGAGACTTGAACTGCCAGAGTGTTTCAGCATTTTTTCCTGGTCACAAACTCACTCTGTCTTAAGGTTCTGGCAAGGTTCACAGCTCTCATGGTGGGGGAGAGCTGTGACAGCCTAAGGTGCTGACGTCCCCGAGCACCCACTCTGCACCACTCCAGCAGCAGAGACACCAGAACAAGGCACATGCCACATCTGCAGCACAGCAAAGCTGTCCTGGGAGAAGGGACAGTCCCACTTTCCCCAAACCTGCTCTGTAGTCACCAGCTCACCTACAGACTCCTCTGACACCCATACGGGTTACAGAAAAAACAGTTCTGGGGAGCTGAATCCTATTCTCCAGGAGGCAGTGAGTATTCTTCTGCTGGTTTGAGTCTTGGCAGCCAGTGATGTGCAGGATGAGGCAGGAGTGCAGGGCAAGGAGCTCATGTGAACCCTTACTGGCCCCTTGGCTCGGCTGTGCCAGCACGGACAAGCTTTTGCTACAGTGACAACAGCACTGGCAAGCCATCCCTGCTGTTCTCACCAGTCTGGGGCCAAAATCCACCAGAAAAATGTTTAAGGCAAGCCATGAAGCTGTAGCTGAAAGGGAGGAATTCCTTACACTGCAATCAAATCTGCCAGAACTTGTCCATCAGAGCCTTTACATGGGCAAAAAAAAAAAAAATTCTCTCTTGCAAGGGTTCAACCCAGTTAAAATGAGTGTCGAGAAAAAACGAAGAACATAGAGTGCTTCAAATGCCCCATGCTGGATTGCTGTTCATGCTTTCAAAATCAACACTGAGGTTCACTGACAATTTTGCATTCAGAGTGTAGCTTTGAAAAAGGGGAAACACTTTAGCCAGGAACCTTAAATATTTTCACAGACTACGATCCAACAGTAAGTAGTTTTAAGAACTCTGCTTTCTTAGAGAACACTTACATAGCAACATTTTGTTACTTTGATTGCTTTAAAAACTCCTGCCATATATGGATGCAAATTATATACAGATTTCTTGTAAAGATAACCTCAAGTACCTGGAAGAATTAAAGGCCTAAGTATGACTGCTGACCTAGTTCAGGGCTGTCTGGGACAACTCAGGTACAAAGTCTCTTTTCTTTGATTATCTCATTTTCTTCCATGTCAGCAAATCCCTCAACTTCTCTTGAGATCTCCAAACAGGTTCAAGGGAAAGAGGTCGGGGGAAAGATGCAAACAGAAAAAAAAAGAAAGCAACCTTAAAAAAACCAAGCGGTAGTAGTACCTGCAAAGGACATGCATCTCATGAAAGTAAAAGCCCTACCCACTAAACTTTAGCTTCAATAGGCTTCACAGTTTAACCCCAAAGAGAAAATATCCAGCATATATGGCACGAAAGGCAACAAAAAACTCTCGGTGGCAGCTTGCATTTTCTTCTCCATACAGGAGAAAGTCTGGACAAAATAAAGCACATGCAGTACATTTTTTAAGTAGTGAAAATCAATTTTCATAAATTAACTAAGAAGGCACAAGACAGATGTTGCAGGACACCGAGCTCTTCCCTGTCAGAACATCCAGCTTGCATCCAGCCCATGTAAACGACAGACAAACCTATCACATGAGGGTTACCCAGTGACCTGGAGCAGCATCCATATTCCTAAAAAGAACATCCCTTCACAGATAATTCAAACCAAAACAGAACTTAATTTACTAGAAAAGCAAAACATGGAAAATGCAAAACCACCATGGTACTGTCTCTGCATGCTTGTGACCAATATAAACCATGTCTGGATGCAAGCATCTCACGTTTAGGTGACTTTACAGCCCAAGACCACACAGCTGGCATTGGTCCCAAGCACTAATCTCATTTTCAAGAAAGGACAATTACTGCTAGTAACTGCACTACACACTAGTGCCATTCTCTTAGTTGGTAGCTAAATTTAACCTGATTCCCCCAATGTGAAATAGCTAAATAAATAAAGCAGCAGAGAAGAGAGCTGCAGTAGAATGAAAAAAAGTAAGTTTTAATGTAAAGAAGTGATGGTTCTTATTTACTCATCTCTTACAAACACTCCAAGAATATGCTCTGCTGAGCATTAAAATGCTGTAAGGCACTGAAGACAATAATCTCTTATGTATGAACCATTCAGCTGAGGGAGAAAGAAAATTAGTTTTGCTGATGTGACTGCATAAATGAAAACATCCTGATAAAGACTAGGAGGAATTGCAGACTTTTAAATGGTTTTGTTGGGATTTCCTTTTGATTTTAGTCTATGCAGTTCACTCCACAAACTAAAATACAGCAGCACTAAATGTGGGAGGCCAAAAGAGAAAGTTTTAAATCAGAAAACCTCCACATGCCTTGGACTGAGATGTTGACAGAAATTTCTTGTGGAAGCAGGATATCACATAAATATTGTATTTCAGATGTTGATATATGCATATGTGGATATGCACTGTGTACGTTCACCCCATTCCACAGAATCATCCTAGCCCAGACAGCTGAGCTAAAGACAATAATGGTGTAGGATTAACCTACAGGAAAAATCTTCACTTTTACTTTCACAAAAACGTGTTATTCCTCCTCAAAAACTTACGCTCCACAGCCCAGAACTGTGATTTACTGCCGGGCCAAGAACAACGCTTGTACTCACCAGCCCCTGAGGTCTTTAATGTTTTATTTGGATGCTTTTCAGAGCTGGAGGAAAACCCCCGGGATAACTGGTAGAAAAACCAACCGAGACAAAGAAACTGTGCCCAGGAATGCCAGCAAACTGCACGGGTAGATAGCAGAAGATGTGCAACAGAAAGCAGACACAACAGTACAGAGATCTCTGCTGTTGGGTCTCACACATGTAGCCAGCACCTTTGCACTGTTTGCATACGCCGGGTATGTCAGGCATCCACCCCCTGAGTTTCCCTTAGGTAATCCACCTCTGCAGACAGAGCTCACACTCCAACAACTTCTTCCAAACTTGCCGAGGACTTGCATGCCAGACACCGAAGTTTCTCTGCAAATTACCCTTGTGAGTACCCAAGCTGAACAAGGTTTCAGATCTGAAAGGACAGCGAATTCTGCCCCGGAAAGCATTGTGACAATAAACCCATCAGCTCTGAGGCTCAGGCTGCACGTGTTGGTTGGCTGAGGAAGATGAAATGAAAAGCCAACGCGACAGAGCTGTGACTCACAGCACTCAGCCAAGACAGTCCTGACAGAAAAACACCACAGCACCAGAGAGAGCAAGTAATCCTCGCTCATCACACCAAATAAAAGATAACAGACACTGAGATCTTATACTTTTAAAAAGAGTACAAGGCTGCCAAGTGAAAGCGTGATGCTAATTACTCTATTTCAAGAACCCTTCAGAGTAATGGACAGAAGGGAGACAGGGGAGAGACAGAGAGTAATTAAGGATCGGTAATTGTTATTTTTAAGCGAAGGAGCGCTCAGCTGCAGTCTGAGGCTCTCGGGGCAGCTGGGGCTCTGAGCAGGGAGTGCCGCGGCTGGGCTCAGGCGGTCGCAGCTCCAGGGCAGCCCGGGCAGGAGCGGCACGGCGAGTGTCCGGGCACACGGCCCCCGCCGCCGCATCGCCAGAGACAGCCGGAGAATCACACCGGGTCATCGACACTGCGGGGCAGACACCGCTTCGGACACACCACATACAAACACACAGGCCTCTTCTGAAAGACGCAGCTCGTGTGGAAATTTTCAGAGAATTAATGCCTGTTTTATAGAAATATATGGTATAAAGTCATTTTGAATCCAACAAATAAAAGGTGATTGGGAACCTGCCGGCAACAGGGGAAGCAGCCCATTTGCAATAGAAAGAAGGGTGTCCCCACCAGGAGGTGGCTCTCCTCCGAAGATGGGATTGCCAATGACCCGGTGATCAACACCTGATGGAAATCTCATCTACATCGGCCTGGGTGTGCATCCCAATACCGGCTCCCTAAATGCAATCAGGCGTCCAGCCCAGCCCGGAAAGCCATTCATCGGACCGGCAGACGGAGAGAAAAGAAATATGCATATGAAACAACGACTGAGTGGACAATGGGATGAGGCAACCTTCTTTCTGGCCGGAAAAACTGTATATAAGTCGGCCCTGCAAAAGCAGACTTTGTGAACGAGGGAGGATAGGGCACGCTGCCGGTTCTAAGGTCCACCCAGCATCGATCCCAGGCTCGATGCTCTCCATTGCCTGTGGCTTTGTCGAATTTCTATTTTGCAGTATTTCTCAATAAAATGGCTTGTTGATGAAATTGGCAGATCACTTATTACAGTTAACTTCTAGACAACAGCATTCGGGTCTTTAAGCCACGAGGTCTCCCACAGCTTTTCCTTATGTCTACCTAGGAGGTCTGAGGAGGAGGGTTTTCCCTCTCCTGTTTCAAACACAGGATCACAATGTCTCAGATGACACTAGAACAGAATTAAAATAGGAGTAGGTGCGTTACTGAAGGCAGGTATCTGTTACAGCCCAGCCAGCGAGTATCCTTTGCACCAGATAACCTTTCGGTCAAGATAAACAGCATAACCAGGGCAAGCGTGTTTGCAGGGTCAGGATACAACCAGAAACCCAAACAGAGAGTTTGGAAAACGTCACCCCTCTGTAGGAGTGCTGCCAAGAGCACCCAGTGATATCATGGGCCTAAACTGCACAAATCAGAAGGATAAACATGTTTCCAAGTTGCATGGATGATGAACAATTTCTAATGCTTGTGCTTGCTTGAAGCCTTGCTATTTTGGCATTGCAAAATACTCACAAAGACTCTCAGACAGAAGAAAAATTAATAAATGGAACCAGAAGAGAAAAGCGTATCAGGACACCTAATTATCACGTAGTCTTTGGAGAGTAAGAGACAGTCTCTTCTAAATAGATAGCAAGAAATTATGACAATGCAGCATCTGAAGAAATAGCAAGGTAAACCTCAGCTTACAAGTTTGGCCCACATCCTAGATTTCATTAATATGTTATAGGAAAAGATATTCTTTAAATATGCTTTAAACCATGTCTCAAAATCATCAGCAATTTAATCTTTTGTGCAACACTGTTAGGATTCTCCACTCATGCAAGTGCCGCTCTCAGAAGGCAGTAACTTTAATCACTTGATTTTGACAGTTTGGCAGTAGGAAATTCCTGCTATAAATTACACTTGCTGTAAGAGTTAGTTTGTGCTGCTCCAGCCCGAAGTTTCTCCCCAGCATGCTGTTGGCAAGGTAACAAAAATGCATCCACTACTCAGTTTAATGCTTCCTTTAGAGTGGCAGGATGAACTGCAAAAGGTGACATCTCAGGAGGTTTTGATGAAACAAATATCAAAGAAAGCAGCCAAACACACAACAAACGAACATAAACCATAACAAAAGACAGAAAGTAGCACAAAGGGACAACCCATCCACTTTTCTCTCCAGAGTCCTGTTTTGATGGGTGTGGGTAAGATCCAGCAGTCTATTTCACAGAACAGTTTGGGTTGGAAGGGACAGTTAAAGGTTTCTAGTACAAGCCTCCTGCAGGGACATCCTCAACTACAAGAGGTTGCTCGGTGCCCTCTCCAGCTTAACCTTGAATGTTACCAGGGGTCAGGTGTGCACCACCTTTCCAAACAACTAGTGAGAGTGCTGCTTTAACAGAGTCATGGTCCTCTTGTCAGAAACCCACAGTTCTCTGGTTCAACTGCCTTTTTCTACCTCTTCAGAACAATGCAGTGCTTTATACCTCAGACCACCTCTATTACAAAAAAACCCCTTCCTCTTTATACCTAATCTAAATTGATATTCTTTCAGTTTAAAAGCATTACCCTCTGTCCTATCAAAACAGGCCCCAAAGGGCTTTCTGGAAGGGAACTGCAGTGCAAGAGGCTGATATCCAAATAAGTCTCATTTAAAGTAAGCCTAAACTCTGGAGACAAGGAGGGAATAAATCATCTGAGTAACTTTAGGCCAAAGATAAATGCCAGGACATTTCATAGGATAACAGTCAAAATATATACAAATATTTAAAAAAAAAAAAAAAGGCATGAATTCTCCATGAGACGGAACAAGAAGAGATAAAGGAGGCCACAGGAAATACTGGTCTTGCTTCCAAACAGCATGAGCAGAGGCTGTGTCAGAATGGAACCAAAACATCCTCACACTCCTGGAATTCTGTGCTAAGCAAAGCTCTAAGATAAGACATTGCAGAGAGGAATCATGTAAACAGCAAAGAGACCAGTTCTGTAGTATCTGCTGACAAAATCACATCTACAGGACCTATTTACCTTGACCTGGTGAATGAATCAGTGAGAAGCACAAGCTATGGATCCCCCTGCAACAGTCAAATTAACATTAAAAATTACAAATACCCTCCAGGGAATTTCCACTCTGCACATGCTTCCCAATTACTTTACAGCACCCACACTTCAGCACAGAGCAGTAAAAAGACAAGAGGGCTCTGTCCCAGCTCACATTCCTATTAACACATGACAAGTCTGAAGATTTCAAATTCCTTTCAGGTGTTCATCCATGAATCCACCCACCTGCATTCCTACAAAAATATCCAAGAACATGCAGAACATAAGGTTGGCATCTGAACACTCCCATAAACACTGTGTCAAAATGAAAACTTTTGCCTTGTTAGCTTTGGCCAAAATGATGTTAGCAGAGCATCTCACTGTTCCACCTGAAACTGAATCCAGGACACTACCATTACTAGAACAAGTAGATCAGTTTTTCATATTCACAGATGCACAAAAATCTTGACAGGTGTAAGGAACAGAAATACATTTTTGTGTAAAAGAAAGGTGACAAGATAAGACTGATCAGATCAGTGAAGGAAATTCACCAACCCATACAGCAACATTTGTATTTGTTATCTCCCACAGTTATCAGACGCCTTGACAATTGCCCTCTGCCATTAAGCAGCAAGACAGTATTTCATGAAAGGAAAATGCTGACTATGATGAGATCTTGCTGAGTGATAAACAATAAGCTGTAGCTAACATGGCTGAGGCAGAGGTTCTCTAAGGGCACAGTGCTCAGCAAAGCCACCTTGCATTCCCATCTTGAGCGCAGCCTTGCTGTTTCCCTGCCAAGACCCCTTCTGTCACAAATGCTTCACCAAGTCCACATCCATCTTTCTCTTCCCACGTCTTCCTGAAAGAAGAACCTAATCCCGTACTGGTAGAGACAGGCTGTTGTTATTATCTACAGGAAAAACAGGAGATACTCATCTTATCTGAGGGTCAGCATGAACAATGGGTAAGGAGAAGGGAAGCAGCAACCACATCGCAGCGCTGCCATTCTCTGCAGCCCTTACAAATGCCAAAGGTCTGAGAGCCTTGTCCCCTTTCCGCAGGCAGGGGAACACAGAGGTGAGGGTGGGACACTGTCCCGGGAAGGACAAAGGCCAAGCCCACCTCCCACAGCAGGATCTGCGGCCAGCGCTGCCTGTGCAACCCAGGGTTATCTCAAGCAGTGCTTCTGAGACATGGAGATCAGCAACTCAGTGAATCATGGCTTTCCTAGCATAAAAGGAGAAAACGAAAAATATTTCCCATTCCACAGGCAAGCAATTTCAGCCACACGACACTCAGATGATTTCAGCTACAGGGATGCTGTGTAGTCAGATGCAGCCCAGCCCAGATCCAAGTTAATTGCTTCCTCAGTCGTGGCCAAGAGGAGCAGTGCCCAGGGATGTTTACAGCCCCCTCAGGGACCTACATTAGCACTGAGGCACTTGCCATGGCAGGCAACAGAGTGAGAGCTCCCTGCCACCCTGCCTGTCCCACAACACACTCCTCCCTAGGGAATAACCAGCGTGTCCTGCTGGGAGAAGCTCTTGTGGTGCTTTGTATTTGGATGCCAGCTGGCACAGTAACAGCCTAATTCATGATGAGGGCACGGTACAACAAACTGTCCATAGTTGTTTGTCTGTTTTCCCTAAAAAGAAAGAAAAATCTATTGCTTTCTCTACAAAATAAAATGAAAAAAAACAGGCAAACTATGTTTATACAGACTTTTGTGCAGGAACTACTAGCTAGGACATTATCTCGAAAGTGAGACAAAATCATTGATGTAGACCCTTGCCTGATAACTGTTTCACTTATGTCATTCTAAATAAACCAAAAACACAGCAGAAGTTCTTGCTGAAATACGAAGCTTCCTGTTGATTCTGAGGTGATGGAGAGAGGACCTAGAGGACAACAGAAGTATTTTGTGAAAGGCCACAGGGAAGAGCAGCATGTTAGTGTCAGATCAGAATTCAGTCAACAAATCTAATGGGAAATATGTGTCTCCAGAAGTTCAATTGCTCAGTAAGCTTCAGCTGCATGAAGAAGGTGTTCAAGATAAACAAAACACATCAGTTTTCAGAGTCAGGTTCACGAGGCGGCTCCATCGCTTCTTTATGCTGGAAAACAGCAGTGGGAAAGAAGGAGTAATTTCTAAATGTTTTGCCACCACTTCTTGCTTGTGAGCACAGAACTACTTTTCACAGGCAGCCATTTCAGACCTGAAACAAAATTAGATGTGCTGTAGCCAAGATTTTTATTTTCTTCTGAAGGTCTTCAAATTGCTTCCTTTCAGTGCAGCTTGGCCGGCATAAAAGGAAGGATATGCTGCAACACAGTCACATCTACTTGCAATTATCTGTTTGCTTCAAAATATTAGCAAAACATCTTGGGTGGAGGAAGGAGGTGACACATCATCTGAAGGGTGGCAAGAGGAGGATGAGAATTTCCATTACAAACTACTTGTTAGGTAGTCCCACCCCAAAAACGTCATGATGCTATACTAGGATGTGAGAAAAGAAAGCTCATAGTTTGTGTGTGTCAAACTGCAAGAGTAGCATTCACATTATTTTAGGGCAGGCTCACATCCAAAACCCACATCAACACCATCAACTCCTAAAATCCCCACAAGTGACTCTTGAATTTCAGTCCAGCTTGAATAGAACTTTAGACAAGAGCTTTCTTCAGACATTGGAAAAGTCTTTAGAAATATTTTCACACACCATAATCTTTCTTACTTTCAGCCCCAACTATAGAGATGGACCAGGAAAAGGTACAAAGTTGTTTTTCAAGTACTTTTTTTACTCTGGTAGATACACTATTAAAAACCCTCCCAGTTCTAAGAAGGTCTAGAACAAATGCATTATTTGACTCGTAGATTATATAACCATAAAACATTTAAGGATGAGAGCACTGACATTCATCAAGAGACTTAAAACAAGAGAGTCAAGTCAGGCAGTCTAATTTACAGAGGCCACCATTTGCTGTCTGGATCTCTAACCTACTTCAGAAAAACTGTGAAAAACTATCCTTCGTTTTTCCAGATGAAGCAGGGTTTTTTTAATAGAATTAACAATCACTACTTAGGAAAAACTATTTTGAGCATACAGATTATGTTACACACCAAGTAAACTATACCTGGAATCTTGTTTTTAAAAATTAATAAATATTTTAATAATTTTTGTTAATTTTTAATAAAAAATAATTTTAAATATCACTACATCACCTGATCATATACACTTATTTCTTTTTCCTTCAGAAACTGAAAGCATAGTCTGAAACTGAATTTCTGACTCTGTCTTCTCTTTTAGTGTTCATGCATGAATTAAAAAAAAAAAAAAAGCTGCTGTTAAATTTTAAAATTTCACAGAGTAATGCCAGGGTAGATTCCAGCTCAGTAAACAGTTACCAGGGAATGCAAAAGACATGTTCACAAATTCCCTCAGCAGATCCAGCAAGCCAAACAGATGTCTGCAGGTCGCCACCGACAAAGACAAAACAAAACAAAGCAAAGAAGTAGTAAATTAAGCAATGCTTAACTTGATTATATGTAGCAAAAAAGCATGGGCATTTCCTCTACCAAAAATATCAGGCATGCTGATAAACAGCAAGCAATGGCAACTAGCCAAAAAACGCATCGTAAATAGCAAGAGCATTTTTCACTACCAAAAGACAACAGTGAAATGAGTTGGACTCCGGAAACCCAGCTGGGAAGAGACTTTTACAGAAGCACATTCGTGGATTTTTAAGTTTATAATTTCAAACATGTACATAGGAAAAGGTTAATGTTCTTCTTTTTCTTCCCTTCTGAGGTCATGAAGCAGGCAAAAATAAAGCACTCTTTGATACCATCACAGCCTACAAGGAGAGGCTATTTGACAGTATAAAGCTGTCTGGAGAAAGACTAATTTCCTTCAGAGCAAATCCCAACGTCTTCCATAAACTCTTCACATAATAAACATCTATTTCATGTTTTTCAAGATAAAATCTGAGGAAAAGAATCATTGCTCCAAAGTTTATAAGTCCTTGAATTCCTGTGTTAAATAATAAGCATTAATCAATGTTTCAAGTTAAACATGAAAACACATTTTAAGAAAATGCAGCTTTGTAGCCTTTGCAGATAAATATGCTTGGGTTTGTGCTTGGGTCTTTTCCCTCTCCCAACATACACATTAGCTTTTCCATCCCAGCAGTAATTTTAAATAAGTCTCTAAACCAGCATCTTGTTGTCCTGCAACGCGTTCTGGGAAAAATGGAGAAGTTTCAACATAGTAAGAAATTATGTGACAAGATGTAACCACATACACATTTCCCATAAAGTTTAAGCTTTTCCACAGCAAAATCTCATGCTACATAAGATTTCCATCAGTTCCTGCTCCAAACACTGTCCACACTCTCTTGATGACACCTCACAACACTCATTCCTATCTACCCCTACTGCACAGCAGGGAAAACCAAGGACCTGAAGAATAACTGCATGTCACAGGAGGACTGTGAAGAGCTGAACTGTGAGACTGTTATCCCTTCTATGGCAGAGCCAAAAATAATTCTGCATTTCACTGAGACATCACCACGAGAAGAGAGAGCACCCGATTCCCCTGCAAGTAATGGGGTGTTATCCAACAGGGTCAGTATTTCAAACTGGAGATTGCAAACACACTGCTGGGTTGGTTTTTTCCACTTCCTCCCCCTTTTGCTGTGGCTGACAGTGGCGGTGGGAAGTGTGTGCACACTGCACAGAGTGCTGCCCCTGCCCCAGAACAAGCCCAGCCTGAGAAGCAATGCCAGCACACACCGTGCCAGGCTGCCACGTCTGTGGAGCTCCTGCCATGTCACAACTGAATGCCCTCAAGGGTTCATGGCCATCCAAAGGTCATGGTCTCGGCTCCAGATCTCTCAAATCATGTCAGAAAACACAGGAGAGCAAAACAAAGACCAGAAGACTTTCCCTCTCCATCAGGCAGGCAGGCAGAAGCCAAAATATGACACAGGTTTGGGTTTTATCCCTTGCTTATCAAAAAAGTTCCTCCCCTCTTCCTTCACCTCTAGTCCTTGAGCAGCTTCCTTTAGTTGATGCCTGGGAACTGGGCTTCATTCAGCACCTTAAAATCTGCTTCCTCAGATTGCTCCTTCAGGCACTGGCAAACTTTTTTACTAATAAGCACTTCCCTGTTAAACTGAAGATGGAAATACTTATAAACTGAATTACATATCTAATACCTCGCTGGTTGAGCTGGTTTTTTATGAACATCTGGAAGAAAGGCTTGGTAGCAGCTTGGTGTTTGTGCCTGTCTCTGTGCAGGCTGTGCAGCTCTGCTCAGAGAGCAGGGGAGGATTATCCACAGCCCTGGGTGCCCACAGAGGCCACCTCTGGCCACCAGTGACCTTCACAGCGCAGGAGGAGAGATGGAGCAAGGCACCACAGCCTGGGGAGAGCCGTGGAGTGTTCACCATGACAACCAGCATGAGGAGCTTTCTACCTGATGAAAGATTAATGCCATTGCAACTGTAGTGGCCATTTACTTACCCCTGTGTTTCACTCACTAGCACTTTAAAGACAAATAGGAATCACAAGTGGAGGGGAGAAGAGGGGAAAGGAAGGGATGGAGAAGTAAGAGCACAGGTCTGTTTGCAGGAAAAAGAAAAAAAAAATAGAGTAGTTATTTAAACTTCTGTGTGCATTCATCTCCACACAGTAAGCAAGGACTCCAAACAATTCTCTAGGCAATACAAGTCTACAAACTGCATGTGTGCTTTGAAGCAAGCACTGAGTTTCAAGGCAGATGGAAAACATCTTCAAAGTCTCAAATGAAAGGCTTGAGTTTTCCAGAGTTAAAGGAAAGTAAACATGCATGAAGAAGTCAACTTTTTTTTCTGGAAGTCATGCCTTTTCCCTTTTGCAACTAAAAAAAAGATCAATTTATTTTAAATATTAATAAATGCTCACATAAGGCCTGTAATATTAGGATCACAACAACAACTACATTAATGGAGTTGGCATTTAAACAAGAATGGGCAGAGCTCATTTGCAATTTCTTGTATTTAAACCAAACAGATGGGAGGGCAGCATCACAGCCTAAACTACAGAAGCAAAACAGTATCAAATGAGTCATTAACAACAAAGTAGTCTCAAGAATGACAACATTAGGTAATCACCACTAAGAAGAAATATGGAGTTGTATCATTTATTATTTTTAGGGATTTAAATTATTATTAGATTTAATTTCAGCTTCAGCTAATTCTTTTGAAGGCATTTGAAACTAGCCCATTCTACTGAATACTGCTGAGAGTTCATTGTCAATTGAACTCATATAGGAAGGAAACAATGAAGTATCTGTCCCTCAGTAAGTATGTTAACCTTTAACATCCACAGTATGACCCTCCTCCTCCTAGCACAATGGAGGGGGATCAAAAAACTGGACAGGGTTTCTGAAGAGCAACAATTAACACAGCAGAGCACAGAGCAGCTGTACAAACCCATATCCCACCTCACCGCTCCCATACGCTTTCCGTGTCTGCTGCGCCGCTCTCGCCTCACCACAGACAGATCCTCTGCCCACACAGAGCCAATTATGACTTTCTTAGTCACTAAGAAATGATCCCAAGCAGAATTTACCCTGTAGCTTTCTGCTGGGGTGGACGACTCAGCTTCTCTTTCAACGTGGACAGAGGCAGACAGCTTTGAAAACTGCCAGCAATTACTGGGAGCCTTTCACTGTGCTTCCTCAGGTCAAGAAATTTGCTGTATCTAGAAGTCAAAACTTTACCAACAACACGTGAAACACTTCATACGTGTACGCATATTTTATATTCACACATATATGTGCCCCACATACCACAAACGTATTTCCAAAAATTATCTCCAAAGCTAGATTTCAGGCCTTACACTAACTCAAACAACTGGAGCATATGAGAAAACTTTAGTGGATGAGAAGATCATCCACCAACTGTGTTCTTTTAGCATCCTTGCACCTTTCTCACAGTTTCAGAACCTCACACCTACTAGGAGTGGAACAAGGGATCAGAAGTGGATGCAATGCCATCAGATGTTTCTTATGCTGTTTGATCCATGAGGGTTTTGCAGGGAAGAGCGGGGCAGTTTGCTGGGGACAGGCTGGTTGGGGTTTCTTCTGCCAAGTCTCTTCTGGGACTTGGTGTCACACCAGGAGGGTAAGGATGGCTGAAGGCAGAGTCTGAGGTATAAAGCACTGTCATGTCCTGAGAGGTAGAAAAAGGCAGCTGAACCAGAAAAATGTGGGTTTCTGACAAGAGAACTGCAATTCTGTTAAAACAAGCAAATGGTGTTTACCACACATACGGTATTCTTAAGGCTTTACTAACACTCTCTAGTATTCAAACTTGATCAGATAGGTGAGACACATTTCAGCTGAGTATCTTATCCTTCTGATATTTAAACTACAAAGACAACTGGAAAAGACAGCTGCAGTCAACTACTACAAATAAACACCTTATTGTAATAAAATCACATACATCCTTTTCTTGTGTAAAAAGTACGTTTTTGCAGTACATATTCAAAGTGGCAGATTTTGTTCTACCATAACATCCAGCAGTGGATTAAGGATCCCATCATTCTGAATGGCTACTGCATCACAACAGAGCAAGGACAGCATAGTACAGGGCATATATAGCATATAGTATTCAAGGGAAAATTATATATTACAGTTTCACTACATCACTGGCATAACCCATCGTGACCATGCCAGAAAAACTAGCTTAGGCTGTGCCACTGTCAGTGCTGCTGTTAAAGAGGCAGGGAGGAGCAGCTCTGTGGGTGCTTTGGGCACTCAGGCTCCCTCCTCAGTCACAGAGCAGCCAGCTCTGCACCAGACACTCCCAGCTCTCACTGGCTGCAGGGCAAGAGCCACAGACTGTCCTTAGGGCTGCCATCCCCTGAGGGCAGACTCAGGTTTTATGTGCCTTTTTAAAGATGTCATGGCTCCCTGACCAATACTCCTTCTGCAGACACACAGCATCAGACTCTCCTGAGGCTGACACATGGAAATCCAAACATCAGCAAAATTCACTGCATTTCTATAAATCTCCCACTAAGAGGTTTTTTGTTGTTGGGTTTTTTTGTTCTCTTTTGTTTTTTTCTGAGAACAGCAGCTGAACCACTGTGAAAGTCAGGTACCATGCAAAGCCACTGAAACGCACCTTCTGTTAATGTGTGTTCCCAGAAACCCAAAGGCTCTTTTTACAATTATTCTTAAACAAGCACAGCAGCATAACTAACTCATTTTATACCCTGTGCTGTCTAAACCTAAGGCTATTGGTAAAGGTCAAATTGCTACATCAGGAAAAAATTACAGAAGACACAGCACTTTTAACATCTATGCACCTGCTGAACTTCAATAACAAGGCAAGCCTTGCTTATACACATATAAAAATCTCAGAGATTGGCATGACTAACATGAATGAATACATTCATTGGGATGCACCAGGAGAGAAAGAGGAACTGTGCTATTTTGTCTGGGATAGCTTTAATAACCAGCTTGCTCTGAAAAGCAGCGACAGAAATGCAAACCACCTGGTTTGGCTGGATGCCTGCTTTGCAGGGCACTTGACCCCAGGACTTCCTGAGCTCCCTGCCATACTGGATCTCCAGCAACAGCCTGGATGAGTAACAACCCAGGAGCACTGACAGGCAGCACCAGGGTTACAAACAACTTCCTCTGCTGAGACATCTGCTTTAATTACAGCCGAGGTGAGCAGCAGGGGCAGGGCACGGCAGCGCCCTGCGTTCAGCACCACTTACCCTGTGTGCATCCATTAGCTATCCCCGACCAATCCTGCTCCTCTACCTCTCCCCTCAAGTAACCCCAAAAGTCTCTAGAACAAGGCCAAGCAAAGGAAAAAAAAAATATTGGGAAGTGGAGCAAAACAAGATCGTCTTACTGAGGTTTCTGGTTTACCTACAGGCTTCTTGCTCATACTTCAAGAACAGAAAGCAGCAGAGCTTCCAGCCACAACAGCCAGGCAGCTTAACAACAGCAACCTCCAAACAGCAAGGTAAAATCAAATTAACAGCTTTGATGTCTGCAGCAGACCCTGCCCAAGCTTTTGGTCAGCAGCCTCCACCTTCCCCCATCGTGGCTCCTCATCTCCTTTCTGCATCATCACCTCTCGCTGCTCCCAAGCTTCCAAACTGTAAATTACCTGCTTGTACTAGCTGCATTCTTGCTTGGCTCAAAAAGGATCAAATAGGTCTGTGCAGAAGTGCAGCAGTAAAGTATCATCTAAAACGTGTGGAAAGAACAACAAAGAGGTTTCCCCACGGCCTACAGTGCAGGTACACAATAAAAATGGGCGTAAACATAGCAGAACTTCAACCAGCAACCCCACGATCCCACTGAAGGCAGTGGCCATGCAGGCATGGAGTCCTTGCAGGCACAGAAGGAGCAGCCTTCTTAGGAGCCAGCTGGAGTCACTGTCCCCAGATAGAAGCAATCTGCAGACACGCAAACTGCTTTAGAAAATTAAAATACATTTGCAGTGACAATTTAGCCTTAGTATCTCTTTTTAAAAGCTACCAAAAAAGCTGGTCGGGGATATTTTTTTTGTATAGTTTTTTGGTGTGGAGCTTTTTTTTAATCTTTATGCCTCATGAAAATGAACCTACAAGCACACTCTAGTATAAACAACAATTGGGCAGTATCATTGTTGTTTAATGATCCCTAATAAATCTGGAGAAGAGACTCACAAAGAGATTCTCTTCTTGCTTCTGAAAGATTCACCATGTAATTCATAGTCATGGCCAGTAACTTCCATTATTCTCCATGCTAGAGAGAGAACACCATTTTGCCAAATTTATTTGGGAGGAAGAAGGTGGGAGCAGTTTTAATTATATAATTGTTAGACTGTAGCATGGAACAGATCGACCTGCCAGACCTTCAATTATCCAACTAACTCTGTCTGCCAAGTTTAGAACTAGGTATCTTCCACTTTTTCTTGTGAAAGTCACCATTTTCTCCCATATTATTACAATTGCTTTTTTTATTACAGTGATGTAATCAGAGCTCCATGCTTTTGCACAAATATAGTCTATTTTATTCAAGGAAGATCTTGAAATATAATTTAAGTTCTAGGGGTGGGTGCAGACAATTTGTTTTGAGAATGTTTCCTGTTTGTAGCAATCCTAAATTTCACTGCATAGAGGAATGAGATCATTATTAAGGCATGGAAGGAGGATGTTTATAGCATCCAATTCATTTTACCTGAGCTTAGACACTTCATCACTTGGCAAACCTTGAAAAATTCAATCTGCAAGAGCACACAGAAAACGCAGACAGTACTGAGCACATCTGAAATTTGTTCCAGGCTAAAGAAATAGTTTGGAGAATTTACCTCAACAGAAAACAACTGGAGTATTTGAACACTATACCATCACAATTCTATAACTATGCCTGAAACCCAGACTGACTTCCATCCTCATTTCAGAAGACAGAGGTTAGCTTCTACCTGCCAAAATTAATTACATTCTCAGAGGTCAGTCAGATCAAAGGTGGGATCTCACAACACTTTAGAACAGGGAAGACAGAGGACACAATAAAAAAAAAGCTCAACACTTGAACATAGCTTTCATGGATTGTCTGAAATGTCAAGTATTTTCCAGATAAAAAGCCTCAACTTGTGCAGCTTAGTTTGTGATTCCCATCTGATTGACAGAAGAGGAGACAGCAGGAGACACTAAAAGTAGTTTTCAATTCAACTGGAATAACAATGAGTGGGGTGAAGCAAAGAATCTCACTCACTTTCACCAACTTAATGTCAAATCCAGGCCAATGCTTCTCCTGCCAGACATTAGCCCACATTATATCATTCCGTTCTTTCATTATTAAAGAGGCACAGCAAAAGAAACCGTGGCACAAACACTGCTACTGCTACACTGCCTTATCTTTGGGGCCCTGACTGCTGCCCACATGGTTTGTTTGCCTTTGTATGGAAAATTTCCAAAACCTACCCACGTAAGCTGTCTTGTGAGAAAGCACAGAAGTCAACCTTGCTCCTCAAACACAACCCCTTTCTGTCTTCCCAACACGCTTGCTTTGAACTAGCAACACATTTGAGAATAAACGTCTGCAGCTCTTCATGCATCGTTATTTCAGTGTGTGACCAGCAAGATCTGTTCCACTCCTGAGCTTCTTGGGCTGCTGGTGGGAATGTCCCACTGACTAGAAAAAATGAGATGGCTCTTTTTAAGAGAGGGCAGGGAGAATTGCTGGTGGTGGGTAGGGAAGCAGGGCCTGGACCCATCGCTTGTCAGCAGTTCAGTGATGAACACATTCCACCAAGCCAGTCTAAGACTTTCCACTGCATTTTGCCTAAAGAAAGCAGTAAAACCCTCTCAATGTCATGCTTTAGGGAAGAAATAAAGGTTATATCAACAGGCAGAGAAGCCATAGGAACTAGTGAGACAGCTCATATAAGCGTTGATTTAAGATGTTGTAATACTGTTTTCCAAATCAGAAATATAATATATAACCTTTGAAAGAAGGCAAGCTTAAGCGTCTATTCATACTTTGATGTGTGACAACTTGCTCACACTATTGTTCTCTGTAGAAAATGTGCAGTCTCTGTTTCTGTTTTATCTTTTGTTGTACTAGTCCTGGCATTACTCCAGCTGTATTTTGACATACATAGTGTCATATTAAACACTGCATTTTGAAAGCAGCTTCAAAATCTTTTCCATTTGCAGCAGAAGCACAACACATCATTACACTTGAGAGGTGTACCTCTTCAGCTGGATCAGCTAGGAGAGACTTTAGTCTCAGCTCACCAATTTTTCATGTAGGTGCATATGCTGTTTACAATACTCTTTCTTCTTAAAGATAATGTAAGCTGTCACATGAAGTACTCATGTGCTATATTACAATTCTGTACAGAGTACTACAAAACGTAAAATTATTACTGCTCACTATGTGCACAAATCTGCTTACAGTTCTTTTAAAACTACCTTGCTAAAACTACACAACCTAAACATGTACCTTTTCATTTTAATAATGTGGAAGTCAGTAGACAGGAATTTTCACTGTTCCTGCTGAACACTGGGTTTCTCATTCCCCTCCTGAATTAGTACCTGTCCATCTAGAAAAACAGGCAGCTGTCACTTTATCATCTTTATTTGTACATCTAGGCAACCAGGCCAGAATGTCGTGCAGCGTGTCAGGTTAGCACATAACAAAGGTCATTTCCAGCTGAACAAAGGCAACCAAAACCCTCTACCATATTGTGTTCCCCAAGTTTGTCACAGAAAATTAGGTAATGCTAATACTCCAGGAATAGCCACATAGATCTGATTTCATGGACCACTGACCCCTCAATACTAGAAATGACAGTGGTATATAAAAACCTATTTATATAAAATTGTCTGTCACAGTGCAGAACACCTCAATTACAGAATGTCCTTGCTATTAAATGCAGCAAACTGATATGCAGCTTACATGTAATTGAAGACAGCAGATTCATTTCAACTTGCAGCTAACATCATGAGCGTGACATGAACAAATTGTATTTTTACTAATTACAAAGTCAGTAAAACACTCCTTAGTGTCTAAAATAATACAGTTAACAAATAACTAGTTGGCAACTATATTGTGTTCTTCCCTTTCTTATAATGTTTAGACTTAAATAATTTCATCTTCACATTACCAGAGCAGATTCTTGCAGGTACAAGCCTTGTTGGGAGGAAAAGAAATCCCTGAACTTAGTTCACCAATAACAAATTAAACTGAATCTTATTATCATATACAAAAATGAACACTTCACAGATTTGAACCAGGAATACAGAATAGAAAGGACAGTATATGTCAGTTCCAGTCCTGTCCTTCAGGAAGAACTGGCATTTCTTGTGATAGCTGTCAAATATACTGATACCAGAATAAAGCTATTCACCGGGATTTTAGAGGGATATAAATCATTCTAAACTTGGTTGGCAAAAAGACAACTGTGTAACAGTTGAAAACATCATTGAAGACATCAGGACAGAAGGCAAGAATCAAGAAGTACTTAGTCAGAAACTAATAGAGCTGACATTCCCACAAAAGATTAGATGGAAAATAAGGATATTGCACACACATAATAAATGCTATTTACCAAAGGAATACCCTTTTCTCGTGTCCTCCAAAATGCCCAACGCATGGAGTCACCAGGAGGATAACCAATGCAGCCAAGCTCATCACATTAAAGCAAGAGACAGACAATTCCTGAACCTGTGCCATGTGATACACCCCCATGATTTTCCATTCCATTCCCTCCAGCAACAGCCTGAAAAACACTCTAGTTGCAGGCTGTTTCAGCAGCCACAAAAAAAGACAGACTCAACCACAAGTGAAAGATTGCGTTCAGAGTTTACTTTTTCCTTCTGGCAAGGGTAAAAGCTGGTGCAATGGCCCAGCAGGAGCTGTTTGACACAGCAGTGGAGGACACCTTGATGACAGCCACGGTACCAGCGTGGAAATGCCTGGTGCACAGGGAGGAAAACACCTGTGGCTTGGGAAGGAGAGGCTGCCCATGGGGATGTAGGCATGGGGCAGTGCAGTAAGGCTGAACCTGTGAGTGCTGTACCAAAACCTGCCTCTGGCAGGGGGCCTACAGAAGGTACCCAACACCTCTGAGAGCAGGATGTCCCACAACACAGCAGCCACCACAGCAGGGTCACAGCTGAGGCTGGTCACAGGACGGAGCCAGGGCTGCAGCCAGAAGAGCTCAGGGTCCTTGGCCACCCCACGACTGTCACCATGTGCCCACTTAGGGGTGGAGGCCAAGCACAGCCACCACAGGGAAGCACCTGAGAAGCACATCCCAGGAGGAGCCAGCTGAAAAGCAGAGCAATGTTTTATGTGCCACTACAGCACCACTCAGCTCGTTTCTGGATCTGTTCTCAGTATTACCAACCAAGCAAAAACTTACTGATGCCTTTCCCAAAAGGCACCCTGGTCTTTTCAGGGGGTGAACTCCGAATGCCAGTCCTTCACCAAATCTTTTCCACCCTCTCCAAGATGCCTCATCCCAGCTGCCAGCACCAGGGTGCCTCCTCCAGCACGCTTTGTTAATATAAGTAAATTACCAGGCATTAAGTTAAAAGCAAGACCAAGATCTGTCACTGTTCAGGCTCAAGGGATATTCAATTTCAACAGTCTATTTCAGCAATCTCAGCCTTAACACCTAAATTAAAGACAAAGTTAGAAATAAGGGGTGATCTTCCAAAATTCTAAATACAATCTGTGTTAAATTACTCATCTGGATTAATACTTCAGTATGAAACCTCCAAGAGATGCTCCACCAGCACAGTGATCCCAGCCCAAGGAGCTCATGCCAACAGACACATATGAAACGCAAACAAGGCTGTCTCTTGAGCACTCCCAGGATCAGGAGCCAGCATCCAAGGGGGAAATGCTAGTCTGCTCAAGGTAATGGCAACATGCCCATGAATTTTGGTGGAGCCGAGCTTTTACATCCGCCCATCTAAAAGGTAGATCCTGAATGGCAATAATATTTGTCATTCTTGTTGTAGACAACTAACATAGACCCAGTAAGCTGTGCTGGGAATGAAAAATGCCAGAAAGGTTTCATTAAGGTATTTTGTGAGAGGTTAATTAAGCAAGTGACATTCAGAGAAATTACTTAACAACCAGAGAAGAGGTAATTCTACTTATCCCACAAGCAAACAGCCATATTTTAAGTCAGTTCTGCAGCGCTGTTGTCTCTGCCAGCAGAAGATAAATGCATTTCTTCTGCTTGCTGCACATTTCTTCTGAACCTGCACATACTGTATAAACAGATTTTAGAGCAACAACACATATGCAGGGAGTTAATACCAGGCCTGCAAAACAGATGGCCCCACAAGCCCCAGACAGCCCTCCAAGCCATTACTTTGTCCTGCCATGTCATCTTCACCTTGAAAGGTGAAACAGGAATCAAGGAAAACGAGCAATTAATGTCTTTCAGGAAGAAGATCAATATTCCCCATGAGTTGTTCCTCCAAACCAAAAGGAGCCTCTGCATGCATGCTCTGATGGTGTGCCAGGCCAGCTGGTCTCAGAAATCCCAGAACAGCACATGTTAAGGCACAGGTTATTCCATGGAGCAGTTCAGACCAAGGTGCTCATAAGCAATCCAGGATGCAGCACCACTGCTCAGGCGGGCACAGCCTGGGCCGAGGGGCTGGCAGCAAGGCATCCAAGCTGCTCTGCAAGTCATTTCCTCTGCTGCCTGTCAGGGTCACAATCCAGCTTAAATTTACACACAAGTGTCCAATGTTTGCCAGAGACACTGTGCAAACCAAAATACTGTCACCTTTTCAACACAGCCTTCAGGGAGAAAATAATTGTGATTTAAAGCAGAGGGAAGATAGACTTTATCAGAAAGAAAACAGATAGGACCAATTAAAGTGAAATCACACAGCTGTAAGGCATCTTGCTAGAGCAGCTATGTTGGAACATCACTCAGTTTTGGGAGTTCCTTTGGCAGGCAGTGCTTGAGCCAGCAGAGGAAATTGATCCTCACTTCCCTGGCTCCTAGGGACTAGGGAGCAGGAGCCCTGGCTGGTTTGGGACAGTCAGTTTCAGATAATCCAGGTCTTCTATGCACTGTTCATAGAAATTCCTGGAATGACATAATAAAACTCACAGGCCTGTCACTATTTTAGTCCTAACTTCTTTTATTACAGCACTCAGGAATTGAATTTTTAATTTATATCTGTATATTGAACACATTCCTGAACATTCAATAACACTTACCTTTTAGAGACAGGATATGGCTTTATTGCTGTTTTAAGCCACACACCCAAATAAATTCTTTTTAATAAAATCGTCAACATTTTTGGAAACCAAATTGCAGCTATAAATGTAGGTGCCTTCTAAAAGCATGACAGAGTGCTTCACACACAGATTTTAGCACCAGATACTTCAAAGCCAGACAGAATACAAAATATAAGGCACAGTATTTTATACACATTTTTATCTGTGATAGAGAATGACTTTCAATGAGGAATTTCTCTGCTGAAATGGTTTCAACCAGGAAACAGGGGAAACTATCTGGAAGTTTCACTGCGCACAAAGCATTTGGGTGTAAAATCATCTCTGGCACACGTGTAGTCGCACAAAGCATTCCTCATTTAACAAGAAATACCTGGCTCTGCCTTGCCAGACCGTCTGTCTGGGTGCTGGTTTTAGGGACACGTGTTGAGCTGATCCCCCTGGCCACAGCAGCCTGCCCACAGCCCATCTGCAGAGGCCCCTCTCCCTACAGAAACCCTGCAAGGCAGCAATGGTGCCAAGAGCATTAGCCAAGCAAAATCACAGCTGACAGAAAATGAAGCACAAAATAGCTCCAGAAGACAAGAATACGGCAGGAGAAAGATTCAAAGAAAGTAAACAGATGAAAATAATTATAGGACAATTTCAGGGACAGTCTTTGGGTGGTTTACAAGGAAGCAAGACAAAGTTCAGGAAGAGAAAAGCAAAGGCAGCCAAAGGGTCTCAGCTACTCTGATAACAAGGAGAGAAATGTCACAGGGGATCAACACACTGTATTTAATAACCATTTGGGGCCAGGATGAGGTGGGAAAGATGGTGTTAAGTTTTTTATGAAAGATTCAAGCATTGGCAACGCAAAGACAGTAACTCCAAACAGTGAATACTGACTTTAACAAGCTCTGGAAGAATACAGTAAGAGAGGAGGAAGCAGCACCATTCCTTTTTGAACAGTGGGTTGACCTCAGCCAGGCAGCCCCAGAACTGCAAACACTGGTGTCACTGGTTGCAATGGAAGCTTGCAGGGAGGTCAGGGCCTCCTTGAACATGAGGGAAGTGTTGCTGCTTGTGTACAAACCTACATCTTTACAAAACCAGAGTGGACATTCGTTCTACATTCACGGGGAGAATGAAGAGCAATGCCCAAGACTGTGTTGGAACAGCACAGTCACTGAAGACACAATTCCTAACATTTGCACAAGGAAATGCTGTAAGCACGATGCCTGTATTGCCTCTTCCCAATGGAAACACAGCAGTGCATCGTTCCTGTTCTCTACTCCAGTCCCCCCAGGAGACCCCTCTGTTTGGAACAAGCACCTGCAGTGGTTTCATTGGGAACTGACTGGAATGGGAAAGAGATCAACAAGCTCAAATGCTTTCAAGAATGCATTAAATCTATCTGTGAGACCCAGCCAGCCCACTGAGGTAAAGGTAATGTTTACAGTGTGGTTTGAGAGCATGGAGTTCAAAAAGAACATCAGCCACAGAGAGCTCCTGCCTTATCACAAAGGCCTCTCAAATCACAAAATAACCTGTCCCAGGTATTTGAGGCACGCGGAAATCACACTCCCTCACTGCTCCTCTCCTCATTTACCTTGTCCTTTGTTTTCAAAATTAGATTTAATTCTCTTCACCTTGAAGGCCTCTCAAGCAATTACAGTGTACTTTCAACAATCATAAGAAACAGGTAAATGTACTCTGAAATCTGCTGTGGATAGACATCTGTTCTCTTAACTGTCCTAAATCACTGCTCCTTTCAGATGGAATTTATTATAAAGTTAGAAAGGAGCCAAATATATTAAACCTTTAAAATCCACACGAGTAGCAGAAATTCTGGTTTGTCTAGCTGCAGCCAGATGAATAAAATATTCAAAATTCCGAATATAAAACAAATATTGTAAGAGGTTAACTCCTTCATCTGGCAAGCCACTAAGCAAAAGAGTCTTTTCCAAGGAGGAAATCTGATACAAAGATACCCATGTCACACCCTAATATTAAAACTTCCATTCAATCATCCGTCAGCTATTCTAACAGAATCAAAATGCCCACAATAGACAGCTCTTTTAGACCTCTTAAGAAGAAACCTTCTCATTAGAAAACATCACTTTATCTCTCTCCCATTTATTCATCTGCCTTGTAACATGATGGAAACATTTATTAACTGGAATGCAAAAAAACAACAGTGCACCATTTAAGGATTAAAAATGCTTCTGAAGAGAAGAGTCACTATCTACAGGCCATTGCTACCTTATAATGCTGGGTAAATTCAGACACTGCCAGATTCCTTACATATTTTAGAGTACATTTCTTTTCCTTCAGTTTTACAGCTTTCACCGAACTGGACAATGGCATATTTTTCCCTTTGCATGCTGAAACTGGAACTGCTTGCCTTGGCAACAAAATCCTGTAATTTTTATCCATGCCAAAAGTGTCTTTCTTCCTGTATTATTGACCAAGTTTGCTGCAGCAAAAGGCAAAAGCTTGGTCAGGAAGCTGCATCACTAGTAGAAAGTGAAGGGCTCCCTTCTGAGGGTCTGCAAAGAAGAGTCAAGAGAAAGGAGTGGTGAAGATTCAGTGGGTTCTTTAATCAGCTTCCCAGTTTAGAAACAGTTGAAAATTGCCCAGATGTCAGCCTCTATCATCACACTCATATGAGGAACAAGCTTAGCACTTACTGTTCCCTTTTATTCCCCCTGTGGCTGGAGCAGCTCGCAGAAGTCTGGGGCTTTCACAGGGTACTTTCTGCTGGTGGTGTGCAAGTTTCAAAAAATGTGCACCAAGTCCCATTTCCCTGAGCAGGAAAATCAACAGGAGAGACTTCACTTTTCAGAAATCCTGAGATTCTAAGAATCTACAGAAATTCTGTCGTGCCAGTGACTTCTGGGAACAGGACTCAATTTTATGAGTTTTTAGCATTTCTCCTCATATTATCAAAATAACAATTTAAGAGAGAATTTAACAATTCTCCTCATATTATCAAAAAGGCTGGATGCCATTAAATACATGGAAGTTCAACTGCTGCTGAAATTTTGGGAACCAGGCTGTACCTCACCATACTTAGAGCTTTTAGAAAAAACAACTATAACAAACGGTATTGTAGTTCTAAAATCTGAAATAATACCAGCCTTCCCACCTCTCTGAATCTTTGTAGGAAAAATGTAAAGATATGGGCTCTTCATTAGGACTAACATTTGTTCCCATGCTTTTCTGTGGTCTTCTCTTTTCAATTGCCTTAACATCATCCAGATATCTGTAAATCTGTCCAACAACTTGCTTTGTATACTTCACAATGTTGGTGTTACACTAATTCCCTGGCTTCTCACTTCCCCCCTTTTTGAATAGGCACAACATTTGCCTGTCTCCAGTCTTGTATCTTCCCCGTCCTTCACATACTCAGAAATAATCTAAAATTTCACACTGCTACTATGGCTTTTTACATTTCAATTTTTCAGCCTTTTCTGACTGCATCCATTACTTGTATACCTTCTACATCATATAACCAACCAATCTTTAGTATTGTTTATTGTTTTCAACTTACACCTAGCATATTCATAAAATCATTCGCACTTTAAGAGAAAAAAGAACAGGCTGTTTATAAGGTCAAAACAAATGGAGAAAAATATCTTCATGAAATCATTAGAAATGATGAACCACAACTGACACATGATACTTAAAACTATTGAAAACTAATGACTCTTGCTTGTACTGACTGCCCCCAGCTCAGGTTTTTTGGTGGTGTCAGGAGAAAACAATCCTAGAACTTCTGAATGATCTCAGTTCTTCTGAAGCTAAGAATGAAGGGGATGATGAAACTTCAGCAGAGATCCAAGGGAACACCAGCACACCCAAGGACTGCTGCAAAGGGAGCTTTAACTGCTGCCTTTCATCTGACTTCACAGCACTGAAGACACTCTGGCAGCTGGCAAAAAAAGGAAGAGAGACTGTGCTGGAAACATAAAAGGGGGTAAAATCAAGGAGTAAAGTCCAGTGCTTGGACTCTGTGACACAAGCTGGGCACAGGGAAAAGCAGAGACCATCTTCCACCACACTCTGAAAACATGAGAGGTATGAGAAAGGAAAAATTGCACTAACGTACAGGCAAGAGAGAAAAGGCTTCTCAAAACAATGAATAACACGCATGGCTCTAAAGAAAACCATGGCTGAAAGTAACTCAGAAATTAAAAAAGTTATAGATCTACACATGTACTATGTAGTGCATATGTTAAAACGTGTGTGTGGGACCATAGGCCACAGCACTCAAATGGAAGAGCTGTCATTAATACCAGCTTAGTACAGGACTGCCCGTTCACTGGAGCGCCTCCCCTGAAGAAGCAGCCCCAAGGCTGAATCTGAGAAAGTGTTCCATGCCTCTCTGAGTGTGCTGTCTGCATGGCAGCTGGAGCACAGGATGAGCCGCCAGAGCCAGCAAACCACGCCAGCCACTCAAAGAGGGAGCTGCACGGGAGGGCAGAAAAGCAGGAATGCTGGGCCATAACCACCAGCTACACTCTGGGGTTAATAAGAGGAGGTGTCAGTTGACTTCTGTTTCCCAGAGTGGGTAGTTAAAAAGTAGGGGGGGGGAAAACCCCAGTTGTTTTTCTATCATTTAAGAGTTACTGCCTTCCTTTGTATCAAACACAGAAGCTGTGTGGCTGCGGCAGAAAAATCCCATTTGCAGAAGAGAGATTAGCTGAACCATTACTTTCCTCTGCCCTGAGATCTAACATGAAAATCTCTTCCTCTCTCCTTTCCCTCCCCCACTCTCAGGCCCCTGTAATTCATTTCATCATTATAAACGGTTAAGAGCATTCCATTACACTTTCAGATTATACAGTTTTTGCTCATCTATTTCTGGCCCTATTTGGTTGCCATATCTTGTGGTAGTGTTCTAAGCCACTCTTGTATTAGCTATTTGCTACACAGGCTCTAATTAAGACTAAGAGCCCAGGTGACAGAGAGAGCAATGAAGATAAAGGATTACACTTAACTGTACATACTTCAAAAAAAAAAAAAAAAAAAGGAAAAGAAAGAAGGCTGTGTTATACTCTAAGTTAAATTAACTTCAAGAATAAAAACAGGGCATATGAACTCAGGAGGTTTCACATTCCAGCAGCAAGAAAACAGTTAATTTCTCTCACTTCTCTCATATTGGAGTATCTCAAACTCTCCAAACTGGCCCTTAGTGAGCACTGCTCTCAGCAAGCTTTAAGCATTCCCACGGCTCAGACCTTTGAACCCCTCTGTGACAGTCCACAGTGACCCCAGATATGAAAGTGGTTCAAGGGATAGCAAAAAAGCCAGATTATGTGCAATGTAATAAAAATGTACATATATAAATAAAAATAAACATTAAAATGTACAACACCAGGTTAAAAATCCATCCTTCATATTAATATGCACACTGAGCCAAGAAAAGGATGGCCATGACAGTTTCATTCTTTTAAGTATCACATAATCAGGAAAATGACAAGATCTATTTGGAGTGTGGAGGGGTGAGTGGTG
The DNA here is from genome assembly GCF_009819655.1 of Sylvia atricapilla. NCBI lineage: Eukaryota > Metazoa > Chordata > Aves > Passeriformes > Sylviidae > Sylvia > Sylvia atricapilla. Next base: position 10,272,734 of record NC_089146.1, read on the forward strand.
CAGAGATGGAATGCTTGTCTCTCTGAAGGTGTGCTGAATCTTGTTCATTTTCCCATTTTTGGACTATGTTTCAGATTACTAAAGACACATATGAAAAAAACAGTCCTGTATAAAGTCTAAATTAGAGCTGATGATTTTATCACACGGATTCCTAATTTCCTGGTAGTCTAATAGGATTAACCTGAACAAAACCATTGATGCAAGGGCACTTTCCATTACCAGCACTGCAGCACTCATCCAAAAGCTTCCAGCTTCTACATGGAGGTGACAGAAAGCCTAAGTGACACAGTGACCCATGTAAAGTCTGCCAGTGTCAGAGACATGTCAGAAAATGACCTGCAGGACCAGTGCTCAGTCAGCTGGAGGAAGAGTTGCTGCTCCCTCTTCAGTACCAATTTTGAGGGAAATTTCTACATAAACAAGGCAGGTATCAGACAAATCAAACATTTTCAGCCTGTAGCAGTGCAGAGATTCAGACCATTCTGCACAGCACTTCCTAAGTAAGCAGCACAGTTAATTAACTCTGTGTTGATTAATGGTGCTCTCTCACATCAAGAATTTATTGAGTCTATTATTATATACAAGGTCATAATTGCCAAACAGCCACAGCTAAATACCATTCCTTGCAGTCTACCCCTTAAGCACCATAATGTAAAATTAATTGGTACTTGTTAGTTAATTAATATGAAATATTTTAAACCATGGAACATAAAACTTAGCACTGCTCTTTTCTAAATAGACATGAATGAACAGAACTATTTAAATATCTTGGGAAGAACATCCTCTTTGGAATTGGGGTTGGATGGGGGGTGTCTTTGTTCTTTACAGCAGGCTTTTCTGTGCTCAGGCATTTACCAAAAGCACTCTACTTGAATAACTAGTCAGCAATTATTCTAGTTCCATGGTGCTCTAAGACAGACCAGCAAACTATGCTCTTATGCAAGAATATGAGCACCCACACCAAAATATCTCTTCAGAACAGTTATTTTGGAGTAGCTTCAGTAAATTTCCAAGCACAACTGAAATCAGCTCATAGCAAATAATCCAACTTCCCCTCAGCAACAAAAATCAAAAAGACATTTGAACTCCACTGTCCCTTCTGGGATCTTTAAATCCAGGGTTAGCCACTATTTAGGGAAAGGGCTGGCAGCATAACAAAGCAGACCCCCGCTGTGAAAGAAAGAAGCCCACAGGTTGGATCCTTAATCCTCAGGATGGGGAAGCAAATGCTTTGCACTGACATGGCCCCTTCCCAGAAGCAGGACATGGGCAACAGCCAATGAAGTTGCTCTGGCTTTACCCATCCTGTGGCAGCTCCCCCACATCTCAAGGCAAATCAGCACCCAGCCCTGCCTGGTGCTAGGGCAAGAGACCAGAGACAGCATCCCAAGCCTGGCTCTGTCACACAGGTAAAGAGAACAGACCAGGGAACAGACCCCAACCAAGAAAAGCCCCTTCTACTTATATTTCTGCAGGCAGTGTTACTACCCTCTAAGGGTTTGCTGGTAATGCAAAGCTTGTCTTCAACCCCGTTTGTTTCCCAAAAATGGGGCATGGGCAGTATACTGATAGGTATATCTAAATAAAATAGGTCTGACTGGCTTTTCAGCTTGGTTAAGTCAGACCTCAGCAGAGAGATGGCTCTTATGTTGATTCCATTTGTCATGCTATGAGCACCAGGGCTCAGCACAACTCCCTGGGACAATACAACACGCACGAATTTATGCAATAAGGCACAAGCTAGCAAGCTCTCGTCTGGCTGAGCAAACTGTTTATCCCTCTTTAGAGAGAATTACCCTACTGGCGAAACATCTACTGCGGCTTAAAAATATAAGCCACATGTTGAAGGTGCAATTAATGTATCAACTGAACACTTTGTTAAGAACAGGCAAAACTTTGGAGTGTTCTCTCCAAGTCTACTGTTTGAAAGCAAACAAAATACATCAACAGAAGCAGCATCAGGAATAAAACAGTCACAACACTACAGCTGGAACTGTACCCATAGAGATGAAGCAGTTATTTTCACTGCACTTTTTTATTTTTATGTTACAATATCTCAGCAAGCAGCAGTGCAATTCAGCCCAGCAGACTCTGAACAGCTCAGTAATCTCACAGGAAAAGAAAATGCATAAAGAGATTTTGTTACTTCTGTGGTTCAGAGCCTTCCCTATTTGCTTGGTCCTAGACAAGCAGCTGCACACAAGCCTTAGGAGAAGCTCTATGCTAAAGCTGTTTGAAGGCTTCAGGCACTGAATTACACCTGCTTGTCCACCTCCTTTTAATTTTTGTCCCTACCACAGAGCCAACTGAAGAATTCCCCAGACAACTGTCTGAAAGTGTGCAGTTCTTTAAAGGGTTGGAGACCATGTGTCTGCACAGAGTCATCCCTCAGGAGTCACACAAGGGTTTTCAGACAGTTGTTTGGAGCTGTCTTCAGCCAGCCCCGCGGGAACAAGAAGTGCTGAAGATCATGCGCCTGCTCTGTGGTTTGCCCTCATTTGTCTCTCCTTTTCCAGACAGCTCTCTGATGAATCACAAACCTGCCTTGGAGGGCACAAAGCATGCATAAAAACCCATTAAAGATATGCAAACTCTACCCAGGACCAGGAACCAGGAGAATCCAAATGCAATCCCTGATTAATTGAAAGGTGTGCCTATGCCTGTAGGAAGAGGATAAACGCAATGCTTCTGTAACCAGCTACCCCAGGTAAGTGCACCTGCCAAGCTGCAGCATGCAGGTGCTCCTGGGCTGTGTGATCTCCCCACTAGCAGTGGGCACTTCCTCAGAGAAGCCAGGTCTGGATAATTCACTCTTGGAGCTACACAGGTGACATGGCTGGTTTAGCTAGCTTACCCTTCTCCATGGAGGAGGGCAGATCTCTTCGGCTCCACTTGCTCCTGTTTGCAGAAAAAGAAATAACACTCCTCTGGGAAGCAGGGGTGATGCTCAAATTTACCAATTTTCTTGAAAATGCTTCTGGAAGGAAGAACTTCTTCTAATTAGAAACTAGATTACATGTCTACAAATATTTACCTGCAATAAACAGAGCTCAGTGAGAAGACATGGGTGGGGTTTCTGAATGGGTTTGAAATGCCTGCTTTGTATTCAAGTGCATTACCTGTGTTAGAATTGAATTTAAATGTACTGATCCCTACTTAAGCAGGTAGCTAAATGACTCGAACATGGTATGGGAATCAACCAGCACTATGTTACACCACAAACATTTCTGATGAAGGACTGTGTTGTATCCTGATGAGTTTGTAGTGTGCCAACGGCGACATTTTTTTAATGGTGTTTTCAACAGCTGGACTCAATGACCTTAAGGGTATTTTCCTACCTAAATGACTTCATGATTCTAAAACTGCTAAGTTTGAGCCAGACATGAAATAGACCTTGTGTGAAATGAAATATACCCAAAGGGAACCATCTAATCCACTGACAGTAAATTCTCAGATTTGAGAGGCTAATCTCCATTTATCTGAATGACCCAACTTCATGTGTATGTGCGCTCCATGGCAGAGTCAGGCAGTCCTGGATTATTAGGACATTTAGGCTAAACAAACACTATTGATGCATAACAGGCTGATCTCACTTTTACCATTTGAGCTGCCAGGACACAGTGCTAAGCCTATGACACAGGATTAGTGACCAAAGACAGCCACCCACAGCAATCAGCCAGAATAAGTCTTCACCTAGCAGGTGACCTAGAAACCATTTCCTAGCAGAGCACTAGGTCTTAGGCAGCAGCAATGCTGATTTTACAGTTTACAGAACAAATATGTAAAAAACCCAATATGTTCATTGAATTTAACACTGTACTATGACAACACCTGTCACCATTCATTTCTCACCTTGCAACATCATGAGATTGGCATCAGCCCGCAAGGTAAACAGTGCTAAAACAACCCGCAGGAAGGAAGGGCATCACTGTGAATCAGCCACTGAAAGAGGTAAATCAGGAATTGGCTTTTGCTCTGTCACCAGCCCCCTTCTCAGCCTGACTCAAGTCACAGAGTTTCTCCGCAGTGCAGTTCTCCAGCTGTGAAAAGGGTAACAAGCACCTTCTCTTGGCAGTGCCATCAGGCAGCAGCACTGCACCTCCAGCTACACAGTGCCTGCCTTCTCATCTCATACCTCCTGATCTCTGCCACAAATGCCCAGGGCAACTCTTCTCCTTCCACCTCACTCTCTCCAAACTCTAAAGCCACCCTGGCAGCTTCTTAACAAAAAATAAAAACAATCTCAGATTCATGTCCAGCCAAGTTTATCAGAGCCACAGGCTCCTCTTGCAGAAAACCCCATCAGAAGCTGGGCCACATCTCCTAAACAGGAGCAGGATTATGCATATAGCTAAAGGATCAAGGTTTATTTACACTAAAAGAAAAAAAATTCCTCATACTAGGCTTGATTCATGCCAAGCAGGGTGCAACAAGATCACTCACCTAAGCCTGCTCCTCTCAAACAGAGGCAATGCTTGCAGAACCTGGCACATCACACTTACTTCATCAATAGAACACTTTGGAAATGTTCCTGGAGTCAATGACTAAAGAAGTCCCCCTTGTGATTTTAAATTGGAGATAAGTGCTGCATGTTGCATTGGCAATCACATTAAAACAGCTGGAAGAATAAGTTTTTTCAGGCCCTCGTTCTTTAATTTTTTACCCTGGGCATGCTAAACAACTAAAGACCACACTGAGCAAACCAGTGTTTTACCAGATAATACTGTAGGATTCTAGCTCCAAGATGCCAGGCTCCTTGCTGGCACCAGCTCCCACAGCAAGAGGGCTGTCTCCAGCAGTGACACCAGCCCAGCTGGTGACACCTGACAGCTTGGTGTACCCATCTACTGCTGCCAGCAAGGCCCAACAGCACAGGCACGGCTTTGCTGTGCTGCCTTACTGCACAGAAAACTAAAGAAGTAACTTTTATTTCAAAAACCAAACAAACCAAACACCTAGAGAGGCAAGAATAAAAACACTAGTGAAAGGGACATGATGTCTGCCTTTATCTCAAAGAAGTATGGGAAAAATAACTTTATACACAGCAGCACACACAGCAAGGCAGGTGCTGCTACCAGTGTGTTACTATAAATACAAAGCAGCTTCCCCATATTCCTGCAAAGCTGGTCTAGACTTGATACTGCCAAAAGCAAAACTTCATTCAAGGATGAGATTTCAGAAGGGGATCTGTGGCCCTTTCACCTTGGAAAGACAAGGAGCCTATCATGTTAAAATGATGCTGTGATAAAATGGGTTATGTTCTCCATCTGAATGGTATTATCTACATTATTAATGGTGAAGTGCATATAAAAGCTTATTGATGTTCATACTCATTTCCTTTCCCAGAAATTATTTGATCATATTTAGAATGTGAAAGCTTGTGCATCTAATAGTGCAGTTGACTGATGCTTTCTTTTCAGCTGATACACTGCAGATACAATACTTGATTTTTACATTTTAACTCCTAATTTTTTGTAAGTCACATGCTCTCTACTTCTGGCAATACTTCATTTACATGTAGTTAGAGGTATGCAACCAAGCAGACACCAAGCAACTGTTTTGCTAAAGCTTTTGCATGGAAAAAGGACACTTGTTTGAGCAAAAAGTCTATAAAGTTACAAAGGCTGCAAGATGGGGAAAAAAAAGGCCATAAAATGAGACCCAAAAAACTGCCAGAATAAAAATCCTAAAGTTAAAACAGAAAATTATGAATCCCTAGAGATTATCCGCAGACTTTGTGCCATTAAGGATACCAACACATGGCCCTTGAAGCAATCCTACACATACGTAATTCAATAACACAAGAGTTTTCCATAAGAAACCAATTCCTTTAGGGAAAGGAGCTGAAGCCTTAGCTCAGTAAATAGATACCATCAGGTACATCAGTTAAGACCACATGCAGGAGTTAACTGCTCTGGTTTTGCCTACTTCCTCACAGAGATGCTGTAGCATGCAGCTGTGAGGGGGAAGTGGGGCTTTCTGAGGGCATTCTCCCCAAGTACTCTTCTAAGAACAACAAAGCAAGCCTTGACAAATAACTCCAGCACAAAAATGCACATCCGTGTATAAAAACCAGCTCGTAACACAAAGAACAAACATCAAGCAGACAAGCCTGCTAGGCCAGGAGGTTCAGCACTGCATGGAAGAAATTCATTCAACAGCCTCCATTTTTGGTCGTACATCTGCAGAGAGGAAAGATTTTTCTTCCCCCAACAGCAAAACACATGCAAATGTCTGTCATCAAAAAGCACACGCTCTTTCAGAATGTCACAATTACCTAGCCACAACTAAATGCTGTAATTTGTTGACCAACTCCTCGCAAACTTCCAAGAATGACCTCAAACCCTTGGTTGAAACTGCAAAATAATTTCTCCCCTTTAAATGTAATTTTGTAATGCTTTGATTCCCACCCATCACCAGGCTGAAGGGTTCCAACATGCTGCTACATGTTTCTAGTGCAGCAAAATAAAAAAGGCCGAAGCCACAGACAGCAGCTGTGGGAACTTGCCAGCCCAAGCTTTCCAGCTAACAAAAAAAGTGACAAACGACAGATATGTACTTCTGGAAACAAAAAAGCTTATTTAAATACGGGAACTGCCAAAAAATGCACTAAAGGGTTAAACTACAGAGGTAGTCCGTCAGCAAGTTTAGCTCACCTGTATCTTCTGCAACATACACAGGCCATATGTGAAGTAGAGCACTCAAGAAAAGCAGGAATAAAAACAGAGGAAATGCTCAATGCCATCAGAATATACTCTGAAACATTCTCCTAACAGGCTTACACCTACACTATCTGGCTCCTGTAGGCACCATGGGTTGGACTCCATGACCTTGGAGGTCTCTTCCAACCTAGTCATTCTGTGATCTGTTGACTCCAGGTTAGCATTAGCACCCGTATTAGTACCACTGAAAGGAAAAAGATTCTGGACAGAGATTAAAGAAAGCCTAAGAACACAGTATGCTAGCTGAAGCATTAGTTATTAGCCTGAAGACAGCAATAACTCCAACAGTGGCTCCTCAAGAGTATGCTGCTCATTCCACAAGAAAATATGTTAATGGTGGGGCAGCTTCAGGAAGAGGAGAAGGCACTTGGCCCGGCTCCTCCCTGAACAGACCGCAAAGCCAGCACAGGGAAACCCTTCCATCAGCAGCACACGCCAGCTTCTGCCTCCCTGGGCAACAAACAAGCAGGATCAGCGACACACAGACCTCTAGAAACAACGCTTTGAAGTTTTCTCGGCTCCCAGGGCGTTGTGTGACGGTCGGCAGCACCGCTGCCAGCGGCACGGAGCCGAAATGTCGCCCCAGGGGAGGTGGCACACACGGCCACCGCGCCCGGGCACCGGCCGCCTCCACTGGGCACTGCCATGCCCAGCTCACGGAAAGATCTGCCCACCCGCGAGCCAGGACCCACATAAAAACAGCACCTTCCTGGAACCAAGCCACTGCACAAGCACCCAAGCCGGGAGCAGTGTTTATTTCTCTGCGAAATGTAGCCATGACAACGACATCTTCATTTAAGCGATGAGCGGGAGGAGGTCATGAGGCACCTGTCAGGCATGGATAAAATACCGCACCTCAGTACAGGGGGGTAAGTTCTGCTGGATGCCATCTGCAATTCAAGAAAACTAACACCCTAACATGACAGGCACACCCCCCTCAAAACAGCCGGGCATCTAGGCACAACCACTCCAAACCTTTCCAGCATTACCAAAGAGCAAACCTCTGGAGGATTGATTTCCCTGCTAAAGAAATATCTATCACGTACTTGAGCATGCTCTACCACACAAGAAATTCTGACTGAAGTGCTTCTCTTTTACCTTGAAACAAGTTATAAAATTATCAGGAAGTGAAACACTGAAGAAGCTGTGACCAAAAAAAAAAAAACTTAGAGAAGCAGCTTCCCTTTCAAGGTCTCTTTGGTGACCCAATGCCACCTCCTCTGAACAGGACCATCCCTGGAGGCATTTACAAGGAGCAGAGGGACAAAGCTCAGTGGTGGTCAATACCATATGGCAGCAACCATCATTCCTACAGCTCTGAACAAGGCCAGGAATTCTGGCACATCCCAGTTTTTCTAAAGGTTTTATTTTATTTTAGAAAGCATGGATCCATGTCTCTCAGTATGCATGATACTAGGAACATCATGGCTCTAGAAAGACAGTGGCAGCCAGTGGAGTTATTTTGGTCCAACCACATTTTCATTTCACACAAAATAATAGAGACACGCTCCTGTGGGTAAATTCCTCCTCCTTCCTTCCCCACAATTACCTTAGTTTTGTGGCTGAGTATTTTGTACTAACATGGATTATCTCTTTCTGGCTGTAAGCCCTTTCAAAACCACTTAGAAGACTGCAAATTAATATACACACCTTAATATTATCTAGTCATAATACGAGGAGGGGAGGAATCATGGCACCTCACGCCACACCAAATTAACTCGTGGGCTGCCTGTGGCCACGGGGCACAGGTTCCTTACTCCTGTGTTATACAGCAGATTCAGAGGCATTTTCTCTGACGCTTTTACATGTCAGAGAGAAAGGACACACAGAAAGACATTATTGTCAATTGAATGATTCTGGAATAAGTTAGACACAGCATCACTTGGAAATGCAATTGGTTTTGTTAGGAGACTATTTGTTACTGTTGTATTCATTTTGGTTTTAAGAGTGCTTAGACACAAGTCCAGCCTTTGCCCAGCAGATTTTTATGATCTTTGACATCTGTTTAAAATTATTTAAACATCTGTTTAATGCTGTTTCTCTGGGACCATAATAAAAAAGATCCCGATGGTCAGCAAAGAACTGTCAAACACAGGAAAACAATTGGGAAAGGGAGAGAAATAGTCCTTTCAGTTCTAGTCACACTGCATTACCCTCAGCAATCAAGGACAACAGGCAAAATACCAGGAGACAGGATGAGGGCTTGTAGTTAATAGCAGCCTAAGTACATACACCACCATTTATCTGGCCTCCATTACCCTTATGCATGCATATGCATGCTTGTGAGGGCAGCTTAAAAGTAATTCTGTTGTTTTGTACATACAGGGCCTGGGCTGGTGACACTGAAGGCACAGTAAACTATGGCCCTCCAGGTGCACTGGCCCCAAGGCTAGCTAGAGCCTGTGTCCATCTCAGATTGATAGCAAGCTTCTCACTGGATCTGGCAGTGCAGGCATGAAACCCCCAAACACTACATCTCCTAAAAGCAGCTACACAGGCTGCACTTCCTAGCTAACTTCCCACTTTATTTTTGTTCATACAAAACCTCCCCAGTGTCTAAAACAGAACGATACAATTTCTCTGCAAGCATGCACAGCTATTACCAACACCAGGCAATGGAGAGCTTGCATCAGCCTCTGACAGGCATCAACGCATGTCCCACGCACAGCCCGCTCTGACGGGCACAATGGGCACATTTGTGCCACGGAGGTGAAGGCAGAGCTGGCATCCCAGAGCAAACAGCCACGCACAGAGTCACTCTGTTGGCTTTAAACAGAAAGAAGATGACGGAGCCAGCTAAAGAGACCACCTGCAGGCCTGGGGGCAGAGCTGGCAACTCTGCAAGGAAGGCCCCAACTGGCAAGGCAAAACTGAAAATGAAAATGAGACGGAGACACTACAGAAATTTTAGGTTCCTCCAAAATAAATTTCCAAAAGCTGAATCACAGAGGTTTACATATAGATTTATTTTAAGATATTTTGCCCTCTCACACTGTGCTGACAGGAGCAATTGTCTGTTTGCTGCCCAGAACCAGGAGCAGAAACCCTAAAGATGAAAAGCACACTCAACGGAACATCACCTACCAGCCTTTCTCTGGAAAAGTTTGCAAGTGGCAAACAAACAGTTCTCAAGAAACCAGGTTACTTGGTCCAAGTATGAGGAATAAGCTGGGCAAAGAACTGCAGACAGCAAGCAGAGAGAGCGGCAGCAGGAAGAACCCTACATCTGCTGATTACTCAAAGGATAAGAGAGGTGGGTCCAGGCAACAACTGCTGCTCAAAAAGCAGCCACAAAAGTCACAAGCAAATCAATACCTTCACCCTTTGAGCGTGCCACTCACACCTGAAAGCCTCTGGCTGCTTTCTTGTTGGAGCACTTGTCTTCTGCTTCTTCTGGACTCTAGCTTAATTGCAGCAGCTAGAGGCTTTATCATAAACAATTGTACTCTCACAAAATATAAAATATTAATGCTTATTGAAATTGAAAAGGGAACAGTATGGCAGTAACTCCTAGAATTGAAAAGAAAAAAAGGTTTTTTCAGTCCTTGAAATAACTTGCACACTTGCTGTAATTAACATTCATTGCAGAGATGGTTAAAAAAAAGGACCAGATAAACGTGTTAAGATTAAGAGCAAGTTCTGCAATTTGCATATGACAACAGAAATATTAGAATATCAGAATGTTTACAAATGCACAGACACCACTATGCGCAAAGATTATAAACCCATGAATTAGTTTAAGTTTTATGAATTATTTGAGCTTTTTGTCTACTTAACATTTAGTCATTTAAAAGTGACTAGTTACAGGCCTGAAAGAAATTAATCTAGAAATGAAAGATGGTAGAATACACTTCCTGTGGTTAAACCACTTACAGGTTTCTCTTGGCTCAACTGATGAGTGAATAATTACCATCACTGGAAGCAAATTCAAGCAACCTACACTAATGCTAAACTCTTAAACTAAGCTCTCCTGCCTAACAAGTGAATGCAGCTAAAAGAATTGATAATCTCTTTTAAGGTTTAAGTGTAGCAATACTTGAGCACCTTTCAGCTATATCAAAAAAGCAGCAACTATTAACATCTCTGTCTGTCTTCAAAGCCTGTCTGAGAAGTGGTGTGATCAATTTCTCATCCGTCTGAATATGATGTGTGCTGTTAGATACACTTGGTAAGAAAAGCCAAGCATAGAGGCAAGGAGGAAACAGAACACTTAAGAGAAAAGCATGTTTAAACTGTCAGCAGGGGAGGTTCCCTAGTCATCTCCTCCATGATTCTCTCCTCACTGGTCAAAAAAGTCATGGATCCAGAAGGAAGCATGTGCTACAGAAATCCCAATGACAGGCAGAGAGCTCTTGGTTTCAGAGTCAACCTTCCCTGAGCATCACAGCTCAGACCTGAAGCACCTCACACTTGGTGCACAAAGAGCAGCACACAGTCACAGCAGCCCAGGTCCACCCTGCAGGGATGTGTGGAGTGTGCCTCATACTCCACATCTCACTGCAGGACATTGTGAGCTGTGGCCTTTGGCGTTTAAGAAAAAGGAAACCATTTCCTGAATCGCTGCAAGTTATCACTGTCACAGTTGCCTCAATCTTCAAGAGCAGGAAGAAATGCAGAAGGAGGCTGCTCCCACAACCCCAGAGAGCCTGAACACAAGCAGGAGTTGGTACAGGAATGCAAATCTTCCCAGACACATTATTCTCCGGCACAGATTCGCCTCTGTTTTGACTAATCTATCTATAACCACACGAGGCTGCTGCTACTGTGTCTCTCTCTCTGCCAAAGGTGAGTCAGCCTGGGGACAGCACTCCTCCAACCTGATGCAGAACAGAAGCAGGGCTTGTCCTGATGCAGACAGAGCTGCTGTGGTGCAGCCCCGGTGCCTTGGTGACGCTGCTCAGGCTGCAGGTGGGAATAGCCACCGGCAACAGCTCCAAGCACACAGAATCAGGCACACAAAAACTTCTGCCCTCTGTTTAAGAGGAAGCACCACAGCCAGCTTTGAATGTGTCCTCCCGCCCTTCCACTCTCTCAGAAGTGAAAGAAAAAGATCTGTTGAAGAAAATTAAGGACATAAAAAGAGATCCAGTAGGATGGGTACAACTAGACCAACATATCCCTCTGTAAAAACCAGGAAACCTAAATCCACAAAGAAAAATTATCAGCCTGTCTCATCATGTCACAGACCACAGCCTGACCAGGAACAATGACGAACATTCACCAAAATTCTGAGCATTCTCTAAGTAGGCACACTGCAGAGGTGTCACAGCAGCTCTGAGGAGCCTCCTCCCTCTGCTTTGAGGGTTCTTAGAGAAGATAAAAAGGGAGAATCCTTGGACAACAGCCTATCATTTTTCTACAGCACTACAGACTTGGTCTACTACCATACAGGCATGGTCTACTTGACTAAATCTATTTTGACTTCCACTGCTGCTCCTGAAGCAAAATTTTCGCTGTAAGATGTCAGCAAAGGTTTAAAAATGCTAAAGGCAGTAAATTCAAGGGCTTCACTAAACATGTAAAAAGTACCGAAATGGTACAATTTTGGTGCTTTGTAACACATGTATTTTTAATATTAATGCTTGTTTGCTGTTTGGATTTTTAACACACAGCTCCTACCTGAATCTCCTTATTTATGGGACTCGATCTGTGCACCACGGGATAGTGAAGCCTCATGGTGTGAAACATTTTCTTTGCCAGTCATAAGCATCAGATCTCAAGATGAGGATATTCAAGGGACATGTCAGGAGGCAGCCTGTAAATTCTGCCTTCTGTTACACATGGAAACACATTATAGCCTGGTTCCACAGTATCGCTTTCACTTTAGAAGCAGCTTTATATCATTTGCTGTTTTCAAAACCCTTTTCAATGTGCTATGTGGCAGCTTTGTGCATGTAGAAGATTTCTTTTTGGAAAAACATAAATAGACTGTGAGGAAGGCTTGTGATCTCCAAGTACACATATTTGGAGAGGGGCTGGCTGCAGGCAGTCCGTCTGAACCCCGCAGGAAGGGTCTGAGGCTTGCAGGACACCCACGCTTGCAGATCACAGGCAGACCACGCTGAATTAAAAATAGCAGATTAAAGCACGCAAAATGTGTAACAGTTGGTAGAGTATATGGATAAACCAGGATGTGGGAGTCATAATATCAATTTACTAAATATTTATAAATGCTTCTAGCCAGCAGCGATAAGAAATACTTTAATACTGATCGCAGCTGTCTGCCCATCGCTAAATTTAACACGATCCAAGTGTTAATACTACAGGTTTTCCTAGTAGCCTGTGAAAAACGGCCAACAGCTCATCCGAAGAGTCACTTGCTAAGTCAAAAAGAAAAATTATTTCTCCGTATGGTTCGGCAGCGAAACGATGGAGAAAGCCAAAGGAGCGACAGGCAGAGCCGAGAGGCCTTTCGAAACGAGCCGACATGCAGCTCCATGGCAGCCCGCCGACGGGAGATGTCAAGGCTGCAGCGGGGACCGCGGGGCGGCAGCTCGGCAGCGACGGGCGCCCGGTCCCGGTCCCGGCTGCCGCCACCGCGGCGAGCTGCGCCCGGCCCCGAGCCCCGGCCCGCCGCACGCAGACAATGTCCGCCGGCAAGGGGAGAGAGGCATCGGCGGCGGCTGGCGGGCAGGCGGCACCACACGGCGCCCCCCGCCAAGGGGCTCCCCCGGCCGCCCCCGGCAGCGGGAAGGGCCTCCCCCGGCCGCCCGCGCCTCGCTGGGGGCTGAGGCTGAGCCCGCCGCCCGCTCCCGCCCGCCCCGCGGCGCCCACCTGGTCGGCGAGCTTGAGCACGGCCATCCTCCGCCGCGGCTCCCGTGCACATGCAGCTCCCGCGACGGGCGGCGAGCGCGCCCCGCGACCGGCGCTGCTGCGGCGGCGGCGGCTCCGCTTCGCGGCGGGGCGGGGGCCGCCTCGCCTGGTCCGGCCCAGGAAGCAGGGGCGGGCGGGCTGCCGCGCACGGCCGCGCCGCCACCGCCGCCTGCCGCCGCCGCCTTTGTTCGCGCCGGCGGCCGCTGCCGGAGCGGAGCGGAGCGAGGGCCGCCCGGGGCTCTGGGCGCCCCCGCCCCGCCGGGCAGCGCGGGGGGCGGTGCCGCCGGACCGGGGATCCGCCCCGCGGCCCGGCCGGGAGCCCGGGCACCTGCCGCACGCCGGGCAGAGCCGTGACGGGAGCGGCCGCGGCCCCTCAGGGGCACGGCGCTGCCCCTCGGGCCGGGCGCCCCTTGCCCGCCGCCGGCGCTGCCCCGAGCGCCCCGCGCTGGCCTCAGCCCTGAGCGCCTCCGCTTGTTCCCGCCGCGCTCAGGGAAAGCAGCGAACCGGGCTCAGTCCCGGCTAGAAGGAGAAGCCGAACCCTTAACCTCTCCGTTCCCTCCATGTGTGCCTGCAAATCCAGTTGTCAAATCCCATCAGACAGACACAACTGTTTGACAGGAGTCGTTGGGGAGTTTTTTACCTCTTTGTGTAGTGGCTATCTCAAAAATCTGGTACCGCCTGACAGTCCAGGTCTCTTCCTACTAACATACTAGATAAAAAGAATAGTTTAATAAGCAAACAAACTAGCCCCAGAGTCCCTTCCTCATGCTGTAGAGGAAAGTGAACATCATTCACTGCTCCTGTTGAGCTGACCTGAGGGAAACATCAGTTCCAGCCCAGAGCTGGCTGTCACCGTGACTGGAGCACCAGTGCACAGCCGGGTACACAAGGCCACGGGCTGGCAAAGGAGGGAAGAGAAAAAGAAGGAAAAAAAGCATGGAGGGGTAAATTTTCTTTCTTTGTTTCTTTCTTACCCCTCAGAGTTGACAAGCTAAATTCCTGAAGCATGTGGTTTGATTAAAATCATTGGCACAATGTACAGCAGCAGGAGTTACACACATGCTGAAGGTAATGAGGGCAATTACATTTTTTCCAAGGACATGTACCTGAAGAGCAAAGGACTGAAGATTCCCTCTTCCCCTCCTCCAAGTCGCACAAAGGCCAGTTATTTTCTCACAAGTTAGATTCTGCACTAAGAAACTCCCATACGCTGCAACACATCCAATATGACAGCAATTTATGGCTTTTCAACCCTTAATTACACAATGAGGTGACTCTAAGTAGTTTAAAAAAAAAAAAAGGGGGAAGTGTCTTCTATGGAAGAAAACCAATCCAGCAAGGAAGCAGATGTTGGTTTCAGGCTTTTGATGCATCATTTTAAGTGAGGATTAAAAATATCACATAACTTCTAACACACAACACATTTTGACTCCAACTATTTTGAAGAGTAAAATAATGTTAATATAAATCAGTCTTTTAAAGGGGAAAAAAAAAAAAAACCCAAACAATGAGATAATCCAGTACTGTGTCTCACCAAGTCAGGCCAGAAATTCTGCTTTGACAGTCTCCACTCCCAGGCTCTGTTGAAAAAATGCTCACCACACAGAGATCAGAAGTAAGCAGAATTTAGCTCCCAGCTGAAAACAAGGAAAAAAAAAAAAAAAAACCCTCAACCAAACAAAAAAGTAAAGTAAAGAGGGGGAAATGGAGGGAACTTTCAGCATTATAAGGAAAGGTCTGATTTATTATAAAGGCCTATTTCCAATGACCTAGCATTTAACATAGCCTTCTCCCTGCAGTTAAACTTGGTGGATACACAAGGAAAATGGTTTTTCACATTTATTCTTTGCTCCCCTCACTTTCCGATCCCAAAATCTGGTACAAGTCCTTGTACCTTCTTTGGGACTTCCGACACTTCCCTGTGAGGGGGATAAATCATCTGAACGGAAATCTCCTGATGCAGTGGGAGCTGAGCTGCCTGAGAGTCAATAACTGGGCTAGATGTGAGCTAGTGCTCATAGAGGAGATGGGTCATGAGAGTGTTATAATATTTTTCTCAAGTTTTTTGTTCCAAACAAGCAGAGTTTCAGGCCAAGTCCTTTTTCCCAGGCCCCACAGGATGGTGTCTAGGAAGGACCAACCACCTACAATGCCACTCCTTGGAGAGACCCCCAGGGACATACAGGACTGCAGAAAGTGTTCACGTCCCATGGGAACCAAACAGCTCTCAGTTTACAGAAGTCCTTACAATTTTATTTACACTTTCCATTTAAAGGATCATCTGCATGAACTGCCAAGAGTAGTCACAGTGTTACAGTCATTACCCACACAGTAAAGGAGTCCAAGATTTCTCTGAAAGTACAATGTCCTCCTCTCCTGTTCACAAAACAGCACAAACAACTACATTCCAGTCATGCACAATCAACAAAAGCTTTTCTGAGCCATTTTACTCAACAACTTCGTAGACCAGGCTGGTACATAACTAATTCCATGACACATTTTCATGTGAAATGATGCCATATGTTCAGTTGCCCTTTTTTTAAAGAAGAAGAGTCGTAAAGCCATTACCCAACTTTTCAAATAATGGTCATACCTGCAACTCTCAAACCTGTAGCACTAATGTTCACTTTCCATACTGACAAATTAACAAGTAACATCAAAACAGGTGTGCAACATCCTTAATGAGAATGCACTTGAGCTTGCCAAATACTGTCATCTTGGATTAAACCTGTATTTGGAAAGGAAAAAGCCCTAGGGCTACACTAGGCCTCTGACAGGGAAGTGGAAACAAACTCCCTAAGAGGTGCATTTGTTCCTTGCTGACCCATACTCAATCCTAAGAGGGTTCTGGGCATTCAGTTGAAGTCTTCTGTGAAACATAAGCTCCTACTGCATATTTAAAAAAGCAAAATAGGAACATGAAACTTAGAACTTTAGCACTCAAGCAATTTCTGTCCAACAGAAAGGAAGAACAGAACTGCCCCAAATCTGTTGCAGTTGCCCACACTCACTGATCTTCTGGCCACGACACAATTATGTTCTGTAGTGTACAGACCCAGTATAACAAATGTCTGCCTTTCTTTTTTCACTTCCTATTTTGTCCCCAGAAAAAACAAAGTTGCTCCAGTTCCATCTAAACTGGATTGTTGAGCCATTTGCTATCCGCAGTCATACATATATGAGACACTTCCTCACTTAGATTTTGTGCCAGGAAAGCCTCTCAGCATTTTTATACCCACCTGGGCTCAACAAAACTCCCAGGCACAATTAGGTCTAGGCATGTGACTTCAACAGAACTCCATCATCATCCTAAACAATCAGCCTTCAGTTACGATCTCACGTGTCATTCTCATATGGGGTAATAGTGCAAGTCTTCGTTTGGGTATTGGTTTAGGACTTCAGAGACTCACCATTAATTCTCTCTCATGCCACAGTGTTCCTGCATGGTGCTTGTTCCTCGTGCTGCTTGGCTTGCTGCCTGTAGAAGGAAATTCTCCCACTTTGTTCGGAACACCCTCTGACAGCCTTAAGTCTCAAGGGAAGGATTTCAGGTAAAGGCCACTGGCTACTGCTCTAAGCATTACCCTGCCACCACAGACTCAGTGTTAAGAGTTATGCACTTCCCATGTGGTTGTCAGGGAAGAAAGCAGTATTTTTTAATTAAATCCTTTTTACTGTATATACATGCTGTAGTGAACTGGACCATGGGTGGGAAATGGGTGAACAGCCTACACAGAAGTGCAAGTTCAGTTCTCCCTGCACCCTGCAGCAATACAAACATGTCTGCAAATTATCTGCCGAATCCCTACAAAGCCTCCTGCATCTCAACCAGACAGATCTCTGCATTAGTCTGATGTTTCTGCAGCCTAACAGGATGTGGTCACTTTAAGGCAGCCAAAAGTCTGCACTGCCACCCTCCTCCCGCCCTGCCTGCACTGTTGAGCAGCAGAGGCAGGGGAAGGGTTCTGCTCTGGTTTTCACTCCAAAGTCATGTCTGCTGCTGTATTTAAGCACGATGATCACTCACAGATGGAGGGTGCAATAGTTCCTAGACATATGTTTGGCTCCTGCTTCACGAAGAAAATGAAGTACATACAGTCAGCATATTCCTCAGCAGTGTTTGTTTGCCACTGTTGAGGATGGATGAAGGACAGAACTGATACCAGAAGATGCATTTGTTATCTCTAATCATTTCTAATAACACCAGATACCTGGCATGCCTCTGGTCTCTACCTGTTGCCTGTCCTCTAAGAGCAGCATGTGAACATCTTGCTGCACATTCTTCTCCCTTACAGATCAGTGGGAGTCAGATTAGAGTGATGTATAAGCATCATTATGAGTGTCTGCTGTGGGAGAAACAAGCACAAACATACAAAGCTGTGTGAATTTGAAATGGAAGGGCAGACTGGCCACAGCAGGAGACTGGCAAGCAGAACACCAGAGACAGTAACTAATCATTGCTGTCACCATCTCCCCTCCTGCACTGCTTCAGCACACAGGGTGTGACTGCGGGGTGGGAAGGGGGTGATCATCTCAGGTGTTTCAAGCTGCCTGTCATTACCCTCTCCAAGTCTTCTTCCTTCTGTTTTAGTATGATTCGTTTTCACAAGGTGGAATTTATTCTATTTTTTTCCCCAAAGGCGATACTTTTTATCCCATTAAGCTATTTTTCCTCCTAGACCTATGTGTTTAATATTTACATGGGACAGGGGGTGAGGTGGGGACAGTGTGAAATGACACAGAGAATCAATCTACTGATAAGGGCAGAGAGGAGACCTTGGAAGCACCTCCACTTGTCCAGACACAGGCCTCCCCTCATTTCAAATACTCCTTGATTATACTTCTGCAGCATGTAGTTAATGCACAGTGAGGCTTAAGAGCTATGATACAAGAAGAAGCTATGAATTTAAAGCTGGAATTATAATTATTACAGCCTTCTGCTGTGTTACTTAAAAAGGAATAAACACTCCTTCATACATTAAGGTGTCCTTACAGTTGGTCTGAGCTAGCATGTCTCTTGCAGATGTCCATGTAATTAGTACTAGGTATTGAAAACAGGAGGAATTAAGGCAGATGACAACTAGACAGGCTGAACAGGGTCAAATCCCTTCTAGTTATGGCAGTCTAGAAATCCATCTCTGCAAAAGAGAAAGATTTCACTGAAAGTAGAAAGCATTAGCCTCACTCCAGTTCTTAAAGCAACATGCTAGTGGCCTGTGAAAATACATACCCATCTTTAGCATCCCTGACAAGAGACTGCAACAAAATTTTCAGCAGTGCTCAATCTAGAAACCAGCTAAGTCTACTGCCTTGTATCACATAAAAAGGGCCAGAGAGATCCGTGTTACTTTGCTCTTGGGGGTTTTTACTTCAGTGTCCTTTTATCTTCTTCCCTGGAAAACACCAAGTTATCTGATTCTGCTTTAAGCTTTCTAACAGAAGAAAAACCCCAAAACCATAAAAAATAAAACCAACAAAAAACCCCAACACATGAGACACTTCACCACACTATGGAGCTGCAGGCTTGGCAGTGGAGTCTAGACTCCACCACAACAGACACTCTGTACCAATTCATACTGAAGTACTAGGGAAAAAAAAATAAAAGAGGAAAAAGAAAGAAGGAAAAAGAAGGATGAGCAAAACCAGATAAACAAGAGGGAGGCTCAGTATGCAAATTTTCTCTTCTCAGCCCTATTCCATTTATAGGTATATAAAATATCTTTAATATTCTAGCTCATTAATCTTTTAGGGGGAACATGAGGAGAAATTTTCCACTGACTTACATTTTGAAGTATGCCTGACCTTTAAAGAATTCAACAAATGGTGTCCAGGGGGTAGGATTCCTGTTACATTGAAACATCCCCTGTACCCCTCTGAGTGAAACATCAGGTAATTGTGTAAGTTGTATTCATCTAATTAGTCACACTCACTAAAAATACATAATTTAGAGTTCAAATGGACACTACACCAACCTCTCTTTACACACCACTTTACTATATAAACTATAGCAATTAGTTACCTACAATCTCAAGTTCTGAAGTCTCTTTTTCACTTGCATCCTCAAGATTAAATTTATTGAACTGTTGTACTAATATAAAATACCAATTTTTCATCTCAGTTGCATCAGGAAAATCATCATTTTCATACAGTAAGATTTCATGTCCTTGGTCTTTTCATTTCACAGTACCTGCATAATCTTCATTTCTGTCTAGTATTAGAGTAGCCAACGGGACACCAATAGATGCATGCCAGCAGTATTGAAAATCCACCAGCTGAAACAGATTAATTTCTGAAAAAAACCACTGGGTCAGTTGTCCAGGCTTGCAGTCTTGAAAGTGAAAAACCTTGCACAAGCAAAATTTGGAATCCATATTAATCCCTTCTCAATGTGCAGAGAAGAAGAAAGGGCCTGTGCCTGAGCAGGAAGAGTCCAACACCAGCTCTTAAGACCCAGGTAAGATTTGGGAATGCTATGATAGCAAATTCCTTCTCCAAACTCAACTACATTTTCCACAGGGCCCAAGAGCAAGCAAAAGATCTGATTTTTCATGTCACACAAAGAATGAAAAGTGATTCCTGAAGTCGCATTTAATTAGAAGGGGTGTGGAAGCACACAGTGACCAATATGCAGTGGCCAGCAAGGAGGGAGCAGCACTGTTTGTGGTAGTTTGTGTTTCTCCCTGATGTTAGGGTTTGGCTCATAACCCAAAGGGAGCGTCTTCTTCCCTTGCATTAGAGAAATTATGTGGCTCAGAGCTGTGTAGGAAGAGCAGAGAGACAGAGGGTATCAGTAACATTATTTTTGGAGGAATGCTGGAACTCTGGACTAAGTTCAGATCTGCTGGACGCAAGCTAATGGAAACAAATCAGCCCAAGAGCCTGGAGTCCATGTTGCTTTATAGATATAAAACATGCTTGCACTACAGTACATTCCCTTAGAGCAAGGAAACACTAGACTAGAACCTCACAGAATGAAGGTCTGTGAAGGAAACCAATTTAAATATCTCAACACACTAAAATATAGATGAGAATTTATGATTAGTTTCCAGGAGAACGAAGGGTACATATAGTATGGTACTGGCTTACCTCCAGCTAACTGCATCTTCCCAGGCCATGCTAAAAGTGATACACACCCAAATTCTTCCTAGAAGATAAATCAAACCCAACCCTTACACACACTTCTGCTGTAGCAATACTTGGACACAGAAGGGAACTACTATGCAAGGTCACAGGCCACAGCCTAGAAGCTTGTCTGCAAGCTGAAGAGGCTGATGGGGCTCAGCTCCATGTGTGTACAAAAGGCAGAAAGCCAACAAACAGCCAGCACAGCTCTGAAAATAAGCAGAAACACCAAGCTCTTTGGGGCACAGAACCAATGGGAGGGGCAGACTTGGAAAGAGTTTGTTTTGCATTCCGAAACAAAACTATCTACACTCTCCTGCAAGTTCAAAACCAGATAATGTGCCATAGCTGATACACAGGCGTTTCTTGTTCTTCTATCAGAAGATACTTCTGCCAACTCCAAATTTCATCCTGCTACTCATGCAAATGAGGAAAATAGTGTTTTGCTTACAATTTTTCTAGTGCCTGGTCCAACTGCAGTTTGTATCCCAATGTTTGGCCAACTGTATTAGCTGCTACACAGGCTGAGGAGGACAAAGGTCTTCCCCTGAAGAGCACAAACCTTTGGAACACGAGGAATGAAAGAAATACAGTGGCATAGTTAACTGAGTTTAGTTTGACTAAATTTTACCTTACGTGCTTTGTAACTGCTACAGGGACTTGCATTTACAGATTGCTCATTCTGAAGTGGGTGATGGTGGGGCTCTTCAGGTTATGCATTCTGAGATGTTTTATTCCTTATGCTCACTACTTCCTCACTAAAAACTTGACTTTTCACAATGGTTTATACTGTAAGCCTGAGGGAGGAAAAATTCATTTTTCTTTCTGTGCTTCAGTTAAAGAAGGAAATAAGTCACATGAGCCATGAAAGGACTTTGATCCAGAACTAGAGAATGTAAATGCTTTACAGATGCCAAATAAGGATGTTTCCATAGAAAAAGAAAACAAAGAATTCTCTATCCCAACTCCTTTTCATTTCCAAACAAGGTAATGGAAGAATTTTGTAAGGTTTTGATGGAAGCTCCCTTCCTCCAAGAGGTTGTTCTGTTTTTAATAATCACATACATTCATCAGAATAAACAACTGATTGTTTTGACAGGGGCTTATTGTGTTTCTATGAGGGGAAAAAATAATTTCTTTAGATCATGAGGGTCTCTTAAAGCCCTTATAGCAACTGGAGAGAAATGGTGGAGAGCCAGGAATCCATCCTTAACTACAATGACACTGGTGACATCCTAATGACCTGCCTGATGGCCATGCTGCCTGCAAAATACATCCTTGGGAAGAGCCCAGTAATTACTGACACTGGTGGAGCCCTTGGACAAAGTGCCATGCATAGGAACATTCTGTGATTGATCAGTTTTATTTCTACTGCATTTTTGGATAGCACATAATCTTGCTCTGGCTTATAAACATCAACATCAGTTCATCTTGCAAGTGCTTTATGAAATCCCTGCCTCTGTGGGTAAGAACAGCTGAGAGTCTTCAATAAAAGAAAGATCCAACAGACTAAAATATGAAGCATTTCCAACGAAACCCTACCTTACCTCTAAGAAATGAGGATTCCACCCTCTATTTATTTAAGTTGGAACAAGGTATCAGAGAGGAAAGTCATGACTCCAAGATTAAGTACCTCTGTTGCAGTCTATTCAATCTCCTTTTAAATGGATTTGTCTTTCACTGTAGAAGACTTTTAGAGCTCACACAATGTGAATATCTGCTCTGTGTTTCTAAAAAACAGTGTGAGTTACTCTTTATGTATGCAGAGTACAATAGTTAAAGTTCTTCTGGCATTGTATATTCTTACACATGTGTTTTGCACAGTACTTTGACTTAGCAATGGATGGAATAAATGCTGAGCACACGTGCCTGGTCCCCAGATAAAAATCTATAGATTCGGCCTATACAGATGGGCCCTGCACTCGCACAAAGCCTGAAGCACATTTGTAAAATTCTGCATGAGTGCAGATGTCTTCCTTGATCCTCTTGCAAGATCAGAAGGTTGGGTCAATGGCTGTGCTCCAGATAATGTAACTGTTAACATCTCCAGACATAGCCACAGATACAGCCACAAGAATAAAGCAGGTCAGAAATGAGCTTCTAAGCTTATGGTACAGCTGCCTTACTCCCCTCTAATTCCCTAAATCCCAGAGCACAGTGAGAATGAAAAAACACCTTGCTGGTAGAAAAACAGGGCCATAAAGCAGCCAGTGTTCAGATATCGGAGATGAATGTTGGAGTTCAAAAATGTCAAACCTACGTGTCTGGGGAATGGCAAGGTGAGAGTTCATTCTGTTCTTTCTCAAAGCAAAACTATGTGAGTGTATCAAGATATAGCTTTTTTGATTTATACTTCACATTAAGAACAAATTTATGCTTGTATACTAGTACTAATGGTTTAATAATGCATTAACATCTTAACTCTGCTGTCCAGCCACGGCAGAATTAGTGACTACTTACAATAAATAACATTACAAATCATACTGCTATCACACAGCACTTCCTGGCAGGTTTTGCAGTTCCTTTAGCACAGGAAACATGTTTCAGTAGAGTGTTTCAATGATTCCATGACTTTTTCTGTTGACTATGCAGGAAACTAATTTTCCAAACAGTATGTTACAGATTCAAACCCTGTGACATGGAAGAGAGGAGGAGAACCCAGTCAGAGAGGCAGGAAAAGCCATGTCTGTATTACTGAGATGCTCCCCACTAAACAGCAACATCTTGACCCGGTACGCCAAGTAGGGCAGACTGGTTTAATCACCACAGTCTGCAATTCAGTGAGAGACTCCTTCCTAAGTCCCCCATGTCACACCACTGATTTGCCAGCAGCTTAAGATAGCTGACAGCAGGCTGTACTCTTCCTTTCCAGCATCGGGACAGATGGCCTCAGCTCACTCCAGCAACTCAGTTTAGCTGCTATGAAAAAAGAAACACTAAGAAGCATTCTTATCTCAGCAATGAGACACAGCCAAGGCCTGGAAAGGAAAGGGAACCTGCCTCCTGAAGGAGAGACAGCATTGTTCTGTCACAGTGAATAGCACCAGCAGGGCTCTCAGAAGGCCTTCTACAGGCAGGCTGCTGGGAAGAATTCACACCCTAAACACGCCTTGCAATAATTTACCCCAGATGCAAATAAGTGGTTAAATTTTCAACAGCTACTGAACTGCAGTATTTCTTCGTGTCCTTGAATGTGAAAGACAATAAAACAGATCCATCTGTATCAATATCTCTAAAAGGACAAGGAAGGGACTGCAAGCATGGCTGGCACAACCTTCCCAACTGTGCACAGCCCAGGGAGCAGCGTGGCCTCAAGTGACTCTCTCAAGGTTTACAGAGAATTTACCAGCTCAGTTTTGGCTTGAAGATCTCCTGGTCTCCTCAGAGATCAGATCCTGACACTCCTTCCTGCAGACCCTAAAACCAGCTCTAAGCCCATTGTTTCCAGAGGATAAACGCCTTCTTTCCACAGAAACATCTAAGAAGAAACTGGGGCTAAAGGGTCAACTTTCAGTGATGTATCATAGCTAGAAAGAAACAGAAAACCACCCAAAGTACCAATATCCAATGTGTACACAACATACAAGAAAACAGCAGATAAAATTAATCATTCACATGGTAAGTAAATTTTTCCCCTCAGAACAAGGTTAACAAGTGTCCTCTGATTTACTGAAAGACCCCCCTGACTCCCCTCAAGATGGCTTCCCAGAACTGACACTGTGGCAATTTCTGCAATGAAGAAACAGCAAATATCCTGGCAGAGCAGGAAGTCCCAGTATCCACCACTGTGCTTAAATCACTATGCACTGTGCCCTCTTTACACCCACACTTGCCTGATTTTAAGCACATAAGTCAAACTTTTGAGAACACACAAGGCGTACAAGATAGTTTCACATTTTAACTGTAAATTAAAAGAGCAAAACAAAACTATTTACTTGTTAAGACCCTTGTTCTACATAACACTGGACCAAGACCTTAAATCTCCATCCTCAAGAAATATATTCTGATGTATCCATAAAAAAGAAAGCACTTGAGCTAAACATAGTGGTAGCTGGTACTTGATTAAGATAGCTGGAGTTTTATTCTGGCTTTAAGCCATATAAAATGGATGGGATGTAACAAGGAAACTATCCAAATAAAGAAGAAAACTGTATGAGCAAAACAACATAAAGATTCAACAGATGAAACATGTTTAAAATAAAAAGTTAAAAGTAATTGCTCATCAGCAGGGATGTTAAGAGAGGAACTGAGCAGGGTTAAGGACTACTACTTTTATTAATGGGAAGAGCTCACGTTCCTGAAAAAGGGAAGAATAAATAAAAGGATTGCTTGTGTTTACAGAGATGATTTGCAATGATAACAGAAGCATTACAATCAGATGCACGTTAATTCCTAGGAAAAATTACCACCCCCAGCAGCAAAACTCCAGAGGTAGGTAACAAGGCAGCATCGAGAACTCAAAAGAAGGGAAGAACAGAGGCAAAACCTTTAACAGATGTGTGAGGAAGTTCTTTGATACCTGAACTGCACAGGAAGTCTCAAACCATCTCCCAGATGGCAGTATCTGTATCACACAGGCATCCTGCAGGGGCACCAAGGACACAGACTTGAGGCCTCTGACAATGAAGAATTCTTTATAGGCCTCGCTTGGAAAGGGATTAAAAATAACCCAATGAAAACGAATGCAATTCAAGCAACTAGTGACACACATTAAAACGTAAATGTGGTGGTGGTTGGACTTGGTGCTTTGGTTTGGTTTTGCCTTTTTTTTTTTTTTTGATCTGCATATCCTATACTACATGAAAAATGACTGTGGTACATGGCATTACACCAGCATGAAGGAAGCAGAGCTGGCAGCTGACAGGCTGTCATGAACAGCTGACTTGCTTTTCTAACACCAACAGAATAATCAAAGTATGAAAACATAGTAACTGCGAGAAGTTTGTACTGCAGGTCTGTCTCCAGTGACTGAAATGCCCAAGAGCTGCCTCAACACAGAGAAGTATAGAAAGAAATTGTAACTGGCCATAAGAGAAAATGCAGCCTGCACCCAGGAGCATGGATGTGTTTTTTTACTTGCACATGGGCGTGTAAGTGCATCTTATCATGGGAAGACTGAATATCTAGGAAGTTATTCTCCCATCTTCAGACAGTGAACTCAGAGAGATCTTAATATATATAAGCCATATGAATGCTTATGCAATTACTAACTGTAACTTCTACAAATAGTAAGCAGATGCTACGCATGATAGCATTTAGTAATAGAACATCTCTGTTTCTGTAAACTCTGCAGAAGTGTCTCACTAAAATCTTACACAACAAAATCAAAAAAACATAGGGTGGTGATGACTAGCAGGGAAGCACTTTGGACTAAGACAGACTCGTTTAGCAAATCAAGAAGCCCACTTGCCTCTGTATTAGAGCACCAGAGTCAGCAAAAAGATTGCAAAAGTGAGGTTGAGTTTCTTGTATGAATCTTGGCCCATTGGTGTCCCAGGCCTGTCACAGTCTGTGTGGAAGTGACAGAAAAATTCAAACATCATCCTGAAACACAGAATAATCTCAGACAAGAATAAAGAAGTTTTTGGAAACACACTACCTGATAAGGATAACCAAGTTTGGCATCAACTAGGTGAAAAAAAGTAGACTTTACCTTAGCATCAACAAATTGTAGGATGTGTTTAACAATGGTAGCTCACGCAGGCAGATTCATCCACATCAGCAAGCACCTCTAGCCCGAGTTTAGATACTAAGCAGGAAGCCCAGTTTCTAGAATGAAAAAGTTGCAAGAGAAGCTTCTCAGTGACCACCAGAGAGTCCTCCATGAATCACATGTGAGTGACTCTTGGCACAGAAGAGCAGGTGACAAAGGGGCAGGTGCTGTGGACCCAACTGGAGCAGTAGCTTTACACCTGTGTTCCAATGCCCTGCTCCAGCAGCACCCAGGCCAACAGCAAAGGCAGTGATCCAGCCTCCTCCTGCAGGAGACTCCAGCTGCACTAGAGGAGTTTGGAGCTCTAATGGCAAATACAACTTTGCTGCTGTGTGGGCAGCAAAACAACCCTACAGCTTCCCACGAAGAAGTCAAGTTCACCATTTTCAAGAGAAAAAAACCCAAGCTGCTTTGGCAAAGTGTGCTGTCTCCAATTTTCTAAGCTTTAAATGAAGCCTGTACCTGAAGAAAGCTGCACTTGTATTAAATGACGACTTGTCATTGGACTTTGGGGATGCCTTACACTAAATTTATGTTACCATGGTTACATCTTTCACAATAAATACAATACTAAACAGGAGGAAATAAGAAACAATTATGCCTTTGCTTTTGCTATTAAGTATCAGGTGTTTATGATCTTTCCAAGGTACTGATGCATACCAGAGAGGGACTTTTATGCTGCAGGACTTTTTACAAGGGCATGGAGTGATAGGACAAGGGAGAATGGCTTTTAACTGAAAGAGGGCACCTATGAAGGTGGTGAAGCACTGGAACAGGTTTCCCAGAGAAGTTGTGGGTGCCCCGACCCCTGGAAGTGTCCAAGGTTGGATGCAGCTCTGAGGAACCTGGTCTAATAGATGATGTCCCTTCCCATGGCAGGGGGACTAAATGATCAAGACCTTTCCAACCCAAACCATTCTGAGTCTCACTTTATATATGAGACTATGCTTATATTACTGTATTACCATTACCCTGTAACTGGTAACGGTAATACAGCAATATAAACATTAATATTTGTATACAGATGAATGTTTAATATATACTGAAGTGAGTAAAAAATTGCCTGCACTCACTGAGTATTATGCACATTCCAATCCTGTCAAACTGAACTTGGGACCTAATGCTACAGAAATGCTAGCTCTATCTCAGCAGGGTTTTTAAGTTTGATCTACACATCACTGTGCTAATTCTGTGGAAATATAAGATACATGTACAGAAACATCTGCAAACTAATGTTAAGAATAATTAAATGATTTTGTATACATTTAACTTACTTTTATTGAGTGAGGAAACAGCCTTTTCTGAAGGTCATATCTTTGGTCTTAAAAACTGAAACTCAAGCCACCTGGTTTTCATTTCCTGCCATATTCCTTCTGTCTCAGCTGCACACTGTGCTAGAAACAAAGGCTCCATTCTTTAATTGTGAATATCAGACGCCTTTAACCTTCATTCTGTTGTTAGTGCCTTGGAATGTGAAAAAGTTAATATACAATATCCTCTTTTATTAGCTAAAATAATAAATGACCAGTTGCATTCCTTTTATCAGCTGGGCTCAAGACCTGCAGATCTCTGGAGACTTTAAGAGTTCAACAGAGACAAAATTGTATGGCTTTCAAAGCAAAATCACTATTTAAACACAGTTCTGTTCTACTGTTTTGGATGACAGGCAGGGATTGAAGGTCACTGTTTCTAAAGTTACCTACAAAAAGTCTAGAAATAAGTCACCTCAGACCCTGTCACCCTATGGTGGTGAACAGCTGTCACATCTGGTCTCAATCAACAGCCAGGAACCAACAGCAAAGGGCAAGCCTATTCCCAGGCTTGGATCAGGGATGGTTTTAACAGAAACCATGGCTTCAGAGCAGCGGGATCAGTGAAAGATGGCATTCTTCAGCAAAAAACACAAGCCCTCAGAGGAAATGGGACACAAGCAGAACAACTTGTACAGCTCACTGAAAAATTTTATTGGCCAGCTCAGTGCAGAAGATGGTTGCTAATAAAAGAAAAATATTTGTCTATCAAGGTGACCAAAATGTCTCCTACCTCTGAATGGAATAGATTTTGAGTGAAGAAAAATGTGTGTAGACTCTGGAGATGATTTTTAAAACAAGTAAGCAAGTAATCAAAATCTCTTTCCATCAAAAAAGCAAGCTTTCATAAAACCCAAAACTCCACTAATTACGACCACTAATAATTGACAGTCACAATAATTGCTTTGAGATCAATCTGATACAATCTTAGGATAAATAGATCAGGTCCATTAATTTACTCCCTCATCATTTATTCAGAATTCGTAAAACATTTGCTGCTGTTTAAGCCTGCTGATAGAACAGCTTCTTCATAACTTCCAGACCATTTGGCTTGGGGCTCATGTAAGGAGTGAAGCAGCAGCACTCCTTACCCAGTGCTGTGCTGGATCCCTTCACCAGGCTTCTGGGCAGCCTTTACCAGCCCTACCATGGTTTCCAGGGGTTCAGCTGGGAGGGGAGTGCAGGGACGGCTCCACTTCAAACCACACACGTCAGAGGAACCACTGGAGGCTAGGGAGAGCAGAAATCTTTCCATTACTTACTGGTGAGATGCAAGCCAGCATATGGCATCACACTGCTGTACACATTTATACTTTGGATCAGAGACTCTCATATTTACCTTTTCCATTTTTATTAAACTGACAAAGAGTGAGATTTTGCAGTTAGTTCACAGATGTACATTAAGTAACAGGCAATCACTTTACTTGTACATCAACACCTCCCACATTTTGTGAAGAACCAAAATTTGAAAGCTGTTTCCCATCCCACCCCAGTCTATTAGTAATGAGGGTATTCATCACAGCAGCTTAAACTGAGAGAAAATATGTTCCTTAGCTTGGAGAAAAATATGTAGAATTATCAGTGTGATGTAACACTGGCTGAAACTTGATTTCACAACAGTCATTGCACCAAAAGGTTTAAGAAAGTGGTCTTTGGGGACAAACTTGTAAAAAGTAACAGAGAAGAAATTTTGTGCCATGTAATCTCTGGGCAACACATGAGTGTAAAATTGATAAGGAAAACACTCTGGTATAGTCTGCCTGTGAAGCCAGTAAACAGAATGTATGTCACAGTTGATAAAATACATTCCTAATGATTACTAGCATTTATTACTAAGATCATTCTGTTTATTACAACCATACCAAGCTCCAAGCTCTTTTGTAACATATCAGAAGCTACTTCACAGTCAGCCATTTTTCAGAAAGTGGAATTATTTCATTGACAAGAACAAAATGTTTGGAGTCTGGCTAAAAACTGAGGACTCTTACATGTATTTTTACCTTAAAATTATCACATTCATACTTGGCTGCATAATTCTTTGAAATTTTGTCAAAAAAATCTCAAAACATTATTCTGGGCATCAAAATTTTGTTCTTTTAAAAACAACTGCCATTCCTTAAGCCATCCAAGGATCTCTGAAAGAAGGTGAATTAAACTTGACCATATGTCTGTAACAACCACCAGCAAAATACCTCAAGGGTTACTTGCAAATCTTTATTTACGAATCTGAACTCATTAACTCTGCCTCAAGCAGCAGCTCAGGCTGGAAGCTCTGCTGTGCTAGGAAATAAGCTTTGCAATGTTTTGTCTGGAGGACACAGAAAAGACCATCACAGAAAACGTAGCACTTGAGTAACTTGGCATCCCATTTCCTTGTCTGGACAGAACACTGTGACAAATTCAGTCTGACTCCTAAAATGTCTCCACTCTAAGATCAAGAAGCTGAATGTAAAAACCCACTGAACAGGGTCCATCTCCACTTTGCCTGGCAGAGGAAGAGCCCATGTAGCTCAGGCTGGGCAAGAAAGACAAGACTATATTTGCACACTATACTCCCTAGGATTTTCCAAAACAATTAAAATCTGGCAGCTATGTTCTTCCAGACCCTCTAGACCTGGCCCAGCCTGAGCAGCAGAATCAGAGTGAGTCTTTTTCAGCAGTGAGTGATTCTCCACACATCCAGGAGCTGCTGCAGTTGCAAGGGCAACCAGGAGGGCGGGAGGATTTCTCTTCAGTGCCACCACTGCTACTGTGCCAAAACAAACAGGGTGAAAGGAAGTCTGACACAGGGGTAAGAGTGCAGCTTCCAGGGCAGCAAACGAGGTGAGAGATCCAGTTTAGAGAGATCCATGGATAAATAAGGTACAAGCAAAATAGGTACAACTGAATCAGAACAGTAGCAGCGAGGGAGGTGTATGTGTGTGAAATTGTATCAGAAGACACAGAAGTGTAAGCAATAAAATGCAGCTAAAACCAAACACAAAACTGAGGAAGCTTTTGATCCTTATCTTCAGCTGCTCTCAGAAAGAAGCTTGAGCAAATAAAAAAATTCTTTAAGATTAGCATACCTTAAGGACAACTGCTAGCCTTGGCTAATTTTAGCTCCATCAGCTCAAGCTGTAAAGGGGCATGGCATCCTTCGACAGAGGAAGTTTAGACTGGAAGGAAATGTAGGTATATACAAGTGCTGCATCCTTTTTTCCATTAAAAAGGACAAATGAAAAAAATCAGATGCAATCAGAACCCATATCAAATAGTAAAATGTAACATTCTAAACTATGAAGAGCAAAAATTAGTATGGCTTACATTCACTGCCTCTGTCCAAATGCATAATTATAACTGATTTTTAAAAATAGATTAAAATAAAAAAATCACATACCTTTTTTCCTTCTTATAGGTGCCTCCACCTCTTTCTGCATACTGGATGAAGCCTGTTCAGGAGAATCAACTGTCAGTGAAGCTTCTGTCCATAGAGCTTCTTTTGCAATTCACTGATAAAGTTAGGATCTCTATGTAACTCCAGAAAGGGAGTTGGAGGGTAACTGGAAAGGAATTTGGTTCCCTTTAAAAGAAAACCTAATTAGGTAAGCTGAGGGATTGTCCGGACATGCAGATTTTATGCTCGTTACTTGTATTTGTCAAGTATCACATTAATTCTGTGACCAGGTGAACTTCTCAGCTGTCAAGCCATGGCATGTCTCCCATTTTATAAACAAGTAGCAAAACAGCAGATGGTTTTTGTTCACTTAGCCTGCTTTTCTGCATTAAATGGCACAATTAATTACCCATTAAAAGATTTTAAACAGTAGTGATCCAAATCCTTACATTCATTTTAACTCCTTGGTCTTTGCTGTCCAGAACCAGAAGTCTGCAGGTGTATACCAGCCCCCACCTCGGAGTAAAACCTTCCCATTTATTAATGGGACTTTATTAATGGAACTTTAGTTTGTCCTGAAAAAGAAACATGTTTGTCTACAGGTGGTCAGATGTCGTATCTAGGTAGTTTTTTATTTCCCCCAAATTTCCTCCTTAATTTTCCTGTGCTGAATAAGACTCAGTGTGATTTCTAAACAAGCAAAATCCTTTACGAGCTGCTGTAGGCTCCCAGAACATCTCATCAGTCTATGATCCAGAGATAGCCTCTTTAGGTAAAGAGTCCCACAGATCCAGAGTTTCAAGAATGATAAAAATGCCTCCTGATGACTCTGCATATCAAGAACTGCACTTAAATACTGCCACTTCAAACCTGATTTCATACCAGATAGTTGGGATAGCAAAAAACCCAAACACAAACATCACAGTTTTATGTACAATTCTGTTTCATCAAACAGTTCTCCTTCCCCTTTCTATCTTCCTCAGGAACCAAGGGAAATATTGCATCTTCCTCAAAAATATTTATGAAAGTATTTTTGAGATTTAGAAGTGATGAGCTTCAAAAATACAAAAATGAGAACATCTGAAGTTGCTCCCCTCCACTCTAGAGAAATTTTTACAGTTTTACCTATTTCCAAGAATAGTGAATTTGCTGAAGCATATCCAGAAATCAGGAGCCATCATTCATTCCTACCTGTTTCAGAGCTCTCTTTTGGCCCATCTCTCAAAACCCAGTGCTTTTTCTCAGCCCTGCTCCCTCTCTACTGGCACTTGGCTTGGTTCTGTCTGGCAGAACTTCTGAGGCAATGAGGATGACAGGCTATCTGTAATACAAACAACACTATTCTGTGACAAAGCACTAGAAATAGACTAGAATGCACCTTATTCTCAGTTCAGCAATAAAGAATTCAAGAAGTTGCAGCCGGTTTTTACTCACATTTTAGAATACAACTCACTGTTGAAAAAAGTCACTTTTCCCCTTTCCTAACAAATTAGTACCTTTTTTTAACAGAAAGGTCCCAAGTTGCTTTTGTGCCATCCCAAACCCCTAACAAAATGTTAGCCCTGAAAGGTAGAGTGAAATTTTCATACATGCTGAACAGTTGAAGACTCTCACATGAATGAAAACCAGCAGAGGAGTCAGATAACACCACTGCACTGAACTTGGTAAGATGGAAATTAATCACTCGAGTCAAGGACTCAGAACAATGTGTCTGGTAGCCAGCTACTGCCTTCTGTTACCTTACAAACATGATATAATGTACACTACTACCAAAATCAGCCTTGGGTTTTAGGTGGTTTACTGACAGCGAGACCTTTTTCTCTGTAGCACACACACAAGGCAAAGAGCAAATGAAAAACTATAACACTTTTCTTAGAAACTGCCTCCCCTAAGGTGCTGGGGACTTAACTTTCCTAGCTCTTTAATGGAAATACAGCACAGCCTATAAATATCTGGCTTTTTAAACATAATATGATCAATATGCATAATTTTCACAACTGACTTTACAAATGCAATTTACAATAAAACTGCTTAACTTCTGAAAATTTAACAAGCCATGTCCACCAGGACACTGCATATGAAGCAGTAACAACAACCAATTAAATACTACCTTTTCCATTAAAATAAACTGATACTACAACCATCAGCCAGGCTACAGCTACATTATTTCATTACAAAGATCCACACATTAACTACAGTTGGTACATTTTTCTTATTTATTCAAAAGCTAGTGGATGACAAAAAGGGTTAAAATGTTTTATATCACCTATTCATTACATGAACAAATACTTAATCCAAAGGGACTTACTTTACAGGCCCCTCTGTCCAAAAACCACACACAAATTAGTTTTTATACACAAATGTTTATTTCTCAAATAAACTTCCCCTTTAAACACAAGGAATGAAATCTAAATCTTCATAAAGATGGATCCAAAACAAAGTCCCTCCAGCACATTGTAATCACTGTTTTGTTGGTCACTACTGGCTTTAACTGTTTAACATCAAAAAACAAGGACATATTTAAAAAATCATGCTACTGGATACCTAGCTCTGCCTCTGACCAGCTCTACACTGATCTCCAAAATTTTAAAATTTTACATCATGAAATCCAAAGCATTTAACTGAACAACAGCTGTGCATTAAACACAAACAACTGAACAAGAAGATTATAAGATGTAATCAAGTTCATAACGAATATAGGTGTTCTTTTCATCATTATAGATTCTTGGGTAATGTGCTATCAGAGCATCCTGTGATCCAATGTAGATTGAATTATAGATCTTCCAATAGACATCTCTGACTTTCCTGGCAGGGTGAAACAAACCCTAGAAAACAGAACAGAACAAAATGTAATAAAAGCTTGAAGTTCCAAAGTTCTTTTACTGAAATTAATCAAGCATTGCAAAATATGCACTTAATAAATGGCAGGACATACAAGCTGTAGCAGAAAACAGTTCTATACAGTAACAATATACAAACTGTATTTGGAAGAATATACATTGCAAGAGACTTTCACCTTCCTACTGAGGTCAGTATCTTCATGCTGAGGTCCCCATACTGCAAAAGCGTGAAATTTCCTATCTGCAAATTATTACTAAAATGCTGCCACACCTCCTCTGCACTGACTTTAATCCTTGCTCCCCACCTGTTAGGTGAGTTTTAATTCCATAGCCAATACAGCCACTGTCATGTGCAATTACATGGAAAAGGAGCCTTCAGGTTTTACCACCCCATGCACGTTTACAGAAGCTGAATTGCCTAGTGTTGATCTAGCAGTATCAGGTCTAATCAAACACTTTTATAGTGCTGCACTCTTCTAAATCTTTCTTGGCTAGTGACAAATCATGACTATTAATCCTATCCTCTCATTTATTTAGCTCACTGATTACTTGTCATAACCCCTCCCACAGCTAATTTATGCCTCAGTCATTAGTTCACATCGTCAAAATTTGTGAGATGCTTCCGATTTAGATATCAAGGTGCCAGGCTGTTTTAGTGAACTGAAGTTTCCTGCTCTTTCTACACAAGTTCTGTGATGTCATCAGCTATCCCCCTTTACCAAACCCTCTGTTTACTGCCTATTTCCACTATTCACATCTTGGGCACAGAATACTGTGTTTAAATAACACTTTGGGGACAAAAAGATAGTTTTTCCTTAGCTGGAAATCATCTTCAATTGACTTTTTTGTCTCCTGGAAAGAAGTCCTGCCTGACAGCTGCTCCCTGCTGCCCCAGCACACACAAGGCCATACCTGTAAACAATACTGTAACATCCTGCAGGGCCCAATAGCGACTCTGAGGCCCTCCAGAGCCCCCATAACTGCCTGGATGACGTGAGGAGAGGTTTCAAACACATTCGGCCACACGTAGTTTAACAAGTGATTAAGGGAATCTTCACAGCCGAACCCATAAACACCAAGGGACATGTGCTGCACCACAGCACTGGCTGTTTGTCTGTGTACAAGATCCCTGCAAAGAGAACAATGAGTATTAATAAATAAGACCTAGAAGCAACATGATTGGACAAGCATAGTGTTTCTTTTCAATAACACTTCAATTGAAAGCACTAATAACACTTTTAAGCTATACATACTGACAGCAAGAGGCAGAGTATCAAAAATCAGTGAAGTGAAAAAAGACGGGGGCTTTCTGACAAATTACTGCACTCCAACTCCAGAGAAGAATCAACAACAGTAATTATCAAAAAACAATTGTAATGGAAGAAGCCTTGACTTGCTGAAGATACTTTTATAATTTTAGTGTTCAGAATTATTAGTAAAATTGAAGTATATATAATCCAAATTGTTTGCAAATAAGGTCTTCCAAATCATGCTGGTCACTTAAAGCCTTCAACAAACGAGGATAATATACACATTTGCTATAAATAAGGATCAGGTATTTACTTAAAAATATAACTATGGGAAACTGTACCACAGAAGAAGCGCACTCACCTGTCCATTAAAGCATCTTCAAGCAATGGCGTAACAGCATAAATGTAATCTTTTCCCATCTCTCCAATGTATTCAAACAGGAAAGAAAGAGATTTTAACACACCATTCTGGACATTCAGTTCTGGAACTCTGTATTCATTCATGAGTGCAGGCAGCACTGTGAAAGGTGAGCATGTTTCAGCCACAATAGCAATTGCTACTGTAGTACATACTCTGTTCTGCCTTTCTTGTACTTTCAAGTTGTTTAGCAGTGTGGCCAATACATCGTGAGGTCTGGAAGAGACAACATGGGCATGCATGTCAATAGATTCAGTGAGGATTTGGATAAAATCAGTTAAGCTTCAAACAAACGGCAGAGAAACATGGTTTAGCCCTCATGAAAAGTTTAGAGAGCTGGGAAACTAACTGAACGCCAAACATGAAACACTAAACTCTAGAACAGCTAAAGTATTCATTTTCATCGCCAACATTTTTTACTTGATGTAGACTTAGCTTTTTCCCTGCCCTCTGCTCTTCCTCTTGTGAACTCTGGAGGGAATGAGAGCTCCCCCACTATTACTCTGATCCCAGAGGAAATTAGCAGTCTTGTATAAAGCCACAAGCCTTGACAGAGATAGGTTATGTCCTGCATGAAGAGTTACAACTCCTGGCTGCTTGCTCTATCTGCATTCAGTCAGCCATCAGTCACTTATCAAACACGCACCAAGGTGGCAACTGTGCTTCATTCTACCAATGTGCTGACTTGCAGTATGACCTTAGTGGAAACAAACGTTTAAAAATCAATAAAACTACTGATTTGGTGGGGGGACTGGGGGGGGGAAAAGAAAGAGAAGATAAATTATTTAAAGGAGAGTTTATGAAATAATACGAAGAGTGTCTGAATGCACATTACCATATCAAAAATTCATGAGACAACAGCTCTTACTCCCAAATAGGATTCTAACCTTATTTTGTTCAGAAGTGCAATACCCTATGTTAAGAATATGTGACTGTATTCCTCAAAATGAGTAAAACCAGATTTGCACATATAAAATGCAGAGATGCTTGAGTATTTCCCACCAGAAAACTACCAAACTATGTTTGGTAACTGCATGCAGAAGTGGATAAGCATTAAACCAACTCACCCAATAGCTTTTGCAATATAACCAAAGGTGTTCACTGTGGCTCTTCTGATAGCTTTTTTGTGAGCTTTTAATAATTCAAGCAACTCAAAGCAGATCCTCATCCATTCTCTTGCAGAAACATACTCTGCACCTCTGAAAGAGAATAAAGTGAGTTACCTCTTCAGTCATGCAAGAAGTTTTCAAATAAAGCCACAAACTGTAGCACTTATTCATCTGCTATCCACAGAGGTAACAGCTTAAACGTTTCCTTTATTAGGTAATTCAACAGTCTCTGCTAAATACCTCAAGTTTTAGGTACAACTTCAGAAATACCAAGAGATACGACAATAAATACCCAGATGCCAAACTGGAGCTTTTGCTACAATAATTGCCCACAAAGAAGGTTGGATATTTCATCATTACTCAGCTTACCTGTCTGCAATACGCCCAACAAGATCAATACAGTTTTCCTGTACTTTCTCATGTCTGTTCTTCAAAATAGGTGTCAGCCGTGGCAGCAGGTCTTTGATTGGTGGTGTCATCTTGTGCATACCTATTGAATTCAGAGGAATATTTAGTTTACAGCGGTTTTTTTAATTTTGCTCTTGAACAGCCAAGTAATCAATACAAAAACATACCTATAACATTCACAATAGCCTTAAGCGCTCCGAGTATGCTGCCCAGTACTTCAGGATATTCTTCACCCAGGTACTCATACAAAACAACACCCAAGTGTCCCATCAGTTTTTCCTACAATCAAGTAAAAAGAGTTAGAAGGTAATTTCCCCCTCCCCTCCCATTACTATGACCTGCTAGAGCAAATCTGGAAGAGAAGTCCATACCTCTTGACAAGTCTTCATGACAACTGCAGTACGAGAGATCAGGTCGGCCGCCTGCTGCCTGACTTTGGCTGATTTGTTGTTCAAACGCCACAAAACTGTACCACAGATCTGTGGCAAGTAGGGTTTCACTCTTTTACCCAGAGCATTCACCACTGTGCCAAAACCATTCAGCATCACAGAATCCTGAAGGTAAAAACAATAAAGGAAAATCAGACAAACAGCAACACTGCAATTTTACCTAAACTTGTCATAATCTAAAATGGTTTTAAAATGCTAACATTCCAGAGATTGCCTCTGGTTTTCATTGATTAGAACACTGACATCTAAAAAGGGATTCTAAAAATCTAACTCAGAAGCACACATTTCTGTATAACTAACAGTGAGATGGCTTACAGTAACAGTGACCCAAATAGTCCAGCACTAGGCCGTACCTCTGTTGTCTGTTCCTGAAAGGCGTACAAAATACCATCAATGAGCTGTTCCTCCAGTTTATGATCAATGTCTGCTGCCCCCAGATTTCCCATGATCTTCTCAATTGTTTCCATGACCATCTTTCTGTACTGTTCAGCCTCATCTTTCAGATCATCCACAATTCTAGAAATAATTTCTGCTGCTCCAACTTTATTTGCCAGCTCCACAGTCGTATCAACCAACTGAAATACAGAAATATTAAATAAGCAAGAATTAAAATTATGCTTAATAGTTAAAAATCTACTTTCTACATCCTAAAAATAATTTCCCCAGTCTGAGAAACATGTTAAGCCCACTACAAAAAACTAGTTTTACCTTTACTGGAAATCATCCAGTGCTTTTAAGAACATAAGTGGGGTGAACCACCCCACCTAGCAACTGATGAAGACATTCACAGATGTAAAACGTTGTGATAACCTCCTAAGAACCCGTAAATTTTCTCAGGTACACGAATTCTAAATTGTTAGTACAAACAAAAATGAAGTTTCAGGACACAGACAAAAATAAGTACCTAGCCTAGATGAACATTCTAATTTTCGTCTACTGTGAATCATTTCCCAGTTAGAAAAACACCAAAAATACCTGTCTGTAATTTCTTCTGTCCAGTGCCATTCTGTGCTGCCAGAAATGTTTGAAGAAGGGTGGCAAGATTTCTGTTTTAATGTAGTTTGCTTCAACACCATCCGTACCACAACACTGCTTTACCACCTGACAGGAAATAAAAAACCAACCGTGTTAATTTGGTGTAGGGTATGGGGTGGGTGATTTGAGTTTAGAATTGTTTGTTTGGGTTTTTTTTTGCACACATATTCAATATCAATGCTGAACTATCATTCTGACATACCTTCAACACAATTTTTTTCATCTCTTCATCAGGAGACTGGAACTCTCTGATGAGAATCAGCATGACTTCTCTGGTGTAGTAGTTTGCATATTCGGCATCCATGAGTGGAATCAGGTAACCAATCGCCTTCAAAAACGCAGCCAAACCCTATTTAAATGCAAAATATGTCTTTAATAACTCACAGCAGGTACACATCCATTTCAGTTCCAACCAAAGAAAGTATCTTAGATTTACCTTTCCTCTGTGCTGACGTATACCCTTCCACAAGGGCTTCAGGACAGAATCAAATGACTCAATACCATAGGGAGTGGCTGCCTCAGCCAGAGCAGCAATGGCCAAAGCGCTGATGGTGCGAACTTTCTGCTGCTCATCCACCAGCCCTGCAAGAGAGAAGGGTTTAGTACCACCTCTCATACTCGTGTCTTAGGTTCAAATTAGCAAAAACAGGGGAGCAGTGTGAAAGGGATTATCTTATTTTCAGGAATACTGAACCATTATTTGTCTCTATTCGCCTTTCAGAGTCAGCTGAAATGTTTCTCGGTGTCATAGCAACAACAAAACCAGGACTTTACAGTCAGTGTGCCTTACTGAGGTATGGAAAATTTTCCAGATATAAAGTGGGTAAAAAAAAACTCTGTCTGGGAAAGCAGAACTTACCATGCTCAATAATTTCAACCAAGCTCCTGAGATGAGGCAGGATAGCACAACCCATAAGAATAGCAATCTGCTGTACAATCTTGATGCCAGTGTGCCTGGCCTGCCAGGACTTTTTGCTTTTACAGACAGCTTTCAGGAAGGGTAACAGAGAAGGAATGCCCAGAGCAGAGGCAACAACAGCAAAGGCTCGAGCTGTTGTATTTCTGACGTATTCATCCATGTTGTCAATATCAGGTCGCATTGTGGAGATCATTGTCGCCAAACCTGCAGCCTGCAGGACAAAACACAAAACATCCCAACTGGATTTATGAACAGCATAGTTAATTGTTCTGCCATGCCTATAAACATGCAGGTATATGTAAGCTAATTCATGCTTTAATACAGGATGGAGTTTTACCTTAGCCAAGTTTGAAATAATTTCTCTGCCTTCCACTCTAGCATAGTAGTCTTCATCAATCAGCAGTGGTTCAATGACGACAAGGATCTGAAAAAGACAAGTTAATGTTTCTTTTTATCAATACTTTCTATAGAATTTCTAGCCCTATTAGAGTCCATGAAACAGAAATGATTCCATTAATTCAAGCTGATAATGATCAGAAAAAAATTAAATCTATTACTTTTTTTTTATAGCTCTTAAGTTTCCTAAGGATGTGGTCTGGAGATACTACCTAGATCAGGTAAGGTCCCCTCCTCCCTCCAAACATGCACATATCATATTTACATCATGCCTCAATCCTCTAAAGCTTGCACTCCAATCATACTATAATAACTTCCAAGTTTGGTGTAAGAAATATGAAAGCCAAATATGCTTTTAAAAAGTGGTATCATCCTCCCCTGAGATGCACATCAAATGCAGAAAGAGCAAACCAGAGACGAAAGAGCAAACTGAACAGACCTTGTGTACGTATGGTCGGACCAAATCATCCAGTTTGTAAAGAATTCTGTCGATGACTTTGACAAGCAAGTGACGCTCCTGATCTTCGAGTGTTGGGGACATGAGCAGAGGCAGAATCTGATTGAACAGCGGCCCTGCTCCGAATTCCCGAGCTTTGTCAGTAATCTGCCGCAACGCAGCCTGAACAAAAGCAGAAAACCTGCCCATTAGACTAAGGAAACAACACTGAACAACCATGAAACAGGTATTAATAACCAAGTTATATTTTAACTGACTACATCCACAGGCTTCCAAATACTTGCCCCAACCATCACAAAACTATTTCAAGCAATTTCATGCTGATCTGTTAAAACACCAATGTGTGATGACAAACATTGTGTTGTTACTGCCCAGGAGCTCAGTTTTCAAGAGAACCATAACTTGTGAGCTAATACCAGCTCTGTTTGGAAAATAGCTTCACAGCTCTTGTCTGCTTCCAGGCAGCTCGGCGCTTGGTCAATTCAGAGCATTTGCAGAAAAGAGTGCTATTATGCTGCCTAATGCTTAAGGTCAAAACTTAAATAAGAGCTACACTAAGTAACTAATTTAAGTAAGAAGCAAAATCCAGAAAGTTACAAAGCCGTGTAAGCAAAGTTTCTCATAATGGTAAAAAAAAAAAAAAAATTATACAAACCCTACACTATTTAGTGACTGACATTACTGTCAAAAGAGCAGCAGTGCTAAATTACACTGAATAACAAAAAGCCAGACAGATATAGAAGAGGAAGAAAAAAAAGCACTAAACAGAGTGCACTGTTTTGGCTGGAATTGAGCTGATTTTCTTTACAGCCACTAGTACAGGACTGTGTTCTGGATTTGTGCTGGAAACAATGCTGATGACACTGGGATGTTTAGTTACTGCAAAGCAGGGCTTACACAGAGTCAGGGCCTTTTCACCCTCTCACCACATCACTGAGAAGGCTAATTAGCATAAGAAATTGAGATTTCAGAAACTGGGACACAGCCAGGACAGCTGGCCCAAACTTCCCAGAGGGATACTCTACATCATATGGCACCATGCTCAACATACAGGCCAGGAGGAAATCTGGCCAAGGGTCACTGCTAGGGAACTGCCTGGGCACCACTTGGTTGTTAGTGAACAACTGTTTTCCATCTGCATCACTTGATTTCTTGGGGTTCATTTATCTTTTTTTATTGGGCGGGGAGGGGAGGGTAGTGGTTTCGTGCAGGTTTTTTTGTTATTTTTGTTATTTTCCTTAACTATTATTAACAAATCCTCCTTATCTCAGCGCACAAGTTCTCACTTTTATCCTTCTGATTATCTCCTTCATCCTACAAAGGGAAGCAAGGGGAGAAGCAAGCAGCTGTGTGGGGCTTAGTTACCAACTGGGTTTAAACCACATTAGATAGCAAGGCTTAGGAGATCATCTTCAAGAAAATACCAGGACAACTGAAGCTAAACCTGAAAACAAACACCAATTTTTGAAAAACGAGATTACATAAACATGCCTGACAATTCAACTTACCTTTCGCATGGGAGGTGTGCCGTTCTTTATTTTCAGAAGTAATTTCATTATTTTTCTCTCCTTCTGTTCCTCAGGACTCAGAGTCGATTCATCAACATCAACCTATAATAATTCCAGACAAATAAATGGGCATTGCTACACAATCAAAATAAACCAGGGAAGTTAAATCAGCATGAGTGAAATCTCCTTTACCAGCAGCTTGTCGAAGTACTGGATATCATCTGGTTTCAGGAAGGGCAGGTTGCCAGAAGGCTGGTCATTAACACTCTTCATGGTGCGGTCCTCTGTCTGCATGTGGAACCCTGTCATCCCCCCCAGGGGCGTTGGAGTCGCTGTGAGCTTCCGAGCAGGAGTACGGATGGGCACGTAACCAGCTGGGGGAGGGAGAACCTAAAGAAGGAAGAACAAAATTCGGTTTAGTTGCAACAGATATGAAAAGAAGAAGCCATCAAATACAAAACATTGCTTGAAGTTGTAGTTTTCACTTTATTTGTTTGGGGATTTGTGTGTTACTGCATACAACAGATCCTATGTTCCCAGTAATAAAAACTAACCCTGACTGCTTGTATTTGCACTTATCCTTTACTGACAGCATTTCAGAAGAAAACTCACTCCTACTGATAATAAACTACACAGTTTATTACCCAGAGAGCTTGGATAATAAACTGTGAAGTTTCCAAGAATTAAAGAAGCACTTCAGCAACTGAATCAACATACCATACTTGCTGTCTCAGTATTTGTGACCCTCTTCCATGTTTGTCTACATCTGGACTTACCATTTCTATCAGTCCATACAGAGTACATTTCTGACCTTGACAGGCATTTCCAGCACTGAGAAGCACAGTAGTGATTTATGCCTGTGAGATCACCTTTAGACCCCCCCCCTTTCTAAAGGATTTACAACAAACCAGTAACCAAGTCAAACAAGTGTGTACAACCAATAATCAGTAGTTAATGTGAAACATTCTACTTCTGGGGAGGGAAAAAAAAAATCAGTAATCTCTGTTAGGAAAAAACCCTCATTATGGTCTGCTGTATTTCAATTCAGATTAATTACCTTATATCCTTCAGGAAACATAGCATCCAATTCCTCATCAGAAAGTGGTCTGTTTCTCTCATCAATTTCCCTCTCCCAGCGCCAAGCCTGCAGCTGTTCAGGGGTCATGCTCATGATGTGACCTATATTCAAATTTAGAAAAAAAAGTATTAAAAAAATCCCTTTGTATACAGAAGCAGATGACTTGTTTACTTAACTTTTAAATGCTCTCTTGAGTCAAAGTTTCCATAGCACCTGAACTCTGTAGCCAAATAAGATATCAAACTTTTACAGAGCCTTTAATCAAACTTTTTTACCAACTGAACAGCAACAGATATATAACCTTAGTCTTGATTCCCCTCCAGAAATGAGTTGCTGTGGACATTGACACAAAACTTGTGAACTGAGCATACACTGAATGCTTTCACAGAGGCAAGAGAGCATGCTGGGCAGAAGTCTGTTTCAAAAGACAATACAAAAGGAAATGCTTCATTCCCACAATACAAAGTGAAGCCTTAGACAAGGGACTGAGCTTACCTGGTGTAGGGGTTGCCATGTTCATAGCTGGGGTACCAATGGGTGTCTTGCCAGGTGTCAGAACAGGAGTGCTGCCACCCATCTGGCTCGCGGGTGTTTCATCCCAGCGTGACTTCCTTTTGCTCGCTCCCGGGGTTGGTGTCTCACCAATGGAGTCACCACCTCTGTCAGTACGAGGTGTCTCAGCCCAGCCACTGCCATGGCCCGGAGTATCTAAGGGAAAACAAGCCAAATTTTATCAGAAAGCTGAACAGTATATACTCCAACTATACTATCAATATTCAAATCCATTTTCAGTATCTAATTAACAAACAACAGACAAAAAGTAAAGACACCTTTGCTAAATACTTATAAAAAAAGAGGTATTACACTAAAAATATCCAACCAACAACTTTGTTTTATGAGAAAAGTGTCATCTTCTTGCTGAACTTGAGCATAAAAATGTTAAGATTCAAAAAAAAATAAGAGAAATTACTTCAATATTCTAGGAATTGAACAAGTTGCTCCATGTACTCCCTTGATAAAAGCATTAGGTAACAAGTGTTTCACTGTTCTCTGCCACAAGAGTCAAATTCAAATTAGGCAGGTGAGATGGTTCTCAAATTTGTTTTAATAATAACCTCTTAAAAAACCACAAAACAATCAAAAAACAACAAACACAAACATATTATGAAAAGTAATTCAACACGTGCTCCTTGACTATGTCCTTTATGCATTAAAATCCCAACCTGCAGCAGTCATTAGATATGAGAAAACTGTGGTTCTGTATTTGAGCCAAGACACTTTCATGGATGCCACTTAAGCACAGGCAGAACCCAATGCTGACAACTCAGACAAGAACAACTCCCCGCATCAACCACTAGATGTCAGAATATAACTACTTCTTGCCTGGCTTTGGAATTCACCGTTTACTTAAGGTGAAAACTCAGTCCAATGAGCCATTCCAAATTAATTATACACCTCCCAGTTCGCCATGAATACCTCTTTCTGTTTTGGGGGTTTCATCCCATCGATTTTTCCGTGCACTGGAAGTGGCACCTCCA
Organism: Sylvia atricapilla; assembly: GCF_009819655.1. Classification (NCBI taxonomy): domain Eukaryota; kingdom Metazoa; phylum Chordata; class Aves; order Passeriformes; family Sylviidae; genus Sylvia; species Sylvia atricapilla. Next base: position 10,317,195 of record NC_089146.1, read on the forward strand.
TGGCCTGGTGTTGCATGACCAGGCGTGTCCCGGCCGGGTGTGGCAGCTCCTGCTGGTGTATGACTGGGAGTTGGATCCCAGATCTTTGAGCCTGGGGTGGCACCTGGAGTTTCACTACCCTTTGCACGGCCTGGAGTTTCATCCCATCGCAGAGATGGGGTGTGTCCAGGAGTCTAGAAGACAAAATCAAAAGTATCAGTATCTCATCCTTTACAATAAAAGACTGCAAGTTGTTCGTAAGTACAATAAAGCACTTCTGACACTCAAGAGGATTAGCACTGATAATGTCTTCTGTAGAAAGCTGATGAGCACTAGGTCATTACCTCTGCTTGATCCCAGCTGGACAATTTTTTAGGTGTAGCACCGGGAGTCTGATCAGCTGTCTGATCCCAACGCCGTTTGCGTTTTGAAGGTGGCTGAGAAGCGGCTCCATTGACGACTTTAAGCTCTCCAGCTTTAGCTTTTTCAGCTAGTTGTTGCCTAATTTCCCTCTGTTCAAAAGCACAGAAAGAAAAACATAAGAACCCTTCAAATTGTACCTTTAAATGAGTTTTTTTCAATAGCTTTTTATGAGGTTTTGCTCAAATAACCTGCAATTAGCTACTGCTTTTATTTCAAGGCTGTTCTTTTTCTCAAATTCTTCTATATTAACAGAGCAGCTGTGTTTGAGGGGCTGTTTTTAAATTAGTTTTTCAATAAAAGCCATTCTCACAGCAAATGCACAGAGAATTTTTAAAGCTACCAGTTTCTGTCACTGATAGGTATAGGCCTTAAGACCATTACCCATCTGTTTCAAGTAAGTATCACTTCAATAAATTAGAGGTGGATGACTTAGAAAATATGTTCATGGGAGCTACATCCCATGACATAAAAAAATGCCCTGAAATTCTAATTTTAAATCCTGAGATGATACTGCTATAACAGCACACTAACAGAGACTGTTTTGCACTTATCAGTGGATCCATAAGCAGTAATACTGTCAAAACTATGAACTAACTCCGCACTTACGGTAAGGTAAATCAATGTTAGAAGTCACTACAAGGTCTTGCCGTCATTAGCAAGATGGTACCGTAAGTATTACACAACAAATCTGTTTATATTACCAGTATCATTTTAACTATTAAAAGAAATTTTAAAGCATGTTTTTGGGTTTTCTTTTTTTATATATATTTAAAATCAAATGCCAATCTTATACCCAATTTCAGTACTGCAACATCTGCTCTAGGTACCTCATCAAAAGCCTTTTAAAACCTCCCTGGCTTTTCTATACATAGACCTCACAAAAACAAACATCTCTCACTGAGTAATTCTCAGTTACTGTTAGATTTTTCTTCTCTCCTCCTCTGAAAGACAAAATACAAGAGCAAGTCCAAGCTCTTAAAAGAAATCCAGATTAAAATATATTTAGACTATTTTTCCCTGCATTGCTTAAGTATTACACAAAACAGATGGTTTTTAGAACTTTCGTTTTTAAATTCTACTGACTTTCAACATATGGAGAACATGATTTTCCAAAGAAAGGGGCTTTTAAGTCAAGAGAATTTATGTTCCCACTTTTTTAACATGCTTTCAAAGGCTGTAATGGGAAACTCGGTCCAAATGGAAAACCTTCCCCTCCACGCACCTCTTCTTTTGTTAAATGCTGTTCACGCATAACATCCATGTATGTTCTGGCATTCATTTTAGGGTCTGGGGTCTTCCCTCCTGCAGAAGAGAACAGCAACAGGAATGGAGCACAATGAGTACAGGATAAGCAGAAACTATGGACTTCTACTGTCCTGCTCTAGTATTATATTATTCCATGATCATTTAATTTTACTTTTTGATCGAAAATTTTTAAAATTACATGTATCTTACGTTTATTCAGTTTGCTGAATCAATTTAACCTGTTTGAACACAAACATAACTACTGCAGTTTCAAACAAATATTTTAAAGCCGATAAAAATGATAAAATGACAACACAGTTAAGAGTCTTCAGAAGTGATGGGTTCCTGGGTTGCTAATCCGGAATACGTACACTTTCGTGCCTTTGTCTCCATCAGCAGTTCTGACTTCAAGCAGCAGAATAGAAGCCTAGAAAATTATCTCTTTACCATTAGTAACACTTTGGAAAGATATTTATAATCAAAACATTACCTTGTGTAAGCTGTTAAATCCTACTTGTTATCTGACTATAAATAACTACTGCATACCTAAGTAATGTTTAAATTGCTTTATCATAAAGACCCATTTATAAGTTTGACAAATCTGGACATGTCTCACAGACCTTCTAGTGTCATATTGTAACAGGGCTTCATTAAAAATAAAAATAAAACAAAATAAAAAACCCCAAAATACTTTTGATGACACTTTCCCCCTCTTCTCCTCTCAAGGGACACTTGTGATTGGGAGCTGAATGCAATACAGTACATACACCACCACAACAATACTCACAGGTAATGGGTTTTGTACACCATATGTTGTTTTATGCTCTGAATCTTGCATTAATTCAATATTTAAATACTTTAAAAGAAGCCCAACTTTAGAGAAATGAGACTTGTCAAGAAAAACACTTTTCTTTAAGAAAAATGTGCAGATTTGCTATACAAGTGGTATAGCTATTATACTTTAGGGAAAAAAAATAAACTTCTTAGACATTTCTATGCTGAAGATCACTGCCCAATTGGCTGTGTCTTTCTGACACTAGCTTTGATAGGACTTTCCTTTGGAATACTTTTTCACCATAATCTACACAGGATGTGTTGAACTGCACCCTTAAGAATGCAGACAGGACTGGCATATAGCAGTACTGCTGTAGGAAAGAAATTAAGGACAGTTAGTATGGGCCTGTGAATTCTGACAATACATGTTTATATCAATTACAATTAAGCAAGTAAAATAATTAATATCCCTATTAATTCATGCAGGCTGAAATTCTCATTTGTAAAACCTGCAAAATAGCTACTAATTTTCAGCCAACAGGCACCTTATTGCCACATGTGAAACTCACTCACCTGAAGAAAATTTCAGACCCACTAACACCCCTTCTCCTGACTTGCATTCTAAAATTATCAGAACAGACTTGAACTATTAATAGTATCAAAGTCTTATATATGCTTTTGCTTCTTTTCTTTAGCTATACCACCTAAAATTTACATAGGATGGTAAGAATTAGGTGCTCTACTAGCATTTTAAAAGCAGTAACCCTGTAAATCTATAACTTGGAATGAAAACTATCAAGGTACTGAATGAATCTGAGCACTCAATACACAAGTTGTTCAAAGTACAACGCACAACCCAAAACGAAATGAAAAGAGAAACCTTTAACCCTTTGTGTTTCTATGGCAATGGCTCATTGACAATTTTCTTGTCCTTCTACCTGGAAAGAAAACTCGTATTATAAAGATGAAGAATATGGCATCTAAATTTTCAACCAAATCTCTATGAAAAGGGGATGTTTAAAACAAAACTAAGTTTATAAGCATGCCAACAGAAATCAAAGGGCTAAAGACAATTAAAGACAAAAATTCCATAAAGGGTATAGAAAAGCCAAAATAAATTACCATCTGCAAAAGGATCAAGACGCTCAGGGGAAATTATCATCATCCGCCTGTGCTTTTTGTACTCATCTTCCCGATCTGCAATCTTTTGAGGACGGTGCTCTGCAAAAGGATCATACTAAAAACCAAGAAAGCCTGTTAGTCACACGTTTATGAAGACTAATACGAAAAGTGTCTGGTACTGTATTCATTTTCAGTATTATTAAAAAGACCTGCATTATTTTTTGCCTCAACTATGCCAGAAATGTCAAAACACTATACTAACTTAAATTTTACTTCTATAACTAGAATTTCAGTTTTTTTAAACACAGAAGTTCTTATAAATTAATTTCTGATAAAAATTCCGTATTTCAAGAGTTTATTCACTTGTTACCAAAGCATTTCATGCTGTCAACCTTTCTCTCTCTTTTTGCAGGGTGACTTAATAATACTTCTTGTGCTTTTAAATTTTACATAAAAGTACTCCAGGAATATAAAACTTAAGTGATTACATTTTCCTTAAAAAATGAGAAGTAAAAAAGGATATTAAATTAAAATAACTGGGAAACTTAATAAAGTATCTGATTTCGGTTTTTAAAAATTTCAGTAGTTCAGTTTCTATATTCATGTTGGCCTTACATGCACAAGAGCCAATCTTTATCACCCAGTAGAACCCCAAACTAAAGCAGTAACAAGCTTACAGCAACATTTAAAAAACACAGCTCTTTACATACACCTTATATTTCCAGGAAACACAACCTGCTATTAGCACTTCTTGCCCTCAGTGCTTACAAGAGTATTTTACTGTGTCGTCAGTTAAGACCCGTACCTGTTCAGTAGACTGTGGTATGTCATTAAGCAATGCCACCGGAGCATGGTATCCTGGCTTCTTCTGGCCAAGCAAACTTGTGGAAGGGTAGTCATCATCATCCTGTCAGGGAAGACATAGTGCATTTGTCATGCTGGTATTATATTTAGATAAACTAACATCAAATGAACATGCTGTGGTCATAAAAAAGATGAAAATGGACAAGTAGATGAGGTAATTTCGAAATTTTAGCAAGCTTTCTCATGTAGCTTTTCTTATTATTCTCAGACTGGTGAATCAGATAAACCTGCTCACATCACTAAGAAGGCTCAAGTATTCTTCAATATGCTACATTTAATCAAGTAAGCTATCTACACAAATTAAGATAGAAAGGCTGTATTTCATATTAGCATTACCATTACAGTTCCCTAGTTGGGCACGTGAGAAGTGATGCAGAGATATTCAAACTATTTTTCATACAAGTCACCTATACATATATGGAACAAGACTTAACAACCCCATAAAAAAGCTTCAGAAACACAGAAAATTTTGGAGAGATTCATATTATTTAGTTATACTCACTCAATCACAATGGCAATAACAAGCGCTTGCTTTTGCTATTTTTTCATATCAGTAGTCAATTTCTATTCAATTATTTACAGCAACCCAAAAGAAAAACTGCTCATAAAACCATGAAACTCTTTCAAGTGAGCCCCAGAGTAATGGAATTTTTTAATAAGGCATCCTTCAAATGCTGTAGATGACACAAGTACATGGCTGAAATAACACCTCATGTATCCACTAGTACTAAACTAAACAATCTTCCTCATTCTTAGAAATATAATTCTCTCAGTGTAAGACATTGTTGGGGATTAGGTTTGTTCCTTTTTACTCTAAAGAATTTCCACCCCCCCACCCCATCCCCACCCCCCCAAGTTACCAAGGAAACAAAGTGTCATACTTAAGACTTTAACAAAAAACAAAGGGGTGGTCAAAGCTCAGAAGAGGGGGCGATAACTCGAGTTTTGGGGTAGGTAAAGGACAGAGCTTGAGGCAGCTTGGCATGCTGGATTTTTTTGGTGTTCCAGGAGAGAGAGAACACGGCTGAGTTGCTGCTTGCTGCTAGAAGAGTTCACTCTCTCTGGAGGAGTCCAGTCCTGGAAAATCTGCCATCATCTGCTTGCCCTGGAATTCTGAGCTCCTCTGCCGCCCTGCGGGAGCTGGGCCAGCCCTGCCCCGCTGTCGTGGTTCCATCAGCGCTGCTCGTCTGCTACAGCGTGACTCAGATCCCCCTGCCTGCCGGGACACCCTGCCCTGCCGGGACATCCTGCCATCTCAGCTATTAGCCTGAGACTTCTCCACTCTTCCCAGCTTGGTGCTCTGAGGATCCTACAAAGGCACTGAGACCAAACTGCCCTGGGCTTTTGTGAAGCAAAGCCCTCGAGGTTCTTGGTACTGTTTTTGTTATTAATGCTGCAGTTGTTTTCTTTGTTATACATACTAGTAAAGAACTGCTATTTCTATTTCCAAAATCTTTTGCCTAAAAGCTTTTAACTGCAAATTTATAACTGAAAAAAAAGGGGTGGTGGTGGTGGTGGTTTACAGTCTCCATTCCACGGGAAGCTCCAGCATTCCCTGGCAGATACCTGTCTTCCCAAACCAAGATAGATATAGTTGCCTATATACTTAAGATAAGGCCTATAGATCTCACCCTCCCTGCAACCGAAAATATGGTCCAATGTTTAACATAAGGTAATCTGACAAGCAAGATACATAAGGAGAACACAACACAGTGAAAAAGCCAATTTTAAAAACAGCTTTGAAATTTGAACCAGGAATCTTACAACAGTCACTAAAGTTTGCTGGCTGAAGTTTTATTGAATTTTTTACTGTAATTTGTAACTCTGGCAGTGGTAACAGAACAAAGTTAATGTGAGCATTGACTGGAATAATTAAGTACCAGGCCAAACTTTTTGCCTTCTTCTTGGGCCTACAAGGATCCCAAAGCAAAATTCATTAAGTATAAGCCAGAACTGAGAAGGACTTGGGGGGAGCTGGTGGAGGGGAGGCTGGACATGACCCAGCAGTGTGTGATTTCAGCCCAGAAAGCCAAAAGTGTCCTGGGCTGCATCCAAAGCCCCATGGCAGCAGGGCAAGGCAGGGGATTCTGCCCCTCTGAGATCCCACCTGGAGCACTGCATCCAGCTCTGGGGGCCCCAGCACAGGGAGAACAGCGACCTGGGGGAGTGACTCCAGAGGAGGCCACCAAGAGATCAGAGAAATGGAGCATCTCTCCTTTGAGGAAAAGCTGAGAGAATTGGGTTTGCTCAGTCTGCAAAAGAGAAGGCTCCAGGGTGACCTAACTGCAGCCTTCTAGTACCTGAAGGGAGCCTGCAAGAGATCTGGAGAGGGACATTTTACACAGGCACAAGGACATTTTACACAAGGAGAAATCACTTCTAACTGAAGGAGAGTTAGACTGGATATTAGGAAAATAATTCTATTCTGAGTGGTGAGGCCCTGGCACAGGTTGCTCAGAGAAGCTGTGGATGTCCCATCCCTGGAAGGCTGGATGCCGCTTTGAGCAACCTGGTCTGGTGAAAGGTGTCCCAGCACATGGCAAGAGCGCTGGAACAAAATGGTCCCTTCCAACCCAAATCCTTTCATGATCATGTGCTTCCCAGATAAGACATACTTGGTCCCTTTACTACAGCTTTAATGAAGACTGGTTTTACTTCAAGCAACATGACTAAGAGTTACTCACAATCAATTCTGAAATAATCACATTATGCCTTAAACAAATAAAATCACTTACATCTTCCAATTCAGTCGCTGCGATAGAAGTGACATATCCAGCAAATCTGCTGTCACTGCCACCATAAATTTCTTGATCGTAATATCCTGTGGAATCAAGGCCTACTCCTTGTGCTTCATCAAGAGCAGGCTTTTTTCCTTGAATTTCTCGAATTTGTGCTTCGATATCTAGAGTAAAGACACACACACAAAAGTCATGTTACACATTCATACAAAATGTAGCCGTCATCTTACTATGTACAGCACACTAGTTTTTTACCCAACCAGAAAGATTATCACTAAAAAACCCCCACATATGACACACAAAACTATAAAATCATAATTCATAAGCTGGTATTCATAAACAGCTTTTCCCCATGTGATCCAGCAGAGGACTTTAACTGTATGGCTCAAAGCTAACTATTTAACTCATGTTAGCATATTTCATCTTCTGACAGAGGTAGAAAACAAGGTCATTTACACCACAGCAGTATTTCTCAACACTACACTAACAAAACACTTTCACAACTGTAACTCTCTCATTTTAAAAAGTCTTTCACAATGTTATCACCAATTTTGCTAATTTAAACAACTTTGTTCAAAAGAACTGCTGCACAGGTTCTCAAAACTGAGATTTAACAAAACAACACTGTATTGTGTTTTCTAACATATTGCAAAGCTATACTATCTTTGAATAAGTGAATAAAAACCCAACAATAATATGCCACTGGGTAACAAGGTGATAAAAAAACCCAAAACTTAGGACCAGTTTCTTTTCACTTTGGCAGCTCAAATGTTATCTATGCATCATTATTCCTGCCTGCAGCACCATCTTTGAAGACTACTATTCTTCTGGATAACAAAACACCCTTCAAATGGGACAAATGGGAGCTTTGTCATTCTTGTACTGCATCAGGATCTGACTCTAATCAACTCTGGTGGCCATCTTCAACCTTAGAAATCTGCTACTTTCAGAAAGAACATTAACTTCTTAATCCAAAAAACAAGGAATGAAATTAAACCATGCCTTCCTCCCATCTGTTGTAAAGCAACACAAAAATAAACTGCAGTAATCCAAGTACCTACAATAAAATGTAACTGTAGGTATATCGAGGCACAGCTGTGTAAAAAATATTATTGTTTGCATGTGAATTTTGAGCTCACATGATACGGAAAGACAATTATCCATACCATGTAAATTTCTCTAGATCAAACTATTACTTTAATGGTCAAGAAAACCCCCAAAAGTTGCATTTCTTGGCTGCAGGAATACAAAGGATCATGCTTGAGAGGAAGAATTGGATGACATGGTCTCAAAAGACCCTTTCAACACCAGTAATTCTGTGATTCACCCTCTCCCACCTGAAGTGGTATTGCCTGCTCTATTAACTTAACAGAAATCTGTCAAATTTACAAAAAAAACACAGGAAATTTTGTTCATAAATAATCCTGAATCTTGAGTATTCAATAATTGTTCACTATTGTTGCTCACTTCTCTTTTGAAGATGAATAAATTTGACACATTTTTGCCATCAAGCCACCTTCCAAAAGACACTATGCAATGTTACACAACATCTGCAAGGAAACCTGACAAAAAATAAGAACACTTTTTTTTTAAAGCTAAGATTATTACTAATGCAAATTATTGGATCAGAATTGCTTTGTTTAAAAGTTTAAAATGTCAGCACTGCAAACTTCAAGCCTTAATGTCACAGAGGGTTCCTTTTCTTATCACAGACTGCCACTAACCAAAAAAAAAAAAAAAAAAGGCCCCAACAAAACCACAAACCCACTGTAAGCCAAATTATGCCCCCTGTACAAAGGCATGTTCTCTAGAGAGGCAACTCAATGGACAAATCTTTGCCATGTAGCTACGAGTGAGAACAGCAGGGCTAAGCAGGACTAAATGTTCACTTACTGAGAAAGAAACAGTGACTTCATGTGAAGCAATGTAAACCTGGCAGCAAATCAGCAATTCCTGCACTGGTCTAGTGAGGAAAACCAGCAGAAATGTGTTTCTAAACTCATCAAGAGTCCCATACACAGAGGATGGACTCTAAAGGTTGATAAGGAGAATCTTGCTGCAGCCACTTGAGGACTTCCACTGAACTTTTGCAGCTTTCTAGAGCAGAGTAGCTCAGACAGTCACCTCTGTGTTACAGAAACTCATGATGCCTTAAGCTCATGAGAAGCTGAAAGCTCACAAAAACCTTACACTGCTGGCCATGAGCACCTCCTTAATCCTGCCTGCAGGTACATCCTGCTCCCTCTAAAATCCTGCACAGCCCAGGGGTTTCCTGTGAGTCCAGAACCTGGAACACATTGTTCCCCTATGTGCCGGTTCCTGGAGAAGCAGCAGAAAGAAACTACTGCCAAATTTAGGGATCTTTCTCTTGCCCACAGAGGTCTCTGATCACCTTCAGAGGCACTTCAGCATCCTCTTAACGTATTCCACTTCTGTGGAATCATCCTATGGCACGGCTACAGAGCCAGTGCAACTCAAGTACCTTCTCCACACATTTTTTTAGTTATTTCTGTTTCTCCCAGAGAGCAGATGAAACTCCTGCTTCCTTTTGCAGCCTGGTGCATTGCAGTACTGGGGTGGAAGGGAATACCTGGAGCTTCTATCTCTACCAAGGACAACACTACCAGCACTGAATGGCTGATGTGAGAGTACAACCCCAGTTTCCCTTATCTGCAGAGAGCAGTAAGTGGAATGACAAACACTCTCCCTTCTTGAGGGGCACACTAAACATCCTGAACATCCACAGCTCTTCAGTAAGTAACCAACCTGAATAGGAAAAAAAGCCTCTGGATCCTGCCTGCAGCCTCATCCTGCCTTACCATCACCTGTTCATCAACCTGGCCATACAGCTGGAGCACAGAACACTTTGACAAGTCCCCTGCACTGCAGGACAGGCCAAGGACAGGCCACAGAGACCTGCTGGGGCACGGCCTCCCACCTCTACTGCCACCAACAGAGTGACGTAAAACAATTCAAGGACTTCTGCAGTAAAAGTGTCAATACAAAAATATTTTCCTACTGATAGTCCTTATCAACACTTAACATACCAAGGCCTTGTCCTCTAACATTATTTTTAAAACAGCTATATTTCATGAACAGGGTAGAGGTCTCATTCATTATTGGCCTTCTCCTTTAAATTACAGGGATTACATCTGCTGGCAGGGTAAGGAGCATTCTCATTTTCCTACAGCAAAACCTGCTGAGTTATCTATACCAAAAAACACAGTCTATATAGGCACAACGGACCTTACTGACAGCCACCCTAATTTTTAACTAATGCCACACAGCCTCCAGGTGCCAGTTTCAATGAAGCACTCTAGAGAGAACACCCCACAAAACCCCTTGATCCAGGCCTGTAGCCACAGGCAGCCTGTGTTTGGAAAGCATCAAGTATTCAGGTAGAAAACACTATTCTGACATTCAAGATGTGCCAGGCAGCTTCTAACTTGCACTTCCTTGAAAAAGCTCACACCATCTTTAACAAAGCTCCTTAATAAAATGCAAATTAAGAAAGAGCAGTCACAAAATTTAAAGATACATTGTGCAAAGGAAGCTGCTTGTTGAATGGCTTAGTCAAGCAGGATATAATAGAAACTTCACTCACAGAGAAACAGAAAAGGGAGTGGGATATAGGGGGGGGGAAAAAAGAGGAGGGGGATAATATTCTACCAATCATTCCCTTTCTGTATTTTACTCTATTATTTATATTTTTTGGTATTTTAGCTGAAGTAACTTGAATGTGCAGGTGATTTGAAACACATCACATATGCTGACTATTTTTGAAGTCAACACACACGAATTCGAAGTCTCTGAACGTTTAGCTCAGGGAATTTCTCTAAGAATGTGCTCTGTTACCACACATGTAGTTCTGCTCTAAACGTTACAAAAAGAATGAGAACCCTGTGCTGGAGAAGTATTTTACAGAGTAAACAGGTTCTATGTTTTCATTTCTTATCATATTTTTGCACATTTAGTTTGCTTTTGCATAGTTTTATGCTTAGCTACTTTAGCACTCTCACACATTAGATCTATTATGTTTGAAGATCTCTGCTCTTTTCTGGGCAAGAAGAAAACAGTAAATTAAAAATGACCTTCAACAGCACTAAAAGCTCACATAGGTAGTGGGGCTTTATAAGCTGCCACTTGAAACTTTACTTTTCAGCCTCAAACACAGAGTTCCTCTTTAACTGTGTCGCTGACACAACCTCCAACTGCCTCTTTCAAGCTGTATCTTGAACACATCAATCAATAAGTATTTAACAAACAGTACAAATATATTAAAAAATACTTTAAGTCGATTTAGTGACAAACAATTCGAAAGATTAGTGAGGAACTGAAAAAAGGACAGAACTTGGAAGCAAAACAATCAAGCTGCTCAGCTAATGCCTGCGTGCTGGGAAAGACCCTTATGTGATCATAGCTCGTTATACACATTTTTATTTAACTACCCTCCCCCTTAAAACCTGTTCTGATACAACACTAATCAAAACACACGCATCTGGAAGCAAGTAAAAACATGTCAATGTTTTCACTAAAGTCAATGCATCATTTGCTCCAATAAATAAGCAACTTCAGCTCAAAAAAAGGAAAAAAAAAAAAAAGAAAAAAAAAAAACAACAAAAAACCCTACAACAAACCAAATATCAGTAATTCTATTTTATGACAAAAATCTCTTCAGGTAGTAGGAGAAGCAGAGCACTGCGATGGGTAATATTCACTTGGCTACTATCTCACACAACCCTTATGCATGTCACACCATGTAAACAAAGGGCAAAAATTTCTGTAACTATACCAAAATACCCTAGAACTCTAAAAGAAAAAAACCTTGTACAACAGTTTAAAGCTTTTCTTCATCCCTAAGATCAGGTCAGGTCTGTAGTGTTAAAGACTGCATTAACCCAACTTCCACGGGAGATGATGGCTTTCCACTTGAAAAGCTTTTTTTCAAGGGCAAAAGTGAAAACCTAAAAAAGGACAATGAATACCTGGAAGCCCTGCCTACCTCACAGTGCACAACCACCACCGAGAGGTAGTTTTCAATTACTGAATTACGCACATAAATTAAGACAAAATACAGCAGACCAACTCTCGTAAAAAAAAAAAAAAAAAAAACACAAGTGAAAAATTCCAAAGCAAAAACACAGAAGCAGTGTAATTCTACAAATTATTCTTCGGTGCCCAAAAATACTTAGGCGCAGGGCAAGCCGCAGTCAATGCCCACAAAGAGAGCTTTGATTCACACAGAGAAGAGCTGGAAGCAGCAGCGCACACAGGCACACGGCACCTCCGAAAGAACACACGGCCTGGGAAAGCCCTGACCGGCTAAATCGCTCCGAGAGCCGCTTTCCTACGTCAACAGCCGGCCGCAGGAAGTCTGTGTAAAATGGCAGCTCAAACGCTCCACAGACCTCACGATCTTTCCCCTCCTCCGGGGCACTTTCCTCAGCAAGCAGCGCGGCGCCTCAGCACCAGCTCGGGCCGCGCCGCTTTGCAGCGGGCAACAGCCGTTCTCCCGCCCTCTCCGCCTCCTGTTTACCGAGGCCAAAGGGCTCGGCCAGGGCAATAAGCGTGCGCTGTTGGCATTTCTGATGCGAAACTCGCATCGGCACCGCGGGGTTTTCACAGCGCACCGCCCGAGGCTCGATGAGCGGAAGGAGGCCGGGGGCGGGGAGTTCAGCGACCGAGCTCCCCCTCACGGGCCTGCCTGCCGCTCCGTCCCACAGCACAGCGAGAGCTCCCCCTCATGCCCGTCCCCCGCCCGGCCCAGGCACGGTGCTGACGAGCGCAGCCGCCATTACACACAGGCCCGGCCCGCCCGGCCCCCGCCCGACGAGCCGCGCCGGACGCTGCCCGGAGCCGGGGAGAAACACAAGCAGCTGGCGATGCCCAAGCGCAGCCCTAGCAGGCGCGGACAGGGGGCCTTCAGGGCTATTTTTACCTTCGTGGGTCTTGGCGATCTTCGCCATTTTGTGCAGCGCCAACGACGCCGAGGCGGAACTGGCTCGGCCCCGCCGCTTCCGCCACACGGGGCCGCCAGAGCCAGCACTGCGCAGGCGCGGCCGCTGTCCCGCGGGCCGGGGGCAGGCCCCGCCCACCGCTTGATTGACGGCGTGTCCAGCCAATGGCCGCGCTGAGAGCGGCGGAGTGCGCGCGCTGGGCCCAGCCCGCCCTGAAGGAACTTCCGGTGAGGGCGGGGGAAATGGAAGCGCCGAATATGGGAGCGATTCCTGAGAACTTCCTTCCCCCAGCTGCTGAGGGCTGGCCCTGCTGGCATTTGCGTTCCCAGCTTTGTTTGCCAAACTGCTTGACCCGTGTTTCATCTGGTCAGGGTGACTGGCCCAGTGCCAACAGGCAGATCGTTAGATAGGTTTTATTGCTACAAGATGGGAGTTAACCGGATTCCCGCCCTTCAGGCAGATAAGCCTGTTCAATATTTTTGTAAGGGCTCGAAGGAAGGAAGGGCAGCTAGGTTTACAAAATTGGCAGATGACACCAAGCCCGCCAAAACCACTGGCAGGTGGAAGAAAGAATTGAGAATCACTTTACATTGATTCATACGTGACATAATCTGAGATCACCAGAGGTAAGCTTTAACAACAAAAAGCAGAAGCTACTACCTACCGGAATTTTAAGTCAATCTATGAATTTAAACTGGCAAAAACAGTCAGAAGCTGATGACATGGGAAAAGCAAATCAAAGCTATACAACTATTTGTAGCAATATGCTGCTGCAGTGGAGCTAAGCCTTACTCCAGGCCATTAAAAATAGTATTGCATACAAAACCTAGAAAGGAATCATTCCACTTTACTTAGCTCACTCAAAGCCACTGATTGCATTTAGCAAAGACTTGGACAAACTCAATATCATCTACAAGAGAAGAGGAACACTCAGATGTTTATGAACATGACCTGGGTGGGGATGTAAACTGTTCAGCTGTTCTGCAATAAATGACCTCACACCATTTCCACATTTCATTTGAGAATTACTAACTTTTTTCCCCAGTGTTGTTGATGTGTTATACACACATTTCAGCATCACTGTCTGTTGTATAACTAATAACTGAATAGGATTGATTCTGTCCACATACAAAACCCTGGGAACTCTCCCTTACAGTCAAGTGTTGTGAACAAGCTCGTTTTTTATTGTCTCAGCTTTCAGTACTACTAAAACACCAAGGCTGGCTGTGCAGCCTAAGTACAAAGTCCACATTTGCTTAATGATCCAGCACATCAATGATATTTCATAGCACAGAGTAATACCTAAACTTCCATAGTTTATTTACTATCATGGGGTTTATTGTACACCTGCTAAATCCCTCAGAATCTCAGAATCCTTTGCAACAAGTGAAGTCAAACTTGAGAACTTTTCATCAGGTAAAATATATAAACTGTTTCCAAAAAGGGCAATAAGTGCTTGATAGCAAAACTCATATTGGCTCTTCACTAATCACTCCCCTTGTGAAAGTTGGTAGTTTACATTATGGCTTTTTGAGGGTTGTCTTAAAGAAAATAATGTGAAGCTCACGTTTTTGTGTTAATATGTGTAAATATATATATTGACCAACTGATCTAAAGATCTGTCAGTCTTTGCTTTGTGTTGATTTGCTGAACAGTTCTGCTTTTAATAATTTACTGACTGCATATTAATGACTCAAATGTTAAGAGTGACTGTCCCCTGAAGGTGCAAAAAGTCTTCTGTTCTTTATTCTCAGTGTTATTAAACTCACGTTCTGCATTTCTAGAAAGATGCACATGCACACACTCATAGGCTACAAAAGGAGATATTTACCAAGCTGTCCAGGGACATGTGACAGTAAGGTTGAGGCAAACTAATTCCTCACTGCAAGAATTTAATGCATGTAACTATTTTAAGTAAATGTCACATGCTCAGGTTCACTACAAAGATCAATTTGCAGTAACTTTCTCTTGTTTCTTCAGCCTGACTTCCAACTTCTGTCAAACAAACCAGTTGCAATATTACATTTCTTCTGTCATTAAACAGACCTGAGCTAGGGATGAGGTTCCAAGGAACACTTTAAAGTAGTCATTTTGGAATGTGCCATTTCACGCACAAAAGGGAGTTAAGTGTTGTGAGTGCTAACAGAAATTGTGCTGGGATGAAACAATGAGAAAAATGCCTTTTGCTTGTGTCTCTTCTGTTTTTCCACCAAATTCTGTGTGCTGCCCCAGGTTGTTTTTGTCTGCCTGTCAAATCCCTGAATCTGTACTTTTGCCTCCTGAACATGAACTCCATCACACAGCTTCCACAGGACATGGACAGAGCTGTCACTTAGTGGTTTACCAGCCCTACTGAGTTCCCATCCCTTTCCCACACCTACAAGTTACACAGAGTTCACAGAGATTCCTGTATGGATTCAAACAGGTTGGATTTAAGGGCCCACAAGCTCTGCAGATCTGGAATCACACCTAAGTAACAGACCTTCGAGGTCCTGCTTTATGTAAGATTCAGGTCCAATTTCACAGGCAGCTTGAAGTGTCACTAGCTGGCACTGCTGCTGAAAGCAGTATCCAGACTCCTTGGCTGTCCTTGACTGACCCCTCTCTTGTGCCTGCAGAAGTTTCTGGCGCTGGTTCACTCAAAGAAGGCAGGCTTTTGACTACACCCTCATGCTGCTTCTTCTAAAAATAACTTTGTATTCATTTTTCCCCCCACCCAACGCTACAAAGAGCTGGACAATGAGCTGACACGATGCAAAAAGCTACAGACCTGGTCTGAACTCCTAGTCCTTCATTCTGCCCTACGTCTGTGCTTTAGCTTCATGTGCCAGGGACAGTTCACTGCCATTCCTGTGTTTGTTAAAGACAAGGTTCTTAAAACAAAGAGGAAATATTTGATCACAGCAGCTATGTTTCAACTCTGTAGAAACTTCTCAAACAACATGAGAAAAAAAAACATAGTACAAAACAAAATCTTTTCCAGTCCCATTTTTGCTTCTGATGTCAAGAAGAAATAATGTAGAAAGGATCTTTTTGTGTCACTGGAAAGCCAGGGAGTTAAAACACACACTTTGGAAGATGAGCTTTTTTGGAGGACTTCAAATGAGAGCTGCTTTGTGTTCTGCAGGGTGTGTCTAACCTGAACACAAACCACCCCTGCTTTTGTGTCACTGTTGGTAAGGATGGGCTGAGGAACATAAGTGAAAGAGGGGATGGGGCTGTAACCTGTGCTCCTAAAGCCAGCTGTGAGCAAGTATGCACTGAGATTTAAACCCTTTTTGCATTTTTTGGTCCACCAAATCCTTATGAAGATCTAACAAGTCTAATCCTTTACACTACATGTTTACAGCCAAATACTTCAGTTGTTACTAACACCTAGTCCACTGGTGCTATATGAAATATAAGAAAATTTATGTGATTTTATATCCTGATTAATCCATGCTTGCAGATCATTTTTTCCCAGCCTACATGTATAATTGTGAATATTTTGAGATCTTTCAAAGGCAAGTATTATTCAAAACTCATTTATAAATGAGAACACAATGGCAATATTTTTGTTTTCCTCAGCATATCTCTGGCTGCCTAAGGACCATACTAAACCAGCTGCTCTTTTCACTCATCTTTAGGAGTAGAGCTGAATAAAAAATAGCATATTTTTTACCTGGGGATATGCTCTCCTTGTCGAAGATTGACTCTTTGCCCACTGAAAGGTGTCCTTAAAACTCTTAATTGTTTTTAATAGTATAAATCTCATAATCAGAATTTAAACCTAACCTTCTAATGATGGTAGTGTTATAAAAAATAGCATTAAAAAAAAATAACCTGTGTGGTCCTTTCTAGCATATCAGAAATGTCTTACATCCTTCTGGTGTTAAGGATTAATTTGGGCCACTCTTCCTGTCAAAGTCAGTAAATGCAACTCTCTCTTCCAGCAACAGGTATCAAGCAAGATTTAAGAACTTTAATCCTGAGGCTACCAAGAGAAAACAAACAAGGCAAAAACTCCTCAAAGTGCCTTAGACATCCATCACCTTGGACTTCTCAATGCCTGACTTCATTTATTCTAAACACTGAAAGACATCGGTTTTTGTAAGAGGTAATTCCTGATCCACAGACAACATGGGTTTTTAATGATTTCTGGTTTTCATCAAGTTAATAGAGATATGCTGCAGGGCAACTTATCTGGAAAGCACCATACCCTGAGGTGGTAAAGTAAAAGCTGATCCATTTAGTCTCTGCCATCCAAACTGGTGGTGTTCGTATTTAATAATGAGTGGCTTTGCTAATGGCAAGGATGCCGGGATAATTAAAAGGATCAGTTTTCTGAAGAGGCTTGTTGTTGTAGGTTTATATAATTTAACAGTTATTTTTGTCCTGAAATCTTCTCATTTCTTAATGCATTCAGCATTCAATAGCTTTAACTAAGATTGCTTCATTTATATTGAGTGTAAAATTCTAGTTGCAGTTAACCGGGTGGGAATGGGACATTGCTGGCAGTGTATCCAGACTGGTTTTCTAGTGCATAAAACCCAGACACAAGTCAAGTTCAGGACATGAAAATATCAGTACCAGTCTTAGTTCGTGTCCCAGGCAAGACTATACTTGGCACTAAATAAACTAAACTAACAGCAACAACAAAAACAAAAAACCAAACTATTTTATGGTGATGAATTTTGCAGTCTTACCTTTTAACAATTTATGTGTAACACATATTACACAAAATATGAAAAGTGTGATGAGTTATATTTAAACAGTAGGTCTCCAATGGCAGAATAATTGTAAAACACGCTTTCTTTGACAGAGCCTGTATTTGGAAGGTGAATAACGAGAAAGCGTTAATTAATGACTTCTTTGTTTCAAGTTGAGGTCAAACGGCGCTCTGTGATCACAGCCAGGTCCGTGGCCGTGGTGCTGCTGACTGTAACCCTGAGCACGCACCGGGCAGGGGCGGGACGGGCACCAGCGACTCCTCCCGCGGATCCCGCGGGTCAGGCGCTCGGCGGGGGACAGACACGGGACGGACACGGGGACAGACACGTGGACAGACACGGGGACAGACACGTGGACGGGGCCCTCCCGCCGCTCGCTGGGGGGCGCCCCCTGCGCCCCAGCCCGATTATGGCCGCGCGCGGGGCTCGCGCGCCGCCGGGCCAATCACGGGCTGTCCCGTGACGGCGCGCCCCCGCGGGCAGGGCGGGCCGGCCCCGCGCCGCCACAGGGCCCACAGCAGCGCGGCCGGGATGGCGCGGAGCGGCGCGGCGCTCGGCAGGGCGCTGGCCGGAGGGGCCGCCGCCAGGTACGCGGGGCGAGGCGCGGGGACCGCGGGCGCGACTGAGAGGGGCCGCTCTCCTGGTTAGAAACTCGCCTCCTCTTTGCCCGAGACAGCGGCAGAGTTGTGAGCAATCCGTCAAAGGAATTCGAAACTGAGGAAGCGCTCCCGTGTCTTCCCTTCGAATAATGCAACGCGTTCCTTCTCACCTGAGCGTGCGGAAGGTCGACTGCAACAGCTTGAGAAAAAACGATGTGCTTTGGGGAAGAGTTAACCTTGGAACTGAAAGGAAAAAGAGCAAAAAGAGATGAGAGAGTGCAGTTTGAAAGTCTTGATGTAAAAGGGTCACCTGTTACCAGTGTTATGGCAGTGCTGCTGCGTTTCTTTATCAAACTGTCATCCTCATAAAAACTGTCAAAAAGCAGAACAGAGATTGGTTCATGACATCAAATTTCACGCAATAATTTGACAAAACTGTTTACTGGGCAGTGGTGTAATGTATCACTGGGCCACATTTTTTACTGCATATCATCTGTGGTATAATCTTAGGGTTGTGCTTGCAATATTAAATTCGTTCAGTCTTGGAAAACAAAACTGCTGTTTTCAAGAGTAATTTATTAGAGTCTCCAGGGCAAAATCAGTTGCTGGAAGGCTGTTTGGTCTAAGGAGAGCCATTAAGTAAGTAACTGCTTGCAAACTAAGTTTAAAAATGTTTCTAGTGGAAACGGCAGAGATGTCGGCAGCTGGTTCTAAGCAAGCCCAGGCTGGATCAGGCACAGCGCTGTTGTCACTTGTAGCCTCGGAGCTGCGGATGCTTCACGGCTGCAGCTGTCCCCGCAGCGCTCTGTACCTGCGGCCAGCTCGGCACAACCTCGCTGTGCTCACAGCAGGCTTCAAGGGCTCCGGTGGTAAATCAGTCTCCTGTGCTTATTCAGACTGACGTGCGAATGACGACACGTGCTGGTACACTCATCTTTTTGGGATACAAGCAGATATTGGCAAAGAATTTGAATGGGATCAAGTCGTGTCTCACAGACCATAAAATCAGATACCACTAACCTGATGAAAGTATCAGTTGGGGTGCAGTAAACACATTTGCCCTGGCATGCTCCTGGCACTAATTTCAGTCTTTACACTGAGGAGTTAAGAGAGGCAGTTTTTCAAAAAAAGTTATTCTTCAGGCTTAGAAAATTGCATAGTTATTTAAAATAAAAATTAAAAGTCACTGAATATGGCTCACTTACACTTGTGCCAAACACTAGAAATGCTTCCTTGTCAGGTCATGGGAGTGGGCTGGTGCTGTGACCAGTGCTCAGGTGCTCAGGGAGAAAGCAGTGAGTGGCAGGAGTGAGTGATAGCAATAAGAGCAGTGTGAGTGGAGATGGCTCTGTCACTGGCAGAGGATGAATACAGAGGTGGCAGGTGTGCCTGAATTCTAGAATGGACTGGGGTTTTCTTCTGTGGCCCAGGTCAGGTTCACGAAAACATGACAGCCCATGGAAACCAAGGGATTTCTTAAAGAGATCTGCTTCCCTGAGCTGGGACCCAGCCCAGCACATTCTCACAGCATCTGTTCTTCAGATAAAATTGGGTGAGGGATGGAGTCTCACCATACTTGTCAGAATTATAACCCCTTAACCTTGCCTTCCTCGAATGGCACTGTAGTTGTGAAAAGGACATTGTCTCTCAGCAGCTGAGAGATTATTTGTAGGGATTGTTTTTCAGCCTCGTGGCTGAAACAAGTTTAGATAAAACTGCATGGAACAATAGACTGGCACGGCATTACAGTAAAAAACAAACCAAGAGACGAACCCTGGTGACTGGTTTGGACTGTGTCCTGTACATAGCCCCAGAAAATGGAATTTAAATCAGCTGTGCAGAATGAGGTCTGCTCCAAACATTTGAACACCTTCTGTGAATCTGGTTGAGGCAGCTACAATGTTACTGGCACCCTTCCAGCATTCCTGTCAAAGCTTTTCCTTAACAGTCTTGTATGGTCTCTCTGGGAAAAACCAGACTTTGTCCACAACCCTTGAGATACTGTTACAAACATTTGCAGAGCTGTCTAGAGGCTTTTAAAGTGAACCTATCCTTTCTTAATTTTGACACAATACTTCTGTCCAATTTTAGCTTTTTTTCAACTGCAGTGATTATAACAGTGTGTTTTCAGGCATCATGCTTCACATCCCAGTTGCATGGTTGGTTTTTAAAAAGTCTGTACAGATTGTTTCTAACCAGCTGCTAATGATGATTATTCTTCTCTAAACTCAGTACCAGTTTATTACTTACCTGTCTCCTAATACAGTGACAATATAAGCTGTATGCTCAGTTATGGGTAACCACTGTATTTTTTTAGGATTCTAAATTATGTTGATTTTTAAAGAACATATTGTTAATTTTAATTAAATTTAATTCAAATTTGGTGACTAATTTACTGACTAATTTGGTGCTTGGTGTAAAAAAAAAAAAAAAAAAAAAAGAAAAAAAAAAGAAAAAAAAAGGGCATCTAGCTGTTCATGTTCATTGTGTCTAAAAAACCAACAAAGCAATCAACCAAACCCCAAAGAAGCCTAGTTCTAAGTAAAATGAAGTTTTACTTTAAATTCTAAGCTCCATTTTTAACCACATTAATCTAGAAGTGAAGTCCTGGTTATATAGTTAGAGGAAGACCTGGGTTACTCATTAGCTTATGTTTGTAGAGTCACTGAGGGCATATAGTGGTATTTTTACTTTCCTGGTGCCAAAACTCAGGCACTTCTGAGGGAGCATTTTGCATCTTGACTGACTTGATCTGAGCAAAATCAGTAATTTAGCAGAGCTGTTAAACACTATGGATATTTGTTAGATTTTAGTGTAGATGTTCACAGAGAACACTGAGGTGCAATCTTACTGGTACTTTAAAAGGTAATTTGTAAAGTTTTACTTATGAAAACACTGCATCCAAGGTTCTGGAGATATTTTCTGAAGGAAATGTTGAAAGCTGGGTAAAAAAAGCACCTTCTGAAAGAACTTGCAAAATGAAATTGTCCTTTTAAGAAAAGGGTGGCAGCAGAGGGATTATAGCAGAGTTCAGCTTTCTATTTCCAAGTGAAACCTTCTCTACTTTGTGTATTCCAAAAGGGTGAAGTATTGCAAACTGTGCCTTGTTGTTGCTGTTAAGCCTGTTCTGCAGACTGAGTGCATGTGAGACTTCAATGTGAACTCGAGCTGCCATGCAGCCAGTGGTTAATGAGGCCCTTTGTATTTCACTCTGCCATTACTCCTGCCGTGACTGGGTGCTATTTTTAGTTTCTCTTAAAAGAAAAAGGTGCTTCTTGTGTTTTTGACAGTTTGTATATTGTTACAAGCCTTCATTTTTCCAGCTGGCTGGCATTTTCTGTGATGTTATACAAGAGACTGTCTTACCTGAGCATTGTGATTTCTCTTGCTGACATGAAACATGTCTAAAGCTGTCATGAAACACATCTAAAGGCATTTTCCCTGTTTCAGGCACTTGGCCTCTTGTGGTATTCTGATGACCAGAACTTCGCCTTTGCAAGGACCTGTAATGAGCCATACTTTTCCAAGAAATTTCTTCAATGCTGCCACACCACTAATAAATAAAAGAAAAGAATATTCTGAAAGAAGAATTATAGGGTTGGTATAAAACTGTGGAAAGAGACTTTAAATGCTTATTGATTTTGTTTTTGCTGTGATTAATCCAAAACACTAGTAGTTCAGAAAACTGGATATCCCTGAAGACATGTCTCTAAGACTCTGGGAACCTAGAAAGAAGTTTTGACTTTCAAAATTTGCAGAGATCAGGTTCACCAGTCTGAAATTGAGTCTAAAAAGAGTAGGAACCCAAAACCTTTGGCCCGTAGCAAAAAACAGCAGAAATAACTGCTCTATTGACAAAACAAAACCAACCTTGAAATGGAGTAATATACTAATCATTTCATCTAGTAAAATGTGAATTAATCAACAGGTGCAAAAACTCTGTTCTATACTCTTCCAAATACATTCTAATGTTTGCACTTACATTATATTACACTTCTCAAGATTTTCTTATTTCTTTAAAAGAAAAAAAAATAGTTCTGTGATGAAGAACCTTCACACAGAAAAAGATTTTTAAACCTTGTTTGCCTTAGAGAGCTAGTGGGAAAATCCCAGTTCATTTAATGATACTGGGATCTGCCCCCAGTCTCCGGTCCATAACAGTATGAACTGTTTATTAGCTTTTTTTTTTTCCACTATATTTAACAGTCCTTTTTGTGATAGTTCTTGAACTCCAACAGATCTTGACTAGTCACTTAAAAAGGGCCTTTGTCCAATAGTCCTCACTGCTGAGTACTGTTGAACATATGCTTCATTTTAAAGGAAATTAAGCACATGCTTAATCCCATCTGTTTCAGAGTCAGAATGAAAAATTAAAAACCATAGCTCTGTAACACTTCGCCATGTTACAGCAGAAACAGCTAAAATGTTGCCTTAATATTGTTTCATCTGATTTCAATATCCTGCCTGAGCAGGGGTGTTGCACAAAATGAAGTCCAGAAGTCCCTTCCAACATCAGCCATTCTGTGATGCTGGAAGGTTCTTCCATTGCAGCTGGTTTTTAATTGAGCTTTTTTATTTGGGCTAAAATAAGGAAGGTGGTGCTCCTCTGTTTAAACCTTATGAAATATAGTACATGAGTTTTGGTACACCTTGTCTTGGGAGCCATGAAGTGTGGATTTTGTTTTGGTTTTGTGGCATGTCCAAGATCTGCCTAAATGAAGACACAGCTGTGCTGGAAGAAGTGTTTCCACTTGAAGTGTATGCATATTGCAGAAAGTAGCAGGCACTAGATTCATTGTGCTGGATTGTATATTATATTTTGCTTCTTTATGCAAAAGCAATTACCAGTGTATTACTTTTCTTTCCTCTTAATTAGCAAAGCTGCATTTTCAATTTCCAAAATCAGTGGTAGTGACTGTCTACCTTTCAACTGCCTAGGCCCTATATACCATCTTTGAAACATTTCATACTGATTTTGAAGTTAAAATACCTTGTAACTCTAATGTTCATGTGTCCATTTCCAGGTATTCCATGCAGGAAATGTATGAAGTCGTTGCTGTTGTAGAGAATTACAAACTCTTTGTTCCTTGGTGTAAGAAGTCAGACATACTCTCGAAGCGCTCTGGCTACTGCAAAGCACAGCTAGAAATAGGATTCCCTCCTGTAGTGGAGAGATACACCTCAATTGTAACCCTAGTGAGACCACATTTAGTTAAGGTAATTGAATTTTTTTTTCTCCTAACCATAATTTTCCTTCTTTTTTTTTTTTTGTTGAAATTTGAATATTCCAGGAACATTTTGCTTCAAAACAAAATCGGTGCTGGAAGTTCTTTGTCTGGCTCAAAACTTGTGTTGCTTTTCTTTAAAGACTCTAGATAAACTGGGGAGAATTTGAATGTGTTTTAAAACATCACCTGCCACAGATGGGAGGAGAGGGAATCACTTTTTAATTTGCCAGTATTGGCAAAGCTGGCAGCCATTAAATGAAGACATTAACATTTTTACTTTTTTTTTTTTTTTTTTTTTTTAATTTTGTCCAAGCCTGTCTGTATGTAAAAATAGATATTCAGTTAAAAGTTATCTGACAACTCTAGCTTCTGATGCCTTAATGAACTCGTTATTACTTTTCTTCTCACAATTTTAATTAGTTAATATGAGAAGCCTAAACAAAAAGGCTAAGCTTCAGTACGATGTGCTGAAGAGATTGTTATTCAATATATTAATGAGAAGACACAAATGTAGATTTAAAGTCAATTTTTTTTACAATTAATTTGTTCAGAAGAGAAGCAGTTGTATTTCTCCTTTCAGCTTTTCAAGAGCAATAGTTAGAGAAAAGTAGAAAAGTGTCAAGGAAAACATTTTAAATTATGCCTGGGTCTTCTATTTGTTTGCCTTATATGTTCAAATCTGTTTTGCTAAAGAATGGCTCAGGACAGATTCCTTATAGCAAAATTGACTCTACCTTGGCAGATCCTAATTGGTTTGGAATAGTGGAAATTATAGCAGTTGACTGCTGTTCAGGATAATTGTTTGAAAATCCTATTTCATTATTCCTTCTTAGGCTTCCTAATAAAAGACACTTAACAGAAAATGAGTTTCTGAAATACAGGGGAGATGTAAAAGGAATATGCAAAATTACTTTATTCAATATTCTGATGGATTCTGGAAAGAAAAAAGAATTTTCTCTCTTTATTAAAAAAAGTTGAGCAGCTATAAATGGAAAATTTGTGATTCACATGGTGAGAGCTTGCCTTTTTTACAGTTCCCTGAGAAGACAGGCTTTTTTCTTTCACACAGCTATCAGATTGGCTTACCAACTCTTTTTCCCTCTTAATTCACTCAAAAGAAGCTTTTTTGTCTCAGAAAAAAACCCCACAAAAGTGGTGAGGAAAGCCATTTCTTCAGATTCCCTCCCCTGAGACTCATGAGCCTTTTCTCTGCTGCAATTACTTTTCCTAGAGGTTTACATTATCTCCACAGAACTGCAGGAACCATTTCTAGGGAAGCGATTGTGTGCTTGTCCTCTCAAGTAACTGTAGGCAAAGGAACCTTGTGTGGTGCTCAGGCACAAAATGGGAATGGCTTTGTTGCTTAAGGTTTTCCCAGTTTTAGGACTTAAGCACTGGAAAAATCAGATTGGTAACAGCAGTTTTTGCTGAGGGGGAAATCACAGAGTGAGTTTGCCACCTTAATTCTGGGAGAAAGGGAGACACAGTGGCAGTTTTCCTATTTTTCCTGCTGTTTTGAAAGCAGTAGGGAAAAGGAGGGCCAGCTCTTTGTATCTAATCTTGCCTCTACTCCTTCCCTTTCTGATGCCGAAGCAGCAAGGCCGTGCATTATCTCATTCCTGGAAAGAGAAATGTAGGTGTTCCTGTGCTGGTGATTAGGCTTTGAGATGAGTCACCTTACCACAGCTTTCCAACCCAAGCAACACTAATTCCCTGGGGGCAGTCTGCTGGAGCACAGCTCCTTGGGTAACAATAAGAACTTGTAAAACAAAGACCCAAAAACGTTACAGAATTTTTCTCTACACATTCCCAGCCAGCTGAGGTTATGTATTTGGACGTTCTATGCATCATGCCACAGATCTATTTTATGACACACAACACAAAATTTTTGGCTCTTGGAAGGACTTCAGTTATTTTGCCATAATTGACAACTGTGTATATACTGTGGATCTCATGCTGGCTGTGCTGTAAGAACAGTTTTGACTATGGTATTACCATCACTGCTTAACAAAATACAAACACAAGCTTCACTGCTACCTGTTTGCCACATTTGTAAAATTTGCCTAATTGTGGCTTGATTTTTAAAATGTTATTTTAGGCATCATGCACAGATGGAAAACTCTTTAATCACTTGGAAACAGTGTGGCGTTTGAGCCCTGGTATCCCTGGCTATCCAAGGACGTGTACATTGGATTTTTCAGTAAGTATGGTAATTAAAGCTACCACATGCTAGGACATAGAAATACTTATCTACAACTGAGGGGGCTTTTTAAATGCCTGTACTATTTCTTTAAACACTTATACACAGAAAACAAGTTAGCTTTAGTCAATTCTGTCCAAAAAAGATTTTGCAAACTTTACTGCTGGAAACCACTTCAGTATGCTTCAGAGACAGCAGCCTTCTGTGAGGTGTCCCTATACCATGGAATAGTCTGAGAAAGGCACCTCTCACCCTACAGTTCTAAATACACTGAAGTTTTTAGACAGTCAAATGCAGGAAAAATACTAAATATACACGGCTATTTTCTTTTATTACTCTACAGCTTAAATGCTCTTGGTACCAGAAAGTCAGTGTTCTGCCATCTGTCCTGTTTGGGCTGCAGTTTGGTCAGTTTAATTTCCTGTCTTCCACTTCTACTCTTTCATGTATTTAAGCTTTGCTCCTTCCTTCTCTAATGCAAGTGTAATAGATTTTTGCTGTCTCTAATCTATGATGGGATATCACTGCAGCCCAAAACTATTGCTCTTTAAATCCAGTATCTGATTTAGCCTGATTGCACTCCCAGAAAAGCTCTTTCCATTCAATTTATTTCTTTCCCGTGTTGTCTGTTGTGTCTGCCATCACATTTTTTTCTTGCATTTTATAACAAAGGGTAGGTGTTGCAACAGCCTGCAAAAGTACACAGAGACGGGCTAATTCTGCTGCCATCTGCTGGAATACTCTGCTTTGAAAATTATCTTCAGTGAATAGGAAAAAGCTTTTGGAGTATTTTAAAACTGGCACATTAACCTCCTTGGGTTATTAACTTTCAGCTTATTACTGTAATGCAGTTCATACAGTTCAACAAAAAAATTAATCTACAGGCATTCAAAGAGCCACATTTTTTAATGGTTTGCATGTTATTGCTCATATTATTTGTATTTCTTTAGGCAAATAAGTGTCAGTTCTTTCTACTAACATATATAAGCTTTCTTTTAACCTATGCCATAAATCAGTTAAAAAACGTGAATTAAACAACCCTTTAAACCCTACAATCTAAGTACAGGCTCTGTGAGGAAACAGCACCACACCTCCACAAACCAAAGCCACATTTTCACATTTCAGGTCAAGAACTTCAGTTAAAGGGGATCAAAACTGAACACTATCAACACATCTTACTGCTTACCCTGTTTTGAGGCAGTAGAAACCAGTGCAGTTGGCTGAGCTTAACCCCTGCAGTTACTGCCCTGCTGCTCCTTGCCTCTGCAGGCAGGGATGATAAGCACTTCACAACAAACTCCTCAAAACAGGCCCTGCAATTACAGATATTCAAGAGAAAACTTTGATTTCAAGAACACTTGTTTGCTTTAGAAAACGTTATTTGAGTTTTGGGCTATGCTGGTTCCCACAAGCTGCTATATCCTGTTGTGCCAGCCTAATTCCAGGAGACATCCACATACAGCAGGGATTACTTTCAGCTCTGAAATGATTTGGTTCATAGAACAAAGCACACCACCATTTTTACCACCTGCAAACTTCATTAATGTATACCATACCTCAAGACTGATATAATTGCTGAACATGATGCCAAACACATTATCCCCAGCCTGCAGAACTCTGCATGCCCTGAATGACAGCTCTCACACTTACAAGAACCACATTAATTTTACTGATGCTTGAGGTCAAACAAATGCAAATGAAGCTACTACACTTGGCTTATGGGCCAAGCTGTTTAATTACTTGTGTGCTACTGCTTTGCAGTTAACGTGCATTGCTCATAAGGAAGTGGGGAGAAGCTGTATTTGCTCCTTGGGGCATCAAATCTGCTGATTTTTCAGGAATGACAAAAAGTACTTAACTCCCAATCCGTTTCACTGACTGCTGGTGTCAGGTCAGGAGTGGGAACTGTTCAGGTGGGAGATGTGACACACAAACCAAATCTGTAGTTTTAGTCATTAAACTCCTTCTTTAAACCTACCATAACTACTGCCACCACCAAGGAAAAAATGAATTAAAATACTGGCATTTAATAGCTAACTATTTCAAACTGCTTTTAAGTTTCTTGGGTATGCTCCAGCTTACCTGTTAGTCTGCTGTCTTGCCTGGCAGGATTTTCTTCAGACAACTTTTATCCCCCAAGTGAATTCTGTGCACAAAGTAACAGTTATTGCTTGTCAGTAGTTTTTTAATGCCCCAAACTTGTTTTGTAACTAATCATTTTTTAAAGAAAAGACAGTTTAGGTAAACGTAAATGACTACTTCAGAGAACAGAATGAGAGGATTCTTCTAACAGAAAAGCCCAGGGGTACAGTCCTCAGACCAAGGAACCCGTGTTTCCTTCTCAGCCACATTCACCTACTCCTCAGTTTTAACTAAGTTTTTACAACTTACCTGCAGCCTTCCATGGAGATGCTTTAATAGAGTTTATTTGTAACAGCATTTTACAACAGTGTCTGTAAGAAAAATAATTATCTTTTATTTTCTTCAACAGATTTCTTTTGAATTTCGTTCACTTCTTCACTCCAAACTTGCCACGCTATTTTTTGATGAAGTTGTAAAGCAGATGGTTGCTGCTTTTGAAAGAAGAGCATCCAAACTGCACGGCCCAGAAACCAGCATCCCTCGGGAGCTGATGCTGCACGAAGTTCATCAGACGTAAAGGGAAACTGTAACAAGCTCAGCTATAAACTTGTTTGTACACTTCACTTGTACAAAGTGCCCTGCTTATCCTTTGGGGCATCTATTCCTTATCTGAGCTGTGGGTGTGATCTTACACTGTGCCAAACACACCTGCCCGGCCAGACAGATACAGAGAGTTCAAAAGGTGCAATCCAGTGCAGCTTGAAGCCTTATCAGTAGCAGACAGCCGGCAGCTCCTGTGACCCAGGCTATCTCAGGCTGCCGTTAACGCCAAACGGCCCCTGCAATCACGGCCCGAGCTGTGCCTCAGCCTGGCTCCCGGGCTTTCTCAGCACGGTAACATATTAACTCAGCTCGGTGGGAACGCAGCCTCACAGCACCAGCTCTGCCCAAGCACAGGCCAACTGACACACCGGCTCCCCAGAGAATAGCACAGTTTGGCAAACACTGAGGAGTGGTGCTTGCAAGCCAAATGAATAGCAAAGGTAAGTCAGGGGTCTCCAGCTGCTCCTGGAGCAGCAACTGCTCTAGAACTCCCCTCATCTTCAGGGATGAAACACATGAGTACTGTAATTGGAAAGCAGCAGTCTAAGGTATAGCCAGTGGTTCCCAGTGCACCTGTCTGAAATCTGTAGTACATTTGGTAGGCTGAACTTGCTCCTTGCCACTCCTTCCCTGTTACACAGTGCACTTTGGTTATCTCCATCTCATCTAATGCAAACAGAACACTTTAAAACAAGTTACCTCTGAGCACCAGGTACCAGTGCTGTCCTCCCTGGGAGCAGGGAACAAGAGGCCCTGTGCTTCCTGCAGCCAAGGCCAGCTGTCATTATAAATCATACAAGAGAGCAGTAAACCCTCATGCTTTGAGGTTTTTCATTACCATACTCCCACGGTGATAACGCCATCTTGATTAAATACACCTTCAGTACTTCTATTCCTGAAACACTCTCTTCCCAGTCTCTGAAGAAACCAAATTAATAGGTTTGAACAGATCCAAAATCCTTACTTTATGCTGCCTCCCATTACCAAATTTCCTTATGGAAAAAAGGGCCAGCTTTAGGCCAAGTGCTGAAGCTGGTCCTTTCTCTGCAGCATACGTAATCAATATGGTTACTACACAACAGGATATTAAATAACATAGAAAGGTATATTTCAAAATAATGACAGCCCTGAAACAGTTTCAGACCATTTTACTTGAAATTAGAATGTCACACATCCCATCTGTGGAAGGATAGTTCTTATTAAGGGCAGGAAGCAGGGGAAAGCAAACAGCTTTGGATTAAGGTAGTTTGTACAGAACTCAGAAGCTGTAAAACAATTTTGATTGTTGAGGCAATCAGAGATACATACAGAAGTTTGGGAACACCATTGTTCTGCAGGCTGGAAAGCAGAAAAGACATTTCTCTACACATTAGTAGTGGCGTCAGGTCAAAGAACACAGAAAGGGGCAAAGCAACATTTCTAGTGCAAAATAACTAAATCTTGCACCCTTGACCATAAAGGAGGAAGGTTAAGAACGGAAGACTCGAGGTGAGGAGGTCACCACATATGAGACCTGAGCAAAGGAACTATTTAAAAACCGCAGAACTCTTAGCAGAAACTTACCTGTTAGATACCCTCAGGGCACTTCCCTTCCCCCAAGACTGTGAAAGGTACACTGGGCCTGTTCCAGCACGTGTAACAATCAGAGAGAGGGTAAAATAAAGTCA
Organism: Sylvia atricapilla; assembly: GCF_009819655.1. Taxonomy (NCBI): domain Eukaryota; kingdom Metazoa; phylum Chordata; class Aves; order Passeriformes; family Sylviidae; genus Sylvia; species Sylvia atricapilla. Next base: position 10,347,385 of record NC_089146.1, read on the forward strand.
GTGCACGTGCCTTTTTTTCAGAGCAGTTTAATATTTCAAAGAACTGTAGAGCAGTTCAGCTTAGATATTTCTTACCAAAATGAAAGCACTTGCATTTCTGAGAAACATTGTAGACAAAGGAATGTTTCTCAGAGTGAAATGCCCTGTCATTTTTTCAAGCATAAGGGTCAGTTTCTACTAAATCTTAGAAGCAGCAGCAGGCTGACCAGGCTCTCCCATAACTATGGCTTTGTGTGCAGATGAAGAAGGTGATACATTTTGTAACTTTTGAGCTGTTTATTACATAAAGGTCACATAACTCTATTTGCCTACTTTGTACACAATTGTCTAGTCTCACGCACAGTGGCTTCCAAGTTTTTCCTAGTACTGGCAAGCACCAAGAAATTCTGAAATAGAATATCAAGTGCCTTAATTAAGTTCAAATCAGGACCTTGGTAGATGGATCTTGCACCCAGTTATCAGGAATGTACAAATGTCTTTATTCAAAAAATACAAAATAAATTATCTATAGGCATGGACAATGACTGTAAACAATTACACGTGTGTTAAATGAAATCCGGTAACTGATGGTTACAGTGATTCTTTTCAACACCAGCCTCACTTCAGTCACTATCCATCCTCTCACACTGATGCTCAAGTTTTTGAAGTCAGAACTGTCAGTCTTTAACAGCACAGCTCATGATCCATCCCTACCCCAGGAATTAGAACATGCCACCTCCCATTCCTCCGCCCATCCCACCCATTCCTCCCATTGCCGGCTCCTTCTCTTCTTTAGGGACTTCAGTCACCACTGCTTCTGCTGTTGAGAGGAGAGATGCAACACCTGCGGCGTCCATCAGAGCTGTTCTCACAACCTAAAAATAGGCAAGAAACAACTTAAAACCTGCTGACCATGGCAGGAGGTGGGAGGAAACGAAGTGAGAATGAAGATCTTTAGGTTACCTTTGTTGGGTCTATGATTCCTTTTTCTACCATATTCACAAAGTCCCCAAGCATTGCATCGTAGCCAACTTCTGATGGGCTCTGCAGGATTTTTTCAACTATCAATGATCCTTCAACACCAGCATTCTTGGCAATAGTCATTGCTGGGATTCTCAGTGTTCTCTTGATTATTTCAATGCCTGCAAGAAACAGGAGAGTTGGAGCTCCATGTACAAATGCCACTCTCACTGCCAAGGAATGCCCTTGTGCTGGAGATACAAAGACAAAACCCTCCCATCAAGAACATAAGCTATTTTTATCAGTTCCAGGAGGAAAGGCTCTCTGCTACTTGACACTTGCCAACAAAAGAAATCCCTGCAGGATATTCATGCACATTTTAGTTTTATTTCTACAAAAAGTAGAACAGAGTATTATTGTTCTTTATATTTATGTGCAACATGACACAGAGCCTTTTTCCATTTGATTTGCCACAGTCTCTTGCCACAGTCTCTTTAATCTAATTTAATTTAATTAGATTAAATTTTGTCTGTCTGCAATGACTAACAGCCAGCTCCCAACCCAACGTGTTTGCCACTCTGCTGGGATACTGCTGCTTTACTACTGGGTCTCTCACAGCCCAGTCAGCAATACAGTGAAAAAGTTGCTTCCCACTCTAAAGCAGAGATCGCCACACCAAAGAAATGTGAGGTTCCTGAGATCAAGTAACTAAAAACTCACTGAAAGCAGTCTCCATTTCATCTGATAAAGTCTCAGGACAGGAGAAAGCCTGCTTGTATCACTTCCACACACACCCTCAAGTGCTTTGCTTACCAATTTTCTGATCCTCGTTGGCGGGAGTCAAGGCATCCAAGGCTGGGATGCAGCGCAGCAGTGCACAGCCGCCGCCTGGGACGATGCCCTCCTCCACGGCGGCGCGGGTGGCGTTCAGGGCGTCCGTGACCCTGTCCTTCTTCTCGTTCACCTCCACATCGCTCGTGCCGCCCACCTGCCAGCAGCAAAGCCACACGTCAGGGGCTGCACGGGAGCCAGCCGGGACAGCACTGCTGCCTGAGAAGTGCCAGAAAGCCAACCCACCCTCTCCCATACTGGCAGTCTTCTGCACCTCAGCGCTCAAGAGCCTAAGCTTTAGTTTATCACTTCATCAAGTTCTTAATACCTTCAATACTGCTACTCCATCAGAGAGTTTGGCCAATCGCTCGTTCAGTTTCTCTTTTTCATATTCACTGGTGGTGACCTCTAGCTGTTCGATTATTTCTTGAATGCGCTTCTCAATCTGAGCCTTTTCACCCTTCCCCTTAAGGAGCATGGTGTCATCTTTTGTCACAATGACCTCTCCAACTTTACCAAAGTCATGAGGCTGGATATCTTCCACATTTAGGTTTAAACCCTCTTCTCCAAACACCTGAAAGAAATTATGTGACAAGCTAGAATTCACAGGTTCCCCATACATCACTTCCTTTATCTACCACCACACAAACACATACAGCAGGCCAATGGTGTAAAATAACCACATTACTGCAGTTCCACCCTCTGGGTCAAGAACCTCTTCTTGATATCCAACCTCTATCTCTCCTGACAGTTTCATAGTGTTTCCTTGGGTCCTGTCACTGGTCATCTCTTTGTATTTTGAAAAGTTACAGACCATGTCTGTAACTAAAGTCTGTCTGTACAGACTTTAGAACAGTTTGCTGATTTGTTATATTGTGCTGCCATTAGCTTAAACATGAAGTTTTATTTCAACAGCCTTCTCTGGGTCACAATATTAAGCTATGATTTTGAAGTGCCTGTTAAAAATAGGGCAGCAGAAAGTGACATTAATCAGCACATCAACTATATGCAGAACTCAGTACTAAGAAAATCAGTCTATTCCAAACAAATAATTCTAAGCAATTGCCTTCGAGTTCCTCCTTCCCTTAAAAACCTAAATCCTGCAAGGAAATCACAGGTGACTTCAGTCAGTTACAAGGAGGTATCCCTTATGGTGGGCCAGGATTGTATTACACACCAATTACCACTGTCTGCATTTAAAAAAGGAAGATTCAAACACCAGTTACTGTTACATTTTCAAAAGAACAGAATACAACAATACCCAGCAAATACAAGCAAAGGACCTAAAAACGCACATTATTTTCCTCCTTAAACATTAACATTCCTTAGAGCAAAAAGCCACTAAAAACATCATTACTCACAGCACCACCAGTAGCAATTGCCATGTCCTTAAGTTGGTTTTTCCTGTTGTCACCAAAACCTGGTGCTTTTACAGCAACAACCTGAAGGCCAACCTTCAGTCTAAAGAGAAAAATTCAGAGAACAAGTCTAGTTACTAAGCCAAATTATTTCAGTGCAGTTTTAAGAGTGAAGCAAAGAAAGAAACCATCATGAACTGGGGTAGCTTTTCTCAAAAAGGTAGTTAGGACACAACTGAAGTTGTGTCTGAGCTGATACAAAACATGGTGATGTTAGAAGCTGCTGTTTCTTTGGCACAGGTAAAAAAACAAACAGCCTTACACCATAGAAAAAAATGGATTTTAAGCCTCACCTGTTCAAGACTAGAGTGCTGAGGGCTTCTCCATCAACATCTTCAGCAATGATGACCAAAGGTTTGCGGTTGGCATTGGCAATTTCAAGAGCTGGAACTATGGACTGTACACTAGAAATTTTCTTTTCACTGATTAAAACGTAAGCATCCTGGAATTCACATTTCTGCCCTGCAGAAACAAAATGCATTATCTGAACAATTCCATTACAAAAACATATGAAGCATTCTTTTATTTTAATCAGCTGCTTTTGAGCAATGGTTGCACTTTCCAACTGCATTAAAAAAAAAACAACCTTGTTTTCTCCAAGACTCCACTCTCAATTCTCCATTGTTCTGCTGTGTTGGAAGGCCAGCCTGATGCTCACAGGAACACTTTGCAAAGAAAAAATAAGCCCCCAAACTCCAAGCTTTTACCAAGTTCAAGTTTTCTGATGGGGAAGGACCCCCTGCTCTATCTGCTGTGGTGCACAGCATAAGGGACTGTAAAGCCTTTAAGAGGTGCCATTATTTCTATTATTACAGGAGCCACCGTAAGGTGTTTGACATGGCTTATTGCTAACTCACCTTTAGTTGTGTTAATAAAATATGGAGAAATGTAGCCTCTGTCAAACTTCATACCCTCAATGATTTCCAGTTCATCATTTAGAGTTTTTCCATCCTGTTCAGATGCAAGAAAATCTGCATTAAAATCTCCCCTGCTGGCTACCAAAAGCACAAGTACAGTTTTAGCATATTGCACACAACAGATCAAAAGGCTCTGGATCCCACATCAGTTTCATGTGCTTCTCTCCAAAACACAGGGAATGTAAGATGGAACAGCGATCAAAGTCTGATCTAAAGGGGCTGGGCAGGAGTTATGGTGGGAATTATGGAATGTGAGCTGCAGAGCAGCATCACATGTGACAAAAGTAGCCCTAACAAGAGAAGAGACAGTACTTGGCACTTTGTGTGTTGGCCAGTTCTTACCTTGACTGTGATCACACCCTTTCGTCCAACTTTCTTCATTGCATCAGAGATTATATTGCCAATTTCCTGATCTCCATTTGCTGATATTGTGGCAACCTGAAAGACAGAGATACTTAATCTCATTTCCCAATGCAAGGTGTTTCTTGGCGATAAAAAAACCCAAAGTAACCATTTGCAATGCTCACATTTCTGACAGGGCAGGGCAGCTGACTGCAGCACACTCACAGTAGGAGCCAGGAGCTCTGACTGAAGGGCTCAGGCTCTTGGGCAGCCGCAGCACAGAGCCAGATTCCCTGCAATGGGCTCACACCCAGGTCATCCCCAGGCACAGGGACAACTAACCCAGGACCACCAACACACCTGAACCTCATCTGCCACACCCTCAGTACTCTGACATCACTTCCATTCACAACAGAGCTTTGCTCCCATCAATCCTTCACAAGTACACGCACTTATGTTTTAAAGCCGCACTTTGGAATGAAACTTGAAGATGGAAAAAGCTGCCCACTTCTAAACTAGCTTCTAGCAGTGCAATGGAAGACTATTTCTGATGCACACAGAAAGGTTCCCAGTGTCAGATGCACACAGCCTAACTTCATTAAACTTGACCTCACAAAACTTCTTCCGAGGAACAGCTGCCTAAACTTGGGTTCCATTTTATTGTGTTTTTTCTTACCTGTGCAATTTCTTCTGGAGTTGTAACAGGTTTTGACAGCTTCTTCAGTTCACCTATGATGGCATCCACTGCCAGCATCACTCCTGAAGATGAACAGAGCACTTGTGAGCAAACAAAACAAGGTACAGAGCACAGAAAACACAAACCAAGCACACATCCACCACAACTAACAGGTTTCCTTTCAAACAAAAGCCTACACTGCAAAAAAGCATTGTTTGCACATCCAAAACCAAACAGTTCTTGTTCCCCTCTGTCTTTTGTAGATGTAGTGATGAGTTTTTTGAAATTGGTGTGATACTGTCATGAGTGACATTTGCCACAGATTTGTTTACATGGCCATTTTATTAATTAAATGCAGAAATGCCTTTAACTCCAGTTCAGTTACAACAAATTAAATAAGTTGACTGCATATAAATAGTACGACGATTAGAAAAATTAATGACTGTTCCGAGTCCAGCAGTATAAGAAAAACAATTGAGTTCCCTAAACATCACTTCACATAACTCTTTATGATGGCTCTTCAAACAGAAAACTAGTCAAATTTAGTTTATGAAAAATAAAAGACAGTGATCAAATATTAAAAACAACAGAAAGAAGTTACCCCTCCTGATTTCTACTGGATTGGCTCCTTTGCTGATCTTCTCAAAGCCTTCCTTGGCGATAGCACGTGCGAGGACTGTTGCAGTAGTGGTACCATCTCCTGCTTCTTCATTGGTGTTGTTGGCAACATCCTGAACTAACTTGGCTCCAATGTTTTTGTATTTGTCTTTCAAGTCAATTGCCTTTGCTACTGTCACACCATCTTTTGTCACTTTGGGACTTCCCCAGCTTTGTTCAATAATAACTGTTCTTCCCTAGGGGGGCAAATAACAAATTTTAAATCCAAGCCAACCTATGGCATGTTACTCTGAAAGAGCTCAACTGAAAATTTTGAACAGCCACAGCTGAATGCTTTACACAGAGCATTCAGCTGGGACTTCTTTTGGTATTAAAACACGTATCTTAATAGCAAAGTTCTCCAAAAGCAGAAAAATGGCACAAAGGCTTTATGCTTTCACACAGTGAGGCTCCATTCTTCAGCCATAATACCACAGTCTGCAATTAAGTAAGAAAAAAAACTGCAGAGATTCCCTCTAATGCTAAAATTTTAGCCCGCAATTAAAATATAGCAATTTAAAGAACCAATATCCAAAATTTTCATCAGACCACAATAAATGTTCTTTGTGATTTAAAAACAAGTATTACAAAGTTCAATTTGTTGCATGTGCTGGAAGAACAAAAAAGCAGACTTGCACACCTCAATAGTAATTAACCAAAAAAACCTGAGAGCACTTCCCATCTGTGTGTATGTGATACAGTAATTTTTAAACACTGCAAATTCCAAGCTTTTCTTATCTTAGTTTGCACTTGGATCCAACTGAAAAGCTGGACTACTCTATCCAACAACGCAGCTAACATGGGAAACAGTGAACCAGGCAGGGACTGCAAGGAAATGCACCTGCACAAGGCCACTGCTTGCTCACAGATGAATTCAATAGCCAATAACTGCCTCAAACAATCCTGTCCAGTTTGAGCTGGAAGCAGCAGAAACTCAAGGAGCCACCTCTGGTCCACTGCTGCACTGAAATTCCTCTACCATCCTGACTGCTGGAGCTGCTGGAAGGGGGAAGGCAGAGCAAATTGAGCCCCTGAGCCCTGTCTCTCCCACCCAGCCCTGCACAAGGCCCCTCACCTGGTGTGTGTCAGGCTCTGCTCAGAGCTGACCCTGCCGCCTCCTGCCAGACTCTCCCAGGGCAGGATTCCCGTGCAGCTCCCAGCGCCGTGGTGCCCTGTGCCCCTCCCCTGCTCAGAGCCCACACACATCTGCCTGAACCAGCTCTGGCTGCCTGCCAGGCAGGAGGCCACGCTGCTCCTGCAGCTCAGCCACTCCAGCAGCTACAAGGAAAGGTTCTGCTTCAGTTCCTCAGGCTGAACCTGGGGAAGAGCTTACAGAAATTTACCTCTGTGCCGTGGAACTGTTAGGCCAAAATAATGCATTGCCTATCTTAAGTTTTCTACATATAGTGTCTCCCAATTGGCTTAATTGTATTTTGCATTTTTATATGGCCTTATTCCAAATGCTTGGTTTGCAGCTCTGAGAAGAGGAGCACAAAACAGCTTACAAATCACATGAAAAGGCTTGCTCTCAGCAAAAACACCTGTGTTCTGAAGAAGGGAGCAAACCCCACCAGTAACTGCACAGGCATTTAGAATGGTCCTGCATATTGACAATCTGAGCTCCCACACAAACCAGTTCTGTTCAGCAGTACCAAAAGATTGTGTGAGACTGCAAACTGGCTTCTTTAAAATGTAGAACAGTGCCAAAAAAAGTTTCCTCACCAGAGTGGTGTTTCTTAAAAATGCCAGAAGCAGAATCAGGCACTGCAGTAGAACCCCTCCATTTTTACAAATAAATGGAGAACAGCATAACAAACAAAAACCCCCTAAGGTTACACAAAGTTGCATCAGCAACTGCCCTTTAGCCAGTGGATTAGGACTATGCTTCGGCATTCACAAAGGAGCCTGATCCAAAAAAACAAGAGTTAAATTAACCAACTCCACTTAAACTTTGTTCCTTTATGGAAGTAGCCACAGCTTCCTGACTTAATTGATCCTTAACCTTCACCTGCTCAGCCTTATGGCATTTTTGCCTCTGAATAAAGCTGATAGAGCACTAAAAAATGTGCAGGAAATACATGAAATGATGCTACAGAGGCCAAGCAGCCCTCAGAAGAGCCATTATGCACATGCTATTACAGGGAACAGATATTCACATGAGCCCCAAGATAATCAGTGTCTCTTCCTCAAAAAGAGGAATCTCATTTCAAGCCCTATTGCACATTGCATGACTATGCAGAATACCATAGCTGGTCTTCCAAGAGACCCAGTTCTCCCTTACAGGACAGAATATGGGGTGACACAAATGAATGCCCCTACCAGAAAATTTCACTTTGGCTATAACAGTCACCAAACAACTATAAATTCAACATTACACTTTGGATGTTTTTTAAAGCTTGTTAATATTAAAAGATAAACCAATACAAAATTGTAATTTGTAAAAAACAAACACCATTAAAAAAACCCCCAACTAAGCCACCAACATGCTAATTAACCTACTCTTAACCTACTCCATGACACAGATAGTTACATTATCTACTGCATTGTTACAGATTATCAACTGAGCTGGTAACACATTATGCACATCTCCTTAACCTTCAGACTGTTTAGACGAATATATTGTACCTTTCAGAGGACTCCAAGTAATTTTACTTTGTTACTACAAAAAGCACATGCACAACTGTCCCACTTCTGGTGGCAAACATGAGACTACAGCTGCTTGCAGGAGCCTGTCCATGCTCCTACCCCTTCGCGTTGCAGTTCTGAAAATACAATCGTGCACCGAGAGAAACCAAACAACTGTTCTCTGTTACAGCCAGGTCTGTGCTAACATAAAGGGCAAATCTTCCATTACCTTTGGCCCCATGGTGACAGCTACAGCATCTGCTAAAAGATCTACTCCTTGTAGCATCAGAGCTCTCGCGTCTGCTCCGAACTTCACATCTTTTGCATAGGCTCGTGTTAGATGGGGGGCGAGGGCTCTGGACACTGGTCTTATCTGACGGAGTACTGTAGATAAACGGAGCATGTCTAAAATAGTAAAAAGAAAAAAAAGTAGAGAAAAAATAAAAGCATTATGGCTCTGCACGGCTTTTTATACACGAAAAGAGAGAGAACAGATGCAGAAAGTAAAGCGGGCATGATGAATCTTCAATTTTTCGACTGGCTGAAAGCGAGACACGCAAGTAACTGCAAGTACCGAGGCTGGGTATCCCCGATCCTCCCGCCGAGAGCCGCGCGGCAGCAGCTCCTCCCTGCGCGGCCTCCGGCACGTCCGAGCTCCTCCCGCCGAGCCTTCCCGGAGCGGGGCAGGACACGGCGAGGGCACCGCGGAGCGCCCGCCGCTCCATGTGCTCAGCGCGGGGGCCGCGCCCGCCCGCGGCTGCAGCAGCGGGGGCCGTGACGAGAGCTCGGGTAAGGTTCCCACACCGCCCTACGCCATCAAGGGCAGAAGGAAGACAGACAAGGCCGCGGCCGCCGCCCCGGGCCCGCCGGAGCCCCCACGTCGGGCAGGGCCCCGCGGCCACATGGCCGCCGCACCAGGACACGCGCAGCAAGGTCAGCGCCGCCCGGCCCCGGCCGCCGCCCGCCGCGCCGCCAGCACCCCGCACGGAGATGTGGGCCCCGCTCCCGCCACCCGGGCGCGGCGCCTGCATCGCGGCCGCCCCCCGCTCCCGCCGCTCAGGCCCAGTCGCTCCCGGCCCGCGGCCCCCGCGGTAAGCCCGGCCACAGGGGCAGGGCCGCCATGCCCTCCCCAGGCCAGGCGGAGCGGCACGGGCCCGGCGCCCCGGCCACGTTCCCGCTCACCTGCGGCAGCGCGGGAGCAGCACCGCGGCTCTGCGGACTCACGGGGCACGTCTGGCGCGGCGGCGGCGGGCGGCGCTCGGCACTCACCGCCTCGGCCCCGCCCCCGCGCCGCCGCCGGCCCATGTGCGGCCCCGGCCGCCCGGCCCCGGAACCAGCATGGCCTCCGCGCCCGCCCACAGCCCGCCCTGCCGCGCTGGGCCGCGGGCCAGTACTGCGCATGCGGCACGGGCTGCAGCATGAACCATTCATGTTCCGGGGCTCGCCAATTCCAGAACCTTCTGGAACGCTCATGCTCGCCGCGGGTCAGGGGTGAGCTGACCTCACTTCCGTACGGGACCCGGCCTGGTTCGCCGCAGGCGCTGTGCGGCGGGTCCGCGGTGCCGCCGGGGCGCAGCCGTTCCCGGGACCGGGACGAGGTGGCAGCGGTCAAAAAAAAAAAAAAAACCCGGCGGCGCTAACGGCGCCCGGAGCCGGGGGAGGGGGTGGGGTCTGGTCCGCCCCGGGGCGGGGCGCCGGTCGCGCATGCGCACGCCGTGACCTTCCTCACGTGTGTTCTGGCGGCGGCGCGGTCACTCGGTGCGGGCGGCGCGGGAGCATCATGGTGAGTGCCGGGGCCGCCGCCGCGCCATTTCCCCATCGCTCCCGCGGCCCCCATCCCGGACCCGGGCCGCCCCGCACAGCGTGTCCGGCGCCGCGGGGACGGACCCCGCGCAGGGCCTGGCGGCGCCCCTACTCCTCCCCGCGGCTGGATCGCCGCTGGGGCCGCCAAGCAGCCGCGGCTGCGCCGCCGCTGGCGGGTGTGCTCTGTCCGGGCAGCGCCGGTCGCGGGAGGGACGCGGGGAAGGCGGATACGGGGGGCTGGCAGCGCCGCAAGGTCACGGAGTCCGTGGGGCAGAAGCGCGGGGGCCGCGGGCCGGGACGTGGCGGGAGGTTTGTGGGGCTGCTGCTTTTGGCTGCCCAGACACTCGGAGTCAGGGCTTCTTCCCGCCGCAGGAACGGGAGCAGCCCCGCGGCTGCAGCGCTGCAGGGCAGGGCCGCACAGGCCACGGCGGGTCTCTGCGGAGAGAGAACAGAAACCTCTGCCACGCTCTGGAGCGCTCCTTCTATAAGTTTTATAACGTTTTTTGCAGAGAAGAAGGAGAGTTTAATTTAATTGCTCTTGTTCTTGCAGTGATACTTGGTTCTTATGATAATAATAACGGGAAGAATTAAAACTTAATGTAAAATGTTCATAGTCATCAACCTAGCAGCTTTATTTCTGATAAACGTAGAACGGCTCTTTAAAAAGAGGGTTAGCGATATTATCTTCACAGAATGAAAACGTACACAGCTGGCAGCCTTCTCCCTTGGTTATCTTTCATCCCTGTGCTGCTGACAGCAGTCGGACACTACATCTTCCATGTGCTGCCTTTTGTTCGAGCTCCGCCTGTGACTTTGTTTCTGCCCCTTCCCAAGTGTGAGTGGATGTCGCTGAGTGCCAGCAAAGGGCACGCGGGTGCCAGGCCCTTCCAGCTCTTTCTCTCAGTGTGGGCTCTGTGTACCTGTCCAGTGGGGCACTATCTCCATGTGACTTGGCAGGTTGCCATATCTTTCCTTCTAAATCAAAGCGGGTTCCTTCTTCCTGACCCCCGCGGGCTGGGATAGATGCATGTGCTTGCATTTATCTGGCCTACGGGGATTAGACTGCCAGTTTAAAATGCAGACAGGTAGCAGTGAGTAGTTGCAAAACAACCCCAAACCTAAACCAAATGTGAGGGGAAAACCCCAACAACTTAACAAAACCCCCTCACCTTAGCTCCGCCTAAGCAGAAGCAGATACCAAAGCAGTTGAGCTAGAAGGGTGCTTACCCTACCTTCTTATTTTCAGGGGCTTGACCTAAACTTTCTTTTAATTTTTTCTGGATCTATTTGTAGAAGTTGGTGTAAGTAACAGCACTGTGGCTCAGGCTGCAGATTCTCACCTATTTTTTGTGAAAGCACCTGAGAAAGACTGACAGTGGGGCACCTGCTAGATTTGTGCTTCTTTAATGTAACCCTCCTCACAAGTACAAATGCAGCTGTCCCAAGGAGTCCTTCATCTTCTTTAGATCTGGTTATGAACTGGAGAAATACAGTCCATGTGCTCACCAAGCTAAAGAAGCTAAGGGTTTGGTGTTAAAAGTCTGGAGGCCTTTCCAGGCAGAGGAGTCTGCTCCATCTGTGCTGGTCTGTTCCTCAGCTGGAGTACGTCTTCCTATGGCTGAGCTGTCAGGATTGCCCAGCATCTCCCTGTGCCTCCAGGAGTTTCTGATGCAATCAGAGGTGGTGTTTGTTTGCTGCTATTAAACAAGTGCTTAGCAGTTGTCTTATACTGTTCATCTGTTCTCAAAAGAGAAATCATTATGTGTTGAGGTTTTTAAACCTCTTTTTAATTGGTGTTTTTGTTGTAATGGCTCTCTTGTTGCAATGTACAATTACTTCCACAGGCAGGAAAAGCATTTAGGAAGTTCCTTCCCCTCTTTGATCGTGTACTGGTCGAGCGATGTGCAGCTGAGACAGTAACCAAAGGAGGAATCATGATACCAGAAAAGTCCCAAGGGAAGGTACTACAAGCAACAGTAGTAGCAGTTGGATCTGGAGCCAGAGGAAAGGTGATTATCCTGAAGCATTTCATTTGGATAGAACCAGTAGTGTTGTGGTGGTAGCTGGAATATTGCCATAAGAGTGGGAGGGTTATAGTGCAACAGTGGTGGTAGCTCACAAAAATGGAGGACTGTGATGGCTGAAACTGGAAGTGGTGATTCAAAAAGCAGGTAGAAATCTCAAGTTGTCCCAAATTCCAGCATTCCTTTCAGCATTTGTAGAAAGGAGTCGGGTTTCTTTTATTTGCTGTTTGGTTTTTGTGGGGTTGGTTTGCTTGTTTGGTGGTGAGGAGAGGTTTTGGGGAGGTGTTGGTGTTGTTTGTTCATTCTAAATATGTGGATGTCTGTGACTTGTGAGCAGGGTGGAACCCCAAAATGTGGCATTGGCTGTCTTGTGCTGTGCAAAATATCACTGTCCATAAAGGATTAGGCTTATTGGACTAGAGAAACTCAGCAATCAAAAGAATTAAGTGTTGGATAACTGCTTGTTAATTTTGAACACTGGATGCATGTAGGGAAGCAGAAGAAGACAGTTCACAAAAATGCCAGTGCCTGAGGGATTCCACACCAGAAGGGCTGGTTCCCCACCAGAGCAGGGTTCACCAGTAGCAACACTGGAAAACAGGTTAAATTTCAACTTGGGCACGTTGCCTTGGCCTTTCTTTACCATGAGTCCCTCTATATGTCCCAGGCTGGTTTGTGTCAGTATCTGATTTTTAGAGGTTTATATTGTGAAAGGGTGACAATATTTGACTAATGTGTTAATGTTTTATTTATAATACAAAAATTTAATTAAACTTTATCAGGTGTTTCTAAACAAGTTATTTGATGGCAGCAGTGATGAGTTGAGCAAAGTTACAGAAATAGAAAAGTACTTTTTTAACTGGTACTTGGAGAAATTATCCTTGGTTATAGAATATGGAAATGAACTTTGTCCCTTGATTTTACAAGGGGGTTTCATGGTTCTTGAAGTGAAGTCCTATTCAGTGTGTCAAGCAAAGACCCCATACTCATATTTACAGTCAAGACTGAATGCAGAGTTGTGATTTCCTAAAAGTTTCTACACATGGATGGATTGTTGTAGTTTGGAGGAATGCTATTACATCTGCTTATACTATGGAAAAGTAAGGATCTTTTTTTTCTTTTTTCAGAATGGCGAGATTCAGCCAGTGAGTGTAAAAGTTGGTGAAAAGGTTTTGCTCCCAGAATACGGTGGGACTAAGATCGTACTAGAAGATAAGGTAGGTTTCCAAACGTTGTGAGTGCAAATCAGAACGGATCCATAAATACTGTGGTTACTTCGTGGTGCATTCAAGGAAAGGAGCAGCTGGATCCAGCCACCTTCTGGTGGCTCTGCTACTGCTGCTTCTGTCCCTGTATAGAAGGAAGCAACCAAGGGAACCTCTGACCTGACTTTTGCTGGATGGGCAGAATATTCCTTTTGTCAAGCACATATTAGAGGGAATCAAAAAAGGCTTAGAAATTCCTGGGGGCATCCTTGCTTTTGGCAGGGAAAGCCTGCAGAATTGTTTTCTAACAGTTCTTGCACTTCCCACTGCTGAAAGTAGTAACTTGATAGCTTTCCCAAGAGTATCTTAGGAACAAAAAGACTTTTTTCAAGACTAGCTCTGCATGTTGACTTCTTGGTTATCTTGCTTTTGCTTTAGTGACTGCACTAATGCTGACTCAGAACAAGAGAGTATTTGCAAAATAAGAAAAAAGATTTACATGACAGAAGCTAACGTTTCTTTTCTTTGCAGGACTACTACTTGTTTAGAGATGGTGACATTCTTGGGAAATATCTGGACTAAACCTGGTGCAGTATCAGTCATCCATTCCACTAAAATGCTGAAATTTTTCTTTCATCATGTAAATAATGTCCTTTATTTTATAATAAACAGGCATTGAGTCTTTGAAATAACTTGTGATCTCACTGTAACGATGGAACACAAATAAAAATATGTACAGTCAGAAATCAGTTGCTCTTGCTTGAGTTCCATTGAACAGTGAAATTTGGATGACCACCAACCAGCCTTAATTATTCCAAACAACATCATTTTATATCCCTATCTCTGTATTGAGATTGTAAAGGTCTTTACAATAAACTTACAAAACGATTCTGCTTCTGTCTCAGTTTCTGCTGTTGCTCAGTGAAACTGAGTCTCAATTGTGTAATCAGCTCTCTGAAACATTCAATGGTAGTAATATGTTATTTTCCCCAAGTTTGTATGAAATGAGCTTCAAATGGTTACCGGGCAGATACAATCTTGCTGAGGACTTTTATCCCACTCGCTTGCACATTGGACTCCTGAGATAGCCTGGGTTGTTTTAACTTCTCTCTGAAGACCCTGAAACACTGCAAGGTTAAGGCACACAAAGCACCCTGCTCCAATCAGCCTGTTCCCCAGCAGTTGGAAGGAGCTTGGCGTTAGTCATGTCTGCTGGAACAAAATCAGCCGGTTCCCAGATGAAGCAGATAAGAGTTAACGGTTATTCTCACTTATCACTGCCTGAATTTTGTCAATAGAAAATAAAAAACTCTCCCCAGCAGTTAATTAGGCAGAAGTGGGGTGGAGGCTGATCTTAAATTAAGTTTCTTTACTGATTATCACAGAAGCACACCCAGATCTTGCTTTGACAAATTATATTTCCTTTAACACATCATTCTTAAATAGCAAGACATTGCCTTAAGTAATGCTGAAGCAATCGAATTTGCGTATTTCTGGCCACCTTCCCTTGCCTAGGAAAGGACTGAGGGTTGTACATGCAGGAGCACCCGAATGTGCACTGTTCCTGAGGAGGCTTTCGAAGCTGGGCTGCACAGAGGGTGCGGTACAGCCTAAGAACAGACGGTGCCGTCAAGTCTGAGTGCAGTCAGTCAGCACGGGACTTACTGCTGCTGAAACTTCATTGGCTGGAATTAACTGCGCTTCTGTCCCATTCCATTCACGCTGATGAGCACTCAGGCTGCCAGATACAATATAACCCTTATTCCACAGGTAACAGTGTAGAACTGTAACAAAGCACTTTGCAGAGCTCCATTCGGTGGCTGCAGTGAGGGACTCAAGCTCTGACACAGTTTGGAGCAAAATATATTTTCTGCCAGCAGAAAGTCCCTCCCATCAGCTGCACAGCACGGAGCTGAGCTGGAGCCACGCGTTTCCCTAGATGCCATTGATCACTCAGCCATCCCAGCAGGAGCTGCATTTGCCAGGCTTGGCTGCAATGCCTTTTGCTGCCCTTAGCTGTGGGGTGGTTGCTCTTGGCTGCTTACCTCTGCTTGCTCTGGAGCTGAGGACAAACCAGGCACTGCTCCGAGGGTTACGTTTGCACTGAACTATGGACAGGCAGGGAAGATGCTAAATTAATAAAAATATTTTTTTGTATAAAAGGCCTACCTCTTGAAATCTGCCCTATTGCAGTTTCACTCCAGTGGTTACAGCACTGCACTTTCAAGCCGATAATCATCCCCCAAGGACCTTGCCAGACAATTGATTGTGCAATGCAACACAAACTCCCTGGGAAGCGTTATCTCCCACTGCAGCCAGCACGCCTTTATCTCCCAGGATAAGGCAGGCACTCTGCTGCAGTCACACACCAGAGGGAAAGGTATTTGAAATATTTACTAACTGCTTAGAGACACTGTACCCCATCTCAAGATGCAGTAGGAATTAACTGACAACAGAGAAATGTTTAGGCCTAAAATTTCAGCATTTCTTTACATAATGTCTCTAAAAGACATGAAGTGCAGAGGATCACTCTGGGCCCTCACCACACAACCTGGCTACCTTCAGCCCACACTTTCAGCCCAGCAGGTTTTCAGCACCTTGATACAATCCCCGTTTATTAACATGTTTAGCATGGCTGTATCTGCTCCAGTTTACATACGTGATCAAAACCAGAAGTCACACTTCATGGCAGTAAGTGATTCGTGGATGTGGGGGAAGATAGGGTCCCTAGGCCTAATCAAATGGAGGACATGCTGGAACACTGCTGGATTGACAGGAACATTCTATCCTTGCAGCACAAGGCTCTCTCTGCGAGCAAGGACAAGGCAGCTGCCACACAGCCAAGGTGATCCATCTGCTGTTACTGCCTCTCAAGGCCAGGACTGTGTGCCAAATCCTGTATCCCTCGGGTTCTCCAGGGAAGGACAGACAATCAATCACAGACCCTCTTTCTTTGCTCTGCTCTTCCTGTAGGAAATTAAGGCTTCTTTCCACTGTTTTCTAGATGGTTTCAAAACTTCAGTTCTGGTGCAAATGTCGCATATTGCCCCACCTGCTTTTCTGAAAGTCTTCAGTCTTTCTTCAGTCTGTCTGAATCACAAGGAAAACAGGTGCACTCCATCTTTTGCAACTTTCTTTTCTTAACACTTCAGAACAGCTTCCATTATCAGCAGCTGTGGTGTTTTCAGAAAGCTTTTCTCACCCTAGTTATGTTATTCTGCCGCAGTAAGAAAAGGATGGAACATTTATATGCCAATAGAGAAGAAACGAGAGCCAGGTCCCTAACAGCACATGAAGGGTCGATAAAATTTTGGCCAAATACTCAAATTTTCATTACTGAAGGCCATAAGATAAGGAGGACCAGCTGAAACACAAAAATTGAAATGACTTGTTCAGATATTGTTCAAAAACGGCTTGAAATTTAATTAAATAAAAATAAAAAGTGTCCTCTAGGAACACAGGGTTAATTATCAAGAGGCAGCACAAGATACCCTACAGAATTTAAAATCCTAATAAAGGAGGCAAATTTCCTTCCCTTTTTTGTGGAAACACATGAACCACCTTCAGGCTGAACTAGCAGAGACATATTTTTCTCTGAGAGGTATTTCTTCACAGTCAGATTTGTCTCCATATTAAAAACAAGATGGCCATGAAATGAAAGTCAGGGACAAATGGAAATGTCAAGTCCCCAACTTTTCTGTGCTTTAAAGTTAAACCTTGAATAAAGTGATTGAAAAAGATAAAAGAAAAAAAAAGCCAACGCAGAAACAAGCTGCTGAATTTTTACTCAAGGACTCAAGCAGCTAGAACTGCTTGTGTTTTGAAACTGGCTAAAAATAAAATCAATCTCATTAAAAGAAAATTAATGTTGGAACATATTACGGAATACACGTAGGTCCAAAGAGGTAATAGGACATTTCTACTCCTCGTTCCAATACACCAACTTCTCACAGCATTTTAAACCTTTTGATGGTTTCTTACACAAGCTGAGTTTCGCCACACCGCCCGAATAGCTAACATCGCTCGGGCAGGAATGCTGGCCAGGAGTAAAAGAGTAACTACTGCGAACGGAGCTCAGGTGCCCGAAGCCAGGAATGCCGAGCTCCGCGTTACAGTGTAACGTGAGAGGAGCCGCCTGTGCGGGCACGGCACACCGCGGCTGACCCCGTCACCCATTTCTGCTCCGCGGCGCCGGCTCCAGCCCGGCCCCCGAGCCAAGGCAGGAGCCAAAGGGCGCTCTCCTCCTGCGGGAAAGCCTCATCGGAGATTTTTCACTGTTCTCCATCTAGAAATGTTCCGCAAACTGTAACCTTCACTGGGTGGAAGGAAGGGGTTTTAACGTGTTATTTACAGCAAAACAATTGAGTCAAGGGGGAGACCACACCCAGCATTGCCCCTGAAACGCGGTGGGATTAGGGGCAGCACCAGCAGCCGCCTTCTCCACCTAGCAGGAAACACCACACAAGTGTAACCATTTGTTCCTTGGCTGTGCGAGGGACGTGTCTCATCGGCGCCTCGCTGCTTCATCGCTCTTGCACACAGACAGAAGCAATTCACCCCTTCTTACTCTGTACTCATTTCTACCATGTACTTTCAAAAAACAGGACAGCTTTCAAATAATTTTCGTCTCACTTATCCTACAGAAATAGGATGAGTCACTATGGTCTTCCAAAACCTTTTACTTTACTTGCTTGTAAGGGAGACTTATTTACCAGCCAGCTATGAGGTAACAGTGTCTTTTTTTCTGTTTTCTTCCCAAACAGAGTCGATAGCCGACCCAGTAAACCTTGAAGCTTAAGCTACCTCTGTTTGCCGTTAGCACAGCATTTTGTGTGCTCTGCACACCGAGCTCACAGGGGTCTCAGTCCTGCCTTCGGACACCGAGAAAGGCTTCCTACCCACTATAAAACTATTTCGCCCCAAACAACCGTTACTGGAGTGGATTTTTTACTCATTATTTTTAGAGTTAACAACCATAAATCTTGAATATAAAACTCTGAATATTTTTTAAATGCACACCCTTATGGTTTGTATTGTACAGAACATCAGGGACTCGGTTGTACAGGGACAAGTGAGGACTAACCTTGAATGAGCACACGCACAGCCAAGGGCTGGCGTGGAGATGCTGATGAAACAGGGTGAAATGCGAAGCACGGATTTCCTCAACAACACTCAGCCCGTTAATCCCCGTGAGAGGCTTCGCCTCACAAACCGGGTCACTCGCAGCGACACCGGCACCGAGCGGCCGCTCCAAACCTCTCGGCTGTGTGTGTGTGTGTTTGGGGGGGTGGGATGGTGCCAGCCCCTCAGGTCTGCTCTGGCAGAGGGAGCCGCAGGCACGCACAGGGCACTGCCCCACAGGGAAGCGCCCATGAGCTCCAGAGCCGCGCGGAGGACGGCTCGTGTGCGCTGCCCCGCGGCCGGGCAGGAGCACGGAACGGGAACGGGAATGGGGCGGCGGCGGCCTCGCCCTCGCCGCCCCTCACGGCCGCCCCTCACGGCCGCCCCTCACGGCCGCCCCTCACGGCCGCCCCTCACGGCCGCCCCTCACGGCCGCCCCTCACGGCCGCCCCTCACGGCCGCCCCTCACGGCCGCCCCTCACGGCCGCCCCTCACGGCCGCCCCTCACGGCCGCCCCTCACGGCCGCCCCTCACGGCCGCCCCTCACGGCCGCCCCCCGCGCCGCCTCCCGCCCTCTCTCGCGAGAAGCCGTTCCCACCCCCCCGCGCGGCGGCTGTTCTGGCAGCGCCGCCCCTCCCTCCGCGGGCTCGCTGCCGCCCCGCCCCGCCCAGCGGCACATCCGGGCCCCGCGGTCGCTATGGTCATGGCGGAGGGCACGGCCGTGCTCCGGCGGAACCGCCCGGGCACCAAGGCCCAGGTGAGTCGCCGCCGCCGTCGTCGCTGCCCCCCGCGGCCGCCGGGCGGGCGGGCACGGGCAGCGCCGCCGCCGGAGCCCAGCGGCCGGCGGGGCGGCGCGGGCGGGCCGGTGCCGCGGGCCGCGCCGGGCCTACCGGGGCTGGGGCGGGCAGCGGCGTCGGCCCCGCTGCGGGGATCGCTTTGTTCCCGCGGCCGTGGGGCAGCGGGCGACACCCGGTGGCCGCGGGGGGGCGGGCCGGGGACGGCGGCGGCTCCTTCCCCGCGGACTCGGCGGAAGGGCCCCTGCGGCAGCGGCCCCGGGGCGGGGGGAGCCGAGCGCCGCCGCGGCTCGCAGGCTCGGGATGGAGGTGGCGTCGGGCCCGGCTGGCCCAGGGAGGGCCGCGTCCGCCAGCGCGGGCGCCTCGGCCGGGCCGGGAACACCTGTGTCAGCCGGGCCGGGAACACTGTGCCGGCCGGGCGTGAGCGCGGCCCGCAGGCTGGTGCAGGCAGGGCGGCGCCCCGCTCCTGTCAGGCACTGCTGCTGTCACTGCTGTGAAAACACCGGGAGCACGCTCCGGCAGCGAGCTCATGACCCTGCACATGGCTCCGGGTGGGAGCTCACAGCCATCGTACCTGCCTGTCCCTCCCGGAGGAAAGTCATCCTTCCCTTACATAACTGCGTACAAGAAAATGCTGGTGTCACATCTCTTCTCTTAAGCAAAATTGAGTTGATTTGTTTCTGGGGTTTCACGGTCAGGTAGAAAAGGCACACCTCAAACACGGAAACTGCATTTTTTAGATTATTTCAGAGAGGTGATCTGTCAGACCCTTATGTGAGACTGTCTCCTCTGCTTTTGTGAAGAGAACTCATGGTGGGAAAGGAGCAGTGTATGACACCTGTCTCCTGCTCTTTGCCATAGCACAGAGGTAACATTATTACACAGTCCTGTAAATCAGGTCATTCTATGCATGTTTAATCTGTGAAGGTGTCAGAATGTTGTGTGCCTTTAATAAATTTGGGGTATTCTGAAAAACAGCTGGACACAGAATTAGGTTTGGTCAAATATTTTGAAGTTCATGTATGTCAAAGACTTTTGTATATCGCAGTGATAATTTGTCTCCAGACATGATTTTTGTTTGTGTATGGTCGTATTTAATGTTTTATTTTGGATGACACTGGTATAGCTATTCAGTTTGCAAAGACAATTAGGTAATGCTATTTCAGCAGTGGATATGCACTTGAGGTATTTTTTCCAGAGCTGACTTACTCTCCCAGGAAGAGATTGCTGAGCTTTGCAGTTGGGACATTTTCATTGAGTCATTGCTCCTACTGGGATGACTACAGCCAGCTGATGTGCAGCATCTCTGCATGATATGAGGGAGTAGCACCAAATTTTAGATGTGAAGAATACACAGTAACAAAATGCTGATGGCTGGGATGATGGTGGGTGCAGCAGTTGTGGATTGCTGCAGAACACAGGTGCAGCTGGACCTGAGGTGACACTTCAGGAAGGCTTTATCATTAACAAGGCTGATAAGCATCCAGGTGAATTAATTAAGGCACACTGACCTTACCAAGGGTAAGGTGGGAATGTGGTACCAGGTTAGGCCAGCACAGCATTGCGTGATTTCGGTTCAGAGATGTTTTTCTTGCTGTGTCACCACTGGGAGTTTTAGTTTCATAACCAGTGGATTCTGCTGCTCTCTACAGACTCTTCTTCCCCATTGCTACCTGGTTTAACACCTGCAGTGGGTGCTGTGTGCTGTATTTAATGTAAAAAATACAGGGTGTGGGGCGGCAGGGTGTTCACCCGCCGAGTCATGCAGAGCTTTTCATGTCAAGGTTTGCTGTTATTGCAGTGCTGGGGTGTAAATCCCTTCTCACTCTCTTCCTGCCAGGACTGTGTGCTGCTTCTGTTCAGATGCAGCTTCCTGGAATTGTATCAACTCCCCCTGTTCTCCTGCATGCTCCTGCTTATTGTAGGCTGTGTGCTTTTCTTCCTCCCCCTCTGGTTTTGTTACATTGCTTTAAACTTTTTTTTTTTCAAAACAGGATTTCTACAACTGGCCTGATGAATCCTTTGAAGAAATGGATAGCACATTAGCTGTCCAGCAGGTATTCCTATTTACATGAAATGTTGTTAATAAGTGCAGTTTCCCAGGTTCTATGTTCTGGTATATAAAATGGAACAGGGCTTGGTAGCTATCTGCTTAGGGTGGTGCTGCACAGCAGTGAATTTCCTAAGCACCCATGTATATTAACAGATTACTGGTTAATTTTGTTTGCAGAAATTAACTTGAATTCCCATGTGTGGTTTAAACAAATCAGATTAAAGCAAATGGTGGGGCGTTCTCCATTCTTTTACCTTTTTGAATTGAAGAAAGGCATTTTTCACATCTGGCATCTTTAATACCAGTATCCTTACCCTGCCCATCTACTTTTGATCTTTTTTAGTCTGTTAATCATTTAAGTAAAAACTAAACTCCTCCAAGATGTAATGTCCTAAATAGACTGTCTTACTGTAATTACAACAAGATCTAGTTTTATTTCTACTCCCCCCCAGTATATTCAACAAAACATAAGGGCAGACTGTTCCAACATTGATAAGATCCTTGAACCTCCCGAAGGCCAGGATGAAGGTGTATGGAAGTATGAACATTTAAGGTAAATATTCATCTTTGGTCAACATTCTGTCTTGGTTCTAAGTTTTGTTCATTGATGCTGGTAGTGAATCTGTTTGAATGTGATACATCAAAACTATATTAAATAAAGCTTGATATTTCCAGTGTTAGATGTTGGTATTATTTTCTGAATTCTCTGTTATTTCTAAAGATTTATAATGTGCTCTGATCTTAATTTTCAAAGGAAATATTTGTACCTCAGTTCTTGAATATCAAGATATAGTCATGAATTTCCACAGCACTTTCTCACAGTATTGTCAGTTCTTCATTTCCACTAATGTGTAATGTGATTTCCAGATGCTCCCAGTACTTTTTCTGAGACTTGCAGGCAAATAGGTGGGGACAGCCAGAGTACCTGTTTCTTACAGTTCTTTTTCTGCTTGCAAGGAAACAAACTTTTTGTCCACCTCTGTGGTTTTTTTTTCTAATTGCAGTACAATAAATACATTCAGCCTTGGAAGGTTGTGCTTTAAAGTACTTTTCAGTTGTAGTGTAATTTTTAATACATATGCAGTAATCCTTCTGTCCTGATTTGTATTTTTCTTATAACATCTCTTCTCACTTACATTGAGTACATTCTGGAATAAGAACAGTTCTAAGCTCCTCCTAGATTCAGACACCTTGATTTTTTGCCTCACATTTTCTTTTTCTTTCCTCTGGTCTGCAATAGTTCCTATAGACAACAGGGAATCCTCAAGAATGGAAGAAGTATCTACATACAGTTGCAAAGTCAATATTCTAAAAATTCCCCATCCTTTCATATACCCCCAAAAAATTCTAGATTCATAAAAGTGACCTGTCACTATGACTTTGAGTTTTGAAGAACTGTTCAGATTTTCTCGTAGGGTGGAGGGCTGAGTTCTGTAAAGTTCAAAATGCACTTTCAGACACATTCCAGTGACAGCCATATTCCAGAGGTCCCACTCTGTTAATGACCTGAGGTGGGAATTTAGCCCCTTAATTGATTGGAAATACATCTTAGACAGATGGGACAATCCAGCTATATGAGTTTAACATTTACACTCTTAAATTAATTTTCTTGAAGTGTTCTTCGATTTTTTTTTTAATCTTTACTTGTGAATTAGCACTTTCTTTCATAGCAAAGTTGGTATCTTCCACTAAATGATAAGTTAAACTCAGCCTCTGCTGTCAGTGAAGAATTAAAATCTAATTGTTTAGCTGAGTAAAAAAACGATCTGCTGGTATGAAGGTCAGAATGTCAAACTTGTTTTTTATGAGATACTTGCAGTGAGGAAACAAATAGCTGATTTTGATGCTGCTGTGTTGAATTTCTTTTAGACAATTCTGCCTTGAGCTCAATGGACTAGCTGTCAAGCTTCAGGTAATTGTTTTCTTGAGACTTACATTTTGTCAGGGAGGAGACTTTGTTTTGTGTAGATTGCAGAGCTTTCTTCTAAATATATACACACAGGGCTAAGCAGTGGTTGGAGGTTTTGTATGATTTTAAGGGATTATGGCAGATAACTCTTTTGGGAGGTGGACAGGGCAAGGAAGTGATTTGAAAAGATCAGCTCCTTTCTGCTGCTGGGTTTTTTTCTTAACTGAACAATTGTTTTAACAGAGTGAATGTCACCCTGACACATGTACTCAGATGACAGCAACTGAACAGTGGATTTTTCTTTGTGCAGCTCATAAAACTCCTAAGGAGGTATGGATGTATTTTGGAAAACTGACTCCAGTGATGTAGGAATTTTCTTTTACAGTTCACATGTTCATAGGGAACCTGTTAGAGGTGGCTTCTTAGTCAAACTGAGAGCTTGTGTGGGTTAAGAATATCACTTGAGCTACTCTTCTTTGCCATTCTGTAGTGTTTTACAGAGGAACAGGATGAGGTAAAAGGAACTGCTTTTTTTTTACCTCAGTATTGGCAGCTTTGCACACTCCCCTTTTCTCTTTGGGTTGGTGTTGAGCCTTCCTGAAAGTCAGCGGAAAAAAGCTCTTTGTTTAAGTGATAGAAGAGTCCATGCTGAGAATAGGCTCTCATCTCTGAACGTTGGCACCTGTCAGTGTAAGCCTGACACTCCAAATGTGCCTCCATGTGCTCATGCTCAGGGCAGTTACTCCAAAAAGGGGTTAGAGTCATAAAAATGTTTCCAGTTAAGTGGGTTTATCAGCATGGCATTAGCTTGTCTTCCTCCACATCAAGATAATTTAAACTTTGTTCAGACCATCTGTTGAACCACTTGATACATCTTTTTTTTTTTTTGCCTTCAGAAAGTCTTTGTTGCTTTTGGTTATGCAGTTTGTCATATTTATCTTTGTATTTCACCTTCCAGAATAAGGTATTGGTTCTTTTTAACTTCATCTTTTCTGTCCTATAACATTTTTTGTTCTTGTTTTGTTCTGCTTTTACTTTCCTGAGATGTTTTGATTTAGCCAACTTCCCACTCCCTCCTTTAACCCTTATCCCTACTCAGCATCTTGGCATGTCTGACAGTGTTGTCCTTAGCTAGACTGGAGGACTTCAGGTTTCTTTTTATCTCTGAGCATGCAGCATTCATCTCCTGTTTTCCATGGCAGTAGCTAACACCTCATGGTCAGGTGGGGGGTGATGGAACCTTGAAGTGCTGGCAGAAATGTACAACTGACAAGTCTTTTCCAGAAATTAGTGAATGGACAATGGACAGACATTCCTTCTCTCAGTCTGGCTCAGTTCATCTTTACTTTCTTCCTTTAGGTGCACTTGATTGCAGAGCCAGGGATGGCTTGTTACACACTTAGTTACATGTAAGGTTTTAGTTTTCTTTGCCAAAGTAAAAAGCACTGATAGATTTAGGTGCAGGCTTGGTTTCAGAGCCTGTAGAAGAGCAAGTCTGGCAACTTGACTGTGTGGGAAACAAATGAGCTGTGAGGCAACAATCATCTTTCCTTTCAGTGTACTCCTTGCATGTATTTTTGTTGTACAGCTTTGCTCAAGGAGAGGCATAAAATTCACTACTCACCTGCATAATGACATTGCCATAGTAACTTTGTATCTTGAAATAATTTATATGGGTTTTGAAGCAGAGAAAAGAAATTACTCACATAAGGAGGAAAGGTAGTTATACCTTTAGACAAGCTACGTGAAACTTCTGGGAATAAAAATGACCAGTGAAGTTCAAAGCATCAGGAAATAGAATAAAATGCTTGTTTTTAAACAAGTTCTGACACTGTCATGCATTTGCTCACTCGCTGTCTGTTTTTGTAGTGTCCTGCTATAGACTACACCAGGCACACACTTGATGGAGCTGCATGTCTTCTGAATAGCAATAAATATTTCCCCAGCAGGTAAAAACATTTTCTCTTGGGAGGTGGGAGAGAAGGAGGGAGGAGGTTGCATCTTAAGACAAAGCCCAGGGAGAGGTGTAATGCATTTTTCATGGCTACTGTTGGAACTATCAAAAATCTTGCAGCTCTTAGGAGTTGGGAGGCCTATTGCCACTTCTAAACCAAGGAAGAATTCTGGCTTATTCAAATGGTTTGCCATTTACTGGAGCTCAGGGATGGTGTTTAGGTAAAAACTGTTTTAGTGATTATCTGTTAGTGGTATGGGGCTTCTGTTGGAGTAGTGCCCACCTAAACAAGAGGAGGGCCTTTGGACAGATGCTGCACCTCAAAGGCCTTCAACAGGACAGCACCAAAACCCTCCAGAAGCCAACAACCAGCCTACTGTGGGACATGGCAAACACAGAAGATAGAGACAGGCTACTGAATGGGCATGTCCTATCAGAAAAAAGTCCCTGCAGAAGTCAAAATTGTGCTTCTCTAGGAATTCAGTACAGACAAGGAGGTTCAACTGGAAGTCTTTTTTTTTTCTTTGCCCATAAACTCTAGAAACCGGAAATCCAGCTTTTACCAGAATAATTGATGATGATTACTTACAGGCAGAATTTTTTTTAGTTCAAAATACAATTTGTAAATGTGGGGCTTACACCAACAAGTCTAAATTTCACATGCAATTATACAGAATAGTTTTAACAATCAAAACTTATGTCAACAGGTGTCTCAGTAGTCATTTCAATAGAGCAGTTGTGTAACCTTTCTCCTGTTGCTTACAGGGTTAGCATTAAGGAATCCTCTGTAGCCAAATTAGGATCAGTGTGCCGAAGGATTTACAGAATATTTTCACACGCTTATTTTCATCACCGGCAGATATTTGATGAATATGAAGTAAGTAGTTTGAAATTACATCTTAAAAGTGAAGTAACTGAAGTTACAGCTCTGATGGAGTTGTATAAAATATTTTAGTCCTACTCGAAGTTCTGTATTGAAGGATTGATTACAGTAGATTCTAGTTTTACAAGAACTGAAAAACCTATAATTACATATACACATAAAGATTCATTTACATGATTATTGTACTTAGTTATGGTTTCCCTTCATTTAAATAACAGGCCAGAATTTGAGGGATTTTTACAGACAACTCAAATTCATCTCATATTTAAGAATCCTGAATGTATTCGAGCACTGAATGCAGTTAGTACTGCTTACATATCTGTAATTCCTGTTTGTGTATGTTGCAGAGCAGTTAAGGAATTGTAATTGTGTAACTGTAAAGGATCAGAGTAATTGAGGGCAATTGGGTTACTGCACCACCAGTAACCTTTTTTTTTTAATGGAAAGTAGAAATTAATAGATAGAAAGGAGATAAGTGGTACAGCTAAGTATAAAAGGAAACCTTTGCCAAATCCCACTTAAGGTTTCTGCAGCAGCTATCAAATGATTGTGCCCTGTTGTGTTGGAGATAGTGCATGTAGGAGGAATTTCAGAACCATACTTTTAAATATTTAAATATGTTCTTGTTTAAGCTGTTAAATTGAGCTGTGACTGAAGCCTCAATTTCAGTAGGTTTCTTAGTATTTGTAGTAACTATAAGCAACCAGTAAAGATATAAAAGAAGCATTATATAAATTTACTATTTAAGCGTGACTAAGACCTGTAAACCTAATGAGACAATTACGTAGACACAGGCTTTTTTGTTTAGCATGTTCCTCATAATGGTTTACAATAATCCTTCTGTACATACTGTTTTTCCCCTTTTTTCACCTCCAGAATGAAACTTTCTTGTGTCACCGGTTCACTAAGTTTGTGATGAAGTATAATCTGATGTCCAAGGATAACCTGATTGTACCAATTTTGGAAGAAGAAGTGCAAAATGCAGTGTCAGGAGAGAGTGAGGCATAATGGGAAGAGGAGTACAGACTCCTGTACTGAATATAAACAAAACATTAATTATGTACTGTATATATCACTTTAGTCACTTCAATCACGTATCCTCATAGCTTTGTTTAGTATACTTTTTGTATGCTGTGTGCATTGCCTTTTAATATGGGAAATACTTCTAAGTTATTCATGAGCTGTATATTCATCAAATGTGGCACTCATGGTTTTTAAATAAAAGTAGTAGTATCTGTTTATAATGCCTGTTAATAAAAGAATTTACAGTTCTCTAAAAATGCTGCTAAACAATCATTGAATCACAATCCTGAAGATGTGTCTGATTGGGTGGGGGAAAAGTGAGATTTCACAGCAAGCCATTTTGTAATGCAGTAGCTATATTAAGTCTTAGTTCAAAGATGATCACATTAAATATATAATTCTGCAGGAAGCTTCTTGCAATGTAGCTTATTCTTAATTTACCTTTTATTTTTCTAAAATGGCTTTGAAGATTTACTTCTGGATGTGCATATTGCTGTATGTGTATATCCAAATACTAACAGCATCTATAGTATTAACCAAAAGGACAATTTCACTATGGTATTGAACATATATATATTCTTGATATGTATCTAACACACTTTCTGGACTTTTTTTTTGTCAGCAGTGGAGGTTTGTGTGCAGCAGGGGACAGGTACTGTCCTCTTAAAGCAGATTTCTGCTGTTCTCCAGTCCACAGCCTCTCTAAAGAATACCTGTGCATATTTATGGCAACTGCTTACAGATTATACCTCAGCTGTTCATGTTACAGTACATAACACACTGGCACAGTCTCTGCTTGTATTCCTAGTCAAAACATGCTAAATACCTGAAATATCAAACCCGATTCTTTGGGAGACTTAATTTTGTTTTCAAAATACATTTGTTTCTCTTCAGTTACCTTAACCATATTGACAGAAATATTTGGATTCATGCTTCTGGTTCTTTATCAGGTGTCTATTTCAAGTTGTGTTTGCAGATTTGCAATAACTGACCTTTCCATGAGTGCTGCTTAATTGTGTTTTGTCTAGAAGGATAGAATTAAATGTTTTAGAGATGCATATAAGAGAAATACTGCTAAGTGTACATGAACACAGGGTCTAAAAGCAGTAGCAGTGTTCTTGAATGAATTTTGCTTTGCTGTTTAAGAAGTTAGCTTGTTTCTCTGAGGTTGACAGGAGCCCTCTTTATTTCTTCCAGCAGGTCAGAATAGGTTAGCTCAGCTAGTTTCAGTAATTTACGCTTTGTTTTCTACATTATATTTACATGGAAATAAGCAAGTCCACATATTTTTACTAAGTGTTTTTTCATAATATACTAAACATGCCTTAAATTCTGTTTTTCTTTATATGAATCAAGCACACCTCAAGCAACTGCTATCACCTGGATGTAAAGGGAATATAAACAACCAGAAAATTGAGAGACTAAGCTTAAATACTTCAACAGCTGTGTTCTTCAGCAGCTTCTTGTCTCATGTTTATCATTGTATTTAACTGTCAGCAGGGTAATTGCATGAGATGTTGTCAGAGTGAAGTAGCTTTAGTTGCTGTCTATACACTTAGCTGTAACTTGCCTTGTATAGACCAGGTTACCTGATTTTGATAGACAACTTGGAGTTGGTACTGCAGGTAGGAGGATGCTTTCTGGAGGTAGTAAAATGTATTTGGCTTGTTGCTGTCTGCTCTAGGACCATCCATGGTGTGGCTCCTTTGTACAGTCACTCTGTGTGTGTATATTGGCCATGGTGACTGGGACAGGCCAAATCATGGGACTGGTGTTGCTAATTAAATTTCCTCTACAAAATTGAAGAAAACGATGTGGTGCTCAGGACTGCATTAAAAATTTAAACCTCTTCCTCTTATGCTTTAAGAGTTTAACTTCAAAACGAAACTCTGGAAGTTTGAATCCTGTTCATTCTCATTCAGATTTGCACTGTAAAGTTAACTTGCTATACTAAGCTGATTTTATATAAGGCCTAAGTGAGACACTGCTTGTATTTTCCCTTGCTATTGTTTACATGAGTACTGTGTACACACATGTGCCTGGATGGTACCATAAAACTACAGTTAGCCTAAGCAAACCATTGATCTGTCTAATAAATATTAACAGGTTTAATTTAGACTTTACATCATAGGGAATCTGAGACTGTCTTTGAATTATATTGTAAAAAAAAGGATAAAATTAAACTGTTTCTTTATCCATACCACTATATTTTGACAAGTTATTTTCTTTTTTTCATGTTGTCTGAGAACTCAGCACCTGTTTCCAACAGACCTTTGGGTGCTCCCTCATCTCTGCTACAAGATGTGCTCAAGTCAAGTTGTCTCTCTTCTTTCCAAAGTAGAGAAATAAAACGCTCATTAGGAACTTGCAAGTCAGACTTCAAATTTATATACCCCTCAAATCAACATGCTGGTTCCACAGTTAAAATATGGGAGGTCTAAAAGAGGCCCTCTAGGTACAGAATAGGCACATTTATGACTGCATATCACAGACACAAAGGCTGTAAGCAAAGACTCACTGTCAGATTACTTCTTCCTTTGTCACTGGGGCTTTTCCTCACCTTTGGCTTCCACATCTTCCAGCACATCAGCCCTGGTATTAAGCCACAGGAAACTGTCAAGACAGCAATCTCCATTTTTTTGCTTCAAAAGGTGAATATACTAAGAACAGGGAAAACCTCATGAGCTTTTTCTAGACGGCATTAACTCTATCAGGCTTTGCTGTTCAGACACGACTGCAAAAGGTAATTTTAGCTTGAGGCAAGGTATACGTTGATCTGACCCAGTTAATTTAGACTGTGTGAGACAAACATGATAAATTGGTAACTCATTTGGTAAGTATTTCTAATGGTGAGAACCTTCCTATGTGAACTATAGAAAAGACCTGAACCCATACAGAAAGAAAATATTTTACAGACCAGAAACAAGTGAAGCAGCCATTTATTACAGTTGACCAGGTATGTAAATAAACTGTTCTTACAGTTATAAGCAAAGTACAAAATATTTAACTGTGGACAGTTTCTTCCTGTTTGTAAACACTAGGAAACTATTTCCTCTCCAAACAATTTAAGCATCAGAAAGTATAAACAGTCTTTTGCAGAGGTTCATGAAAAGTATTGGCTGCCTTCTTTCTAATGGTTGCAGAGCATTTCTGTTGTCACAATCAGGAAAGGGGTTTCTTCCCTACTACATGTCAAACACACAGGCTGCTGGCTGAAGTCATTATTGACTACAAGAAGTGTACTTACTATTTTTTTTCAGATAATTGTTCTGATTTACAAAGCTGTTCTACTTAATGGACAGTGCTGGTCAGACCAGTGAAGGCAAACCATAATGCTCTGGTTTGTGCCAGATCTGCAATCAAATCTATGCCCAAAATGCACCCTCTCTTTTTCACTCATCCAAGTAAGATAGAATTGTGTTTCAGAATTTTTTACTACAAATCTTATGGAAAACCAGAAGATTTTCCATAATTTGTTTTAGAAGCATTTTCCATTTTTTTCAGTTTCAACATCCAAGCCTTAGGAACATGAGTGGTCAAGTGCAGTAAGTCAGGTCATTGCACTGTCTTCACACAGGCTGAGGAAGCAACTTGCCCTGACTGCCAAAAGCACACAGTTCAGATGAGTATTTCTACAGCACAGGCAACTTTGATACCATGAGACAAATGACATTGAAAAACCCAGCTGTCCTTAACAATCCAGGAATTGCTGAGTGGGTTCAGAGGAAATAATTTAGCATAGTTACACTGCATTAAAAAGACAAATCCAGAGGTTTGCAGCATTGTCAACACCAGTGAGATTAATGAGCAAGGTCTAAAGCATAGTTAAAACTGAGGGCTACTAAAAAGAATATGGCTTTATTTCATTTTAAAAAAAGCCTTTCTTGCTAAAAGTGATAATATTCTCGTGTACTTGTGGACATCCAAGGCATCCTCAATTTCCACCCTAGTTCCAGAACACAGTCTCTCTTGCATACATCCCATTGTAAGGAGAATATTTCTCTTAGAAAGATACTTTTTTTTTTTTTTTAAAATTTCTGCATTCTCAACAGGTGATATGGAAAGATCTCAGTTAAAAGTTAAGTAATTTTTATCCAGTGAATGCATTCTAGGAAGAATAACTGCATTAAATTTACTACTTTATACTTTGTAACTTACATACTTATAGCTCAGTTTTGGTTTAGGGTTTATTAATGTTAACTATCTTAAGCAAGATTCTGCTTTATAAAAGGTTATTTCTTTAATTTACTTTAAAAGTTCTAACTTGACATATTCAGAACTGGAGTTTTGACCAATTTTTGCCCATTTTAAGATTTGACTTGTATGGGGAATGTCCAACGATTAAAATCACACACACACAAGTTTTGGATAACTCATTAAAAAATACTAGAATAGAGCAACATGTTCTAGGTTGCATGAGACCAGCTGTTATGCCATTTTGAATACTCTAGAGTTACCTGGCTTTCTGCAGACATGGCTGTACCTTGGATTTTTGTATTTCCTCCCCATCTGTGTCCCATGGAGGAGATCCCTGCTGCCTGTGACCATGACCAGTGCTCCCCGAGAAGTGCCACAGGAGAAAGCAGCACTTGGGGAGGCTCTGCAGGGACACCCAGCCCAGCACTCTCCCTGTCAGCAGGAGGATTGTCCTCCTCACAGTGTCCCCAGACAGGGAATGAACACGAGGCTCATGCTCCACATCCCTGACCTTGAGATGCTGGTGGGAAAGCTGCGAGAACCACCTTTGCCAGAAGGGGTTTATTACTGTACCTCCTATTCGAGGTGCTCCCATCACTCCCCACAGCGTCCAGTGGGAAAATGAAGTTGAAGCTAAATCTCCAGAGATGTAGATTTTTTTTGGAAGAACACTCCCTAAGCTGCTACAAATAGTTAAGAGTTGCTATTCCAAAGAAAAAATAACAAGGCTGCCAGTAAGAATTTCACAAGTAAATCAGGAAGCAGCTCCAAAGCAGTATTATGTCAAGCTCTCCCTATGCTAATTATGTCAGTAGAATGGGTTTTCCCTCTACCCCCTGCTCTATAAAATTAACCTTTTTTCCTGCATGAATTAGTTTTGCTGACTAAATAAGCAGCTACTGCCCACGTTCTGTCTGCACAGCTCTGAGACTGCAGCTGAACCTCCACCATCCTGGCCATCTCCTGGGGTGCTTATTTGGAGATAACTGTTGATGTTCCCATCACTGCATTAATCTGCTCACTGTATTTAGTGCCAGCATCTACACTGTGGATTAGGCAGAGTCCCACAGCAGCTGGTGGGATGCCATCCATGGGGAACAGGGTAAATGATTCGTGACATCTGTGTTTGCAGCACAACACACAAAGACAGGTACCAAAATCCCTGGGTGCTGTGTGTGCTGTACTGCAAACACTGAGAGTGGAGTTATGAATACATTTGCACAAGTTCTGTTCTGACTGACCAAATTATTTTGCACTAGCTTAAAGATGATGAGTATTTATAATTTTTTTTAGTTCTAGAACTAAACTAAAAATGCACATTGTAGTTATAGTCCCATTTACCTTCTGGAGATGCATGTTTATTCGGCTTCTCTGTAAAATAGTTTCCAGACAGCAGCATAAAAGCAATTGATGTTTGTTCCTTTCTCCACAGAACCCTGCCAGAATTAACCTCCCTTAATGCAAGCAGCTCCTCCCCATAGTAAGGATGGAAGCACAGCAACTGGATCCTTTCCTCTGAACATCAAATCTGGTATTTGGTGCAGCTCAATACACTTTATCCAGTGTGAGATACATTTAGCTGAGACATTTTTATATATACATCCATCTAATACTGCCTATGAAGTTTAGCCTACATCTTCCTCCTACGCATTTGCAGCATCACTGTGCATACTGCTCTCAATTCTTCCTGGGAGCTTCTCAAACTACTTGTTTACAGACTGCGAGTTACTTTTCAGGGGATGAGCAGTGCTTAATTTCCACTCACAAGTAAATTATGAACACATCATTATAATACAAGCTATAAGCTCCTGGTTTACCTGTACAAGGAACTCCGTGAAAACTGCATAGGTGAAGTTGTATTCCAGGAGCAAATTACCTACCTACAGCCTCCTGAGTTTTTCTGTCCATATCAGGTCTGGATGTAGCTTAAATTATTAACACTCTAGTGTAAGACTTGACATTTCTCTAGGCTTTTGAACTTATGCAAGGCAAATAAAATGAAAATTATATTAAAACTTAACAACAGCCAGACTTCATTTTTTCCCACCAATATTTACAACATCCTTAAAAAAGCCCCAAACAGCAAAACAATCAAACCCAGAAACATTCCTCCAGCTTGTGGAAAATTCTAAACATCCTCATTCCTTTCTCTTTCACACAATTCAAACTGTCACTGTTTTGCAGCTTTTGCTTCCTTGCTTGTCAAAAGCATTAACAAGTTCACAGAGCACCCAAGTCATGTAGTTCTACTATTAAAGATAGAAAAAACAATTATTTTGCAGTAGTATTATTACTACAGTAGGATTAACACAACATGGAAAATGACAAAAAATACAAAAGGAGTTTGGGAAGAGTCATAGGATTATACCACTGCATTTAAAGTAGTGTAATTTTTTAAAAAATCCACTTGTATGATTTATGTACATGTCCATTTGATGCAGTTACTTACTTATCACATACACGTGACCTGAGTGACTCCATCTTCTTGGTCAAATTGTCCATCATCCAGCTCCCTTAATACTCCATCACTGCTACTGAACCCTGGAAAGCCTCCATAATGAGAGGATCCCTCCTTGATCCAACATTGTTTAGAAGGAGATAGGTGAAACTCATCAGGTGGTTGTGCAGTTTCTACAGGACAAGATGTAGCTGTGTCTGATCCAACACTTCTGCTGGACACTCGGCCTTTTTCTTCCCCAGTCACTTGTCTTAAGGATTTCCTCTGAAAAACAAGAGGATGTTGAAATGTTAGCTTATTTAGGGGAAAACCAAACCAGAATGCTTTGCAATGAATCATGGCTAGATTTAGCGTAGCTGTATTTTAACACCGAGTGCAATTCTCAAGGAATGTGCCATTATCTGAGGAGGCCAGTACAATTCCCATGATAAATCTGTACAAACAGAAGTCAGTGGCTGCTCTATACAGCCATTTGAAATGGGATCCACAGAGTCCTTGCACAGCAGGAACTCAGTATAAATACAGTCTGACATTAGTACTGGGACTGCCTGACATCTTGCCTTTTGACGTGATGGTTGCCAGTGTCAAAAAGAAAAGCAGATGGTGATTTCTGCAACCAACAGACCTACCAGACTCTGCTAAGGGTTCTCTGAGGCACAACAATAAATAAAAGGTTTATTTCAATTCAGCATCAGGAGCTACCTGAGGTACGGAGATCTGTGATGATGCAGCACCTCCAGAGACAATGTCAAGCACCTTGAGCCCCACACAGGAGCAGGGTCAGCAAGGCAGGAGTGCCCTGAGCCTGGAGCCCTGCTCAGCACGAGCCCAACTACACCAGGAGATGTTTGCCAGGGGACACAGCCCTGCACACAGAAGGAGCACATGTAGCTAAGAGGGAATCCAGCCTCAGCACAGAGCTGCACTTCAGTGCACGAAGGACACAGTGCAGACACTTAAAAAAAAAACAAACACCCCACAGACTTTTACTATGCTTTGGCAAGTTTGTGTCCCCCCAAGCTTTTTCTCAAATCCTTTTGAAATAGTAAAAACAATGGCCCGTGTGGCAAAAGGAAACATATTTAGGAAAGCTGTTACAGGGCACATTGGGAAAATAGACAAAGGGAAACAGCATTACCTCAGGAGAAACAGAAGGAAATAAAATTTGCCTGGATGCCACAGTAAGAGGATGGAAAAGTCTGCCTAAGAAAAATCAAGAAGGAGGGAAAAGAAAATAACAACCCTCTCAAGCACGGCATGGTTCAATTTTGCATCTCATCCTCTGAACCCTTTCTTAGAAAAGCAAATGGTACGTGACAAACAAAGTCCACTGAGACAGTACAGCCCTTGAACCCGAGAAGCTTTTGTACTATCACATAAATCATAACCCAGGCCATAACACACTACCCTACAAATACATAAGAAGGCAGAGAGATGAGCTGTGAGGACATAATATATTCCATCCGCAGAAAAGAGACCCTGTGAGATTAACAGACCAAGTAATGGGGGTTCCCCTCAATTCTTACTGAAGCAAAACTTCCTTTAGTAATGGCAAAATGCTAAATTCAATCCAACAATCAAAAACAAGTTATTCTCAATACAGAGAACACCCTATACAATGTGCTGCCATTTTTCAGAGCGGAAGTCACAGAGGTCCAACAGCTGGACATGCCCAAGGAGCACAGCTGCCTCCACAGCCAGACCCTGCTGCACTGTGGGGAACTGGAAAGTGATGTGACCAGGGCTTGATAGTTAAGTGATGAGAAGGCCTGGATGAAGCTGCTGCTTATTTCAGTAAGGAAAGAGCCTTATTGGCAGCATTCTTCTTAAGGTATCTGAGCTGTGAACATGCTAAGTCTATGCTTAAATAATAATGAGTTGTGATGCAATCTTTTTTTAACTTCAGGTATCTGAAATACTCCTGTGTTTCAAAAACATCCTAAGCTGTGGATGTGAAATTTTTTTTTAACACCAGCTTTAATGTAATATGAACATCAGTGAACAGATACACAGTACAAATAAAAATGTGATGTCATGTACAAATGTGATGTCATACAAATGTGACCAACAAGATACAATCACTGGAATGAAATGTTTTTACAGAAATGTTTGCATTTTTGGTAAAGTTGTACAGCTGTGTCAGCAGTGTCCATGGGACATTTTAAACAGAAGTTACAGAAAACAAAACAAACCCACAAAAACAAAACAACTGAAATAAAAGACCCTAACCCCGCTAAACATTGAAGTTTCTAGAGCAAAAGAGAATGCTTTCAAATTTTAGTAGCTTGTTTTACATCTGAAATCTAGGTACTCAATGCAAAGCTAACATTTTGGTAAAAAGGCAATGAAGTAAATAGATTAAAATTATGGGGAAAAACAAAGTAGTTGGCAAAACAGAAGGAAAACTCTGGTAAATGTTTCAGCTTCAGCCCCAGTTACCTGATTATCCCAAGCTACATGACCTCAGCATAGTGAAATTTCCTGGTAGAGAAGCAAAACATTCACTGGTACTGAAAAAGCACATTTTGTTCAGATTTCAAACACAGAAATCCTGATGTAAATAGCCACAAATCAGATATTTCTTGTTTACTTTGAGTATGTTTAATGCTTAAATCAAACGTTTCCCATTCCAACAAAATAAAACAACAACTACAAAACACATTTTATTTGTATAGCCCAAGTCTGCACATCACCCCACAATGGAGTGAAAGAATTTCAAGAGTGAGTACAATGCTTCCTATTTTTAATTTAAGTCCTGTCTCAAAGATTCCTCAGTTCCTCAGACTCAATGTTTTTACAAAACTGGTTTTTATTACATTGCTTGGCAGAATCCAACTTGTGACATACAGTTATGCTGCCTTTAAGAGACACATAGCTAGAAGTAACATTATGCCTTACCTTAAGGTAAAAAAATATCAGGAGTTCATGGCCTTATTATATACAGAGTATTAAAGTAGGAAAGCTTCAGGAAAAGCATTATTTTATAACTGACATAATATTGCTTTATATATTTACACTGTTGCTATCAAAAATTGTGGTCCAAAACATACTCTCAGAAATGTATTAGGAAAAAGCCAAGGCTACAAAGTCAGACATGTGAGAGAAGTCAGAAGGTTTTGAAGGCAAAAGCTGAAGGTGCTTTTGACACAGAGGGTGGTTAGGGAAAAAATTCCACTGGCAGAATTTAAAAGAGGGTATGAATGGAGAGAGATTAAGACACTGGCAAAGGAGATTTCACAGAACACTGAAGAGCAAAAAATGCAGAAGCTCCAATCCTGAAAATGAAGAAATAAATGACCATGTACAAGAATTAGCTGGGAATTGAGACAGTGGCAGAGACAAAAACAATAAAACAGGATCTGAACTGTGCATGTTGAAGGCAAGTTCTTCCAGGCATGGAAATACTAATTATCAGGGGACACAGTGAGAAGGAAGTTAGGCTGGAGATAAGCAGAAGCCTGGAGAAGAACAAAAAAAGGAAGAGTGTATTTTAGAAACACTAAACAAAGGAAAACACAGATGAAGGCAACACACTGAACACACAGTAAAAAATCACAGAGAAAGATCAAATAGAAATGCAAGAAATTTAGAGACTTATGGAAGTATTCATACAAAGAGAGAAAGAAGCAGCTAGATATCACTGCTATATAATTATATGCCATGAATGAGTTTATAAAGTTACCACTCCGCTGCTGGACATGAGTGAAAACATTCATAGCTTTCCTTACTGCTTAAGATTGTTACAGGAAAGACATGTTGAATAGAGAAAGGCTGACCAGCCACTGAAAACCAGAAAGAACCAAAAATGGAAACCATCACAGTATGTCAAACAACCTGGCAAAGAAAAGCCCACCAGGAGTTAACCCTTCTCTGGGCACAGCAGGATCTGTGACACTGACTTTGAGCAGAATGTGGAGACTGGCAGTCACTTAATCCTCAAAGCACTTGATACAACCACTGTTATGGGAACGCCACTCAAAAGAGACAAGGAATTGAGGTTCAGCTGCAGGAATTTTAAGGCCTCTATCTCTATCACATTTTCATGCAACAACAGCCCTTCACCCTGATAACCTGCAGATTACAATATTCCTTACAGTATAGCTTAACACTCCTTTCTTCTAAAATTTTCAAAGTAGAGGTTTTGAAGGTCAAAATGGTTTTCTGTTTCAAGCACAAGAGATGCAGGATTTTGATCAGAACTTTTAAGACTCCCTAAAGACTTCCAAGGAAATACAGGCTAGCAACCTCATTCACCTGAGACAAGAGCAATTCCTTAGCAAAAACCAGCATTCATTATGCTTTTCTCCATGGTTTAAAAAATAACAGCTGAAGAAAAAAAACAACATGTGATCCATCTCCAAAAAACATCCACAAACTTGAACTTGTTTGAGGGGAAACCCTGTTCTGCTATGTTTTTCCCCTTGTTAATTCTGAAGTCTAGTTAGTTTCTGTATCTTACCATTATGTGAAGTACTAATTTTTTAATATTAATACCACAAATATGTTACTTACCTCTGGTGTCTGAACAGCAGAACTCCACATAACAGGTCTCTGAAGAAAAATTACTTGCTTTGTGGCCAGATTTCCTTCACTAAAATTTAAAGAAAATAGTTTCCATGTTTTAAAGGCAGTAATTGTCACTAACATATTCAAAGTCAACTTTAAGGGGGGTGTAAATCCATGAGTGAAAAGAGGACAGACTACCAAGTATTATCTAGTTTATTAATTCCCCAATGGTTCTATAACAATATTCTTGAAATAACAGAAGCATAGACCTGGGTTCAGGTGATACACATGAAAATATGGACAGACCACTAACTTGTATTGCCATGACTGCAGTTTTATGTGTGAAGCAAGCTTTCACAGTTTGTTTTTTAACCTAATTTTCACTGTTAAATATACAGCAACATATTAATATCACAAAAACCAGGCCCAATCTTAATAGATCCATAGCTTCAGAGAATCTCTCACTACTTTGTGTTATGAAACTTGGGAATTAACATTCTTTACTGCTAAATAAAAGTTGTAAAATGTCACCTAAGGATAAGCTTGCTGCCTCACCACCTATGGACAAAGGGCTTCAGCTCAGTTTTAATAAGCTTTACATGAAGAATGAGATGAATGACACCAGGTGTTTTGTACGAGAGAGGTATTGGCATAGGCAGGACAGGAGAATATTTTAGTAAGAAAAATAAAGAAGGGGGAAAAAAGAGCAACTTCAATCCCGGAACTTTGACAGATGCTAATACTGTTGTGTAGACAAACAAAGGTGTGGGTGTGGGTTGGTTTTTTTTTTAACCAAAAGGGAATACTTGCAGAAAAATACCCATGACACGTGAAGTTGGTCTCCAGACCAGGTATTACTGATATGATGTTTCATAAGCATTACACCCCCTTAGCAGTGGTGATAAATACATCTCCTTTAAGTGTTAATGTATTTCCATCACCTTCCCACCAGAAATACAGGTCACCACACTGACAGGATATATAATACAAACCCCAACTCCATGTTTCACCGAAAATGAAACAATTTCAAGACAAGAACTCCAGAATAAGAAAATTTTTAAATTTCCTGTTTTCTTCTAAATATCAGATACTACATTTTTATAAGCTCTTCTCCCCCCAGCTGCTTCTGGGCAGTATTCAGGAAGGTCTTTAAGCATATAAAGGCAAAACACTGAAATTGCTCGGCAAAAGGGTGACTACAGATTTAACAGTGCACTAAATGTAAGTAGCAAAATAGAAACACCAAAGAGATGGGGAGTTAATTTGAAGTATGTATGACTCCACCTATTCTATCAATCGTAAAACACACTTATTATGCATAATGTCACAGAAAGAACTACTAAACCAGCATAGGCTTTTACTTCAATATGGATATGTCACAAGGTTAACCACCACACATATGAAGTTAAGGTAACTGATGCATGTTTCACAACCAGAAGTTATTTTGTATTTAACTTCAGGGACTTGCTCCAAGAAAAAACTGTTAAGCTCAGAAGAGCTTAACAGCCTGCCCTAGTAAGGCTTCTGGAAGTGAGCTCTAAGAAAGCACACAAACCAGTACTACTCTCTGCATAGACAGACACTCAGATCAACAGTTAGTGATGATGGATTTGTGATTGTGTTTGGGCCCTCACAATCTTCCTTTCAGTCCAGCTAAACTCAGGTCATGGCATATCTTTGCATGTCTCCCTTGGATGAGAATAGAGAACTAAAACTCCAGCTTGTGGGAAAAACAAAAATGCAGAACAAATTCATTCATTTCCTTAAGCCTAAGAAGGTTTCCTGTTCCAAGAGTCCCTACCTTACTATTTGCATTAATTAAAAGAAAAAGTGTTTAGATTTTATGTCATTACAAGGAAATCTGTAATCCTGCAACCTTATTCCACTTGGCTAGGTATTTCTCTGTGCCTCAGTTATGTCTCTTTTGATCAATTCAAAAATGCCTCTTCCAAGCAACAAGGCTGAGCACAGTCCCTGGCATGGGGAAGAGCCTAAGGCTTATTTTGTAACAGTGTCTGCATTCCTTCAGAGAAAAGAAAAAAACCCAAACATTAAGCTACAGCTTGTACAAATTCTAGTAGAACAGCAAAAGGACACGATGGTGAGTAGACAAGAAGTAAATTAACAAATTTCTAAGTCTGACCTTATTAAAATGCCACACACGACAAAGCTGCTATGAGCTTCATTCACAAAGAACTCAACGACAGTGGGATTTCCACAGAATTTAAATGAGAAAAAGTGCTCAGAGCAAGGGAAGTTCCATGGTTTCCCTCTCATTTCTACATTCCCTCTTTGCCTCATAAGTCAGGGCATTTTGCAAACACAGATGAAGTAGTGAGCCAGGATAAATTAATAACCATAGAGTCACTGTTTTTGCACTGTATCTCCCACAGTCTGCCCTGCCCATTTTCAGGGACTACAGGAATCAGTGAAGGGAAATAAAGATCACTGCAGAGTAAGGCTGCTGAAGCCTTTTCCCTGTCTCTTCTTTTAGGAGTGATGAAGACCAACAGAGACTCTTTTGTTGAAACACCAGCAATTTGTTTGTCTGCTTATGCTGTATGGGGAAAACTGTGTCCTCTTACACGTCTATATTTAAGTCCTCCAAAATAACCATGAAGCTACAAACTCAGGAGTACTGCCAATGACTCTGGTTTTTACAGATCCATTTTTTTGAAATGCATGAATATTTAATATACAAAACACTCAGAATAGATGTTAGACGAGATTTTCTGAAAATAAAGAGAATAAGAAATTATTTCACAATTACATGTATTCAGTTTTTGGGGTTTTTTCCTCTCCATTTCTAAAAATAAAACTTAGTACTCCTTTGGAACTAGACAGCATCAAGACTTTCAGTTTTGAGACAGACACCAGCTTGAGATACTAAGAGTCCTGGCTCAAAGGATCTATTCAATGAAAATTTTAAAAAGCCTTAAAAATAATTCTAATTTTCAACCACAAACATGTATGGACTTCTACAAACTCATGGCAATACCATACTAAAAACTGCAGTAGCACTAACTTACAAGTTTTTCTAGATACAAAAGATGAGTATCTGAGATGAGGGACAGTTTTGCAATAAAGTAGGAGAAAATGAAGACAATAGAGAAAAGTACCACAGTGAGTAAAAATGGGGATAATAGATAAAATTTTCTCTAAATACTATGTGTAAGTTCTATTTAAAAACTAAAACATCATTTTGTCCCATCATGCCAAATCGTTGCTTATTTTGTTTTTCCAGTGTTTCTGAAGCCTCTTAATATTCAGGCTGGGTTTTGAGGTCAGAGTTTCAAGTCTGGGAAAAAAACCAGCTGTTGAGCAGCATAGAGTGTCCTTCTTTATTAAGACTTTTGCATTCTTAGGATAACCCACCACAGCAATGGCATCTTTCATAGCAGACACACAGTAACCATCCAGGAATTTCTTCTCCTCTTTAAATACCAACATCAATGCCTAAAAATAGTAGTTATCAATCACTACTCAGCCTATCAGAACAGGAAGACATTCATTTTCTCATTCTCACGAATTCTCAATCCCTAATTAGGAATTCTTGTTCATACACTTTTTTCCTTTTTTTGAAGCAAATTGAATTGCTGCATATGAGATATTACAGGCACACAAAACACGATTCATCCTATTCCTTCCAAGAGTAACTCACAAGCTACAGTGGCATAACAAGCATTAGATAATTCATACAGACTCCTGATCAGCCATTTAGACCAGAAAACAAATGGTTTTTATTAGGCTGAGTTACTCTAGTGTGGATACAGCATGAATCCAGTTTCAGATTTGGCCAGGACACAACCCCTTCAGCGTGAGCACTGCTATTAATGCTCTGGTTGTTTCACATCTGGGACACAGCATATTTGAGACCTAAATATCTTCCTGGTACATTCTCACTAATTCAAGGAACAGCTCCAGCCTAATCAATCTCTTAATGCCCCCTACAGCACTGCATTTATTTTATTTTTTTTTTTCTTACAGTACTTTGCCTCTTATTTGGCCCTGCCACTGCTCTGTGATCTCTGAGGTACAAACCAGCACCATTTGATGTGCTGCAAGCACAGGCTGACACTCCCAGAGTGTCTTCAGCAGCTGCTCAGGACATTCCTGACCCTGCTGTCCAAGCCCTGTGGGGATGGGTTCAGTTACATTGCTTGAGGGACACAAAAGGTTGGAAGTTAAATATTCTCTCAGCCTATGACTCAGAACACACCACAACTACTAAAATCTCCCTCCCATTCTTCAAAGATTATACCCAGATTCTGAAGACTTGCTCTCAAAGCTGTAAGATTTGGCCAATATTTCAGCTATTTATGAAAACCAGGCCCAGTAGTTCATACAGCCTACAAGTCACCATGTTCAAAGCTAATACATTTAGACTACAAAATTATTGAAGAAATTAAAGGATAACCATTTGTTAAATATTCTGGAAACTGCTGCTTCTTCCAGATGAAAGCAAAACTGAGTGCCTTAAAAAAATAAGCAACAGAACATGCCATATTTTACCACAACTACTTTTGTCTTTGCATTTAACCAGTTGGTTAAAATCGACTATTAGAAAAAACACTGCCAAAAAACCCCAACACCTATTTCCTGTTCACAAAAGCCTCCTTCTTACATGGGGTGAGTTGATTTAATTATGTCAAATCACTTGACCAGAACTCCACTTTCTCGCAGCAGCTTTCTGAGAATCTTTCATTCACATCTTTTTCACGCTGTTTTGATTTAACACAGTGAGATCTGGGATCCAAAGATTACTTGAGTCATCCACTCTTTCCACAACTGTTAATGAGTCTGAAGCCCTGCCTCAGTACACTTGTTTGCTTTGAATCTTGGCAATCCTAATCTAATGGGTGGAGAGCTTAAAAACATATAAATATGATGATAGAAGAGAGGCATTAAGAATGCTTGGTCTAGTGTTTCATTTGACATTTTTTAGCTTGATACTGTGATGTATCAAGCTAGTACCTTTTTAGGGGGTGTTATTTGAAGAAAAAAACCCAGAAGTCTGGAACCTTATGAGGAATCCAGGTCTGTAATTTAGCTCTTATTATATAGAAAAGAGTCCCATCAATGCTCTAAATAAACATTACAGCTATACACCTGAAATCCAGTAGTCTGGTACTATATTTGAGGTGAACCATAATGTCTACATCAGAGAAGAGAAAGAGCCCAATAACTTGTTGGATTACCAGATTCTCTGCCCTAATTTGCAACAAATACTCCACGATGTCTTGTGACAACATGAGTCTAAATCAGTCATTCACCAAGGTCCTAAACTAGTGAAACATTTCAACATTTGTTTCTAGTTGAAGCATGAGTAACCCCATTGCTGTGGACTGAGTATGTGATAAAAAGTTTCCTAAATAAAATCTTTCACATTTAGATTTACACAATGTACTTTAAATTTAGAATTAGACTAACTGAAATCAGTAGTCCTATGCAGATGTGGCAAACCACTCCAGGAAAACACTACTTACATCTCAAGCTTTACATACATTTAATATCATCAGCATTTTTCTTCCTTTTAGATAAACATATGCAAGTGATTATTTGATAATTCTCAGACACACACACCAGAAATGCTGTAATCAACAGTTTGGGTACCTGTCGTGTCGTACAATTGGTGTAGGCAGGACACAGGTCAGGAGCCATCCAAACTCAGCCAGCGTGTGCAGTAGAGGTCCATAATCTGTTTTAATTTCACACCCCTACATTAATAATTATAAAAAGTAGTAAAGAGACTCTGTACAGGTTTTATTTGCATTTCTACACAATTACAACACCTCCCCTCTCACTTTTAATGAGGCATCTTTTGAGATGAAATCAAGATGATTATTTCAAACTGAAAACAACTTGAAAAGTTCAAGGCTACAAAATCCATGGAAAACAGAATTTATTAACATTAGGTATGAGCACTGACTCATCAAGACATCATTCAAAGCACATCTCTCACTCATTAAACTTGTCACTTTGATAAATTAGTGCCTAAAACTTTTTAAGCATCATAATTAGGTGTCTCAATTGACATCTTTACACTTTTTACTCCACATGTGAAAAATAAACATCTCTCTTAGCTACATACTTAAGGTTTTGGTGGGTCTTTTGGTGGTGGTCATTTTTTTTTTTATGTACAAGTGTTTAGTTTCATGCTGATTTTTTTTCATGTTGGTAAATCTATTTATCATTGGATATTTCAAAAGTAAGACCTTAATCCAACAACAACTGCTTTGAGATGTCATTCATACCAATAATCCTAAAAGACTAGAATATTACTAAAGAGT
Organism: Sylvia atricapilla; assembly: GCF_009819655.1. Taxonomy (NCBI): domain Eukaryota; kingdom Metazoa; phylum Chordata; class Aves; order Passeriformes; family Sylviidae; genus Sylvia; species Sylvia atricapilla. Next base: position 10,392,010 of record NC_089146.1, read on the forward strand.
AATTTAACTAATTTTATTGCTGTAACATACTACAGCAGTAGATGTAAATTTATTAGGAAACCCAAGTCTTTAATATTTGGCAGTAAAATTTTCATAAAAATACATATCTGAATATCATACTGAATTAATTCAGTATCACTTTTTTCTTGTTTTTCTAGTTCTAGCTATTTTCTCCCCCTTTTTAAAAAGATAATTCACGTTATCAATGTGACTTGCACTTGCTGAAATTACACCTAAATTGGTCTGAAACACACACACAAAAACCTCAACACATTGTATGTGTTGGTATGAACATTTACAAATGTCAGACCAGAACTCCTCTGGCATATTTCTTTTACACATTTACCAATGCCCACAAATCTGATCTAATTTTTATCATTTGGGGCTTTAGTTAAGCCTAGGCAGGTGACTTCAGGAAACCATACTAAATGTTTATGGAACACTGGTACCAGCATCTTAAAGGAAAAAAACAATGAAAAATACAAGTAGGAAATAGCACTGCTAAATCATCACCTATTTACCTCAATGACTGTCCATTGTTCAACAACTATTGCATCATTTCCTTTCCTGTTAGAACCTGGAACCCCAGCACCTTCTTCTTCATAGATAAATAATCCTTCCAAAGATTTGGGCAAATAGTCCCCTGTGAACATAAACACAAGCATTATGTTTTAGGTTAACAGATTACCAAAATGAACACAAGATGTTTCTTTCTCACCAAACAGTCCTCTAAAATAAAATTAAATGACTCAGCAAACTCAAATTTGTGGTTATTCATGGAGCATCAAGTCAACTTACTATTAAAATCCCTTTTTTTCTATACAAAGTGAACTTAGAACTACTTTCTCAAAAGCATGAACTCCTTCCATACTCCAGTATGCATTCCAGTTTCCTGTATTCAACATATCCATTGCAGAGGATTGGCACAACCCTTCTCAACTTCAATATTGTTCTCCTGACAAGACATGTGGCTTTTGGTGTGCTGGGAGAGAGCACAAAAATGAGTGAACCATGAAGTATCAAACTCAACTACAGCTACTTAAACACATAAACGGCCACAGGAAGTGCCTGAAACAAGTAATTGTAGGAGGATTCCTGATGGGAAGGAAGTTTCAGAGCACAACTCCCTGACTCACATGTCAAAGCCTGGTAGCATCCGTTTGGCCCAAACTAAGGCTGTACATAAATACTGGTTCATCTTCTGCTTTTGCCTCTCCCAACAGCCTTTGAGGAGCCTTTTGTGGAGATTGACAACTGACTTAAACTATATTGCTACAGCAAAATTATGTAATCCTCAGAATATCAGCATTAAATCCCATCCAATAGTGGATGAGGTACGTTATTACCTGGGTATTAAAGACAGAGTTATTCATGCAGAGAAGGGCAGACAGCTCTCCCTGTGGGGAATGGGAAGACTGTAAAACTGTTGTTGGACAACAGCTGCAAAGATTAATTTCAACAGCTGCCAAAACCACCCTTCAGTGAACTGTAACAGATCTCCATCCAGAGAGTTCTTTTCCAGCTCTGAAGAAACTCCACAGTGAAAACTACAACTCTGAATTCTCACCTCTCCTTCACTGAAGGAAATTTTGTTCTTCAATTGACTTAAATAAATAAGAATAATAGTTTCAGAGTAAAAAGTCTGATTGCCACAGACTGTGGCATTAGTTCATGTGCACAAAATATGCAGTTTGAGAGGGGCTAGCTGCCAAATTCCATCAGAAGTAAATCTACGTTGATGAGCTTACATGCCTCTGAGTCACTAAATTTACTGCAGAGCTGCAGAAACACAGTGATGCACACTCAAAACCACGGAGAGCAATGAAAACTGAGCATTAACATTAACATTAGTTTTTTGGTTTTGAAGAATCATAATTTAACTTGCAAAGAGCTTATATCTTGAAGGGTTTTTTTTTTTTTAATTTAAAGCCTTTAATAATCCAAGCCTTGCAAAGGGGATGAGGAGTCCATATTGTTTTAAATCAAAATTACCAGAAAAAAGTATAAGGCATGGTAAATATAACAACTACTCAAACTGACAGTAACTTTACCCTCTTCACATCATCAGCGTAAAAGGCAGACCAAATGACAGATGAAAGCCACTTTAATACACTATTAATTATCTATTGCACTTGTTTATCATCCTGAGCATTGCAAAAAACTGTTCAACTGAAACTTTTTCAACAAACATTTAACAAGACTTTTCTCCACTGCAACCCTGTATTTTGCTTGCTTACAATGCAGTAATTAATTCTAAAGGAACATCAACAACTTGCAACTGAGTACAAGTAAGACAGGTACCAAGGCAACCAAAGCATCACCTTAGCGAAGTACAAAGTGTAGGTTTGCTATCAAACAACATTTGTTAAAATAGTTAATTGTTCAGGAATTTATTAATCATGTCAGTTTGTCTTGGTCTGTACCTCTAACACTAGAGTATTACCATTTTCTTCACTTTTTTCCAAGTAATTGTACAACAGTAGCTACCAACTGTTTGTGCACAGTTTTAACTTCTGGTTTTCAGACAAATCCAGTTCAAATGGAAATAAATCTCTCAGTTACATATTTTACCAGCAACAGAGTTTGAGTTCTCAACACTTTTCATCCCATTGTCTTTTGACAAGCAAAAACCAAACCAGAAGAACTAGCACAAAAGATTGATTTTGTTATAAAGCTACTCTAGTTTACTGCTTTGGAAATTGTCAATTTGATAAAACAACAAAGCAAAAATTTCAATTACTTAAGTCTATTATAAATTATTGGAAACTGATGGCTAAAAGGGAGTAATTTATTTTCTGGGCAGTTACAGATCTATCTGGACATGTTTACATAAATATCTTCCCATCAAGAAGCAAAATATAATAATTTTTTTTTCAAGTTACATAGTTCTATGTAAACAAGCAAAAGCTTCATGATACCCTGGGACAGTACTCACCTTTAGAAGCTTCCCAGTGTACAAAAGAATCAACTAAGGCCAATCCTTGTTTATAATAAAATGTAGTTAATTCTAGCCAGTCTGCTTCCAGTGTACTGACAACTGGCCCCTTTCTTGTTACTTTCATAGACAAAACACCTTCATGGTAGGTCCAGCAGGTCGAATCATCATCAAAAACATTGAAGACTGTATAGAGCTTGTCTAAGGAGAGACAAAGGAAAAATGAACCTCAAACACAGTGCTCCAAAATTAGAAATATTACTAATCTCCTATTTTAACATAGTTGCCTAATTCTAAGCAATAGTTTTAATAATTGTTATTTAAAGTGGCTCTACTTAAGACCTAAACAGACTCAAGACTTCCCTCAGACTCAGTGAGGGAAGGTACACTCTGGGATATGAGGAAAATGTGAACTTATTACAGCTGAGCTGTCATTCTTCAGGTAATTGGGGTTTGCATAAGGAAAACATACAAGGACTAAGAAAATACCCAGTAGAAACAGCCTTAATTTCTGCCACTTGTGGAACTTCTGGCTACAAATATTTGCAACTATATAAAATAATAGACAATTTTCTAAGTTTGCAAATATAAGGAATGCCTTATACTGACTTTCACCCATTATTTTCTGAGCTAAGTACCACTGCCATTAGTTGCTTCCTGGGATCTTCCCATAGTAACTGACAATCAGTCCAAGTTAAGAACAAAAACTCAATGCATCCTCAAAACAAAAAAGGTTTTCTGTGTAGGTATATTAATACAGTGCTGTAACAACTCCAGTCACAAATGAGCACTCATTTAAAACTACTGTATCCATAGGATTTTAGGAAATCACTGGTGCAAGTTATGAAATCCTAACTATGTGAGTGTGTTCTACAAATACACTTGTGTGTCACTGGTGTAGAGAAGTAACACAAAGTAGTTGCCCAGAAATATTCTCAGATTGCCTTATACTGCTGGGCAGCCTAAATCCATGCAAACGTAAAAGTTTTCACTGTCAAAACAAAGCAATTTGCTTAGATGACCCCAGTTAAGTAGCCAGTCTCTCTAGGCCCCAGAAACAGAGAAACTTCCACAATAAGATTTGTACCCTAAGTAATCTGAATCAGTATCTAGAAGAATCCCTCTATGCTTTGAGAAGTGTTATTACACCCACTGCAGGTGACATCAGGTGCCTAGAATAAGGCAAATTCAGAACAAAATGTTGAAATTCCAGTAAGAGATGACTCTCTTTATACAGTTTTATCACTTTCACAGGTGCTTACATCAGAATAGATGTGTTTATCCTGACAAACCTTTATTTCTTCTCCCATATATTGAAGTGAGATCCCTTACTCTTCAGGGAAAAAAAAAGCTGTTTCCCAATACAACTATTCAATTCCTCACATCTACCAGAAATTTACCAGAAATCTACCAGAAATTACGCAAATAATGTATTATAGTCATAATTGAATAGTTCAAAAAGCAACATAACAGTAAAAATCCATACTTAAAATCCCCAAATCTATAACTGGGACACAGTTGTTCCTCTTTTGAGCAGAGGTAAGTGGAAGTGGCACACTGGCATAGCAGTATATGCCTACACACATGTAAGACTGCCTTGGAAAGTTTACATCAGTATTTTTCAAAATGATGGCTACATAAAACAGACCAAGAAAGGTGTTTAAGTTCCCAGAAGCTTTATCTTATGAACTCCACTGATTTTCTATATGACTAGTGTAGAGAAGCCTGGTATATCCTTGCCAAAGCTTTTTGAAGTTTCCTGAGAAGATTGCATGTAGGGGATACACTAGCTGCTGATCTACCTGGTCACACCAGCCTGCACAATGCTCCTGAACAGTACCAAGAGTTTTCCACTGCTTCCTTACAGGACTTCTATTCTGCTACATACAGCAAGCTGTAGGAAAAGTTAAGCTTTAACAGATTATGCTGTAAAGGCACACTTGTAGAAAAACTACTTTTACTCAGGTGTTAAAAATAAGAGGGACATTGATTATCTCTGTGTTTAGAGTCATTACTCTCCCAGTCTACAAACTGGAGAGGCTGCTTTAACAGGAAAGTGAAAAGGTTGCTTTTGAGAGCAATTAAAACATATCTGGCTCATCCAGGAGTGCAGCCTGACATGAAAGTTTCATGCTGCCTGCTTTCCACACAATATTGCATTACTTCTCTGACTTAGATTACTTCCTCCTTTTTACCTTCTCCACTTTGCAGCCAAGAGGCCTTAGAGTTTCAGTACCAGAAGTCAATGTTTCAGGCCATTTTTTACAGACTACACCAAGCACCTCATTCTTCTACAGCAAAGTTGGCTATCACAACACCAGCATTTTTTCAATTACACTTTTCCTTCCTATACTTATAATGCTTATTTTTCTCCAAGAAATTCATTTTGTAACAATTATTGTCTGCGATTTCATGGTCAATGCATTAATTTCAGTCATCTCTTTCAAGACACTTCTTGAAGGCACATTAACCAGAAAGAATCCATTATGAACGGATTTATTTGCTGTACGTTTATGCGAGTTGCCTGGAAGCATGTAGAATTATGGCTCTAGCTGGAAGGGGCTCTCTTTGTTGTCAGCCTTGAAACAGGCACAATTGGAATCACAACATATACTTGGAAATCAGTATGTGTTTATAATTTAATATTGAGTAAAACTACACATGTATTGCAGAAAATATTTTGCAACAATTGCATCCTTCTAAAAGGAAGGATTTTTACTGCCACATGTTTGTTGTATGCATATTGAACAAAAATCTTTTCTGTTTGCACGATATTTCAAGCCACAATTACACTGTGGGTGATTTGGGGGGGGTTGTTTGTGGTTTTCTTTTTTTCTTTAAATTGCAAACTAGAATTCTGACAGTACATCTAAAATAGTCTATATGAAAACTGAAATATCCCTTAAATATAATACCATAGCTTACACACATAAAGCAGAAGGTAAGTAGTCCTGCTTCTTTTACTGGCAACTTTTAGAAACATATATATGCATTTACATATTGTAGAGGCATTTCCAAACCCAGTATTTGATACAACAGAAAATGATGTTGTTCTATTTTTTCCAACACCTCAACAACTCAATAAACTACTTGACTTCTGCATTTATTACCATCTCCTTTTCGTGGTTTACAAGGGCTGACTTCTTTTCCAAACTGGAAATCTGAATCCTCTAACAGTCTGCTTTCTCCATGCATTTCCTCCTCCATCCCACTCTCAGATGAGTGACCGCTCAGTGTCCCTTCATTCCAGTTCTTATAGTTTTCATCGAAGTTTTCTCTTCTGTGTTCCCTATTTCTTCTGCCCAGCGTTGATTCCAGCTCTGCACCTCCATCTGTGCTTGTTCCATTACAGGCTTTAGGCTGAGGAAAATGTTGTGTTACAAATCCCACAAACTTCTTTCCTCTTTTAGCAGCTTCATTAACCTGTAATACAACATAAACTTAGCTGCAAAGTCATTTTAGAATTGCATGGACCTTTTTCTTCTTTAAAACTTGTACATACACAAACCACTTTACTAAACTGCTTTATGAGGACACAAAGGCATAACCCAGTATTACAGAAGGGTGACATGACTGTGATGCTGCCCCTGCTCAAAGTAAATGGAAGTTTTCCAGCATGTCTTTGGACTCAGGCCAAGAAAGGTGGCCAGCAGTGGTACTGACTTCAAAGTATACAAAATCCTTAATTTAGAACAAACCCAAAGTATTTTAGCTACTGTGTTGCATTGACAAGAAGTATAGTAGAGCAATAAATAGTATTTCTGTAAATCTGTGACACCAGTCATACTAAAAATACTGACCTCCAATACCACAGAAGTATCTCTGCCATGAGCCATGACTACCTGGTTTCCTTGGAGGCTACTCAGCTTTGTTATTACTGAGGACAGTGGAGGAGCAGAGAGAAGAGGGAGCTACAGGTAAATGGAAGTCCTCTTATTTCAGCCAGTGATGTCTTCTCTGCACTGAAGTCTCAATACACAACTGTAACATCTGTGTCACCTGTGGGATGTGTCAGTTCTTGGAGGTGCTTTCTTTCCCTGGTTTAAGGAGTGCTGCCATTTAGGAAGGTGACCCCACTGACATCCTGTACTACAAGCTCCCCTGTGAAGTCTTCATAGGTACATACAGGCAATTCAGCTCAGAAAAAAGACATTACATAGGAAGTACTGGATTAAATGAGGGCAGAGGGGAAAGGATCTTTATTCAGCTTATTCATGTAAACTATTAATCCCCCAAGTGAGCAAAAATCAAACAAGGGATGGTACTGCAATCCCTTTTTAGTATCATGATAGTGACACTTCAGTCTATCTACTGCCATTATTTATGTACAGCAGTGATACAATGTGCCAATCACTGTGGTTATATATACAGAGCTGCTGCTTCAAGGACAACCAAAATAATTTTAAATTTAACAAGCAACAGAAAAATAGACAATATGATAATCTTTTTTCTGAAACACCACAAAATCTTACTGTCTCAGATCTTAAAAAAAGTACCAAGACTTGACTGGATTAATGGCTCTGTCTTTTTAAAACGGAGAGCATTTTAAATCAAATTATTCTCACACACTACTTCTGTACCAGACATGCTTCCAAGACTCCATCACAGCTCATTTCAAGTGTGTTTTTCCTTCTAATCTTTGTCTGTTAGACTACAACACCAATCTAAAATAGGTATATATATACATATTATAAATGCATAATGTAATCACATTTTAAACTTGAAACACCTGTCAAAGTCAAAACAAGCCATTTAGAAAATATAAACAACTCTAATGATCTCTGAAATTTGAAAAGATTTCCAATATGCTTTTTCTTCTACTACCTTCCTTGGCAACTAATGCAAAAGATATCACTAACTCTTGTAATAACAATAGCTTCCTGTTTCAGTAAGTCTTCAATTTTGCAGAGGAAGTTAAACACAGAAAGAACCAGAACTATAACTTGCACTCCAGTAGAAGTATACTGTAACTATACAATGTTTTCAAAAGTTGTGCCAAATAAATACTTATTATAGTACCTATACATGTGGTTTTTTTTTTTTTTTTTTTTTGTTTTGTTTTGTTTTGTTTTTTTTTTTTTGTTGCTGTTGTTGTTGTTGAAGAATGAAAAGAAAAATTCTTCTTAGGTACTTAACTCAGAAAAACCATAAAATGTCATAGATCATACAAGTATCTTATAAAGAGTGACCAAGCTTGGGCCTGATCCTGCTTTCAGTGAAGACTTCCAAAGCTTTACAGGGATTCTTAGTCCTACATTACAAAAAGTATCACTTTTCTCACTTTGAGAAAAGTTTTGTAGCTTCTATAAAATAAACACGAAACTAAAACCACCACCACTAAATGTAACTTACATGTATGATAAAAATAAAAATCTGAATAGAAGTTGGAAAAAAACTCCATTACCTTTTCTAGCAGTTCTTTCACTACTTCATTTGTCAGTGTTTCATATGTTAAAGGACATTCCTCAATCACCAGCCTGGGGTGCCTTTGTCCTCTGGGTGCTGCGTGCTTCTGGCTAGAACACAGAAAGAAAGCAGTCTTTGTCAGGAGTTTGCTGCTAACTTGAGCAAATGCTTGCATACAGAATTCTTTTCTTTTGGAATAGTTATGAATGAAATCCTGACAATGCTTCTTCGTACTTTTTAGGACTCCGTGGGTTTTGGTGTTTTGTTCTGTTTCTTACACAAAGTGGCAGGTACTATGTGTTTCAATGCCAGGATAAGAATATTAATATTTAACAGGAATTTCATCTGAAGACCATGTAGAGAGCTATTTTGGAAACTGAGCTTTACTGACAAACAGCCCTGCCTTTGTAATAAATAAATAAATGCAAAAATCTCTGACAATGCAAACCACAGAAATTTAAACTATAAATTTAGTAAGCACAAAGCAGGTTCAGTTTCGTAGAAAACACACCATGAATAGAAATGGTCCTTTTACACTGTTAACATCCTGCTGCTTAGTTTTCTAACTAAAGCAGAGCTGCAGCTGTTAAATGAAACAGTGTAGACAAATACTAGGAATACAACACAAAAACATGTACTGAGGTATAAATAGTGTTTAAATCTCTCATATTTAAGCTGACAAACTCTAACTTCTGTTTAAAGTTACAGAATTGTACTTAGGTTTCATCTAAAGCCAATTGTGTTAGTCAGACAATATTTAGTGTATGCCAATAACATAATGGGATTTTATTTGATGCTTCCTTTGTATAATAATTTCATTTAGAATAGAGCATCAGTTAGACACATTCAAATATAAAAGTTTACTTTCCAAACAGTAGTTGGAGAATGTATTTGCCTACAGCAAAACCAGCCTTGGTACATATGGCACCTGGGAAGAAAACTGGAATCTACACTAATTTCACACATAGGCTACAAAGTCTTATCCTTCACCCATTCAAGGGCCTGAAGGTTCAAACAACAACTTCGAAAGGACACCACATCTACAGGGATATCTCGTGGGAGCTGTGTGCTGGCAGTGTCAGCTCTTGGAAGCCTCAGCTCCAGGGCAAGCATTTTGCTTTCTTACTCAACCTTTTCCCCACAGGAACAGCATTCACCTTGTTTGCAGACGAATTTACACTTTGGATTTGTGTTAGGATATCTACTGAGGCAAAGGAAACATCACCCTGTTATGTGCTTAGCATTAATTAAAGACATTACTAACCGACTAATCTGAGGCGCTCATTTCAAATTGATAAGTTATAAACACTGAGCAGTCCACTTACAAATGGCTTCAGTAAAGGATCATTGTGTTGAAGTTATCTCACTTGTTACCTCAGTTTTAATCGTGAGAGCACCACTCGATACATGTGACTTGCAGGGAAAGTCCTTCTCCGTCCAATTGGCAGCATGATGGGATGAACAGCTCCCACAACATAGCCCTTGCTGTAATATTCTTCCACCTGAGATGCTATATCCAACACAGAACTGATCTTGATAACTTCTGGATTTGAGGAAGCTAAAAAGCATTGAAAGCAGAAGAGAAGCACATGATACTGTGTATGTCTATGAACATTTTGGGTGAGTTCCTTTTATGCAAACCACACTAAACCTATCCCCAGGCATCTACTTAAAAACTACAGTTCTATTTATACAAGAAAAAGCAAATTCACAGATGATTCAACACTATTCAACTACTTGAAGTACCTATTTTTACAACTTAATATGATCTATTTTTAACATACTTGGCACCATTTTCTGTTTGATCAAGGTCTGCCAAGCTGATTTAAAAGCTGTGTTAACATGTAAACACATAATAGAGCTGAACACAACAAAGCAACTATTTGTCTAGCCAAAGCCTTAAACATACTGATGCAGTATCCCTCGACTCTAGTTTTGAGTAAAATCCCACATAACAAATTTAAGTATATGACATTGGATTTGTTTCCTTTTTTTTTTTTTTCCCTTAGAAGTGATCTGTGGAGTATCAGTTGACATTTTGGTTGTCCAAGTTCCTTTTTTCAACAGACTTACACATCACCTAAGTAACTTTGTGCTGTCACTGATTTCTAAGGAGGGTCCCTCTCAGCATGTGCAGGCATTCTGCATCAATAGGCAGCACCTGGATAACACATTATTGTTAGGGAAAACTACAGAGATTAAGGAAAAACTTCTTGGAAAACCTTTTTTGAACAGTTCACAGCTTTTGCAGAGAGAAAAGGAAGATTTCACACTGGTAACAGATGACATATTCTGCTACAGTCAGTCTGATGGGTCAGTAATTCCTGTTTCTCTCAAGTATAGCTCGAACTCTAGATGCTCTCAAAGCAGGAAATCAATACTCATACACAAACAGCAGCAGAAGAGTAATTATGCCACCACAGATTTGCCAAAGCTTTCATCTTTGGCACTTAGGAGCTCTAATAACAAAACAGCCTGGCTGGAAATCTGCTGGTCTATTGGTGCTGCTCCACCCTGCTCCAAGCAGCCTACTTGTCTAGATTCTGATGGGTCCCTCTTTGCACAACTTTCTGTGCAAAGGATGCCTCCATCAAAACTAAGTGACCTCGCAATGCTTTTTCCAAGATACAAACAATTTAATGTGTTGCCCTGAACATTCTCTTTCAAACCCTACAACTGAAAAGAATTAAATACGCTAACTCTCCTTTGATTCCGTAATTTAAAGAATGTATAAAATAAATGCAATTATGCAAATCTCTCATCACTTTGTTGAGTTAATTTCTTGTTCCTATCTTCTCCTGTCTATCTGCATTACAGTGCAGGCTGGCAAGAGCAAGGAATTTAAGGACCTAAGACACAGCAAGTCACAATGTTTGGCTATGCTACTGTTTTAAACTATCACAAACCAGAGATATGACTCCTCCATTTGCACAAATATTTTATTCTAATAAACTGAATTAGAGTTCTGCTCATTCATGAGTAGTGTTCTGAAGAGCCTCTCTATACTGCTTTCCCACTATAAAATGAAGATAACATTAACATACATACACTTACGGAGGGCTTTAAAAAAAGACCACAAAACCCCACAAACTATCAGAAACTAGTATTTCAACAACATTCAAATGCTTTTAACACCAATTTCTACTAATGGGACAAAGGAATGGTGGCCTACTTTGCTTGTCACTGTAAGAGTCTTAACAGTAAAGCCATCAAGAGGAACCAGAATAATTTATACCATGGGAAAGACACTACAACAATTATCACCAACATAGACATTGATGGTTTATTGCTGATAACCAGTAAATTCAACCCATTAAACCAAACTGTCAGTCGTTCTCAGTCATAAGGACAGGGCTGTTGCACTTTTTCTTTAAGCAGACAACGTATCACAGTTCCCCTTTTGTAAACAGATGATATTTTGTCATTGGCAACATCTTCATCCCATGATTCCACTCATTGTAAAACTGAGAGACATATGTATTGAGAAATAACTGCTTCATAACCCACAGGCCAAAAAAGCAGCAATGATGGAATAGGATCATCACTTCCCTGATTTTATAAATGTCTTAAACCCTGTTTCATAAAAAAAATTTCCTTCCTGATGTGCTCTCAACAGGTAGTCAAAATACACTAGCAATAACAACTCCAGATAACTTTCTAGTTGCATAGTAAGCCTCAGATGCAGGATACTGAAGAGGATGACAAAACAGCTATTTCATACATATTCATACTGGTATTCAGAGTGACAAGAATGTGACAGCATGTCATCTTAGTAGGCTGCATCAGTATTTCTTCTTTTCCTAATAGGAGGGTAGTGGATAAAGCATAAGCATTCTGCTCAGTAGAAATATATAAACTATCCCTACTTTCTGTTAAACTGTTCTCAAAAAATAGCAGCTGTTTGTGTGATGGAGATATGCCTCATGACTGAGACCTTGGAATTTAGAGTCAATGACTAGCATTTAAAATTACACTTTAGAGCCCACTGTTCCCTTTTTTTTGTACTATTCCGTTCTAACAAAATAAAAGATTGGCTGTAACTTTCTTGTTTGGGATTCCCCTGATAGGCAACATCCTCCATGGAACTCAAAGCTAATCTTTACAGTAGGGATGGGAGCATTTTGGGGACCAGGAAGGGAGAAGCCACGGTTCAGTGCACAGCTAATAACTAGTTAAGATGCACAGGGACTCCAGCCAGCAAATTCAGACTACAGCATGGTTGACCTAATCTGCATCATGGCCTGGGAGAGATCAGGGACTGCTCAAAGTTTCCCCAGCAGGCTCATTTCAACTTCACATTGCATATACCTGCTAAAGCACAGAATAAGGCATATTGAATTGAAGTAACACATTTATACTTGCTATACTTTTGTCTTGATGCAGAATATGGTTTACTGTAAGATCTTAAAATACTAATAAGTGCAGATTTTTCTGTTTTACTTGGTGCAAGATCCAGCGGCAAGAAATCACCTGGGTACACAGAAATCTCCTATGCAGGGGAAGACTTTGCTCCGGAAGGAGGCAAAGCAGAATGAGTGCCATAAACACACAACTTCCAGCAGAGCAAAAACTTTGCTCTGGAGTGATAAGGGGCTCTCACTTAGTTTCATTTAGCCAAAGGGTACTCAAATAGCAACAAGTACATTGTTACTACTGAGCAAGCTATCTGAAGTATAAGGAAAAAAGAAACAAGCTAAAGCTATTCTTCACAGTGCTGGAGCCATTCCTCCATTTCAGAAACACTCTGAATTGAAAAATGCCTCCAAGACAGTATATATACACATTATGGGGGTTTTTTTTCTGAATTCATCTTAGCTCTAAAAAATAGAGACTTCAAAAAAAAAAAATTTAAGGTTATGTACACACATAGCTAGAACCATCCAACAGAAAGATACCTGTGATTACAAATCCCCTTACTTCCAATGAGAAAGAGTGAGGCAATTATCTGAAACTGATCTCAGTTATTTAATTATTTAATATTCATAATTCCACTGAAGTGAAGCAATTCTGATTATCAGACAAAATAACAGAAAATTAATCTTTTCCGCTGTACTGCTAGATTATTAAAACAGAGATATACCTTTAATTGCACTTGTTTGATGGGCTTTTACTTAAAAAGTCACAACTACATTTACAACAAGTGATTTATACAACACTACTATAAACTGTAACGTGAAAACACAGCAAAACTATCTGGAACAGAAGCTATTTAAGAACACCAAATGCTCTTCAGTTTCCAAAAAAATTATCCTTTCTGTATCAATAGATTAGTAGGTAATCCATGTTTGCATCAGGCAGCCCAGCTTGTATTTTCAACATCTTACTACTACTTACTCAAGAGTTTTCTTCGAAAGGAAAAAGCCAGTGAGAAACTTTGTGTAAATAAACAGAACACAGTTAGATTTCCAGTACTATAACCTAGCAGAATATATCTTCTATTAGTATCTTGCAATTTTTAATGAAAAGACTCCTGTATTTTAAATAAAAATATTACTAGAGTTAAAACAAATCAGAAGCCAAGTTTTGTTTATGAAAAAGTTTCTCCGATTGCAGTAAGACCTGCACTTACACTGTTTCCCTTGATCCAACCCTTCTAGTAACAGCATTTACTTCAAATCCCCGATATTAAGCATTTCCAGTAGATTGGGTTGTTACAAAATGCAAGTTACTATAAAGTGACTGTAAAACTGAGCTGTCTGTTCTCTGAGGGCAGCCATCTGGGCTTGTTTATGTTTTCAACTTTGTGGAACAGGGAGTCGCTCTGTTAAGAGATGGGACACCCTCGGGAAGGAAGTATCCCACAGAGCACTGTCTGCCTCTAGCTATGCATACAGATTTTGTTTCATTTCAGTCACGATTGCAAAAGACTGTTCAACAACTACAAGTAAAGCATTTGGAAAAAAAGTAAGATGAAACTCAGACTCTTACAGAAACATCTACTAAGAGACTGCGGTGGGCGCAAGAGGGGAAGTTACTCCTGATATACAAGTAAGGAACAGACTTACTTCTGCATAAAGTAACAAGGACAATGACAGCCTGTTTTCGGAAGTGGAGTGCATTTAAAAAATTGTTATTCAATTGAGGCTCAGGCACAGTGTATTTTCTGAACCGTCACACTGAATTCAAACAACCATTATTCAAAGCGAGTATGGATGGCAGTATCTGACTCACAGGAAACTAGGAAAAATCTCTTAACAGTTTTTAGCCAGCTTCCTTAACGAGGACAGTTGTATAATTCAGAGGGTTTGGTTGTTAAAAATACTTCAGCAGTTTCCATTGTAATTTTATACAAGTAAGAACCTTCGTCATGATTTGTGTTTCAAAATAAAAGTCTTACATTTTGGCTAGCTTTGATAAAAGTGCCTAAGATTTACTGTAAGTCAAACAAGACAAAACTAAGTTAAATCCTGTTCCTTCTTATTTTAAAATAGTAAAGATATAGCATAAAAAAAGTACCTTCTAACGTAAAATCCAGCAATACATATTCATAAGCAGAATCTGTCTTTGTTTCAACTTGTGGTCTCTTCAGTGTAGAAAAGATTTTTCCAGGGCTGCTATCATCTGGGTCTTCCAGCTTTCTCAGTCCGCACCCCATGGCAAGATCTGCAAATGATTAAGTCGCAGGAAAAGGTGGGGGGAGCAGCAAGATGTGTCGCTCTTACTACGGGGGAAAAAAAAGGAACCAAATAACTCCCCTTGATTTTTTTTTTATTAGCTGTAAATCCAAACAGAGAAAAAGTCCAGTTCCCAGACCAAAGAGCAAAGGTACTTTCCATTCATTTTTAATATAGAAGCAGTAAGCTCGTGCTGATTTCAAGCTACAAACTTGGTTAGGAGTAGGCTTGATTTCGCAGCAACGTTAGAGCTGCTCCAAACTAGCAGAGATTTTCCATGCCACGTCAATTTACAGCCAGCCCCTATCAGTGCTCTCTTGCAGAGGACACCAATAGTGCTTTGTTTGTCCTTCTAGACTGACCGGGTGAGGGGGGGCAAAGGGGGAAGAAGAACTGAAAAAGAAAGTTAGAGAGAAACTTGTCTGTCATTACTTACCTCCAGAAGTTCCCAACTGCAGCAGAAAGTCAGACAGGAAAAAAGCAAGTTAGTCAGAATGAAAGAATGAGAAAAGAGCCTCAACATGGTTGGAGACGAAAATCACTTCCAGAAAGGAAGTCAGCTTCAAGAGGAAATTGCTTCTGGCATCTCAAAGGGTAGAAAGGCAAATGAAAAGCTGTTTAGTCCTTATTTTAGATTTCAGAGTTGGCTCCTATTTCCTTTCTAAAGGGACTTTCTTCCAGAGGAAAAAAAACACAAACATGAACACAGTGTTAACAGTGTAAAAATTGGTAGTAATTCCTTGTCCAGAAAAATCAATAAGAATCTTCATCATGAAAATTTGCTCATGTAACTGGTTTTGCAAAACACCAAAAAAAATATTACACTGAAACATTCCTCACTTCACATGGGAAAGACTTTTTCAACACTATATATGAATAAAGTTACAAAACTTTGTTTCCCATTACTCCTGGGTATTAAAAAAACAGAATCCTTTTCTCCTCTGTTAAACTCACCTTAGTTGGTACAGCCACAGACTTTCAACACTGCTTTCTATGTAAACTTTTCTTCAGGGTCTAAAAACACAGTATAGTTTCAAGGGCTCTCATCACTCCCCTATTAACTATTTCAAGTCAATTGTAACTGTATTACACCTGATGCAGTGCACAAAAATGCATGGGGGAAGAAAAGGAACACAGTTATTTTCTGTGGCCCAGCTACTCCCAGGATGAACCGTTAGAAATTCGCCTCTTTATTTTTAGACTGCACCTAAAGAAATTAAAAGCCAACTAGAGAAAACCAAAGATTCATAACACCACAGTAGATTAAATGAACTGCACATTTAAATTCAAAAGGCTTTTCTGCTTTTTTCATTGAAATACATATACCTTATTAACAATGCTAATATTTTCAATAAAAAATAACTCCAAGTTAGGCATTAACTATTTGTGGGTTTCTGTTCTACTGCAAGCAAAGTGATCTAACTTTTTATTTAAGTAACTTCATAGGAATAATAAGCCTAGAGACTACAACCTTTTGAAACACATTCTGGAATTCTGGAAAAAGAATTCAAGTCGCTTAGTGCAGAGCCTAGAATTGAAGCTGTATTTACTGCTGTCTTTAAAACAAGCTCCCAGGTGGTGAAACAGAAAGGAAATGCTCAAGTGTTGTCTTCTCAATTAAAACTTAGGAAACCATATCAAACATGCAGAATTCTTCATCTTCCTTCAAGTCTTCTCATACAGAAATTGCTCCCAAACACTACTTTATTTTCAGTAAAGGTTATCCCTGAACTGTTGCCATATCAGCCACTCATGTAAACTGTGCACTCAACCTCGAGAATCCTGCTGCTTCATTCTACACAACTCTTAGGATTCATTGTAACTGCTTGTATGAAGCCATGGCATGAGTAAGATAGCTGCAAGCAAAACTACTTTTTTGCAGCACTAGTTCCGTTGTCAGCAGGCTGCTTTTTCATTTTTATTTAACTTAAAATAGCTACATTTTTACTGAGACTATTTTGAACATGTATTTTGAATTCTTCATGACAAGGATTACACAATATTTTAACCCTCTCACCAAGACAGGGTTTTCCATAGTATAAACAAACTCCTACAACACCACAAAGAATCACAGCTACAGATAAAAGCAATGGTCCATATTTTGTGCAATCCTAGATAAGAATAAGTAGTTATAAGCTTCTAAGCTGGAAGTCAGTCAACAGCTGCCACTGCAGACTTGACTCAAGTCACTAATGAAACCAAAGGTTGCACAGACCAAAATAAAGAAAACAAAACAGAAAGAGCAAAAATGAGCAGCATCCCCCAGAGGAGTTCAAAACTGCATCAAATCACTCAAATGACTCAGGAGAGACACAGGATCACAAGATTCTTAAGATTCAAGAGCTGCTTAAAGAGCTGCAATTTCCTGTTGCAAAGTGGATACAAACTAGAAAACAATCCACTTCCAGTGACCCAAAATGGCTCTGGGAACGGGTATCAGACAAGAGCAAATCGCTAAAACTACACTGTGACTCACCAGCATGTTGTATTTACAGCACCCCCTCTGAAAGGGCATCTGACTCCCTCATTGAAGCTTGGTATAGTTTTTAGACTTTAAAGAAGGCAGAGACAGCCAGCCAAAGGACCAAGGAGTCCAAAGGAACTTTGCCTCCATGGAAAGCTTTCCTGATTCCTCAACAGTTCTTATTCTGATTAAATGGAAAAACGATATAAAGACAGCATAAGTAGCACATCAGTAGGAACGTGTGTTTTGTGCTGGATTACTGACTGCCTGTTGGCAACACAGGATGAGAAGCACAAGCAGTTCTGCACAGCAGCTTGGACCAGATTGTGAGACACACAAGCCTTGCTGTCTACCCACACCTCAAGACTGTTCCTCCCCTTGCTTATCATCTGGTTTGTTCCCTCTTGTCAGGAATAGGTTTGAAAACTTTTGTGTGTAAAGCATTTTTTGTTTTCTTGTTACATTACCAGGATTATTGAACAGAAGGACACCACCTCATGCTTGAAACAGCAGTTTGGGAATAGATGTCCCCCGTTCCTGACTCTGCGCTAAGCTGCAATCAATATGACAGCCAGGGCAGCCTCTGTCCATAGCCTTGGTACCAAACAAGTGGTACTGGCAACCCTTTATGATGAAATCTCTCTTGCTACAACTGTGAAGACAACTCTTTCCTGAGGTTTGGACCATCTGTGACCCATCTGAACACAAAGCCTATTTACAGTAATAAAACTATTTACTTCTCCAAAACCCAATACGATCTGCGTAAGCCATTTAATAATGCAGTTTAAGTGTTTCCTCCCCTATTACCTTAGGAGATCAAGAATGGGAGATGGTACCTGATCATCAGAGTTTCCTCTGGATTAAAATCATGAAATATAAGGAAAATGATGAAAGTAATGCAGGTACACAAAAGATATTCCCTGTCTGTATGAACAACATCTACACCAAAACTCAAAGAAGATCCTAAATTACTGGATCTGCAGTTCAGTCAGCTATACCAGCATCCATATCAAACATGATCTTAGAGACAACCCTGTCTCATTCTGGTTAGGACACGGGCTAGTGAGTTACAATCAACAGGAATCATGCTGCTTTAATGCTACATGAACTTCAAAAATAAGCAAAAGCAGCAGTATTGTAATTTTACATTTCAAAATACAAATCACAGACTTTGTGAAAGGGCTATGGAATTTAAGGTGTATCACCATCAGGACATGACTCCTGTTCAATCTCATGATTTAGAACTGGATGAAGATTCCAAGAGAACATCTCCCATCTTCCAGCCTGTTAAGCCACCACTGGGACAAAACCATTCTACAAGCTGGGCAGCTTGTATCAGTGAATTCATTCCAGGTAAGCTCATCAGTGAAAAATTCTGAGTGAAGAATGTACCACCAGTAAAAATCCATTCCTATTCTCAAGGTTGATGTACTGAGCAGCAGAAATGCAAATACCTTAAACCTCTATCAATTACCTGAAGTATTATTAAAGATTTCCCTGATTAAATAAAGTTTTTAAAAACTGACTCAATGAAAAATAGAAGGCATAACTCCCTCTGACAAGGTCAAAATGCAAAATATTTGGTCCACACACATTTCCTATACAGGCTGGAACATTTGCATGCTTATAAAGGAAATATTGAGAAAATTAAAGAAATCAACATTGGGTATAGATCAGTCATCACAGACAAAATGTAAACAGAGGACACAGACACTAATAAGATACAAGACAGCAAATTACAAACACAAGATAAATTAGTCAGATTTCTTCAAAACCTGAGGGTAGTTAAACAGCTAGTTTGAGGACTTAAAAATAAAACATTTAAAGCCCTGAAATGTTAAAAACCTCAAATTGCAAAATTTTTGAACTTCAGTTCCTCTTTGAATGTTTTTTTCAGGCTTACTTCCTTTGTTTTATGATATAAAGCAAATGTAAAGTTTTTGCTTGAGAAATGATAGTGACAGAAAAAGCAAAAAGCTTCCATCAGAAGAATTCTGCAACCCAGTTGTCAAATATTTTCACACCCCCATTCCCAAAAGCAATTACTTTAACCAAAACACTGACATTTCTTTTTTCTCTAGAATGACTCAATTTAAAGATACTAATAAAGTAGCAGAGTTCCATTCTGAAGGCTCTGAGGTTTGGAAATTTGCTCCCTTTCTTCAGTCCAAGTTTTTTTTCTTTTGAAAGAAGAGTTTCGTGAATGTGACAGGAACAGCAGTCTTGTTAAACACGTTAACTTGAGCAGAAAAGCCAACTTTTCTCCTCTAAGTTTTAACTTAAATGTACTAAAAATAATGAACAGAGATGACAACAATAGTTTGCTTTTGCAGTCATTAAAGCACAGTTTAATGATCAAATTTAATTCCATTTTTCATGTTTTTCTAAACCCATATTAAAAATTTGACATTACAATAAACAAAAGTTACAATCCAAACAGTAAATATAGACCAATAATCCAAACAGTAAATAAAATTGGAATTAAACTTGGAGCTACCAACCCCGAACTTTACTAGTAATCCAAAACAACAGAAGTTTGTTTATTATTGCTGTATTACAAGCAGTTTCAATAGAAAGAGCTTTTAATTTCTGTTATCAGTTCTCCAAAATGAGATCAGCACATGTATTAAACTTCTCTATGTGCATCCACAGGGTCTCACTTATCAAGGCAGTAACAAGTGTATCATCTGTATCTCCAATACAGTATCAAACACCACAGCCATATATTAGTCACCAACTAAACCCATGGATTCTAGAAGGAAACTGGATGGTCTAGATCTGGATTTTCTGTATAACAGCTATATAAGGATTAGTGTGCAGGACTACACAAATGCCATTGTAGTCTGCATCCTTAAAATAAGGATTTAAGCTGAATATTTTTTAATTCAACAGGAAACTTAGGACATTTTTATAGCAGGTGAACTGAACCTACTGTAGTGCTTCAACATTACAAATGCACAAACCTATTTTACAGAAGAAAGGTATTTTGCAGCCATACAACTTTTCACATTTTATAACTATGTTAAACAGAGAAAAACATTTCAAGAGAGCCATGTGTTCTGCTAGTTTCTGCTCAATTACTACTAGAATGCAGTTTACTCAATGACTTAGTAGCTATTTTGAAAAATCTGTTTCAGAACACAAAGAATTGCTGTTTTAAAATGAAAACTGTAAACTCTTTCTCAGGGATAATAAAAGGACTTCGGATGCATAAGACCTGAAGTAGCAAGAACTAAAAATGCTAGTGAACTAGAGAATTCTATATTTTACAATATAGAACAATAGCCAATCAGATATATAAAGATACATGAGAGACAACTTTCTGCCTGCCCAAGGTTTTTAACCAGTGTTAATCAAATAGAGGATGCCAGAACTAATCTTCTGCAATGGAAATGTAACATTAAGCAGACAGCAGCTGCTAGAAATACTGTAACAGCAAGCTCAGTAGAAAACAGAATCTACCAACCAGCTCTCCTGAACTCTAAGGAGTGGAAACCAGAAACTTAAGTTTGTTGATATGGGAATGGGACAGCCAATGCATAAAGATGATCTGGTATCAGCTATTGCCCTCAGGGCACATGGGGATACATTTCCTCCTAGCATGAGTGTGGAGCCTCACAAGTGGGAAACTGCAGAAGGCCAAAGAGAACATGACCCTTTCTCCAACCCCCAAAAATCCTCACCTGAAGATCTACAGTTAACTAAATTACTTCTGTTTACAGCATGGGATTCTCCAGGTTTTGGAAAGCTGAACTAGAAGAATAGGACTGCGCAGTGTAAAGGAACAAGAAGTCATGAATGCTGGAACATCAAAATAGCACAACTGTAGGCACTGAGGAAATGTGGCTCTTCCTCAGCACATACTGAATTCAACTAGAGGGATTTACAAAGGTAAGCCAGTGCCTACAGAGACTGAACTCCTGAAAGGTCAGATCAGTCACTGCTGTCTGATGTCATGCCATCACTCTTGGCAAGCACTCTGAAGAAAGATGAGCCACAATGTAAATGAAAAGGCCTCAGTATTTCAACAGTGACTATCAGTTCCTGGAGGAAAATCAATATTCAGAACCACTTGGTTTCTTCACGGTCTCTCAAATCAAAAGAAAGCTCTGTTAAGATCTGAAGATATAATCCTAACTAACAGTACCTCCAGACTGGTGCCACACACCCCACAGGGAAACACTGCAGGGAGAGGTCAGTGCCTAACACTGAATATCCTTCCAATCAAGTTCACATGCAAGTAAAAAGAAAGTGAGTGATCTTTGAAGAAAAGGCCATGGGATCAACTCATTATCAACAATCCAACATCTGCACCAATTAAGACAAAGTAAACTACATTTTGTGAGTGGAATAGAGCCACAATTTGATGATGTGACTGCACAGTATTTATACACTTTAATGCAATTAGTTCAACAGACTTCCCTCTAAACACTCTTCTTTTAAGTTAGTACTCACTGTAAAACTTGCTTCTTGAATCTCTGAAGCATTATTAAAAACAGGCAAGTCACATTTGGTAAAGAGCAGATTGCAAAAATAAGGGCTTGGGATTAAGTCTCCAGAATCTTGGGTCAAATGTGTGTTTCCTGAGACAAGAAGTAAGGCTCTACCAGAACACAATCTTTCCTTGCTAGCTTCAGAGACACAACTTCATTAAAAATATTTACTACGTAAAAATTATTCCATGGAAATGAACTATGGCTTTGATGAGCCAAGATTTTTGTGATAAATTTGTATTGATGAGGTCTAAAATGTGAGAATTAAACAGAACTGGACAGATATTTTTAGTGGTGCAGTCTTCCTCAGAAACATGAGGACCTAAAACAAATCAATACTTCCCCCTTTAAAAATAAGCTGAGCTCTATGTTGCTCCAAAAAACTGTATACTACTTTTGATACTATTTGGTAAAACAACTCACTACAGCTGCTACAGCAATAAATTGTTAAAAAGAGAAACTATTAAAATTATATTTGTGTAGATTTTTCTACCTAGCAGAAGGTGCAAAGTCACTTGAAGAAACTTGCAACCAAGATTTAGTACATGGCATCTCCTTTCCTAACAATTTCCAAACAGCATAAAACTAGAACTGGACTCAACTCTCTTCCTGGACAACAGTACAAAGCACTATTGAACACTAGAATCATCTTTAAAGAGATTCATATATCATACGTGGATCATTCACTAACTACAATGTCCGTTTGGCAAGATCTCTGAATGATTAAAAGGAAAAAAAGTACCAACAAAACAAATCCACGCAAAAAGAAAACACCCAAATTGCTACAAAACATAAAATTGAACAGCTCAAGGATATTTTACAAGCAAAAAAATAAAGACTCCAGTGCTACAGAAGCAATAAGCCTTACCTTGCACTCCTGTAAATACAGAGGCTGTATTTTCAACCTTTGGAGAATCTGACTTTGGTAATGAATAGAATGAACCCTAAGAGGTGAGGGGAAGAAACAAAAACCAAATACACAAACAACCTGCCATCACCACAAAACAAAATTATTTCCCTGAAATCAAGGAAAAAATAATATTTCATCCCAATTCCTGATATTGCCAGGGAGTTCCTTATTTTCATATAGACAACAGAAAATGTCCAAGAAGCAAAGAGAAATTTTCAATGTTTTTTCTAATTCAAGTAGTCATTCTTGCCTTTTTCTGTAGCTAAAAACATACTATAAAACCAAATGCATATGCAAGAAAAATATTAGGATGAGAACAAATAATTATTAAACTAGGGGTCCAAATTATATTTTAAGAAGTCATTACTGCGAACACTGAAACGACACATACGTAAAACACCTTATAAAAGTAAAGAATACTGATAGCAAGAAAAATTGAGCTAGACAAATTGTTTTGGGCTGGAAATAAAATTCACATAGATTTAAATAACCAGATTTTATCCACAGCACAAAAGTGCTGTATACGGCAAATAAGGTTCAGCTTTGTAACTAATGTGTCATCAAAGTTCACATAACCCAGAAATCAAAAGTGACATTATCTCTTTAGTAGAAGTATGCCGGTTTTCAGTCTGGGTTAGTACGTGAAATACATACAGCAGGCTGTGTTTCAGAAATCATCCTTTTGTCCTGTAACAGGGTTTCTATTAAGAAAGGAAGTGCAGGGATAAAATTATTATTTCACGTGGTTTTACCTGACCAAACTACAAAATTTCATGTTATTACTTGACAAAAAGTAGTGGTATTTTAACTGGGGAACCTGCAGGGAAATGTCAGAACTTCGGAAGAACATAGCCTCCCTGTGAGAGGTAGTTTAGCAAAATACATTGGTAAAACCCCAGTGTTTTACAGCATCTGTAGAAGGTAGTGTAAAATTTTATCTTCTATTTTGTTGACTTTTCTAGGATGAAACTGATGACTTCATGCGTATTGAGGTTTCAGACTCACAAACGAACAATGCAGAACATTTCTTCTCACAGAATGCGACCTCAATTCCTAAAGAGAGGGAAAAATGCTGTGTTGTTTCTTCCATTCCAAAGTGTGTCCCATTTACTGCATCATTAATGCTTCAATGAATAGTTACAGTCCACTATTGCATCAGCAGGACAGACTTGGTTCAAAAAGGAAAAACAGATTTTCATTGTGCACCTAGGTCATGAAGCCCACAGTGGCAGGAAATACCTTCCTTTATTTACAAGCATGGAATCTTAGAATGAGTTCGGAATTCTTTTCCTAAAAAAACCCACCCAGCTTTGTTTATTGATCATACTTTAGTCTTACTAAAGTATATCAAGTTATTAAAGCAATTGTATGCTGTTCATAAGTAGATGGGAAAAAATATGTTTACAAAGTGTACAGTGAAAAACTATGTACCCAATTCTATTTTTTTTTTACTTTAGCATTCTCTGTAATGTAGATTAGAACAATACTTTACTATGGGCACTTATATTAATGTTCACATTAATTTTTTAGTAGCTGACACATAAAACCTGAGCTAAAGAACTGAAGGCTGTTTTATTTGTAAACTGAGAGGCAATGGACTGTGCTTACAGAATTTGTCAGTGGATACCACTAGCTGCTGACAAAAGGATGCAAAAAGCAGAAAACACTTGTACTATTCTATACAAAGTTCAAATTCTCTTACAGTCCCTTTATCTCAGCTGCTCTATGTCCCAAATGTACACTGTCCAACTCTTTTACTCTTTACTTAACTATGTCATATGACAGCCTCAAACTTTCTTTTTTTCCTAACCTTATTTCTCATTCCAGCCCTTTTTAGCACCTAACTGTTTTGTTAAATTTAACTTTTTACCCTGCCTTCTGGCTCTCAGTTTCCTAATACAACCAGCTGCAGTTCATACACCTTTATCAGGCCACCCAACCCACTATAATCTCAAGATATTAGTCACTTTCCATCATCTACTAACTCCCCCTTCATGTTGTGCATTGCTTTTAAAAACTTCCAAGGTTCCATGCTCTTTAGTTTTCATATCAACTTCACAGGATTTCAACCCAATGTATTTCTCCTTTTCTTTAGTTAGTTTAACTCCTATTAATATGGGTAGGACACAAACACATTCTCTTTGGTCTACTGAGAAAATTATTTTCAGCTTTACACTGGTAGGCTTCTAATATTTGTTTAAAAGCCACAGCTGGGGATAAATCATACAGGCACATATGCAGACATGAAGTCACATCTTAACATACAGCAAGGCCCTGCTCCAAATCAGGGAGCTGTTTAAAGGCTATCAAGCAAGAAACTGACTCTAATTTTAAGATGTGCAAAACATGTATTCTTCCCTAAGCCTCCTTTCATCAAAATCCTAATTTTTTAAAAAATGTAAGCAACAAAAAGAGGCAGCATTTTCACAGTAAAAGCATGCTTGAGCACCTGCTGGAGAATAGCCCTGTAAACATAAGCTACTGTAAATTGCACAGAATAGGGAGAAAAAGGGAAGAAGGTGTCAAAAGGAAATTAAAACAGTTTTCAGAAACAAAAAAAAAACATACATTGGAAGTACTGAAATTTTCATTCTTGTTAAAGGAAAACAATCCAACCCAATATAAAATTCAGGCAGTTAAACTAAAATTATTATGGACTTTACATATACATTACCATCCCCAGAATGAATTATACTGATATATAGAGTTTGTTTTATGAAGAGAGAATTATTAGCAAGTGTCAAACTGCAGGAATTAAGTGATGCTACAGACTGCACTAGATCTGAGCACATTTTATTATTCACTGATTCATAAGTAGCAAGCATTGCAATGAAACAACTGACCCCAAATTCCACAACTGGCAGCTGCTAGCTGTTACGTTGATGATGGAAATCAGCCGCACAGGAAGGACTGGACACAAAAAAAAAAAAATATTAATCAGTAAAAACAGACTAGAGTGGCCCAACCGCTTTAATAGTGAATGCACCACAGGGTCATCAAGTAAAGAGAAAGCAAAAGGAAAAAACCTACTCAACTGAAGAGCAAACTAACAGAAGAGAAAAAGGGAAGTTTCTAAAAAGAACACAGAATGAAACTACATGAGAAAAAGCATGCACCCCCCATACCTTTCCATGGTAATATCAAATTAGCAAGTGGAGTTTAAATAGCCGCTTTAGAGGCAAGAGACATAGCTGCAGCTGGTGACAAGTCTCTTGGCAATCATATAACCAGAAATTTAGATTCAGGTTTCTTAGCTAACAACCTATAAATAAAAGGCTTAGCCTCTTTCAGTTTCACTTACCTATACAGAAAACATGCAGCAATACTTGTTTCAGATGGAATATCAGACAATAACATGCAGTACAAGTATAAAATAACTAAACTTTTCTCCAAATGATTACACCAGAACTTATGAAAGACACAATTTTATGTAAATCTACTTGCATGTGTAGCTACACAAGCATTTACAAACACACATATATTTATATGTATTATACATACTGAACACAAATCTTCCCTTGTTACTCTTAACTGCAGAGAAAAACAGTGTGCTATGTTCAGTTAAATTTACAGAACACACACAACCCAAAGGATGTCATGCATCACTATGATCTGAACACAAACATCCACGAACTATAGCACAAATGACACTTTACTGTCTGGTACTGCTGATGCCTCCCAAAAACACTGCTTGACACCAACTATGGGAAAAACAGTAACTGTGATAGACAAGACCCATGCCTATCCCCCAGAAGGGGACACTGCAGCTCAAAAAAGTAGATAAGGAAAAAAACTCTAAAAGCATGAAATAAAACAAACCCTACCCATCCACTCCGTCCATGTGTCAGAATCTCTCACTCTTTGCTCACTCCCTGTAAACTGCAATTGTGTGCTCAGCTCCTCAGGCCTCAGGAGTCCCCCTCACACACACACAAAATATACAACAAACATTTACTAGGCCAGTGCCTCAGAACTTAAGATAACCACTTAACCAAACCAACACTTAGTTTACAGATACTTGTCCTGGGCCTGAAATCAAAGATCACAAATTTCAATCCTCCATCAAGTTTCCACTGTTAGTATAGCCCAGCAGCTTCTACTACCAGACACTATTTAATATAGACTCTCTGGAAGCATCCAAACATTTATCTCCATATTAGAAGATGATATAGGATCTGAAACAACTAGTAGAGATGAGAAATCTTCTCGCTTCCTAAAAAATCATGTGTCACCTGGCAGCCTTTGAGAATGAATGTCAGCCTTATCCATTTGTAGAGATGTAAATATCTGAAGTCACTTTCACATGCTCATCTACAGAGCAGGCTATTAATTGCCAAAAGAATTAAGCTTAAAGTAAATATATTCAACATCATTAGCAAACACATAACCACAAGGAGGGGATTAGCATATTTGATTCAAACTTGATCTTAAACACCAAATTTGGATCTCAAAATAATTTACAGTTGGAAGTTGGAGAATGTTGTCTAATTTTCATTTAGCGCTATTGAAAACTTTGTACTAAAAAGAGCATTTTGTTGATGTAACTCAGTGGTAACTACTGGTTCTACTGATGGTAGAACAGAGAGAATGATGTGCTGTGAGCTGCATTTCAAAGCTGTAAGAAGCCTCCAACTGTCAAAACTATCTGGATACCAGCCACCGGCATCCTACTCTCACCACCTGACTTACAGCTCCTGGGACAAAGCCCAGGAATCGCACTGGGAGTACACAGTGCAGTAGAGGCAATTAGCAGCAGGTTACCTCCAAGGTACAGTCATTACTTCAGGCACCTGCTTTCTTTATGTGGCCACTACTTGGCAGTTCTCAAGCAGCAGCTATATTTGCTGGGGTATTTTAAGAAGACTACAGCCAGCAGGCAGTTGCCCTCTGCAGCTGGGGAGCAGGTGGCAATACCACAGCCATTTGCCTAACACATAGCAGTGTGCTGACAACATTTGGCTTTTTCAATCATTGATGAGAGCTCAGCCACACTGATACAATACAAGCTGATCATAGTCATTACCTAGGAAACATATTCAAACTCCAAGTGGGTATGTGAAAAGGTAATATGATAATTTAAAAGAGAGCTATGTTTTAGAACTACTAATTACTAGCAAATGAAGCTAACTAAATAAATAAAACTTAGAATCCAAAGACTATTCAGCATCAAGCTGTAACAAGTAAAATTATCAGAATTCAGAAAGCCTTTGGAAGGGTTTAACTATCTGTGAAGCTACTTGAGGCCTGAACAGAGCAAGCGTTCAAGGTATTTCTAGGTAGCAAGACTTCTGAGTAAACAGGAAAGAATGAGCAAGAAATACAGGGCACTTTATTCCAAGACAACACTTGGGTTACATCCCCCTCTGCTGGAAATGCCTTAGTACACATTGTTACACAATAGTCCGAGAAAATGCTAAGAGAAGTAAAACAAATTAAAAACATGTGGAAAAGAGCACATATAACGTGGTTTTCATTCACTCATGTTTAGTTTTCCACTTGCAGCTGAGTAAGCACCCCTCACAGAAGAGTAAGTGCTGTGATATCAAGTATAATTACTGACAACTTCAGATCTATCATCAGGCAAATCAGCTTTGACACTACTTTGTGTATGGTGTGAACAGCCTTATTAACTTAGGCAAGAGTATCTTAAAACAAAGGAATTTTTGGAATTTGGGAATCAGAAAAATTCAACAACTTGCATCAGGTGGCATGGAATAATTGAAATGGCCTTTCTAAATCAGAACTGCACAAGAATACACCCAGAGGTGACTGACTGGGACAATTTTTCTTCTCCATGTTTCAAAATCTCACCTCTCCACATGAGGGGCTTTTCTAAGGCTGAACTAATGAATACAATAGTCAAGACCCAGAGAAAAGAAACAAGGATTTGTAACCGCCACTTAAAAGATCTGAATGAGGTTCACCATTTTCTCTTAAAATGTTTCTTATTTGCAGTTTACTTTGTAGCTCAGTCTTAAAATAACTAGTCATGTTTTGACTTTAGTTGCCCCAGATAGTTCCAAAATAACATCTGTCCCTCTATAACACCACTTCAAGATAAGAAAAATCTCAGTTTCTCTCTACCATTTCCCACTTCCTTATTTATCATTTCATTAATAAAAGACTCTCATCATCCATTCCCTTCCTGTCTTACTGTCACTGCTTTGAGTAAGAAGACAGCAATACTGCCATGCTTGTTGTAACTATCTTGGTTTGATACTCACAGCTGCAGGCATGGCTATGTGACTCTGGACATAGGGCTGGTGATGCAGTGTTTGAACTCCATGATCAGAATACAGCTGGTATAAAAAAAAGGACAAGAAATTAGCACAGAAGCTTGTTTCACAATGTTAAGTTTTTAGGCCTATCATATGAATTTAGAATCAGCACAACTTCAAATTGTGGGATATGTTTATCTGAACTACTAACTTTTTTAAAACCGCTATGTCAATATTTAAATCGATATTTTCCCCAGTGATCTGTAAAGTTTAGTTAACTTTGTTATCTTAAATCGGTGTCACAAATCACTTTCCTTGACAGAAGTAGCAGCTTCTCTATTACAAATCCATTTCACTCAGTTCTAATGGGAACAGTGTTTAAATGTGTAGATTAGCACATTGAAAATGTAATTCTCAGCAGTATCAGACTTATAAAATATTTACAAACAAGTAATACAGACTATTCTCGGAATTTTACACAGTTCTTCTGACACTTGACACACTGCTTCCATTAACATGAACAAATTGCCTACCTGTAAACCAAGAACACATTATATCCAAATATTCCTTAAATAATTTAATCTATTTTCTTAATAGTCAGGGATTTCAGCTATCTGTACACCTTTATATCAAAATCATGAAACAGCAAAGGTAAAATAGTACTGTTAATAAGATTATGATTATAAAATAAATATCAAGATTTATGCACTTTCAAAAAAGAAAAAGCCTCAACTCCATAACCCAAGCCTTGTATTGTTCAGTATCTTTGTAGGGAAATTAAATTACTTCAGCATGTCAGAATTTTCCACTTCAGATGTCTGAAATACCAGTTTTGGAATTTCTCTTGTAGCAATAAAATACCCATTTACTTTTGGAACAATACTTGATTAACAGTATTAACAATTAGATATCCTAATTTAATATCTATTTTGGCCTCCTTGTTCACAAGGAATGAATATTTGATGAGTACCAATTAACACCAAATTGAAAATGTGTGTAATTCAGTTTTTCTGTAGCCATTTACTATGATTTTTAACATCCAATTATGAAGAGATAGGTTAAACGATTAAGTATTTTTTGCTTACTTTTTTTGATTCTATATCAGTAACATTCCTAATGCTTAAGAGATTCTTGAAGTACAATAAAGTACTCTTATTTAATTCAGATCATGAGAATATTTAGAAATAAGCTTCTACTCACAGAATTTCTTCAGGAAACTACTGTGGTTCAGGGATATTCAACCCAACATTCCAAAGAATGAAATCCCATTTTACTTAAACATTACTTGCAAACAAAACCAACTGACAAGTCCTTCTGTTGTTCTCTGTAATACATTTGTGACTCTCTAGAATATTTCAGAATCAAAACATTTTCCTAGACACGAAGAGAAATTCTAACTTGAGGACACCTGAAATTATTTAACATCAACGTAAGTACCAGAACAGTTTACCTTACTGCTCTAACAGCCAGTGCTTAAAAGAAAAGATTGTATTTTTCAACTACAAATAAGCACTTCAATTTTCAGTACCCTTTTTTACATTTTTAAAAATACCTCAGGAACTGCAGCTTCCATTAGGAGAGGTGGAGATATACATCCACCTTCCTGGTTAATTCCTATTGGCTGATAAAAGACTTCAGATGGTTGCAGATACAGGAGTGGAGGTGAAGAGGTAGGAGACTGAAATAAAACACATGATTCTAATAAATTTCATGGTTTAAGCAGGATAAAGAGAAGAGTTTCTTTTACAGTCTTCTTTGCTACATATGAGCAAAAGAAAAAGCTTTAAAATAAAGTGTCAATTTAATTTTTGATAAAGAATCTAAGTGAGAGGGAAGTGGACAGAAAGGTCAGGTAGTAGGAGAAAAAAATGTTCTTCAATTTTTTGTGGTTTTCTTTATGTACATTTTGGAGAGCACTGCAAAATCCTAAAACTTGTAAAATTCACACTTAAGATCACATAAACATACTACAGTTAAATTTTCCCTTGCTACAGTGTTACACCAGCAAAATAAGTTTTTTGTTTTGAAATTATTGGAGTATCTCTGTAATTCAGCACCCTGATTTCAAAGCAGTGGATTGATCTATTTGAGTGGAACAGACCATAAGTGGACGAGGCTGGCTGCTATTAAAATCATCAGGCTACATTTTAACAGTTCAAGCTTAAGGAACTTGGCCCTCCTTCCATGTTGAAACTCTGAGTTCCTCAAGTGTTAAGATTTCCACATTAAGCTGCTCTTTTACAAAATAGATGGAAGTCTCCCCCTAAAATGCCTAAGTCAACAGTATCTTCTTCCTACTTCAAGGGTCTGGGTCTAATTTCACCTTCTGCGTGTCCACATGCTTCTGCTAACTACTTCTATGAAATGTCACAGTTATTACCAGATAATTGGTAAGTTAATACCAATTTCTTTAATCAGGCAAAATCTGGTAGTTTTTACCTACTTCTAAACAATTTGTTACGTATTTTGATACAAATATTTTGCTAAATGGAAGGGGAGGGGAAGATGTTTTCTTTACATCAGATTTATATTTAATGTTTCAATGGATGCTATTTTAAGCCTTCCATTGTAGCAGCAAATGTTGTAAATACATTGCTAAAATATAGTAATTATTACTAATTTTAACCAAGTTGTGAACAGTGGGAAATACCACTCTCAGATAAGTACAGCATACCTTTAAACTGAAAAGGTGAAAAGGAATGGTAAAATGCTGCAACTACAAACTGTATTTACCTGTGGGACAGACCACTGCCACTGACTTGAAAGACACTGTGCTGGTGCCTAAAATTGAACAAGATGATGTCACTAATGTGGTGAAGAACAAATACACATAGAATACTATTATTCTCAAATCTGTAATTAATTCTCAACTAAAAAGAGGAAATATGACTTTCATTAAGACGCAAATTATTCAGGAACATGGTTTTTCAGGAACAAGCCTCCAACTTGACCATTTCATAAACTTCAAAAATTAATTAAGTCGCATTTTCAACAGAGGTGCTCAGAACACAAGAATCAATGGACCCAAGCTAGACCACTAAAAAATGTGGTAGCTTTAAGGGAGAAGTCTTTTTCAATGAGAAGGGTCAAGTATAGGAAGAGGCCCTCTAGAAATGTGTAGAATCTTCATCATTGGAGCTACTTAAAGCCCAACTAGACAAGAACCCAAGAAACCTGACCTAACCAGCCCTCTTCTGAGCAGGACTTTGGCTTGGATCATAAGCCAGTTGTCCTGCAACACAAAAGAAAGTGTAATTTATTAAACTTCCACATAATTACATAAAAAATTAAATTGTATTCTACAAAAATCTTCAATGAAGTTAAAATATGTTTCAGACTACTGTTATGAGCAATCTTTTTGTTTCCTATGAATAAACAGACCTGAGAGGGTGCTGCAAAGAGTACTGCATGGCTGGAGGATTAGGGATGGTCTGAAAATCATTTTCAAACAGATACCTGATAATGGTACGTAGGAGACTGATAAACAGGTGGAGCAACCATTACAGGTGAACTGGAAACAGTGCGAGACTTGAAAAGAAAAGAAGTTACAAATCTTAATGCAGCAATTTCATAAATTGTCACTCTGATTACACACAGCTCTGGACCATTATAATGCTGAACCATCCCCCACCCATTAAAAATGACTCACAAAATTTTAACCTACACTTAAGCTGCTTCAAATCCAGTGTCTCTAATGGCTTATGTTATATCAAACAAATATTTCTGGCACATTCACATACACTTTTCTAGAAAGCACTAGACCATCACTACCCACAGACAGTAAAACTCCTGGGGCAAGGCCCAGACTGATTATGAACTATCCTGTCCAGCAGGTCACACCATAGAAGAAGGCCCCTGTAGAAGCAAAATAAACTGAGGTGTTATTTTTTAAAAATCCAAACAAAACAACACAAAATAAACAGTCTAATATAAGGAAGCCATTTAAACACAAAGCATAAGGCAAAGCTGAAGGAACTGAAGCAGAAGAGACTTGAAAACACTGCAGTTATCCTGGTCCATAGGAAAGCGTAAATACCACAATAAATTCCTTACTGGCCATGGCTGCTGAACAGGAGAGACTTCAGATGTATGAAAATAAGCCACTCCATTATGGTAAACATATGGATATCCACTGGAAGTGGTCAAGTACATTGTACCAGCTTCTGGTGATACAGCAGTAGTTGCATACATTGTACCAGCTTGTGGTGTCACAGCAGAACCTGGAATAAATATTTTACGTTTTATTTACAGGTAACTTTTTTCGGACGTGTACACCATAAAAAAAAAAAATCACTTTTGATCTTCACAGAAAGAAGTTCCTAGATAGGTAACTCTCTCCAATAAAGTAAAAGAAACAAAAAAATATTGAGAGATAAAAGAACCAAGAGACCATAAATGTATTTATTTCAACATTTCCACTTGCATACACCTGCTTCCATTGCAAACCATTCTGAGCACATGCCACACACAGCAGTAGTGCAGTGCAAGACCAGGTATATCTTGGTTAAAAACTTCTATTCATATTGCCAATACATAAATGCAAGTAAAAATACATACGAGCATTAGGACTCCGCACTTGTTTTCTTATTGCTGGTCCAATATTCAATTTCTTATCCTTATAGTTGAGTTTTTTAGCCTAGAATTGAAGAAAGATGACATTATTATTTTCTACACTGATCTAGGTGTCTGAGAAGTGAAAAATAACTTAGTAGGTTTGATATATTGAGCACGAGAGCATAATTGCTGCAACCAGACTCTAGGATATTTGTCTAAACCAAATGAAACTCCTCAAGGTCTGTTTTTAATACTAACACATAGTTAGTAGACAACACAAAAGGAAGTTCTGGAGACATTACTCAAAGTAGAAGGGTAGGAAAAAAAAAAATCACCAGAGGATGACCTGAGTCTCATATAACAAAATTCTAGAGTATAAAACAAAAAACATTAATTTCATACATAAACTGAAGCCTAGAAACTCAGCTTAAGATGGAGAAAGACCTAGATGCTATGTGAGCTTAAGATGAATGTGAAATAGCAGAAATGTGCAAAGATGAAAAAGGTGATAGAATTATAGGATATCTAAATTAAAGAACTTACAGTAGGCAAAGTAAGACATCAGTAAGACTCCATATGGAACAGCCTTTCATTTACAAGAGGGGCTAAATGGTACAAAAGGGTATCATTTACAAAATAGTGCCCAGTACCACTGGTGTTTAGTTCACAGAAATAAAGCAGTTTAAGAGAAGCCAGGGCAAGAAAGCCAGCTGACTCAAGAAGTTACTGCTTGCATACTTTTTTTTACTCTATTAACTTCAAACAAAGGTTTGGAATTTCCAACATTTTAACCAGCCTTCTAATTGTGAAAAGGAGATTTGCATGTCTCAGATGCCATTTTCTTGGGTTTGTTTCCCTGCACCTTGATTCCCTCACGTGAATGAGTAACTCCTGGCTGACAGATGTCTCCGATACATTCCAAGCAAAATACAAGAGCACATATTTCACAAAACCAAATGACCTGAAGAGCTGACCATGTCTCAAGGGAGGTTCTACAACGAGTGTCAAGACAGTAACACAGCTGAGAAGGAAAAAGTACATGACTTGAGCTGCATCACTGAGGGCTTCAAGGGAACCCAACTGTTACTAAAAAGAATGAAATCAGGTCTGACAAACAAACATGACAGAATAAAAAACAGCAGTTATCTTCCTAATTTCCACGCAAAAATCCTGACAGCAGTGGAATGTGAAGGATAAAATCTTCATAACTCCACATGTACTGTAGACTAAGAAAATAAAGACCAATGTTAAAGTCAAAAACAGTACTATGAACTAGAACTTCCTTCCTTAGTTCCAGAATAGCTCAGTATAAATCTTATCTTAGATCTCTTTAAACCACTTAATTAACTACTACACCAAAATTATCTTCAAATGCAACTTGGCAGAGGACCACACTACTCAGGCTTAGTATGAAATTAATTAATTCATTTAAGAGACAAACACAATGGGGACTGTCACTTACATCTTGTAAAATCTTCTGTGCCTCTTCTTGGGTTTCAAATGTGACAAAGCCATACCTAAACAAAAGTGACAGAAGCTAAGCCTCAAGTTTTTATCTACAAACACAGTGCATTGTTACTTGATGTACAGTACAAGTGACACTACAAGGTAAACTAATGGGTAAAAAAAGAACTGTAGAAGTAAAGACTGAACTAACAACTGTATTCCTAGCATCTTGCTTATTACATTCAAATACGTGGTACTATATCACCATGAATGACCAGCTGTTCCTGTTACTCAGCCTATGCCTTAAATTCCTTCATTGCTATTAAACAAGGATTTTGATCTAAACCTTTCACTTGTTGTGGTGACCAAAGATGAGACACCTGGGATTTTTTTTGAAGTTACTATTATACTGTAATTCACAGTACAGCTCCCACCTACCTCAGCAACAGCTGTGAATGCTCCACATTGGCACAAGCACTAGCCACTATTTTAAACTGAGTTCTCAGAAAAAGCAGTGGTGCAGCCATTATCTGTGAATGCTCATGTAATTCTTAACACGACTAGCAATAAAAAGAGTTCTGTGGAGACCAAGGATGAAGCCATTCTTATACTTTGTGACACAATGTGTCTTTTAGCATATCTCTTCTAACTGCTGCAATAAATCAAACAGGCTTTCCACTCAGGACTCCTGCTTTTTCCAAACCCCCTCAATTCATTCCCAGAGTAATCTTGGTGGTGCTGCCAGCACAAAGGAAGTATCTGAATGTATTCAACACACACATAAGAAAACAAAAAATCCACCCTCCCCCACTAAATCTGACTTTCTAAATTCATATCCTTTTGAAAACTTTTAGTATTTCCAACACATGATTTGTTAGGAACTAGCACATTTCTCAGGGTCAGATTACAGAAGGTATGAGCCTTTGCCCTCCCTGCCAGCAGATCAGATTTTGCAATACAAGCTATCATTCTCTGTGAGCATTTGTATGCTAATTTAAATACAGAGGTTCAGGAAATCTCTGACCAGCCAAACTTCCAAATTTGTGGGCTGTTCTCCTATTGTCTTCTCCAAACAATCCTGAAAATATTTCCAAGTTCAAAAAAGACAAGGTATTTTCCTGTTTGGGACCTCACCTACACAGACTTTTCATTCTGTAGACTGTCTGGACAATAAACTAAGAGATGCAATCACAAACTGTTAAGTTTTTAAAATCACTTGTCAAGCAAAAGCAATGAAGCCTGTGCTTGGAGTTCAATAGGAAACCTAACAGCATGGAAAATAATTATTTTCCAACATATCTGCTGTGAGACATATGACAGCAATCACAACCACATAATCATCATGGGTTATATGGACACATGCACTGCAATTCTCAGATACTTCTTGGTATTTACTAGGCTTGATGACAGACCCAGGACCAAGTCTCTGATGCCATGCTAGTGCACTCTGCGCTAAGAGCTGCAGCTCAGCACATAACTTGCTGATACAGGTTAAGCTCTGACAACATTAAAACTGTCCTTACTGCTCAGGAGAGAACTTCAGAGGTGAACTCTCATGTACATCCCTTTTTGCTTCAGCCCTCTTTGCCCTCTTCTCTGGCAGCGCCACTTCCCCATCTTATTTACATCACCATCCTTTGGGTTACAGCAGTAATTTTACTCTGCTATTTTAATATTTCTCTGTATTTGTTCTTTGTCATGTCTCCTACTGGTGATTTCCAGTCTCAGTCTCCATTTTATGTAATCATGATTTAGTGTTAGATCTGTCCTCTACACTGCTGTTCCAAAAATCTTCACACAAAAATCTGTCACAGCCATGCACTCCAGCACAATCAGGTGTATCTCAGCTCCTCCTCCACTTTAGGCTCCTTTCCATACTGGCTTTCAGTAATAGAAATAAATATATTTAATAACTAAATAACCTTGCTAGGATAATCTACTTAGGTAATAGTCATTAAGAAAATCTGAAAAAATTTGAACTATTGATTTTGTCCTAGCTGCACACAGCTTCATCTTATAACAACATGATTAACAGAGTTTTAATTATGCAAATTGAAGACGTTTATACAGATATATTAAGGGCAAGAAGAGATTTTTGCATACACATAATATCCCAAACATCAATGATAAAATATATGAGCTATTAAAAAACGAAATCATATTTACTATAGTCAGCTTTTCGTTATTTTCAATTTCCACAATACACTTATTCTACTATACCAACCCCTTCGATACTCCAGCTCTGTCATTTATTATCTTCACTTCTGTCACACTGCCATACTGAGCAAAAAACTTCTTCAGGTCATTTTCATTAGTCTAGTACAGTAAATCAAGAGAGGAAAAAAAGAGGAAAAGTTGGTTTGCATAGTCATTCAATTAATTAGTTCAACGTTTACCGTAAGACTATTAATGGACGTACTTTGGAAGAAGTTTGCCACAAACTAATTATAACCCTGCACATGAAGACACAAGAATGAGCAAGTATGAGCCTCAGGGCCCATTTAACTACTGCATTAATTATTCAGCAATAATTCTAGAAACTTCTCATTAAAATTTCTCATTAGTAGATTTATGTAACAACTGTCCTTTTACAGTTAAGATCACTGAAGCAGGTGTACTAGATCTGAATTTTAGTTCCTGTTAATTACATGCTAGAGCAGTTTGCAGTATGAAAAATCACTGCCATATTTTCAACTGCAACACAGCAGAGCATACAGATACACGCAGGTCACATAAATGAAAAAAAACCCAACCCTACACCACAGTGATTTAGTGGTTAAATCCATTGAATAGATCATGAGCCCTCTTTCTGAAACGGTTTGATCATGACAGTCTGCAAATATGCACAGCCACACTAAAGGAACTCCCCACTGTGAGTAAGAAAATGCTATTTCAATGGAGAGTGGTCTAAGTCAACTTGGAAGGAACTGTCCCCTTCCAAGTATACAGGGAATAAAACAACTTTCTAATGTAAAGGCTCACCTAAGCTTTGTGAATACTCCTCTGCCTTCTATGAATCTTTTTTAACAATGTAAGCATGTATCAGGTGCGATGCTGTAAGCACCCCGTTTGAGTTTTAAGTTTTGTTCCACACAGCCCTCAGTTAATGCTGCACCTAACACTGGGAGAATCATGGTTATATGCATGCATCATTCAGCTATAGTCTTCCTTAACAAAGTACACCAAGTACTGTTTTACTTCTAAGTGAATGACTTGGATTGTTTGCATAAAATTCAGGGAATCCTCTCCAGCACATCAAAGGTTTATGTGCCTAATCCAAGTCTGAAATTGCTAAGTGCTCACAGTACTACCCAAGGACATAAGGGCTTGCTACGTGAAACTACAAATTTGGAAAGACAAAGGTTTATGTGCAGAGCAGTGCATTGATGGGCACTAAGAAGGAAATGCTGTTCTATGATGCACAGTGAAATCTGAAAGCAGCTGTGCAAACATGATACTTAAAGAAACACATTCAGAACTTGCATTTTCCTGCTTTTGATAAAACAAAGGTCAGATTCTTTAAGGAAGATTCTTTAATACTTTAGCATTAGCCTACGTCAATGACACATGGCCTGCACCACTAAAGAAAGAGCTCTTCAGACCAAGATGAAAATGTTCCCAACTGTAACTTCCCTGGCTGAATGGTTTCTCTAAATTTGAGAGACTAGGTGTTTCCTCTTACAAACAGGAATCACTGCCACGGTGATAGACAAAAATGGCAAAATCGTGAAACACCTTGTTAGAAAGCAAGTAAGTTTTCGTTTTCAACTGTTCACCCTTTTTCACAAAAATAAAGTCAACAGCTCTTGCATCACCCCAGGAGACCTGAATAAAACCTTTGGCTTAAAAAAAGTACTCCCCAAAAACCCAATACTTTTTCCCATGAGATTGCCAATAGAAAGGAATTCAAGACTGACATATAGTCTGACATATGTCATATAGACTGACAAGCAAAAAGAGAAAAGAATACCTTAAAATCAATTCCTCCATGTAGACCCTATGTAGTTTAGACCAGAAATTTAAGGTAGTATTTGATATAAAGAATCATACCAAGTGGAAAAGCAACTAAAATGGCAAAAGAGGTTCTATCCCTTCTATTTCCTTTCCCCTCTGCAAAAAAATTCCATCCTCTTTATGATTATAAAGATGTTTAAACTGCTGTCAAAAATACACGTTCATAATAAAATTTGAAGTATCAGCAACTAAATCAAGTCAAGAGACCCTTTAAAAAGAACAATAAGCA
Source organism: Sylvia atricapilla (assembly GCF_009819655.1). NCBI lineage: Eukaryota > Metazoa > Chordata > Aves > Passeriformes > Sylviidae > Sylvia > Sylvia atricapilla. The sequence continues at coordinate 10,431,293 of NC_089146.1, forward strand.
CGATAATGAATAAAAACATTGATGTTGGACAGAAAAGTATTTTAACCTCTGAAATTGCAGGGAAGACAGAAGAGAGCAGGAAAGGTCTCTTTATAGCTCCAGTGATTTGCTTACTATTGGTGCAAAAAGATACTGTGGCACTTAAATAAAGTCCAAATGTACTGAAGGTCTCGTACATTTTAAAACATTAACACCTCTATTTGAATTATCTCAGCCAAATAAACTGGAAGAGCCTGGAATTTCTTGCATTTGTTATGCAAAATAGTTTGAGTGAATTGCCAATTCTTGTTCCTCTACAAATGAGTCAGTAAGCAGCAGGTCTCAATCTAGGAGGATTAAGGCAGGGAAGATACTCTGGGTGGGAACAAAGCAACAGCTAAGCAGACCATGCATGTTTTGTGTAAGTTAATGGCTTAATTAATTATCTAAAGCAGGGAAGAGAGAAAAAACCTTAACCTTAAGCTTGTCACAAACGTTAAAAGCAACTGAACGAGGTAAGAGTGGCCCAAGGTTCACTGCTATTTAAAGATTTTAGGGAATATATAAAGGCACAAGCATTCTAAGAATTAAGATCAATGCTGCAAATTACCCAGAGAAGCTTACATACTTCTTTTAAAAACAAACTCTTGCCTTGGAGAAAATGACTGTGGCGAGGAATACACACACCGTAATTCTTTGTGTGAACCAGAAGTGTTAGGGGAAAAAAAAAAGCCACTAATGTTTGCTCCCCTGGCCACATGAAACATTGTGACGGTTTATCAAATTACACTAAGTGGTATACATAAAACCTTCCACGTGCGTTTCTGCCATCAGCTCTGCTATCTCCTTTGAAAAAAGAAAACTCTGAAGAAGTGGTACATCAAAAGCTTCTAGTAGCCAGGTGTACAGAGTCAACTTTGTAGGACAGTTATGCAAATGAAGGTTTAAAGCTTGATTCTCTGCTGTAGGTTTGGCTATTGAAGTGAAGAGGACTTACCAACTAAACCAATATACATTACTATCTCTTTTTTCCCCTGTTGATCTTTATACAGCTGTAAGTTATAATTTAGCAGCAAAAAGAGAAAAGAATACCTTAAAATCAATTCCTCCGACAAAGACACGATTTGGAGTAACTGTTCCAAACCTTGGAGAAGCGATCAGATTATTTAACCTCACCGGTGACACAGCGTTGGGACACGAAGGTAAAGATTCTGTTTGCATCTGATCAGTGGCCTGCTAATTGAAAGAAAACATTTTCAAAATCTTACACGTTATTTGTCAGTAAATGAAGCAACTCTCAACAGACAACGCATACAGAATTTTTCAGAAGGCACAGCAGATACTGAAGATTAACCATGTATTTTTATTCAGACTGTAGCTCAGTGTTTAAACACTAGCTCAGTCTTAATCAATTCAGTAATTTGGTGAATATATGCTGATCTGAAGTCCAACATTAAACACTCTTCCAAACTGGATGCCAACTTGGCTTCAACTTGAAAAGTACTCTGCTGCGTAATTTTTAGGTTATCAATTCTATTATACAAAATATCTTCTACCTACTAGAAGCCCTTATTTTACACCTATACAGAATGGACGTTTTCAACTCAATCTGTGCTCTCACACATCTGCACAACTCTATTCTCTGCAACAGTCTCTGGTTCATTTTCCAAGCACCCACAACTCCACCACATGCGATCACCAAGCTCTGCACACCTGATAAGAACAGGTCTTGAAGAGTAGTGTTTAAATTCAATGCCCTCTTGGCCTACAAACAGCACACAGTGGTCTGAACAGAAATTCCCTCTGCAGAAGAACAGACTGCTTTTGTCCCAGTAAAGGAACATAACACAATGGGATCTCATGGAAACCATTACTTAGTGAAGCCTGCCTCATGTGTTAACTTCCAGCATACTTACACTTGTGAACCGTAGAACAATTTTATTGTAAACTCTTTTCAACACAATACTGCCTTAGAGCCAACCCTAACTGTGAGGATGACAGGTGGAAAGCATAATATTGTCACTAACTTCTCCAACAGGATTATTTGATACTTCTTTAGCTACCTAAGAGTTACTCCTACTAATTCTAAGTAATGGGTTAATGCTATTATTGTGGGTATCTTGAAGACAATAAATCCAGCTTAGTCCACGCAATTTTAGTTTTAGAGAAGACACAAGTCTCAGTGAGTTTTAAGTGTTACATGTTAAAATTTGCATTGTGATAACAGTCGGGGGGGGTTTCCTCACCCGAGCTTTAGGTGGTTTAAAGTCCTTGGCCCTCTAAAAAGCCCCGAGTCGCATCCGTGTAAGAAAGCAGAGTCCTCAAGGTTTGTTTCCAGGTTTCTCGTGTTGTTTATTATTTGGTATCTCAAAATTTTCTCTGCTCCCAGCCGAGGTCTGGACAGCAGCCGGGACACGAGGCGACTGCCCCACAGATGGGACGTCCCCTAACATTTATACAGATTATTACGTACTGGTTATTTACTATTTTGTGCCAATGCCCAGTGCCCACACCAGAAGTGACATTTTACTTTGGTCCAATCCACTCTAACTACTTTGTGCCATCACCGCCCCAGAAAATGGAGGATGAGGAAGAAGGAGAAGTACATAAGGTACCACCCAAATTCCACCATCTTGTCCCCATTTACTTCTATTCTAAAAATTCTAAGACTATTAAATTCTACATCATCTACTGTGCTAGACTACAATTTTCACATCCTGGGAGTTTGTAATTACTTCTGCAATGTTGAGAGCTTTTCCCATGGATCAAAATCAAACCCGGTGTCTCCCTGGGCTCTGTGCCAAGGTCTCCGAGCCCCCTCGACCATCTCCCCACCCCCCTGTCCAGGGCTCAAACTCCTTTCCTCAGGTCCCAGGCCATCCAAGGGGATGTCCTGGACTCCAACAATAACCAGCTCTTTATGATCAGTGTTGCATTGAGAAAACCGTACAAAAATCCAAACATGTGCCATCAGCACATCACTTGCCTAAATATTTATATCTACCGTTTCAAAACCCTCTTTTTCATCAGTTACCCCAAATAATATGGATATGTATTAATCGATATTTTTTATGGATTACTTAGTGCATCTGGCAACCGGTCGTGAGTGGAATCGCTATTTTCATTTTTACACTGAGCACAGCCACGGTCAGACAACCTAACTCCGCGAAGGCCCGAGCTGAAGCGCATGTAACTCCCTTAACACCCGTACTCTGGGCAGTCGGTGTGCGGTAGGCTCCGAGGCAGACGCGGCCGCCCCGGCACCGTGTCCGCAGCCCCGGGGCCGCCAGCGGCTTCTCCACAGCCTGAGGCCGCCACAGACAAAATGGCGGCCCCGCGCGGGCGGGCGCGAGCCGGGGCGCCCCAGCCGGCCGGCTCCGCTGCCGCCCGCCCTCCCGCCCTCCGGCCCGGCCGCCCGGCCCCGCGGCCCCGCCGGGCTCCTCACCGCGCCCTCGGGATCCATCGGTCCTCGCAGCCGCCTCGGCCCCGGCACGTTCCCGGCACGCGTCTCGCTCCTCAGCTCCGCCTCGCGCCCAACTGCCGCGCACCAGCGGGGACGGGCCTGCAGCGGGCGGGGCGGGCTGAGCCCGGCGGCGTGCGAGGCTGCGCGGCGGGGCAGCGCTTCGTGGCCCCAGCCCTCCGCCAGGTGCCCTTCTCCCGCGCTGCCCCGGCACGCCTTCCCCGGAGAAACCCCTCCTTTCACAAATCCGTCTCCGCGCAGCCCTCGCGTACTTTCGCGGGATCCCTGCGGTCGTGCTTCTGCCCCCCGGCACCTCCGCGCCTCCAGGCCCTGGGGCTGCCGCTGCAGCCGCGCCTCCCGGAGCGGGCAGCTCGCGGCGCTGCAGTGCCCGCGGCCCCAGCGACCGTCCGCCGGCCCGGCCGCTCTGCGCTGCCCTCCCCGCGGTACCCTGCCACCGGCGGCCTCCACACAGCCACGGCACCGGGGCGGACGGTCCCGGCTGGCTCGCTGCGGTGGGAGCTCTGAGAAGGGTGTGGGTACCACCCTTCCCAGCCGTGCTTTGAGGCTCTGAGTCAGCCCAGGAACCTCCCTCTTAATTTCCCCATCACCTGGGCAGGCAGGAGGCAACTCCCAGCTGGGTTTTTATCCTCCCAACAATGGCGTGGGACAGGGACAAAAAACAGGGTCACACATTTCATCTGGCCTCTGTGGGAGAAGTACGAAAATGCCCAAAGAGGGAGTGTGGCTTACCAGGCCAAACTTGATGAGGGTCAAAACAGTTTAGTCTTAACACCTATCAACATGAACCAAAAGTCCTCATTTCAACACAAAGAATCTTCTAAGGTTCCCAAAAGACTTAAGTAGGCAGGCTAGCTGGAGAACAGCTGTGGGTCTGCGATGACCTTAGAGATAAAATTTGGGGTCTGCTGGAGAGAGCTAGAAAATAGCACTCACCTTTATGACCATTCCCCAAAATACTCTTTTTTTCACCCTTAGTGAACTGGAGGAGGAGCACCAATAGTAATGCTTGAGTCAAGTGTACTTCTGTGGTCGTTTACTGAACAGCATTACAACCTGCTCTCCTGTTCTATCCGTTCATCCTAGCTGCAAATGCATTTTGCCCTTAGAATATCTCTGGTCTGGAAAAAAGAGTGATTCAAGTGCCAAACTCATAATCAATGCAGGTACAAAAGTACTGCCTGACAAAAAACCTTGATCTGATGACAGCGGGAGCTGGTATGCAGACAAGCGTGTGCTGAGAGATTTCACCAGTGGGAAAACTTTTTCAAAGTGATCGAACATGCATAGGCTAAGTCACTGCAGCTCAACTCTGAGACTCAATGCCAGGATCACTACTATCATTAGTTTCTCTCATGGTTTTACGCTTTTGTGTTAAAATAAAGATTTGAGGAAGAGTATCTTGCCAAGGAAGAGTATCTTATACTCTTGACAAGAGTATCTACGTTATATTTTAGTTGAATTCAAGTATTTGTATTTTGCTTTATGCAAATTACACCCATCCCACCTAAACCAAACCACCATTCACATAATCTAACATTCAGCACAGACCTGCAGTCCTTATGGGACCGTACACTGCTCCTTACTTTTTTGGTGTTGCTTCAACACCTATCAGCTTCTGCAACATTACTCTTACCACACAGAATAAAACCCCATAATCTTAGAAAACTTTCTAATAATTCTGTGCCTGTAATATATAACAATATAATGCTTAACTCTTACTTTTTTTTTTTTTTTTTAGCTGAGAAAATGGTGTAAAAGCAAAGGCAATTTTAGCAGAGCTGGTAGGATTTTTTAAAAGTACTTATTTTGTGAGATTACCGAACTGTGCTGAATTGCATTCATTGACTTTTATGAATATTTATCAGACAGCATCAAAGCTCATCCTGAGAACAGCACTATATTCTAATGATGTGAAGGGCAGAATAGCCAAGCCTTTCATGTGCTTCACGTCTTAATTTGGGGGATTTAAAGTGAGAACAGCTGAAAGAATAAACAAACTTTCAGAGACATGAAAGTGTATTTTACATGGTTTTAATTGTTGTATCTTCTACATTATACCTCCCCCTTTAGTAAAGAAACCCAAATCTGGGACATTCACATTTAAAATAAGACAGTTGCGACAAAAATGGGACTTTTGCAAATAAATGAGAAAGACTGAGCTATTTTTTTACTGTGATGACTTAAAACCTGAAAATTCAATGCACCTATAAATGTAGCAAGACTACGAGTAGAGCTGGTAAAAAATACTGCCCTGCATACAAGAATTGAGTATCACAACAAAGGCTGCTGGGCTGCCCTGGTGCTGCATGGCTGCTTCATTAAGGGAATTGTTTCCTGGCTGAGGGAGCCGCTCTCAAAGGAAGTCAGGAGTGTGACTGTTTTTCCTGATTCCATGTGTCAGCAATATATACAGCATGAAATGATCTGCCCTGCTGTTCTCTCCCACAAATTAAAAGGCAGTGCTGGACAGTAAAAAGGCAGTGAAAGACAGGAGTCTGACTATGCTGGTTCCTGTAGGCTTTTGCCTTTTGTCCTTTTTTTAGCATCTGAGAAAGTCAGAGGTTAAGTGAGGAAAAATAAACTGGGGAAAAAAAAAAAAAAAAGCAAGAGAGAAAAATAGGAAGAAAAAATGAATTGGGAGGAGAAAAAGAATTCTCCAGGCAGAAAAAGACAAGTACATTTTATGAGTAATACATGGGCCTTACAACAAATTGCTATTTCACTGATTCACTGACCTTGAAAAAACATGCTACCTCTTTTGCTTCTGTTATTTTTATCTGTGGATAACAGTGCTAGTTTTCCCACCAGCCTGTTAAGATCCTTTCATGGAATTATATGCATTAATATATCCTTGTCAGAAAGTCTACCTGATGAAAGACTACTTACTTCCTGCTTTGAAGTTCATAAAAATGTCTCTTAGGATGTTACTAGAAGATTGGCTTGTGTCTCTGTTGCATACATCACTGCATTGAAAGAAAAAACAAAAATCTGTATCTTATGAAGATGATTTCTCTCTGATTTCTCTTACGAGCTTGTGAATGGATTCTCTACACCCTGAGCCCAAACTGAAAATCCCAAGAGCTCTTACATACTCAAGGACTTGGAGGAGGCCTCTTGAGGGAGTTAATAGTGCTTAGAAGCACTGATGGTGGCCACTTAAGAATTTTCTCTGTGTAAAAGTTATGGTCAGGGCTATGTGAAAAATGCAGAAGGAAGTTACTCATTTCTGGTAAGTTTTCCATTTATTCCAATGGGTGTATTTGTCTTATATGACATTTCCATATTGCAGGCCCTTTCCCCACAACATTCCCTTTCTTGGGTTGGGCACATCTCTCTTCTCTGAGCTGCAACTTCTCACTCCACCCCAGTTTCCACCATTTTCTCTAACCTTTGTCTCTAGCTCCTCCTTTGTTTCTGGTTGCCCTAACAACACTCATGCTCACCTCCTCTTTTCTCCTTCCTCCTGATTTAAAAACAATTATTAGATACAATAACTCAAACAATTGACTTTTAAAACAGGTTGCGAATCTTTCCCTACTTAACACTGAATTTGAAGAGGTTTTTCATGATTAATGTTTCAGTTAAAATCTAGCTTTATGACATCACTTATCTTGCTTGTGTTAGTCATTACAGGATTTTTATGCTTTGTTTCTGTTTCATTTTGCTCAATTTGCAACTCACTCTTTTTCCTGCATTTTGTAGAATATAGTCTCGGAGTATCTGTGAGCTCTGAAATGTTTTTTACCTTTTGCTTTCCATTCAGATCAAGGGGTTTTAAATGTTTGGACAAATAGGTAATTTAAATTCAATTTATTTGTGCTGGTTCATAGGAAATAACCCAGTGTAAGTTTTGGCCCACACTATGGACCTCAGGATTTACACAACAAGAGACATCATTCTTTCTTATTTTTTTCCCGTCCTCTCCCAAATCACAAACCTTTGAAGTGCTATGTTCAAATATGGCTCACTGAGGTTCATTGTGTATAATATCTGCTCATAAAACCATTTCTTGGCATCTTTGAACATCAAATTTGCAGAGTATATATGAGAAAAGCTCTGCTGCCTTTTGACATCTGCATAGCCTGAGGGGTTAATGCACTGGAATCTCCCAAATCTTGCTACCAAGTCTGACTGTACATCTAAGATGAGATAAAAAGAGGGTAACTGGTCAGAATTAGAGGATTCTTCCAAACCACAAAGTAAACAGGTGACTTTCTAAGTTTGCCTAACACATTTTAATATTGTTAGTCTGTAAATCTCTGTATCTGGGAGTAAAACACTCCTTGTGTTTGCAGAATGCTTCAGTTTTGCTAATCCTGCTGTAAGGTACAGTGGGAGTTAGGATAGGGTATAGATTTTAACCAGCAGCTGATTTAACCCCACTCTGAAAGGACACAGATAAACAGTGGTTAACAATTCTTCCAATTTATGCATGTTATACTCCCACAGTGGCAAATTTCAGGAAACTAAGCTTACTTAGATTAGTCATTAGACTTTTTTTTTTCCTCGTCCTTCTAACTTGACATTAAGGAACATGAGATTTTGCAATAAAAGATTAAATACACTTCATCTGTGATGGAAAATATTTTTAATCTTCTTAAAATCCTTTTCAATTAATAGCAGAGGAATTTAAGTTATTTTGAGGATTACATTGTGATCATGATCAGATTACTTTTTTTTTTCTTTTTTTTTTTTTTTTGGTGACTTTTTCTAGTGAATTGAGAGAGAGGGGCCAAATTTACATGTGTAAGAAAGAACTAAACATAAATGCTTTTAGCAGTTTTCAAATTCGTGTAACCCTGTGCTTGGAAGTGGTATCCAGGACTAGACCAGCCTATGCATAATTTAAGTGCCAGTTTAAAAAGAAAGACTTTACAGGGTATCTGTTCTCTATTTGCACATACTAGCACTTTAAGTTAGTGTAGAAGCTGTCAGAAATATTTATGGGAAATATTCAGTAAAAGTCACTGTCTTGACTTTTTTTCACAGGAAACCAGCTTTCTTTGAAATGAGGCAAATGTGGGTATATCTCTTTCCACCCTTTCCTTGTGAGGCCAGTCAGACACAGGCCTGACTCTAAAGAGAGCAATGTACTTTTAACACTTGCTTTGGGTGCATCTGGTTTAGCATTTTTGTTTGGAACAAGGGACATTTTTCCTGATCATCCTAATTTACTTGCTTGGTTCACATCACAGAGTAGTTTCTGAGTGCAAACTGATCTCTCAGTTGAAACCATGAGCTATTGTTCTCCAATGTGCAGCTCTTCCATCCATGCCACTGGATCTGTACCTCCACCAGAACTGCCAATGGAATGGATTTCAGGCTCTCACCACCAACACTCCCCACACAGACCCACTCCTATTGGGTTATTTGATACTTTCCCTCACATCCTTGTCAGGACCCCTCAGAAAGAATTAAAATTAATTCTTTTCTCCTGGTGGTTAGGCTACTGCATAGCACCTCAGTCGTCCAGGAGGCTCCTCATTAACTTCGGTCCAAAACATGTTAAGCAATGCAAAAATCTTTCAGAGAGCACGTTAGGAGGAAGATTGTATGTTTGATTAACAGGGTGAATAATAGCCGTTCTTGGTGTACTGACAAGATTTTCTCCAAACTCTTTAGCTACAAAGTAGACATGAATGTCTGACTCCTGCAGACTTGGTAGCAATTTCCTTCTGAGGTGGCCAAATTAGAGATTGTAAGAGTAGCTTTTGAACTAGAATATTGCCAGAATACTTTCTATCCTCAGTAAGAAGAACTCCTGGCTAATAAGTATCATTTTAAACCAGTGCTGCTTCCCCAGCAACTGTGCAGTTCGTGATAAGCCAAATGATCCCAAAAAGTGGCAGGTAAGTGTGTGGGAGCCATGTACATGTCTAACACTGACTATATCCATTGAGCTAGCAAGGTACACAGTACACCTGAACCTACTCCTAAATAATTACCAAAGAATGGGGGAAATGAAATACATCTATTGGATCATGCTCTTCACAGTAGTTAACAAATTCCTGTAGCCTGAAAGTTAGCAACAACTACAATTAAATTTCTATGTATGTGTCACAGCTGAAGAAATACTAAAAGCAATGATCATTGGTAAATGTTCTCATTAAGTGGAATTACCACCTACTTAAACAAGAGTCATTATCATTAGACTTGAATAAGGATTCACCTTTAAGACTCTTTCAAATCCTCGAGACAATTTCTGTTATAATGTGTATGACACGCCCTCTCTTCCCTCCCTAAAAACTAAGCATCTGGCAACTAAACATGGGCAACTTGAGAAAGCTTCACTGGTCGCACAAATGAATAAATTCTGTTTTACCTAGATTGTAGCATGACTTCTGGGATTATCTCAGGCTGTCCATTAAAAACCTTATTTTCAGTTACTCGTTAACTTCTCGAACTTCAATCACTTGGCCAAAAAAAAAAAAATTTGAACATGGGCGTGACTTATGATGTGAATCTTTATGTAAGTGAAATGAATCCTTGGTAAATATCTGCCCTTGAAAATCAGATTGGGGAAAAAAAAAAAAAAGTTTAGTTATTTACAAAACTAAATAACACATTTTACCATTCTCACTTACAATTTTTCTAATGCTACTTTCTTCTATTTACCTGATGCCAAATTTGGTAGAAGAATCACTTCCTTATCAGGAATCTGCTCTTTCCTGTTGCTACCTGCTATGACTATTTACTGAATCTATCTCAGATTTTACCCCCCTTTTCATTCCAGGCTTTGCCCAACCTGGGCTCCACTCAGGCTTGGGCCTATGTCTACATAGTAAGCAGAGGCTGTGAAATAGGATTAAGTATGATCTAATTTGGGGTCCTGATTTTACCCTTTCTCACACTTAATTGTCATATCTGTTTAGAGAAAACAATACTCCTAAAATAAAGGATTAATTCTCAGAGCTAGGAATTTTCAGAAATCTTATCTAACTACATTTTAATTATCAAAAACACTGGATTTCCCTGAAAGTATCACAGACAGTGAAAAGAATTCATCAGTGACATCAATTAGAACAAGAACGTCATTAAGATGATGGACAGAAGTCCCTCTTGTTAAGTTAGAGAACTACTACCTAGAAAATACAACATGATGTATAAGCATAGCGAGGCTTTTTCAAAGTTGTAGGAGATGAGACAAAAGAAGAATTTACAAAAAAAATGAGGCATTGAATCAATGTATGCATGCAAATATATTTTAAAAGTAAAAATTGAAAACATATGCAGTATGTTTTAAAATCAAGATTTAACTACATTTGCTTTACGGTGATTTGAAGTTGCATTTTTTCCCCCAGCCTAAAAGCTTAATTATAGTTTTAAAGGCAAAGTATGACTTGGGGTGGCTTTGCCAAAATGTGAGTGAAGCTTAGCAACAAGTATAAATAAATTATATATAATGTACAATTATTTTTTATTGTTTTATAATATCACATTCATGATGTAACAGCCCAGATACAATAACCACTAAGACTTTTAAAAATCACTTCCTTAAGAATTACCTTGCAAAAAATTTTCTCACCAATAGCTTTGCCTAAATCTCATCAATGCTAAAATTAACTATGATTTGCTATCAGTGTGAATGCATACTGGAAGAAATTAAAGCTTTTTTTCCAATTGCTTTTCCTGCCTTGTGGATTAGATGTTCATCACACAGGAAAATATGTCAGTTTTCACACTTCATCAGCCCTGTTCAATTGGTACAGGAGAACCACATTTGGCTCCCAGCAGAACACCTAGTTTTAAAAGCTTCCCAAAATGCAAAGTCTAGGTGCAATACTGGCTTATTGAAGCTATGCTTCAGCACAGCTCCAAAAAAACAAAAAGTATTTTCAGCTCGTTTGTGATACAAACTACGCCCACTGAGGAACAATTGTGTGCCTTAAGATGGAGATGGAGTAAGATGAGTGTTAAAAAAATTCCACATTAAAATAGATATTGCAGGCACTTGCTGACTTACATTCAGAAAAACACATAGATGTTTCTAGCTATCTTAATCCTTCTTAGTTTGAGTGAACTCCTAGACTGTTCTCAAAAATCTGTTCCTATCTGAAGTAGGTGTACACAACACAGCAGTGTCTTTGTACAGGGGACTGCATCAGACCTTCTTGAAACTGAACACAGAACCTGTTATATACACTTATCACCAACCAATCTTGCTTTTTTAAAACTTTCTATGCAAGCACTTTTACTGTAAAGCTTCCTTTTGTCAACTCTTTTTGATTAGACATCAAGAAGTATCAACAGCAATTGCTCTTTTCCTTTGTTATTCTTGGCTCTCCACAAAGAAAAGCAGATAGGTACAGATGCCTCAGAAGCATCTAGAGATGCACAGTCAGAAAAATAGACAACTTTTTATTGTCTTCTAGAGAAGAATTTAACTAAACCCTCACTTAGCTGTACCATACATAATTCTAACACCTCTGCATCTTGTGGCCAAACACAAGATAAAAAATAAAATTTGTTCAGTGTTCCCTGTAGCTTTGATGTTTATGAAACTTAAAATTTGTAGATTCCCTGTAGACCTTTTCCAGTTAAAGACTTCAGGTGCAAAAGGCTGTAATGTAAGAGGAGAATTAAAAGGTTTAAAACCTTTGATGTCAGAAGACAATTCATTTGACAATACATCTCTCTCTAATATTAAATACGTAAAACATATCCTAGAAAGGATAAAGTTCTTTAATATGCCATATACATCTGTCTGTGCAACATGCTACAGAGCTTCTGGTAGATACAGACTTCAGCTATGACAGCATTGTGTTGTTCCCAAATAATTAAAGCAATGATTAAACTTCGTGCAATTTCACAAAATACAGGAAAGGTCTGCAACATATTTCTACGTGAATTCCCTCTATTTAAACACTGCCTGGTAATTACCTTCTCTGTTGTCTTTCAATTAGTCTTCTTAGGTCAGTCTATGTGGCAGTAAGTGAATATGTAGTAAGTATTTTAGTTGGTTTGGGGTTTTTTTCTCCCCTCCTCTTTGTTGCAGTGATTTGGTATTGATGCTCTGTCTCTTGTACAATGCAGGCTGGGGTTAAGTCCTTCATTCCTTTACAGTCTCTTCTCTCCACCATTGCTTAACATAAACATTTCTTTAATGTGAATATTTTCTATCTTCTTTTAGTGTTATTTATTTTGTGACATTTTTCACTGAAACAAAGCAAAGTAACTATGGCTTACATGCATTTTGACATTTTTTACATAAAATTTAGAAGAAAGCTAATGAAAAAAAGTTTAGTGGTATCTAGAGCTGTCCTTCAATTAGCATTCCTTTGTGTTGAATATGATAAATGCCTCAATACCCTTGACGGGAGTTCTAGACCTTTTTAAACATGGAATTCTAAATTGATATATTGTGTATGTATATACATATATAAATTTCACATCCTTTAAGCAGCAATTATGCTCTGTAGCCAGGCATTTACTATTAGCTAATGACTGGTTAACATAAGGAGGTTCTCTTTATTTTCTTCCTTAATCAGGGACTACCAAGAGGTGCCAAACATTCATTAGGGAATAACTTTAGAAACGAGGGAGAATTTAATAACCCCACAGAGTCTTACTGCCTTTAATGCTGGTAAGTGTAATTTTGAATCGTCTTACATCCCCAGTGACTACCAGCTTGCCCAGCCCTACCCGTCCTACTTTCCATCTCACTGAATATAATCTCTTCATCACCTTTCCTTTCACCCTTGCTGCACTCCACCCCACCTTTCCTGAGGTCTCCACGTGGATAATCTCATTATAACTAAATACCCTCTGAGGGATTGCAAGGGACAGCCGCGGGCTCGCAGGAACTCTTCCGAAGGCTGTCCCCGGCTCCCGCCGCTCCCGGGAGGCTCCCGCCGGAGCCCGCCCCCGGCACGGAGCGGCGCCGCCAGGGGGCGCTGTCGGCCCTGCCAGCGCCCGCCGGCGCGGGGCTCTGAGGGGCAGGGCGGGAGCGGGGCCGCCCCGAGAGCACAGCCTGCCCCGCTTTGGGCTCGTTTCTCAGAGGCGGAGGAATCCCAACGTGAGTCTTGGTCGTCTTTTGCGAGCTCTCCCTCACGTCTCGCCCCCACTCTGCTGGCCCGCCGTCAGCAGCCTAAGGTGCCCCTTACACCCCCGGCCCTCACGACCGGCGCTGGCAGTATCTCTGTTCCTACCACGGTGCGTCCACTTGAGGGCTACGCGGGCTGCAGGGTGTTTAACCTCAATCACCTCTTCCGCACGCTGCTTCTACTTTGGCACAGAGATAGCCTAAACCTGCCTAGAACACGCGCGGGGAAGCATTCCCGAGGCCACCCCGGCACACGAACGCTCTCGACAGGCGGCACCTCTGTGGAGGTCCTCCACAGGCCCTGTTGGTCAAGGTCGTGCGGGGGCGACCAGGTGTAACAAGCCGTCCTACAGCGCCGCGGCCGCCCCCCGCGCACCTCCCCGACCGTCCGTCCAGGAGTCCCGCGGGCACGCCCCTCCCCAAGGCCATTGGCTGCTGCTCCGCCGCCGGGGGGCGGCCGCGCCGCCGATTGGTCGGGCTCGCCGTCCGTCAGCGCCGCCCGTCAACACAAGCCCGGCTCCTGTCACAACAGTGTGGGGCTGTGGCCGCACTTCCTGCGCGCTCTCCGCGTCCCCCGCCCCGCTCCTCCGGCACCGCGGAGTCCCCTGTGGGGGGACATGGCTCCTCCGGGGAAAGTTGGCGCCGCCGCCGTGCCGTGAGAGGAGCGCCGCGGGACGCCGTCCGTTCCTCCGTCCGTGTGACTCCCCCGCCCTCTCAGCGCCCCGGAGAAGTTGACACCGCTCGGCGGGGCGATGGCAGAGGCTGCCGGCGGCAGAGAGCAGCCGGCGGCGGGCCGTGCTCCTCCCGACGCCGCTTACCGTGCCGAAGAGGAGCCCGAGCCGGCATCGCTGGACGCTCCGGCGGCAGGCGGGGGCAGGAGGCGGGAGCGCCGTAGCGGCGTTTCGGCCGCGGGTACCACGGAGCGCTTCCCCGGCGGCAGCCTGGGGCCACCGGCAGCGCCCGACCCCGACGCCTGCCTGCTGGAGGCGGCCAAGGCCACCCCGCGGAGGAGCAGCATCATCAAGGTAAGGGTGTGCCGCGCCCCCGGGAAGTTTGCGCGGGTCCCGCCGCCGGGTTATCCCGGCTGAAGCCGCCCTGTGGTGCGCCCCTGGCCGTGGGAGGGGTGGGCGGAGGGGCGGTGGGAGCCCTCCGGGGACGGGCTGCGCGCACCCTCCGCGCAGGTGAAGCGGCCGCTCTGCGGCGAGCACGGACGGCGGGGCCGCGGCGCTGCCTCCCGGAGCCCCGGGGCAAGGTGTGTGCCCGGACAGAGCGGCTCTCCGGGGTCTGTGATGGGGCCCTGCTCCCGCCGCCGCTGAGACGGGTCGGGTGCCCCTCGCGGTCGTGCGTGACCCGTGGGGCAGCTTCCCGCCGAGTTGTAAAGTTTTTGTGTAGCAGCTCGTATCTGTTTTTATTTAATATGTATGAAGCACCTGGAAGGCAGAATAAATAGCTTCTACAGCGCTGGCTTTCTTAGTTCTTGAGCAGCAATATATGCAGTGTCACACATTAACAGAAGGTGTGTTCGGAGACGGACTGTAGTACAGGTTGTTGCGGAGCAGCACCGGGTGTTTAACACCTTTAATGTGAAATTAACAGGTCGAGCGTGATCTTAAAGCCTCCGCCTTTGTTATAGACTGCTGAGGAAAATGGCTTTATGATTATGTTAATTCTTCTTTCTTTTTTTAAAAAATAAACTCTGTGGTTTTGAATTAAATGGCACGTCCTTGTAAATATGTAGGCTTAATCGCCAGTTTCTGGGGAACCGATGAATGAAATCTCCTGGGCGAACTTAATTTAGCATATGGTCACACGTGATCCTCTTGTAAGTGATTTGCGCTTGGAAGGCATCGGGAGAAGAGCGGAAAATAAGATTTCTCATCTGTAAATGTGTGAAGGCACTGGGTAGAGCTCTACCTCAATGCAGGAAGCTCAGGACGCATGCTTAGCTCCTGCAGCTTAGTATGTCTATTCTAAGGAAGAACAGATACATGAAATACTTGCTTTCTGCATTCTAAAGCTTTAAACGTTCAGAGGAGACCGAGGTAGTTAAATGCAAAAGAGCCTCCAGGGTCCTTTTCTAGTTCCACGTTGAAATATTAACCCATTAAGTCCAGCAAAGCGTTGAGGGTGGTTTTAGTTTTCTAAAGACATCCACTGAATGCCATGGGAATGCTTCCAGTCTTAAGTTGTATAAATGCTTTACTAAAGGACCAAAGTTCTGTAACTGTACTGGTATGGAGATGATATTTTCTCTGAGAATTCTGTGAAGGTTTTAAAAATTGATAATACACAGTCTTGGATTTCAGTTAAAAGGTATCATTATTTTTACAGACTATATCTGTTCCATGTGATATATATTTCATAAATGGTGTGTAATTGTCAATGACTAAGTAGCATTTTCACTACAGTTGTTAGCTATTAACAATTTAGCACATCTGATAATGATTAGCACATAGTGATAATGATCATTCTTCTAACTGGAGGAAGTTTCTTGAGGTATATCCTAAGATGGTGTTTATAAGGAGAAAGATTCCTGAGAAAGGTAAGAAAGTATTAATGTTCTTATACAAAGAAGTGGTAAGACCTCATCTGAAATACTGAGTAAACTCAGTTTCCTGTGATTAGAAACAGTGCATTCAAACTGGAGCAGATGCATGGAAGGATAGCTAGGATGGGCTGATAAAGTCTCTGGATTGAATACTGTATGAAAAATATGGTACTGTATGGGAAAAATAGATTTCTTGGACAAAAGCAAAGGATTCATGTGTGTAGATCCAGTCTGGAAACTAGAAAGTTATTCTGGGCCCTGTAAAGGTTTGGAATGATCTTATGATAGGAGTGGAATGAAAAATATCGTTGCTCATCTTAAATTTAATTGTTAAATAGATGGATTAAATTAGATAATGTGGATGTGTCTTATAGCACGTATTGAGAATTCACAGGCTGTGTATCTCTAAGGCACAATGTTGGCACCCCATATAGAGCATTGCATTTATTTTTCCACAAGGTTGTCTCTGGTTAAAAGGGTTTTAAATCACAGCTTTCCTTTGGCATTATACTAGAAAATACCATTAACATGGGATAGAAATTAAATAATGTATTTGTCCGCATTTTCAGGTATTTTTGATGTCCTAGCACATGATTATTAAGGGTTAAATGCAGATTTTAGTTGGAATTAAGGTAAAACCTTCCAACTTACTTTCCATTTTTTTCTTTTCTCAGGACTTCAACATGCAGGATTTCTGCTCAAGCATTGTATATCTTACAGGGGAATGAATTTTCAAATGATTTATTATATTTATTTTGCTCCAAAAAGTCCACATGTTCATATAAATCTATAGTCAAAATAGTATTCTATTGCTTCCTCTTAGCTGATCTTATCTGCTGAAAAATGTGTCTTAAGAAAGCAAAGGAAGTTGCACAGTAAGGACAAGCTCTCATTCTGCAGGAGTTGAACACACTTGCTCTGTTTTCCTATTTCTCTCCCAGCTATTTAAAGCTGTACTTTAAACATGAGTGGTCTTGCTCAATTAAGCAAAAAGTTAAAATTCTGTAAATTTAGATGGTCGAAGTACACTTCTAACAGCATTTTTCCCCAGCTGTCTTTTGGAACTCTGCAAGTCTCAAGGTTAGCATCTGAGAGTTCAATTCCAGTGGAAGCCAGACTTGCTTACATTGGAGTGTTCTGGCACCCACAGTATAACTGTGAAGTACAAAGACTGCTTAAAAAACCTTCCCTGCAGCAAATTCCACTTGGCATATATTGCAAAATATGAACCCTTCTAAATAATCTTCAGTGCGTTCATGTGCTCTATATTTGGCTTCAGAAACAAGAGAACTCATTTATATAAAAAGAACAAAGTGTAGCCAGAATATTTTTAGTCCCATTTTGCTTTGCTGATGTTCACAGCTTTGTAGATTAAGGTAAATTTAAAATAGGATTAATGAAAAATAGTTGTAGCTGTTCTTGTGCATTAGATTGTTTCACTAATGTGCATTAGTTGGTTTTTTTAAGGATTTGTGTTTGGTGGTTTTTTTCCCTAATGCAAGAAAGAGGCAAATGGTCTTACTACAGAACTAGAACAAGAAAGGGAGTTTGCCATGAGGAAACTGAAATCGACAGACAAGGAGATAAAACTGGATAAATGGCAAGAAATCATAGAACTTGACCTGTTTTCTAGGAAGCCTAGGGATGGACTATGCATTGACTAAATTATTTGTCAAGTGTTTCTTTTTTTTTTTTGCTTGTGAGTAATCCAGGGCCAGTTGTTTGCAAATAAAATAGTAACTGCAACCACTTTTAGGCCAGGAGAGCAGAAGACACTGCTTGGAGAACTGAATTTCTGTTTTCCTTGCATGTAATGCTTTGTAAGCCTTCCTGTGTGTGGGGCTCTAAACAGAGTTAACCGATGTTGTTTTCCTTCTGGCATGTTCCTTCTGCCATTGCCATGTATGAGCACTTCAATAAATGAGTAGGAAGGCTGTGTCATTTGTTATGTAATGCTACTGAAATACTTCATAACCTTCTACCAAAACATTTCTCTGTTAATTCTTATCAGGCTTCTCTCTCTGCTTTGTTTGCATGCAAGACAAACTTTTGGGTTCATGTGTTTGTTTTCTTCCTGGATCTTTGTTTTAAGATACTGTAGCAGATATCGCAGCAGACTGTGCCCATGAAATGAACTTGAAGTAGCAGCTGCAGACTCTTTAGCTCGAGAGACTAACTTTAGTCACAGTAGAGCTATGAGACCTTTTACTGAAGTTCTTCCAATTCATGCAGAGGTTTTTTTTTTTTTTTTTCTTTTGAAAGCCAGTTGAATTGTCCTTGCTCATAACACACTGCTAGCCTAAGTACGGCAAGTTTGCAAGTTTGAGAGTTTTGCAGTTGAATTAACCAGTGGAAGTGTATCAATGCAGCCAGTTGTCTTATTTCAAGACTTGTATTTATGCCTGTGACATTTTTAGCTTTCAAAAAACAAACCTGCAATAAAAGCAATGAGGCTTAGTTTCTTTCAGTATGTGTCCTGATATATGGTGACAGAATTTAAGTGGTTTAAATGCATGCTACGTCTGTGTATGCAAGGTAACTATTTACAACTTTGGTTTCAGAAGAAGAGGAGTTTTTCAGGACTGTAATGATTCTCCAGTAGCTTTTACGTAGCTTTTGTTGCGTAACCTTGCATTTAGGCACTTGCTGCTTAATAATCTGAAACTATGACTGTGTAAGATTTATTAAAGCTGATTAACTACTTGATAGTCCATTGGTGATTTTATCGTGATTGCATTCTTTGACATACATGTACCAGAGGAAAAAAGGAAAATATTTACATTGAGATTACATTAAATAATGTGGTAGTGCCTAAAAAGGTATTTAGAAGAGCAGGAATGATGTGTCTAGCCATGCAAAGTGCCACAAAATGGGTAATTTACCAGATGGATCTGGAAAAAGGTAATTGGAGGGTCATATTTTTATGTATGTAAATTTCCAAACATTGTAGGAAACGGGACTGATATTCGCTCTCTTTCACAGGATGTGAAATCAGGGAACAAACCAGTGGTAGTTCTTTAGCAGCAGGTTGAAAATAAATGACAAAATTTCCTGATGCAGCATGTGAGTAAATCATGCACTTTACAGCCCCAGAAATCTGTGCAGTCAGACATGTAAATGGATTTGAGCAGGTTTGAAATGACAAATTGATGAACAGAGCTTCACAATGCACCAAAAGAATCTGGCTTAGAAAGTTCCTAAACTACAAGTGCTGGAACTCTGGGAAGCCACAGCAGAGAATCAACCACTTTATACTTCCTTGCTGCTTGTGTCTCCCCAGGCGTGTCCTTGTCTTGGGATACCAGCCTAGGTTGATCTTTATCTAACCCAGTATCTGTTTGTTAAAAAAAACTTAAATGAATTGTTAAGAGAAACTGGTTTCCACTATTGCTAGTATAAAATTTCCTTAGAAATTAAAGAAGCTTCTTTGTTAATTTAGTTATTTAGAATTAATGTTTGTCAGCTTTATAGAAGAGAAGCAGTTTGAAGATACTTTTTGGATTGCTGTGGCATGGCTGTTTATATTTTCCTAACATTGCCCCTGTGTTCCATACACCACTGTTTTTCCTTAAGCATGTTCAAGACCATTTTGGACAGAACAAATACTGGTTGTAGACCTGCTTTTGTCTAATGAGTTGTATCCAGTAATTAGTATCAGTAGAGATGGACAGTTTTCCTTTGAACTGTTGCATTTATCACTGAGATACATTCTCATGGGGGGCAGTAGGCATTTCAGACTGCGGTTCACCCTCCATCTCTTTCCACTTTGTTCTTAAAGCAGCACTGCTGGATGTAGTATGGCCATGCCAATGGTGGTACCACTGTAGCAAAAAAGATTTAGGTCTTGTGGAATTTTTTGTGTCAAACAATGAATAATAATTATAGCAGTGGAAACCACTCTATATAAAATGATTCAGGTGCACGATTTGGGCATATGGGTCTTGTGAAGCTGATCTGGCTAAAAGTCTCCTAAAAATTAATGGGTGCCTTTACACGGATGTGTCTAAACTTTACTACTTGAAAAATTTTAAACAAACCCAAACAGCCTACATCCAGGCCAAACTGCTTCCTTTGACATTTAAAACAAACTTGTCTGCTAACTACTTTAGAGTCGGTAGTTCACTATTTGTCATCTTTTGGTTCCACTTGGCACATAATGTGACACATGACCAGTGATCTCAGTAAACATGTGGGTACAGATGGATAAAACATTGTGTTTGGGGTGTCTTTCCATACCAGTTCATAATAGTCAAGGTGATTTGAGTGTCTTGCACTGAAATTACTCGAAGGTGACCTTTCTGTAGGATAACAGTAAGTCCAGTGGTCTGCAAACACAAGTTCTGGCAGGTCTTTTCAGGAAGTTGTTTGATAGGTTTTCTAAGTAAGAGGTAGGAGCTGTTAAGGTTGGGAATAAGAGATGAAGTTGCTGATACTGGTTGATTTGTTTTTAAATTATGTGCATAAAGACTTTTGTGCAGAAGTACATAAGTAATGATTAAAAATATTCTGACAAAGTAGTGGGACTACTAGACAGAGCAGTGGCAGAGGAGGAATTGCTTTCCAAATAATGTTAAACAGCTGTTAAACCTGAGGTTTCATTTCTGTGTGGAGATACAAATCCTTTTTCTCATGCTAGTATTTTTTTCATTTTGTAGTTCCACTGAGATCATTGCCATCTGTAACAAAAATGTTTTAATTGAGTTAATGGTATATTTTTTTCCTGTTGTTCCCTGAATGTAGATGTGAAAATGCAGGCAGTTACTGTAGAACCAATAATACATCTGCTATGGTGAAACATTCAGCTGGTGGTTCTTGTAAGCTTAATAAACATATTTGATTGGTAGATGTAATTTATGGTAATACTGGGTGATTTTTCTAAGATATGAGGCAGGATGATTAATAATACTTTTTTATAACACGTGTATTCTAGGTTGTTTGTGGTTTTTTTAGCTAATGTGACTTGGAGGTTTTGACATGCATGACAGTTCAGGAGCTACTCAGACTTGATTAAAAGAATAGGTGCTTCAAATGGCTAAATGCCTTTACTAAATACTGAACAAGTTCTGAAGACTCATGAAGATCTTGGTATGTATAGGTTTGGAAATGTATTTACAGTCAAAGCCTTGTTCTTAAAGCATTCTGTATCATAAATATTCTGGGGTTTGAAGCCTATGTATGTAGAATCCTGCTTTCTGGAAGAGTCTTATGTCTGAAGTTTGCAGTTTTAAGTGATTGTTAATCCCCTACCTGGAATGTGTTCAAATTGCTGAGATTATTGTAATATCTTCATTTAGTTGTGGTTCATTGTTTAATGTGTATTCATTAAGTTGGAAGTCTCTGACCCTTTAGACGTTGTACAGGCCCTAACTGAAACAAACTGGAATCAAACTGTAGTAAAATATTCCTCCTCTTCCAGAGCCATTTACAGCAAGAAAATTAGCCTTGGGATTATTACCTGGGGCAGCATGCATCAGGTAGTGTTATTGTGGCATGCCTATTTGAGGGTGACTATTTATCAGTCTAAAAGGTGACTGATACCAAAGTATTACCGTACTGAAAAATATATTCTAGCTTCACAGTAAATGTATACTGTGAAGATTTGATTCTCCTCCTGAGCTGCTTGCTCAGGGGAGTACTGACACACCATGTTTTAGATAATCCCAGCTGAAACAGTACAGAAAACATTCATTGGAGTCATACTGAATTTTCCCCAGAGGCTCTCCATCCTGCTGGATCCTGGCTGACCTTCAGGTTGACCTGTGTTATGCTGCTTTGGTACTTGAAGGGGCAAAAGGAGCATGTGTTTGAGACCCAGTTCCTTGTTCAGAGATTCTTCAAAGTGGACGTGTATTTGAACGCTTCAAAGTTACCATGCATTAATTTGTGTGGGTGTAAATGGCTATAGAAGAAGCAGAGTGGTCGGTGATTAGGACTCGAATCATCCTTGTTCACTGGATGCTTGTTTTGGTAACTGGGATACAACTTCTGAATGGGTAATAAGAATCTCAGTTAGAAATCTATTCAGTATGAAGCCAGCTGCCCAATTGCCTACCTTTCAGATAAGTCTAGAATCAGGTAAAGTGCAGTGCCCAGCATTTATTATTTTATGGACCCAAAGCCTGTTAAGCTGATGTTGAATGGTGATTCTCCCAGAGTAATTTGGACCTAATTACCTGTATTGTACTATAAGTGGACACAACATGTTTTTCATTCATTAGATGGGTTTGATGGGTTACTAATATATTTTGATTGTAGGCAATAAACATTTTTTATGCTATTTCACTCTTTCAGATTGTTTGGAGGGTGAAAACAACAAAAAAGGGAATTTCTTATGTGAAATGCGGGGTGTGCTTGTGCTAGGAGATGCCTGCTACTCGTGGAAATGTGTCAATATTCATCTTGCTTTTGTGCATACTGGTGGGCTTTTCTCCATTTTGTGTTGATGCATTTCCTAGAGTGTGTGTCTGCTTAAAAACCAAAACAGGAGAACAAGCAACCAGACAAAAACTTCTGCCAGGAGTATTGATGAAGAAGATTTGGTGAATTTAAAAAAATCTGTTATGTTAAATCCAACTGCAGTCAATGCATTTTGAGGAGTAGCTGTGCTTTGTAGACTGCCTGAGAATGACAGCTACACCATGCTTGCAAGAAAAAGGCAGGAAGTAAATAGCACTAGGAGGTAAAACTCCTTGATCAGGAATCAGATGCTAGTGCTTGAGTACGCCAGGAAAGCCACGGGACAGAGCAGGGTTGAGAGCATGTCTGGAAGCTCAAGTGAAATTCAGAAAATTGGATTATGTGTAATCAGAGTGCTGCTGAGAGCAGAGGCTGTCACGGGGAGCAGGCAAGGATGAAATAAAACCAGGGAGCCTGGCTGAGAGGTTGGGCACTGGAGTCAGGAGTCAGCCAAGAGTGCACAAGCAGGGCAGGGGTGAGGTAAAGGACCAGGACCCGAGGAAGAATTTTGAGCACAGCCATGGGGATCACATTTGCAGATGCAGTGCTGAGCTCCCCTGCAGGGCAAGTCACACAGGACAGAAAACTAAAGAGTTTGTTGCCTGAGGCTGGATTGCCCTGGTTTTGTGGTCTTTTGAGTGTGTACCTGCTAGAGGTGTGTAGGTGTTTAAGGGGACTGGCAGCTGAAGGATGGCACGGTAGGGGCTGGAGTGGGGAACCTGGAAAAGGGCACAAGGCAGCTGCCAGGAGGCCAGAGGGTTGTTTTGTCACAAACACTTAGGACAACTCTGGTTGAGAGAACAACTGGAGGATGATTGGGGGCTGCCTTGGTCCTGCTCTTGTCAGCTTGGTGGTTCCTTGCATCTCTCTCAAGTGAAGATTGCAGCCTTTTTGGACATCACCTATTGAGCTTTCCAGAGGTATCCTGTAGTATTTAGGCAAGTTTACCATTGTATATTGGTATTGCAGTGATGTTTTAGTTTTATTTTCATTGTTGAGATTTTTTTTTTTTTTTTTTAGAAAATAGGTGTTCTCAGTGGATTCTGTCAGTTTTAGCCTATTTGCTTAGAAGAATGAAAAGCATCATTTTTACTTAACATTAAGTTTTCTCTTAGGACACAAAATACATTATGGGCAACACATCATAAATGATTATGAGGTCTGGGTTGTCGCATTTAATTTTTTATAAACCGTAGTTTTGCTTGGAAGACCCATGTGAATTTCTTGTTGTTCATTTGATTTGATAACAACTTCTGTGAATATCTGATTAGAAGTTGCATTTGCTCACCTAGAGGGACTGCTGAACTCCTTGAGCAAGAGCTATCAGGAGAAAGCACTGTGAATGGATTACTGAAAGATCCTTCCTCTTTTTCCAAATAAGATTATGTAGGAGGTTATTAGATTAATTTAGCAAATGTAATAGTTTAATAAAAGTACTATATTCTGTTGGAGTATGACACACCTCCAGGCTACCTCATGTAAATACTGTAATAAAAGATTCTCTAAGCACTGGCTAAAAACTAGATGTTGGAATTCATGAAACATAAGAAAAAAGTCTTTCTGCAAACATTTTGTGTTCAGTGGTAGATGGAGCCCAGTGCCCCAGACTGCCTGGAAGCTGCACAGCCTTCACTGAGAATAGAGCCTTCGTATGCTGGAGCTGGCCTTGCTCTGTGGGTGACACCCAAGCCTTGGCACAGGGGTAAGCACAGGCTTGTTCTGGGACAAACATGGATGTGTCCTGAAGGAAGGCTTGTCTTCTAGAGTTATGTAAAATCGCTTGTATTTGTGTATGATTTGGAAATGCAAGTCATGGTATTCACGTAGCTTGTGAATTTCTTGCTCAGTGTTATGATTCACAGTGGCAGTTGCTCCCTAAAGCAATGCAGATTTTCAGTATAAACATAGTTTCTGCAGTCTGAAATCAGTGGCAATTTTCCCATTGCCATCAATGGAAGGGGGGTTGGGTTGAACACAAATACCCAATCACTAAACCCTGTTATTTACCTCACACTTTTCTTTTTCAGACTCTTAAAATGTGGTTAATTATGTTATGCTGATTCTAGTTTGAGCTAGGCAAGGTTTGTTTGGCAAAAGTATCAGCACTACTTGACTTTAAGTATCAGCACTAATACTGCTGAAGAATGAATTTCAGGGGATTATTTCTAGATAAGTTGTTTTTATTAGAAGCACAAAAAAGAGTAAGTTGTTATTAGAACTGAGACAAAATTAGACATGACTTAACTCACAGCAAATACATTTGTTTATTGTTTGCTTGGCAGTGCTGCTGCAGCATCTGTGTGTTGAATGCAGATTTTCAGTTCTGTTCATATTCAATACTTTTTGCTACATCTTTATGGATGAAAGGGAGATATTCTCATATGTAGTAGTGAGATCCACTACTCTGATGGACAAGGGCTAGTGCTTAGAAGTGAGTGATTTCAATGGACTGATCCAAATCTCTGTTTGATCTTGAGATCAAACTGGAGCCTATTTGTGGACTTCAGAACATTCTCCTGGTATCCTTGGGTGCCAAAGAGGAGTTTTCCCTGCAGCAGTAACTCCAAACTTTGAAGACTTTAAAAAAATTTTTTTAACCATTATAACTACTTAAATGATTTTACATTCTCATGCTGAGCGTGGACTACATAAACCAGTCCAAGGACCATGGTATCTTTCTGCAGAGGAAGCTGGGTTGCAGCAGTAGATGGGGGAGGATAAGTAAATTGTTTGGCTTGAGGAGAGTGAAATGTGAGTTAAGCATCGTGCTTTGCTTAGGCTCAGCGGCTCTGCTGGGAGGGATATGGTTGTGGGGAGCAGGTAAAGCTTAAGTGATAGGAAAAA
The DNA here is from genome assembly GCF_009819655.1 of Sylvia atricapilla. Taxonomy (NCBI): domain Eukaryota; kingdom Metazoa; phylum Chordata; class Aves; order Passeriformes; family Sylviidae; genus Sylvia; species Sylvia atricapilla. The sequence goes on from NC_089146.1 coordinate 10,456,643, forward strand.
AGGTTGATTTAATGAGGTGAGATCAACATCCTTATTTGCATTGACCATCTAAAGACTGTAACAAGGTTCCATGAGCTGTGAAATTCTGACATACAAGCACTAGTGATAAGATCTTGTGACTTTGTCCGAAGAGCTCACCTTTCTGAGGGCTAATGGCCAGTATCATGTTTAGGTGTGAGCTGGGTCTGGATGAATGATCCTGTTTACTAAGAGGAACAGGGAGCGTGTTAAACGGGGCAATGCAGAGCAGAGAACTGAGATGTTGGGAAGGCACCTTGTACCTGCTTGTCCCAGTGCCTGTGGTATCTGGGGAGGAAAGCAATTTTGTTCCTTTTGAAATTATTAAGACTTAAATCCTGACGAATAAAAACCCCTGGAGCTTAAGAGTACACTCTTACCCTGTATAGCAGTACCTTGCCTTCCAGGTATGGAGAAGTGCACATTTTTCTGAGCGTCCTTAATAAAATTGGCATGAAGCTGGTGCCTGGCTTCCACGTAGCCCTGCTCTGCAAAGAGGAAATTGTGTCTCACTTCAGACCAGCTTTTTACTTCTCCAATGATATACAGCTCTTAGATTGAATAAACAGCTAGCTATATCCTACTGCAAGTGCATTTGGCATAGTTTTTAGAAATTTGGATTTGAAAGGAATTGAGGATTTGAAAGGAACAGTGTGGGCACAGTGTTCTGTTCACCAGGAGAAGAAAGATCAGCTTTCTAACCTAAGAAGGTTGCAGCATTTTCTGTGTCCTTTGAACAGTTGTGAGGCAAAAGATATGACCCTGAGGAAATCCACCATTGGTGGGGTGTAGTCTAGAAGTTTATATTTCGTTTGAAATACCATTTAGTTTGTTTATTTATCGGTACACCTACTCAAGGATCGCAGAATGTCTCTGGCTTGTGTTGTGTCATATTGCAGCCAGGAGCACATATTGCGCAGCTCTCCAAATATTACTCAAGGAAAACACTGAAGTGTTTGTGTCTGGATAGCTGTATGTTCTAAAGAACATAGTTCCCACTTGCTCAGTTTATCTTCCCCTTTATCTGTGTCTACAGTATTGTATATACTTTGCATGATAATAGAAATCCATGGAACATGTTAAATTAACTTTTTATGTACTACATTTTGCATTATTACATAATTTTAGCAGTGGGAAATTACAGTGTTTTTTCCTTGCATGAATCCAAGAACTGAATGTGATAGTTACTGGAAGATGATACAACTTCTTTACAAAAGGAAGAAAAGGCTATTTTAATTCAGTATTGCAGCAGAAGTATATGAATAAGAAGGTCAAGTATGGTTTACACTGCTAAATGATTTGTGTATATTGAAAATATTTCTTTCCATCTCCTGCTCTTTTTGGTGTACTGTAAATATGAGTTGAAATGGACAAATTGAAAGTGTTTTTTTTTTAAAAAAAAAGTGTATGGACAAGTCTCAAGTTTTGAACTGATGATCATCAGGAGGTAGCTAAAACGAAATCTAGTACTGAGTGCCTATATAGTGATTTGCATTAGGTCTTCATTAAAACAAGTTTCTATGTGGACAAAGGCCACGGGCCCATTTCTTGTAAGATGGAGATGAAAATAAGAATGAGAACAACCAGAGCATGTAGAAGAGCAAACACTGCATCCAGAGACTGATGTGTATGTTCCAAAACTGGTGTGCTTACCTGCAGCCTGAGCTGGTGGTTTCTGCAGAAAGCTGCTGTGGGAGGAAGAGAGGTGCAGACTGACTTGTGCTGCTGTGGCAGACTGAGATACAGAGCACTCCTTGTGCCAACAGAATTGCTTGAACAAAGGTGTTGCAGGCCAGAGGTTCTGTGTGTTCATCAGGCCTGCTACACCAAAGTAGCATTTGATCTGTATGGTAGGAAAGACTAATTGGGAGCCTTTGGTAAAGAGCTTGATACCCCAAGTGAATGTTATCTTTTTGAGTGCTGGATAGTGGGAGCTAGAAATGAAGTCCATCTTTCAGGGCAGGACCAATGAATGCCCTCCTGCAGAAAAATAGCAGTTACTTGTAGTTTGGGCAGAGGAAATTGTTCTTTGATCTTCCTGGCTGGTATAGAAAAGGTCAGCTGTACAGTTGAATTAATAAAGTAATTTGTGTGGTCGTTTATTTGTTGTTTGTGTTGTGTTGGGTGTTTTTTTTGTTTTGTTTTTTTTTGTGGGTGGTTGTCATGCCTACCTGTATTTTAGTGGTTGTTCAAAATGCATTTTCCCTTCATGAACTTTGTATATTTCTGATTAGGAGCTGATACCTGAATCCATGGGGAGCATTTGGGTATACCCTTGTGTTGCCCCTTTGGGTTTATTATGATCCAATAAAGTAATTAATGGATGAAGGCAAATATGAAATTAAATTATATGAAAGAGTAATGTTGTGGAAAAGTTGTAAACATGCTGCATGTTTGTATAACTCCATATCATCAGTTGCTTGTCAGATGACTTGGCTACTCATTAATCTCTACACCAGATTTTGCTGAGGTACAAAACTTGAAGATTTCTTCTTTCATGTTTTTGAAAATACAATGGGTTTTGTTTTTCATTTGGTTTGGTGCTGTTTTGTTTTGATTGGTTGTGGGGTTTTCTTGTTGTTTTTTGTTTGGTTGGTTTTTATATTAACTTTTTTGTTCTAACTGTTTTACCACTGTATATATGATGTGTGTTTTGGTTTCTGTATAAAAGATTTTATTACTTCAGGAAGGTGTTTGGGGTACCTGTCATGCTTGGCTGTAGGGGTAGTGGCAGTTCCATTGCACTTAAAATTTTAAATCCCTTTTAGAAAAGACTGGAGAGGCTGACTTCAGGAGCATTCAAGACATCAGGGAGGTATTTAGCATCCTTCTGGAAAGACCTGAGATGGCTGGACACATAGCAGCTGTTAAATGAGCTTCTAGTGGTGTCAGATGAGCCACTAAGAACCAAAGAATGCCAGGCTTCTCTCTTTTCTGTGATTTAGTGCTCAACAGCAGTAGAATAATCCAGACAATGCACCAGGGAGATCTGCTGCTTTTCTCGAGTGGTTCTTTAACTTTTAAGATAAGCTTCGTGGTGTTTCCAGTGATAATAATGATTAATGCTTCCTTTGCTGTTGACTGCTCTAGGGTTTGTTTCTAGGTAGCTCATGTACTACTATACGAGAAGTTCAGCACTCTCTCTCCCAGCAGGTCACTTCCAGCCACGCCTAACTGCTTAATTAATTGAGCCATTACGATAATGGATTCCTAGTTGGTTTTACAAATCTGTCTGAGTGCCTTGTTCCCTGAGGATACCACTGTACTGTGTTCTGAGAGGTGTGAAAAGCAAGAAGGGAAGTTTAACTGTCAAATAACTGCGCATAGGAGCATTCAGAGAGTCGGAAGAGAACAGCTCAGGAAATAATTCCATGCTCCTGCTCACTTTGAAGTATGTTCTGTGTTTTGAGGTGGTTGGTTTTAGGGGATGGATTGTTTGGCCAAAAGAGAAAGCAGAGCTTGCAGAATGAAGCGGCAGGATCTTTCCCGTGTAATCTTATATAAATAATCTGCTGGAGAAATTACTGTATGCATAGAGCCAAAACACAGGGACATTCAGGATTGCATTGGAGTGTCTATTACTGGCTAAATACAGGGACATATAGGGTAGTATGGAAGTCTGTATTCATACAGACAACAAAGACTGTGATGGACCTACAAAATCCTTCCCTTGGACTGAGGCAGGGAAGGGGGAAAAATGTCTCATGAATCCAGTTAAAAGTTTTTTCACAACATTTCTCCTCTAATTTTTTTTTCTGTAAGCAAGAATAGTTTATGTGTGAAAGCTTCATCCTGGGTAGCCATACTTTGTCTGTCCTTTGAAGCCAGTGCCTGGTGTTGAAAGTCAGGAACACAGGAACCTCGCATGTCTGAAAGTCTGGCAGCTTGGGAGAACAGGGTGGATGTATAGAGCAGGGCAGCAGTGCAGAATGCTTGCAGTGAGACCTAATGTGGCCTTGGCTTAAGTATTTCTTTCCTTTGCCAGAGACTGCTAACCATTTTTAAATAGCTACTTTACCTCATTTTATAGCCAAATACCTTTCCTCTTTCCTGTTTTTATTTTTTTTCCCCAATCTTATATTGCCACTTAAAAATAGAACATTTTGTTTTACTCCAAAGCAAATGGTCATCAGTTAATGGTGAAGATAATTAATTACACTGTCAATTTAAAAGCTGTGTGTCTGCAATATTTTCTTCCACATAATCATGGGATTTGCTCTGTATGTTGGATTTAAATGTATTCCGTTTTGAAACAATTTGTAGTGTGATCACTGTTTTCCAAAGGGCTGAAAAAGCCACATCAATGGTGCTCAACCTCTGAATATTTGCTAAGGTTTTTATTTTTGCCCCCACTCACTCTCCAACAGAACCGTATTACTGTTAACTCAAAATCTGCTCCTTGCTCTTGGTCTGTGGCCTTGCTTATATTGTGAAGTGGAAGACAGTTTGACTATAGATGTAAAAACTATGCTTAGAAGTTCAGACTATCAGAAAAAGAGTGATTTAGTCCACTTGTCACTGCGATTCCCTGCGAAGTCTGGGCTCAACTCTGAGACAAGTTTTGACTTGATGCATTTATCTAGTCACTCTTGTATCTATGCTGTTCCTGAGCAGATCAAAGCTAAGTATTGACCCAGCTCTTTCCTTGTGTTTGGAGCTCTGCCCAAGATCACCTTGCAGCACCTTTACAACATTAGGGTTTGCCAAGACTTGCAGGAGTGTTGCACTGTGGTGCCGGTGCTGAACTAGTAAGAGTGACAATATTCTGTTGTCAGCAGTCTTGTTGAATCCCAGTAAATTCTGAGGGTTTTAAACCACGCTTTTAAAAGCTTTTGCTATATTTGACAAAAGTGTGGTGCTGTGACTATTACTCTTTTTGTAGGAGACCCTTCCAGTGTCCCAAGACTTCAGAATATGAAAGCTAGATAATTTTTGCTTGAAAACTAACTTTGGATCATGTAGCAGTTACTGTGTTTCTTTCCCCTCCATAGTAGTGTTGAAAGCTTTATTATTTTTGTTGCCATGATATCATAGCGGTGAGTCTTTAGTTCATGTATGTAGCTATAGTTTCAGAGTTGAAAACTCTGTCCTTCATGTGTGTTTAATTTTAAGATTGATGGTAAGAGAAAGGCAGACACTCCCTAAGAACAACTATGCAGCACTCTAAGAGGTTTTGTTTTTTTAATAAGCTTCTTCCCCAAAAGCGGTATGCTTACAATGCTGATTAAAAAGAGTACGCTGGAGATACAAATGAGAAAGCACAGCAAAGAGATTATTTAATATGAGAAGAGTCTGTGATCACTCTGTAGAAAGATTAAACTTGTAAGCCACTATATGAGAACAGAAATAAATGTATTTTCCTTTTCCTTGGGCTTTGAGGATGTCAGATGCTTCTTTTGTGTTGGCTGTCAGTGAGGTTAAAGAGGACACAGTGTCTCTTGTGCTGGGTGTTTGGCTGCAGCCCCAGCCTGCACAGCCAGTCTCCCTGCTGACCATGGCTGTACAGGTGGGGAAATCTCCGTTCCCTTTGGAGCAGCTTTGGCTGAAGTCGACACCTTTGTCTTAAATTACAAATAATGCTTTGTGTGACAAGTTGTTGGGTATTTTTCCTGCAGCAGTTGGGTTTAAATCTTGGTATATTTATGTCATGTTCTCTCTCGGCAAGTGATTCTCCCTTTTTCCATAGAAGGGTGAAGGTTGTGTACGTTACTCTCCCAACCAACATGAAAAGCTGGAGATTCTTGGAGGCTGGTCCTAGTTAGTATTCAGCATCCACCTTTTGTTGGAAAGTGTCCTAAAGATATTTAGGTTTCATGTTTTTCCACACTGATGGAGTCTCTAGCCCCAGATTTTTTTCTTTTCAGTGCAGTAATGATGTTCTCTTGGCTTCATTGTTCTCTACCATTTTTTCTGAATTTTTAAGTGTTCGAGGCACTTTCACCTTGGTATTTGATTGCTCTCTTAGAGTCTGTGTTCTCACTAGGTTGGATACTTTCCCTTGGAACTGCTCTCCCCTCCTGGAACTGCTGTGGCAGTGTGGTAATTCAAGCAGGTCATAAATAACTCTTGACAGAGGCCTTGCTATAAACTTCTTGGCTATTTGGGAATCCTTCAGTCAGAGACCAAATCCTTCGTTGCCAGTTCCTGAAATCAAGACCTCCTGCTGCAGTGTAGGGAATCAGAACTGTCTGATATTTCATTCTTTCCTGCTCTGCCCTGTAGAGTTGTCTTCAAAGATTAATTCAGTTTTCTTTCTGCATGAGCTTTGGAATTTGCCAGCACTGTTAAAACTCCATTATTTTGGAAAGAAGCCCCCAAATGTTATGTTCTATGGGTCCTATAATTTATAAGTTTTTACTGTGAAGAAAAATACTACCTTGAAAATATTTTCAGAATGAAATTATCCATACTTCAGTGGATGAAGAAAATAATGGAATGGTGCAAGTAGTATTATGCTAATCAGTTTCATAGGAAACAATGGCAAGAGCTGCTGCCATGGAACAGTGTAATGAGTTACTGTAATCATGAAGGGATAAAATAATCTCAACCTGGAGTTTTTAGGAGGGGAAATAAACTTTCCTAAGACGTTTATTTTGGATACAAATTGAAAGGGATTTCAGAATGTTTGCTTCTGTAGCCAAGCAAAACTAGAGGCTACTGTTACCAGCAGTCAGCAGTTATTGTTTTACTTAAAATGTGTGTAGTTCTGCTTTATTTTTCAAACGTATCTTGCTTTATAAGGTTACAACCATGCAAATGGAAATCTGCTGTCTACGAAATATCTGCCTCTAATGCTTTTGCAAAACACTTTGACATACGTGTTTCTATAGAAAAGGTGGATTGCTTTCTCAAAACTCTTTAGACTTTCAGGGCGGCGAAACCTTCCTCTCCCACAAGAAAGACTACCAGGAAAATATGCTTGGTGTTAGGCACCAAATAGCTGTTATTCTGAATACTGCACATTATGTATTGGACATAAATATAAATATTTTGGCAGAATATAGAGATTCTGAACTGGTAACCTGTTTATTCTCCAAAGATTTTTATCCATAAGAAGGTCTGCTGAACAGAAAAACCTTTTAGTGAGTTGTCAAATCTAAATAAGATCTTGGTGAAAAATCAGCTTCTGTAAACATCATTAAAAGATGTAATTACAAAGTGTATGAAAAGCACTGGGAAGAATCTGCATTACTGTAGCCATGTTTAGCAGGTGTAGTTTAGTGTGGATATTAATGACAGCTGAAAATTCTGCAGTCCAGTCTGGCTTGATTTCTTCCTGATGCTTGCCCTTCTGAATGTTTTTGCATATAAAAGCTCTATTTTTGTTTCCAAAGATGGGGAAATATCAGCTAAAACAACCCCCTCCACAGAAACGCCCCCCCCCCCCCCCCAAGTCTATTCTAGTAATGACACATAACTAGTAAAAATACAAATAGAGTTCTCAATTCTTTCTTCCTTTCAAAGGGCAAATGGTGGAGGTCTGAGCTTTAGAGCATATAAAAAATGTTTTAACTGTAACTTTGATTTTAGTGATACAGGCATAACTGTGGTACTTCTTATGAAAGTCTGTTATTCATAACTAACTTCCTATTACTAATTTTTGCTACCAGAATGTTATTTAAGGCCACGAAATTCTCAGGTCCTATTTGCAATTTCTGGTAACCAACTTTTTTTTTTTTTTTTTTAGTGGCTCTTACAACTCTTCAGGTAATCTACGGGATGTATTTTCTGGAGGGACTGTTTTCTTGGTTCTAATTACCATGTTCAGTTTATGTAAGGAAAAGCTCTGCAAGATGCATATTGCAAAATATTCTAAGCAAGCTCCAGTTGCTAATGCTGTTTGTGACCATCCTTTTGGACTTGCTGCCAGGGAGGTGGGTACTGGGGAGTTTGTAACTTCTGGCAGAGTCTCTGCAGCTCCCTGTTTGGATGGGGAGACTGTCTAGGGAGCTCTGTTGGTATCCTGCAGTGGGATAGTCAGGCCTGCTCAGTCCGAGGGGATGTGCTAGGGAGTTAGGGGTATGTGAGGAGCAGCCTCAGGCTCTCATGTGTAGGGAATTGCAGTTGTAAGCAAAGAAGGCTGCAGAGGCTGAGGATGTTGCTGTACAGCTGAGGGGATATGGGACAAGGCATATAGAACATTATTCTGCCTCTAATTTTCAGAGGATGTTTGTTCAGAAGTGTCATTTCTTATCTTTCTCATGTTAATTTATTTTGCAGTGGCTTATAATGACCATCCCAACTGCCTTGATTTTTCTCCTCACTGGAGTTGCTGTGTTTGGCCTTGCCACAGAGTTCATGTACTGAAGTGTCCTTTTGCTCACTGTTCCTCCAGATGCTTTGTTTTATGATAGCTATTTTCTGCTGATCCAAACCTTGTAATAGTTGAATCTGTAAATATTTTTATTTCATCTTTGTTAAGCAACATTACTGCAGAGCATGTTGTGACAGTCCATCAGTTCCAAATAAAGGAAGCCAGCATGCTTTCCTTTTTTTCTCTGGGAGCTACAAAATTTTGGATGTCGAATGTAGTTCCTACATTAAAGCAGCGCAGTAAACCAATGCACTGACTAATGTGACCATTAAATTAGCAGAATGTGATGGTTTAGATCAAACCCCCTCTCTTGGATTAGTTTACTGATACTTTTTTGTCCTATGTAAACTATTGGGTCAAAATAAGTCTAGATGCAATTAACTTGTCCTTAAGTGTAATGTAGCTCGTACACAGTTGTGATTTGGGCAAGATGCATTTTAACTTATTATTTCATATTGAGATATTTCAAAGATCTAATTAACTGAAAACATAGAGAAAATGTGTTATTTCTTGGTTTATCTTATAATTATAAATGGAAACTGATTGTTTCCTTTTTTTTAAGTTCTGTTTTTAGAGAGGTTGACAAGGCCAGCTTTTCTTATGCTGGGTGGGACCTTCCTCTAAATACTGTCTTGGTGATTCTTTCAAGGCCTAGAAAAGTTTCAAAGCTGATGGATGAATTATTATTTTCTCTTCCTGTCTTCATTTTTTCAATTTGTTGTGAAAGTAGGAAGCAGAGGACTGCAGGCTTGGTTATAAAGTAAATCCTCCAGGCTCTTAATGGATTTTTTTTTGTACTGGTATGTTCTTATTTAGCAAAACCTTGGGTTTTGGCTGTTAATCCAAGGAAGATCTTTAAATGATTAGTTAGGCCTTGTGAGAGTGTTTTTACAAAATGTTTATGTATGTTGATCAAGATAAATTAGAGACTGTGCTTGAAGGATAAGTTTTTCTGGCATCAGTGAGAGAGAATTGCTGCTATGCTGAAGCAACCTCAGGAAGCCTCGCTGCTTAAACTGTTGCGTGTACTCATTGTGAAATGCTTCTGATTGACTTCTGGTCTGCTCAGCAGCCTCTTGATAATGATAAAGCTGACAGCTTTACAAATGTGTGAAACAAAATAGTCCAGGGTGGCAGAGTCCTCATTGCTTTGGCAGATGACTGTGGGGCCTACCGTAGTAGTGGTGTCTACTCTTGGAAAGAAAACTAAGCTTGGGCTATTAAAAATTGTGTTGCTCTTACATAAGTTTCTATAGAAGTAAATTTAAAAGATAAATTTGGACTAGACAAACCTTTTTGAGTAGAGAACTATGCTAGAAAAATGACATGATACAATTCTCCTAAATGATACTGCTCTTTTGAAAAATGTTGGAATGTATGGTACTACATAGGTTCAGAGTTTGTCACAGCTGTGCATCAGAGATAGGTGAAGAAGAAAACATGGTCACTGAGACAGAGGTGTTAGTCTAAATGCTAAAGTAACTCATAAGTATTTTTATTCCTACCCCAGCAATTCATGTAATGTAAACAGAAGCTTACTATGTTCTGCTGCAGAGCGATACAGTACGGACTAGAGTACTTGGAGAAATGAGAGGCTTATCTCTTGGATTATTCATTTTAATCATGGCAATGGACTTGTAAAGCACCTCTTATATATGCCTGGCTCTGTTCTTTTCTGCCCTCTGCGTCAACCAGATGACCTCCCACTGAATTTGTGATGTAAATCACTACAAAAGTAGACTAAGCCACATACTGCCTTTTTTAATCCACTGCATGCTTTTGGATGGGACTTCACAGAGGCATTTTTAAAATAAGACTAAGGGCATTGAAACAATTTGCCCACATGCACACTAAATATCAGCTTTAGGTTGCTTACATCTCAAGTGTCTTTGGGCAGTTTTACTGACAATTCTAATGTTGGATTAAAAACGTCTGGTATGCTTGTGGCTCACCAATGATGGTTAATGTTAAAAAAGAATCTTCTCAGTGTCCTGGTGAATGTCTGAAGTAAATACATCTTTGCACTCTTCACACTCAACATTTGAATACAGATCTCATTCTTGAGTGCTGCATCTTCTGTAATATGTGCAAAAATCCTGGTTTAGATATGCTATCTTTGTGAAATCCTGTGTCACTTACTATTTGTAGAATCAAGTGAAATCAGCTCTGATGTTTGTCATGAGCAACAGATAGATCTCTGGATTCAGTAAAATCTTTTTGTTGCTGGTCCATAGGGGTGTTCCCTGTGGTCTAAAGCCTTTGTATAACCAGGCAAGGAGTAAAAGGACACTCAACTTTGGGTGCAGTTCCTTTCAGAAGCAGGAAGAAAGCAGAGATGGAGTGAGGTTTTCTATTTGTCCACAGCAAGAATGATAAATTTATGGAACAAGCATAAACATTTATGTTGTAATGCCAGTGTATTGTTACAATTTGACTTGATGGTCTCTTCCAACCTCTGGTTCTACTTAGACTTCTATTTCTGACATTCATTTTCTGAATTGGCAGTTTTCTTAATTGGTGAAAAAAACCTTTGTGCGTGGACAAATATATCCAGAGAATACCATGTAAAGTATAAAAATATACAGACTTCCTCACCACTTTATAATCTGGATCTTGCATTTATTTGGTCTGTTTTTCTAGAGTTTAGAAGTGAATTATGTGCTCTAGTCTGAACTGATTTGGGTGAGTTAATACTGTCAGAGTAAACCCCACAATACTATGTGAATTTAGCTACATGTAGCACATACTCAGCAGCGAAACTGTTCTAGATGTGAAGACTATTTGAGATGTGCAATAGGTAGAGAAAGGATGTGAGACTGATTTGGCTGACACAGACATTTATTTAAAACTCACTGTATGTAGATTATAAACCAAACAGTTGCATTTGTTTATCTCTTTTCTGATATTGACATGAGCAAGGGATTTAGCAGAAACTAGAAATGTGAAATGTATAACCTAAAAGTGTCTTTGACATGCTGTGGGTCAGGACTTTGCTTGGAACCTGTCCTTTGTGAGCCGGTGTGTAGCAGATCATCTGTTTATGACTCTTCACACAAAGTCCAGTGGCTCAGTACGAGGTTGAGTGAGTGTGAAGAGTTACAGACTTCATCAGCAAGGTCAGTGAAGTGCTTACTGGCACTCTGGGTTCAGACTCCACAAGTACCTTTTGCACAGCTCCAAGGTGGACTTCGGCTTCCCACTCTTCTGCAGAACAAAAAGATAAGCAAAACATGTTGACTGTCACTTGGGGTGGGACTTCTGTAGGGAGTGTGTGTCATCCTTAAACTTTTAATGAGTTTTTTTAAGATATGGAAGTAACTTTTTCTTTACAAATAAAAATAAATGGAATGATTCCTTCAGACTTTGCCATTTTCCAGTGTCCTAAATGGCCTGAAGTGTCACAGTGGAAATTTAGGTTCATGCAAAGTTACTTTGGTCTTTTAGAAAAACGTTTTAAATTTGTTTCACTGTATACTCTGGAGCCTGCAGACATTTGTTAAGCTTACAATTTAGTATTGCATGTGAAAAATTCAGGGTCAGTTATGGCAAAGGAGTGTAACTTTTGTGGCTCTTTTGATTTTGTGAAGAGGCGGCATAGCTTTTAGGAATAAGCAGCAGGGTAGACTCTGAATTATAGGAAATCTATTTGGGGACTGAACTATTTGACTTCTCTCCATACCAACTGCTGTTACATGTCTTTTTCCAATATTTATACAAACATGATAAAAAGGGTGAAGTACTGCCAGAGGAGGAGTTTTGCAGCTCATAAGGAAATGGAGTGCTATGCAAATGGCAATGTTTTCACAAAGTAGAATATTCTTCAGTCTCAAATTGGGGGATTCTTCACATACAGAAGTTGTACCTGGGTTGGTGCTTCAACTGACCCTTGACCTGCAATTTTTGAGGTCACTAACTGGTATAGGTGTGGAAATTTCCTTAATGGGAAGCCACCATAGCAGATGCACTGCAAATAAGGATGTTGAAAATACTTGGAGAAAATAATTTTAATCAAATAAATTATTTAAGTATAATAATGGGCTAATTGTGAACTGGAGTTTAGCAGCGGCTGTCAGCAAACAGGATTTGGAGATCCCTCTCCATTCATGAGCATAGTAGAAGTAAACTGATTCATATGTAAGAGTCATGGTTCAGGGCTAGCAGGGAAGACCTCTTATAAACTGTCAGAGCTCTTAGCAAACTCAACGTTTCACATATGTTGCACAGCTAGGGAGGAATGCCCATAAAACCCTTGATTATGGAACACCCAGTTCATCCTAACAGTTCTGTTCCTCAGGCTGTCCTCCAGCCTTACCTTGCCTCTTGATGGGCAGGGAGGAAAGCATGCTGTCTGAAAAAAATATGTGGCTTTTCTTTCTGTTACCCTCCAACTCAGTCTATAGTGCTCTGAAAGAAAAGTCAGTGAAGCAGAAGACTCCCCAAGAGTCCCCAAGAGAGCAGTGTCTGAAGGTAAGAAAAATCCTATACTTTGCTCATCCAGTTTTTGTCACCCCCTGTTCCTTATGCTGGACAAATGCAGCACTGCTTCTGCTGCAGTACATACTTGATCTAGAACAAGACCATAGTAATGATATTGAGTCACTTTGTTTGTCTGCTCCATGGATGTTTTCAAATACACCACTTCTGCAGCAGTATTTGGATAGGCACAAAGGGAGACTGTTTTTAAGAATGTAAAGGGTTACAAGGGGTTTAACAGTTTTTACCGTTATTGAAGCTTTAAGTCTGCAGTTAATTATTTAATATTTATTTGCCTTTTTTTGTCGTATTTCTGAAGCAAAGTGACAATTAGATGTAGAGCTTATACAGTATATCTCTCCCTATGACAAGATTGCAGAATTCCCCTTTCCCATTCAGGTAGAGTGAGTAATGAGGTTTGATGGTGTGCAATGTATCATCAGGGAATTTCTCCCCCTTTATTAGCTATGTAGGGATGCGTTCTGAGCTTGGATCAGTAAGTTTTCCTAGCTTTCATTAAATGTCACATTACTGTCAGTTACAATTCTAAGTTACCTGCTTTTTATGCTCTCCCTCTGGTTCTGTCAGTACAGGTGGTGCACAGATGAGAGCAATCTGCTTACTGTTTCATCCTGAAGTGTTAGGGAACTGTGTCTTTATGAAGAGTTCATTGGCTGCCACGCCAGCCTGAGCCTCCTGAGGTTTGGTAGAAGCAGATGCCTACCATACTGGATTTTTGTAGGGGTTCTGCTACAGCGGGTGTGCTTCTATTGCTGTAGGCAGACAGAGTTTGCAGATGTGGGACAAGACTGCAGCAGGTACCCTTGACTGCAGGGTCTTGTGGAAGCCTGCTGAGGTGGGCACCAGGCTGGCAGGGCACAGTTTGGCAAGCTCCTCTGCTGTGGTCATTTACTGGGGACCGTATGCCATGTGCTGCCCTCCTTTTTACTTCTCTCCTGCTCACTTGGGTATGGATATTTCCTCACATTTGACCCCCTTTTCTCTGATCAAATTAGGTGATGCATATTGCTGAACTAGCCAGGAGTAGGGTGGATGAGGCTCTCCATGAGAGGGGGCAGAGAGGAGAGGGCTTTTACCGCTGCTCTTGTTCCTCCTGGGGCTATGGCAAGTGATTTTTCATCTGTCTATTACAACAAGGAGCCCTTCTTTGGGTTCTGCATGTTACAATGAAGCTGTCTTAGGAATAGCATTTTCATTAGTTCTGTTACATTTCCAGGACATCCCGAAGGTTAAATAACTGGAGTGATGGAATGTGGTTATTCCAACATAGTGCTGTGTTTTAATGAAGAGTCAGAAGGATATTGTTATAATAGAGGCTACAGTTGTGATTAAGAGCTTACAGAAACCTCTTTAATTACACTGTCAGCAGTTTGCTGCTAGTGTTGGATGAATGCTTAGTGGTGACTGCATAGTGAAGGAAAGATGGTAGGGGGTTGCTTCTCATTTATCTTTAGATCCATCCAGCCAAAAAGCCTTCTACCATTTTTTAGGTCTGGAAGTAAATGTAGCTGCAACAGATTTCATACAAAGGCCTTTTCTGTCATTATGGTTTTGTGCAATATTTCCTTTTACATGTGTATGTACAGACTGTTTCATTGAACAGCATGCTAAGAGTTTAGAAATCAAAATTTATAGTACAAATTAAATACATTTTGGGAAGCTGACACTTAAAATGGAAATAGTGGAGGAAAATGAACATATTGAACCACCCACTTGACTGCTTACTCATTCTGTTTCTCGACACACTCAGCTTCTGCTGGGTTTGCTACAGCACAAAGATGACAAGAGATGATCCTTCATTTCCTTGTCCCTTGCATTGCTGTTCATGCTTGATCTGATTATTGTTCCATGATCTTGGAAGGCTGCAGGGAAGAGCAGATATCAGAGCTGGACTCTGCTTTGTTTCCTGGTCAAGGGTAGGTATCAGCTGTGTAATGTAAATAACCAAAGAGTTCTTTAACTCTTTGGCTATATGTGCAATTTTTTTTTTAAATAGAGACAGATTCCATAAAGCAAAGACAAATGTTTCAGAGCCTGATTCCTACAAGCTTTGTACAAATGATTGTGTTTAGAGGGCAAAGATGGGGCAACTTCCAACAACAGCATCGTGTGCTTTTCACTATGTATGCTTTAAACTACAAGTTGAGTTCAAGTGGTACGACTCCCCATCTAATAGTACATGACACACAAAAAACTCTTTCTAATAGTCTTAGAGTAAGGTCACAAAGTCAGGTGTTTGAAGTGTAGGTGTTTGTGGGCAATTATGCCTTTGAAACTTTCTCCTGACCTTCCCCTAGACGTTAGCAAGGCAACGTATTTTTCCTAGTTTTCCTGCTGAATTATTTTGGTACTTTTAATTTTTTTTTTGTTCTTTAAAGGCAGGTACCTGATAGGGAAAATTTCAGCTCAGAGTTGAAAGCTGGCAAACGTAAAAGCAACTGAAAAAGGAAAGGTTTTGCTAGTGAGAAAAATTATGAATAGATGGTTTCATTGGCTTGGCCTTCACTGTGAATGACTTCTGAATATACGGTTCAGAGAGAGCTAAAAATATTTTCTCAACGCTATTTAGTGAGTTTACCTAACAGCAGTCTAATCTGCTGAAAAAATCTTGAAGACAATCACAGTCAGCATCAGTTTTTCTTTTTCAGTTTGCTTACAGCCTGTGTAGGTCACACTGATACCCTCGGATTCTCACTTTAACGAGTAATGGATTTGCATTAACATTGTAAAGCTTCAATGAGGGTAAAAGAAGGCTTTAAGGAAGGTAAAATAAAAAACATCTACACTCAAATGCAAAACCCCCTCCCATCTTCTCGGCATTAAGAGTATTTGTGGCTTCATTCGATCCCATTGTCTCTGAAAAGTTCTGTTTTTTACTGAAGTTTTCAGGTGAGCAGAACTGTAATTTTGCCTACACGCACACAAACCTTTGCTATTGATTCCTGTCCTTTACGCAGCAAACTGCAGACAAGTCTCAACTGTGAAAAATTCAAAGAAAGCATTCTGCTGAGCTGGTAAAGTCATCTTGGTCTTCCATCCTTTTTCTGGGAACCGTGGCTCTGCCACCAAGGAACTGTGGTTTACTGGATCAAAGGAATGTCGTGCCTCAAAGGTGCCATGGCTGGGCTGTGCTGGGCAGCTCTGGTGGCAAGGTATTGGGAATCAGATGATGTGTAAGGCACAGCTCAGTTCTTTGTCCACAGCAGAGAAGATCATACTGTAAATGTGCCTATCTGCCCCTTAAGGGGAAGCAACTGTAGAACTATTTTTTTTTTTTGTGAGGGAAAAAAATGGCACATACAATATCTTGTCATTACCCACTCAATACAGCCCAGGGGTAGTGTGTTTTCACAAGCATATATCGTTTAGGTGAAGTAGAGGTGGTGTTCATTCTTACAGAATTTTTCATGGTCTGTAGCAAAGATAATTAACACTGAGATAATGTGTCTTCTTACTGCTACTGCCTTGTTACAAATATAAGCAATTGGATTAAGAAATTTAGGGAGAATGCATTTACTTCCTCCCAAAGCCCTAATGGTTTGATTAAACTCCCCAGACAACTGGTCAGTATTTCTTCACATACATGTACTTAGTTTGTTGCAATTTCGGGAAACAATTAACAGCCGCTTTTGGGCGCATTTGTCTCAGCATTTCAGCTGAGAGCAAGAGAGAGTGCCCTTGAATTGATTGTTCCCCGTTGCTGAGCCTTAGATCTCGCTGCAGAGAGGTTTGGGGGAGAGCATGGCCAGGCTCTGTGGAGAACAGGGACATGAGGATGCTGTGCTTCCTATTGAGTGTCCAACCTGGGCCAGTTTAGAGCCAACAAAGCCCTAGATGTGTGTGTGAGGGGGAAATGGAAGACGGGACAGTGCAAGGCTGCGAGGCCAACTGTTTTGTACTTCTAGTTGGGCCACACTGCTTTGCCAATGGACAGACAGCTTGTGTTTGCATGTTGAAAGGGTTTTAAAGATGGGCAGAACCAAGACAGGGTTGTGTAATACATACAGCAAAATCTTCAAATAGTGTTTATGGTAGGGTTTTCATCATGTGTGCATGACTATTTGCAAGATACTATTTGTTTTTTTTAGTGTAAGTACTCTGTTGGAATCACTGGCATTTAAAAAATTAAATCTCACTTTTCACTCACCCTGAAAACCTGAGGCAATTCTTATGGAGTGCTGCTGGACAGCCCGTTTTTCAAACCGAGTCACTTGAGTGTAATTTCTTCCTCAGGTTTTGTAGAGTAGCCTAAGTAATACAAAGTTTAAAATGGTGTTAGTCAATAAATTTGCTTGCTCTTTTTGGCTTAATACATCAACTAAACAGTTACGAACCTGCTAACAGAAAACAAAATTATCCTGGAGTGCAGTATTGCTTGAGGAAATTTTGGACAAGCCATATATATGAAGTTAAGGGTACTTTGAGGACTCTAGTGCTTTACAGGGCGTGAGTGTTGTGTGTTAGTGTCCTAAAATAAAGAAACACAAGAAACGAAATACCAGTCAGTAGCAAAAGGACAATCAAATGCTAAATTTTCTTGGTCTGGGTTTTGACCCCTGGGTCCTGGACAGTCACCAAAGTCTGAATTTGAGCAACTGGGTGAGCTGAACTTGACAACAAGTGCTTACACATCAAAAGTGTGATCTTGTTTGCTGTAGTCACTGCTGGGGCTCTGGGGAAATAGGTGCCACTCCTCCACTGCTGAGGTATAGTAGGATTTTGCGTGGACAGTTGTGACATTATTGGGCTGTCTTGCTGTGAGGCTGGGCAGCTGGGTATGCCAAAACGTGCTGAGTCAGCACTTCAGCTGTTCCTCCTGCTCCTGAGCTGTGCCCTACTGGGAAGTTGGGAGCACCGAGAGCCTCCCTTTTTGCTGCCTGTAGCTCTGGCTGCCCCAGCGAGTCCAGAAGACAGAAAGAGGAATAGGGTATCAGAGTGTTGTCACGGCTGAGTGCCCCTTTTCTCCTTGCTTTTTCTTTCCTTTTAAAAAGGGAAAAACCAATTCCACTCTTCTGCTGCCTTTTCTTTTGATGCCTCGTTGTAGTCAGTCCCACCTCCACTGTCTTGGCCTGTGTCTTTGGACTGTTTCTTGAGAAGTGGCCAGTTAACTGATGAGGAGATTCATCTAATGGCTGCAATAATGTATTTTGTCATCTGTAAAGAAAATTCCGATGTCAGGAAACAGTTAACTCCTGCAGGTGCCTTGAATCAATTTGCCAGAGATGGGTGGTGGAGTGAGCAAAACTATCCTAAAACTGTAATGAAGAGAACTTGATTTTCTCATATGTAAGGGGAGAAGATAGCTCGCTGCTGCGATGCAAATGTCAGTTGGTCTGTTACATACGTGTATTTCCTCTATGCTGCTTCACGGTAGAATTGAAATAAAAAATTCTTATAGTGTGTTAAACAGTAATGTGGCATAAAGGCTCATCTTCTTTTTATTGTACACATTGGCAAGTAAGCTATTCAGTCAAGTCCTGTCAGAGTATCTTTGATGGAAAAAAGCCTTTAAAAGACCTTTGAAATAATACTTTGATTATTCTTGGCCTGTTTTACGACTTTCTTATCCTTTGAAAGTACTGGGATAGAAGCAAGTTGGTATATAGCAATGTATTTTCAAGTGTTTCTTTCCTAATACTAGGCAAAAAAACAAACAAAGAAGCAAAACATCTAAGTTATTCTCTTTGATTTTTGAAGGTTTTCTTGCAATCTCTTTATCTCACTTGAAAATATTTTTTCTGCCTGCAAACTGTGTGAAAAATACATAGGGAGCAAAGGAAATTGATTAATGCTCCTCAGGGGAGTAGTTCTGGCTATGAATAAAGCGTTGTCAAACGTAGAATGTAAACAAACTGAAAATCTAGTATTTCCACCTGCCTAATCATGTTTTGATGGGAACATTGGAAGAAAACCCATACGATAGCAAGTGAGAGCTTTCCCCAAAGAGGCAGGAATTTAAAGCCAATACAGCATTGTCACTTATCAGTGCTGAACTAGCATACTGTCTTTTATTTTCTTACTCTTCAAGCCTCCACCTTAAGGTTGGTGGGAGGCAGCATGGTCTGGGAGAATTTACTCAGGAAGTGGGGCTGCTTTCCCCTCTGGACAGCAGAGTTCAACTCTTCCTACCTGACACAGCACTTTCTTTTGTAAGACAAGAGTGTTCTCACATCTCCATAAGGCTTTGGTTGTGGTTAGTAGGCTGGGCATAAACCAGAGTTGTTTAGGCGGAGTATAGGGATTTTCCCCCTTTTTTTTCTTTTTTTCTGCTTTTGGTGGTTTCCTTTTTTCAAGGTAGGAGGACATAATTATGCTGAAGAGAGGCAGAGATCTTTTGCTCCTTACAGCTATGGTGACGTGTGGCTACCACAAGTCTGTGCAAATGCTTTCTTCTGCCCTTGATGCTGGCTCTGCTGGGTTTTGGGACCTGGTGAGACCCTCCTGTCAGAGTAGCACACATGCTGTGTTCTGGTTTTTGGCCCCTTCTTGGCTGTGGAGACTGTAGCTGCATTCCTTATCAGCTGCTGTTTGTTTCTCCCATTTAACTTGAATCATGATGGACAGAAAATGCTTTTTGTGTTTTGTTTTGTACTTCTCTTTTTTTTCATCTTGTGTAAAGAAAACAGCATTTGTAAACACTTTTTCTTTTTTATCTGTGGTTTTTACTGAGACAAATCACATGGTGCTGTCACCTCTGCAGTCCCTGCAGTCCTTCATCCTGTGCATACAAAGGACAATATTCAAACCTGTACTGTGCTGTAAATTGCTGCGGAGGCAGTCAGCAGGCACTGACCCAGACGGTTCCTGGTGGTGAGGGAGATGAATGGAAAACTGAGAATCCTTTTGTGGTTGTGTTGTTTGCTTCTTGAAATTGCAGGGACTGTTCGAATACTGCACGCTTCCTGATTTCTACCCTCCCTCCCCTTCCCCCATGTAAAATATTTAACTTGCTAAAAGACTTTGGTTTGAAATCCCCTAAGTGGGAAAGCACTGACTGTTGGCAAGTTCAAGTGTAAAATTGGTTGTAAGTACTTGTGGGGGAGCAGTGCAATGGAGCCGAACAGTACACTGAAAATGAGAGTACTCTAAATCAAAACACGTTTGTTAATTAATGTTCATTGCTGGTTTCTGAGAGCACAGCTAGTGAACATGCAATCCAAAGTCCATTTAAGTCAATCAGCAAAATCTTACTGGAATTAATTTGGGCTGGATTTTTAGTTAATTCTTTCTTTCTTTCAAGATACTTTACCTTAAATTTCTGTTCTAAGGTGTAGACCTCTTTTCCTTGGATGTTTCATGAATATGATTATACAGTGGTTTTGTATGACTGAGCTGAACCAGATAAATATCTTAGCCATGAATTAATATGGAAATCTATAATTAAACTATTTTGATTCTTAGGGAGGACCAGATAAATATGGATTCTTTTCTTTACATTTATATGTATTAAAAATAACCGAAACATTAAAAAAGAGGAATGAAAAGCAGTATTTAGGGAAAGCCTAAAGTAAGTTAATATTGCTGCTTAAGACTTGTTTTTGCCTCATCAGAATTGCTAGATGCTCAGAATAATTTCATTTATTTTATTAAGCTTAGTCTGACCCCTCTGTAGAGATGAGGATTAATCCACTGGAAAACTGCTCTGTTCTGCATTGTGTGCTGTTTAATCTTGCAGAACGGGTTTGGTTGTTGATTATATTCCATCAATCTTGTCGTGGTCTGTAGGTCTGATGCTGTGCCCTGACATCAGGCCATACAATATTGAGGCATTTTTCTATTTACCCAGAGCTGTGTTGGTACTGCTGTCTTGCAGCACTGGAAGCTTGTGCCAGAGCTGTTTGGCATTTTTCTTTCTAGCTCTCCACACGGTGCACTCTCTCTGGCTCTTCTCCCACTTGTTTTGGAAGAAGATGATGGATATTTCTCCCCTCACAATTTCCACATAATTTCTATTTGCTTTGTGAGGGCCAGGGAAGAAGCGCTGTTCCTTCAGCCAGCATATGAGCAAAGGAAGTTCTCAGCCTTGTGATGGCTTGGACATTGGGCATTTTGCTGTGTGTGGTGTTTTTTTCTTTAAAGCTCACCTAAATAATTGAGCAGGGATGTGTTTTCCTTTATCTCACATAAACAAACGGCTTTTCCTACATTAAAAGATCATCAGTGTGGTGGTGAAGTCAGCTCTTGGAAGGGAGAATATGGCAGATTATTGCCGGGGTGGTCATGCCATGGCTTATCACATGTATATGTTTTAATGCTCTCCTTCTCAGTTACATTGTCCACACAGAATGTTTTCTCTGAGAGTCCTGTTTAACCAGCACACAGGAGAGGCTCTTTACCTAATGATCATCTCTTATTTGTTTTTGTCATTGTTGTGTGCGTCCCCCAGGCTGTATTTCCTACGTGCAGTTGAGGTGATGCTTTCAGGATAGGATTATTAACTAACTCATGAGCTTTCCCTTGGTTCTCATTAGTATAATAGCTTAGTGTTGCTCAGGCAATAATTACTAGTGCCTATGAACTGAAGGCATATCTTTAATTTTATCAGCATAGTAACTCAGACATGGAGAGAAGAGCGTTACTTAGAACCTGATTTTAAAAGGCTTTTGTTTTGAAAAGTCCTTGATATCACATATTTGCAAGAATGGATCAAAGAGAAGGTCGTCATGTTTTTCTGACACATGAAGGCAAGGAAGAAGAGCTGGGCTTTTTCCCCCTCTAATGTCCTTCTTGTAAATTGCAGATCTGTCTGATTTGAAATTCAGCTGGTGAAAGACAACACTTAATTTGCACGAGGTGGAGAGTGTTAAGTAACCTTAGGAGTAATCAGGCCCATCAACAATTAAGTCTGCTTTATCATCTCAGGAAGATGCCTGCTCTTTCCCTGCTGTTTGTCTGCTCTCGGCTAGTGATGTTCTGCACGCTCACTTGCGGCAGTGGCAGATGGTTGCTACCTCCTCCATACCAGCTACAGTCCTTGCAGCACTGAAGTCTAACAGGTGGCATCAGGATGCTGCCCCCTTCTCCTCCTCTGAGTGTTGTTTGCTGGAGCTGCCAGGGCTTTTTGGATGCACTGCACCAAGCAGAGCTGACTCACCCGAGATGTGTGAGGGGGTGCCTGGGGCAGCTTCTGGGGCAGCAGCCTTGGGAGTCCCTGCATGTGATACAGGGTGGCACCATGGCCTGGTGTTCCTGTGAACTGCATTGCAGGAGAAATCCACTTACCATCTTGCTCCAGATGGTAGTATCTGGATCTGATACTAACTTCTCAGTTCAGTTAAGTGTATTGATGCGATGTGCACTCAATCAGTATTTTTGCATTGTTTTCCTGGGACCCAAAGTAAAATGGTAACAAGTACATTTAGCTGTGAGCCTTTTCCTTATGAAGTTATTTGTTTTGCTTTTTCTTGCAAAAGAGCCTAGGGAATCAGTAAAGAGTTGTGTCTCAATCCAGCTTTGTGTCTGTGACAGTGTGAAAATGGATGTTTGCATATTAATATAAAGCAGTGAAATGGGGAACAGTTTAGGTTTATAGTTGCTTAAGTTTTTTTTCTTTTTTGATGTCAGAAGAATGTAAAGGGCTTTAGTGTAAGGAGAGTGATGGTCAGAGTGATCTGGCTCATCTGATTGTGAATGCTTTCTGCGACAATATAATATGCATCCAGTGCAGAAACATAAATCATAGTTCACAGTGAATCATGTTGTGGCCAGAGGAAATGGTATGGCTGTGTTAGCATGTGTTCTTGGGAGTAAACTGAGATGTGTATTGCACTAACACAAAGAATGTGGGGTTTTGGAGGGCTTTTGTATGTGTGCATTAACTTTTCATGTAGACTGGGCAGGTAAAGAAGACTGTTTACAGAGCAAAAGAAATTGGGCGTACGTGTTTTGTTTCATCAGTTTCCTTGCTTTATATGCTTCAGCGTCAAGCTTTCACAGCACCCATGCCTGTGTAACAGTGTTGGATGTGTACTTAGCATACATTTATTCAGTACCAATTTTTATAATTCATTGACATTTATTCTTTCTATTCCTTTGTAAGCTCTCTGTTGGTTGCAGCATGGTGTAACTTCTCTTAGCAGGCAGGATTGAAACCCTTCTGAGTCAAGCCACTCATTTGCATGTACACATTTCCTCTTGCTGATAGCAAGACACATAAATATGGAACAAAATGAACCAAAACACATAAATAGACTCCTGCAGCTACTGATGTTAATAGTAATTTACAATTTTTTTTATTCTAACTCCCCATTCCACCTGCCCAATCAGCAGGGTTACAGTTCCCTTGTGGCCCCAGTTCAAGAAAGCACTTTGATTTTAGTCTTAAGGATATTGTTATTCAAGACAAGCCTTTTAATATTTTCCTGGTGTTAAACCCCGTAAGAGCTGGATTTAATCCCTTGTTTGAATTTCAGCGTGTCCTTTTCTATTCTGAATATGGATGCTTTTTACATTGAAGCCTGATGGGTAACTGTGTAGGGAAAGAATACTTCTTTAGACCTCATTTGGTATTTTGTTACGTAAAGAGGGAAAAAATAACCCTTACCAAGGAGGCTATTTTTCCTGTTTCCTAGTTTTACTTTTAATTACTTATCGTGTTGTTGGTAAGGATACCCAGAGACATCCGCAGTATAGGTAGTGGTTCCAGTGTTACAACAAAGCACACAGAGATGAGTGCTCTGTCCTTCACCCAGGTAATCCCTCTGAAATGCCGTGGCCTGGGAAGGGCAGGGAGCTGCCGGGCTGGCTGGGTGGGCACATCAGGGAGCCAGGAGCTGCTGCCCTGTGCCTGCCGTGCACCCAGCCGGTCCTTCCTTCCTTCTGCCGAGCTCCTCAGGCTGCTGTCCTTTCGGGGGGAAGGCTGCTGTAGGCCAAAATGACCTTGTTTCTCTCTGCCTTTATATCCACTCTGCCCTGTTGGTGTTCACTAGATGTTTTGACTGTTTTTCTGATTTAGATCAAAACCTTCTGTGAATTAAGTGGAGACTCTTGGTTTCCAGTGTGGCTTGAGCTTGTTTTTAAAATGTCCTCTACTGGTATATGGGAAAGATGTTCAGTTGTACCAACTGGTTCTTAAATAACTGTGTCAGTTAGGTGGGTCAACAGTTTGTCCTGTTGCTGGCTGTTCTGGTGTTCTTTCTGAAGTAAAGATAGACATATTTACAGTACCTTTTCTCTTCTGAAGTTACTTTTTGTGCAGTAGAGATGCAGACTGTTCTGGGGGTTTTTTTTGATAAGAAATAATACACCTCAGATTTTTAGTGTGATGTGCACTCAATCAAGTGATCCAAAAAGCATGTAGCTGTGCCATTTATTACCCTCATTCATTGCTCTATCACCCTTGTTCATTGCTGTTAGGGTTTGTAGATGTTGCATGCAGGTAAGTGATTGCTGTGGAGTTGTGTTTTGATTAATGTGCTTATCTGGCTGGAGTGATTTTGCTTCCATGTTTTTGCACTGCTTCCCTTTTATTTTAGATTCAAATACCCAAATTACAAAAGATATACACTGTGGTGCAGAAGCCTGAAATTCCTGAGCTGCTGTGCCATGTGTGGGAAAGCAGTGAGGATGGGCAGTGTGTTTTGCCCCACTGCTGTCAGCCATCCACGTATGCTGTTGTGGGCACAAGGAAACTGTTTTCACAAATTTTAGAGCACCATAATGTTTAATTTTGATTTTTTTTTCTCAAAAGAAGGAGCAAAAAGGAAAAGGAAGGGATGAGAGAGGGTTGGAGAAGCAGGGGAATGGAGGCAAACTGACCAAGGGTTTGTCCTGTTAATGTACTGAGAATCTTGACTAGAGTAGCACATAGAACTTCTGGAGAAATTAGTCTCTTGCTGTCAACATTTGTCTTCTGAAATACTGAGGTGCTCAGCTGGAAGGGAAAAACTACTTAGAGTATGGAGTCAATGTGACAGAGGCGATTTGGAGGTAGATCTGAGTACTACGGTAAAAAAGGCAAAATCCTGGAAAATAGGTGCTGCTGTTCAAAAAAAAAAGAGACTCTACCTAGAAAGGGGTATGCAGGAAGACACATAGCAAGAAGGCCTGGAGAGATGGAGAAAACTACAGAAGTGAGGGGTCTTCGTGGTTTGGAATATAGGAGAAGGAAAGCACTACAGAATTAAGAAGTTTGAATCACAAGTTTTTGCCTCATGTCCCTCCAAGTTATACAGGTCTTGCAAAAAGGAAATCCAGAGGCCAATTGATTCATAAGGAAGAACATAGCAAATGCACGTCACACTCTCTAAACAATTCTCTTCAGAGGGACAAATGCAAGATGCATTTGGTTTGTAATCTTCAGGGAAGGCAGTTGTCAGTGAAGACCTTAATAATGCCTCACTAGTATAACAGGGAAAATAGGTATTCATCATCTGGGCAATCAGTGCCTAATGATTAATAGCAATATCAATGTGTGTATATATAAAATAAGTTCATTGCTGCATTAGAATTTACTGGCTGAGGAGAAAATTGGTTCCTTTCTGTTAAATATTAAGTTTTTGCTACTTTAGTCAGAGTTGTATTTGTAAGTAGGCAGCACTGTTTACTTGTAAAATCAACATGAGTTTAATTTTGTGAAATGCATTTATGGCAGTTTCTCAAAGCTAGATAAATAGAGCTGAAAGAGAACCTGGAGTTTTTGTGTTGTCTCCTTCAATTATCCGTAAGTGAATTCAGTTTGTACTGTTTTTACTAGCCTTATTGTGACTTGATGAAAATGAGCATGCAGAAAGTTCAGGAAGAGGGAAAACTGCTTTAAAGTCAGGATTCTCAAGTGTTTTGCTGATCATAGTGCAGAAAGACACACAAACACTCTGATCTGTGTTTTGTTGGCCCCTGCAATAGCACGTTTGTTTCTTTCATGTAACTTAAACTCTGGGTTTGCGATTTCTTTATTATATTTGACTGTGCAACACAAAATGAATGAAATTGTGCATGTTTTGATCTGATACTCTAAAGTTGTCATTTCAATAATCAGAATTAGGTTGCTCTCCAAGGGACTCTGAGTTTTTATTTAAATGAAATTACCTAAAGAGCACAGCTCTGTGCAAGAAAAGGAAGTGCCTTGATGAATACAATATGATGTTTGGCTGTTTGTTAGATTCTAAAAACGCGCTCTGATGGCCAAAGAAGTGTCTCCAGGCATGTCTGCCTGGTTTAGCTTGGAAGGGCAGAATTTATGTTACAGGCACTCTGAAAACAAGACAGACAAATCACATTTGTGTTGTTTAAGTTTGAGTTTGGGTGAGATTTAACCATCTAGGACTTGAGTGTTATGATGGGTTTGAGATTAGAGGAAGCTGCTGTAGATACAGAGACCATTCTCAGTAGTAGTTATTTTTCTGAGCTGTGTAGAGCACCCTGGCACTTCCTGGCATTGCTCCCCCTTGCTGGAAGTAGGAAGTCCCATGGTAGCAGTCCTGGTGGAGGGGGATTGTTGACTTATTTTTCTCTAAATTTGTTGTATGTAGTTTTGTATCTGGCGTATTTCTTCCAGAACAGCTTCCCAGAGAAGGCTTTTAGGCTCAGTATGAGCTGGTGCATGGAAAGCACAACACACTATCAAGGGTCTATCCTGGGCTCTTCTCTTCCAGTAAGTTCAGGTGACCTTGAGTGAGTTTAATATCTTCATGCTTTTGTTTCCTCTCCTACTTTTTGCCCTTGTCTTTTGTTAGATGGGATGGTACCTTTTACTGAGCACAATGGAAAGCTTGTGTTAGATGGGTCATACAAGTATTATTGTAATCCAAATGAAAAAGAGGGACTTCTTTCCTCTCTAGCTGAAGAATTTTGACCATGAAAAGCACTAACATTGTATTTCTGCTGTTACTTTACTACTGATATTCTTCTTGTTCAGCTTTTTTCTTTATTTTGGATCAGAAAAGCATCTACTTTATGCAAATGCCTGATGCTTACAGTTGTTGATCAAACGAGGAGGAGGGAGGAAAAAAAGAAGTAATTCAAAGGTTGTTTTTACTGATATAAAGGAAAACTGAATTTTTAATTTTGGGTCAAAGGCAGTGTTTTTGATGCGTCAAAATAATTGATTCTGATGTATGTGAAGCTAATTGTGTTGTAATTTTCAAAAGTGTGTTGGTTTCCCCTTGCAAGGGAAAGTGAAGTTCCCAAATCAGGGCCAGGAGTTACATTCCCCCTTTGTGCAAGCTTGAACTAAGGGCAGCGTGCAGGGTTTTCATTCCTGTTGGAGGGGCTGTGGAGCCAATTCTCAGCACTCCAATGGCAGGCCAGGAACAGCCACCATCCTTTAGTAGGTTCAGAGTGGAAATGGAAAACTGGGATTTCCACAACTTCTCATGTAGGACAAGAGTAGTGCAAACAGGGTCTTGTAGATCCTCCAGAGCTGGAGAGGGATTGGGATTGAAGGGTCAAACTGGCTTACAAATCTGACATTAATTTGTTAGTGGGCAGGTGTTTATTACAAGAGCTTGAAAATTTATTGTTGTGGAAATATTTATCCCAGCAGTTCCAGAATAAACTATAAACTGTAAAGAGGTATTTTGGGTTTTTTTGATGCACTGTTTTGCTGAATCTGAACCAAGTAAGCCAAACATTTTCAAAACAGTTTTTCTTTTGTTGTGGCCAAAGTGTTTGAGAAAATTCACCCTGTTATTTCAGTTACTCTGAAGTACAGATTTTGACAAAGTGAGCTGTCTAAAACAAAAGCTGAAAAATATTAAGTCTGGTTCTCATTTTACAGAGAAATGCCAACTGTCTTTTCTACTGGCTATGCATTTTCTAAATTAATTCAGTGGTTACATGAATTAAAAGTAAGACTGTCTGTTAGCATAAAACCTTGTGATAATATAAAAATACCTTTTCATTTCCATTGTTTTTGGTACATGCAGCACAATAGTCATGGAACAGTAACAGTAGCGAAGTGATAATCATTCACAAAGTAGCTGAGACTGAGGAATTAGAAATATGG
Source organism: Sylvia atricapilla (assembly GCF_009819655.1). Lineage (NCBI taxonomy): Eukaryota > Metazoa > Chordata > Aves > Passeriformes > Sylviidae > Sylvia > Sylvia atricapilla. Next base: position 10,484,413 of record NC_089146.1, read on the forward strand.
GCTGGGAATGACATTTATAGTGTTAGCTGTGAAATACTCACAGAAATCTACTTCTCCCATAAATATTAATTTGACATTGGTTTAGGATTTAATAAGTGGAATGACTCAAGATGATGAAGATGCTTTATTACATCTGGATAGCCTCAGGAAATATTTCTGTCTGCCATTTAAAAAAAAAATGTATGAAACAGATATGAAAACATTTTAAGTTATGAAAAGTAAAAGAGGGTTGAACATAAAGGTAATTGGTATTTAGAGCATAAAAGGTAGGGTCACATTTTTCTTTTTAGTTTATGTAAATGGAGTCAAAGCCTATTCTGAATGACAAGGGAATACATCTTGATTTCTTTCCATATTTTTCATATCCCTCTGTTTTCAAGGCAGCTGTGCTGAGTTTAAAAACACCCATGTGTAAAGTAAAGGCTTTGTTCCACTGTAGCACATGTAAAAACTGAGGAACCAAAATAACTGGGAGGCAACCTTTTGCTTGAAAACCTGACTGCTTTAAAGGCAATTTATAGAATCATAGAATCCTTTTGGTTGGAAAAGACCTTTAAGGTCATTGAGTCCAACCATTAACCCAATGCTGCCAAGCCCACCATTAAACCATGTCCCTAAGTGCCACATTTATAAATTTTAAATACTTCCAAGAATGGCAATTCCACCCCTTTCTTGGGTAGCCTCTTCTAGTACTTTGACAACACTTTTGGTGAAGATATGTTTCCTAATATCTAGCCTAAAACTCCTCTGACATAACTTAGCCTATCCCTTCTTACTTGGGAGAAGACAACATTCCTTGTTAAGCGGACCTGTGGATTTCCTGAAGTGAGTTTGTTGCAAAAGGAATGTTTCCAGAGAGAGGAATGCTTCCAAAACTGTTCTTCATTCTTTGTTGTTTCCTTTTGTTGATCTTTCTTGCCATGTTATTTCATGACATCCTCCAGGTCATAGGTTTGTTGTCATAGTGATGATACCCATCTTTGTAGAATAATAAAATTTAATTTTTTGACAGCAGGAAGAGAAAGTAGATCGAGTTGTTGATAGGCAGTATAATAATCATTCTTGTTGGCAGGAAGCTTGTACACATGATAAGTATTTAAACAAAAACTAGACTTTTATCTTAGGGAGATTTTACTTGAGTTTTTGATAAAAAAAGTTGACTGTTTAAAGCTTTGTTTACTTTTCTAGTCTACAGCCATACTGTAGAATACTGCAGGAGTACTTTTTTCAGGGCACATGGTACTACGTGTCCTTTAAGAAGAAAAGAAGAAAAAAAAAAAAAAAGCCCCCAAAAAACCAAAAACCCAAGCCAGCCCAAACCCTTAAAAATACGAAGTTAAAATATTCCTGCACTGTTCCTTGGTAGCTATTTTGGTTTGACATTTTAATTATAGTCCAAAGCCTTCAACATCCCTTTAAACCTGGTATTTATATAAAACAGAGAAATGTCTTTATTCTCAAGAGCTTGTAGTCCAGGAGAACAGACAAAGCAGATGTTTGAAGCAATCATGAGGGCTGGGGTCACTTCAGCTGAGCTCACACACTCAGTGCTGCCAGTACTGGCTTGTACCATAGCCTCTTACTAGTGCAAGGTGCATTTGACCCTGTTGCCATAGATAAATGGTTTGAACTTGTTTCCATGTGAGGAGTGTCTTCATTGTAAGGGCAGGCAAAGCTGGCTCCACCAGGACCTCCGTTTGTCTGAAAGTTCACTGCTTGCTTATTGTGCTTTCGTTGTATAGATTGTATTTATTGTTTCTGGACTTCAGTCCCTGGGGTTCAATTTCTTCTTGTTGGGGCAAAGACATTTAAGAAAAGATTTTATTACAAGTCCAAACTAAAATAGTTTAACCTTATGAGAATGTGGAAGTGAGATAACAGCCGCAAGATCGCTCCATGTGAAAGATCCTTCCAGCTATCCAAGGACAATTCTAGTAATGTGGGAAATGGATTTGTAGAGTACATATGACATAGTATGATGAGAATGCCTGGAGGGGTATTCTACGAAGACAATCCTTTTTAGTTCGTGAATTTATAATAAGTTTTGACATCTGATACATAACAATTGGGAAAAGTTGATTTTCTTCAAAACCCTGGGGGAGGTTCCTCTAAAAAGGTAATAAATGCAATGATAGGGACTTCACTGTGAAAATGCAATTAAAGGCAAACTGTTTATATACTACTGAAGGCAGCTAATGAGCTAGGTCTGAACATACTCCTTATTTAGTTTACTCTAAATTAAAACTAATGTGACTCATTTATACAAGCGTCACCTTCCAGGGAAACATACCTTTGTTGCCAGTGAAGAGCAGCGGTCAGTTCCTCCGCTGCAGAGCTCAGGGCATGATGTATGTACTGCTGCACCCAGGTGATTGCAGTTCCAGGCGCTGTTGCCTCTTCACCCCTGAGGGTGGGATCTTTTGTGACCAGTATGGGAGAAAGGCTTAGATGGTTTCTCTTTTATTACGAAATTTAATGATGTTTTCATTTAGGGGAGGGAAAAAAAAAGCGTTTTAGAATTAGCTTAGTTGTGTTTTGAGGAAAAAAAGAGTCTGATGCATGCTCCTCTCAACTACTGTGAAATGTAGTTGACTCATCCTCTGTGCATATCCTGGCAGTGGGAGCTAATGATCTCTGAAAACACTAAGGAGCAAAAGTTAGTGCAGAATCAGAAATCCCAGCAATGCTTATTTGATCCTTGACTCGTGGTTGCAAAAAACTTTGTCGAAATCTGAAAAGGTTCTTCTCCAGCAAACCATTTGTTGTGTTTCTTTATCATGTGCTTTGTATGAATGCTGAGCTTGATATATTTTTGTTTAGCATATTAGGTTTTTTTCTGGTTTTGCTCCCCCTTCTACCCCCACTGAAATCTGGATGCAGATATATTTGGATATAGCTGGTCAGATAACTTATTTCTCTCAGAACACCATCTTAAAATGAAAATGGAAGCCAGGTAGAGGTAAATGTGAATAAACTGTAGTGGGTAATTCCCAGTTTGGACAAGGTATAAAAATAGCTATAACTGCTTGTTCTTTTGGTTTAACACACTGTTAAATGATTTCATGATCTACTTATGTGCATGACTGAATTATTTTAAAGAGGAAAACCCTAGGGACAGTGTATCTCTGAAGTGAGTCTGTTATCTCTAGGTTGAAGGTTCAACCAGTTTGTAAGGCTGTTTTAGCATTTGTTGAACTGGATAGTCAATGCTGCCATTTGGCTAAAGACTTGTATCAGGGTTCTCAGGCATCCAGGAGAAGGCTGAGGATGGATGAGGCACTGGACACTTAGCTCCTCTTTCTGTTTGGGGTACATTGCCTTGGAAGTGGGACTGGGGTGGTATTTTGAACAATTCCTACTGCTACAGCAGTGTGACTTGGCTATTAGTTCAGTCAGAGCACAGCAGCTGGAGGGAGAAAGAGAAGCTCTGTCATCACATACACCAATCCTTGTTTTGATCAACTAGGAAAATGGTATTTTAAACATAACTGACGGTAGCTTTTACCTTTCCAGTTATACTGCTCTGCTTTTCAGCCTGCAGATTAATTTTAGGTTTTTAAAAGTATTCGTCAAGTAAAGTCTGAATTATGAAATCTTCTTTTAAGGGCTTCCTTCTTCAAGTAAATTGGCCGAGTATGATGTTCATACATGATTGTGGACATAGGATGTGGATTTAATTAGCATAGCCAGTTTGATAACCAAGATGCCTTGGCAAGAACAAACAGAGCTTTGAAGATTACGAGAAGATTGGCAACAGGAAAAGAAGACTGATTCAAACTTCCGCAAGTGAGAGATGTTGTTAATGTGTAAGTTTGTCTGTGTGATGTTTAACCTAATCATTGTAGTAAAAAATTACTAGCCTTCCTAGAACAGCATATAAGCATTTGGAAATCACAGTAAAAATGAATTCTGATGGTGAATCAGCCTTCCCATGTCTCTATCAATTGTCGATAGTCGGTGCCCTGTGTGAGGAGGAGGACTGGCTAGCTGAGAGCAGTCACAATGCCTCTGGAGCTGATCGTGACAGTGGGAGAGCCACGTTTGGGCCCACAATTGCCTGTATGCCGTGACGTGATGGGTGAGCCGGGGAACTGAAAGTATGGGACAGAATGTGTCTGATGGAAGAGATGCCTATGAAACCATGCTACGCCTCCTGGGCAAGCATGGATCCCCCATCCTAAAGCAGGACCTTAAGGCACTCTTACAGTCAATGGGTGTCACACATGTTCCCTGATACCACCCCTTCTATTTTTGCTCTCTGCTACTGGGACAAGGTTGGCGTAAAGCTCTGTGACTTGGCTACAATGGTTCCTGCTTGCGGGGCGGTCATGGATGCGATTGAGGAGGAGGGAGGGAGCGGGGCAGCCTGCAGGGCTGCTGCTGGGATGGCCCTGGTGACCGTGCCGGGCCAAAACCTGCCCAGGTCCCGCTCCCCGTGTGCGTGCCCTTCCTGACGAGCACCAGGGACAGAGCCCTGTCACACCCTATGGTCCTGCCGCTCTTCCACCAGCGACCTCAGAGCCGCTGAACGCTTATCGCTTGTGCGGACACTGACTCCAGGGCTGGCTGGTGCCTGGTCTGGTGGGAGAGGGATCTCCTGGCACAGCGGGGAGTTCTTATGCAGTCAAATTTTGTGTAGGGCACAACACTTCAAAATTAACCAAGAAAGCAGAAAAACCAGTTTGAGTGGATTAATGTCTCTTAAGTTCTTAACAGGAAAGGGGGAGCCAGGGCTGGCACCCCTGCTGAGAAGACTGCAGAAAGCCCTTTTTATGTTTTCAGTTTTTTGAATTGTCCTTTGATGGACCCTAACCAAATAGTTTGAGCGAGAACTTAATGTAGGACTGCTTCTCTCCTTCTCTTGTTTAGTTTGTCATCAAGCCTGGGTTGAATGCAAATGTCTTGAATATGCGATACTGTGGTACTGTACATCTCATAAAAGACAGGGTACTTGCTGTCAGTGTGATCCTTCGAGATGCAGCAGAAAGAATGCACAAATTCAACAATTAATGTGTAGGTATACGTTTGATCTACCTGAACAATTGGAAAATACTCCGGACCAGTGGCTTGCTGCTACTGAGAGGAAGGATAAATGACTGATTTCCTGAGTATCATGGTGTTTATTGTGAGCTGTTTCTAGCGCTCAGACACGCCCGTTAACCGACCAAAACCGAATGTTTGGGTAACCTTAGCAAATGTTACAGGACAGGATATGTTGTGTTTGGTCACGGAGTTCCCTGATTATCCCTTTTAATGTGCCTGGTTGCCTCGCCCTTAGGCAATTGGCCTTGTTTGAGTCAGGTAAATACAATGTGGCAGGGGAGCAATCATGCTGGTGCCTGCATTGAACGGACCCCTTATCTCTCTCTGGCATCCCTTGAGCTTCAAGAGTTAGAACTTCTGGGCTCAGTGAAAATGGATCTTTCTGTAAGGTTTAATTATTCTGGGAAAAATCAGTCTAAGGCTTAGGATGCTTCTCCTCATCACCCTGTATAAAAAACCCACAAGCACTTGGTGTAATTATACATCCAGGATTATTTCTCAGTATTCAGCCAATACTCCATTACTTTTACCTCCTGGAGTACTTTTAATTTGTCCAGATAGGGCTTAGCCTGCCATCTCATCTCATATTAAAGGAGGACCATGCAGCCTGGGTGATTATCCCTTTTAACCCAAACACATCCATGATTTTTCAACATAAATATCCCCTTAGAATTAAGTGAAACTTACATGCTTTTGACAAAGATTGTAATGGCCAGTTTGATTTTTGGTTCAAAGGACATATCCGTGGAACTATCTGGGTTGGTACATAGGAATGCAATCTATTTTAGCACAACCTCTGCAAATTTTAATGAAATTAAAACTTTGCACGATGCACAAAAGTTGCTGGGGACCATAAGTTGGACTCCTCTCTTGCTCGAAATCTCAGATGCAGATTTGGAGCCATTGTTTGTCTTGTTAGAGGGAGAGCCTGCCCTCTTATCACCTAGACATTTAAACACAGAAGCACAAGCTGCGGTTCAGAAAGTAGCTGATGCTATCTCACAGAGGCAAGCTCCATGCTGGGCTGAGCTGCCTTTCCTTTTAATAGTCTTGGGTTTAGCCAAACAGCTCCACACTCTGATATTTCAGTGGGACTCCAAGGCACCAGACCCTTTGCTTATCATTGAATGGACTTTTTCTACCACAGCAAGCAACCAAAACCATCAGTACCCAACATGAAATTATAGCCCAGCTGGTTGTTGAAGCCTGACAGAGGCTCACTTCTCTTGCAAGAGTAGAATTTTCCATTATTTTCCTGCCTCTCACCACCTTTTATTTGAAGTGGATATTTCAGGAATCTGAGGCTATTTAAATGGCCTTTGCTGAATGCAGCACACAAATCTTAACGCATCCTCCAAAACATAAGCTTTTAACACTTTTACTTCAATTAATAGAAAAATCAAAGAGAAGTGAGGTTCTACTTCAAGCATTAACAGTATTCACAGATGGTTCTGATTGCTCTCATAAATCAGTAACAGTATAGAGAGACCCCTTTTCTAGTGCCTAAAGATCAGATGTATCCACAGTTGAGGGATCTCCCCAAATTGCTGAACTTACTACTATTGTCAAAGTTTTAAATTTTTTTTTCTGTTCCTTTTAATCTAGTAACTGGTTCAGCTGATGTTGTAGGAATCATGATGAGAGCTGAAGCATGAGCCCTGAAAAGAGGGTGGAACAAACTGCAAACAGATGATGGGTTTGATTTGCTAAATTGACTCCTGAGAGTCTGGGGACTCAATAAGTAGATTAGAAAATCAGTTAAAATAGGCTTATATGTATTGGGCATTATGTATTGTTATAATTATTCCTTGTATTTTATAGTGTGTAAAAAATAATAAAAATAAGAGAAATAGGGGTGATATATATAGAAGGATGTCGATTTAATTAGCATAGACAGTTTGATAACCAAGGTGCCTTGGCAAGAATAAATAGAGCTTTGAAGATTACAAGAAGATTGGATCAAGATTGGTGACAGGAAACCAAGATTGAATCAAACTTCTGCAAGCAGGAGATGTTGTTAATGTACAAGTTTGTCTGTGCAATATTCAACCTAATCATTGTAGTAAAAATTTACCAGCCTTTCTAGAATAGTATATAAGCATATCTTATATATCTTAAGAAATCAGAGTAAAAATGAATTCTGATGGTGAATCAGTCTTCTTTTCTCTCTCTCGATCTCTCAATTGTTGATACATGATGCTTTTAGTTTTTCCCCACATAAAGCTTTTTGTGTGTGTGTGTGTGGTAGTCACACTTGTATTTGGGTTTTTTGGTACCAATTTAATATATTAATCTTTGTGGAAGCAAAGAGTATATTTAGAGGTGGCAGAAAATCACTGTTAGTATTGATCTGCTGGTTAATATTTAAAACAGTGGGGAGAGCCATTTGAGACAAACACTTGTTTTCCTTCAAATTATGACAAGATAAAACTTTAAAAGCAGTATCAAGCCATAGAGAAGACAACAGTATTCAGACCTTAAACAGCGATCAAGAGAAGGCTTTGTTATTCTTCAGAATAATTTGCCATCTGGTCGATTTTAATCTAGGTCTCTCATGTATGAGAGCCATCCAAACTTTGGTGATACACTTGCAATTGCAGGGTTTAGTATCTTTTTTTTTCCCAACTTGCAAATGATCTCCTTCAAAATAAAACCTAATTAAAGTAGTGCTGGGATACCAGACCAACACTGTCCTGTGCCACTTCATTACCAGTTTGGCATGTAGTAAGAATTAATTAAATTATTCAGATTTTATAGCCAATACAACACATTCTTGTTTTCATTCATATATGCTTTATGCATGTGATGCTATGGATATTAATGAGTTCATCCTATTGTATATCTTGTTGAAATCAGGTGTGCTAAGATTTACTGTGTTACAGAACTGCTTTAAAAGACCCCAAAGTCAATAATTTTAAGCCTCCCTAAACAAACAAAACCCCAAAAAACCAACAAAGCAAATGACAACGACAACACCAACAACAAAAACCCCGAAACAACCCCAACCCAAATGCATTATACTTGTATTTATGTTAAACTTTAAAAATGTGAAGTGCCAGATTGATAGTAAGTGTTGACTCTTCTTGTTCAGCTCTTACAGAAAATAGGCAAGACAGACTAAAACATTCACTCAACTCTTAAAGCCCAATTAAACACCCCAAAATGAACAAAAAGCCTCTAGACTACTGCTGTTTCTAGGTGGAGACCAGAGAAAAGGAAAGCAGTTGGTAACACTCTAAGAAGACCCATATCTTGAACTTGAAGTAAAAATGTTACCCTTACATCTTGTGGTTTTTTAAAACTAGATTAGTGGGAAGATGTGGCTTGAGCCATACACTCAGTTTCTAGGCTTGGGTGCTTTAGAATTGCATGTACCTATTAAAATAGCTGAGAAGGAAGAAGCCAGGGATTTACACAATCAAGAAGCATGTTAAGTAGTAAAGCTCTATGGCTTTCTGTATTGTAGAGAAGAAATATGGTAGTGTTGAGATAAAAGGAGTTTACCTACTGCTGGTTTTGCAATGAAAGGTTTATTGACTTTTCACAGACCTCAAATAAATGTTCACTTGCTTTTTAATTTATTGCCATGCTGATGAGCTTCTGAAGGGGCCTCTGTCTCAGTGCAGAGCCTCTAAGTGCTAGTCTCAATCAGCAGCCCCCCGCAGCCTGGCACAGAGCCTGATTATTCAGAGTACAGCAGTGAGCCTGGGCCACCAGCATCCCTTGGATAAGTCTGCTTTAGCAAAAAATCATATTAGGAAGGTGTTGTTTCTGAGATTTCTTTTGCCCATTTGAAAGGAAGCAAGTGGAGGCAAAGGCAGTCACGTCTCCTTTGCTGGATGACAGCCTTGCTTTTGCAGCTACAGCTCTCTGGCCACAGAAGCTGCCTCTTCAGGAGAAGGTGCATGCCCTGCTGATGCCTCCCCAGCACTCTGAAATACCATAAACCACATCTAGAGAACAGAAGAGTTGCAGAGAATCCTATTGCTGCACTTTATCTGCCAGTTTGTTGTGTGTGAGACTGGCCCTGCTGGTTCTGAGAGAAGATAAAACAGACATTTCTCAGAAATGTGTGTGCATTCACTTGTGTATACAGAGACCTCCATCAAATGATTTTTCCATGTTTGGTGGTGGAGTTTCTGCCAGACCATTTGGCACACATTTAATCAGGGATTAAAAGAGAAAGGAAATGTCCTTGTAAAAACTTCAGCAGTTAGGAAACACTTTGAAGTTCCATTGCTGTTGCTCTCTTCTTTGATCTCCACATGTACCAGTCGTTTTTATTCCCATGTATGTGCTTATTAATTGCTTTTATGTTTAATATTTTAAGGGGGAACACTGTTTTACCTTTAATCAGCAGTGAAGGTGCTGTGAACCCATCAGCTCTCTCCAGAGCAATAGAACGTACTCTGGAAATATGATAGCAAATTTTAGATTTTTTTCCTAGAGAATACTGGCACTGTAGCTGTCACTTGTAATAGTGAATCCACAGTTTGCATCCAGTTCCTTCTCCAAGGTTTTAACCTTGAGATTGTTCATTACAGTACCCCATTGTAAAGTATTACAATTTGTATTTCTTTTGTCAATGGTGGGGACTTCCCAACAGTGACAGAACTATAGAAGTATCCAAATTTCTCATATTTGGTTAAAAAGAAGTGGGGGAGGAAGATGTTACTAATGCCTTCTGCTACAGTGATTTGTTTCCTGGATCTGTCACAATTGCAGTGTAATTCTGAAATACTTGCAATGTAAAAGGGCTTATACAGCTTAGCACAAAGGCCCAACTTTATTAAAGGCTGTAGAAACCTGAACAGAAGGGAAGGAAAATTTTGGCTTATTAAAAAAAAAAAAAAAAAAAAAAAGAAAAAAAAGCTAATGTCTTTTGACACACCCCCTACCCTGTCACCAAGACTACTGACTGAAAGAAATACCAATACACAATGCCCTTCACTCTGTTTGGAACAACTTCAGAGTGACTGTGGACTTGGACTAATAATTGCAGAGAGATTTCACATAGTTCACACTTTCAAATCTCCCAGTTTAAGGGCTACAACGTTATTTTTCAAGCTAAACCCTGAGATTAAAGGGTGGTAAGGCACTGAAACCAGTTGCCCAGAGAGGCTGTGCATGCCCCACCCTTGGAAGTTTTCAAGGCCAGGTTGGATGGGGCTTTAAGAACCCTGGTTTAACGGGAAGTGACCCTGTCTGTGGCAGGGAGGTTGGGATTGGATAATCTTCAAGGTCTCTTTCAGACCAAACCTTTCTGTGAGTCTATGATTAATTTCTTTAAAATCACTACATTAATTAATGAGCTGTGCTTAGATCTGGTCCTCCTACTCTAATTGTATATTTCTTTGAGGTGACTTTCCTATTTGGAATAAAAAGGCAATAGTTTAGGAGTATTTCTGTAACATTTTTCATGCAAGCAATTGCAGTTTGCTTTGTGGTGCTTGAAAGCCAATAAATAGTCCTGGCTTTTCTTTGCAACAGCAGCATGCAGCAGCTGGGGCTGTTTGCCCTGAATAAGAACACAGACTGTGGGACTTGATAAGAAGACACTGTGTGGGAGCAAGATAAAATTATATCCTTGGGATTATGCTAAAAATACATGTGTGAAAATGGTGTTTTCATGGCACAGTTTGATTTAACCTGTCCTTGAAGATACCACACCTCTTATAGCCTGGTACTATTTTATCTGGCTTCACAGATGACATATGGGGAAAATAAAGCAGAGTGCTAATGGCCAGTGTCCTGTGTATCTGAAGCTTTGAGAGCAGCAGTTGCACACTGTGTTTATAACCCCAGGCACTGCATGATTTTTGTACTTATCCCTGCTTGTCAGACCACGATTCCCACTGGGCCTAAGAGCTTGTTGGACCTCCTTTCTTAGGAGCAGTAGAGGCAATGTGTGTTTTTCAGAGCACATTGCTGGAACCTTGCCTCTATACCTGTGTTCTGTAAACTGTGTTCACTTGGCTCAGAGTTGAAATAATGTTATGCAAACAAATAGCATACACTCCAAAATAAACATAGCTTTTGTTTTCCACTAAAAGAAAAGTTAATTAGAATAGTTGCTGCTTGGAGATTGGTGTATAAAAATCAGTATGAAGTAAGAAAAGTTGGACTCCTGATCATAAATCAACATGTACAGGTTGTTTACTCTCTTGTAATCACCATAGTACTCAGAGTCCTATGTATCTTAAGCCTTTTCTAGGGTTTTGGGGCCTGTATGAATTTTCTTATAAAGACTGAGCTGTCACCTAGGATCCATTTAGTCTGGAAGAGGAAGGAGAAATCTGCACATCTCTGGCTTTAAATGTCTGGAACATGTTGTATATCCACATTACATTGGGGGTTTTTTTTGGTTAAAAATGAATAGTCTCACTTTTTAGGGCAAGCACTACTTAAGTCAGCCCGTAGAATCACAGAATGTGCTGAATCAGAAGGGACTCATTCTTAAAGGATTTTGAAACAATCTTACTCTATTCTTTCACTTTATTTCTTCACAGCTCTGTTTCTGTTTAAATATTTCTGCTAATAGGAAAGAGTAGGATTTGCTGGTGTATCTCTTTTGCAGTTTAATTTTGAGTTACTCCATATTCCTATTCATTCTCCTTCTTTCTCTGCCATAACCACAAAACAGTCAGTCTGCCATGAAACAAAAATTAAAGATTATAAAGATTAGAAGGCAGCAATTATTCAAAGCCCTTCTATGAGAGCTATAATAACAATTGAAATCCTTTATGTAATGTGCTATATCCGCTGAAGTTATTCTTTTAAATAAGGAAGCAGGCTTTTAGTGTCAGCATTTGTTGTGCATAGTGAGATACTGTGAATTTGGATGAGTCCAAGGGGGTCAGGTCTGTGATGCAGCATCCCAAGGCTATAAAACCCACGAAAGCTATATAGAACACATTTCTAAATGTTGTCCCAGGGTGAGCAGAGCACATATTCATTAGGTGGAGATGAATTGGGCCTTTCAGTTTTCTCATTTCATCACTGAGCTATTTTATTTTGTCCTAGGCAGTGGTTTTCTCGCGTCCTATGGGCAAGAAGTGCTAGAGGAGGGTCTGGTGGATATCAGGAGCGGATTGCCTGAAATTACAGTGGGGAGCAAGTGCTTGTTGGCCTTGACTGTTTAAAAACATCGTAAAGGTATTTCAGGAGAGAAACACTATCTATTTAGGATAAAGCAAGTTTTCCTGGCTTCACCTCCTCTGAAGCAGCCTGGGCTGCAGTTTGTGTGATAGCAGTACCCTCCGTGGGACAAAAAGGGAACTGAGGGGTTGGCAGTGATTGGAGCTGAGCAGGGCAGGGAGTTGGAGGGCAAAGACCTGATTTCAGCCTGAGTAGCATGTGGACACAAGACACCCAGCTCACAGGCTTTTATGGGATTTTTGGAAAGGAAAGCAAGTTTTTTTGTTAGACTTACACTTTAGTCTGCCACTAGAAAAAATACAGGAGCCTAGTTGTTAAAAGAAGTTTGAAAACCATTATTTATACACAGCCGTTTCACTATCACCATCCCAAAATCATCCTTTTCTGCTTCCATGGGATGCTCATCTATGGGAGAGGAGTGGATATGCCATTTCTGCTGCTCTCTCCTGCTTATCCTCTAAATAAATCTCTTCTTGAGGGTTGAGTGGGGCAAAGGCCAAGATGCAGTCAGGTTTTGCTTAAGGAATACGTGATCAGTCTGACTCAGCATTTTTGTTTCTAATGATGTGTATGCGTTCTCCATCCTTTTCAGGCACCTGGTTTATGCTCTAAGCAATATGATAGCTTGTACTTAGACTTAATTTCTGTGCTATTTAATTTTCCATTCAGGATGTTTTTGAAGACCTGTGTCAAGCATTGACTTGTTCCACAGGCTAAGAATGACTGGATTGTGGATGTGGTTGTAGCTGCTGCTACTGCCTTTGCTTCCCTGCAGAACAGGAGAGGTCATTCAAATGCTGCAGTAAATGTTGAAAAACCTGAAGCTTAATTTCTGGTAGATTTCCCTCTCCCACATTCCGTGCCCTTTGAGATTCCAGTTTTGCTAGGAGTCATAATTATTTGCCAACTACTTTCAGAGCTCTCTTGATCCTCGTGAGACAAATTCTGGCACAGCTTGTCACACTGGAGGTAGTGCCTGGCTTCTTATGCTGGTAGGTGGAAATTATCCAGTAGCTCTTAAGTGAGCAGTATTCCTGAGAAGCAGCTTGTTTGTCTGGAATTCTACTTGAAGTTTTTGAAATACCTTCTTGTCATCCTGAATAATGTTATTGAATCCCAAAGTGGAGTTGACTTTTCTTTAGTGCCTTCTCTGCCTAGTACCAGAAGAGCTGAGGGCATCTTGAGCTGACGGGCATTTTGTCTTTCTGTTTAGGACTGCTTTTTTTCAGGGATGGGGAGGTGAGAAGCAGAACCTTTTCAGAGAAGGAACAAAATTAAATTTAATTGAGGTGGTTAGTTTATCGTACAGCTTGCAGCTTTTACTTTCTACCTGTTTGTCTAACCTCCTCATCATCTTGCCAATTTGGTTGCAGTCTTGATTTTGCAGTTTCAAAATACATTGGAATATATTGTGTTATCCCATGCAATGATTCCTTGGTTATAGTAACAGTTTGTCTTTGATTCTAACGTCCCCATTGTGCCATACAATACAATAATGTCTGCAGAAGAATTAATCATGTAAAGGATGAGGCGAAACCAAAAACCATGGAGGACACATTAGGCCAAATCAATTAATGGTGTGGTTTTTATTTGCTAATTTTTAATGCGTTTATGTCCTCTTTCCTTTATTGTTGTCTCTTTGTGGTTTGACAGAAGATGCTAGGATGGGAAGGATTCAGCTTTGACAGAGGTCTATCAGCCTCCTCTAAATTGTTGCAAAGTTGTAAATGTAGTGTGGCCAGCACTTGTGGTATATTTTATACAAACTGAGTGCCCACCATCTCTTTGTTAGTTTTAGTGGTTATTGGAAGTTTGCCTCATTTCCTGGCACTGCTGATTTAATTTCACTGGTTTAATTTGCTGTATTAAATCCCTTTTTTGTTTAAAAATATCTTAAGGGGTTAAAATGTTAATGTATTATAATTCTGTTAGACATCTTCTGAATAATGCATCTATGATACAGGCTTGTCCAGGTTTGCCTACAGAAGCAATCAAAACCCCACATTTCTTCCTAAGGGCTGTTGTAGTCTAGTTCAAATACAGTATGTAGCAATTTGGCGTTTCACTGAATTATATGCAGTCATGTAGGTGCAGCTGTATGTATCTCTTCTGTGTATTTTCTGCAGCCCTCTGGATTTCTTTTGCTTAGAAAGTCTGCCTCACTGTTCATTTGCAATTGCAAATAGCTCCATTGCAATTGCACCCAGAGGTGCTTCAACAGAGCACATACAACTTATTAAAAGATGACCATAAATTAGTAGGTCTCCAGAGTGGATTTATTGGTTTGGCTATATTCCAACTGAAATTAAAATCATAGGATTGCCATTAAGCTTATTAAAAAAAGTATGTTGTGGAGATAGGAAGAAAAAAAAATCCAAACCAAAAAACCCCCTAAAGTGTAGCCAAGATATGAGAAACTTCTGTTATTAAAATATAAATGTTTTACATCCTACATTGGGAAGTAATTTTTGCCAAAAATAGAAGTGCCAGAGGCTTCCACCAATACATTAGGGACTTCCCTAGCATTGATTTTTACAGGAAGAAACTCAGCTACTGCAGTAAGGAGTGAGGGTAGATAAGAGGGAGGAAAAGTCGTGCAGGTTATGTTGTGTGACACATGGGTTGCTAATTATTTAGAGTGTGCAGGAGTGTGGTTGGGATTTCTGGCCGTGCTGAAAGAAGCGTGATGGTGGCAGACACAAGATTAGTGTTCAGCAAGAGATGCTGAACAAAGACTATGGAGATCTCTGTGGCCTGTGCCTTAGCAGAGAGTACATGTGGGCTCTCTCCTCGAAGGTCTGAGCAAACACAGCTGTACTGAACAGCAGTGAATTCCAGGTTCCAGATCTTCCCTGGTTTTCACTTGAACTGACAGAGCTACAGAGTGATGGGTGCTGAGTGTGGGCTGAGATTCTCAACACAGGTAAATGAGGAAGTCTGGAAAAGCACAGCAAAATGACTGTGGGGGACTTAATGATTTCTGCGTAATGGCGTTGTGAAGAATTCATCGGCTTGCACTTTTGCAGAGCTCTCTGTAGTAATACAAGAGCCTCATGGTGAGTATTCCAATTGTTGGAATACTGCTGTTGCTTGGTAAATCATACAGATGGCATTGAGGAGGTGTTACTGTTGTACAGGACTTGTGCAGAAGTCAGTCAATCTGGACTGGGGGTGACCTGCTAGAGGGGATAACAAGAGAAATGTTTTGAGTGGAGAATGTGATGCTTGGTCTGTGTTGGAAGGAATTGCAGACATCTGGAACGGGAGGGAGCTTTTGTGTACCTTGTCCAGGTCCTCAGTCTTGCTGAGGTTTCCACAGTCCCAGGCAAGCACAGAGACCCAGCTTCCAGGCTGGTACAGGACAACTTTGCATATTGACAGGAATTGAAAGTGCATTTAAATATGTGGAAAATAGCAAAATATAACAGCTTGAGACATGAAGAATGTGAATTAAGAGACAGTGAAGTTCAGCCTTGTACCTAATCAAGTGTATTGTGTGGCTCTTTACAGAAGAAAGCCGAAGCAGACATTTCAGTGGGGTGAGGCATTTGACGAGCAGCAGTGGTGAAGGAGACTTCAGTCAAAGTTAAATGAGAGCCTGCTTGTAACTTACAGACCTGGTTTATAAAGCTGTGGTATCTGCATTTAAAATGCTGTTTTATTTCTGTGCTTTTTCAGTGTCAGAATGACACAGATTAACTGGAAGGAGTTTAGATAAGAAAGCAATAAATAATTAAAATGTTTTAGGAGAGTCTGAAGAATGAAGCAAGTACAGATTAGGTTTGGCAAAGTGTGGACTGTGGAAAGCTATAAATCTACACCCATTTGAGCTTAACAGCAAGGAAGGGACCGCAGCATTGCTGCTGGGTGTGTGTGAGCACATTGTTCTGGCTATTGATTGTGACAGAGCTCTGTAGGCCTGGCTCTGCAGAGCTCTGCCTGAAGAAGTCAAACTGCAGGAGCAGGGCCCGCGCAAAGCCAGAATGCAAACAAGTCATGAAGGCAACAAACAAGATGCAAAGCTCAGGAAATACCAGCTGCTAGAGACCAAAATGAGGGTAATTCTGCTGTTTAAAATGGTTTCAGTTTAGAATTAGGCTAGAGGAGCATGATAAAATACCAGATATAGAGACGAATCACATGGAAAAGATGAGGATTAAAAAGTCCTCAAAAGCAGAAACTGGGAAATGCAGATTTGACTTTAGCCTTTCTTTTTAGTCTTTTGCATGAAGACATTAGCAGCTATGGTTCATGATATTATAGAAAATATTGCTTGGTGTTGTTTTCATTTTTTGTTGTTGTTGTTTCTTTACAAGCTGGAAAATGACAGCGTTAGATTGGATGTACAGAGCTGCAATTTCATTAGTGAACTGAGCTGTGCTCTTATAGATTGAATGGGCTTTTCCTTAGGAAAGTAATTAAGGAATGAAGCAGACTTGATAAAATAGCACAGTGATTTAAATCTCTATTTTTTTAAAGTTTTATGTTGCAGTGTATCTTGATTTAAACTAGCAATGTAAGTAATGTTAATGTTAAAGCTCCTTCTGCTGTGGAGACTGTGAGTCTTGAGGCAGTCCAAGAGGTTTCCTCTGTTTTGCATAGTTTGCCACTGGTAAGGTTTTATTTGTTTCCTAACAAAACAAATTAAGAAATCCAACTCCAGAGCAAACAAGCCTTTCTGCTGGCTCCAAAGACTCTGTGTTGGCTGCACTGATGTTTATCTAGGATACAGCCAAGGGCTCCTGGTGCTGCACCTGGAGCATCCTGCAGGGCTCTGTCTGCACCCACCCAGTGGTCCCCCAAGACTGCCTGCCTTTCATGGAGCTGGGTTACA
Organism: Sylvia atricapilla; assembly: GCF_009819655.1. NCBI lineage: Eukaryota > Metazoa > Chordata > Aves > Passeriformes > Sylviidae > Sylvia > Sylvia atricapilla. Next base: position 10,501,448 of record NC_089146.1, read on the forward strand.
GCCATATCATACATCCTTCCAAAGTTAGGGCAGAGCCCCTAACTTTGCATCCACATGGCAAAGGCACCTGCAGCTTCAGGAGGAGAAAGAGGAAGCAAGGTCTCCATGATCCTCAGATAACCTGTGGTTTATGGTATGCAAGGCTCTTACTGATTATCTGGTTGTACAGAGAAACTACACCAGTGCAGTAGTCCTTGGTCTGGTAACAGGGCTTCAGGGATGCTGTCTCACATGGAGACTCCTGTGATCCCCATCCCTGCATTGCTTCCCAGAACAATGTTTGAAGCTCTGAGAAGTCATCTCTTGCCTGCAGTCGAGATCAAGACAATGAGCTGCTTGGTTGATTGAAACAATCTTTTAGGACAGCTGGAACGGAGCTGATGAAAGCAGAGCCTGCAGTGTGTTTTCCTACCAAAAGCAGTGACTCTTGGCTAAGCCACTCTATGAAATAAGATTGAATCAAAGCCATTCCATATTTGGAGTAAACTGTAACACCTGTCTGCCGCAGCCCCTGCACTGTCATCTGTGAAGGATAAAGAGAAATGGGGAAATGGGCATTTTGGGAAAGTAGAGAAGCACTGTAATCTGAATACCCATACTGGGTGTTCAGCTGCACAGCCTGAGATTCTGTATGCACTTGCTGTCAGATTTATGTAGAAATGAGATCTTACATAGTATATTTACCAGTTCAGCTAAATGTGGTGCAATCTACCGCTGCCTGGACTTCCCCAGATATTTGGCTGAGGGAAGAAGAGGACAGAGTTACAGACTTTGATCAATCATCTGTTCCATTACTGTGCTTGTGAAGAGGGGCTGGTTCTAGTCTTGTGGAGAAGTTGACCTATACAAACTAAGTAGTATTACCACTGAAAATAGGATAACAGCAGTTTTGGGATCAATGTGGGGACAGTGCAAATCAGATCTTTAAAATTTATTGTGCCTCAAGACCTACCCTCCTTGAAAGGCTTCCCAGTGATGGTCATGACCTAAAATGCCCCTTCCTCAGATGATGAAAGGGAAGCTGCCCTGAGAACTCTGCATTGTTTTAAATGCCATTAGCTACTGAGGATAGCTGACTGTGGTTTGGATCTGGAGGGTGTTTGGTGGGGAACCACCTGTAGATAACCTGTGAATGTGTTTTGTGTCTCTGATGAGTATAGTGAAGGGAAGGACACCTTGATGGTGCTGCTGCCAGTCTCATGCATTTCCAGTCTACTTGTGGAAACACTGGAAAAATCTTAAGAATGTGGCATTTACTGCCAGCGTCTGATGATTCACAACAGAGCCAACATTTCTGAGTTAGAAAGGATTAGGTCCTTATATGCCAACAGAACTCTTGGATGTAGCATGATACTGTAGTACTCCATAAAGTTTACTGAGGTATTACGTGGCCTTTATGCATAGAGAAGAACTCTGCTGGACGTTTTTGCAAGTTTCTTGTTTTTTTGACCTCCAGATCTAACACGTTGGTTTGTTTATTTTGAAGTAACAGTTGCAGTCATGGTTATGTGCACAGAGATTCAACAACTAGGAGCTTGCAATGCTGCATATAATTTATGCTGATAAAAGATGAATCATTAATGGTTCATGTTAAAGGAGTTTATATTGTAGCTACCATTGGGTTGGTTGGGTTGGGTTCCCCCCTCTCCCCTGCTTCTTTATTTTTAAGACAAGTAACATATGTGTGCCTGCTGTTTGTTCATACATTTCCTCACATTCCTCAAAAATGGAGCAGTTAAATGACCTCAGGATGTTGTTTCACCCTGAAAGACTCTGTTGAGACTTCCAGCGTGTGTTGCTACTTGGCAATCTCTAACTTGTTTAGTGGGTGTAAAAAGTTCATACTGATGAAACTGCTGAGAATAAATTCAAGAACCTGAACATTTTTGTTTGCTGCAGCTTCCCATGTTAGGATCAGCTTTGTTCAATTTGGTGAGGTGCATATTACCAAGGGGAAATCTAGGGATGTTGGAGAGTGTGAGGTGTGTGTTTTGAGGGTTCTAGAAAGCTTAGGTGCTTATAACAGATCTGTGTATTTTAGAACACACACACACACAAAAAATAGTGTGCTTTTCATTTAAATGTTTCGTTTAGTGGAACCAAAATAGAAAAGGAAGATAATGTTGGCAGAGACCAGAAGTAAACAGGATTGTATCACATCAAAATTATACCAAATCGGGATAGGCTGCTGAAATAAATATTTATAACGGAAAAACCCCAAACTTGTGCCTGTTGGAACAGACTGTGTTCAGTCCTTTTCTGGACTTGCAAGGTGATTGAAGGGAAGGAGGAAGAAATGGTTTATGTACTCTATTTCACGGTTGCTTTTATTGTTTTTGGACAGTGCAGGAAAAAACCCCTTCAATGCCAAAGCTTAGGAATTTTGCCCAAAGCAAGTCCCACAAGCATAAATACTCATGCCTTGATCCAATAAACTAAGCATGTCCATGGCTTAAATGTTGTTGTGGTGTGTTTTAAAATTATGCATATGCTGAGGGAGTCTGCTGGCCTGGGGATTGCTGCCAACCCAGGAGATTTGGACACGGCCACATGGAGTGTAGCCCACCCACCACTCTGCATTTGTACAGGAGGATCCATGGTCCAAATGTTTGCATTTGAGGGTACAGACCTCCCAAATGGCGAACAAGTTTGCCATGGCATTTGCAGGATCCAAGTACATTGCACTCTGTCAGGGCTTTCACTGTGGCTAAATGCCACTAAAGGCTCTGGAGCTCTTGGAAGCAGCCAAGACAGCTCCAGCATTTGCTTAAGGATTAGCCTTCCCATCCTTCAGCTAAGGCTGTTAGCATTAAAAATCAAAAAAAAATCTCTTGCTTGCAGTCCCAGAAAGGATAATTTGTTAGCACTTTTTTAAAAAAGGGGGATGTTAGTTCACATTTTGGATTTGAATAATTCAAACTATGCTTGTTGCTGAGATGTTTCTGCACCTCCATGACTGCGAATGTAGGTTCGCTTTAGTTAGTGGTATGAAGTCAGAGCTCAGTGGCCTGAAGGCACGAGCAGTTACCTCGTATATTTATTGTTTTGAAAATGCCAAGCAGAAATGATAGCTGTTTGACTTCATGAGTGATTTTTTGTTTTCCTCTTCCTGCAGCAATAAAATAGTTTTTGTAGGAATTTGCAGGGGCACATATGATTTCCTGTGAGTCCCATTAGGTGAAAGAGGTTACCAGATATTTTTCTTTTATACAGGCAAGTTGTCTCTTATGATGGGAAGAACTTTTTTTGAATATAATAGTCATGGTGTTATTAGGTTTCTGGTAAATGAATAGTGATGCATTATTGAAAGAAACTCAAGTGTTACTTTCTTGGCGCACATACAATTAGTTAACTAATTGTTGCCATTGCTTGAGTTACTGCCGAAAATGTAATCAAGATGCTCATCAGCACTGATGAGCCGTTAAAGATTCGAGTGACTAAAATTAATGCCTCTGGGATGGTTTACAGAGGTTCTCATCCTTGGTTGAGCCTTAAGAGAAGTTATGTAGGGAGTAAAAAAGCTGTTCCAAGCACTAGAGCTTTTGGTGTGGTCAGGTGGCTCCTTCCACAAGCTGGATATGAAATACAAAGTTATTATTAAAGAGGAAATGAGACTTCAGTCACATAAAGGATTGGGGCTAAATAGATAGATAGTATGGCTGAAAACTCACTCAGCTGACAGGGAGTAAACTCAGCAAATGTCCCTTTTCATCCATAGCATTGCTATGGGTAGATGTTACTTTGTTAATGCCATCATTAAAATTAACCCCTTTCTTGGGGAAATCCCATCTTTGTAAGAAGAGGCTTGATTTTTTTGCCTGTTTGCAACTCCGAGCAAGCTATGGCACAGTGATGGAATAGCTGCTTCAAAGTGGAAACAGGTGCAGCTGAAGCTGTTTGAGATCTGCAGTTGTGTTGTTAAAGTTGTGCAGGGGAGCAGCAGTGCTGCACCCCGGGAGTGCCGGGCCCCTGACACTGCTGCTTGTCCTCCAGATGCCCCCTGCTCCCTTGGTAGAGAAAATCCAGTTGGCCTGCCTTCAGCACGGAAGATGATGTGTTAACCGGTTTTTCAGCCGCAAAATTAGCATGAAAGAGAGTAATACATGGCAATGAAACCATTTTTTCTTAACTGCACAGGTTTGAGAGAGTGTTTGACAGTTTCTATTGCAATTTGCTCTGGCACATTTTCAAATGTTAGGGTATGCCAATAGAAAAAAAAATATTAACAGGGCTGAGGCTTTAAATCAGGTTGCAACTTGCTTGTTTAAATAAGTCACTTAAATTGTGTTTGCTTTTACATAAACACTGGTGTGAAAAGGAACCCCCTCCTATTAAATACTGCTCTTCTATAGTAGAAAATCCTAGACATACACATTTGCCATATAGCTTAAAAATGGTGCTAGAACATGTCTGTTTTGCTGAGGGCACAGTTCTCTTATGTGGCAACTTTACCAGTGTCAAAGAAAGAAACGTGCACTCACTACCCAGAAGATTGTGGGAATGGGGAACAGCAACAACTTTACGGGTTAAAAAAATATAAGATGGGAACAGGTCTTCTTGTGGAATTCTGATTCTCTAAGCCAAACACAGTCTTTCCCGTCATACTTTTGGTAGATACTTCTTCCTTTAAACTTGTCTGATCACTTTGGAACCTTTTAAATCTCAGGGATCTATATCCAGGTGGTGTTACAGAAAAGCAATTAGAAAGAAGAGCTCATTCCCCTCCTTTCCAAGTGACTTGTGACCAATGGGAGGCAGTTACAAGAAATAACTGACTGGCAACTATCACTCTGGGGTGGTGTTTTAATTCTAAGACAGGAATGGGTGAAAAATGCAAACCTGCAAAAAAGAAGGAGATAATGCTTAGATCTATCTGAGATGAGACCTCTTAAATACAGGGTAACAGATGACTTGCCTTGGAATGTTACCTTACTCATATTTCCAAGGGTATGGCTACTCTTAAAAATAGAGGACAGTGGATCAGATTTTAGGAAAAAAAATTTTTTTCCTCCTCCCTACCAGGGCAACCCAAAAGTGGTGGGGGAGTTTCTGCAAGAAAGTGATGGTGCTTAAGTTTAGCTTTCTTGAACTGCTTCTAAAAAGACTTAAGTTATGAATGTGATTTTCAGAAACTTACAGGATTATTTAAAACCGATATATACTGAATGAACTCTATGCTGAATTGCAGAGCTACTGTGGTGCTACCTAATACGCAAAGAGCTCATCAGATTTTGAGAAGATTTATGTATGTTCATAACCATCTTGTTCATAGAATATTCCCTATAAACTCCCAGCTATGCACACCTGATTGTTAGAAAGTCTTTTATTGCATGTCTTCTGATAATTTTAAACAGGCAGGCAGCTCCATCCAGGTAGTTATGCTTGTTGAAGTTTATACAAGCTATGCTGTTGCTCTTAATAGATGGTAAATCCTGTACAGGGCTTAAATTACCAAGGGGATCAAGTCCTTCCGTGGCTGCTGTCCCCACAGCCCCTGGCATTGCCTCGTGGTGCAGAGTTGCAGAGCAGGGGGATGTAGAGTAGTGGAGTGTTGAGTAGGGGGATGTCGCCTCTCTGCCCAGCAGAGATGTACCTGTGCACCAGAACCCCCAGCACGCTGCTACCCTGGCCCAGAGCTGGCTGGGCTGCATTCCCTGGGTCTGGCAGGGCTAGCAAACCCTCCTCTCTCTAATGCCCTGTTCTTTTAGTGGGCCCTCTGGGGGATGAGGAGGAAAAAGAATGAGACGTCATGAATGACTAAGAGACATGCTGTCGGTGCTATTGCTTGCTGGACTTAAAAGCAAATTAATAAGTACAATAGCAAGGCTGATAAGATCACCAAATGTTTTCTACCCAGTTTATCTGACAAATGCAGTTTGAAGTGTTTGTCTAGTTATTCTTTCTAAGCAGTTATTTATGGTGTACCACATAGTGCCATAATAAAGGCAAACTCACTCTTTGTTTCTGCTTTATTGAAGCTACCAGACTGTGAGAGCTTATCAAAGCTGTGGGTGCAGAGAAGTATCTGCTGACGCCATTTAGATGAATCCTAGAATGGAAAGCTCTGAAGAGCAAGGCCCCTGAGAAGTATTTTGGAGTCTTCTCCTTCCCTTATTTCTTCTTTACCCCAGATCATCCCTTTGCTTCTTTTTATGAGTGTTGCCTCCTCTTCTTGCATTGTAGCTGGCTGTGACCTTTGTGGAGGCCCATCCCAGAGACCAGCATACTCTGATCAAGCAAACACAATAGTTCAAAGTAGGGCTGTGAATTTAGCACTTCACCAGATGTGGACTATCTGACTTGAGTCTCTCGTAGTTTGGGCATCCCCTGTGGATTTACTCAGTGAGAGCCTCTAAAGTGGCAAAGCACTGGTTAATGCAACAGCAATCCCTGAAACTCCCCAACAAGCCTCAAACCATGGCTCTTGCTGAGGTTCTCCAAGCATGTAAAGTAGTTGGCTATTCTTGCTCAGGACCTTATTTTGGTCTCCTTTGAATGTGTATTACATAAAACACAGGGAAGCATGCTTACCTGAGCAGCAGTTTTCTGAACAGTGTTTGAATTGAAACGCCCTGAAGGCAAAATGATAAAGTTTGGAGGAGAAAATCCAGGTCAGCATATGTGTGCTGCATGCATTGCTATAGCAGATTTGGCAGGGACCTGTGTGTTGCACTAGGCACTGTAAGCAGACTCTTCATCCACTGCTGTTTCTGTATTTAAAATAAGAAAAAAAGAATACTGTTGTGGTGTAATAGATGACTTCTGCATTTCCTCTTGGCTTTTCATATAGTTTGCCTTTTAAAAAATTTTGTATTCATGTTGACAGTATTCAAAGTTGCATTTGAAACAGAGCCTAACAACTTATATTTTTGTTACTTTGACCTTTGTGGTCCTTGCAGATACTTGTGACTTTCTTCTCTGTGCTCCCAATGATTTTGATTAATGCGTGAGACTGCAATTAAATACTTACACGAGTGCTTGGCAGAGGAGAGCTTGGCTTAGAGGAAAAGTACAAATATTAGCTCAATTTTATTTTTAAAGGCTTTTGGGATCATTTCTTCAGGTCTCAAACGTGTTAAGAATGGAATGCAGTCACTGAGAAAAGAACAATAGTTTCTTCTAGCTGCAAAAATGAGGCATGGGTTTTGGTTGCTCTGCCTTTACCCCACAGATTTTACTTGTAGACTCTTATTTATCCACTTGATGTATGGTACTTCATTTCAGTGACATTGTTTAAAAAATGTGAATTCTTGTTTATGGCATATTTTATTCTGACAGGAGTTTACAGAGACTTCTGTAGATACTGGTTAGAAAATATTGACATATATAGATGCAATAGCTTTCGTCAGCAGTTCTTTGCTCCACTGGGTGTTATGCATTGCTCTAATTGTTCTTTATAAAATTGCATGCTCTGCTGTATCAGAAGGCGCAGTGCATTTCTAGGAGCTGTCGGTTTGTGACCGTTCCCCTGACAGTAGGATTTTTCCTCATCATCTTTTGCCACATTGTGTCAGGCTGTGTTGAGAGGGCTGAATTGGGGATGAGAGGCTCTCCCCCACCCCCGTGGCCCTTTCTTTTTCCCTTACCTCCAGAGAAGATTACCCTGTCCCCTCTGGTGTGCTAACAGCTAATGACAAGCCCTGATGCTGACAGAAGTAATGTGATCCCCAGATTGCAGTGCCAGCTGCTTTGGAGTTGGGAAAAGATCCACACGCTCAGCCTGTTTTGCAACAACAGCACTAGTATTGGATTGTTTTGGGGTCTGTGTGTGAGGGAAGCTCTACTGTGTTACTTGTTTAATTGTAGATGTCTAGAGATAACAGGCAAAACATGTCCATTCCCGTGTCTCATGTTTGCCAGCAGTTGCTTGAATGTGTCAGGTGGTCTTCAGATAACTGCATTTCGATAAAATCAAGTTTTTCACATTTAAATTTTTAATTCTGAGCATTCGGAGTTTTCAATTCCCTAGCCCCTGAAGAGATGATTCCACCTGGCACACAGTGTCGTGGGAGGTGGGGGGAAGGAGATTCCCTGCTCAAGAAACAACTTTTTTCTGTCAGCATTATTTCCATGCTTATTTTTGTTCACTCTGGGAACATTTGGCTTGCCAGAAGCCACTGACTTACTTGAGGCAAGAACATGCTGTGTATCTTCTGTGAAAGACTACCTGCATTCAGGCATCTGGAAGATCTAGTTATATCTTTATTTCTGGAGTAAGAACTGCTCAGTAGGGTTGTCAGGTGGCAAGATGATGACAAATTCTGCTTTGTTACCTTGTGCTGACTCGTGTCACGCGTATCATAGCAAAGCACAATAGTGAAGAGCACGGAGAGGGAGGCTGAACATCATTGCTTTGTCTTGTGCACTGAACTGGATGCCACTTCACCTTTGGTTGTCCAAAAAGGGTTCTCTAAAAAATGGGACCAAATGTGCCCTTTTTTGTTGGGGGGATGAGGTGGGTAATGGAGTGGTGATGGGAGTAGCTGTGTAGCTCCATATGTGTTTGATAACTGTGATATGATGATGTGGCTTATTAGTGAAAAACAGAGATCACAGCTATATACAAATGGAAATTTCTGTATTCCAGGTTGGATGGGATTTTAGGGTTTGTGTACCCCTGAAACTGTCCTCTGGTTTTTCTATTTTTCCAAGAGTTGACATCATTTTATAACTCACCTTATTGCCAAGTGAAACAGTGGAGACTAACAGAATGATTGCATAATGCCATTGAGAATGTGCTGAAAAATACTCAGAAGACATGCCAAAAAATGAGCAGTCCATTGTGACTAACTCTTAGAGCCAAGAGCATTAGTTATTAAAAAAAAACAACAAACAAAGAATAAAACAAAACCCAACCTCAGAATTTTCCTTTGAATTATTAAAAAAGAAACACAAAAGAATATGGAAACTTAACGAGTAAAAAACTGGGGGGGCTTTTGATAGTTGTACAATTTAGGCAGCCTGCAGGAGTATGGAATAATTGGAAAAAGGATGGCTGGAGCTCTGCTGAGAAGAGTATATATACAACATTAGATTTAAATCAATTTAAAAGCAAATATGATTGCCATGGGATTGGTTTTCAGGTGGATAAGAGGTTGTATCGTGCTCATATTTGAGTAGGTGAGCTGCAAACAACACACTTAACTTGTTCAAGAGCTTCAGTTTGCTACCAGAACCTGCATGCTGAATTCAGATTGTGTATGTCAGCACGTGTTTGGAAGGGCAGCCGGCGGCGCTGAGCGCCTCTGGAGCCAGTCAGAAGGGCAGAACCTGGAAGCACCCGGTTCGTGGAGAACGGGCTTTGCTCTGCCCCCTCGCAGTGCTTCGTGAGCAGACACAAATACTGCCTCAGGCTTGCATTTGTCCAAGTGGGTTTTATCTTCTAGCAGAGCTGTGGGAAAGTTTAAAGGAGATCGCGGAGTGTTTAAATGGATCAGGAAAGGGCAGATGGTTGTTAACTGCTTCATCTGCTTCATGCACTCCAGCCGGTAGAAGCTGGGGAGTAGCTGCTCGGAGTTGCAGGTGACTTCTGGTTCCCTGCTCTGGAGGAACCAAGCTCCTGCCAGCTCTGCTGAGCCATAGAAAAGGAAGAAGAGGTTGCAAAGGGCAAAGAGTGGCTCAGAGACCAAATCATTGGAAAAGAGTTAAGGGAGGGCCGGTGGGGGAATAAAGGAAAAACCCACTAACTTGAGCTGCAGTGCATGTGGCCATTGCATGTGGCTGCACGCTTATTTGGAGTGATGTTTGGTGTTGGGACAGGCATTTACGACAGCAGATTAAAAGATTTTTTTGGGTTTGCCTCAGTAGTTGCACTTATCCCTCAGGGCAAAGGCGTATGTGTTTGGTTTGGTTCCTTCCTTTTAAAAGCTGTTCTTGCTCCCTTGTCAGTAAGCTTGCCTGACAAGTTAAACAGATAGTAGGTGGAATGAATTTACGGATGGTTTACTGAGCATCTAAAAAGAGTAACAAGTCATGAGATCATTAGTAATTATACTGGCTTTGCTGAAATAATTCCTTTCCAAGTAACTGCTACCAGCAGGCATAAATTTTGAGATGGAAACTTGTGATTCATGTAAGTGTGTATTAGAAAAAGTTAATATTCTAGGGAAAAGATGGGAACAGCTGTATTTATGTGGAAGTTGCAACATTTCACATGGTCTTCTTCACTGTATAGTATAAGCCAAGAAATGTAGTTTTCACACATTTTTAGAAGAAAATTACCCTCACAGATGCTCAGAGAAAGCAACATGATCAATAGGGCTATAGGAGAGGATTGAGGAGATAGTTAAGGCATGTGATTCTTTTTAATAGTGGTAATGCATTTGTTCATCCTGTTTCTAGTATGATTAATCCCAAACAATACACTGACAAATGAAACACACAGCACAGCTAATGTGGGAATTCTAGTTGGAGTAAAGCTATATAGCTCCATTGGCTTTTACTGGGAAGATGCCAACTTTCTGCACTGGAGTATGTGGCCAATAATTTCAGAAAAAAAGAAGAGCTCCTTAAAGATGACTATTTTATGAAGAAAATACACATTCCGTACTAATTTTGGTCTCGAAAGCTGCTACAAGATAGCCATGGAAAGCAGTCCAGCTATTTGCTGAAATATTCCAGCTACTAGTTAAAGTAACTTTTGTTTGAAATTACATTATAGTTTACTTAAACTGATAAATGAGTCTTGGCAAGAGGAGGCATTTATGGCTGAGCTCAGACACATGGAAATGGTTCTTGTTTTCAACAGAACTAGAACCGCCAAGGAAAGAATGGACTGGTGCTTCTGTGGTTAACACAAAGTGTTACTGACATTGAACAGTCTTTCTCAACCTTGTTAGTCAGGAAAAATAAAAATGTGACATAAATATCATACTAATCCAACACTCAGAATGAGACACAATTAGTGCTAAAGTTGTCTATCTTTGTGACATTGACATTACTCCTCAGAAACTGTCCTTAGCAGTGTCCCTAATTTCTCTATTGGCTTAGTGTCCTTTTTTATCAGAGCACTTTTAACCCTCTAAAATGACCACTTTTCCTTAAAATATGTGAAAAGAATAAGTCGTCATCATCAGAAAGATTTATGTGCACAGAGAGAACAGAATTTGTAGAGTGTAAAAGTTTACATTTTAGTGTCTTAAAAAAAACTCAAACAAATCCCCAGTGCAGTGGAACATAGTAAAAGTTATCACTGTCTCCAGATACAGCTACACTGGGAACTGATCTCAGAAAAACTCCAGGAAAAGCTTGATCTGTACCAGAAAACCTCCTTTTGCCAACAGTGTCTGAGTCTGTTCTTAAAGGATGCCCACTATTGGGAGGAAGGCTCTGGACTATTTCACTGGTGATTCTGCAGAAATTTAGGCTAGCTGTGGAAAAATACCTACAAAAACCATTCACTACCACAGGAGCCAGCAGCAGCTCACAGTGTTGCCCTGCCTGGAGGCACAGGGATGTGGTGGGGGAGGCAGGGCTGGGCTCATTGCTTTCTTCTGGAGGGTCTGGTGGAGATACCCCCATCCTTCACTCTGCAGACACCTTTTACAGGCCCCCAGCTGGGGTTGAAGGGCAGTCCTGGAAGTGGGGCATGGCCTGGCAATGGCTTAGCAGAGGTAGCTTGAATGAGCTGTATTTATAATAACCTGCATTTCCTCACTTCTTCACACACGCCAAGGTCAGTTTTGTCCCTTAAATGCAGGAGCTCCAAAGCAGCTAACAGGCCTTTGAATGACCTCTAATCCAATAATGCTAACAGACTAGGGAATACCTCCTTTCAGAAATCTGAAAAAAAATTGCCTTATGTAGCCAAATTGCAAAAATAAATATAAACCACGCTTAATATATACACAGCCAGATGAGCTGTGTAAACTCACAGCCTTCTTTTCTGGGTGAAAAGAAGAGATGCCCTACAAAGGAGGATTTTGGGGAGCGGGGGGGGAAATAAAATCAACAGGCCTCAGAGTCACAAAATTGCATATAGCTGTGTAGCAAATGAGACAGTTTCTTGGCTCTGATCTAGGAAAGGAAGTCTGGAGAAGATCAGGGAGTAATAAACAACATCAGGTTATAAAGGACAAATTCTGCCAGGCAGATTTGATCAAAACTTTAAATTAAATTACACAAGTAGGTGATGAAGTGCTTGCTCTATCTAGGAAAGGATGAAACTGCTTTGTAATGAAGGGATTATTCTTGCAGAACCTTCTTGCTGAGCTGTGGGATGAACAGGGCAGCTCAGGGATGGAGTAGGGAACAGCAGTATGCAGTAGTGGGAGGAGTATCCAGGAATCAGGTTTTGCATAAGGACTCAGCTGAGGAGAATGAAAGCAGATTTTTCACTGAGGCTGTCAGACATGTAGACTTGGGTCTTCTTCCCAGCCTGACTAGCTGATGTTGTGTGCAGAATCCTGACCCCAGACTGAGGATGATTTCATAAAATGGCATGTTCTGTTTAACATTGTTTCTCTATAAAGGCAGAAGTGAGCTGCAGAGGTGGTTGAACTTGACAGTGGAATTTATTTGCTCATGCTGCTTGGCAAGTCAGAGAAATAGTGTAAATGGGAGAAAATTTCTGGAAGCTTGAAAATATACTCAAGAAGTAAAATGAGGTTTAAAGTGGAAAAATACAAGTTGGCACATTTTTGGGGAAATAATTAAAAATGCAGATATCTATGAAAGAAGACCCATGGAAAACAGTAGTGCTGGAAAGAACCCGGGGTTGACCATGGGAAGGGAGAGCAGCAGGACCTTGGTGTGCAGCAGAAAAGACATGTCAGCATCTCTGTCACGTTGCCTACAGGACTCTGGGTGACCCTGCTATGAGCCAGATACTTTTTCCAAAATTAGCAAGGAGATACGTTTTTAAAATAAGGATTTAGTCTATTTCAGAGGGTATTTTTTTTTCTTCCTTAGGGCGTGAGCTGATGGTAAAAAAAAAAGTCAATTGGCTCTGTTAAAATACTTTTTTAAAATGAGAAGTTTTGGTTTTCTAAGTGGTAGTGTGTAGGTTGCAGAATCAAAACGTCAGGAATTGAAGAGCTTATGTGCTAAAACTAGGCTGACTCAGGCAACTGGAAATGCAGATATCTTAAGGCAACTCTGGTAGTTGGTTGGTGCGGTTGGTGCATGCCAGTCAAACTTTAGCATGGTCAAGGAAGTAGGTTTGAGGAGCTGTGTGGTTAAGGACTTTAAAGTTCAGACACTGATCCATTAGCAAACTAAGTACAGAACACTTTCTAGGTTCTTATTTTTAAACAAGATCTTATTTCTCTTGGAGAGGTGTATGGTTTACAGTATTCAAATGTCTTAGGAGAGAATCTTAGGAGAGGGCACAGCTAGGTTAAAAAATAGATGCTTGTGGTTTTGCACTCAAATTGCATACTATATGGTTAGTATGAAACAGGCATTAAAATAAAAGCATGAAGAAGTTAAAAACCTCAGAAGTTTCTGCTTGAAAGACATTTGTTATTTTAGAGCTGTAGCATTCTAATTAGCAGGCTTCCCCTTCACATAGAAGAATATATCCAAAGGGCATGGCTGCAATCCAGCTGTAATTGTGAATGTTTCTGCTCGGTGAAGGACTGGTTTTGTGGACCCAGTCCTTTAATGAGCACCTCAGTATGTAAGTAACATTACTAGGCAGTGTTAAGCAACATGTATTTCCAAGGGTCAGGTGCTTAGCAGCAGGAGGCAGGGGTGGTGCTGACTCCCAGCATCTCAGTGCAGAAACTCTGTTCTGTCTCCGTAGTCTCCTGAGGTCTCATTCAGCTTATGAAGCAGGTTGTGTCACTGGAGAATGACTGGTATCTGTAGTTCATCCATATTTTTGATAGTGTTTGGGGGGACTTCCTTTTCAACATGCTGGTATGATTGGTTCAAGTTGAAAGTTGGTACTGATGAGGGCTTCTCATTTTAGGCTGCAGCCTAAAATCAAATATTTGCAACCAGTAGCTGCCTGGTGCTCTGCTGAGAGGGTGTGAGGAGGTCTTCCTCACAGAGTCAACTCTTCCTAAGCATCCTCATTTGAAAATAGAGGGGGATAGATAATCTTCTCCCCATGCTGCTTTCTCACAAGAAAGAATCTGTCTCCTCTCCATGATCTGTTTTTGGAAAAACAGCGGTTCAGCCCAAGCAGGATAATATCTCTGCATTTTCTTGAATTGTCACTTAAAACAGTTTCATCATGTTCTGACAGCTTTTATGAGTGAGTATGCAGTCTGAGAGCGCTTTTAGGGAAACGTTATGCAAACATTCAAGGCAAGGTATAAAACATCTTCAGGCTAGATTTTTAGACAAAGCAATAATAAAATAAAAATCCTTTCTCTTTTTTGGAGGGGGGTAAAGCAGACTTGAGAAGACAGAATAGGAAGGTCTCTTACCAGTATGAGCAGTCATCTAAGTTTAAAAACCCAAAGTGACAGCTCTGCAATACAGCAGGCTGGGGGGTGTTGCATTCTGAGGGAGGCATATTGGCTGCTTTTCCTTTGTACTTGTTGGTGCAAAGAGGAAGGTTCCTAAACTATTGATGAAGGACAGTTTTGCTAACCAGTGTGCTGATGCTGGACATACATTGCAATTTTACTCCTGGTGGCAAAGTCATGGACACTCGTAATTGTGGAACTGGACCTACTACTGGAAGTAGTACCTGAAGTGCAGCTACTACCTCAGCATGTTACTATCTTGGAGAAAAGGATTCATGAAAATCCAGCTAAGGGGCATCCAGTGGTCTCCTTTGATACTTTTATATTTGGCAGGAGCAGGTGCTGCAGTGACACTTCTGTAGCTGTTAGAGCCCTGCAATTCCCCCAGTTTCATACCCCCACAGTTTAGATTCCTTGTGTCTGCCAAGGGCTCTGCCTTGACATTGTTAGTAAATCCTTGTGCCCCCAGGTTATATGATTAGAAGGGAATAAATACACACAAAGCATTTCAGATCGGTGCTTGTGCTCAAACTTAAGTTTTGCAAGGTTCTTGCACAAAGAAATTAATGATGACCTCAGTAAGTACTATATGGAAAACGTTTATTATATTGGAGGAAGACTGGCAATTCTCATATGCATGGAATAACCCTACCCAAGGTAACTGAATGACTCAAACCCCTACTGAGGCAAGGTCTGTAGGAGCTTCTCAAAATGTAGAGGAAATACCTCAGGTTATTAGAATGAAATAAAAGAGAAAATCCCCATACTTCTTCCCTGCTCTAAAATCTCAGTCTGTGAATTATAGGAAAACATGTTTTACAAGTGATTCTTTTGAGAAAAGTGTTTTATATCTGGTGTCTAGGTCTGATGGCCTAAATGACGTGAAAGGGAGAAAGAATAATTCCATCTATTGACTGTGCAGCATTTTAGCAGACTTATTGGAACTAAAGTCACCATCTCTGCCTTTCTGCCAGGATCAGTAGTAGCTTTTCATAAGGATTTTTTTTTTTTTTGGAGAGGACTTGGTGTTTCCAGCAATGTAAGTAACCTTGTGCCAATGTACATTTTGAACAAAATCATGGGGTGCTTACTACATTTTTAAAAAGGCGTATTTGTAAGAAGTTAAAACCCTATGTTTTCTCAATGAGCAAATCTAACCATCTTTTCTTTCCTTCTGTGCTGAGAGATTATTCCCAGAGCACCTTGTGCATTGTGAGGCTTTTTTAAAATAGAGTTTGTTAAAGCTGGTAAACCAGAAATGTCACTAAAGAGTCATATTATGAGCTAGAGGCACCTCTAATTGGAGCACCATGTCCCATGTTTATGCTGGAAATAGGATACAGCTCCCTTGTGGAGTACTAGAAAAAACAACCTCAGATTGTATTGTGCATGGATTTTCCTGAGCTTGAATTTGTCAGCCTTAACAAAAGGCAGATATTGGTTTTGATCCCTTCCAAGATATCTCCTTGTGGTTTGAGCAGTGGAGGTTAGCATTTAGCCCTGAATGTACCTGTCAAAGTTGCATTCTCTGCCTCCTTTTAAAACTCTTCTTATTTTAATATCTTTGGTGCACTTTCTTCATTCTTCTTTTCCCAGTTTTGAGAAAGTTCTGGATCTCCTTGAGGAGCAGGTACTTTTGATGAACTTCAGGAAAAAAGAATCTCTGCAGTCACAATACTGCTCTCCAGCTCCAGCCAGATCTGGCTGCTGCGTTTGCTCATTAGAGCGAGGATGCAAACAGCAGCAGATGCCTGTTGGTGGTAATTAGATAAAAGAGTACTGCAAATGCTACACTGAGAGGGGAGGTGCTTCTCAGGCAGGTTGGAGAGGGATCATTCCTATTTTGAAGGGCTGCTCTTAGATTTCCCATAGCCCAGCTTTTCTGATTGTTTTGCTAATTAAGGAAATGTACCTCCTCTCCTGTGTCCTAGTTTCTTTCTCTTTCTGGCTCTTACATGTCCGTCATTTTCCTATTTTCATGACACATGACTCTATTAGTTTTTAGTTGGTTATGGTTAATCTGCACCCCCTGTGTAGGGAGAATTGTTTGGAAACACTGGTCTCTTTCTGCCTTGCATTTTGCGGAGTGTGGCCCCAGCTGCCTGGGGACACAGAGTGGAAAGTGACCTTTATTGTGCAGCTTGGGCTTTGGTTGCTGTGTTTCAGGGCAGTTCAGTGCTGATCTTGTTGGCTGGCTCTGGCTTTTGAGACAGGTCATATTCTCCTGTGCTAGAAAGAGGTGGAAGGCAGCTGCACAGAGCAGTGTGGGGTAGAGAGACAGGGAGGAAAAGCTCTTGGTCAAAAAGGATGAGCTGCCTTATGGCAGCTGCTGTGCTGAGCTCAGTACCTCTTTCCATCCTCAGCCACATAAGTCATTCTTGTATGCAGAGGGGCTGGGGGCAAATGAACCTGGAAAGAGGAAGGATGTGGTGACATCTTCCTTTTTCAGGCCAGTCCTTTGACTGACCTAGTAGCCTTAAAATAGTTATAAGTGGCAGGAAGACTGTTAGAGCAGGACTGCAGGAGAGGGATGCCACAGACACTGGGGAGCATCAAAAGCATCCTCTTGTGCTTTATCCAACTTAATCTGTTGGCAAGTTTAAAGCCTGCTGCATTCCTATCTCACGATGAGATATGAATAGTTTGAATTTAATATTTGGGTTTTTTTGAACATAAGCTACAAGTAGGTGCTCTGTTGTGTATTAGTATTCACAGTTCTTTGAAAACTGTGAATGTGGTGCAAGCTCCTCTTACATTTGGTGGCAGTGTACAAAGGTCACTCCAGCCTGCTGGGTTTGTGTTTTCTAATGCCTTTGTGAGGTCCTTAGCTGTGAAGTGGACTTTATCAGCAGCTATGTGTGATTGCAGTGCTTCAGTCCAGGTGTGGCAAGCCCTCTCGAAATGCATTTTTGTGTGGTGTTCAATCTATGCTTTACCTCGTGGTCTTGCTGTACGGATTGGCAATTCCTCATCTACATGACCAGTCTTCTGTCTCAGTTTGCCTGTTCAAAATGCCTGCTCAGGGTGCAAGCACTCCCCTGCCCTCTGTGCTCTATCAGTGCCCAGCCAACACAGCTCACTGGAGACCAGTACAGGCCAGGAGCCAGTGTCACCCTGCTGCAAGTGCAGCTTAGTTGAGGGTGTGAGCAGCACTTCAAAGAAGAACATGCAAAGTCCGGGCACTGAGAGGATACTTCATTCCCGGTTTTAACTTTTTCCAAGGCAGGGATAAACAGAAACGAGAGAGTCTGCACAAAGATCCTGTTACCTACCTGTCTGTCTGTTTGGGTTATCTTCATGTGCTCCTCATCTCACAGCGTGGGCAGGGCTTCCTGGGGGCGGCTTCTATGTTCTTTATTTTCTCTCAGGTGTCGTGCTTGCAGGAGGTGATCTCGGTCTGGGGGACTGTGGCTCCTCTCTAGGCTTCCAACCCAGCTGTGGGATTTTCAGATCCAAAGCATCCCCTTGGGAATTTCTTAATCCTTACTTTAATTGAGAAGATATTTTTGGCTGATTGGCAGGGTATTTTTGCTTTGAAGAATTATGAAGTCCCTTGGATGTGGCAGTATGAGATTAGACTCTTCCTAGGCAGGTCAGTGGAGTCTATTAATATTTTAGCCAAGCAGAAGAGCCCTCCTTAGCAAATGCAGCAGACTGACAATAATTCTTTCTTTCCAGGCTAAATGGTGACCCACTCTCAGAGCATATAGGTTTTTTTTTTATTGCCTCTATAAACACTTAAGTTGCTAATATTTCAGGCAGTGAAGTACCTGAGCTATATGAAGGCAGCTTGCTTTGGGCTCTTCTCCGAGGGAAAGAAGCACAAGTCATTATATTGTGAACCAGAGTTCTCAAAAGATCAGTCTCATCTTCCAAGGAGACTAATCTATTATTTGATGTAAAGTTAAGTGAATAAAGATGCTAAGTAGGAAGGTGTATCATTTTACAGTGATGGTAATAAACCAATCCTGGGGATTCTTTCTGTGTCTAATGCCATACTTAGTTTGCAATACCCTCACATTATAGTCTTGCTTTTCACAATAAGCCATAAGTGCTAGTTATGAGAGAAGAGTTAGATCTTCCCACAAATTGGCTTAAGGGAATGTTTTAATGCATCTGTGCCTGTATTCTTGACTGTCTCTCCTGATCCTGTAATTCAAAAGCAGATGAGAGCTGCAGATAAAATGTATTACATGGCTCATGATTCACATAGGAATTGAAGAGGAACCTCTGAGAAATGTGCTCCCTTTGCAGAGAGAAACATCAGTGTGTACAGTTGAGTATGGCACTTAATGAGCTTCCTTAGTCTGCAGGTCTGACCTGACATTAACCAAAGTGACTTGGAATAATTTTGATCAGATGGCTTAAAAGGTCATACGTAAATTGAGTTTTGAGGTTGCAGATGACTTTCTAATGGATTACAGGCTTCGATCATGAAAACATCAGGTACAATTGGTTTATACTTACGAAGGGCTCTGACTAAGACTGATTAGGAGAAATTGAAAAACAAATGGAAAGCCAAGTTTAATTTCTCCTAGGGTTCATGGGGCCTAATTTCTTCTTAGACACTGAGACCCCATCAGTTTGGGGATAATCTCCCAAGTAAAATAATCACATTCCATTTAGGAGCATCTGAAACAAAACTGGATGAAGCACTGGAAAAACTCTGTCAAGAGCAATACAGCACTAGTAGTAAAATGGACTGAATAACCTCAGACTATTTGAGAAGGCCGTGTTTGCTGTGTCAGCAGAGAGCACACTGCAAAGTCTGGCATATTGTAATGACTTTGCTCCTAGTGCACAAAAACACTGCAATGCCTCAGATATGCCCTGATAAAAGCTGCTGTGACTGTGCTGTAATTTTTCCCTTTTACCTCATACTAAAATACAGGGAGACCATCTTCACCCAGTGTTTTTACCTTCTGGCTACCTCAGGGCTAGTTCAGTCCTAAGGTATTTTATCCAGCTGATGAGGATATGAGGGCTTCTTTTCTTGCCTCAGAAAGCAAGACTCCCTTTTGCATGATACCCATTTTATGAGGATATGTATGAACCTTTTCCTTTCTTGCCACTATTAAAATAAGCAAAAAAAAGAAGTGTTGAGACAGATGAATGCAGTAAAGGACATGAAGTAAAATGCTGTAGAAGGTTTGCAAATCTGGTTAATGGTCGTAAATATTTTACACAGTGTTAATCCCACAGATGCTGATGGCTGGTTAGCTGCCCACATCTTTGCAACTGGGTGTTTGGAAGGACTTGCTGTGATGTATATGTGGGCAGCTGTTTTATGGAAGTTCATTTGTGGGAATGTGGCTGCTCTTGAGGATCCAGTCAATGTATTTTCACAGACCAGGGAATGCAAGTAGCATCAACAGGAGTGAAGAACTGTGTTCTGAAAGTCAAACCTGAGTCTGATTTCCTTTGAAGCTGTTTTAAATTTGGATTTTCAGATTCCAAGGTTGACAGTCCTTGTTCAGGATCCTTATTGAGCCTGTAGGTCCTTCAGGGTTGGCAAGCCAAATAAAACCACAGATGTTCATTCAGTGTTTAGTCTGCATTGCTGAAATAATTGCCCAATCTATGAACTTCATGTAATTATTCAAATAAGTTTTTTTTAATTTACTATTTACAGTTCCCGAACCTTTTATGATTTTATAAAATCATTTCCATTCAAATGATTTTATAATTGGTTTGTGCTCCTAGGTAATGATGAGAAGTGGGGATAGCGATATTTCAAGCTAGAGGATATTTGAGTAACATTAGTTTAGGAGCAAACAATTTGTCATCTCTCACTTTTTGGAACAAAAGAGCTAATTCATGTTCAATTGACAGCAATTTTCATTTATAAAGGTAGGTCATGCTGAAGAGTGTGTGGCAGTATATGACTCAAGTTTTTTAAAATGACATCCATATGGTTGGCTTGTTTTGAAAAGCAGTTTGAAAAATAATATGGGCCAAAACAAAAATCCCTGCTGTTCCTTTTCCCATCTTAGTATACAGAGGACAGCACTTTTTACTGGAATGCCTTCAGTTAATTGTTGTTGGAAATCAAAAGTGCAAAAGGTCATATGTTGTTTAGATGTAGTTTTAGGGGGCTTTTTGTTTATTTCTTATTAGTAGTACTGAGAAGAATGAACTGAATACAGAAAGCAGGCTGTTTCTATAGAGGCTGAAAATGTCTGCTGAGCCATTCAACTAGAGGTTAATTACGGGGTAGTCAGCAAATGTTCTAGGGAGAGCTGTCCATGGGGAGTACTTGCAGCTCTGGCTGGTGGATAGTTACCAAAAGACTTAAGGATAATAAAACATACTAAATGAGATGATTAATTAGGCAGAGGATACAGTGAAACTAAAAAAATGACAATGAAAAAAGCAAACATCTTTCTAGTAAGCTATTTAAACTTAATAGATACCTGGTTTTGACTCAGTAAGCCACTGCTATCACTGAACTGAAGATTGGCACAGACTGAGAAAGATGGTTGGCAGTCTTTGAGTGAACATTTTTACAAGACAAATAACCTTTTGTTTGAATAGATGTTCATGGGAGAAAATTTCCATCTGTTACAAAGTATGGGGAATGTTTGATGTTCCCCCCCACTTGCCTGTGGTTTATTTTAAAAAGATGAAATCTTGAACTGTTTATATTCTTTTATATTTTCTGGAAGCCTCTCAGGCCTTGGGAATGCCAGACCTGTCTTCCTGGGGCGCAGTGAAGGTCTGGACCTTTGGCTTGCTGTAATATCAAACTAACTGCTTTGGGCTTTAATTTAGAGTTGAAATGTGGAACTGTCTAGCACATTTCTGTTGCATGTAACTCTTAAAAGCAGGTTTTAAAATTTGTTTTCAATTTTCTGTTGAAAATAGAGAAGGTTGCAACAGATATAAAGAATACAGTGGTGCCAGATGCCAGAACCTTGCTATAGGCAAAAATGTTTGCTGCTCTGACCTTCATATGCAGGATTCATTTATCACATCAGTGGAAGGGCTGGAGTTGAGTCATCTTGTAGGATCCTTCACATTCATCTTTCTGCAGGATGTGCAAGTCATATCAAATGCTTCTGAATGCAGGTCCCATAATAATTGGTTGCAACCTGCAAATGGCATGAAACTCCAGATGTCTTTTTGAGCTGACAGGCAGGGAGGAAAGAAACAGGAGAGTGGCAAACAAAAGTTGAACAGTCAGCAAGCACAAGCCACAGATCTGTGCAGGTCGCTCCCCTGTTGTGCTGCATGCCCACTTGATGTCTTTTAGGCATGGATCACAAGAGAGCATATGGAGAACTGGTAGCCCTTCTTAGGCTGCAGTGCTGCCCATCTCCTACTGTAGGAGTGTCCTATGGGAAAAAGACAACACAGAAACAGCAGTGATCTAATGGAAAGGTTATAAAGATTGACAGGCAGACTTTCTGTCACCTTAGAGTCATCTCTCTTAGACACTTCAGTTGGTCCATCCATTGCCCTACGTTAGTCAGGCAAGATCCACGGTCTGTTAGACTGGAATCTGTGGAAATTGAAATCTGTGTTTATTACACAGAACAGCTGGAACTGACTGATAAGGTACAGGCTAACTCCAATAAAGCCTGCAACTTAATTTGATGACAGTGAGCAGTGCAAAACATTTTCACTTTAATTACAAACTAAAGAAACACATATATTTCTGGTTTTTGAATAATGTAAAAGAGTTTCCAGATTTTCTGTGGCTTTAAATACTAAAATGAAGATGCGCTCAGTGGAAGCTTTCACAAATGTGACACTATGTGGAAACTTGGAATATTTTATGCATATAACAAGGCTGTTTTGTTTTATATGGAAAAAGATACTGCTTCTGCAGTGGCAGTTTATATTCCTGCAAGACTGCTGTCTAGATGAAGAGTCACAGTTTTGCTTGCAAGTGGAAGGAGGGACTTAAATGCCTGGACCATCTTATTTGTATTACTCTTACTTTTAATTTATTTGTAATACCACATGTAGTGATTTAGGCACAGTGTAGATCTACCAAGCATTTAATTAAGAATGTGGAGTCTAATCTATTAAGAGTTCCAATAGGGCATCCTCAATATTTATGGTGTATCCATATGTAATGAGCACAGAGGGATGAGCAAGTCCTGGGCAGTTCAGTTGTTTTCCATCCTGGAGTGAGGCTCCACATCTTCAGTGTGTGTCTGTCTGCCAAGCCTGGAGGTGTCAGGGAGAATGGGAGCTGTTCTTCCTCCCCCTCGATCCTCCCTGCAAAACAGGCAGGGCTCAGGCCCCTTTAATGCCTCTGCCTCTCTCACAGCTGGGCTGGGGAGCGGAAACAATGTTGCTGGAGGGCTGGCTGACTTTTCTACCTGGAAGGGTGAAGGACAGGTTAATGCTGATATTGCTCCTTAAAAGGAGGGATGTGCTTCTACAAGCGAAGTCTGCCCTGTGCTGTCCTGAGGTAGTGCAAGCTGGCTGTCTCCTGTAGTGCATTTGCTAACATTTTAAAGTATGCTATTTCTCTTCCAAAATACAATTACAAAAACAAAACAAAACCAAAACCAACAACCAAAAAACCAAAAAAAACCCCACAAAACAAAACCCCAAAACCCAAACAAAACTGATATGAGGAAGAAGGACCCAAACTGCCTTTGCAGAAATTGCTCATTGACCCTTATAAAAGCTTAATGTTCTCTGCTGTCTCTCAACAACTAGATTTAGTATTAACTGAGAGAGAAGGTGGTCTCCCAATTTACTGTGTTTCACAAAGACTGAGGAGTAAAGTGGAGCTGATTTACAGTGGTGAGTTGTGCAAAGAAATCTTGTGCTCTGTATAAAATAATGCTCTGTATGCAGAGAATGTGCAAGGCCATGGTCTATCCCCTCTAAACAAGGCAATGGTCTAAACATCTGTTAGCGTGGTTAAGAGCCAAATGTGATGGAAACATTTTGAAGCTGGAAGTTGTGTGCTGAAGGTTTCCATCAGGATATGGATGAAGACAAATATCCCTCCAAACAAGTGTTAGTTTCTCCTTCAGTTCCAAAGTGCTATCTGCTGAAGACACTGCCACCAGCAAAAATGCTTTCTCTCGAATAACTGTTTCCCTTTAATGTTAGAGGATCTCCTTTCTGGTGTTGGTTTTTTTTTTTTTTTTTTTTTTTTTTTTTCCCCTCTAGCTGTGCAATGGATTGCACAGATGGCCTAGCATAAGGAAGAAGGAAAATAAGGATGATGCTTTTTGATGGATTTATTTGTATACAAGTCCCAGTGGACCTAAGTATTAAATAGCTTCCGTTTTTTAAAGTTGGCATGAGTTTACAGAAGACTGGGCACACGTCACTAGGGCTGGTTTTTTGTTTTGTTTTGTTTTTAGTAGATAAAGTGGATTTTAGTCTTAGAGTGGATTTTTAGTAGAAGCTTTTAAATGACTGGACTTGAGTTTCTGAAAAGTATAACACAGGAGGGAGAAATACGAATGGTGATTGAAAGGAAATAATATTTTATAAGAAACCTTGAAGATGTTGTTGGGACTAGCAGGTACGAATTGCCTCTACCTGTTAGTCTTTACATGCAGAAATGTTTAAACAGATGATATAAAGTACAATTTGGTATAAAAACCCTGCTTGTCTGTCTTGTGAAACAGTGATGAAAGTTGATGTGCCAGAACCCTGTTGGTCAATACCTGTTGAAAAGCTGGTTTCCACTAATCCTCTATTAAAAGCTTTGGCCTCCTACAAAATGTCAGAAGTAAGGGACTGGTCAAACAGAGATTTAAGAGCTCACCTCTGTAATAACGTATGTTATTGCACTTGGATTTTTCATTGCTTTTTTCTTTCCATTGGTGGCAACTGCTCAGTTATCTCAGGGAGAGAGGGAGGTATCTCTAGTTGCTTACAGCTCCTTTTAAAATGCAATCACTGTTTATATGCATTGTAGTGCAAAGAAGTCTTTACTGAAAACTCAGTTGAAAGCAGGATGTTTGCATGCAAAGCATTGAAGCTCTGAACCTTTAAATGTAAAGGGCTAGTCAATATTTTTGGCATCGTTAGGGTTGATGAACAACCCCTGTTCATGAGTGGCAGTGCTTAGGATGCTGTGGAATTATTGCTCTAGGGAGAAATGGCATGTGTTAGCCAAGTGTGAACACCCTGAGATCGCACTTCAGGCATTTCAGCTACTGGAGATGAGGAGGAAAGGATCCCTTTTTCTTCCTCTCTTACTCATCGACCTTGGAGACTCCATCCATAGTTATTGTGTATTTCAGTTATTTCTGGCTCATTGTACAGTTACATAAATGCTTGTGCTGGAAACGTGCAGGGGGTGGGAATATTCTGCTAGAGAGCTGGAGGCAAAGCAGGGATACTTGGCTTGTTCCCCTGCTGACACAGTGCTGATTTCAGTGAGAGTGGGTTTAGTGTCCTAGGGTTTGGTAGAACATGCTACTCTTCCTGCTCTTCCTACTTTTTAGTTTCCGTGTGTCTGCCCTCAGCTACTGCTCTGTGTTCTTACAAGTTGATGTGGTTCTTGTTTATTTCTGTGTGTCTTGTCCCCCTGCAGTGTTGCTGGATCCTGCTGGATTGAATTGTACACATTCCAATTTTACTTTATTGACAGGGTGATAGCAGTGCTTGGAGGTATCAGAGACACCAGCAGTTTCTGGAAAAATCCCCACATTTGATAGAATTTGAAAACTGCCTGACTTTTATCCACCCAAGATTATTAACTCACGTTTTGCAGGCAGAGGTTAAATTCTGCAGGAATAAAGAAAAAAGTGGGCTTGCCAAAGGGAAACTTCCCAGGCATAGGTAGTTGAGAAAGTGGGTTTTGTTTGGTTGGGGATTTTTTTTCATGTCAAAGGAATGCTTCTATTCAAGTGGAGCTTTCTTCAAGACATGCCTTTCTTTGTAGTGCAGTTGTGTGTTTTTCAGTGCGAGATGTATTTGCAGTTTAACCTCAAACTGTTGCTTGGCAGTGAGAGTTACAGTAATTGAAATCACTTGTCAATGACTATATTGATTGGCCTTGTCTTTCTGGGCGTCTTCATGAACTGAAGCAAGAAAGCATGATCTAGGGGTGCCTAAAGATAGAAAATAATTTGTTTAGAACTGCAAATACTGATAACCTCTAGAGATGCACTTGCTTGTTGTCAAGTTTTTCTGTGCATGTATGAGCATGTAGGCAACCTGGTTTCTGTATAGCAACTACAGTATTCTCATGTTCTCCTGGCTGAAGACAAGTATACAGAGCTACAGAGGAAGCTGGAGACAGTGGTAGAGGGATGTTTTGCCTTCCACTTGCAGAAAAATGGTCTGATTTGGAGCAGGGAGAGTGAAAAGGCATAATGAAAAAATCAGTAGGTAGTACAGTACAGTATATGTGGGAAATTAAGTTCTTTGAGCAGAGAAGGGCAAGTTTTAAATGCCTGGTGACTCCCAGATGGAATGGAATTGGTCCCACAGCTTTGCAAATGGATCAGCATCTTTGCATATCAAGGCAAAAAGTTTGGTCAGCCCTTTAAGAAGTGAGGGATAAGCAAGCTGTTTGGTGGGACTGAAGGTGGGGTGTGCAAGAGACAATCAGACAGGCCCAGTTCTGGGAAAGAGCCATGTGGGTTCAGTGGCTGTGAGAATGAATGAAGGTGGCTTCTGTGGTCGCCCTAATAATGAAGGGTTAAATAAACCTTGCAGGCCATTAAAGGATGGAAATACTTGTAAAGGACGTGTTAGCTTTTTACTTACAAAGTACATTCTATTCAAGCTTTAAGAGATGCTAATAAAAGTGAATCATACATGGAAAATATATTTATCTGTATCTGAATCTTCTCTTTATTATATGTGTGTCCATATGTGTGCATCTCACATACTGCTAGGTGGGATCTGTTTGCATGTATACATGATGGCATTTTAAATCACAGCAACAAAAGATTTAACAAAAATAATACTGTGTGTGGTGTGATTTGCTACATAAATAAGCCTTTTGTTCTGGTAATTACTTTTTTTAAGTTTAAAAGGATATGGTGGTGTTTTTGTTTTTTTTTTTTTAATAGAACATCTCAAATCAGAATGATCATTTTGCACAGCTAAAGTATAAATATGTGCCCAAACCTTGGCTAGTAATTAGTTTATTATCTGATGGGTAACTTACCTGGGGACCTGAAACAGTAAACTGCCATAATTGCCTTGTGGTGTGGAGATGGCTGTTTGTTTTTACATAGACTTACCTTTGGTGTTGCTGAAAACAACGAGAGAACAGTAGAAAAAACAAAGAAATCAGGCAGTACAGGGCTTTATGAACAGATTAAAAAAATGCTTAGGTCAAAGAATTTGAGCTCTAAATAATGATTCTTTTCATTCACTATCAAGGTCACAATGCAGGGTGGTGTCAGGGAAGATGCAGAATTGCAGGGATACGTTTGCACTTCAGGCAAGCAGTTGAAATGAGCAGAGCTGCAAAGCTGCAGTCTGGGGCCATTATGTTTTACTGAGAGATGCCAAGCAGAGCTCTGGTGCAGAAGATTGTGAAATGATTAAAATTCTCACATGGTGGTTAATATGCTTCTTATCAGTATCCTAATTTGAGATTCATGACTGTACATCACAGAAGGCTGGGTCGTGATTAAACCCACTGCACTGGTTTTCTCTTCTGCATCAAACAAATGGAGACAAAAAGGCATGAAAGTATAGCTGGCTTGAAAACGTAGCTGGCAAAGTGATGAGATGACAGTTGAAGAGTCAAACTTTTGGTTGATCTAAGCAGGCACAGAATTAGATTGTAGTTCTGGGAAAAGTCAAGTAGATTGTTAGCATGGCTGAGCGCCAGATTTCCTTTTCTGTGTGTTTCAAAAACCATGGTGAAGCTGGAAACATGAGTGAAATGTTAAGACCTGTTAATAAAATGTCATTCTGTCGGCCACTATGTGGCTGGTATTTCCCTTCTGGAATCAGAATGAATGGGTGAATGGTTATTAATATGTAATGAGATCTTATGGGAACAATAGCATTGCAAGCAAAGGGAAAGGATTTAGAGAAGGGAATCATTCATGTGCAAGTCAGGTTTGCCACACTGGCATGTTCGTGCTAGTAGGGCACAGTCCTGAAGGCTTGTGCCAGTGTTTTAAAAACTAGAAACAGCAGGATGCTTGAACCATGAAAGCAGGTGCCCTTCTGACACTGTGCTGTATCAAGTCTCTTGTTCCACTTCCCTGCCTTTTACCATGCTTTCCTCTATCCAGTGAAAACTGCTGGAGGCAGAGGTCGTGCCTTTTATTTGTCTATAAAGTGCTGCTACATGTGAGGAACATATTTTATTGGTTGCTAGAGGAACAAGAGCAGTGGTAACAGACCCTTGTATATAAAATCCTTTAAGTCTCTATAAAGATGCATTTTTCCCAATCAGTGTGGGAGCCTGTAACCCCTGGATTTCTGAAAACTGAAAGTGTACACTAGGGAAAGGCTCAGTCTCTACTTAGAACAAGCTCTGTGCTGCTGACTGTCTGAGCTGGATGGGCATTCAGTCTGACCCATTCATTGCCCTGGTGCTGTATCACATGGACAGAGCAACTCCAACAGAGCTTGTGTTCCTCCTGGGCAAGGGAAATGCCAGAAAACCTCCTCCCTCCATGAGATGTCCTTCTTTCAGTGACTACAGAGTGCGTCAGTGCAAACTTTGTTATACTGTACTTCTTTTAAACAGCTTCATGACTCGGGCTTAATCACAAAATAATTTTGAGGTTGGTAATTTCTGATGGAGCTTGCCCTTACTGTAGCAAGATGCACCTTGCACTCCAGTGCACAAATAACCACATATTGTGGTTTTGTGTATTGGAAGATGGAGAATGAATATATCTTTAATACGGTTTAACACAATGTTTTCCAAGCTTTTATTACCCAAGGACTGTATTGTGATGGAATATAAACCTGCTGTTCCCAGACTTAAAATGATAGTGTCTCTTATTAGCTAGGTGTTAGGCATAGGATATAAACTGGATAGGATTATTTTTATTAGGGCAGTCTTGCTCAGATGACTTTGCCATAAAGCTTTTCTGGTGCTGTTTCAGCAGCAGCATCTGGGCAATTTGCAGATGCTTGTGTTAAATTCGTTTCCTAAACTACTTCTGTTGATCCATCACGGACACAAATAGACAGTTAGGGAGGATAAGCTAATGGCGTTCTTAATTGCCTCTTGCAATAGGTTGCCGCAATACTTATGTGATACCTAATTCTTCCAGCACCTTTGTGGGTGTCTGCCCCATTCCCTGTCTGTAAGGTGGCATTTCCCTTGCACGGCTGAACCTCTCTCTCTGTGTGAAAGAAAGGGCACTGGAGGCTGAGCAGAGCTGCAGGTAGACAGGTGCACTAAATCCATGCCCAGAGGGTATAAACAGGTACAAATGCTCATTAAGGGGTTATTATTTTGATATAGCTCTCAGATTTCAACTTCCCTGCCCTCCATCCTTCCATGTGCTACTTTTCAAGTTTGTGTGAGCTTCCAGGGTAATTTCTTCTTTGAAGATCAAAAGGCTTTTCACAGCTGTACACGTGAAACTGTGATGGATTTCAGGTATTTCAGAAGAGCTTTATGGAAAGGAATTTCAAGAGCTGGATCATAAATATAACTGAGCAAAACACATACAAGGGTGGTAGGCTGGCACTTCAGTGCTGGAGTGTGTCTCACACCCAAACCAGCCAATTCACATTCAAATAATAAAACATTCAAGAATAAAAATGCACAATGTATACTCAGAAGCAGAGGAAATACCGATTCATAGCTGTGTAATGAAGACTGCTTCTTGTAAACAGAGCGGCATGAGGGCAGAGATGCTAATTAAGCATACAAATTGAATTTGCAAGGATTTCTGAGCAGGGGAGACATCTAAAAGCAAGCTTGATTTTTCTAGAGGATAGAATGAATGATTTGCCTTTATTGTTTAGGATGCCTCTAAGAGCTTAGATTTAGTAGTGTTCAGAGCTTTTTAGAATCGGGAAGGGAAATGCCAGGGACAAAGTGAAAGGCTCTTCATCCTTTCAGGAACGGCACATCTGTCCTTCTGGCTCGGCTCGAGAGTTAAAAAAGGAAAAATTAAAAATGAGTTTGTAAAAAACTGTTTAAACTTTTTCAAATTTAAACGAATTGACCTTTTAGCTCTCTCACATTGATCAGTGCTTTGCTAGACTGTTTCACAGCTAGATTTTTTCACAGCTGAGAGTTACCTGCATGAAGCTGTAATTGTGGGCTTTACCTAGAGCTGAGGTTTGCTGACACATCTTCCCCTCGGGCTAAAGAAATCACAGCATTTTATAACTTTCCGGAGGCCAGCGGCAGCTGGAAGAGTCTAAGCCACAGAGATCTGTCACAGTCGTTATCTTCCCATTCACAGAGCTGTGAGAGAGGGCTATTAATCATCCTGCCCAAGGCCTGGGAGCGTGTGGAAACGCACAGAGAATTGACATAGCTTCTGAACAGTCAACACGGCAGGATCCCTTAGTTGCTGCCTGCCTTAGGTCTGAAATACTGACAGATTCATCAAAGTCTCTGTGAGGACCCCTTTTTCTTTCTGGACTGGTGTCAGAGCTGCCACCTTATCTTCCCTGGAGAAGGCAACAATTGTTTTCTTTCTGAATCTCATCCCGGAGCAGTTAGTGTAGCACTGAGAGTTGGTTTTGGCAGGAGGGTCTAATATTTCCATTTGTTGTAGGTGTGGGCACTGAGGCAGGGGTGGTGAAGAAAGAATGAGAAAGGATCAGAAGCCTCTTTCTGTATCTTGAAGGAATCACTGAGGCTGGATGAGAGCTGGTGTGTGAATGCACCAGTTTATTTTCAGCATTAGTTCTGGTAACCTGAGTACTTTCAGGTTGGAGTTTGCTAAGATCAAGTTTTGAAAACACAAGAGTGAAATTTTGTTTCTTGCTAAATATTCTGTGGTTCTCAGCTTTAGGATACAGGTTGAACTGAGAAGAGTTGTGCTAAACTTTGCTGGGAAGTCAGCCACAATTAGTGGTTTGTGCATTTATTACATTGGTGTTACTGTTAGGGTTTTGGAAAAGCCCTCTATTACAATTACATCTGCTGACTTTCTGCACAAATGTTACTATTTCCCATACAGTACAACTTCTTATTTGCAAGCACTGCTCCTTTCTTTCTTCTTCCTATATTCTCCTGTAGACATTACTGAGTCTCCAGCAGCCTCAGGGTGAAATTTTGCCTCCACCAACAGTGGGGAATCTGCTGCTGACTCCAGTGGGATCATTATTTCATCCTGTTTTGGGAGGAATCTTTGCTTGAATGAATGCTTGGTCCAGCAGGAGCTAGGGCTCTCTTGTCAGCAGCACAACCCCTCCTCTTACCTGATTTCCATAATATATTATGTTCCATAATAATGGAGACAACAAGATTGGTTTTTTTCCCTTCCCTATTAAATTTAGCCGTAATGGATGCCCAGTGGAAGCTGAACATTACTTCTGCAAAACAATCTCTGCAGTAACTGCAGAATTTAATGGCTTTACATTCCCTGAAAAGGCTGTATATACAACAGGCAGTGCTGCCAGCCCAGAAGTTGTTGGAATTCTGCTTTTTGTGGATATAAATTCCAGTTCTCTTCACTCTTGTCAGTTAAAAGCTTCTCCTTGGATAAAGGAACAGCTGATCAAAAAGGGCAGTTCAAGTCAACAGACTTATTAATAATGACAACCCAAATATCACCATCACTTCCATATGGTTTCCATCTCAGTGACTTCACACACTTCCACACGATAAGCATTCTTATACCTGGTAGTCAGCAAAATATTGATTATCTCCTCTACTTCATTTTGTTGTTTATAATCTAGGAAATAACAGAAATTACGTTACTTCTGTGCACCAAAGCAAAATCCAGAACTCATGTATTTTTACCTTCCATATTGTTCAGGCTCCTTCCAATCTCTAGTCACCCACAGCTGTTTACCTCATTTAAGCCATCTCTTGATGTATCTTAAAAATAAA
Source organism: Sylvia atricapilla (assembly GCF_009819655.1). NCBI lineage: Eukaryota > Metazoa > Chordata > Aves > Passeriformes > Sylviidae > Sylvia > Sylvia atricapilla. The sequence continues at coordinate 10,532,804 of NC_089146.1, forward strand.
TCATAATTTAGGTAAAATATAACTCAGGAACACCTACAATAACCGTTTCCATCAGTACTGACACCAGCTAAAGAAAATCAATAAAGCAGTCACAAGCCTAGCATTTGCAACACTGTAAGGGAATTTCAGTCCTTTAAATGGTTCATGTGCTCACAGTTTGCCTGCTAAATTTATTAGGAAAATGTTAATCACTGTTGGTTGTCGAATTCAAACAGACAATTAAAGTCAAATCTTCTCCACCAGCCCCAGAAGACTGCTCAAATTTATAATTTGTACAGAAGGCTGGAAACTTTAATTATTATGACAAAGACCTTCCCAAGCTGAGCATGACACGTCATTCCAGTACCTCTGGCGTTTTATAGTCATTCCCATTTCTCAACGATGTAACTCTCTTTCTATGGCCTCCAACACACTTGTCTTTTAAGAAGCCAGATGCAACAGTCAGATATGCCAATAGCTCATCTTACGTCTGAGAAGCAGACGTCACTCAGGCACCATGAATTTCAAAATCCACAACCATCTTTAAAAATAACCCCAAAACATGCACACAGTAGGAGAGCAGAGTATCTTTAGGAAGATACCATACTCCCCCCCCCCCAACAGCTTTACAAGACAAACCTGTGAATATAACAGCTGAGCCACTGTGTGGAGGAGGACTGGCAATCAAAGAAAAGCTTAGGAAGAAGCATCGGTTCACACAGTGCTGTGTTAATGCGATCCCCAAATCCTAGACTGGTTTAACAGGTGAAGAAATGCTGTTGCATACTTTATAAAACAAAAGGACCTTCCAAAGCTTCCTTTTCAAGAATTCTGACTGCCAATTACTGTTTTGGAGACTAATGATGAGCACAAACGTGTTAGTTCTACTCTGGAATGCAGGCACAGGCATTACAGAAAGGCACTGGGTACTGTGTGCACAGGGACCAATACCTAACACCTTCCACCACAGAAGGCTGAAGCCTCTTTGAGAAAGCACCTACCTACAGCTCTCTTCCCCCATTTCTTCATACTGACCTTCAGAAGCTGCTGAAGGAACAGGAGATGTTCATTTCCTGTCAGTGCCTAAGCAGTGGCAGAGGAATATAAAGGATCCTGCTGGAGTTCACTCTGCCCAGCAGACTCTCCAACAGTTAAATCCAGCACCCTGTTAGAGAAATGTTCTTCTGCCTTGGCTGTGACAAGAGCAGACACTCCTTTGGTTCTTTCTTCTCACCTAAGACAAAAATTGAAACATGTCAACCAAAAATCCTGTGAAAGGAGACTTGCAAGCAAGAGAATAGAATAGATTGCTTCATGGAAGATGCAAAGTAATCCAATTTACCTCTCTGCAGTCACGATCCAATCTGCTGTACTAACACACGTACACACCCACCTTCCCTGTTCTGCTGTTGCTGTACAGACCAACTTGAATATACAAAAGAGCCCATATGGCTGAGCATAAACCTTTGGCACTGTATTTGCACTCTGCATGAACATGTGAACTTTCAACTCTACAGCTGGAATCAGCCACAAAGTCTCAGGCTTCACACGTTTTGTGAAGATAAGTTGTAATAATCTTTCTGCATTTTCAGCCAGCACTTGCATATCCCTTCACAATGAAGGTGCCAAAAGGCATGGCTCAGAGCCAGAGGAAGAACTGCCTTCATTCTTAGCAGTTTTCAGATTCAGTGCATAGATTCTGTTACATTATAAAAAAGGTGCCAAAGACTCTATAGAGACAAAGTCCCCCTTATTCTGCACTATGTATTGTGCTATGTATCATGCTCTAAGACTGGAACGCTGAAAGGCCATTTCACATATTTACATTGTAAAGCAGACCAAGGTCTTGAATCGTACAAAACCACTTTGTTGAGGGAAAGAAGGGAAAGAAAACTGTTGATCTGACAACCTCAAGTGAGACAAATGTTGTCCCTCCCTGTAAGATAACGGCATGAGAATGCATAGGCATGTGCACGGGCAGGTTTCCCTGCAGCTTGGCTCAAGCAGGGTTTCTCATCATCTGTGGGTTTCAGAATAAGTTCCTGAGCACCCTGAGGAAGCGTGGGTGCTGCAGCTGGGTACACCATAAAGCAGAGAATTCCCTAAACTGAGGGAAGAAGACTGCAACTCCCAGCTCATCAGGTTGGTAAGACGTTTTTGAAACACTTGCCAAAGCGATATGTTTCTAGTATTTTGAGCTTAGCTCATTTGCAGCAAATCAACATGGATTTTTCAAAAAAACTGGAAAAGGAGACTAGTTGTCACTGAAGGAGAGTTTCTGAGGGACATAAAAGGTATGGGGAAGGTCCAACTTTTCTGTTTCCGAAACCTTCCAACACAATGGGTATTGAACACCTTAGATTTTAAAGAAAGGGCCTTCAAAGTAGACATTGGTCACGTGGTATCTGCTGGAAATAAGACATCACTTACACATAAATATCGTATCTACATAAACAGAGCACAAGCGTTGTGCAATAGTGCTAAAAAAATCTGCTGTGTAAAAAACCCAGGATAGTAATACATTTCATACTGGTGTAAAAGTAGTCCACAGTACTGCACTTAAAACACATTCATTAAGGCTCCAAGGTGTTTTTCAAGCTTTCATAAAAGCAAAAATAATGGATGCTGCTAAAACAATAGTATGATTTGATTTTTATAATAATAGCTAAAAAGCTTTGTAAAAAACAAGAGCAAGCAGCAGTGAGGCTGGGAACTGGAGAGCTCAGGCTTTCTTTTACACTTAATTAAATAGTTAATCATGTAAAGCACTCACTTTTAAATCACTTTAAACCAATACAGCAGTATGATAAGTAATAACTTTGTTTTTATGAGAAAGCTTCTGTTGTATCCTTTGTTGCCAGGAATGAGAATTGTTTATAAAAAAGTAATTTATAGCAAAAGTTTATGTGAAATGTAGAGCTTCATGCATATCACAATGTGATATGAACAATTCAGAACTGACAGAAACATCCATATGCTAAAGTTTAATATTAATTCCTCATAGTTCTGGGACCTTTAATCTGTAGTCTGTAAAGCTTATATTACATTTGCTACTCTTTCATAGAAGTTTGTATGCTTTCAGCTCTTCTAAAACTGATGAAATCCCATTCATAATGTGCAATGAGATTGGTATGGTTTAAAAATTGGGACTTCATTATGGGCTCTGTTGCTTACCCATTAAATAGGTGAAAGAGAACCCAGAAGAAAATGAATAATATAATTTGCCTGGCTTTCATACAATCTTCTGATCCTAAGCCTTAGCCCAGCTGTCTCTGTTCAGTGAACAGCTCAAACCCAGCATAAGATCTGTGCACAAGCAAATGAACCACTGCCAGCAGCACCCTCAAACCTGCAATCCATAAAAGTTTCTCCAAAAACACAAGCTACACCTCACTTCTTTTATGACATCTTTTCTGTTATTTGAATCTTTTCTTCTGTATAGGTGCCACTAGCTTCAATTCACTCCAAATGTGCTGTGATGTACTCCAGGGTTTATTTGTATTAATTGCAGAACATTTATTGCCCTGCAGGAGCTCTTATAAAGCTACTGTTCTGTGCAGGCCAGCAGGCTGGAATGACTTCCCAGTGCTCTTGTTTTTCCTTTAGTTTAGTTTATTTCAAGTGCAGCTTTTCTCTGGAAAGTATCTCTGTCCAAATGACATGGTAGCATACCAGGGCTGTGTCCTTGCTGCCAGCTGGGTGTAATACACTGTACAGACAGGTCACCTGCAACCTCTGCAGAATTCTAAGTCAGATCAGCCTCATGTAATTAATTTGATAGAAGTAATTCTCTGCACAACTTTTTTTCTGTCATGTGGAAGGATAATAAATTGTGTTATGTAACTATCCTTCCAGTAGCAGCAGTCTGTATTGCTGTGTCCTTTTTTAGGAGTGACTACATGGTGAGTTAATTTTCTGGAGATACTTGGCACCTTGCACTTCAGGCTTCTTTGGCTCGAGTCCTGTAACAGTCGGGATTTTTTTACCTCCTGCACAGGACAAACTGTGTATTTTGGCTGTTTACCTTTAGGGATAGAGCTACCACTTCTGCAGATCCCTTTAGGTCATCTGGCAGCTGTTTATACAGCTGGGACCACAAAGAGCAGCGGATTGCATTCGAAAGGATGGCAGAATGAAAACAGATACTCCCAAAGGCTAAAGTCTGTTTTTCTTTGCTGAAAGAACGGGGCAGTTTTCTGTGTTTTGTGACACCAGGTTATTCTTTGGAGTCGTGTTCCTAATGCTTGTTCTCGCTTGCCCCACAGGGCTCAGCAGTGACCCCATGCATTTCATACAAGTTGATCAAGATCCAGATCAGTCCCTTTCATTTTCCACACGTGTCTTGTTCTCTTGTCAGTATCATGCACATCACACAGTTCCTGGTAAAACTGACTAAACTCTTGATTGTCATGAGAATATGATTATGCCCAGATGATTGAAGTCCTTGTTCCAGACTCATACAGCAGAACTCCAGGTATCTGGACCACTCCCATCATTCTGAATATGATCTCTGAAATGAGGAAGGTTATTATCATGCATATATTTTTGAAACTGGCATTTTGGTATAGTTTTTTTTTCTTTTTTTTAATCCAGCAAAAAGCAAACATCCCAGTAAATTCAAGTGCATGGTAATTAGTGGGTGATGCTGAAGGAGGCTGGGACTCTACACTGAGGAGGTGACTGGGGTGAAGGTGGTCAGCTCCACAGGGTCAGGCTGTAACTGAGCTGTAAACAGAACAAATTGCTTGTGTCAGTAGGAGTTTCTGTTTTAGGCGCAGTGAGAGAGTTTTCCTTATGGAAATAAAAGTCTTCTAAAAACCTGCTTTAAAAACTGTTTGATGGAGAGTCTTGCTCTTTCAGCTTCTGAATACAGTGTTGTAAAGCTCTGCCTGGCTAGCTTAGATTTTCTTTAAACTTTTTGTTTAGAAGGGTTATTGTGCACTGTTAAATTCTGCAGGATTTTCCCTATATAGAAGGACTGCAGATTTTGATCCAGCCTTCATTAAAAGAAAGAGTTTAATCCATGGCGTGGAACTGCTTATGAATTTTTATAGAAGTAAAAGGATCTGAACAGTAGGCAACTGAAATTAAAAGCCATGGAAGGACAATTTCAACCAATGTATTTTCCTGAACATATTTGGAAAACAAAGAGACGGGATCTGTGAATTTATAAATATGAAGCAATATAAAAAGAACCTTGAACTTTCAATCAAAGAAGCATGTAATTAAATTTCTCCCTGCTCCATAATTTTCTATTGTATCCTTGTTACCTTTTTTGTCATATCTATTTGCAGCTTCACAAATCCAAAATATCTTAATTTGAATAAAACAAAAGCCTATTCATGCTTGTACAATTCATGTGGTTTAATTGGTTTACAAAATGCAATGTTCTTTGAAAGAAACTGATTTGATTTCAAGAGGCTGGTAGCTGTCCATCATATGTGGTCCTTCTGCTCACAAAAGGCAAAGGAATAGAACTAGACATAAATGGGCTTGCTTCAGCTTGCTTTGTTTTTGCTCCTGTTTGGGCTGAGCTCTCGCTGTTGCTCAGTGAATTCAGTAGGAAAACATTAGGGTTGGAGCTTATTGCACGAACAAAAATAGTTTTCCGCATGTGAGGTTTAAATGGAGAGCTGAAAAAAACTTTTCAAATGCTCCACTTTCCTGTTCTAGGTAATATCAGCAAATATCAGACTGCAAAATTCATTATTGCCCTGGGAACAGCTGGGCAGATGGTATTATGTGGTAGAGGTAATAGTGGTGCATACCAATATCAGTGAGGGTTAGAAAGAGGTTCCAGATTAGTTTGATATTCTTTCTCTCAGTCTCTGCTCCCGGATGAGCAGCTCCTTCTTGGTGTACCCGGAAAAGGGAGGAAGGGGATGCAGCACTGCAAGCTTGTCCATCAACCTTCTTGCAGTAATTTTACAGTAGCGATAAGGCACTACAGCACAGGCTAAACACCTCAGCATGCAGGATGTCTGGTATAATTCAATACAGAAGAAGAAGTTAGTGTAGGAAACTGTCAATCAACTCATTAAACTGATGCATGAGTGTATCCGGATAATTATCGATTCTGCAGGAAGAACTGCATTTTATGGCATGACTAGTTAGTACTTTATTTGATTTTTTTATATGTTCCCTAATGCACCCATGCAGGGACCATCAGCTGCATAACGCTCATTGTCTTTGGGGTCCATCTGAGAGTAGGGGAGCACATGCAGGGTATTTCAGGGAGGCTGCCTGCCGCTGAGGCATCTTCAGTGATGTCAGCCCCTCGTCTCTGTGCCTTCATGAGCCCATACCCTGCACGTACAGGCTCAACTCTGAAGGGAAACGCACAGAGCTGTCAGTCAAGTCTCTCTAGCTGTCAATATAGTTTATGTGTAAGCACAGACCAAAGGGCACAAGAAGATGAATAACTGACAAAGTAAATCAAATCACAGTTGACAACAGGTTGCAGATGCTGGAGAGAACTGACAGTGGATGGGCAATGGAATTACAAAGCAGAGGGAAGCCTCTGAAGGATATGGAGATCATAAAAATGGAAAATACTGGTTACTGGCAGCAATAATCTAAACCCACACTGTGTTACCTCAATGGGAAAGTATTTGCATGTTAAAAGAGAGCTTTATGCACAGCCTAATGTGGTGGTAATAGGAAAAAAGAAAAATCTGTTTGTACTGTCATTTGTTGCTCTGCATCTCCATGAGTTCTGAGGCTACTTTAAAGAAATTATTAACTGTGCTGAATTGCAGATTAATTAGTCAAGCTAATGAATAATTCAAATCTTGAATTTACCCAAAACATCTCTTTTCAGTTTATCTGCTTTGCTAATAGGAAAAGAGAAGGCCAGCTTCTAGTTGCAATTTTTTAAAAGCAAAAGCCTCGGTTTATTTTTTGCTAAAATGAACTGGATCAGGAGTTCACAATAATGGATTTAGCAACCTGCTGAATAGGCAGCTCTTAACCATGGAGTGCTTTTGTTGTACGAGAGATTCATAGCTGAATGTTTTTTCAGGTGTTTATCTCTCGACTTTCACAGATAAAAAAAGGTGTAACAACAGTTATTTTTTACTTTTTACTTGCTATGTGAAGCATCTTTCTTCACTTTTTCTGTACAAAGCAGAAATCAGCCTGGAATATGTGATCAGTATAGACTATAGAAGTATTTCACAGTGCTGGAAGTAGAGTGGCTTACTTGATGTTTACTGATGGTAGGAAGAGTCGATCGCATCCAGTCATTTGTACGAGTGTCATAGGTCCTGTGTTTGCCTATGGGAAAACTGGAAGGGAGCAGGTCTGTGCCCAACCCAGTGTTGCTGAGAAGCCTCTGCATTATGCAGCTGCTGTCACCTTCTGGTAATCTCTGAGCCCCTTTGTGTCCCTTCTCCCTTTGTACACTGCTAACTCACATGAGCAGGAGTGGCAGGGCTCAGCGCTCTGCCCCCTGACCTTGGGACAGGTGCACATTGCAGTGGTTGCTGAAGAAAGGGCTCGAGCAGGATCATTTTATTGAGGTTGTGTATGAGGCTGTTGTGCCTCTTGGGGAGAAATGGGCTAGCTTGGTATGAAAAAAGACATATTTAGCTCAAATGCTGTGACTGCTGAAGAGGAGCCATTATCATGTCTAGGACTTCGTTGAGCCTTTGATGAGGCTTTGATGACCAGAACCCCTGGTTGTACTTTGCGTAAAATTACTTTCTGAGAGAGGTCATGAGTATAATTAGTGATTCATTTAAGCAAAAGGTGCTGTCCCTGGACAGCTTCCATGCTGTCTTGTCTGCTGAATGAGAAACTTCAGAGCCCACCGTGTGGCTGGAGCCAGGTGCTGCACAAGTTTGTGCTGCAAAGTGATAGAGCAATAGAGATGGCTGGCACACACTGGATGACTTGAGTTGTAAGTACTGATCTGGAAAGCTGAGTCCTGCTTCTGAAAAGCTGGTGATCAACCCGAGTTCATTGGTGACTTGGTGAGCACTGCCTTTCTGAGCAGGAGGAAAGGGGATTATGGAGGTTGGAGTGGGCTGCTGAAAAACTGTTTTTCTGCCACTTCTCTGAATATGGTACATACAGGGCAGTGCTCCGTGGAGCAGAGAGTAGTAGGCTTTGCCCATCTGAATTTGGTTTGACTACTGCCAATGAAGAATGGATAATAATTGTCACTGTTACTGCTTACTCCTTTAAAGTAAGACTATTTAGAGCCAGCTTTCAGACATCTTCTAAAAGCCCTTTTCTGGTGTAGGCAGATTTGCAGGGACATAATATATTCTTGTTCCGTAAAGGTTTTCCTCCACCTGCTTAGGTATAGTCCTCTGATGTTATACAGTTGCTATGGAAATAAATGACATCACTGTCTGGGGAACATGGCTTCATATGAGAAATCAATAGAGTACAGCAAATGAATTGTCAGGCAGCTATGTTGCCTCCCTGTCTTACTAATATGGAAAAAAAAGACATGGATGAGAAAGCAATTTTTTTTTTCCCAAGGAAGTATGTGTTTTCTGAGCCAAATGTCTAGTCAGTTTTTAGACTTCAGTAGAACTACTCGTAATCCCCTTAAAGATGTATAGGGAATTCCAGTCAGTGAGCTGGTAATTTCCCACTAGCAGCATCATATCTTGCGTTCCAGCTATTTCCATTTCATTTTCTGTTTTTGGTACCAGCTGGACAGTAGAACGCCATAAAAGGAGCTGGGAGAGATGTAGTCAACTGATTGCAGAGATAATTGGAACTCCTGCAACTCCCCTCATTAGGTGCCTGGGGCGCTGCCTCTCCTTCAGGCTGGAGGCAGCGTGGGCAGGGCGTGCACAGAGGCCACCTGCCTGCTGCCAGCGCTGCTCGCCTTGGCCCGGGAATTCGGTACAGCCCTGCTGAGCCCGGCAGGTGGAGGTATGTGCCACTTGGCAAACCCCACCAGAGCCCTGGGTGTGAAAGGTAAAAGATGCTGCTGCTGCTGTTGCAGCATCTTTTAAGTAGTGTCAGTGCAATAGTCCCCAGGGGGAACACAACCAAATTAAGGTCCTAACGTAAAGCGTGTGTCCTAAATAACTCTTTCTGACACAGTTCATCAGTTAGGGAAATTAAATGAAAATACTTTAACTACCAGAAAGAAAGGACTCTAGAGTAAGTGTTAACTTCTGTCCTTAAAAGAAAACTCTAAATGGTTTAAAAACCTAGATAAGGTCTATTTTGTCATGTATGAAAACAGCTATTATTTTCAGAAAGAAAGCAGCTAATACTTTGCAGATTACAACATTTTTCATTGTAATGACACTGGTCCTTACTAGTCAATGTGTGATGGATAGTTTTAAAAGGATTAGCAACAGATTCACTCCTTCACAGCAAGGCTGAGCATGAGACTGTGCTATTTAGTGGATTTGCTGTCACTTTGTAAGGAATTAGCCAGTTCTCTTTGTGGCTGGAGTGCACTTGAATGCTGGGATAATTTCTGGATGAATCAGCCATGCAAGAAAAGCACTGTCAGAGGTGAAATATATATGTTGTATGGACCCATATAGGCAGTAGTGGGTTGTTTTGCAATAGTTCTTTAGACAAAAAAGCAGGCTTGGACTCAAAATATACATAGGAAGGAGTCCAGCTCTGACAGGATATGTCATTACAGCTGAGATGTCAACGTAGGACTGCTTAATGGCTGAATGGAGGAGTTCAGCACTGCATACTGTATGGTTAATCTCTTTGCTCCTAAGCGTTGTATTTATCACTTACCAGTTGTACAGATGCAAAGGACGCAGTAACAATGTCACCCGAGCATGTCCATTGCAGCAGCCTGAGCTGCCTGTAGGAAGATGTTGTATATGTGTAGCTTTAAACTGAGATATTTCAAAAATTGCCAGGTGTTACTTATATGTATGAAGTCATGTATCACTGTAAGGCACAGTGGCAGGAGGGATTGGTGACAAACCTGGTTTTTTTGGTAACAGCCTTCAAGATACTGCAGTTTTGCCAGCTGGGCTCACCTTAGTTTCCCTTTTGCAGTAACTTTCCACTCCATGTCCCAGCACAGTGATGACTAATTCACTAATCCCCAAACTGGTATCAGAAACCCCACACAAGAGGGTTGAGTTTGTAGCGTTTTCCTATTTTAAGCACTGGGGAGAAAAACATTATTGGGAGAAATTTATCTATGCGAAACAGGCACTGAAATGCGATGGAAACATTTTGGTAAGAAAACAGTCTCACACTTTATCTTCTCTTCTCTTCCTCTTCTCTTCTCTTCTTCTCTTCTCTTCTCTTCCTCTTCTCTTCTCTTCTCTTCTCTTCTCTTCTCTTCTCTTCTCTTCTCTTCTCTTCTCTTCTCTTCTCTTCTCTTCCTCTTCTCTTCTCTTCCTCTTCCTCTTCTCTTCTCTTCTCTTCCTCTTCTCCTCTCTTCTCCTCTCTTCTCCTCTCTTCTCCTCTCTTCTCTTCTCTTCTCCATATGATAGCAGGAAATTGTTTTCTTTAATGTCTTTCTGTTTAAACTACTGGTACTTTAAGACTTTGGGATGTGAGATCACCGAAGTAGCAGGAGCAACCTTCAGGAACATGGCACATAACTCTTGGCAGAGGCCAGTCCTGTCTGCTTTGCACACATAGTTCTACTGAAGTTGATAAAACTATTTGTGTGGCCAAGGCAAGCAAGATTTGGCTCTCTTGGGAGATAGCTTTTAATAGCAGATGTTCACTAAGAAGCCCTTGGATCTTCTTGTCCAGAAATGTCCTTCATAATAAAGAAGAAGAGAATAGAAACAGAGGAAAGGTCTCTAGGAGCAGAATAGCTCATAAAGTGTATGTTTTTCATGAAATACCAATTTTTATGAGGGTTTTTTCCTATAGCATTCAGCTAGTCAAGATGAGGAGCAGTCATGCAAATACAACCAGTGAGTTCACAGAAATTGCCTAAATAAATAAAACAGGCACAGTTTTGCTTATTAAATAGTGACTGGTTTTCAGCTTTACTACGGCACATCAGGGAGTTTCAGTGTGCCTCTTCAAGTGAGAGGAAGGAAAATAATAGAGGATGGAAAGTGAGAAGTAGTAGAAGGCACAGACTTAGCTAATGATAACAGTAGGGGCAGACTGCTTCCCATCTTGGAAATGACAGATACAAATATCCTTAAGTTTGTGCTGCAGCTCTTCAAATTTATTGTAGACTCCCTGCTATTTTGGAGCATAGAAGAGGGACTGAAAGTTCTCTGGAGCCAGAAATGAGTCTTGATGTTTGCATAATGGAAAAGATGGGTCTGAATATGATACATTATTTACTATTTATTGCTGTTCCTCTGTAGAACTAACAAACGTCTGTTGCCCCTTCTAGCTGCCTTTAAAATTTTTTTAGACCACAAATGACCGTTGAAGGCATCAGGCAGCAACATCTGTGAGCATAGATGGCAGTAGCTGGTGCAGCCATACCCAGGGGAGGAGGCATAATCAGCTCAAAATAGTTGACCAGACAGCTCCCACTTGGCAGGGCAAGGTCCCCTGTCACACAGGACAGATCAGTCCCCTGCCCACGCTGGGTCAGCTCTGCTCCATGGGACCCTAGCCAAGCACCTGGCAAGCCAGCACAGAGAGACCACAGCTATGTGAGAGATCATCAAAGTGCTCATTGTCCTTCATCGAGCTCCTGGATAACGCATGCAAATTCTGCAGGATGTGTGTGCAAACAACACACACTCGAAGGTTAAAGCTCTCTTATGCAGGGAGCAGCTTTCTTATGTGGTGGCAAGAGGACATGATGCATGGAAGCAAAGTTAATTAAATGTCACATTTTGAAAAGATTAGATGCCAGGTCATTGGGTTAAAATACTGGTGCTGTGTAAAACAGAAAACATGAGCCTTGCAAAAATTTCTAGATACATTATCGTTATAATTTGCTCATATTCTGGTTGTTCCTGGAAGCCCCAGTCAGCAAACTGCATTTTGCTAAGTGTGTTCATGAAGTACTTCAAAGCAGTCCCTTCCTTAATGAGCACTGGGTTTCTCTTCTTCCAAATCCTTATGTGAGAAGCCACAATTGCCTGTTCATTTATGCACTGTGCCTACACAAGAATCTAATGTGCCAGTACATAAGTGGTTGTATCTCGAGGTAGTATTTATAAAAATTACATATTTTGTCTGCTGTATATTTAAGTAAATACAAGATGGAGGTGGGAATTTGTTATAAGCCATTCAGTCTCAGGAGAGAATGGGCTAAAGGGCACTTCCCAAAGAGCTAATTACTGTGTAAGGGGAAATGCTTGGTGTAAGCACCATCCAGGCTGAAGGGCAGGATGTCTCCCCTGGTGCTGTGGGGGTGCGTGGAAAGGGATTCTGTGTGGGAGCAGAGGTGACAAGGCAGTGTCTGCTCAGGTGTTTCGAGATCCTTCAGTGCTGAAAAGTAGTGCCCAGGAGAGTTTGGGAGGCTGGTTCCAGCAGTCTCCAAAATGATATGGATTCTTAACAGATCTGTAAAAACTTGGAAGATTCCAAAGGCCTATGGGACTCTTACACCCTTCTGCTGTTGAAAAAGGACTGAAAAGCATAACCCTTGAGCACAGGTCAGGTTGGCTTAATATTAACTACAGGCTGAAAGGGGACAGCTTTTTTGGGACTCTGTATTAATTTAATACTCCAAAGCATTAAAGGCTAAAAATATAATTCCTACTTACTATGGTTTAACCACTGGTAGATTTGTCAACTCTTTTTTTTTCCTTTTGATAGGGTTATATGCTTTCATGATAAAAAACAGCCTTTATATAATACACTTGGATTTCTCCAAATCATTTGAACTATTCATATCTGTCTTTTTTTGATTAAAAGCAAAACCCAGAGACCTCATAGTGTATTGAATTAACCTGCTAAGTGGATTTTAGACTTGAGATTTTTGAAATTAATTTAGCATGTACATAGAACAATGAGACCTGTTTGTGTCTTCCCATAGCTATTGTCAGCAGTGAAGGTTTTGTTGGCAGAGTTTGCACATGGAAGTGCAAGCGAGTAGTGAGGACATCAGCTTACAGAATGATGTAAATCACTTTTGTTTTCATTCAGCCAAAAGTAAGGTAATATAGCAAGGAACTAAGAGCTCCACTTAATGCAAATAAGGTTAGAAATTACATATTTGTTAAATGGTAATATCAACCAAGCCTGTTTTAGCTATTATAATTAAGCCTAGCTTGTGCTATTATAAAAAAATCTGCTACAAGCAATCCAGCAAGTGAGGCCTGAAGGGCAGCCTGAAATGCAAGGAGAGAGATGCTGAGCTCGAAAAGGGATCACATCTCTTCCACAGAGAAATGAAATAGTGTAGAGAACCATGAAAGTCAGTTCTAATGTGCAGATGGCTCCATTTGTACTCCCTTCTCAGAGCAGCCACTGAATTGCACAGGCTGCAGCAGCGCAGGCAGTGGGGTCTCACAGTGGGCAGGAGTTAATGGTTGGCAGTGCAGTAGTGCTGATGAGGTCAGGATTGCTCACAACCCACCATGGCTCCGAAGGCATGCTGACTATATGTACATGTTCTGAGAATAAAATAGATGTGGGAGTGCAAAATTGTTATTATACTGTTATTTAGCTCAACAGATTCAGTGTCCATGGGTTGAACAACTTCTTTTTGTGCACAAACTCTGGGGAAGGTGTTTAAAAAAGAGTTTCAATTTTAAATGGCCATTTCTGAGGCCCTGATAGCTGTACTCAGCTTCTTGGAAGAGCAGCATCCTTTTGTGCCAGCTTTAATTCAACATTTTTCCTCTTCCCCCATTTTCCTCGCTCTCTTATGTGAGGGATTTTCAGCTTGCTGCCCTGGAACAAAATGGTCACAACTGTCTTGGATTTTTTTTTTTTTTTAATGTAAATCTGCTCTCCTCATTTGCTGGTGACATTTGTGAAGGGGCCATATCGGCATCTGCTCCAGAACAGCTCCCTGTGCCAGTCAGCAGGGCAAGTGGGGAAATGTTTGGCAGAGTCCTCCATCCCACCTGCCTGCTTTGGCAGCTGGATGCCACCAGCAACAGCAATGGGGCTTCATCATGTTTAACACTGCAAAGCCCTGCCTGCTGCTGGGCTGCCCTGGATGCAGTTTGCAGCTCAGTGGCCTGCCTCAGTGGCAAATTAAATTTTCCATTCCTGGACTCAGTACAGACATGAAAATTAAAATTGAAAAAAAAGAAAAAAGGAGAGCAAATTAAAAGGATAATTTCAGTCTCTTGTGACACCTGCATTGGGGACTGAACTGCCGAGATGTGCAAATGCTCTGGGTGCACATTGTTTGCAGGAATGAAGCTTTAGTCAATACTCTTCTATGAAATCATTAAAAAGAACAAGCTGGGCTGTCAGGGGTGTGTCTTTATTAATTGAGTTGGAACTTCAGAGCGGGAGAGAATGTGGCCAGGTGCTGGTGGATGCTGATTGCCCTCAGCTATTAGTAATAACCCCAAGGCATTTGCTAAACGTTGCTTTGAGATATGTTAAATGAGTTGTCAGCTCTCACCATGCTTTAAAATCTGCTGAAGCAGTGACTCAGTGAGCAGAGCTGCTCATCTCAGCCAGGTTGGACTAGTCTAATGGAACTGGAAGGGCACAGTGTGGGGTGACAGGAATGGTCCCAGCTATGGGTTGTCTTCTAAATGACTACAGACTTTCAAGGTGAAGGTTCTTCATCCTGGAAAAAGACCTACAGAAAAAAGATACAGACTCTACAAACTTGGAGGCAGTATGAATAAAATAGACTGGAAAACAAATGCTTATTTTTGCTCATAATAAAGTGAAGATACCGCAAGGTGAAACTGTCAGGTGGCGCTTTCAGGCCCAAAGAGTATCCTTCTTTCACAGAAGAAATAGCTAAGCTTAACTGCTATGTCAGACATCTTTTGGTGGGAATGTTAAAAGCAGAGCTGGTTTCAAAAAAGTAAAATCATAATGAAGAAACTGTTTGGGAGTTATTAAAAATGTCACTGCTGGCCCAGGAAGTCTCTTGGTGATAGATATCTAAAGCTTGTCCAGGGGACCTGTACTAGAAAAGTGTCACCACCTAATGCTCCCCTCTAAGTCTCCCATGTTCACAACTGTCAAAGCATAGCAGGTTCACCATTTTCAGCCATTGTGTTGTGGTCATTCAGAGATTTCTGAGTGCTTGAGAGGTTGGGTAGGACTTATTTTTCTTTGGTACTGACTTTTCCCTCTGGGATATGCACTGTTATTAGAGAAGGACATAGCCTATTTGACTACACGGATATAAAAAAGAAATTTATGCTGAGCAAGCATCCTGCTCTCTGGAGAAAGCAAGCATCCTTCTCTCTTGTGAGGCCTCCCATGACTTTAGTGAGATGATCATCGTGACTAATGACTTATAAGCAACTAGGTGATGCACAGATGCTGGAGGTTGACGAGGATGCATATAAACAAAACACATTTATGATTTTATTCTTGCTGGGCTAGTACAAATGTTTTGGTCACTACAGGTGGCCTGAGAAAAGGCCCTAATCTAGGAGATGAACAATTTGACCATTGAAGGAAGAAAACAGTGTGACACCAGAGAAAAGTTGGTACGATGGTTCTTTTTTTAATATTAACTTTTATTTTTGTTCTGGCTGCACGCTCTGAGAGGAATATTTTCTCCCCTGTTGTGGAGCTGTATTAGTTTTTCAACAAAAGGCACAAGGGGCCTGACAATGCACAGATAAATCATACTGAGCTGTGCTTCCTGGAATGTGGCACATCAAACAGGCCTTTGTTGGGTGGTTAAAGAGGCTGTTTCGTTTCGATGCTATTGAGACAGAACACATTGTTTTCACAGACCCTGGGAATTATGCCCATAAAAATGCGTTCAGCAGTTACATTTATGAGGCTCAATTCAGCACTGCTACAGTGTTGTCTGGGGACCTTTAAAGACTAGACATGAAAGCAGAGCCGTAATCCTCACGTTTGAACCTCATCTGTTGTACTGGCCTGTCTCACTGCACTCCGGTGCAATGCATCAGGAGCTGGGGGGAGCCCAAGAAGCCCCTCTGCCCTTTGCTGTGCTCTGTCTGGCAGCTTGGCTGGGGGTTCTAGGGGCGGTGGGTTGTGCTGGTCATCCATCCAGGGGATGTGTGTACAGACACAGAGAGAGCCAGCTCATCCATCCAGGCTGCTGGGGTGGAGAAGGTTGTGAAGCTGTGGCTCCCCTGAACAGGGCACGTTGATGTGCAAGGCACCAGCCAGGATTGCAGCCGCTGTTTGGGCTCATGCTTCAGGCACAGTGCCTGGGACTTGTGGCTAAAACCAGCAGGTCCTCTGAAAAGCTGCCAGCCTGGCAGAGCTCAGCACTGCAGCCTCCAAGGCTTCTCTTGAGCTGCCTGTGTTTTGTTGAGTGGATGGTGATTGACCTGACCAACATGGGCCAGTCCTTGGGCAGGAGAGAGAGGAGGAAAGAGATCAACCTTTTATATAATTCAGAGTAGGATTTTTCTTCATGGAGAGTATTTTCTGGATAAATTCTCCTTGTCTTTCCTGTCTTCTTCCCTAGCTTGTGGTGGGGTGTGGTTGAGGGTACCAAATATGTAGTATTTCTATATAAAATTTTGTAACAATATCTATCATATTATTATGTAATAGTTGTTGCAGTGGGACATAAGTATGTATAGTGTTCCACATATTCTGTGTAATAGTGTAAGTCCTTCCCCCTGCACTTTTTCTACTGGCTCTACTGAAATGAGAGCCACAGCTCAGAGTGCTATGCAGAATTGCTTTTATATACCTCAGTGCTAATTCCTAAAAAATGACCAATAACAGTATTCAGTAGTTTTAGGGAAGAGCAGTTGATAAATACTGACAAGATGTTTTGTGAGCATTAATATGTAGGAAGATAACCTAAATACAGACAAGTTCTGAAAACTTCTAGAGAAATTCTGTGCATTTTGGGGGGTAAAGTGTCCCCTGATACTCCTTCAGGGATGTTGCTGACTCTTAGGTACAGGTATACACCATCCATAATCACACATATTTGAGCACACACCTGGATCAGTTCCCTGCATTACTGTGTGG
This sequence comes from Sylvia atricapilla, assembly GCF_009819655.1. NCBI lineage: Eukaryota > Metazoa > Chordata > Aves > Passeriformes > Sylviidae > Sylvia > Sylvia atricapilla. Next base: position 10,549,787 of record NC_089146.1, read on the forward strand.
GTTTAGGATTGCACTAACACAAGAGAGTGAATGTGTGGAAATGTTTGGTTTGGACTTTAGAACATGCTCTGCAGGAGGAATTTGGGTTTTGGACACGATTTAAACCACACATGGAATTGCACCTTCTGCCTCTACAGTGTGAACCCTTCTGTCAGGCACCACCAGCTGTTCAGAGCCTGGGGAGAGCCTAGAGCAGCTTTGGAGTTTGAGAGCACCACAGGCCTCTGAAATTAATTGCCTTGCTCCTAGGTTAGGAGTGAAACAGAAAGCTGGCAGTATGTGCTGGTGTATTTCTTGTGTGAGTTTGACTAATGAGTCTGGTTATGTAAGATATAGATGTACAAACCTAGGCTGTATTGATTTACTGTATTGCAGCTGTTGGTGGCATGTGATTATTTAGTTTTAGTTTGGACATTTTTTGACTGGCAAATCTGTCTAAAGGAAAAAAAGTTTAACTGCAATGGAGTTATACTTTCCAAGAAAAAAAATAAAGTTATCTGGCTCCTGGCATAGCTTTCTCCATTACCTGAAACTGGTACAATCTACTCTGCTTGTTTTGAGCTGTACACTGTATCTTCAGCCAGCACTGTTTATGGTGCCAGTACGCAGACCTACTTCCCTACTGTACATAAAATGTAGATGTTCCTTATCTCTCTGTGTCTGTACAGTCTGCCCATGTGATTTGACTAAGCTCGTGTCTTCCTGCTTATACTATGTTTCTTTCCTGGGACTGTTTTTGGGTTCGTGGGGGTTTTTTTCTTTGTTGTTTTGTTTAGGCTTTTTTTTTTTTTTTTTACCAGTTGATTTAGCATAAAGCCTTAGGGTTTCAAGCCTATGCAGCCAATTCCTTTAGAAGCGTTCACTCTTGGCAGGGTGAATGCTCTTTGGGCTGGATTGTGACACCTGGAGATGTGCTGTGCCAGGGCACGGTTTTTCTACAAGGGTATTGGCCGTGAAAGGCTGCAGCCTGGAAACAGAATGTCCTCTTGTGAACACTGAGGATGTAGTGTCAGTGCTCCAGCAAAAAGCAGAGGCCAGTTTAAATGCCACACTCTGGAGCACAAGGTATATGTGACACGTGGCACAGAGATTCAGCCTCTGCGCTCTGGAACAGACACTTGAGAAGGAAATGAGCTGGTCAGGATTTGAAGATGAGTGTTGGATCAGTGTTGGTAGTGTTTGGCATAGTTCACCCTGAGCTCTCCGGAGTGACCTGCAGTTGTGGCTGGCTCTTCTGACTCATGGCAGGAAGGGATCTCCAGGAGAGAGGGTGACTGGAACTTCATGAAAAGCAGGCCCCCCCAGGGTGTGGCAGGGAGGCTGTCTTGAAATAAAAAGCCTAAACATGCCCATCACTTTTGAAGTTAACGAATGTAATCAGTTTTCATTAATTTGGACCCACTTCTTAAAATGTTTAAACATGTACATAAATCCATTGTTGTGAGAAGCCTTAAAGCTAAAACCAGGCACGATGTTTGTAGTGATAATTGGTAAATGATAGCCTGGAAGGGCTGTGCCTTGTCAGCTGGGGGGAAATTCTTAATTCTGGTTTTGCAGCAGCATTCCCTTCCTTTCCCTGGTCAACTTACTTTCTTCAGATAGTAGGGGAAAAATACTCCTTCCCACAACTGATGTCAAAGTCTGATAGATGACCTTCTTTACACAGAAATTCTGTAACATGACCAGCTCCAAAATACTTTGAAATTTTTCAAATTTTTCTCTTCACTACCTGTGGCTACTTGTTTTGAGCTGGGAAGTAAAAGGCAATTTATTTAGTGAGACAGGATCTTTTCATCTATAGCAAATGACTATTAGGGAAAAGCAGTGATGAAGTCTATAAAATTCTATGAAAACAGTGACAGAGTATATTTACCACTGAAGCTGTACTGGATGAAACAGATTAAAAAAAGGTAGTAACTTGCTTTCCAAAGGGCCTTGCTTGCAGAATTCTTGCTTGTTCATGGTTTTTGTTTCAGTGCTGTACTCAGATTTAGTGTTGTTTCATGTTAAGTGTGTAATTTTAGATCTGCTCAGCTGTTTGTCTTGTCCTTTTCGGCTAATAGAAACAAAGTGAATCATCTTTATTTTAGCAATGCTTTCTGTGTTTTAGCTAATGAGATTTCCAGGTAGATAATTCTTGGATTAGTTACTAGTGTTTGCAAACCCCAGACCTGAACTGGGTACTTGAGAGGTGATGAGAGCAAAGTGGAAAACAAGTACTAAAAGGTAGATAAACAGTTCAGTGTGTTTTGCAACACGTGCAGAAAATGGTCTGGAAAAATGTTGGCACTGCCCAGCAAAGCATCCTGTGGGTAAGGAAGGCCTGTGTAACTGGAACTCACCATCTCTGCAGTTATGCAATATGGTACTTTTGTTTCTTACATACTTTTTCTTTCAGAAGAAATCTCACTTTTTTTTTTTTTTTTTTTTTTTAACCTTGTATTTTATGTTGATTGCTGTTGCTTTAATAACAGACTTTACTGTCTGCTATCATACTAGTGATAGTACATGCATTAATCTGGTGACTTTGGGTAAACAAATCCACTTGTCTGTGGCTCAGTTCATTTATCTGTAGGAGAAGTTAATCATGTTTCTCTGTGATGAGATGTAACTTACTTGAAAGAGCTCTCTTGGAGGGATCACCACAAGTCACTTGAGTGGAACGTGGACATCTGGAGCAGGATGAACACCAACCTATGCACAGAACCTCCCAGGTTTGTTGGGGGAAAGTGCACTACATCCTGATTTGTTTTGCTAGAGCATCTGGAATTGCCTAAGTAGATGATCATGCATGCAAGAGACTTTTTTAATTAAAAGAAGAATCTATTAGCATAGGATGCCAGGAGAGCAAAGTTATTTTAAAGCTTCCTTTCATACAGAAACTATTTTTGAAATGCTAATGGTGGTATGTTTGCCTTGTGCTGCTGTATCATAAACGAAATTTGCAAATGTGTAAATGCTATCCTTTTTGACGCTTGGCAACGTCCCCTCAAATTCTGCTGACGATTTTACAGCTTGTTACTACATGCATTGGAACTCCAGCCTGCAGAAATACTTTGCATTTTGAATGCCCAGGTATTTAGTATATGCAGTGTCCCTTCAGAGCCCAACAGCAGGGTTCAGCGGTCACTGATGAAAGGTATCTGTGGTCTGCAGTTGGACCATTGGACTTTGCCCTGTGGCATTTGTTCAGAGAGCAATTAAAATGCCTGAGGTTGTATTTTAGCCTGGAAGAAGACTTTTATAAAGATGTAGTGATTATTTTAAGAGGTTTTTGTGCTTTGCTGATTCTGAACAGTGTATAGAAACCTCAGTGAACCAGAGCTACCTAAGTCCCCGGGGGCTTACACATGCCTTGCAGTGGGGTTGTTCTGCACAGTGGTGACTTCTGCCCCAAGGCATAAGAAGTCCTCAAAGGGGATTTTTTTTTTCCTTGCTTGTTTTACTGTCTTTATTAGAGAGTCTTCTACTGGGAAAACCAGGAAGGTTTTGGCCTCTATGGAGCTGAGCAAACAGATTTTCTCCCCTTTACTCTGTAAGTTAGAGGCTACTTCTGGGGAAGCACTAACTTTTAGGAGAGCAAGCAGCCCACTGAATCTCAAAATGCTGAGTGCATAAGTAGTTTATTGAGTTAGAATTTAAATAGCCCTGACTTGGAAACCAAGGTACATTGACTCTTATCTGTAGTTGCTGCAGTCTGGTGATTTTGAATTTGCACAGCTGTGGCTTCCATTTGAATGGCAAGAAAATTGTGAGACCTTTCAGCATCCTATCAGCCTCTGAACACTGGCACAAGAATATGTCTTTTCTTCTGAACTGCCCTGGTAATACATTACAACCAGCATTTAAGACTTTCTCACTGTGAAGATGTACAGACAAATGTGTCGTAAGGTACTTCATGTTCTCTCGGCTCTCACAGCCTTCTCCTGTACTAAGGAGATGAAGTTTTGGGAAGAGGATAAGGAGAAGTGTAGCTAAAAATAAAGATAATTGGATGATAACAGTAAGGCAGTCTCTAGTTCAGTCTCAGTTCACAGGGCAGAGTTACCCTAAGCAGGAATCTGGCCTAATCTGTCTAAAATCAATGTGAAGCTTTTCCTTGAGGTCAGGGACCTTGGGGAGCAATTTTGCCATGCATATCCATCATGAATGGTGCAAGCACTTCCAATTAACAGAGATCTACCTAGGCTACAGTTCCACATTTGCTGACAACTCAGGTATCTGCCATCTCTGGCGGTCGTTGGGCTGTGGCAGTTCATTCAATAACAGTAACTCAGTAAAGCTTGTGTGTGGAGCTGAGGAATGGCATGGTGATGGGGGACCTGAGTGGCTTTTGAAGAATCCTTTTTGCATGGCTCAGCTGATAGAGCAGTGCTGTAGTTTACAGGGGCTTTTACTGTCTAGACCACTTGGGTTGTTGTCATACCCTTTGAGGAATAACTGGTAGATGCATCTTGTATCTGCCCCGGGGGTCTGGGCTGCAAAGGTGTTTGTATCCCATCCATGGGTCTTTCCAGCTCCCCTTTCACTGGTAGGGGCTTAAAACTCTGACATGTTTTCCTGGGCAGTTCTTTTGGATATAAGCAGTTGTTGAACATTTTGCAGACATGACAACCTCAAGCAGATAAGGAGAATGGTCTGAGCATTCATTGTTTGAGGTCGACAAGGACCCACGGGAGATTTTGTATGTTAAGCTTGCGGTCCCTTCTGTGAAATCCTGGGAGAGCCAGACTGTGTAACTGTGGGCCAGTGGACGTGGGAAAGGCAGAGGAGTACTGAGAAGCATGGATAGAAGAACAAAGGGAATTAATGCTTGCTGGTGTGTATCTCCTAATGATCTAGTGTAACATCTAAGGAAAAGGGTGGTACAAACCATGTGATGGGGAGAAAAGGAAGATAAAAAACCCATTAAGCTTTTGTTGTAATGATAGTGCTCTGTGGAAAATGAAAAGTTGCTTATCTTCTTAGTTAGTTAAATATGTAATTGTTCAAAATTCACACTATCACTGGAAGGTGTCATAAGATCTTGCAGCTGATCTGTAGGATAGCTAACATTTTAATAGAAGCAAAGGATCCTGACATCCTTTAAAAATGCTGCTTTCAAAATACTGAAATGTAACACGTACAGTCTGGCTGGCTTTCCACATGTAATAAGGATTATGTGCTTTTCATATAAACATGTGTAGACCATCAAAAGGCAGCTGTCCTTTGGCACTGCATCTCCCCGTGAGGGCTCCCTGCCGTGAACGGGAGTAGTGCTGTTCTCCCGAAGAGCAAGGGGCAGGGAGCAGCAAAAAAAAAAAAAAAAAGGAGCAACAATTTCACTTGTGTCTGTTTGTTCTGAGAAGCTTTTACTGCACTCATGCTAAAAAATAGCTTCCTCTTCTACTGAGCACAGTAGCATCTGCCTGCTGCAGGCAGACAGTGCCAGTGTCCATATTGTGAACGCTCATTTGTTGGGCTGGAATAATGACTGAAATGTTCTTAATGTACATAATGTAAATATGGAGTAATGTCTGTGGGCAATCGGGAGAGTGGCGGGACAGCTTGGGATGACAGTTTGAAAAATGTGCCTTTGTATGTGAGGAGGGTGTTACTTAGGTTCTGGAGCTAAGCTCTGTTTGTAATAAACTGCAAAGTGAAAAGCTCAGGAAAAGATGAATGTGAAGGATTTAGCATCAGGACATTTTGTCAGTGATGAATGGAACTTGGCTACTTTTGCTGCTTGGCAGTTTTACCTCTGCACGGTGCCTGTTACCCTCTGGGGCATCTATAATCACACTGGCTGTGGCTGTTTGGACCCAGAGCAAACAGTTCTGGTGTCCTGCTGGTGGCTCAGCTTTTTAATCAAGTACATTACATATCCATTGTGACAGAAGCAGACATTTTCAGGTTTTTAAAAATAACTTTAAAAGAGCTGATTTGGAAGTACAACATCCTTTGGACTGTTATAAATTACTGTTGTTATCTTGGATGAAATGAATTTTGGAGTTCAACTTCATCCCCCTGAAGGACACCATTTATTTGTTGTTATCCTGAAGCTTGCTTCAGTTTTTAGCCTGGTGCCAACAGTAATGTTAATAAGGGGAGCTGCAGTGGCTTCGTTGCAGATGGATGAACCTCGAGGCTGGGCTGTTGGGAGGGTGCAGGCTCACTGTGCCACAGGACAGCTTTCACTTGCTTCTGGAAAGGGGAGGAGCAGCACTGACTGGGAGCTGACTGGGGAGGCTTAGGATGGAGCTGTGAGCAGCCTCCATCAGTAGGAAGCACGACAGCATTATCTGCCAGAATTTTATTTTCCTAAGGGGTAGGGATTCCCTAGTGCTGATGACAGGGTAGTCCTGTGCCTCACAACTCTGCTTGCTCCTGGAGGCTTTCCTAAGTTTCTTTATTCTCATTTAGGAGTTGGATTTCGACGATCCTCATGGATCCCTTCCAGCTCAGATATCCTATGATTAGTCTTGCCAGTCATGACTCTTATGTGCAGATGAAGCCTGATTTTGCCTCACTTCTTGAGAAACCTTTCCAGGTTACAAACAAACAAACAAACCAACAAAAAACCCAACCAAAACAACAACAACAACAAAAAAAAACCCACCAAAAAGCAACCACACCCAAAAAAACCAAACAAAGCAAAAAAAAAAAAAAAAAAAAAAACAAACAAAAACCACACAAACCCAAACAAACCTAAACCCCCCCCCCCAAAACCAACCCATATATATTTTATATATATATTTTATAATATATTTTATATATATATTTTATATATATATTTTTATATATAATATATATATGAAATCATTATTTTCTTGAAATTTCTGGCTTTGGTTACCCACAGTGGCCACATGTGCAAGACCATTTAGATCTTGCACTCCCGCCTGGAACGAAGCAGTGGGTTTAAAGGCATGCCTCTGTGGAAACAGCTGTATTTATGCTAGGAGAGAACGCTTCCTCCTTGCCGGCTCCTCCCAGCAGAGCTCTCTGCAGCCCTGCCAGCCTTTTGTGGAAGAGGAGTGGCGGCTGCCGGCAGGCTGCCAGGCAGACTCCCCGTGCTGCTTCCAGAGGCTGCGTGGGGATGCTCCTGCCGCCCCTGGGGAGCAGGAGGGTGGCTGGGGAACCAAATCGGTCACTTGTGATTGTTCCTGATATGTGCCAGAGTAAGTCTCCCTGAAGATTTGGGGTTGCATGATTTCCATGGCTTTCAAACCATAGCAGTTCCTCCAGAGTACAGAAAGTGTGCATAATAAGGAAAATCAGGAGGAAAAACTGCCTGCCATGCTACCTTGCAAGATGGTCATCAGTCATGCCTCCTTTTAAGAGAGCACGTGGAATTGGAGAGATCAGGCAGCCACATCTGCCAAAATCCCTCATCCTTAGCTGGGAGACCAAAACAATCAGGATTTCATTGTCCCTGCCATACACCTGAGTTCTGTCCAGATGGTGCACAGAGACAGCTGGTGTCTTGGGCATTACGGTCCTTCGGGGGAAGTTTGTCTTGCACACACATTCTGTGTCTCTCCTGTTTCCCTGAGAGCTACATTTTTGCATTCTCCTTATTTGTGGTGTATAATGACAGGCTTTAAACAGCACATCACATAATTAGCTCTGAATGCATGATTTAACTACACTGCTATGAGTATGGGAAAGTGCCTTGCACTTGCTTGATGTAACAGGTGAAATGCAATGTATTAAACTCAGCATGGTAAAATGGATGTGTGTCTTAAAGCAGGTCCATATGAATGTTCCTCAGAGCTTGCTTTGCTGTCACTTGGCAGTTTATACCATATTGGTTATAATAGATTTTGCTAGAAAAGTTTCTGTACAGAAAGAATTGCAGATTGATGTTCTGGTTAGGGCTCAGTGGTTCCAGTTTTACTGCCTGTAATGGTTTGCATGGCAGTAATGGCATTCACAGATGAAGTTTGTGTTCCATAAATTACAAAGAAGCATCATGCAGTGTTGAGTGGATTGTTCAAGAGTGGGTGCTGGCATGGTGTGAATGTGTGCTGTGTATCTGCCTGGAGCACTGGTGTGGTGGAGCCCAAATGTGATGCTACAGGCTCTACTGATAGAGTAAAGAGCAGCTTAGCAATATTTTCTTTCCATCACCCTGGTGAATAGCTTCCTGTAGCATCACTTGTTTTGGATGAAGGTGTTACTGTTCAGTGATATGAAACGTTAAGTAAACACTCCTGTGTTTTGTTTCTAAGCCGATTAAAAATGTGCGGGAGATATTCCCTTCTGGGTTTGGCAGTTCCAGAAATAACCATGATTGAAAACTGCATGACTTCCTGTTGTCTCTGAGGTTTGGTTGGTTCAAGCAATGGAGAGCAATAAAAATGGTGCCAGGCTGTAAGTCTGTCTGAATTTGATAGCTGTGCTTTTCAGCCATGGCGGCACACATCTCCTATCTTGTGCTATTGCACAATGTAGTGATCCACTCAAGCTTTTGCAAGCCAGGTTGATTTATCTTTGCTCCTAGATCTCTGGACACAAGAGATCCTCTTGACTGTTCTGCCAGCTTAGTGGTGCCAGATTTTAATTTGCTCCTAGTTAAGCTAAAAGCTTTTCTCAGTGAGAAGAGGATCCTGTTCTGTACAACTTTGCACTTCAGTGGAGTAAGTACAATGTTCAGGCACTTGCAGACCAAACAAATCCCATCACTTTTCTTTGGGAATAAACAATATGCTGGCTCTTTTATTCAGGGCCAGAGTAGCTGAAATAGCATTTACTGTATAAAGGAGCTCTGCTGTCTTTGTCATCAATAGCAAGTTACCATTAACTGCTCTAGGCAGCAATTTTCTCATTAGGTGTTTTAATAAACATGGAAAGGTTTGAATTTCTTCTTATTTCCACCTTCCTTGTGGTAAACACAGCTCCTAGATGTACAGGAACCATGGCTTCCAGAGCAGGTCTTGGTTCTGAATGTAGACTGCATTAATGAGTGTAGGAATTACAATACCAAACTCATCAGTTCAACTAAAGTACCATCTAGATGAAAGGAAAAGGTCTTTATTTCTAAAGCTTCCACACCTCCGTCTGCACACCCAAGGAAAAAAAGAAAAAAAAAAAAAAAAAGAGAGAGAGCTTATGTAGGGAAGAGTTGCCATAGGGATTTTTGGTCAACAGAGTAATTATGCTATTAAAACAGACTGGGCAGCAGCTTAGCTGCCATGCTGGAAAACATACTGTTGTTTCACTGTGCCTATGGAAGAGGTCCTTTGGGGATGTGCTTTGGGTCATAGGAAAGACCTCTTCCTGTTATTTTCATAAGTTAAGCTCCTTACCTGTCTCTAATATTTCTCTTCCTCTTCCTTCTTTTCCAAATTCAGTTTTTCCTCATCTTCGAAAGTGAAGGTAAAAATAAAGGAGAAATTTTTGTGGGACAAATTAATAGAAATAATGTATATTTTGAGCTTCAAAAAAACCAAAACAAAACAACCCCTGCTCTTTTCCAGCCTCTTGATATTATCTCCGTTACTGACAGAGGTGTCAGGCTTCCCCAAGAGACATCCTCAGATGGAGCTATGGGGAAAACCTCTACAGCATTGTTCCCTCACCTGCAGTTTACTTTTAGGTAACCTGGAGATTTTCCTATGTTTTTAATTCACTTAGTGACTGGCTGTCCTTTCTCTTTGCTCACTCTCCTTTTATTACAGCCCTTCAGTGGCTCTCTGGTGTCACTGTGGTTCTCCTTCCAGTGTTCCAGTTTTGCCTTCACGTCTCTCCCTGCTGCTCCTTTACCTCCATCCCACCACTGTAGGCCCCGGGTGCTGCTGGGGGATGTGGGGAGTGGAGGTGCAGTGTTAGGTACCTGATGTGCCTATGTGCTGTAGCAGAGAATGGAATACCATGAGCCCATGGAGCCTGTTGAGACTTTATGTTTTTAACTTCATGCAATGTGTGTGGGAAAAATGCCCAAGGAAGTGCCCTGAAGATTGTTTTCTTCAACCTGTACACAATGTCTGTCAGTCTGTTTTTTCAGGAAAAAAGTTGAGCTATATTGTGTTGCCCAGAAAGGAACTCTCATGTTCTGTGCCAGACAGTCCTGGTACAGTCTCCATCTGTGGCCTGATGTTCCAGCACTGCTCTCTGTACTGCAACACACAATGGGATTAGTGATGTTTAATTATTTCAGTTCTCCCTGCTGAAACACATGTACTCTTTCTTAAGCTTTGTTTAAACACCTCAGTGCCTAATGCAACTCACTCCTAATCAGCCAGCTTCTTTCAGTTACTCTTAATCACATCAGTCACTCTTAATCTTAAATTACACTTAACTCAAGTGCTTTTGTACGGTGCAATTTCACATAATTTCTGCAGGAGATGAACGGTTTGCCCTTATTACTTGTCAGCTGGGTAAACTGAAAAGATAGATCACATCGACTCTCTGAGCTCCACTGAGGGCTTCCCTTGCCTTTGGTATAGCATCCAGCTTCTCGTGGTTTGTAGGTGAATGGGTGGCCTTTTTGCTGCTGCTGTCTGTGAATATGAAGCACAGTAGCTATTCATTTTCAGAGGATTTCTAGGTTAGCTTCAATTTTGAGTCACTTAGATGCTCAGTGTATCTGAAGTAGCATATTTCTTGGCTATTCTCAAAGTTTGGTTCAGGTGTTTTTCAAGACACTCAGAATTCTTTTCCATATCTCTGGATTTTTCCCTATTTTTTTGCTCAGCTTTTAACCTGACAGAGAGAAAACAATTTTCACAGCTTCTGCTATGTAGCTGTCAGTTTTGGTATCAGAGAGGCTTGGGGGTTGCTGTACTGTGAGGGATGACTCCCACTATTTCAAAATGATGACGGGGAAAATTTAGGAATGCTGAAAGAAGCAAAGACATATTGGTAATCTTTCCTCTGGCAAAAATTAGAAACCAGTCCGCTGGCATTTCAGAAATGTCAGCTTCATGTTCCAGCCAGAACACTTTCCCCCCGCTCTTGCGTATGCAGAAAATCAGATACTTAATCTCAAATGAAATTCGGAAGAACTTCTTTACTCTAGCATCAGTCACCATGTTATCTTAGATAAGGCTTATAAATTAGAGGAAGTGTTTTACACTAGAGTGTCATAATTCCAGGTTTGTGGGTCGATTTGCCATGGGATGCACAAATTTTGAATTGTTCTGTAAGCTTAGGTATGTGAGCAGATTCTGAAGTCAAATCAAATCTTGGTTGAAACAAGCAGTTTTTTAAAACAAATTCCCAAGAGTCATTGAGCTTGGTAAACGACTTTAAAAGAGGTCTTAGAACATGAACATTAAAATAAGTGACCTGATTTTTTAAGGCTTCAAGTATCTGCAGCACCAGCTGTAGTGTGTGGTTTTAATATGGGGATATAGCATGGACTAAGATGTATGGTTTTGGCTTTCCAAATGTGAAAATGTCTATGTTAACTTTTCACCTTGCATTTGTGTAAAACCAAAGAAAAACTGAACTAATCCTGATGTTTGTTTTGTTTGGGGTTGTTTTTTACTTGCAAAGCTGCAATATTCTGTATAACGAGCTGTCAACTTACCTACATGAAAGTTCTGCAGAAGCAGAGTCAGGCAAGTCTTTGTGGTCACCACTGTGGTTTTCTTGTTAACTGAAACATGGGGTTAATTCCTTCCTATTTTTAAATGGATGGGGTTGAGAGTTTAATTTCCTGTCAGAAGGTCACATGGATGAGCAGGCCAGAAAAAGCTTCTTCAAGTCATCTTCTTTTCCTGTGCCTGTGGGTTAATTTGTTTCACAAGGAGCCCAGCAATGGACTGTTTTCTCCTCATCTGCTGAAGATACAAGTTGTAGCTGTCCAGGAGGTCCCATCTCTGTTGGAGGGTGTGACTGGCAGGACATTGGTTGGTGTTCCTGAAGTCACTTTTGCGCGGAGCTGCACTTCTCTCCTGTTCATTCCATGTGCTGCCATGTCCATGTTTGCCTGCATCCATCCCTGGCAGCTGGTGCTTATGCCCATTTGTCTATATTTCATAGCAAATGCGTGGCTCATTTTACACAAATCTTTCCATCCGTTAGCCTTCCAGGATGTTCCTAAGGATTCAAACTAGAAAAAAAAAAAGACTATGCAAAATGAGTGGCATTTGGCTAATGAACACCTCCGTGCAAGATTTTACACCAAGCACATTTTCCTGAAAATAGTATACTTGGCAAGCAGTGAATTCTTGGAAAGAAATACTAATGATGTGCTGAGCAGGGGAAGGCTCTCTGTGTGCTTGTGATTTGGAAAAGTGAGAACAGTCTGTCTAAATCTTCATTTCCTGGGAAATTAGAAACATTTTAATGCTTCACGACTTGAGCTCAAGCAGAATTTAAGTAGGGGAATGTGTCTCACTCAGCAATGGTGAGAAGGAAGAAGAGAGCAAGAAAGCTGAATTTGTGAAGTGTAGCTGTGAGCAAGTGGTGGCATAAAGAGTAGATGCCAACCCTTAGCACAAAGAAGAGCTTTTGTCTCTCACTTCTGCAGACATGTCCTGGAAGGCACTTGCCAGAAGGAACCTGCAGCATTAATAGCATGCAGAGAGACTGTTCTGACACAGAGAAAGCACTAGGTGGTTGTTGTTTGCTGTAAAAACTAAAAGAGAGGGAGAACATGCCAGAGGAGTAGGGAGAACAAAGTCCAAACTAAGGTCAACTGAAGTAAAGAAGGAGGCTAGTGGGACAAGTTCACTTTAATCACTGAACATTTGGAAAATGATCCTATGGATTGATAGTATGGTGACGTCTTGCAGTGTAGATGACAAGAATTAGGTGAAATAATTCTAACAGTTTATTGGACAGAGAAGGTTCTGATTGATGCGGTATCTCTGTTGTCTGCCATATGGGTGTGCGGTGGCAGGACATGAACAGGGTAGAAGATTCAGGTGTCTGGATGACCTTTGCCTTCATCCTGCTGAGCCAGCATCACAAGAGGAAGGGGAGCAGCAGCAGCTGAGTGGAAGCCCCAGGGTCAGGACATGGTGCTTCCCTGCTGAGAGAGTGGGAGAAGGGATCACTAAATGCAGCTGGAGGAGCAATGTGAGCGAGCTGAGTCTGGAGGGAACTGTGGTTTCTTCTCTTTCTGGCTCCTAAGGTTTCTTTGACCTGAGGGCTGAAGATACACGCAGGAGAGGAAAATGTGATCCTAAGCAGAAAGCCTTCGTATCTTTATTTTCCATGAGATATTGAGGAAGGGTCAGAGGTTCTGGGAAGAAACGTCCGGTATTTTGATCAGCGAATGAAATACAATTTATTTGTGGGCTTTTGTTTCATTTCCTGTTCTTGAGATTACTAAGGGATTTGCAATGAGGAGATGGATATTCCAGCTCAGTTTGTGACTTCAGACCTTTGGTGCTGGAGGTATACTTTGTTTACAGAACTGCAGTTGACCTTCTTTAAATAAACTAGAAGCACTGGAAATGTATTTCTGGCTTGCAGAGTTCAGGATGTCCCATCTAGAACATGCATTCATTTGAATAGCCTATCAGTCACAGTAACTGCAGTTGTTTTTCAGCTTTCAATGGTAGACATGTTCTTTTTAGAAGAGTTTTTGAGGGAAGCTGGACCTATGGACCCTGCTGTTGAAACAAAAAAACCCAACCAAAGAATCAGCAAACCAGTACTTGCAAAGTTGCTGCATCACACCTGAATGTCCCAGTGTTGAAGTGGTTGGGGATATTAGTTTTGTACCCAGCCTTTGCAGGTGTCTGGGACCTGCAGCTCTCAGCTGTGGGCTGAGACTGCCCCTCTTCTCACAAGGCTGTGGTGGCCTTTTCCAAGGAAATACCGTGGCCTGGACATGGTCTGGAGCATCTGCATGAGGAAGAAGCAACTTATGGTCCTACTATCCAAAGGAGACCCTTGGGCAGGGTGGGGAATGGCCCATGGGAAGCTGCAGGGTCATGGTGGGGTGGTGGTAGCTCCTGTCTGGCACTGAGTGCTGCCCTGGCAGTAGGAGAAATGCACTGGGCAGTGCTCCTGCTATGAGCCCTGGTTCACTGAGTGCCCTCAGGCCTTCCTTTCCCCAGTCTCAGGTGGAGCTTGAGGTAGCACACTCGTGTTTGATGTTAGAGCCTTGGTTTTCTTTTCTCTTTCAGTGAAGTCCTACTAATCAAATTTGTCAGTGAAGTCTTCCTACTTCTTACCCTTTTCTTCAACAGCCCATGTCAGAAACTCGTTTGTGGTAAAGAAAACTTCCTGTTTTGCTTGATGTTGTCTTGCTAAGTCTTGCGTTCCCTCCATGATGGCAGAGGTGCATAAAACTGTCCAATTTGAAAAGAGTTCCGAAAGTGAACTTTCAGTTTCTGTAACTGGTTGAAGCTATCTCTTTAGCAGATTACCAAGAAATGGAAGTTCATTGATACATCTACTGAGTGTCCCTGTTGGCATCCACCCCACACCCCCAGCAAGTACAGGGAATACCCTATATTATTAATGAATGTCTCATCCCTTAAATGTTTCTAGATGAACAAATAAATTTGTACTGAGTTGTAGAAACATCAGTAAGTAACCTGACCAGAATTATTTGTTAGAAGAATGAGTGATGGATTTTTGATAGAGGCAAAACAGACAATTCTGATGAAATTTGACTGTCTTTGACTTTCTGAAGCTTGTGCTGCCTTCATGTCTTGGTTTGGTTTTGGTTTTTGTTTTTTTTTTTTTTTTGCTTTTTTAGCAAAACTCCTGAGAGATAGTGAGAGAAGAGTAATTCTTCCTTAACTTTGAAATAAAGGGCTTGAACATATATTTTTAACTGGTTTTTTCCACTTAAAAATATTTTTATTGTACTCCAATCTGTTGAAATCAGCAGAACCATGCAGATTTACACCAGCTTAGAGGCAGAACATTTTCTTGATGCATTTTTAATTCCAAACTCTTAAAAGTCTATGTACATTTTTTACAGAAAGAAACCTTTAATTTCAAGGTATATGCAAAGATTTTTTTTTGGACAGTTAAATAATCTAAACTCACCTGGAATTTCTTTCCTTGTGGCATTTTACTTATCTTTATACATTTTGGAGAAAAATGTGTTGCCTTCAGATGAACAATCTCTTTTTACTCCCATTAAATTTTATGTAGAGGTGTGAATATATATAATTAGAGACTTGGGGACAGGCTGTTAAATAGAAAATGAGAGAGCAAGACTTCTCCGTTTCTGAAATCATCTCAGTGTCATCCACTAATTAAGGTGACCTTCTTGTACCCAGGATGTTGTGTGGCTGTGAGAGCACTGCAGTATCTCCAGACCAGCATGGGGCAGGGAGAGCTTCAG
Source organism: Sylvia atricapilla (assembly GCF_009819655.1). Taxonomy (NCBI): domain Eukaryota; kingdom Metazoa; phylum Chordata; class Aves; order Passeriformes; family Sylviidae; genus Sylvia; species Sylvia atricapilla. The sequence goes on from NC_089146.1 coordinate 10,565,028, forward strand.
GCAAAGCTTTTGGCTCTCACAGGAACGGAGTCCTGAAGGATGCACCATTTGGGAGGTGCTATGGCTGGTTTCAATGAATCTGAAGCAAATAAAGTGTATTAAAAATGCTGTGGCTCTTTCCAGAAGGTGCAGCTGAATTCAGTGCATGCCAGATGACCATGGTGTTAGGCAGAGCTTAGTGTAAAGCAGACCATTATTATTGTGGGCTGAGGCCAAATGTATTGGCACACCTGTGCAGCTCAACAGGAATTATTTTTTATAAAAGTATATTTGTCTGCAAATTGTGTTGATCTTCATTTCAAAAGCAGCAATATGCTTAACAGATTAAGGGGAATGTGAATCACTTGCCAGGTGAGAAAGGCTCTTTGTCTTTCTATTTGTTCACATAGGCTTCTGTTAAAAGCTGATCCTTTCTGTTGTACACGATTTTGAAATAGTTTTTAATAATTGAACCTTAAGCCTCAGATGTTGTACTTAACTGTCAATTAGTAGAAGCCTGAATTAGATTGAGAGATTAAAGTTCCTATACAGGGAACAAAGTTCAGATTTGTAAAGGATTTACCATAAATGCAACCCCAGGTGTAAGAATGTTGAGGTGCTGTGCTGGGTGTGGTAAGCAGCAGTTACAGTAGAGATGCTGTAGATAGGAGAATGTAGATTCTTTATCTTGCTCTTCTCTTGAGACTCTTGGTGTGGTAACAGAAACCTCAGCCTGTGCTAATGGGAGCAGGGGTTCTTGGGGACTATGCAGCAGGTATTTTCAGTGCATTAGAGTTATTAACCTGTCAGTCAGCTTGGCAGAAGAAACTGAATGCTTTTGAAGAGAATTCTATAACACTGTTTTGCAGTAGTACACTGCATTTTCTGAGAAATGTCAACTAACACCCACAAAACTTTGATTTATTAAGCAGTCAGTAACCTAGGGTGTTTGTGTTCATCCTCTTGTAATTAGTTACCTGGAATGAAGCACTACATTGGTGTTAGGCACACGGAGGTGAAACTCTGTGTATATATTCCTTTGTAGACCTTCATCTTCTACAAATGTTTGTGCAGGTCCATATCTGAGACTTGGTCAGTGAAGCCAAGGGGTTTTTGTTGGTACAGACTTCAGTTGGGTGGTGCTCTGCAAATTTAATGGAAAAGAACAGCTCATGTGGAGTTCATGTACATTCATTCATTATTTTTTTCTCTTTTATCTTTTCTGATGGAGAAGTTTAAGGAATATTGAACTTTGGGGAGCTGGATTTGCACTTTTTGGGGAAGGTGGGAGTGCTGATGTGATATATGACCTTCCCCAGAGCTTGGGGGTAGGTCAGGCTGTCCTTGGAGGAAGGCAGTATTGCTTTGGCAGAATATCCATCTGTTGTTTGCATACCTTAGCTGTGTATTCTGGTCTCCTTGTTGCATTACCGGTGGTGTTTAAGAAGGCATATAGCTAATGATTGTCTTGTGATCCCTCATCAGTTAAAGCCACATTTGCAAGGAGAAGAGAGGACATCCCAGTGTGATGGACCATCCCAGACCAGTCAGTCTGGATGGACTTTCTAACGCCATGGAAATAATTATTTAGTTGTGTGACAACTAAATGCTTTTAAAATTATTTCTGTAATGGCTTACTCATATTTGCATTGCAGCTTCTGGGTCGGTGTCGCTGCCACAGCAGGAAGCACACTCATCCCATAGGAACGGTCCACTGCTGGGAGAGAAAGCGGAGAGGAGGAACACAGAGCCTCCTTCCCAGCTGTGCCCCTCTTTATTCTGGTGTGCCTTTCCCCTGCCTCCCACCTGTGCACCCTGGTGCCTCCACTGAGTAGAGGAAGGCAGAAATTAATCTGGAGGGGAAATTGTTCTGCATGAGTGAGCAGATAGAAGGAAAGTGCCTCATTGACTGTGATGCTTTAATCTTTTTTTATGAGCTACCTGGAGTGCAGAGCCCTTTATTTGACCCACCATCAGAGCTGGCAGGGGCACAGCAGCATCTCTGCTAGTTTGAGCTGAAGGATTTCCTGGCTTTTGCCAGCTGCCTTCCCCTTGGCAGATCTCCCTGTGAGCAGAACTGAGAGCAGGGTGTCTCGGTGTGTGCAGCTGGATGCGGCCCCCGGGAAGCCCAGCAGCAGCTGTTACCCGAGTGCTGCACTGTGGCAGCGCTGGGCTCCTGCTTCCCCTTCTGGTCGTGGAAGGGCCTCTGCGCTCCGCGGCAGATGGGTGGGAGCGATGCCCGTGTGTCCCGAAGGTTCAATCCTGCAGGCCCTCGTGTGGGCCGAGGGCTGCCTTCCCCTCATTGCACCCTGGCAGTGTGCCTGGTGAAACTCTGCTTTGCACGTGGGCTGCATTTAATCTGTATGAAGGGAAATGGTGCATCTTTGTTTACCTTTCCTATGTCCTCCTGCAATTGCTCCCTCATCCCTGCTGAGCTGCAGCTCTTAGGCAGGGACTTGCCATCGGCTTGGCAGGGGTGTTCCTGCTGTAGCATGGCGAGCTAGCAAGGACCTTCCCTTCCTTAGCCTCACTGGACCCACAGGCTCCCTTTCCCCTTCCCTTGTCTCCTCCAGCCAGGGGAAGAGGCTTGCATATCTCCTTCCTTAAAATATTCTCCTTGTTGACCTTGACCATGACCGCTGATTTATACTGTGTGCCTAAGCTGTGCTGTTTGACCTCCCTGTGTGGCTGGGGGAAAACTTTCTGTCTGCCTGAGAGGCTGACTGTGACTGGGCACACTCAGCTTGCTCAAGAGACTGAGGTTTAGTCTGTAATGTAACAGATGCACGAAAAGATTTAAATGGAAAATCAACGGCAGGCTAATGATCATAGCCAGATTAATGGGTTTAAACCCCTGCTTTTCACATCTTGCAAATGAATATAAAAATTAGCAGTTTCAAAGGAGATCTTGAACAATGTAGTACAAGTTAAATTTAGCATGCATTGGGGGAGAATGGGGAGAGAGCTGCACATGGTCACGTTAAACACAGGAGCCATGCGTGAGACAGGCCACCGTGTTCCCACAGCCACAGCACTGAGAGCGGAGAGGGATTCATGGGAAAATGCACCCTTGAAATCCTGGTGGGTTTGTTACTCTTTCCACAGAAACCTTGAACTTTTTGTTTAAAGTAAGCTGCTCACATCAGTGGGAAGCTTAACAGCACTTGAAACAGCTCCCCACCCACTTTCCATTTTTGTTGAGGGTGAAATATACAGATGAATGGAGCCTGATAGGGTCAGTTCATTTAATGCAAGCCTTGAGTCCATTTTGCTATTAAATATACTTTCATTTTTCACAAGCTCTCTTCCATTTCAGTTTTAAAATTACTCCTGTATAACATGGGAAATGTCTTAAACCCAGCACCCCATAGAACATATGTAGTAATATAGAGAAGAAAATCACTGCTCTTCTTAGGCTTTATCTCAAACTATATAATATATTGTTACTGCTCTGTGTAATTTCTCTTTATTGTCAACATGGTATTTATTTTTAATTATTATTAACCCACTTATTCCATTTTAATAGCCTGACTGATGAGCCAGTGTATTTTCTGAGTGCCTTTTAAATTAAATATCCTTCTAAGATGCTTTTTTCCCCCCAGAAATTAGAATAATGCAAGCAATATTAACAGTCAGCCCATTAGGACAACTGTTGCCTGTTTTTTTCACACACCTACCAGTGCTGAGCAACATCCCGTTACAACATCTGTTTGCTGCCATCTCACAGCTGCTTACTAACCATTAATCACAGCACTTGACAATAGAAAAGAAAATGTTGAGCATACTGTGTTGGTATTTTTAAGGGTAACTAGCTGGTTTTATTTCCTACTACTCTTGTAGTTGCATGTTAGCTAACTTGCACCCCAGTGTGTTCTGCTGAAGGTTGTTTATATCACCCATGCTGAGGTCTTGTCAGGCTGTGGTTGGTATTTTTCTGATGACAGGGCTATAAATTACATTTGAATTGAATAGCTCTGGGAGAAAAAATTCTCACATGTAAAAAATGGTCCCTAAACAGATGAAAATTTGCGTTTGAATACCAACCATTTGTGACTTTATTTTTAATAGAAAGTATTTTTTAATTTAATAAGAAAAGACAGAATAGGATTGTGCTTCACACTGCTCAAAGGGAGCCAAGTTTCAGCATAGGTGAATTACTTGGGGCACTGGAGGGTCATGACCTGAGTAAGCAAAATCTCCCAGATAGTCCTAAAACCATCTGGGCTGGCAGTGCCTAGCTGGAAGGGGTATTGCAGTCTTGGTATCCCAAGAGCACATCTCTGCTAACCAAGTCGTTGGGTTTTGCTGTGCCTCTCTCTTTCATCTTTCTTAATGTATTTGTAGAAGAGAAGTACTTCCAGACACATCTTCCGACAAAGAGGACTTGTGAGAAACATTATGTGCTTTCAAATAAGGAATAAAATGTACTTGCTGATCAATTTTCTGTCCTCATTAAGTCTCTCAGAGGTGAGTTCAAGGGAAAAAATAAAGATGGGAAGAGTTTGGAAATGAAGTCTATTTACAGTGAAAAAAGATAACTCAAAAATACTGGAAAAAGGCTGAAACTCAATGGTTGGAGAGATGGAGAACAGATTAAATTATCCTAATGTTGTGCAGCTGCACTACCACATGTATTGTTTTCACTTTACTACCAGATATTGAATGCAAGTGGGTAGCCAATGTTCTCTTTTTGTTTGTTCTAAATATTTCCTATGTGTAATGCAGTAAAAGATGTTGTTCTCAATTGTTAGAACAATTTGGTAAAGAAACACTCATCAGTGTTTGCACACATTACATATTTAATGACAGAAACAGTCTAATAATAGAAAGTTTATTCCTGTAATAAAGGAAAGGTAAATAAAAAATGGCAAGCAAACTCATACCTTGAACCTGGATTTTCAGTTTAAGGAAAAGAATCTTATAGTGATCTACTTCTAGTAATTAGTTGTGTGCACTCTTAGACCAAATTTTCAGACAGTGTGCAAGGTGAATAATTCCCTCCTGTTCCTGGATCCACAATTCAGATTATTTCTGTGTTGTGTTCCTGGAAATTCCAGAGGTGCATAAAAGAGCATCTTTCTAGCTTCTACCAAGCAGGAATGTGTCTGTGGCCAGCAAGGTCCCAGAGGTTCAGATCCAAAGGTCTGAAAGTCAGTTTTTTACTATGTGGGCTACTTTGATGGGGGAGGTGGGGGTAGAAGGGGCAAGATGAGTTTTTTGGGTCTTGAAGGGAAGTTAAACTAAATTCTTTGTTTAAGGTGAGGCTCATTTCTTGGATTTGAGCTCACGGTGAGACAGGTAAAAATAGTGTTAATACACAGCTATGTATTACCAGTATTTTCCATTTATGTGACAGATGAAACAAGGCTGATGAAGGTTAATGAACAAATGAAGTAATTGTGCAGTATCTTGTGTAGTCCTTACAAGAAAGACAAGTATATAAATCTAAAGTCTGCATAAATTAGGGAAAATGAAGAAAAGCGCTCAGATAATTCTGCTGTTTTCCCACAATGTTGCATGATTTGCTATTTTATTCTTCGTATTTTATTTATTTTTTTATTCTGGTTAAATTTCGAGGTGTGAACTTCATTAAAACAATGAAGTTCCTTCATCCATCACCAGTTTCTTATACTTGCTGGTGTTTCAGAAGACATGTGAGGTCATAATTGTTGAGTTTAGGGAAGACAAGTTTGCTGTCTGCCCAAATGTTATATTTTGACAGACCTAACGCACATTCATTCCACTCTTTCCTCTTGCTTCCAGTTTTCATAGAATGAGAGAGAAAGGGCTAAACATGTCAGGGGAAAAAATTAGGCAGACATTAATGAACAAACAATTTGGTTTTAGCTGTCTGTTTCCACGAGGAGGAAGTACCTTCAGTGCGAAGAGACAACTCAGGGAAGAGACTCCTCCTTTTATTGTCAGTCAGCGCCAGGAAGGTAAGGGGCAATATCTTTAGTCAACATGCAGTAGAAGTCTACATCTCTCCTTTTCTTTCTTGTCTCAGTAGACTGTGGAGGGAGATCAGTGTCAGTATCAAGGAGGAGGGGGACTTCCAGTAAGAGAAGAGTGGGAAGGTGAATGCGATATTGTGACTAGCTCCTTGCTGCATGTCCTTCAGAGTCAGCAGTTTGGTGCGTGGGATATTTGCATGCAACTTACACTTTGGAATATGCATGTCAGAAGCCATTTGCATTGGGAAGACAATTATAGGTCAAACACATTCCATAGTTTTCCATATGCCTCATCATGAATATGTACAGAGTAACATGTCTTTTATATAGGCTGCTTTTTGACTACAGTAAGTGTCTCATTGTTGGTCAGTGCTCAAGAATTAAGTGGTTTTAAACGAGGTTTAAAATCAGAGATAGCTGAAGCTATTTTTAACATCAAGGTTGTGATTTGGCTCTTCCCACTCTTTGTCTTCTCAGTTTTATCCGTTGTAGCACGGCTGATAAAGAGCTGTTGTCGTGTGCTGTGCGTTCTTTGTCTCAGCCATGAGGATGCTGACTTCCTCCCTTTTATTTCAGGAGGTCATTAGTGCTGATGAGATTAGAGGTTTATAACTTCAGGTCCAAGTCATTATTCCTAATTTAATCAATGCATTTGAAAATGTTTCCTCTAATAAAATTGTAATGACTTTACATGATTTGTCATGCTTATCAAAAACATGGTTTAAACATTTTTGTATTTTGAGGCACTGAGCTTCTGGAGAAGAGAAGACATTAGTACATCATTGCTGGGCAAATTTCCTGCCTCTCTGTTTCTGCTGTAAATCAGAATAACCTAGTCAGTGTAATCACAGTGATGTACAGCCAGCATGGCACTGGAGCCAGGCCTTCGCAAACAGCATAAAACCCTGGGAGAGATCCCTTGTGTGAGTGTGATTGCTTCTGTGCTGCCACCTTCATCATTCAGCTGGGTGCTTTGCCTCCCTACGAAAGAGACTATCAGCGGGCTCATGATAAAGGAAAAAATAACCATCTATTATGTAGAGGCTTGACTGGAGAAATGGCTTTTATGTTGCAAGGGGAACGATATAAATAGCCTCCCACAGTTATTAAGGTAAGGGGAAAGCAGCAATGTTACAGCAGAGCTGGGTGTTTGTTTAGAGGCTTTTGAAGAAAATTCATCCAAATGCTTGGTTTTCAGGAATGCTCATGGAATGTGCTAGGACTACTATTTAATCCAAATTACCTCTCTCTTAAACAGTGTACTGTATGCATTTGGGTTCAGGCAGGTGAGGAAGGAACAAGGGACGTGAATTTACTCTATGCCAGGTAGATGAGTCCCGTTTGAACACACAACTGCTGCTGCTCCATGTGCTGGTCCCCCACGTCAGCTTCTGTGGGTTGGAGCAGGAATGAAAATCACATGAGTGATTTTGATCTTGTAGGTGATGAACTGATGGAAGGGGGGAGGATTTGACTGTCTAAGGTCGAGTGAGGGGTCTGTGGGAGGGCTGACAAATTTATTAGCTCTTGGCATTGCTTAGCGTCCAAAAAGCAGGGTGATGGAATTGTAGGGGTGGGTGCAGCTGTGATGGAAGGGTTGCTGTCAGGCAGTGCAATGCACTGGCAGCAGAGGGGTGTCAGCTCACTGTATTCCCTGCATGGACTTTGGGGGTGGTACTGCTTCTCACTGCTCCCGGAGAGGAAAAGCCTCCCTGTAGAGCAGTACTCAGGGTATAAATGATTAAGTCCTTCTGCCCTCTGCCTCTAGCCCTAAGACACTTGCTCCCTCTCAGGCAACAGTCTAAAAGCCGTGTGTGGGTAAGAACACCGGGAGAGGTTTTTGTCTGCGTGTTTTCGCAGCGTGGTGGCTGCGGATACGGCAGCGTAACTGGCAAATCACAGTAGGCAGATGGCAGGTCTCACACTAGGAGAGGATGTGTAAACGACCAAAGATAGGTTTTAACAGTCTTTTTCAAAGCCAGAAGTTTGTCACTGTATAAGCTCTCAGTCTAAACATCCCTGAGAAATTTCAAGCCTCAAGTCTACTACTAGTTTATTAAACAGTTCTGGCCACTGAAATGGATGCTGTGAGTCACCATGTGCACGGCTGACTGTGGGGTGTCTTGCATGTCTCAGGCATTCGCTGCCTCTGTGCTGGCTGATGGGCTTACCCAGCTGCCCAACCTGCCTCGGGTCTGCAGAGGATGAGCAGCAGGAAAACCAGCCCTTGGAAACAGTCAGGCACAAAATGCTTGTGTCTGTTGACAAGTGAGGGCCGAGCCACTGCTGGTGAAGTGGTGGCATGTTGGGTGTCTCCGGCTGCCCCTGGTGAGTCCCTGCCTTTGGGCGCTCACTGGAAGCGTGTGCCTCTGCTGCCACGGGAGGCTTGGTTCACTTTGACCTTTGTCTTAAGGATGGGAACTGCTGATTGCCTTCTGCATCCCCAGTCTTTGCCATGCGGGGTTGTGTGGGGGTGTGCTGGTGCTCTGCGGGCAGCAGAAAAGATCAGGCTGGCTTTTCTGCCATTCTGGCCTCTATTCTTTCTTTTTTTCCAGACTGATCTGTTTTAACAGCAAGACTCAGTTACGGAGAAGAGTATTTCCCGTACAAATTGCCCTGTGCAAATATGTAATGTAATTCAGCTCTGTGGAAGTGCCATGTTTTCTTCAAACACCAGTGCTGGAACTGCCCGTTAGTGATATCCATTTTCTTTTTTCAGCTGTTTTAATACTGCAGAGAAATAATTTTCAGTTCCCAGGACCAGACAGGTAGAGTGATATTAGATACCTCAGCAGTAAGGAAGCTAGGGATGAATACAGTCAGATTACCACAAAATTAGGCTCAAGCTATTAGCAGCTTGAGCAGCAGATCATCAGCAAAACCTAGCTCTAGTGATTAAACCTACCCTCCTTTTATTGACGTCAGTAGTGCAACTCTCAGTAGCATTTGTTGAGAAGGAAATGTGTTCCCGGGAGAGCCAAGGTTTTCTTTTTCAGATGCTTTTTTAATGAGGATGGAAAGCTGAACTGAGCAAGGTGTCAAAAGCTCTAGCTTGTCCCCTTCTGAAGTGTGCTGCTGATGCTAGACAGCCACTTCTATGTGGGCCCCTGTTTATTACTTCTGTCCTTCGTTTGTATTTTTTTCCGCTCTCTTTGTGTATTGCTTATTTCACTGGTCTTTTTCCTCGTTTTATCTTTGACTTGAACTCTATGACTCATGCCTTAATTTTTGTTTGTGTTCCCACTCTCCTTAAGGGCTCCCCACTCACTGTAAGAGTACATTGCAATATGCAGCATTTCATTATCTCTCTTATTTATTTCATAGCTAGAAAATGAAATTAAGTCATGGAATGGGCTTTATTTATGGAATCAGAGAAGGTGTTTCAGCAAATGACCAGCAGCATCAGTTGAGCCTGGCTGTGTATGGTGCTGGCCCCAAAACGTGTGTGCACTTAGAAATTCAGGCTGAAGCTGGTGAATAGTGTGAGGAGGACAAAATTTATTATTTTGACTTCTTTGAACGAAACAGATGAACTTGTGGAAACATCAGAAACCATAGCTCTGGAGTGAAGAGTTGCAGGTCTCGCTTCATGACAGTGATCCTGTGGATCTTGGATGGAGATTGAACAGTCTGATTAACATCGTTGTGAGTTTGAAGTTAGGAGCAGGTACAAAATGGACCTTGGGAAGCACCCCCTGGGAGCTGTTGGTAGGTGAATGCTGTGTCAAACCACCTTAGCTCATTTGAAGCAATTAGCAGTGGGAAGAAGTGATTTTAGGCTTCACTAGAGCAGTGGCTCTGGAAAACTGGCATTGAACTGCATGGCTCCTCTGTTATCACTTCTCCCCTGGTGAATGTTTTTGGAGAGGTGAGAGGTGTTCAGCCACTGCATTTGAGTCCCACCCAAATGCTGCGGGAAGCTGAGGCAGATGAGCACACACTGTGTGTGTTTGTGTGGGGTGCTAGGGGAGTTCAAGGCTTCTAAGCCTTGGCTAAGGGGCCCTTTTTTGCCTAGTCAGTGAATAAGCTGTTTGGAGTTTCCTAAGTCATGTATTATTACTGCTATACAGCATTTAGGAGCTATTTGCTTTTGTTTTCCTGCTATTTGACCAATAGAGTTTAGCTGGGCAGTCGCTGCTCCTGCTGACACTGGAAGTGAAAAGTGAGTTTAGAAGGAAAATAGACCCCTGAAACTTAATTCAGTGGTGCCAGTCCCTGCTGCTGGCTGAGCAGACTATTGCTTGAAACTCTTAGGTGTTTCTTCTTATTTTTGTTTTATTTGCATTAGGGAGAAGATAAATCTGTTCAGCAGCATCTGTGCATCACCACTGACATTTTAATTTTCAGTTAAAAGATTTTAGTTAAAATCCAACATAATTTGGTATGAAAAATGAGATTGAATTGGTATTATACATGCAGACTAAACTAATGTCAATTTATGTATCAGTTTCAGGAACAGCTCTGTCTGATTAATCCAGGCAGCAGCAGTGTTTGCTGGAAGAAGCTCTAGTTGCTCTTTTTGTGTAATTCTGCCATTATTCTACCAAGATAATTACAGAGAGAGAAGCTTTATGCTGCTTTTCCCAGTTTCTCTGTGATGGAGTTATTTTTTTATTCTGCTTCTCTGTCTTCTTTCTGGATGCTGTGTAATCATCCCTGCAAGACATGATTGCCCTCTAGGCTTCAAGGAGAGACTTGTGTGGAGAAAATGTTCGCTCTTGTGATGCCTCAGAATGCACCAAGTTTTTTTTATTATTACTAGGGTTGCATTTGGAAAGGTATTGGTGGAATCCCTCCCTGGCTCTGTCTTAGCTGTGTGTCAGTGTGTGATGTGTTCTTACACAGCTTCGCGCTGGTGCTTGTATGCCTGTGTGCCTGTGCCCACGTGTCCTGTCTCAAGCCACAGGACTTAGCACAGCTTTACTCTCAGTTTCTTGTGCTAGTCACAAATGGAGTATAAACATGTCCAGGATGTGTATTTAAAATACATCTATTTGCCAAACATTGTCTCTTTGCAAAGGCTTAAATAGAAAACACAAGATGATTTTCCAGGCCTTAAGTCCCATTTTCCCCTGTAGAATAAACACCTGCATCTAATCAACGTGAGACATGTTCCCTTTCTGAAAATTCAGATTAAGCTATGGGCAGCATGTAATTTTCTTGGTGAGGCTGTGCATATGGACTGCTTCAGAACTTGGTTTTGGCTTTGTGTGGGAGCCCTCTGCAAGGGCTGCTGAAACAAACATTTTTTCATGTCATCACTATAAAAATCTGTAAAAAGGAAATTACAGAGGTGGTGGGGCATTTCTATGTGTATTTTCTGGTATTACATGAATAACAGCTCTCAAATACAAGAAAAACAATTACATTTAAACTTTTAAGAAAACAGCATAGCCAAACTGATATGCAAACTGAGCCATTTATTATACCTTAATTATTGGGGAACCCATGGTGAAAGGATTTAAACTCATGATTTAGGTTAAGAGGCTTCAAGTCCATGTCTCCTGCCTGCCCTCAGATTATGTTTATGGTTAGAAATGAAAAGGGTTGTTTTTCAGGTATGTAGTCTGTCTTTTTTCTGGAAGATATTTCAAGCAATCATGTTGAAAAAACACTTGGGAATGATGTGTGGTGTCTTTTCTGCACTCGCAAAGAAACATTTTATTTTACCAAGACAACTGTTTGACTTATTTCTGCTGCATGCTGCTCCATTCCTACCATGAAGATATGATTCACAAAACATGTAGGTTTGATGCAGAGCTCTAGCAGTCTCTGAAAACAGAGGGGTGGTTTTGTGGCTTGGTATTACAACATGTCAGCAGCATTCACAGCAGGTCTGCCTTCTGTTTCCTGCATGATTGTGGGTGCCTCAGATCAGCAAAGCACTAAAATATCTCTTAAGTTTCACTGAATATGGTAGATCTGTGTTTAAACGCTTCGTTGACTCAGCAAGAGCTGGGGATGTATCATCTGATCTGTGCTTCATGCAAAACGAAATAATGGCACTTGTGCTTATGTGGCTGTTACTCTGGTAGCTCCAGTGGTTGGCACGTAAATACCTCTGACTGTGTACAATATATGGAACATCTGTACTGGAGTTTTTCAGAAACAGGATGCAAGGAAAACCCGCTTCATACGCAGTCTTGTATATTTGCTTGTTGGATTTCAGAATTCAGTTTCAAGCCCTGTGTTTTCAAGCAGCAGAGAAAGAGGAAGCTCCAAGCTTAGCATAAAGGTATCCAGAATAAGAGTGTCACCAACAGTTAACTCAAAACTATGGAAGGTAACAGCCCAGCTCGGTTAATACTCTAAAATTGTTCTACCCTTCAGTTCTTCACAGGTTTTGTTACATCACTTCTCCCACTTCTCATAGCCATGTTGACCCTGAAATCAAAGGCTGTATTCAGACCCCTTAAAATTTTGTCCTTCTTTATTTAGTATTTTGGATGATTTCTGCGTGGTATAGTTTTCATTCTTTCTTACACTTTCCCAGTATGAGTTTATTCTGGGGCATGTTCTTCTTGATAGGAGAAAACAGTTTTCTGTGAGAGTTTAGGAAGGAACCATAGATTGAGGTTGGGTTATGCCAGCTTTACAACCAAAATCCCTGTCTTGGTGTGGTGGTGCACAGTGCAGTGCTTGTTGAACTACCACATTTCACTTGGAGCTCTGAAATCAGTGTTTGAAATACCAGCAAATGGTTGCAGGGCAGAGCATTCATTTTTCATGAGGGCAGTAATGTGATTTCAGTTTGCTGAGCTACAAGAATGTGCTTTGATCAACAGAGTAATTTAGCAATTACAGAGTATCTGCTGTGCCTTACTTTACCTAGTAGGTGAGGAACTCAATGACAGGTAATGTGTCATTTTTAATTGTCTTTGGAAAATGAGTTAGAAATGTATTACTTCCCAGAGTATATAGTTAAAAACCATGTTTGCCACTTTACTTCACACAAAGAGTTGATTATTTTTCTCCTAGTTACTAATGATCCCAGATGAAACCACCCTATGGGAAAAAAAAAAAAAAAGAAATTGATTTGGCTTATGTATAGGCATAAGGAGGAACATATTTATCAAGCTTCAATATTGATTCAAAGTGAGAAAAAGGCAGAGACAAAACCTCACTGAAATTAATAAGGTATGGAATTTAGTGTCTGTGGTAGTTCTAAAAAAATTTAATTTCTGTAAATCTGTGTGTAAAATATCTGGTACTGTCACAGAGTTTTGCACTTTTCTCCTGACTCCAAACATGCCTTAAAATAGTATATCCAGAAAATATGGTACAGTTAAGAATGGGATTTCCACAAATCTCATACACTGCTCCTGTGGGCTAGATTCTGTGTTCATTAAATTGAGCTAAGTAAAGAACAATTGCCTTGTGTGAACTAAGGGAATTCAGTGTGATTGGGATCAATGTGACCATTAGGGCATTCATATTTTACTGCAGCCTCTGCTGCTGAACTACAAGACAAGCATGTGCATACCATTTACCATCTCCAAAGACATTGGCTAGACTCTTTTCTATATTTTTGCTTTAGGAAACATGATGATAGTGTTAGAAACTGCACTGCAAACAATGCATGCTGTATGCAGCAAGTAGAGCTGTTCTGCAATTACATAAGGTAGTTCAGATAAAAGACGCTCTGTGTTCTGTGTCTGAGAGAGGAGACTTAATTAAGACAGACAAATTCTCCTGGGTATAACAAAGCAGTTCTCTGTTTGCAGCCCTGATTAGACTGTAGTTCTTCTAAATGCATTACCAAAGTCTTCATTATTATAATTAAACAGATAGAAAATATGTTGGCCCTTCATTGCATAAAGCTTTGCTTTAGGGTTAAGACGAGAAATTTCATCAAGAGCTTTGAAATGGAAAGCTGACAAGCAAAGCAAATTATTTCTGTAATTTTCTGTAATTTTTGAATTTTTGTCCTTTTTAGTCTTCCATTTAAATACAGACACTTTAAAAAAATCTTAAGCGGTCTATTTACAGCAGTATTATTTTCCTGAGGCAACCAGCTGGGAAAAAGTAGTGTCATCTGTAAAAATGGAGCTCAGACACTGGCCTCTCCCAGGTATGCTGGGTTTGGAGCAGTCCAGCCTGAGGATGAGTGTGCTCCCCTGTGTCTGGGGCACTCACTGCTGCTGGCTTCTGCCAGGGTGCTGTCTTGCTTACCTCTGGCCTCTTCTTTCCAAGAGTTAGCAAGTCCTGCAGCTGAATAGAGATGTTTCACAAGGTGAATAAAGGGGAAAACTACATGTGCTCAGGAGCATTCATTGCTCATACATCCAACTAAAGGAATTGATTAAAGATAACAAGAAAGAAGAAAGAAAGGAGGTAATATTTCAAGAAGAAATGGACTAGTGGACTTTTTCTCAACATTTATTTTTTCACTGTATCAGCTTATGTAAAAAACACACCATTAAATTTAGAATCTGTTTCCTTGGTGGGAGGGATTACCTTTAAAAGTCTCTAAAAGTCAGAGCACTGGGGTTTAAAAAGGACTTGAGGAGCTGTTGGATGAATAAATGCACAGTCACACCTATTTTAATCTGAAGAGATTATTAACAAATGAACAGTGTGACCGTGGGCACTAAATGCGTGTGTTTGTAAGAGTAAAGCTTAAAAACTGAGTCACACAGTTGTTGCAAAGCATAATCTATTTTAAAGGGCCCATTGAAGGCACTGTGAGTTCTGAGCTGATTTTTGTCCGTGCAGAAGTGGTTCTCAGTGCTCACGAACGTCACTCTTCTGCTACCACTCGTTCACACTTGAAAAACTAAACGTGGCCAGTATTTAATGGTCCTTTAGTACCCTCTCGAATTGCTCTGGGCAGTGTGTCGGTGTTAATCACAACTGCGTTAATGACAACTGTGCAAGATAAGGGAAGCTTGCAGTATAGCAGTGGGGCCTGTGGCTTTAGTCCTCGAGAAGACAAATACCAAAGCTGGACCTCTTAAAACCAAAAGCTTCCCCAACCCCCTGGCTCAGCGGCTCCTGCCCCTACTGCTAGACACCTCCTTTTCTGCCATGTATCCCCCCAGGTGAGGGGAGGGATGAAGACTCTGGCAGAAGCTGTCGTTTCTCCCAACGTACTGAGATTTGTGCGTCAGAAACATTTTGGAGTCTTGTGGAAACCATGAGACAAATCCAGATTGGATAGTGTTTCCTCAGGGTCTTCCTGGGCTTCTGAGCTGAAGGAGGTTCCCACTCTTCTGGCTGCAAATCCAAAATTTTTCTCCTTGCTCAACATTTACTAAATGTGTCAAGTGTACAAAACTATTGGAGATTTGAGGTGTTACTTTCTCCACATAAGTGCTAAGTTATGTTGCAGCTGAAGTGTAGTTACACTGCGGTTAGAATTCAATTTTTTTCTAAACTCTCTGTAATTCATAATCTTTAAATATTAACTGGATGGAGGCAATTACACCGGGTTGGTGATATACTTAAACTGTAAAAATGCATGTATAAAACCCGAGGGATTGTAATACTGAGGCATGCACATAGTTTAATTCTAAGATAAAAAAATAATAATTACTTAGCAAATATTTGACCAGAATAAAACTACATTATTATTGCATTCCTTTATTTGTTAAAAATAACGAAACCAAACTTGCAACTGGATTTTTTTTCTCCCTAAAATATGGGCTCTGGGAAATAGGAGAGTTTTGCCCTTCAAGGTGGCTAATTTTGAAGGAATGCGATTAAAAATTGTAGCACATCTCCATAGCAAATCAATTATTCGTTAAATAAATTGGATGTTTATGATACTGCAGTTTGCAGCTTATCAAGGTGCCTGTAACCTGCCTAATTTACTGCTTATTTTGATGAGTAATGAAAACATTCTGTGTCTGCATTGGTAAAAATTTGGAATATGCCTAATGATGAGAGTCACATAATAAGATTTAATGAGGGCACCACAGCTGTTTCTTGAATACTTCTTTCCTTTCTATTAATGGAGAAATCTGTGTTTTGCTTGTAAGGGAGATGCTTAATTTGTCATACCGTTGCTAAGTGCACCACTGAAATCATTGTTTCACTTGTATGTTGTTTTCAGCCCTGCCAACTCCTTTAGCAGTGTAGGAGCACATTTCATGGCTTGAAACTGCTCTGATACCAGCAGGCATGTTTTCTGTGTAAACCTTGCTTTTGAGCCCAAGGATGCTGAAGGGGGGTGTCTGGTATGCACTGTGCCCATAGTTGCAAAGCTAAAAAGCTGTAGATGGGAATAAAATAAAAATAAAAATAAAAGAGACTTGAGGCATTTTTGAGTCTGTGGTTAAGTACAGCCACATTTCAGTGCCCATATTGTAGAGGAGCAATCAGAAAGCTTTCCCTGGTCCTTGCTTTGTGATGGAGCTTGTTGAGAGGGTTGTGAACACAAGGGTAGAGAAATCCCAAGCAGGACCGGGGTGCCGTGTGTGCAGGGAGGTGGATCACACGTCCGCCCACAGCGGCTGAGCTGCGGAGTGCCGGGGCTGCCGCTGGGATCTGTGCTGTGGGCTCCTGCGGGGGCGATGCCAGTGCCCCACGGACAGCCTGCACACCAGCTGTACAAACTCCTACACCTCCAGGGCACTCTGCTCAGCTGATAAACAGTTCCCTCACAGGAGCTGGAAAGCTGCTTTTCTCTCTCGAAGAAAACGAAGACCTTTAGAGAGCGCAAAGCAAAATTTCACCCCCAACTGCGTTATAGGTCAGATAAAACACTGCCCTGTCTTGCCCAAATACTTCATATTTGGCTGTATGTATTTTATCTCAACCTATTTAATAATTCAATTGAGACTGACAATTGGAATTTAAAAAAAAAATCCCATTAAACCAGTTTCATTACCTAATTTTATTGATTTTTGTAACTTCATTGCTAATTTTCGGTATAGGGGCTGATCTGAATCAGCGTAAATGTGATTAATGAAGAAATAATTTAAGTTGATTAAAAAGGGTTTAAAATAATGTGATTAGCCTATTGAGATTTGTGTGGCTTATTGGATTACACATTTTATTCCTGGAGGACTGCTGTAAGATTCAGAATGAAATTAAATTGGTCACCCTATGTTGGGCCCCCAGTGCTTGGTAATCTCCAGTGCCACGACAGCAGACCAGAAGGTACAGTCCCATTCAACCGTTTTCTTTTGGAAAAACACAGGATTTAATTTTTGAGTTAATACCTAAATAATCGGGCCAAAAAAATAGCACTGAAGTCTGGTCTGCTCTCCATTAAATAGGGCTTAAATGAAATCATGTTTGATCTCATGGGACATCCTTTTGGAAGGAATCAAGTGCTGATGAAAAAGTGATGAAGACTCTCCAGCCATCCTTGGGAGAGAGATTGTGACCATTGTCAGTTTTGCTTTTCTTGTTTAAAGTCTTGGCTTGATTTTGAATGTGTCAATTTCCAAGATTTGAAAGAATGTATCACTGGATAGTACTGATCTTCAGATAATCCTTATATAATATCTTCATAATCAGCGATCCTTGTGGATCCCTTCCAGCTCAGAATATTCTGTGATCTAAAATCTGTGACAATATTAGTCCACATTCTGAGTTTCTAGGGGATTCATAAGGAAATGTAATTTGAAGGACTTCTTAAAGTACATAGATTAAGGATTTAATTAAACTACTCAGTTGAAAGTATTACATTCTGAATAAAAGTGCCCAGATATCCCTTAATTGGGGCATGGGGTGTCTGTTAAGTTTTTTCTTATATGAATGCACATTTTTATTAATACTAATATATTTATTAATACACACAATATGTATATTAAACTAAAAGAATCTGTAATCCTTTAGTTGATGTGTTTTCAGAATCTTCCTGATTCTTGTGGCACTTGTGAACTTTCCAATTTTCAAAGTAATTTCTAGACTGAGATCATCACATGGTGGGCAAATACAACAATATTAGAACTTTTCTATCCTGATAGATACTATGTTTATACAACCAAGTATACTGTTTCGTGTGTGATCTTTTTGTTATATTCTATGCTGATCATCCATGATAACAAAGTTGGCTTTTTTACCCAAAATTATTCTCCTGCATCAGAGTCCTGTAAATAAGGACTGGCCCTTGTGTTTTTAGAATTGTGACCTTGTATTTTCTCCTTATTGGAAGATACTTGGTTTTATGTATTGCCTGTCAAGCAGTCTTTTGACTGCTGACTCACATTCTGTTATTCATCACTGTTGAAACTTGGCTTTGTATCATCTCCAGACTCCATGTGTATTGATTTTATGCTTTCTTCCAGGTCACTCTAAAAATGCTAAATAGTACTGGCCTAAAGAATGGGTCCCTGCAGGATCCCATTTGAAGCATTTCTTCATGATAAGTGTTTCACGTTTACTGTAGCATTTGAAAGCTATCATTTATCTTGTCTTTGATCCATTTAATGTCTTCCGAGTTTATTTTTATTACTGTATATTCTTAATCAAAATGTCATTCACTACCAAATCAAATACATTGCAGAGACCATAATACATTAGAGTCTATTACAATGACTTTATGTGTATCAACCAAACTTTTAATATCATAAAAACACGGATATCCGGTTAGTTTGACAAGCTCTGTTTTCCATAATGTTGGAAATAGGTAATGCTAATCATCTTTTTATTCTTAATCAGATCTTTTTTCAGCTTTTCCATTATTTTGACAGTTAAAATTGCCCACTCATAGGTGCAGTGCCAATCAAGCATTTAGAGGTGTAATGCAGGGGAGTACCAGTGGGGCATGTCTTTCCTTAGCCAGGTCTTTCTAAACTTATTTGGCTTTTCCTCCTGAGTTGCTACTGGCATTCTCTTACTCTCTTAATGTTTGTCTCAGATGAATTCAAAGGAGGTTCTGTAACAGAATGTTTGTACAATGGAGTTCTCCTGGGAATGCTGCAGCTGAGATCCCCTTTATCCAGACCTTGCTGCTACTACTTCTCCTCGAAGATAGAAATTGTCTTTCTGTCTTCTTCGGCTTTATATTCCCTGCAGGATGATGAGTTCAATCCATGTCCAAGGTGCCCTTGCAGACTAAGAAAGATTAGAGCCAGTGAGCAACCCAAGCACTTGAAAATAACAGAATATTTGGGAGTAGTGATGGTTGGAGACATTGCATCCAATGAGCTGGGTCACTCCCTTACAAACTGTAGGCCTCCTTCCAACTGGAAGTGGATCTGGCACTTGGGATGTCCTTTGGGAAGGGGCTTTTTCCTCAGGGAGAATGGATGGTATGCATGAAAAATCTTCATCAGGTGGTGTCTTCTGTAGGCTTATATGGAGACATTGCGTGTATGTATTGAAGGGTCATACAGGAATCTGTTTCTCACTGTAGATGATGCTTAATGCATAAAGGGATAGCTACTTGCACTTGTGGAAACCAGGTGGATGAAGCTTTAACAACAATGGCAGAAAGCTCTGTGAAGTGGTAGCCTCATTATAGGCTCTCATGTTCTTGTGCTCCTGGAAGCTTTTCAATCTTGGCTTCATGGCCCTATTTATAAAAAAGAAGGGAAAAGTAGTAACTTCAGCATGTTACCATGCCAGAAAATAAACCCTTCTTGCACTGTGTGCTTTTTATTTCCAAAAAGCATTTCCAGATGGAGTCTTTATGTGCTGCTGATTTTTCCTTTTGCTCTAATTTGTCATTTAAACACCTAAAGTAAATCTTCAAGGTAAAATTGAATAAATTTGGGAGTGCTAGTCATTTTAAAAAGAAAAGGAAAAAAGCAAGTACACAACAAAGCATTTCTTAAACAGCAAATCATTTTGGTTCAGGTGTTTTTCTTGAAGATCTGTTCCAGGCATTCTTTTGTATCTCTTTCCAGCCTTATACAGCAGTACTTGAAAGTGATTTTTAGTAATGGAGCAAAAGAGGAATTCAGACAGGTCATTATAGTCTTGCCTCCTCTTGAGCTTCTCCAGTGGGGACTATCCAGCATTCCAGAATAGTTAAGCTATTGTCTTCACTCAGTTTTCCTGCCCTTGCAGTACCCATTTTGCAGGGTGACTTTTTAAATGAGAAGCTGACCGTAGTTATTATTATAGGTCTTGGTGACGGTCCAGTGCCCACACCTCATGTCCTGGTAGTCCTGGGGAGTTGAGGAAAGCCTGCTGCAAATACAGATATTAGTCACTGTCCCCACAACACTTTCCTTTCTTGTGTCTGAGCTCCATTAGTCCTTGCTCTCTATGAATTACAATCGTGCTGAGGCTTCTGCGTGGAGCTTGTGCTTGAGTTAAGCTGCTAGTCAGTGACAACTCGCTGGCTTTGCAGACATGCCAGTGGGACTGTTTTGGTATTTGGAGAATAGTTGGACACTGTGTTCTGAAGCTGTTTCTCATACATGTGTCCATGTTGTATTTTTGGTCGTCCTTAAGTTTTCTGTTTATTCCATTACGTGTGTAGCTCAGCTTTTAACAGATCATGTGTTAAATTTTGGATATGGTCTTTGTTCCCCATGTGCACAAATCCCTGAATTAGTAGGAATTTTGTCTTAAAGAGGCTACCAGGGTTCATCTCACAGCAGTAACATCTGCTCTTGCAATCTTCTGAGCTGTGTGTTAGCCCGAGTGTGACTGGCAGCATCCCCACAGTGGCCTGCATCAGGGATGAGATGGTTTGGCTGTTCAGCCCGTGCAAAGGTAGCTGCTTCGTGCCCTGAGTTGTCAGCCTGGATGAATTTTGAGTAGGCAACCTTTTCTTTGTTGACACGTGAGTTGTCACAGTGGTATCTATCTGATACTTAGATCCTACAGGCCTTGCCAAGAAAGATTAGAGGGAGTTAAGCTCCTTAATTTGGTAATATAGCCGGGGCTGTGAGAAGAGCTGATAAAATCTACAGAATGGGCAGTCCAAGAACACTCTCTAAGGATGGCCAGAACATGGCTGAGATTTACAGAAGAAGGCTTTGTGTGCCAATGGCTTGCAGTGATCATTGCTGCCTGTTCTAATCATGCTGGTACTGTGGGTTCAAGCTTTGATGTACATCTGATCAAGTGGACTGAGCCTCACATGTCTGAGACCCAGTTGCAGCCCTGGCCTAGGCTTTGACTTTGTGTTTTTCTGGATGGTTTATATAAATCTTCCCTGTTCTGTCTTACTTCATTGTAGAAAAATTACACTGTCATTTGCCAACCTGCTACACAGAGCTTTGAGTGCCATTAGTGACTCACCAACTTCTTTACTTTCTGTTTAATGGTACATTTTCCCAGGGACTGGCATTCTGTCTTTGTATAACTGAAATATCTAGAAGTATCCCCAAAAAATTATCCTATGGAGCTAATTAGTTTCTCTTAGGGAAAAAAAAAAAATCAGTTATTCAGTTGGCCAGTTAACTGGATAATCTGGAGTTTCCAGAGCAGATAGCTTTTAGGACTGTTTATTACAGTCTATTTGTGAGGATGGACTAACCTGTCTATTACTAATTTCTTGGTCCTAGGTTCAGGAAATTAGATTAGATTAGAATTCAAAGATCAGAATCAAACTGCTTTTTGGGATTACACTTAAAGAGTTTATCTCTCAGGATTATTACTGAATTTCACATCCTTTCACAGGAGCCCTGCAGGGCTTTTAGGTCTTTAACAGGTTTTTGGTGTCTTTGGATAGGTGATGGGTTTTGCCTTTCTTATCCTCTTACGCAGAATTCTGGAAGATTATCAGTGCTTTAGAGAGCCTTTGGGTGGCTTAATTTCAGACAAATAATAATTCATGAGCTTGACCTTTGTGTGCAGGTTTGCTATTTAGTTCTTATTACTGCCCTGGTTCCTAACTTTAAATGGGCAATTTATGTCCTATAGTTTTGACAAAGAGGGTGAGATGAGGTGGAGAGCATGTTTCCTCATTTTTTAAAAAATCCCACTTATTTATTTCTGTTAGCTCTTTGATTTAAACAGCAGAAGTTTGAGCAGCCAAAGGTCAGGGTGAATGGGGTGGAGTTTTCCCACAACTGCTGATGGCTTAGTGATCCTGCTGTTTATGTATCCAGTCCCTCTGACGAGGATGATGTGTTCAACAGGAGAGCTTCTTCTATTTTGGGAGTGTGCTTAGGCTGGTGTTCTGAACCCCTCCTTTAGAAACATTTAGAAAATGTTAGGATGCAGTCAGGCCAGCACACAGATATGTCTCCTTGGTCCTTAATGCTTTCAGAGCAGTGGTGCACATGCTGGTATCTAAGTGCATTTTGGTCTTTGAGGTGTTGAGGTACTTTGTATAATAGATATTACGCAGGCTCAGGAGCAGGAGGGAGATGGAGTCATCCTGTTAGATCACCTTATAGGGGATAACCAAAGAACTGAAGGAAACCCTAGTTTTGAGTTAGTTTGAAAAAAGTGTCTTGCCTTGGAATCAAGGTTTCCCATGTAAAGTGGGGATTTTGTTTTTGTGCATGCAAACTGATCAAGAGCTTGGTTGTCTCTGATAGGAAAGATCTGAGAGTAGAAAATCTACAGGTTAGTTTCTCATTTTCACATTGATACAGATGTCTCTTTTTTAGCAAATACCATCCGTTCTTTTTTCATCTTTCACTGCCACAATAAATTCGGTTCCATCAGTACAAGCGACTGAGAGTAAAGAGCAGTCCTAGGTCAGTTACTGTCCTGTTACCTAAGCAAGATCAATTTTGATGACTTTAGCATCTTGGAGAAAGGTAGACTTTCCAGCTCCAAGATTCAGGGCTGCAGCTCATTGTGCTTTTTGATTGCTTTGGTTGATGAAGAGGAACAAGTGCTCTCGCATGGGTGAACATTCAGGAGATGTTTTTTGATAACTTGCAGTGGGAATTTTCTTGACAGGTAGCACAAGAGAGCAGGTTTCCTATTTATCTATCTGTGTAAGAGGTTGGCAGCTTTTAGTTTGTCAGGTGACTGTATTTGTTCCTGTTCTTAGTATCCAATAAAATGGAGCAGCAGTTTAGCCACTGGAGACACTACAGCACAGTATTCTTAGCTGGATGTCTTGTTTTAGAAGATCAATCTGTTGAAATTGGATTAAGGTAGGGATTTAAAGAAAGCAATAGCTACACTAAAATTAGAACACGAAGTCTGGAGTCTCAGTTGAAGCATAAGATCAGTGGGGAGGCACAGGTATAGAAATTGCCCTCTCCGGGCATTGATGTGAGTGGGGCTCAGTGGTGGGAGGACACTTCTCGACAGAAACACTCCTCTGCTCCCCAGGGTGGTGGCTGGGGATCTGGAGGTGTGTGGCCTGGCTAAACCGTGGTGTCAGGATCCAGAGTTCCTTGTTCAAGCATTAGGAGTGTGCTAATGCAAAGGCAGTGCCTGGGCTGTCAGGCTGAGAAGACAGCATTGGAGCTTACAGAAACACCTTTTGACTTTTTGCAAGACTGGAATAATTAACTTTGTGATAATTATGAATGAAAACTTTCACATTATATCTAAAGTAACAGTTCTCACTTTGAAAGAGTGAGTATGCTCCTAGTGTGGAGAGACCAAGAGGGGAACAGCTGATGCAGTAATAAGCTCAGTTGGCAATTGCAGTTTTGTGGGGTTTGTGTGTATCATACATTAGATGGAGGACATTGTTAGTATCGGTTAAAATAATCTCATCTGTTAGTATCAGTTAAAATAATCTTTTCAATCGATAAGACTTAAATCTTGTTAATTGTAGGCAGTTAGTCTGTGGATTAGGCTTGAATTCTGTTCAATTGATTGAAAGGTAAAGTGAAGTCCTACTCTTAAATGAAGTGCTGTTGCACAATTCTGATGTTCCTTACATACCACAGGGTACAAAACCGGAAGAATACACCAAAAATAAAAGTAGGTAAAGACGACACAGAGGATTGTCTAGTCCCCACCAAAATCCCTGAAGGGTTAAGACTGAGTGTTAAAAGGAAGCTTTTGTTGTTTGTCCATGAGGTCAGTTAGGGGTTTTTTTCCCCACCTGAATACCTGAAAAATGGCTGATTAATTCCCTGACTTACTTTGATCAAAAGACATGGGTATCTTGGAACTAAAAATAAATGTTTTCATTTTTGCAGAAAATAAAGTATTTACGTAACATTTGTGCCTCTCTAGTTAAGACAAAATGTCGGAGCTGTAGACAAATCAGATAGATTTGCTCTGATGAGATTTCCAGATCTGGCCCTAAGGAACCTCTGTCAAGGAATGAATCACTGCGGATTCAAGGCCATTAATACATCCAACTATATGAGAAAAATAATCCTAATTAGTCATCAATCTTATATTTAAATATTGCTCCTGTGAATGTAAGAAAACAAA
The DNA here is from genome assembly GCF_009819655.1 of Sylvia atricapilla. Lineage (NCBI taxonomy): Eukaryota > Metazoa > Chordata > Aves > Passeriformes > Sylviidae > Sylvia > Sylvia atricapilla. The sequence goes on from NC_089146.1 coordinate 10,589,174, forward strand.
AAAGAAGAGGCTCTTCTAAATCCCATGGAGTAATCTGCTACATTCGTTTGTATTCATTAGCATCTACTGCCCCAAGATTTTCATAGCCAAAGCTGTATATTAAAACACAGTACATTAATGCAGGAACAGAATATTTTAGCATAAAACTGTAATTAAAAAAAGTAGCTGACTTGAGGCACTCGCTTTGTTGACTCTCTTCCTGTTTCTTTGAGACCCATTCTCGTAATAAATACTAAATAAATGGCAAGAGCAATTATTCTTGTCAGTAGAAGTCTCTGTAATAGTTTAATGAGAAGTCTTTGTCATAAGAAGTTTAGAGGTCTTAATTTTGTTCCCAGCAGATCCCATGCCTTTAAATTCAGTAGTTAGGAGCCTGGGGGGTTGGAAATATTTTGGATGTTATTGAATGAAGTGAGTGAATAATAACAGCAGTTTTGTAGAAATGTTCATACTGACTAATTTGCTGAAAGTATCTATACAGACATGCAAATGAAGAGTGCAGAGATTCTTATGGGCACCAAAACTGATGCTCTGCGGCTTGGGGAGCTACACAAGGTCCTGCCCAGATGGTGCAAAGCATCAAAGGACAGAGATGGGTGGATGGAGGGCCCTGCTAGAGCAGGGCTTCTGCACAGGATTTGCAGAGGAGTGTGACCTGAGGGAGGCTGAACGACACAGCAGATAAACTGCAGCTGAGAGGAACCAGCTGGGGTAGGGAAGGGAAGTCCAGACTGCAGAGGGTTTGGGAGTCAGAGGGTTTGGCGTCCCAGAGCAGATCCCCAGAGGCTGTTGGGAAGCTGGTCCCTGCTGCGCATCTCATGTCTGGGCCTGAGGCAGCAGGGTGGAGGGCTGAGTGCTTAGGCCCAGCATCAACATTTCCTTGCCTTGGGGCTCCTTTTCCATCCAAAATCCAGGCAGCTGAGGTCCCTCCGACAACAGAAGGCAGAGAAATAAGGAAGTATTGCTAGTGGCAATGGAAATAGGAGGGAAAGCAATTTTAACAAGTCTTTCACAATTAACTGCAGTCTTGAATGATGTTTTAAAAATATTTTGGTAGCTGTTGGATAGTTTACATACTAATGGGGTAGATGGAAATCATGCAGAGAAAAGAATGATTTATACTTTATAATTATTGTGAGATGTTTTGAGTTGATAATATGCAGGGAAAGGTTCAAATTTAGATGCTGCACTAACATTACAGACAGCTTTGCAGGCAGCTGGGTTTACATCCAGCAGCAAGAAATAGTTGATACTGAAAAGACAGTCACATGTCTGGCTTAGTGTTTTCTCAAGAGGAGTTAGAATATATCCTAAAGACAAAGGCTTCGGATTTCTTGTCTGGCTGTCCATTTTCCTGCAGAGCTTTGTAGTTGTTGTGCACAGAAATGAGCACAATAACTACTTTTCCAAACAAGTGGGGAGACAAGAGACTGTGATATATCTGCTTTGAAACTGGACATAATGTATGCAACTGGATACTGCCTCCTCACAGCTGTAGCAAGTTACTGAGATCTGGAAGACAGTTTAATAGCTGCAAATGTCACTCATGAAAGCTTGCTATCTCTAATGCCACAGTCAATCAAGTCGCTTTATAAGCTCAGTATATTTTACAGCTCAGCAGGGAACTGAATCATGGGAAGGAATAAGATGTTGTGTTTTGAGGTTCAGAAGAACATTAATTATCTTTACATAAATGTACCTTTTCTATTATTTATGCACTTGTGGAATGGCCAAAGAAAAAACCTGCTAATTTTTTTTAAATGTAATTATTCCACAGGATCCTTCAAACCAAAAATGTGGAAGAAAGAAAACGGTGTCTTTCAGCAGCATGCCATCAGAGAAGAAAATAAGCAGTGCCAGCGACTGTATCAGCTTTATGCAGGCTGGGTGTGAATTGAAGAAAGTTCGTCCAAATTCCCGGATTTATAACCGTTTTTTTTACTCTGGATCCTGACCTGCAGGCTCTTCGCTGGGAGCCTTCCAAGAAGGATCTGGACAAAGCCAAGCTTGACATTTCTGCTATAAAAGAAATCAGACTAGGGAAGAACACAGAGACATTCAGGAATAATGGACTTGCAGATCAGATTTCTGAGGACTGTGCGCTGTCGGTAATTCACGGTGAGAACTATGAGTCCCTTGACTTGGTTGCCAATTCAGCTGATGTAGCCAATATTTGGGTATCAGGATTAAGGTACTTAGTTTCTCGTAGCAAACAACCCCTGGACTTGATGGAAAGCAGCCATAACACCCCACGGTTTGCCTGGTTAAAAACTGTATTCGAAGCAGCAGACGTTGATGGCAATGGCATAATGTTAGAAGACACAGCTGTGGAGCTAATAAAGAAGCTGAACCCCACCTTAAAGGAATCAAAGATTAGATTAAAATTTAAAGAAATTCAGAAAAGCAAAGAGAAACTGACAACACGAGTAACAAAAGAAGAGTTTTGTGAAGCATTCAGTGAACTGTGCACAAGACCTGAAGTGTATTTCTTGCTTGTGCAGATATCCAAAAACAAAGAGTACCTGGACGCCAATGACCTCATGCTGTTTTTAGAGGCTGAGCAAGGAGTGACCCACATAACAGAAGAAATGTGTCTAGATATTATACGCAGGTATGAGCTTTCTGAAGAAGGGCGGTTGAAAGGTTTTCTTGCAATTGATGGCTTTACTCAATACTTATTGTCCTCAGAATGTGATATTTTTGACCCAGAGCACAAAAAAATTGTCCAAGACATGACACAGCCTTTGTCACATTACTACATCAATGCATCCCACAATACATATCTAATAGAGGACCAGCTCAGAGGGCCAGCTGACATCAATGGTTATGTCAGAGCTTTAAAGATGAGCTGCCGGAGTATTGAACTGGACGTCTGTGACGGCCCAGATAACGAACCCATTATTTGTAACCGCAACAACATGACATCGCCACTTGCCTTTCGAAATGTCATCGAAGTCATAAACAAATTGGCCTTCTTCGCCTCAGAATACCCTCTTATTCTGTGCTTGGGGAACCACTGCTCTGTACAGCAGCAGAAGGTGATGGTGCAACACATGAAAAGAATCTTTGGAAACAAACTGTACACAGAGGCACCTTTATCCTCAGAAGCCTACCTCCCATCACCTGAGAAACTGAAAATGAAGATCATTGTGAAGGGGAAGAAACTGCCCTGCGACCAGGATGTATTAGAAGGAGAGGTCACAGATGAAGATGAAGAGGCTGAAATATCCCGAAGACTGTCAGAGGACTTCTCAAGGGAACCGAAGCTGATCTGGCTCTGCAGGGAGTTGTCTGACTTGGTGTCCCTATGCAAATCTATCCAGTACAAAGACTTTGAGACATCCATGAAATCTCAAAATTATTGGGAAATGTGCTCCTTCAGTGAGGCAGAAGCCAGTCGGATTGCAAATGAATACCCTGAAGATTTTGTTAACTACAACAAAAGGTTTCTGTCCAGGGTGTACCCGAGTGCTATGAGGATAGACTCCAGTAACTTAAATCCTCAAGATTTTTGGAACTGTGGTTGCCAGATAGTGGCAATGAACTATCAGACCCCGGGGCCCATGATGGACCTCCACACTGGTTGGTTTCTACAGAACGGGGGATGTGGGTACGTTCTCAGGCCTTCAGTGATGCGTGATGAAGTGTCTTACTTCAGCGCAAATACCAAGGGTATTGTTCCGGGGGTCTCCCCCCAGGTCCTACATGTCAAAATTATCAGTGGTCAGAATTTTCCAAAGCCCAAGGGTGCTTGTGCAAAAGGGGATGTCATAGACCCCTATGTCTGCATAGAAATACATGGGATTCCTGCAGACTGCACCGAACAAAGAACTAAAACTGTGCAGCAGAACAGTGATAACCCTATTTTTGATGAAAGCTTTGAGTTCCAGATCAATCTACCGGAGCTGGCCATGATCCGCTTTGTTGTTTTGGACGATGACTACATTGGGGATGAGTTCATAGGACAGTACACCATCCCACTGGAGTGCTTACAGCCTGGGTACAGGCACATCCCACTACGCTCTTTTGTTGGTGATATCATGGAGCACGTTACCCTCTTTGTTCACATCGCAATAACCAACCGAAGTGGAGGCGGGAAGGCACAAAAGCGTAGCCTCTCAGTGAGGATAGGGAAGAAAGCAAGGGAGTACACCATGCTGAGGAACACTGGTCTCAAGACTATCGATGACATCTTTAAGCTGGCAGTGCATCCACTGCGAGAGGCTACTGACATGAGAGAAAATATGCAGGTATGAGACTTCCATTGTGTGTGTTGGTGTATCCTGAATGTGGAAGTGAAAGTCCTGGTATGAGCTGCTGCTAGGGCAGGCTTGCTGAAGCTGGTGGAAGCTGGTGGAAGCTGGTGAAACTTCAGCTCTTGTCTACCTTTAAATGGACATTGGCAGACTGATAGTTAGAGGTGCTAACTAACAAGCAAATGTAGGACTAAGCAGAAATGTTTTCAAAATCAATATGTCCTTTCCGAACATGTTTTACTGGTTGATTTTTTTCCCCCTCAGAAAGCAGAATTGAGGGTACATTTGTGTGCAGTGCCTCTGCTCCCAAAGACAATATTTCCTCATTGGCTCTAGAAAACATCAACAAGCTTTTGGTTTGCTAATTGAATGAGCATTATGCTCTTAATTTTCTTTGGCTGAGTATAAGAAGCAGTGAGTGGATGTGTCATTAAGGTCTTGTGTACACCAAAGAAACCAACTGTGCAATGAGCAGCATGTTTTCCCGAGGGTATGTTGCCACTGTTCGCCCCAGGGCTGCAGATGTTCAACACAGGCACTGAATGCCACTTGGATTGCAGTTTCCTCCCTGCTGAATAGCTGTTTTGTCTTGGCTGTTGAGGGCTGGCACAGACACCAGTGCCAAGTCTTGGCTCAGAGGGTCCCCTGGCACTGTCCCTGCACCCGTGCTGCTGCATGCAGCAGAGCCTGCTGTGGCCAGCAGCATCAGGGCCCAGGTGCACAGCACTGTCACAAGTGCTTGGGTTAGACCTTGGCGTCTGGCAGGATGTGAAGTGGCAGCAAAGCCAAACAAGAACATCCCCACTGCTCTCTTCTGTGGTGGGAGCGACTGGAGGTTGATTAAAGGACAGCTTAATTCAGAGCTTCAGGCACTGCCTAGAAACAAAACTGAGTAGCATTAAACAATGAGTTTTCCTTAATAAATAGCTGGAATCAGCTGTAGCTATCTCCTTGGTAAAGACACAGAAACAGTTCATTTTTTTTCTCTCAAAAACAGGACAAAAACACATAGCACTTCATTGACCCCACTCTTCTGGATGGAGTCTAAAGCAAATGAAATGTTGACAGCTGGAAAAGTTTACAAAATGACATAAGCTTTAAATCACTCTCAAAGGAATAGTCTCAGCATATTTTTAAGAATGGGAAACTCTTCCCAGCCTTTCCTTTCCTTCAGGCCTTGAAAGTAACTAGTTTGAACTGCTGACTCCACCTTCTGTCTAGGTCAGGCAGTATATATGAACAATATAAATGAAAATACTCTGAATTTGACTCAGAAACAGTATTTCTGTGCCTTCCAAGCAAAAGTTCAGTAAAAGATCATGTTCTAGGGAATGCTGGGTAAAGACACAGTTTTGGATTTAACCACATGCTCTCATATTTAATTAATGATAAATACTTAGCCAGGCATTGTCTGATTATTTTTTTTCCCAGCAAGTTTTGGGAGAAATATTTCCAAGGTATGGGTTGTTATAATACTCTTACTTGGGTTTTGTGCATCTTGGTCACTCCTTGTACAACTCAAAAGCTAAATGATGGGTGCATGTCATCCTCTGACCTGATAAATATCTAAGTCTTGGAATGTCAATTTGGTTTGACCTGTATATCCAGAATTGATTTTCTTACATGTGACCTATGAAGGGTAAAGAGTGTTTGTGTATCTTTATGATGTGATAATGTAAGGCTGAAAGCAAAGTGAGTTTTTCCTGCTTGCCTTTCCCATGGGAAATGCAAGGTCTGTCAAACTTGTTCTTGCTGGAGGATGATAATGATGGGAGAACAAAGTGATTACAGCATCAAAAGTGATTGGAGTCTAAGCAGTTGGGAAGAGAAATAGCATTTTGGGCTGATGGTTTAATGTGCTGGGGACCAGAACTTGTCCCTGTTAGGGCTGGATTTGCAATGCAAAGTAGCTGAGGAGCCGGCAGTTGGGATGCCTGTGCCTGGGAGAAAGCTGGAGCTGGCTGTGGGCTTCGGGACAGAGAATGGGGCTGGCAGGGAATCCCTGTGTGCGATGGAATCCCGTGGTCCGTGGAGGGCCCGGGGATGGGGAGCAGTGGGATAGCACTGCCTGCCATCAGAGGGGAGAAGAAAGGGCTGTCAATGGCAGCCAGGGGGGACTGAGTGGTGGGGGCAACGCGTGCTGAAGTGTTTGTGTCCCTTCTCCAGAACGCCATGGTGTCGGTGAAGGAGCTGTGCGGGCTGCCGCCCATCGCCAGCCTCAAGCAGTGCATCCTGACCCTGTCCTCACGCCTCGTCAGCAGCGACAACGCGCCCTCGGTGGCCCTCTGCATGAAGGACACCTTTCCTTACCTGGAGCCCCTGGGGACCGTGCCCGACGTGCAGAAGAAGGTCCTGGCAGCGTATGACCTGGTAAGCACTGCAGCGCTCCCACCTCCGCCTTTCCGCGCCCGTGAACGGGGCGGGCCGTGCCCGCGGGCTTTCACAGCCAAATGGTCCAGTTAAATAAACAGGGCTCTTCAAATGACTCGGCCTCTGCAAAGTTGGCCTTTAGTCACCACCATGCAGAGTGGGCTTGTTGTACTTGTTTCCTTTTTTAAACATGGTTGTAGCTAGCACAGGTTGGCATTTGAAAAGGACTTTATTCACAGAGCTAGTGGCAATTCAGCCTATGCTGGCAATGTTAGTCCTTGTCCTTGGGAGGCAGCAAGATCTGTGTGCTGCCCTTTGCTGCCTCCCCGCAGCAGAGCACAAGGCCAGTAGATAGGAAGCTGAGCCCTCCTTTCCCTACACTTCGCAGCAGCGCTGTTGGGTATTGCCTCTGTCCCTGTCAGATGAAGTCAGTTTTGCTCTTGGGGAGGGCATGGCAGAACTGGAAGGGAAGGCTAATATGCCCATTTTCTTGCATGGGGAAAGAGAGGTCAGTATGGTGCAGGAACACTTCCACAAACGTAGAGACACGATCTGGAATCATTCCAGATGAGTGCTGCTGCTCGTTGTATGACATATGTCACTGCTGTGGGTGACTGAGCAACAGCTGTGCGTGACTTCCAGCGACAGAAGTTGCTGTCACACTGTGCCTCTTGGGCCGTGGGGGTGCCCCACTGCTTCCCGACGTTTTTGGCAGTGTGCAGCAACTGATAGCAAGATGCACAGTTCTGCCAAGCTGACTGAAGTACTGCACTGTGGCAGCCAGACTAAATCACGACTCACGTTCAGAGGACAGCAGTTTTTTCTGCAGCTTGTGTTCATAAGGAATAAAATGCTGGGAGTATCGAATTGCTTCCAGAGACCCTGATGTGTTGCAAAGTGATTGCAGCTTTGACCAGCTGTTCAGTGTGCCAGATGCCCACCTCCTTCCCATCTCATTTTTTTGCTTTTATAACACGCTTTTCTAGGAAAAATCAAGGTGGGGTGGGGGAAGACACTGATGTTGATTAAAACAGAAATACTAAAAGTACTCTGAAATAACCCCTGGGTTCCTTTCAGAATAGTTTCTATTACTTGGAAGTGATTAAGTTATGGCTATAAAATGCCAGCTGTAACAATACCAGAACAAGGATTTGCAAATCCAGTTGATTGCCTTATTTTAGATGGAACTTTTCTGGGGTAGGTTTGTTACACGGTCTCATGTCTTTCTGAAAGAGCAAATACCACATAAATAAGAGATTTTTCTGTCTTTGGAGGCCTGCTTAATGGAGTTTTACCAAAATGAATGTGTCATCTCTTATCTTTGTAATTATATACTGAGGAGTACACATGGGACTTTTCAAGGCCTCCTTGTACTTTGGAAACAGTTTTTCAATTTAAATAGGTGAAAGGCCTCTTTTGGATGTAGACAGAAACACTTGTATAACTGTTTTAAATAATGGTTGTTCTCACATTTGTCTCCGATGGGGGAAGATGTAACTTGAATGTCAAGAGAGCATGCAAACAGTTTAAAATCAGAGAGAGAGAGAGAAGAGAGTTGTGTCTTGCCTGCGTAAGGATTGATTTGAGATATAATTCTGTTAAGGAGAACGTGATTTTTTTTACCCACTTTGGCTGTGACTGCCTTTTCCTTTGCTAAAACTATTCACTTCTGAAAAAGAAGGCTGGATTTTATAAGTGGTTTTGCTACATTTTGGATGTTTGCCTTTTGAGATGATGCCAGCAACAGAATATTGAAATCTATTTAGCCTTTTCTGTGTTTGAATAAATGAACTGTCTCTATCAATCTTGATATTTGAAATCATAGTGTGGGAAGGGGTTTGCATTTTGAATGCTGACAAGGGGCTTCTCCTTGCTGTATAATGACTTCTTATAATCCAGGGTGTATTTATTTTTAATTTTTTTTGTGCAAATGAGAGCACAAAGAGATGTTGATGGAAAGAAAAAAAAATTTAGCTTATTTATTGATTTAAATTCAAGATATACTACAGTTCTGCCTTTTATATTGTTGATAAATATGGCTTCAAGGAACTGGATCCACAAGTGCTTGCTGCATGTCTCTTTCACTTCAAAGCACTTTTCAAATGAAAAGGCCTAAGAGAATTTTTAAATGCATAAAATAAAATCTGTTTATATTGGCCTGTCTCTTGTATGAACAGGCTCTACTACTTAATTCCTTTTACAGTAAAATGGAAAAAAGTTAGACCCTAAATCTCATAGTGTCAGTGCAGGTCTGCCTCACTCACTGGGCCCCACAGCGCAGGGAGCTTGAGTGCTGGGCAAACACTTCCTCACCACCTCTGAAACCACTACATGAGCCACATTCTTTAAAAAGCCTGCTTTGAAAATAATTTCTGATAAAAACAGCCCTAATGTGTTAGGATTTTTTCCCCTTACAGAAAATTGCCAACTGAATGTACCTTATTTTACCATGGAAAAGTATAGACTCTGCCTGTGTGCTTAATGGGGCACAAACAGGGCTGAAGGTCCAGGGAAATGGAGGTGCAAATGTTCAGAAACCTGCCACAATGATCTGGAAAACAATTGACTGTCTGTTCCCTCCTGCTTGGCCTTTGTCAGCTGTGAGATAGACAAAGAGCCGTTTGTGCAGTTTGTTTGTTTTTTCCTGGGCAATTAATTTTGCCATTGTACTCTGCATTATATATTTTCTTTTGAGAGAGACTTTATTAGAATAAAATTTAATGTGCTTTGTTTAAGGAACCGGAACAATTTGTCAGGCCTGTGTTTCTCTCATTTTTTGGTGGCATTGCAGTGGTTTAGTGGAGCTGTACTGTTGGGTGTGGAAGAGGCTTCATTGGTTATACTGGGTCGTAAAGGAGTTTCTGCAGAGGAGAGCAGGGAACAGGATTTGCCAAACTCAAGGAAATAAGGTGGACTGTTGACAATACACAGACATTTTTGAAAAGAGTGTCAATGATCAGAAATACAGCGTAGAATGGCTAATTTCAATTTACAGCTTTAGTTGATTCCATAGAGTGAGATGAATGGATTCTGATCATGCTGTCATTGCTTCCCACACACACATCCTAGGACAGTGTATCCTGCCACTTTTAGAGTTGTTCTTCAGAGCTTTCCTTTTCCATGAGGAAGGGCTCTCACTCTGCCTCTGTGCTCCCCCTTGGTGGTTGCTCAGGTGGGCAGTATGTGCAGTGTGCCTCACAACCTGTCAAATTAATGCTGGTGTTCTTTGATCGCACCTAAAAAAGGAGTTACTCCATGTGAAGAGAAGGGATGGGGCCCAGCTGGACCTGACAGATGGTTGAATTATTCATTACAAACAGTTACCCTGTGAAGTTAGGATTTTTTTAGTTGAGGATTGTTTGGAAACAGATTGTGGTTACTGTGTCTGCACGATATATTCATGTGCTGATGCAAGCATGCATGAACTCAGGGACACTAGTGCACTTTGCATTTCAGTTATTGGTTAAGCATTATTTTCCTCCAAGGTGAAATGATTCAATAAGTTGAAAATCAAACGCAATAAACAAGTGATAATAAATGTTCTTGGTTATATCAATCTCCTGGCTCATGTGCATACAGAAATTTTTCTAAGAAAAATGAGATGTCCAAGTTATCTGTATGTGTTTTCAAATCATAAATAACAAGAAGTGTAAAAAAGATTGAACAATGAAGCAATTTGTTATAAAAACTCACATTTATATAATAAATGACATTAATGTTTTTGTCTGTATTCAAGCCTGATCTGCTTGCAGACTGTTGTGGAAGGACAGGGTGGCTGCAGGTACTGCTGAGAGATGGCAGGGTAGTTAAGAACATTTTGGCCAACATGGAGATGGATTGGGGATTTTTGAGAGCAGAAGAAGCATTTGTGAGGTTGCTGGGAAGTATGTAAAAGTATTTAATGGCAGTGGTTTTGTTGACATGGATATTGGTCCATGCATGCTAGCAGAGGTCTACTGAGGTGTGTGAGGTGAGCTGCTCTTTTCTGCTGTTCTTTCATATTCAGTCTTTTTGGGCTTGTCTTGGTGCAGGCATGACTGCATTCCTGAGAAGTCCTTTTTCCCAGTTATTATGTAAATGCAAAATGACTAAGTAGATTTTTGTGAGCTTTTTCGCTGAAATTCATACCTCAGCTGGGATCGAGTCATCCCCAGAGGAACATTTTTCACAATTCTCTAAGCAGCTGAAGACAGGGGATATTGCAGAGCAGAGCATCCACTGCCAAAGAAGTGTCATAATGCACTGACGTCAGACACAGTCCAGCACATGGACATTGTCTTGAATTTATATTTGTTTTAAAGAATTTTCCATCCAAAATTGGACATAGACTTGGAAAGTCAGTTTCTTTTTCTACTTCTTATTAAGGAAAGTCCTGTCTCTTTCTGTTTCTTTCTTCTTACAATCCTCTCACCCACTGCTCTCAAAGTTTCTTGCTCTGATTGCCCATGTCCATTAGACACTTCTAAAACAGAACTTGAAAAGAGTCAAATCAGAACTTCCCCTAGAGAAGGAAGTTCCAGTTGGGTACTTCAGTTACACTGTTTTAGCATCAGCATATTGAAAACTGACCTCTGTCTCTCTCTCTCTCTCTTCCTCCATTGCTCCTGTTGTTCTGTAGAGGAGTGGTCTTCATGCACAGATCACATCCTGCAATAGTGCTTCCATATTTTCCCAGAAATATTTCTAACTGAAAATATGAAGTTGGAACCTAAAGTGAATGTTATGCAGTTTCTTCTCCAGTTTGTGTCAGTAAGGTATTTCAGATGTTTGCAGCTCACGTAACCATCCTTGACAGCTGTTTCTCATGCTGGGCTGTTGCAGGAAAAGACTTGGATACTGAAATCCAGCTTGAACTATATTAGGACAGAGACAAGGTGAGGAACAAAATGGTGGCCAGCAGCATTCTTTCCCATGTCCTGGCACTCCATACCCATCTTTCTTTTCCTGCAGAACTTGCTGACACACAATTGATGGCCTGGTTGTTTCATGTCCCAAGATGTGTAGAAGAAATGCTAAAGGAAATTCTCTTCAAATTTTCATGAGCGCAGTTTGCTCTTCAGCTGTTCTTAAAATTGATTGTGTCCCTGTAACCTTTTTTATTTTTGGTTGCTGGTGGGTTTGGTTTGTTTTTGAGGGTTTTTTGTAGTTTTGTTTTTGTAACCAAGCAAAACTCTTCACTGTCAATGAAAGGCATAGAAAAGATTGGGACAATGGCCATGAGGAGACACCTAAGAGAAAGTTTCATTTTAGTCTGATGTTCAGTCAGTTTCTGTTCTAAACTTTGGAATATTTATGAGAGGCTTCCTTGAACAGTCCTTTTTTTCTCATTTATCTTTCCAGCAGGAGCAGTACTTTAATTTGCCACCAGGAGCTTTTCCTCTCTTTTTTTGTCTTTTTTTAGTGAGACTACTGTGTTAATTTCCTGTCTCCTTTTCAGTTTATAGAATAATTCACAATGAAAAAGAGAAATTGGTCTTTAGCACAGGAGTTCATTAAAGTAAAAAGAACATTCTTTTGTTCAGTCTGTACTGATCCTGTGATTAAACTGCCCTTAGTACAGGCAATCAATAACCCTTTTAATTTCATGTGAGTAATATGATGCCCTCAGTATTAAGATATTTTAAATTTCACTTAAAATTTATTTATTTATTTAGTTTAACAGAAGTGACAAAGCATTGTTCTTTGTATGAAGCACTGGGATTTTAAATTTAATATTCCATGCTATTCTTAGACACTGAAGTGAGACAGGTCAGTTCTGTTTTTAACCCTTGGTCTGTTTCACTTTCTGGGTCTCATATACCGGATAAGGAGAGAACTTCTGGATTTATGCCAGCTCCTACTTCCTATGCTTTTTTTGAGAATCCACCATGATACAGAGAGCTTCAGGTGGATTGAGATGAATCAAGTTGATACTTCTTTATTCTGGAATCAGGTTTTATGTGCTTTCATTCATATTTTTGTTCAATTTCCTCCTCACTCCTCCAGTTATGTTAAACACATCGATCAGTAAAGTTTATCACCTTCTTTCTGACATGGGAAATGCAAACTGTCCAAAGAAATCCTGCCAGCTTCAGCAGCTGATAGAAATGTCTTCCCTCTGAATGGACCCAGATTCCAACATCCATGCTCTAAAGGTTGCTTTTCAGTAAATGTCACTTGGATGCTAATCCCTTGAAACTCAGCATTCGGGAGTTAACACACTCTGGTGGAACACAGCAGTCCTGAGGGAGCAGGACGTCTCTTGCTCCGTGAGAGTCACTCACGGAAGTGAGCTGCCGTATGGGAGCTGACATTAAACAGATCCTGATGTGCTCCAGCCAGATGGCTGGGACTGCACCGCTGCCTGCAGGGCTGCTCAGTGCAGATCTAAGCAGAGGAAAGGTGCATGGGAATTCGTGCTGCAAACATCAGAAAGCTCGCTCTTTGCTTTTGAGATAGGTCCGTGGGTTTCAATGTATTACTGGCAAAAGTAGGCTTAAAAATCTCCGGCTGTCCTGTGATTTATGGAGTTACCTTCCCAGCAAAAAATCTCCAGCCTTCCATCTTGTGTTTTTAAGGCTTCTGGTTCTTGTCACTTCTAGAAGCAGGCGACATCCTTGAGCAGGGTTTCAGATGTGATGGCAGCTGGAAAAGCAAGGAATGATTGTGACTGGGAAATGATGGACTCATTTCAAAACTAGTGACAAGAAAGTGTGTCTAGTCTATCTACACAAAAAAGTGTGTCATGACCCTATGCTGTAACTTTATTCCTGGATAGCAGTTACTTGCCTGTTGTACTCTTGTCTGTTTGAATCAGTCTGTTCTTCCAAGTGAGCACCCGGGCTTTGTCCTTGCCCTATCCTGTTGTTGCTATCTTTTGTGTTGGGAAGCAGGATCTCGTGCCCTCTGAAACTGCACATGCAGCTCTTCTTGGGAGCAGAGTCTGGCCTGTCATGTAGGGATACAGGGTCCTGCACCTTGTGTTATTAGAGGTGGTCAAGGTGCCATAGGCCAACCAAAATCTTATGACTGGGTTTGGGTCCCGTTATTTTTACCTAGTGCATTAATTCCTAGAAGAACATGTGAGGGAGGATTCCAGGTGATGAACTGAGGTTGTCCCTTAGCCCCACTCACTGAGCTGTGGAACTCTGAAACCACTCTCAGGATTTTTCATGAGACAAAAGCTGCTTATTTTTGGCAAGATTACTGCTGAGCAAGAAGATGGGAACAGGTTAAATTCTGCTACACGATCTGTTTTTAATTGTTTGTTCTTGCTGAGCTGAGAGCAGTGAGACTTTGATGTCAGCATCAAAGGAGTGGAGGGTTGCTCTACCTACTCTGCAGTGAAGGAAAATTGACATGCTAGTGCTACTTTCCTCTTAAAAAATGAATAGAATACCTTCATGTCTGAGAATCCTAAAACAGGCACACCAGAAACTCCTGGGAGTGGGTTCAGTAGTTGCATGATTCTCGAGTCTGCGTTTTTTTGTGCGTGGTAGGTTAATTTCCTGTGGCTGTGTATATATGTATGTATGCATCTGTATATATAAAACCCTGACAAGTGGCATTCTGCTTGAGGGATCTGAGCACAGGGGAGGCTGACACATTGGCTGTGCTGTACCAGCTTAGCTGCAGCTGACCTCACGGGGAAGCCAGGCTGCTGGGGAGGACGTGCAGGCACACACCCAGTGGGGACCAGAGCCCAGGGTGATGGCTACAGGGGCTGCAGGAGCCATGGACATGCTGGGATCACCTGGCTGGACTGGGCAGTAACCATGCAAGAGGTGCATGTTTGGCCTTGGCTGCCTCTTTAGTGACTTGCAGGATTTTTGGCACTTGTACTGTCGTCGCTGCTCAGACCAACCTTCAGCATTTGTAGTTGTCAGCTGAATGGCTCCTTCAGCACAAAAGGATTATGTGCTGTGGTACAGAAAAACCAGATAGTAGGTAGAAATTGTCATTTCTTTCTAGATGACAAGTGAAAATATGAAGAAGAAACAAAATCGATGTGATGCATGAACAAGTAAGTAATAAGAATGAAAGGCAAAGGACACTACTGAAAGTAATTTAAATCTCAGGCATATCCACTGGGCTTTTTCTGTTAAAAAACAAGTTTGCACTCTCTAGGTATATCAGACTTTTTTTCACTCTTGCTGTGAAGCTGATAATGGATGTTGTTTTCCATGTGTTGTTCTTCATATAAAAGGAAAGGCATAGGTATTTTTATTAAATACAGCCTTAGTACATTTAATTAGAAATAAAGATGGAATGAGGAGCAAAATTTGGATCTAAAGTCCTCCAAAATTTGGAGGTTTCAGTGTGACAAGTGGAAGTGTCTCTCATTCCTTGTGTCTAATTAAAACAGTAAGATGTGCTAATTTGCAAGTGTTAATTTATTACTGTTATGCTGTCTTCCACTAAAATCATCAAAACTTACTACTTGGGTTTTCGTATTTAGCATATCTGAAAGTAGGGAGGCTTTTAGCAGTTGCAGCATTTTGGCAAAGCTTTCAGGTGGTGGCTTCTGTAATTTCAGGGTCTAATATTAGGCAGTCACTCTTCAGTTTGCTTCATTTCTGATTGGCACTGCTCTCGTGCTGTTCAGGTTTGATTGAGGTTTGTGGTGAACATCCCGGAACAGTGAGGTTATTCTCAGGCACAGTTTGTTAAACAGCATGTTCTTGCCTTCTGTAACAGATGTAGGTACTACCTTTTGCAATTTCACAAAACAGAGCAGCGAACAATATTCTTGTTTGCCTGGGCTTCTGAGAGGTTTTGGAGGCTTGTTACCATCAAAGGAGAATAGTATTGCATGTAGGGAGGCTCAGGAAACTTGTCAGGTAATGGACCCTTCGTTTGTTTGCTGTTAATGGGCTGTTCTAGAAGATGTCTGAGTAGGGGAGTCTCTTGAAACTTGTGAGCAGGCTTGTTGAAACTGCTGCTTTTGGTTTATTTGGTTATAAGTGGATTTTTTTAAAAAGATATTTTTGTGGTGTTGTCTTTTCTATTAAGCTTCAACAGAAATATTGAGGGTAGTGTAGAATTTGGATCTCAGTTTCTCAGAGGAGTGTCTGAACTGTTGTATAGAATAAAATCCAGCACAGGCTTAAATACGTCTGGGAATCAGCTCTATTCATGACTTGGTAACATTTTTAATAACCACCTATATCAAGGACTATACTTCTCCTTTTAAGAAAATACCAGTTAGAAAGGGCTGAGTTTAACATAGAATGAAATTTGTCTGCTAAATCTGTTTCCTTCTGAAATCACTTGTGTTTCCTTTATATTGTGTGCAGCGGTGTCTCATGGGTGTAAAACAGCTGTTCATTAACTTTTGGAGCAAAACATTTTCAGAGCAATTGATGCTTAGCTTGATACAGACCTGGGAGCCTCCCTTAGGAAGGAAGGATCCAATATTTGTCATATTGCTCTCCTCTCAAATTTCAACCTATGTACTTTCTCTGTGCTAGATGTTACAGGAAACCCTAGTAATGCTGGTTTTTTCCTTTTTATTTCAGATGATTCAAGAGAGCAGAGTTCTTATTGAGACAGCAGACACCACTCACGACAAGATTGTTCAGTGCCAGAAAGCAGGTAATCCATCGAGCAGTTCTGAGTGGAAGATGGGAAATAATGTGCCATAATTTACTTACAGTTTGTGACTAATGTAGCATTTTTCACCTGGATGTAAGTGAGCATTCCGGTCTTTCTCTGGCGTGCTCTACCCTCCTGAAGGCTCATCTTCCAATAGCAATGCAGGTGTGGGATCAGACAAAAATACTCAGCTTTCACCTTAGAAGATATTTGTTCATCTGCTCTACAGCTCTGAACTGTCTGACAGCATTTAAATTAGGCAAATGAACCAAAAAGGCATTAAAAAGGGGGGAGTGAGAAGGCATGGTGCCTTTACTGAGTGCATTCTCTAGCTCAGTTGCTCCTTTGAACACAGAGCAGGCAAGAGGTTTCTGTACCCACAGGACCACAACAATTAGAAATACTGCTGTTTCTGATGGGCATTTTTGGATTTGGCAAGTAATGCCATTTGCTTCCATTAAATGTAAATAATGAATGAAACTGCTGTTTTGTAGTTAATATACTTTAATTCATCTTTTTAATTAGGAGAAACTGGAAACTGTTTCAACAGTAGCATTTAACTGATTTCATGTGGTGCAAGAGCAGGATGGAACCTAGTCTCTGCTCTTTAGCCATGCTGGCATTGTGGCAGCAAGGGGACGAGAGGCAAGTGGCCATGTCTGGCTGGAGGTCGTGGGCCTCATCACTGGGACATGCCTTGGGTTCTGTGTGTCTGCATAAGCAGCATGCAATTCCTCTGTGTAAGGAATTCATTGTGTGCAGAGGGTTTAGGGAAGGGACAGTAACAGGGAAATGCAGCACCAGGAGGGTCTCTAGAAGATATAATTTAAGAGCAATGCTTTGCACTAAACTATGCGGACTCTCCACAGCATCAGCCAGCTTTCTGCCCAGCTTGGTCTGTGCAGAGGGAAGAGCCCACAACGTTTGCCTGGGCACTGGAGTCTTTGTGAGCAGGAAATGTGTATGGAAACTACCATGCAGTACCACCCACACTGATGTCCAGAGTTTCATGCAGTTCCCCCCTCCTTCCTTACCCCTGGAAAAAGATATTTTTTCAAGTTCAGTTTGCTGCTTTATCTTCTTGTATTTTCATTTTTGTTTGCTTTATGAGCCTTAAAATTTCTGACTGAGAAGGCAACTCAATCAGAAGAGCTGTGAAGTGCTTCTCTGAAGCCAAGGACTAAGGAGAGATACCCCTTCCCGTGCTCATTTGCAAATTAGTTTGTTGCAGATGTTACCCAGGCAAATTTTTATGTAACACTTTTAATGTGGCAAGATGAAGCACTCAAAATTAAGAGGTGTCAGAGGTACAATTGCCAGTGATATTGTCCTTTACCTCACCCCAGTGCTGCTTCCTTTGAACATGTGTTCCACCAGACCTCTTCTTCACAGCCTGTTTTGGTGCAGGTTCTGTGTGCCTCAGGGTCCTGCTGCCTCTCCCAGACTGGTTCTTGTGTGACTGGTTTTGGTTTTTTTTGGTTTTTTTTTTTTTTTTTTTTTTTTTTTTTTTTTTTTTTTTTTTTTTTTTTTTTTTAAAGTGCAGGCTCTGCCCAATGCACAGTGGTCAGCAGCAGCTTGGAGGACTGACCCCACTAAATGCTTTCACTGGGGTTGCTACCTGCAGCTTAACAAATGTTTGTGGCTCCCTCTTTCTGGGGCAGTATCCATGTTACAGATGGAGAAGTGAGGTCCAGAGGGAAAAATAACTAAAAGGATGCTGCTGCATGAAGGCAGGACTCTCCATGTAGAGCTAAGATCCATTAGCCTTCTTATTTTTTTCCAGGACAAAGCAAGTAATTTGAAGATTTTCTTTTACTAATTGAATTCAAATGATTTGTAAGTCAGTTGGCATGAAGCACACCTGCAAGGAAATCTTGCTTGAGGTGCAGTTATTTATAGTTTTCCAAACCGTACTGCAGGAACTCTGTTCGCCTTCACAAGAAGAGCCTGTGAGTGAGTGAAGTTTTGGAATGTAAACAGTAGAGAGAGAAATCCTGCATTTTGTGGGGTTGAACAGCCTCAGTGTTATTGAGCTCCTAGAGTCAGTGCACGGGAAGGAAAAGCAATGTTAGTCTTCCAGGAGGGTTTTGGGCAAGCTGTGCTGAGTGCAAGCCTACCCTGGACTGCCCTTCAGCAACCTGGCAAGTAGCCTCTGCATCTACACCAGAGAAATGCTCTCTACACTGGCATTTCTTTGATGTCATTTCAACAGAGCTCAAATTTGTGAGTGACATTTACCCTAAAGTGTTAAGGGAGGGAGAGTTATGCAACAGCTGGAGATGGAGCTTGGTTTGTTCAGCCAGGATAGGCTTCAGATGCTTTGCAGTTATTTAGTGCCAGACTGGCCTTCATAAGGTACAAATTAAGGGAACAGAAGCAGCTCTTTCCCATTTTGTCTCTCAGTCCACACCAGACTCAGAGAAATGGTTGCATACCCTGTGCAGATCTTGTGAAATTGGTGGGCTAATTGGATACCTTAAGATTTTTAATCTGCTCTGAGATTTCCTGTATCCAGCAACAAATCTGCAGATGTTTCCCACAGAAACTAGCAGTGAAATGCAACGGGGCTGTGGTTGGAAGTCTCAGTTCTCCATGCTGCAGGAGAGGCAATCCTGTGATTAGAGTTATGTGCTTCTGATGTAATTTATCATTGTAGAGTACAAGGGCTTTTCTGTATGACTGATGAAGATTAACGAGGAGATGTGCATTGGAGCCTGCATTTGCTGTGCTGAACAGGTGTCTTCCACATGTTTCAGCCAGCCTTCCAAGGTGCAAAGTCATCAGCTCAAGGAGAGGGACAGGCCTTTTGTCGCAGTATTGGCAGCAGTGCAGGCTGCAGGCAGAAGTGCTGGAGGAGTGTCTGTGCAGGGGCCAGTGCCTGGGTGGAACCCCAGCACTGGCAAGGAGAGCCACAAACAAGTGGAAGCACGGCCCCAAAACTGTACACGGCATCTTTATTCTGGAAAATGTTCTCCCCGGATGGAGTCATAAAAAGAGAAGGAAGGAGGAAAAGCACAGAAGGAGGTTGTAGGAAGTCCCAGCTGCAAGACTGAAAATTTTTACTCACATTTGTTGAGTGAAAATTTCACTCAACATTTTTATAGGGAAAATCAATTGTGCATTGAGTGATGTGGCAATCTGTGTTTTTAGGGATGGAATTCCATGAAGAGCTTCATAACCTTGGGACAAAAGAAGGTTTGAAAGGAAGAAAATTAAGCAAAGCCATTGAAAGTTTTGCATGGAATATCACAGTGCTGAAGGTAAGCACAAACTGTACCCCCTCCTGTCTTGTATTAACTTTATAAGTAAACCTTTGCTCTTTTAGCTCCTCTGTTTGTACATCTTACTAATTCTGAAGAAACATGTTCAGGTTTTTTCATGGGATGTATCAATTACCCCCACTTATTGATATTTATCAAATATATCAGTTACACCTCCGATCTGGAAGCTGTGAAGGGAATTTATCTAAGCCTTGAACAGAAGAGGAAAGATGGCTTATGGTTTGTATGGTTAGGGACATGGGTTTGTTTGTCTGTTCTGCCCCATGCACCGTAAAAAGTGACCTGTTTGAGGTCACTGTGTCTCAAATACTTGTTTTGTAAAATGAGAACTGGAGCATCACTTTGGGGAGGGACAGGGGGCAGGAGGGGCTGTCAAGAAAACACATGAGGAATATTCTAGATCCTGCAGGACTGTGTTGCCAAGGTGGAGTGCTGTCCAAACAGCTAAAAGGGGATTTTCTCCCTTTCATGGAGGCTGTGCAGAGACATACTATGGGGTGAGATCGTTACTCACTGGTTTTGACTGCTGCCTTAGCATCAACCAGCCACAAATTCACATGGTAGCTGTGTGACTAAGCAGGGCTGAAAACAGCTAGGGACAACCAGGGATGGAAAGAGGAGAGCATTTGGTGGAGCCACGCAGAAGACAAGGAGAGAGCCTGAGCCAAGCATTCAGGTTGTTAGCATTCAACTCACACCTTTCACAGCCTCATTTCCCACCTTGCCCTGATAGATCACACTTCCCTCTGCTCTGTCCCAGCTGCTCCCTTGCTCCAGCTCCCAGACTGCCCTGTCTGGCAGCATCTCCCTATGACCTCCCAGTGCTTTTCCCTTTGCTGAAAGCCAGAGCAGGCCAGTTGATGAAAAGGACGTTTTACTAAGGTCCTTATCAAAAATACTCCATGTAGCATGCAACAGCAGTAGGACAGGCATGGAAAGAGCACTTAACATGTCTTGAGCGGGAGAAGGAAAAAGGAGCTGAGAACAGAGAGGCTGAAGGGCAGAAGTGTATGGGAGAGGCCATCGGTGGTAAAGAAGGGTTAGAGAAGGCCTGGGACACCTGTGGTTTCCTGCATACCTTGATTCACCATGAAAGAGTGGAAAAGTGAGGAATGGAGTCAGTGTCAGCTCAGTTAATGGGGCCTCTGACGAA
Source organism: Sylvia atricapilla (assembly GCF_009819655.1). Classification (NCBI taxonomy): domain Eukaryota; kingdom Metazoa; phylum Chordata; class Aves; order Passeriformes; family Sylviidae; genus Sylvia; species Sylvia atricapilla. Next base: position 10,609,807 of record NC_089146.1, read on the forward strand.
AAGTCAGCCGGTTCAAACTTAAATAGATCACCTATTCCACACAGAGCAGTTGAGGTTAGTAGCTAGAGTCCTGTCCCTTGCCCCCCCAAAAGCACACTAGGGCAGTCCTGGACATTAATCTGAGTGCTTTTAGCTGTGTCAGGTAAAATAAATGTCTGATGATCAGCGTCACTCTAAATGTTTTGATTTTTTTAGATGCTTGTCAAATATGAAGTTTGCACCTCTGAGGGTGACCTGTGATTAATGAACACACAAGTAGGGTATTAAAGAAACATTTTCCACGGAAAAGAATTGCTGCCTAGCACATATTGTCGACATACTGAAGAGCTTTTAAAAAATCTAGTCAAAGTCAAGGAATAATTTACTTGTTTCATTTTTAAGCCACAACTTCTTTTCTACCTTTCTCACACAATAAAATATTAACAGAGTTTGTGGCAACTATCCATGAAACGCACATAAAACATCTTTTCATTCTGACTGAAGTCCAACTCAGTAATGACATTAGAAAATGGGAATGAAGTTGTACCTTGGGGGTGTGATATAAAATCATCAGTAATTGTTTTAATTTGTCATCTTTTTTTTTTCTTTTTCCCCTTAAAAATACTGTCTTTCAGTGACCCTGCCCATAACAAACCTGCATCTCATCTTTAGCTCTCAGTCCTCTCAGTGTTGCCAAGAGCTACTCAGGAGGATTTGGTGGGAAGAGACCAACAACCCTGCCCCACTCAAGCCATAGGTGTCCTCCCTATGTCCAGTGGCAGGGTGGACACTACAAATATATTTCACTAGATGTTGTTATAGTGTTGTAAGAAAAGGAAAAAAATATCCCGTAACATCTCAGAGATGCATCAGCTGCTCTACATGAGGTGGGGTGAGAGAATGGCTGATGAGAGAAAGCCTTTGTGTGCTCAGGGTTGTTGGAGGCAATTACATCATGTGGCAGGAGTCAGTTTGTGTGAGCAATAGCAGGTATTATGTTGGTTTTGTGCTGCGAAATGATTAATAGTCTTTTCCTAGGCTAATGAAGCCAAGACATATTTAATTAATGTGTTTTTTTATAAAAACTCATTGCAGTAGGTAAGCTTTGAATAAAACAGGAGAGGCAATAAGAAATTGCTACTGGCAAAGTCATTAAATAGCTACAGAGTGCAAGATTAAAGTGTATTTTATAAAATTCCTAACTGCGGACATTCTTCATGTTTAAAATGCCCTGGGGTACTTTAAAGAGGTGAATCAAAATAGTATGTCATTTTCTTCCTTAGTTTATATAAACTTAATTACATATTAGTAATCCCCACTATAAGGACAAACTGTTTGCCAGAAGGTAAAAATGTCGGTAAGAACATGGATGTTATAACTTGATGACAGTCTAACAAGTCAGCGTTGACATCAATATTTATAAAATGTCACATTTTCCTCTATGGTTCCCTGTTGTGTAGAGCACTGTCAGGTTCACAGTCAGTAATACTGAGAGGCATAACTTGAGTGCACTAGACAGAAGAATCATACTCTCACAGCAATATTACAGGAATGGTTATGGTCCCGAATTTAATTTCACTTTCATTTTTATTTCCATGTAGCACCAGCTTTGTGTCTTTGTTTTCTTCTCTGTATTTAATTGAGTGCCAGTAGAATGCAAAGGTAGCAGAAGAAATTTTGTATTAACTCCCTCACAGGGGCCATGGTGTCAGGAACCTTTAATTTCACCCTACCAGGCAGGCAAAGCTACTCACCTCAGCTGAGGCAATTGTTCTGGTGTGACCCGCGCTTGTCACAGAAGGTCATGATTCATTTTCATGAGGTATTTCTTGTTTTTAAAGCAGGTGACTCCCCATTTCCCAGAGCAGAGGCCTTTATGTAGTTGCGTGGGCTTGTACTTGTTTCTCCCTAGATGCTGGTGCCTCTCCCACCTGCCTGGCCAGGCCACCTCTGCTCTGGTTCCTGGCTGCTTTTGCACTGAGCTCCTCCTGCCTGCCCTGGGAGAGAGAGAGGGGCACCAGAGCTTGGAAGGCAGAAGCTGGGAAGCCTCCTTGGGGCAGTGCTGAGAGCTGGGACATCCCCCCTGTCCTCAGTGCTGCTGTAGAGCCCTGGGTGGTTTTCAGGTCAGGTATGCTCACATGTGGGTGGTGTCATGCAGACCCAGCTCAGGTCTGCTCGTGGCCTTCTCAGCATAGGACAGAGCCAGCTTCCACCTCTCCTGGGGCTCTTCAGCCCACTCCGTCTGCCTCTCCCATGGGATCTTGTACCAAGCATTTTGTAGTAACTGAGGCACTCTTAGCATCTGTCACATGTGCAAACCACTTATTCAACGACAGCTATATGAGTTTTTGAGAATGTTTAAGGGAAAAAAACTTGTAGCCTGTAAAACAAGTCTCCGTGCTGAGGAAAAACTGTCACAGACTGCCAGGAGGTGTTTACTCGAGCAAAGAAATTGGGATCTGCCTGAGTCCCAAGAGCCTGGCAAGTAAGTCAAACACAGTTTGATTATGTTGACTGTGATTCAGATTTATGACTCTCCTGTGGACATGCTTTGACAGTCTGCAGACAGATTTTTCTGGGCTATTTGTGCTTTGGTGGGTCAGCACATTCAAAGTCTAGAAACAATACCAAGAGGCATTTGTATGTTGATGGTAATTATCCTGAGAGTTAATATGCCAGCATGCTGTCTTATTTATAGATAAAACATGGGAAAAAGAAGAGAGAAGTGGTATTTAGTCTTTTGGTCTTCTGCTGAAGGACAAAACACTCAAATGTTTGATTTTAGTCTGCTCTGAAATGCGCATGTGTTTTTAAATCTTTTTTTACTGCCCATGATAAGCCTCTGCTGCCCTAAGTCTGTCTGTTCTGTCTTAGTAGGACTCCAACTCCTAGTGCATGCCACAAGACATCAAGTGGTTACATTTTCAGGGATCATTTCAGCTCTTATCCATGAGTGTATCTGTTAATTATCCTGTATTTGAATTAATGCTGATTAGTTATTTCAAGAGAAGTTTGCTGAATGTAGAAGGCATACAGTAATTAAATTGCTAATGCAGTTCTCTCTTTGGGGGAGGCATCAACAATTTTATTATATAGTTGTGATCAGTGGACAGTAAGCTCTGGTGTAAGTGATTTTATGCAGCAAAACTGTGCAGAAATAGCACTTTTGCAGGATGAAGTGCACAAACGACCTCTTTCTTCACCACAGTCATTTGTGACTATCAGCCTTCAGTTGCTTGGGAGACCTGCAGCACCCAGACCCTTCACTTGGGTGGCAGAGCCCCAAATGCACACTTAATTGCTACTTGCAGAGATAAAAGTGAGATTTCTGACAGATGTACATACAGACTGCCTGCCCTCACCTAAACTGAGACGAATTTATCACCACTATAAAGTATCAGTTTTCTTTATGAGGAAAAACTACCTGTCAGACAGTGATTAATATTCTAAAGCACCTTAAACAAAGAGTTTCTGATAATCTTTGGAAGAACGAGGTCCATTCCCAGCCTTAATTTAAGGATTATTGTTGTGCACTATGGAAGTGGTTTTGAATGGATACTCTACAGTATCATAAAATCTTGGGACATTTATAAGGGTCTTTTCATATCAGTCCTTTTTCCTGCAGTTAGGCAAGAACCATGGCTTTGTTCCTTGGCATGCTGCAGAGTGGACGACAGAGCAGCACAGCAGAATCTTAGGAACCTTAATCTTAGGAACCTTATATATATATGTAGTTAAGCACAATGGTAGCAATACATTCTGCCACATATTATTTAATTGTTGCTAAAGGATTTGCATGAAAATTTATGCTATCTAGATCTCAAGTGAGAGCATGATGGATTCATGAGTCCCCACAAAGCTGCTGTATTCTCTGTACCATATACTTTATTCTCTGTAAGTGTCAGTTGGGCTTTCCTCTGACCCCCAGAAATCCCTGATGCCGTATCTCCCTCCTTTTCCCAGCATATCTCTGTGGACACAAGCACATTGGTGCTCAACTTGTGAAACTTCAAAAACAGATGGAATATAAGCCATAGTGTCTTAGAAACACATTCTTGTGACTTGTCATCTTCTGACAGTGCTTTCTGACAGAAAGAGCAGTAGGAGTGGTTTGTGTGGCTTGGAGTTTTCATGCCTGCCTTTGAATGCAGGGCTCACTGTGTTATTCCATATCAACTCACCTCATGTCTACTCATACCCAGGTCTAGATAAATGTCTTTTGAATGTGATTACCCCAAAGGCTCTTTTTCCAGAGAGACTAAATATCTTTCCTGCTTAGTCCCCACATTGTTTGCATTTGCTTTGCTGATGCTGTTCAAACTTTTGAGCTGAGAGCAGTGTTTCAAACTCCTAAGCCTCTCCAGACTGTGCCCTGGCTACTTTTGAAGGATCTGTCTTATCCCAGGACATGCTCAGCTACAGCAGAGATTATCTAAGGCGGTCAGTCTGTGATTGAGTGGCAGATTTTACAAACATGTGAGGAAATGCAAGGCTGTTCTAATGATTCACATAGTTACTAGATCAGCTTGGTCTCTTACACATGAACTGAAGGACAAAAAAGAGAAAAATAATAAAAAACAGCTGGCTTTCTGAGAGCACTAGGGACAAGGTGAACAGAGCCATCAAGGTCAACATCCATTTAGTGCTGTAAATACCAATCTTTGAAGCAGTTAATTTAAAAGTAGAGGGAAAGGTGAGGGAGGAGATGGATTGAGGTTTTTCTTTATTGAATCTGAGAAAGAGTCTGGAGGAGCCACACTGAAGCACAGCTTGTCCCCAGACCCTTTGTGTACTCTGAATGCAGTGGTGAGTGCAGTGGAGGCTCCCAGCTTCAGGGCTGGTTCCAGGGCAAAGTCTGTGCTCCTGGCTCTCAGGATAGGCCCTAGGACTCTTCTGTATGTGGAGGTGTTGCAAGATTTTTCTGGAATAGGGGATTGAGAGTCCTTTGAGTGATCTTGAGTTACAAGATAACAAAGTAAGTGTGTAAGCGTCATGCTTCTCATGCCAAGCTGTTTTGATCAGTGTATTTTGTAAACCAAGGGAACCGAACCATGTGATTATTAGTTAGGATAAGCAGATCTTTCTTGTACCTTGCAGAGTGCTGTTCTGTACTGATTTGGTTGATAAAGGCCTCCTCCATAAATGGTGAATGCATTGGTTTTTGTTTGTTTTGCTCAAGCCCAAAGCCAGGAACCGGAGCTCTTTAACACACAGTCTCCGTAGATTTTGTCGGTTGCATCTGGTGATGGAAACTTCTCAAGTTGCTTCAGCACTGTGCATTAGGGTACAAGGAGTGTAATCCCAGTCCATCAGGAGTACTGGTTAATCAGCTGGAATATCCTGTTATTCTTGGCCCTCAGCCGTGCTACTGGAGCATTGCTCCAGGGAGGATGTAGGGAGCGGTCTCAACAAGTACAGCATGACCTCCCTGGGTACCTCGCTGTTCCCTGTGAGTTTTTGAAGCCCTAATAGTGTTTCTGACAAGGTCTCTGTTTTCTTGGCCAAGGAGAATTCTGAGACACGAGTTGGATTTAGAACAAGCTAAATATTTGTGTGTGTTTAAAATATACGTGAAGGCCACCCAGGCAATCTTAAATCATCAAGTACCAACTGCTGGCAATAGCAGGGACTAAGCAGAGAGCAAAGATTACCAGATTTCTCAGCTCTTGATGTTCTGCTTCATGATCCTGTGAGTTTCTGTAGGGCATCAAGTCCCAGGATGGCCTGACAAAGAGAAGGGACTTTGTTCTCTGTCAATCAGTTATTGCTGGGGTTTTGTTGAATAATGTCACAGCAGGAGTGTTTCACTGACTGGGAAGGAATGGTTGTCCAGACATTCAGATCAGGCAAAGTCTCTGTTTATCTGTCCACGCACAGGGACCCACCTGGGCCTGCACTCAGTGCTGGTGTTCAGCATGCCTGCCTGCAGTGCTGGTGCTTGTGAGGAGCAGCACTCACCTCCCTGCGACACACAGCCCCTGCAGAACCAAAGCAAATTAATAGTTTCTGTTCTTCCAGGGAGCACACACAGTTTCCTCTCTGTTCTTCAGCCTTTACCACCTATTTGGGTAAAAAAATAGGACTGGAAGAGCCTGTGAGAAGCTGTGTAGTTCCTCCTGCTGTGGATCTAAGCTCTGCTCAGATATTTGGCATGGAAGGTGCTTGGTATGAGGCTGTGCTGTTTTCCATGGTGATACCCAGTATCTGGCAGACCCAGGAACCCATCTGACTGTTGGGGAAAGAGCTGATGGCCAGTCTCATATGAGCAGAAATGTGTGTTTCTGCCAATTTTCTCACTTCACTCTTCTTCCTTCAGCACTAGGGCTCTGCTCCTACAGGTGTTTCACAATGGTGGGTTTAGGGACAAGATCCTCCTGCAGTCAGTGTGGACCCAAGTGTATGACAGACCAAAAATGGAGGGTTGCTGCAGCTCATCCAGAAAACAAGCACTGAGGTGCCTTGCTTTGATATAAACACATTTTATTTACTGCAATATAAAGTTCTGCAATTCAGGTCTAAATATTACTCCTTCAGTTTCATTGGGATGAGTTTGTATGTGTGCAAACACACATGTATGTATACAGGAGATGAGACAGGCCATCAAATATGGGCAAAGCAACAGTAACTTTGACACAAAAGGAGGAGATTAGAAAAATGAAAGGTGGTATGAAAAGCCCTGAGTGATACCTTTGTGAGTTCTTGAATTGGACTAAAATAAGCCGGAGATGGATCACGAGCAATCTTGTGATGTCTTTTATTTTGAGTGATGTGACAAATTGCCAAAGCCATGGATCTGATGCCAAGCTGCTGGCTGTGCAGGCAGGGTGAGATGCATCATGTTGTGGTGAGAGGCAGGGCCAGGAACATGTGGGGTCACTGTGCCTGGTACCCCTTGTGCCAGGGCCACCTCAGCAGCATGGGCTTTGAGCCCAGCCAAGGGTTGGCACACTGAGGTGCTGTGCACAGAAAACCACTTTTAGTGTCGCTTCACAAATGGAGACTTGTCATGATGTTTGAAAGGCAAAATAGATGCCCAGCTCTCTCTCTTGTGTAGGCTGGCAGCTCAGTGAAGCCCTCTGCTTGGTTGTCTGTCCTAACTCCATTGCCTCTCTGTGCCTCACTGTCATCTCAGTCTTTGCTGTTTCTTCTCCTCAGCCTCAAATCCCATTCCCTCTGCATTGTCCCAGTTGTATCATCTAAATCATGCCAGTGTGGGGGGCAGACTGACTCAGCTTTGCATGGCTCTAACGCTGTCCTTCACCAAGATGCAGTTCCTGTGAGTTTTCCTCTGTATTTTGTGCCACCTTTGCCCTGGGGTGTCTGTGTGGGACCTGGCACTGCTGTGCTTGTGCCTTTTGGGGCAGACCCATCACAGCCTGAGCCCCATCTGTGCTGCTCACGTCACTCTTCTCTGCTGGCCTGGCAGGGAATTGGCACCTGGGTGTGAAGGCCAGCTTCTCCTGAGGGGCTGTGTCATTAGGTCCAAAGACTCTGCAACTGGAAAAGTAATTAATAATGTTCAGGTGGAATACAAAGAGAGTTTGTTCTCTGAAAGCTGTTTGGGGCAGCAACAAGATTATCAGCTATGAAGAGGTTATTTGAAAAATCAGCAGGTAGGATTACAAGTTTCTTGAGGATCCTCATCTTCTGAGGATAAATAGCTGCTCCTGCATGTATGTGCTTGGGCAGAACTGCAGAACTGTGCTGGAAAGTTGGTACTATTAAGGGGAGGCAGTGGGAAGAGGAGGGGTGGTGTGAAGGAAAGGTGGATGAATGTAGGTGGTTCCCCACCAGAGGAGGATTGCTTGGGTATAAAAACTGGGTCAGTTTTTACTGACCACTCTCTGGAGAGAGTGCAGGTAGAAATACTAATTCTATTTATAGAATTAATACTAATACTAATGTTTATAGAATTAATACTAATACTAATGGATGTGGCATAGGAAATTAAGCAGCTTCTGCCACCACCCCTCCCTCTCCTGCGATGGAGTTTTTTTTTATCTGAGACATGGATATCAAAGACTGCTGTACTTGCAGTGGAGATAATTAACACAACCTGGACCTTGTTCAGAGGAATTAAAAAGGCTGCAATGAAAGTATGAGTTTCTGCAGAAATGCACATATTTCTTGCTTCTACCTGTCAATGGCTGTACTAACAAAGAACAAGAGAAAAGGACTAGCTGCCTGTGTCAGGTGTTCTGGGCTGCAGCGTAACCCAAGCCAAGCCGTCAGCCCTGCTCCCATGGTTCAGGCAGTGCTGCAGGGCTGGGAGCCTTTGCTCTGGGCCCTCAGGTGGCGCTGGGTGAGTGGCCCAGGCAGGGCCACTGCCCCAGATCCTGCCACTCACCGAGGGCCTTGGAGAGACCTTTTCCTTCCTGGGTTGGCAGTGGCCCACACTGCCTTGCCTGGATGTTTATTCACGCCGCTGAAGGCCTCAGGGAGCAGAGGGCTCTGCTTCTAAGGCATCCATGGTGGGTCTCCATGAGGGAGCATCCACCTACAGCTACTTTCTCAATTTGTTGAGTATCAGGGAGAGACCAGATTTGTACGTGGCAGCAATGTTAAGAGAGAATTGCTTGTACGTTGCTTTTTTCCAGCATTTGCTTTTTGTTAAATCTGTACAGTGCCATTCCCTGGGAGCTGTAACTGGTACTCACCTGAAACGGTTGTGTTTGAATGGTGTGTGATAAGAGATTTACCACCTTCTAAAAATTACTCTTGTGCTATACTTGGAGATCCTTACAGCTCCTGTCAGCGGATCACATACACTTTCCCAGAGCTTACAAATGATGACAAGCTGACTGCCCCTTTTGTTGTGTGAATTATGTGCCAGCATCTACAAAACCTGCTCCCTGTGGGGGAATGGGTATCTAATTTAGGATAGTTCCCTGGGGGAGCTCAGGAGGTGATGAAAGCTGCTGGTTGGATTGGAACTTCCTCCTCTGCAGTTGCTAAGATTGTGTTTGGGTTTTCCCTGGCACAGTCAGTGGCCTCAGTGAAATCCAGGCATGTATTTTATAATAGAGCAGTACCTGGCCCTAGTGCTTGGCTGAAACTGCGGGCTGGCATGTGTCTGTGTGAATGCCAAGCCCTCACCTTCTCCCTCTGAGCATTGAGAGAAACCCTCTCTCCACATGTCAGAATGTACATAATGCAGTTGTTCGCTGTACCTTTGACTTCTCCTGTACTTGTGTGAGTATATGAGTCATGGGAGCTGGACTCTGCATCCAGCAGGGAGTGATTGCACGACCTTCCTCATTTCATTGTGCCAGCCTGACATTGAAAAGTGTTCATCCACACCACTACATATTCTGAGGGTTGTGGTTAAAGTAAAATGCTCTTTAACTCGATGGTGGTGTTGATTGATTTTTGTTGGACCCACTGGTAGTAGAAGGCCGTGGAGTAAAAACTTCTGTGTTTACATGTGTGATTACTGGAAATATGGGTATGCAGGGAGGGCTGGAACAGTGAAAAAAGCCACAAACTGCATAAAATGAAAGTTGTGGGTGTTCAGTGAGACCAGGAATCTGCTCTGCAGTTATTCTCTCCTAGATCTTATGGTAGACCTCATAAGCCCTAAATGCAGCAGGCATTTCAAAAACCTTGTAGAGGAGCTAGGGAAATCAGAGGCCCAAGTACTTGGGGGTATAATTAAGCTTTACTTTAGGAACAATGAGTTGGGAAACTGCAATCTTGTATTTTTGACAGCTGCACTCTTTTTCTGCCTGGGTCCGATGACTTCAAGTGTCAGGTGATGAAACCTGTGAGAGATAAAGGGCACTTTCTTATGGGTCATTTCCCCAGGTACAGGTGGGATCCATTTGTGGAGAAAAGCATAGACAAAACCAGTGATTCATGTGCTGAGGCAGCTGCTATTTATTTTTAGATCACAGAAAGAAAAAGATGGCATTTCTGATGTCAGAAAGGCTATTACATGAGAGCAGTCAGACCTAGAGGAATAAGTTAAAAATGCCTATTTAGTAGCTCTTTTCTCTAGTTCCCTCTGTGTTACAGATGAGACAGGTGTGGTATTGGCAGGAAGAGCCTGACTGATAGACTGTGATTGCTCGGAATAGTAATAATGGCAGTGATAATTGCAGTTATGTTCTCACTCTGTTCCCTGGGTTCCCACTCCATGGGGTGGTGACCTAGGGATGGTGGTGTTTGTAGCAGGGGAGAGGAGCTGAGCCACAGAAAAGCACTGCTAAAAGTAGTTTTACCTTTTTGGGCATTGTGGTGGTGGTAGTCGGATAACCTGAGCTGCCTAATTCAGCACTCTGGGGTAAACAGGCTGGGACTGAAGGCTGGACAGGACAGCAGCAGGACAGATTCCTTCAGAGGGTGGCTCAGTGGTCTGATGCTGGAAAGTCTAAACTCATCTTCTCCCCAGTAACTGTGGAGGTATTATTACAGCCATCTGTGTGGCTTAAATAATGGCTTAAAAATTGAGTTCAGTTTGGCTGAAAAACCTCATATTTTCTGTGGCATGGTATTGTAGTGGCTTGTAAATTATGCTTGTTCAGTTTCCCTTGTTGACATTTTGGGGCAATGAATTTGTAAATGAATTCTACCCCTGTCCTGCATCACAGATTTTTGTGCTTGGCTCACTCAGTTTGCTGGGTGTTTCCATTCCCATCCTTTTAAAAAACAGAAAGAAAGGTTTCTCATTTCCACCCAGGCCTGTTTCTGACCCCTGCTGATTTTCTCCTCCCCTCTCAGTTGCTTCCTTTCAGTAGCTCTCTGCCTGCTGGGTCAGTCAGTGTTCTGCTTACAAAAATAACCCTATCTGCTCCTGTTTATACTTGATTTCACATCTGCACTGGGAAGGCAGGGCTGGGATTCTGTCAGGAGAAACAAGCCCTGTTGGTGTATGAAGCCTGTGGCCTCTGCACCCACAGGAGCCTCTTTAACTAGTGGCTGGCAGAACATGAGCAGGAAGGGTGGCTCAGCTCTGCTTTGACTGAGCTCACTGTCCAGTCTCACCAGAAAACCTGCCTTTGACTGCAGGGCACCCCAATGACAGGGCTGATCCCGGGACAGGGGTGAGGTGAATCAGAGCATTTGCTCAGGGATCCTATCCCCTGAGCACCCATTCCCTTCTAGTAGTTAGACAATGGTTTGTGCTATTTTTTCCTTTTGGCACTTTAACCCTTCATGTGATTTGGATGCTTTGATCTCAGCTTAAAGCTTTCTGCTTCAGCCTAAAGTTGCCTGTGGGCTGTGCTGCCTGTGAACAGGTTAGAAACTGCCCACAGCTCACAGAAGGGAGCAGAGAGGCATTTTGTCTCACCTGGGCGAGTGGGAATAGGGATTTTCGATGGCTTCTACAGATTACCATGGCCCAGTCAGCTGGTGGTGTTGGCCAGCAGCCACTGCAGCAGCAGGATTTGCAAACCACAGAGTTGTTAAGGCACTAGTGCTTGTGGCAGGCAGAAAGGAGCAGAGCCTTAGGAGCTGCATGTGGGAGCAATGCTGAGGGTGCTCTGTCCACAAACACTCTGCTCTGACTGGCACAATTAGAATTCATCTTGATTAGGTTATTTCAGTGAGCATTAAGCACAGCCGTAGGTATGTTTTTTGCTGGTATCTCCAGCAGTTCAAAGGAGAGCAGTGACTGTGTGACATTGCTGCAACACTCCCTCCAAAAAACCCAATCCAGCACAGATGTGTGTTGTCTTCAGTTAAGACAGTCAGCTCAGAGTTGGCCACTAGACCCTGCCCAGGTTCTGATGAACTTAAGGGACATTTTGCTGGCTGCCCTGCGATGAAGGACATGATTTTGGTGTTAACTGTGTGCTTGCAGCCTGTGCATCTGAGAGGCAGCACAGGGGGCACCAGGGAGCCAGGGGTGCCAGCCAAATATTTTGCTTGAGGGTTGCCTTTCACAGGTCTTTCATTAGCTGCAAAATGTCTCTTTTCCTGCAGCTGGTCCTTTTACTCAGAAAAATCAAATGCAAAAAAAAAAAATTTATATATATGTAAAATGCACTTTCTGCCTCTTCTTTCTTCCTCTTGTTTTGTTTTTCTGGACCTTACTGGAGTTACCAGTTAGTGCTGGTACTGGTACCTGTGAGAAATTTGGTTTTGTGATGAAAGGAGGACTGAAAAATAAGTGCCTGGATATACAGCTTCAATTTTCATGTCATGGCTGTGTGTCAGAAATAAACAGTGCTCCAATTTCTTCAGTGATGTGGGATTTTCTTAGTATTAGTTGTGCACTCCTGGGGTTCCAGCCAACCATGTGATTTTAAACTTATCACCAGAAAGAAAGGCAGGTTCCTTTCTTTCATGGAGGGCTTGACAGCAAGAGTCCATACATTTGTGGCTGTGCTTGCAAACTGTCTGCCTGATGTAGTGTCTGAGAGACAAACAGGCAGCTGAACTGCTCAGCACATGGCTAACATCAAATTAATGGCATTATTTCTGAAAGCAAATTCCTGCTGCAGCACAGTTACAGGCAGTGTTCACATTCATTGCTTTTGACAGCCTGATATAACATAATTTAATTTAAATGCCCATGTGAGACAGAAGCATAGGCATTTATTTAAAATACAAAAAATAAAAGCCCACTCTTTTTATACGTAAAATGCCTGCTCGAAGGAATAAATTAGTAGCCATACAGTGCAATTGATTTGCAAGAGCTCCTGGATTTCAGTGAAGAGCTCTTTTTAAAGATCAGTAGGGAAGGCTACAGGATGAGTGCCACTTAGATGTTCAAAAAAATTCTTAGTGTTAATTTCTTGTAAGGCCTTGATCAAGGGTTTGAGAGCAGGCTGGCCATGTATGTCTTGTTAGGCAAATCCTGTAAGAGAATTACAAATACAGACCCTCTTTCCTAAGTTGCCATGGCTGCACAAAGCAGTGATATCCTCATGCTGGCAAGGCCAGCAGCCAGAATCAGAAGGTTTTCTAAGTATTTGCTTCTTCGGTAATTGCCTGACTGTTCTCATTGAGATTCTCCTTGTTTGTTCATTTCCACCTCCCAGGCTGCTCTCAGGGTTGTGTTTGCCTGTGTCACATAATTTGGGAATATACAAGTGGTGGACTGGCAGTTCTGTAGTAACTGGAGAGCCTTGCCCAGTGTGGTGGAGTGCGGGCTGTCTCTTGGTATGCAGCACAGCCATTTAAATTTTAACTGCACCTTTCCAGCAGCTGGAAAAGAAGGCAAGAAATGGTATGTGTGTTTTTCAAGGGAGTGCCATACCAGCAGAGACAGACAGTGTTCCCTCTTCCCAACCATTTATGTCATGGCACACATTTGGGATTGACTGCTTGGCTGTGCAATCAGCTGTCACCAGCCTCCTAGAAAACTACCAGGCTCATGCAGAACAGCTCTGTAAATCCTTTTAGGGCATCCTCTCCAATGCAGACCTTTGGGGTGAGATGCAAATGGCAAGTGAAATCAGTGTCAAAGTTTGGGGTTTTGCGTGGGACAGCCTAATATTGAACAACTGCCAGATTGGTCTAGTTCGGGAGTTTAAATAAAAGTAACTTAAATCAGATGGAACTGGTTTTCAGGTAATGTGAATATTGTTTCAACACACCACATGTACATGGTTAGCATCAGGCTCCATCCCTGGGTCACTACCCACCTGCAGTCACATATCCACTGGGGGTGCACAGCCCAGGGTGTGTAATGGCATTCGAGCCACCGGTGAGGTGAACATTTGGTCTGTGTTACAAGTTGGGGCCATTCTAATTTCTGCTTACTTTGCTCATTATTTTTTATTAATTCATTCTATTGTAATGTATTTATTATTTTTTATTAACTTCCTCTGTGTCCCTTTGCTATGGTATCTGAACACCTGGAGAGATCTGTGTCTCAAAGAGGATCAGGCTGATCCCCTGGAACCTGCTGGGCAAGCCATGGCTGAATGAACTTACACTCTGTGCCATAATCCAGACTCCTGCCTGCCTTCCCCTGAACTAATAAGAGACCTTTCTGCTTTTATATGGGAGCAGATTGTTTCAGGGTTGCTTTGTGAATTCCCAGCCACCTGGAATAATGCTGGTGTTGTCCCCTCTCCCTTAAAACTGGCTGCACCGAACAAGAGACTGTACTTTGTGAATGGTATTTGCAGAGATAGTTGCTCCGTAGCTCTTGTCCCAGCAGTTGTCCTTAGGTTAGGTGCTTGCCGGCAGGAGGCTGCTGCCTGGGATGTGTCACCTTAGGGCTGAGTGTCTTGGTGAGGCACTGAGTGCCCTCAAGGCCTTGAGTGCTTCTTGCAGGTGTGGTTTTGTTTTCAAGGCTCGTGCAAATATCAGGTGCAAACAGGATTTTTTTCCCTGAGTAAGGAGTCAAACAGTTGGGACATACAGAGTAGTCAGGGCTGGTTCTGTGCTTCCCGGTGCTTTTCCGGGGAAAAGGAGCTTGTGTTTCTACCTGCTCAGCCCCCTGTGCAATGAGAGACAGGCAGGAAAGCCTGGGGCCAACATCCATATGGCTGATTCATGAAGTAAATGGAGAGGAAAAAAAAAGATGACATGAGGAGTAATTTGGGTTAGATACAGGACTAGTAGGAGATAGTTCCTGTTAACTATGCATCTCCTCCTCCTTGTCATCATCCTCAGCCTTGTTCTCCTTGGTGTCTCAGCTGATGGCTACAGTGCCTTGAGCACATCAGCCCTACATCAGCTCTGACCTTGTTGCTTGGCACAACCTTAGATCTTTTAATTTGGTTTTTATCATGGAACCTTGTGTCATAACTGCATACAATCATCTATTCTGCAGTAGTTTTGCTTTGCTGCTCTTGCTTACAAAGATTTAGCACTTTATATACAATGGTGACTGCCTTTCCCTAGGTGGATGTTTTCTTTTACAAAGATTTAGCACCTTATATATAATGGTGACTGCCTTTCCCTAGGTGGATGTTTTCTTTTTCCATACATCTCAGAACTGTTCTCTATGTGATATAATTGATTCTCAGTTGTTTCCTTCTCGCAAATTTTTGCTAAACCCTGCTTGGGGAAATGGGAGAGAAGGTCTTTGGCTGCCAGTAACATGCTGATGCACCAAAATGAGATGCTCAGTTTGATGTCTGAAATCACCAGCACATCCTGCAAAATGTGATGACTCAGGTCCCAGTGAGCACTCGGTTGGATTGCCTGATTTACTCAGTGTCAAAGTTGTTGCTGGCTTCAGCTAGGTAGAAACCAGCTCTTGCATTTGGTTTACAATGGGTAAGTGAGAAGCTGTGCCCAAAACCCAGACCTTAAATGATACACCAGTAGCACAAGGAATGCCATTTAAGAGCCATCTTTTATGTTTGTTGCCTTTTTATTTTCCTGGCAGGAAGTGAATTTCTGCTGTGCAAGGGTTTAAAGATAAATTGGCAAGTAACATTTGGACTCTGCTTTTCTTGTGGTGTAACTCGTTTTTGCCATCCTTTATTTTTTCAATGTGTGAGAAGTGATTATAGCTTTGTGTCTAATCTTTGTGTACAGTAATTTTTCATGCCAACATGTGCATTATGATCTCTGTCACAGACAATAAAGCAAAGCTGTTGACAAACTATCTGCAGTAATAATGAAAAGGGTGGATTTTTACAGTCTGCATTGATTCAGCAACACTGTTTTTGGAGTAGTCTGTTCTGAAATGTGAATGTATCATAATGAAATTCAAATCAATTGTTCCCACATTTAACTTCGAAGGAGGCATGGAAAAATATCTGCTTTTTGTAATAAGTTTAACATAACAGTCTAATCTTTTCATTAATGATTTCCTACCCAAGATTACATTTTCAAAGCCATATGCAATCATTTAATTGTGTGCCTCCTTATTAATATTAAACACAATTAGTCCTACTATGACAGTTTGAAAATGCACCCCTTGCAGTAAATGCTGCCTCCACACAGAGTATCCCAATGTGAGAGCAGCTCTCCAGCACTGGAGTCCCTTGGCACAGATTGTCAGCGCTGTTGCCGTGCCTGTGTTGCCTCTGAAATGTGGAGTGGCGCTTGCGGCTGTTTTATTTGACTGTGTCTGGCTTTTTCAGCCACCCGCTGGCATCCACTGGAAGCCTCTGGAGATCTTTATTTTGTGATTAAATAGTACTGAAAGAGCTTGATTCTTTGAGACTCAGTTAAAAAATAACAGTAATATCATGAACGTGATGTGGGATGAGTGTTAAGACCTCTGTTATTTGTTTGTATTTACTCAGCCCTCAAGGATTGGAGAGAAAAGCTCCCATAATGTGCTGTCAGAGAATGTGTCTGCTCAGGAGATAAGCAACTGTCTGCTTTAGCAAGCAGCAGATTAGGAAATGGCTTTCACAGCTACTGCTTCAGCCTCCCTGGAAACACGGCCGGTTTGGAAAGCCAGAAAAGCTCCATTGCTCAGGGTGGGATTTTCTGCTTCACCAGGAGCAGTGCAAGGTGCTCCTGGGGGGCCCCTGGCAGTGCAGTTCACTCCTGCATGGGCCAGTCTTGGCCTTCAGGGTCCTCCTGCAGCCCCTGGTGCTGCTCTGGGAGCTGCCAGCACAGAGGCTGCGGGTGCTGCCAGTGCCATAACCAGGGTCCCCAGTGCTGGGGGTGCCCACAACCTGGCCTGTGCCTTGCTGGGTGTTTCCTAGAAAGCACTGAAACAGGTGTTATAGTGTATATGCATTTATATTTATATAGAAATATACATGCAGTGTATATAAAATAAATAATATTGTGAAGTTGAACACAAAGTGGCGCCTAACCCAGCCTAACTATTGCCAAACCTAATGCCTAACCTAACCCAGCTTTTATTTTCCTCAGCCCCAGAGTGGGTTGCTGTTGTACATAGAGCTCTCATCTTGACTCATAAAAACTTTGATATTTGATTTGGAAGAAACCAAGTGAACCTATTACTGTGTGGAATTTGTCCCATCTGTAGCCATTGCCAGTATTTGTCTAGAGCCACTTGTGCTTCTTAAAGCCTTTCATGGCTTGTCACGGGAACTGAACAATATTTAAAACCATGTCAGATTGTGGGTTTTCTAACCAGTGTTAACCTGTCAAGGTAAAGGCTTATAATCTTGCCATTGCTTGACAAGCTGCATTATTTGTCCTGTAATGTTAATTTGTGCTGAGGCTCTGCAGTTAGTTGTAGTTAGGTGTATGAAACCTGACTTTTAATGTTCCCTAAGGCTAAATGAAAATGGACCCTTTGATCAGTTCTTATTAGAACACTTGATTAGAACTCTTCTGGCTTAATTCACTGTCCTGCCAAGTGCTGAGTTTAAACTTTCTCACGAGTATTTATTTTCAGAAAGGCTGATGATACCAGTAGGAGAAGGGAGATAGATGGATAGATGCTGAAGTGGACTGTCATGGTCTCTCCTTGTCTGAGAGATGCTTTGTTTGTAAGGGCAGGCAGGAGGGTTCTGTGCACAGAGATGATCACAATGACTGGTTTGTGGAGGTTGTTTCAATGCAATCATGCTTGTAAAGTTTACTCTAGCTTCTATCCAGTATTTAGTTTGTTAAAGTGTTGACACAATTTTGCTGACATTCTTCTTAAGTGGATTATGCTCACAGCCAGTTTTTCAAAGCAAACAGATGGCTTTTCAAACAGAGCATGCACACAGATTTTTTTTTTAATGGTGTCTCTAGAATTATGACAGCTCTGTCAGAGAGGGCTAGTTTGTCGTTAATTTTCTCATGACAGATGATTCAAAATAATTTTTGCTTCTTGATCTTGCTCAAACGAACCAGCTCTTTTAAAATAAAAAAACACACGGAAACTAAGACATAAATCAATTGGTCTGTACATGAATGGAGTTGCACTATTTTGGTAAGTCCACTTCTGTTTTTAGATCATTATAAAATAAGAATGTCTTCAAAACACTGGAAGTAGGCTCAGGAGGCGTGTGTTTCTTCTTGGAAGCTGAAGACATGTTGTGCATTGCCTCAGACAAAATCTGTAGTCTGAATTGCCTAGTTACTCAAATGTGAAATCAGAATATGTATAAGGGAGAGCGGGTGGCTTGGCACTTTCATGTGGGGTGTGAAGTCCCTTGGCTTCTGGGGACTTGGGATGTGAGTCTTGGCAGGGCAGACTCAGGCTGTCGTCCTCCAAGTGGTGAATCTAATCCCAAATATCATCAGTCCGTGCCTGTCTCAGTCCCTGGACAAACAGTTTGTGGGCTACCCTGAGAAACCTTTCCAAGCTTTGCCCTCTCCCTGCAGAGGGATTGCTTCTTGCACTCAGGGGATTTTTCTGTTCCTGGACATGAACACACACTGCCAAGTTTTGGCTTGGAGAAGTTAAAGCTGCAAAGCATGGTCACACTGATTTTTCCCTCTTTGATGGTGAAGTCTTTAGTGTCTTTCGTCCTGTGTGCATAAGAAGTAGCAGCCAGGGGTATTTCATCCTAAACCCAAACTATTTAAAACGGCATTTGTGCCATTGGAAGAGATGGAAGATATATTGAGGAGATACAACCTTTATATTATGTATAATATAAATATATAATATTTTATAATATATAATATATAACATTATCCTGTCACTAATGATACGTACTTTGTTTATGTGGCGGTGTTGTCTCTGTCACTACAGCACTGGCACTATTCCTGTGCCATTTGCAGCCAGAGAGGGACACCAAGGTGGGCTGGGTGCTCCAGGCAGCTCTGGGGCTCTTGAATTCCTGCCTGCTGTCTTTAACCATAAGCAAAACTTACGACATAAAAGCAAGCTCAGAGCTATGAGAAATATCTGCTGCATAAATTATTCTTGTTTTGTTTTTTTCACACCGTGCCTGCTGACTGGATCCCAAGCTCTTTGTCTGTGTATTCCCCTAACTGTCATGCTGCTGAGACACAAATCCCTTCAAAAGAGCTTCATAGCAAATAGCACAGAGCTGCTCATGCAGTCCCAGTGCTTTTTGTTATTCTCACACGGAGTTGTATTCCCAGCATCTGGATGATGATTTGCATCGTTCAGCAGGGACAAATTTGTGACACCAGGAGATGAGGCAATCATGTTCTCAGGCACAGGCTGCCGTCCCTGGATGACGTGGTGTCCCACGTGGTGTTTACCAGTGCTGCAGCCTTGCAAGCCACCATTGTTTCTTGGTTGTGAACACTGTGTGCAAGGGTTCAGGCCCTGTGAGCCCAGTGCCAGGCGCTGCCAAAAAGGGAACTGTGCTCATCGGTGTAGGATAAATCCTTTCTCTTAGCTCTAGGGAAAGGGAGAGCAGAGACGCTCCACTGCTGGAAGGTGTCACACTGTGACTCATCCAACACATCTGATTTGTTTTGAGAACCCAAGGAGGGGCAGGTGGTCAGTTGCACCGCCAGTGAGCCCAAGGTCCTACTGTAGTGTCTGTTGTATCCTGTGAGGCCCATCAAAGCACCTGTGATTTGCAGGAGATCAGGTTGGGTGGCAGAGATCTGAAAGTGACATTTCAGCCAGTGGACGTATTCCTTATGAATATGAGTGTAACCAGCTGCAGCATGTGCCGTACTTCAGGCTGTACTTGGGGTGACATTAGGAGAAGAGGAGCTCAAGTTCTTACTGCTACTGAATTTTAAGAACCAGATGCGTCTCCTGGCTTTTATTTATTTGTATCCTGTAGCTCCAGAATCTTGTCACTTCACAGCACTTGAGATATCAATATTGCATAAATATTCATTTTGGCATTTCTGAACCCCAGCTCCTTAATACAAATTTCATGTAACACATTTTTCCTGATGGTTACAAATTGGATTGACATCCTGTTAGTCACCTCACGTTGACATGCTCTGAGAAGATACAGAGGAGGCAGCGTATTGTTCATGAAGTCTCATTCCCATTTGCCTTCTCGAAGGTCCAAACAAAATGGTTCAGGATTCACTGGAGTGCTATGGGATGATGTGTTTCATATGGCCACTGCTTGGCCTGCTCTGCTCAAGGAGGGCCCAAGGCTGGGTATCAAATCTGTACAAGGAGCAGTGTCTTATCAAGGTCTCTCAGCTCCTGAGGGGCTGGGGACACGCAGTCATTGCCATGTGGGATCTGATGCCAGGGAGCAGGGAGGGAGCAGTGGCATGGGGAGAGGGTGCCATGTGCCTCACTGCCTTGGCCCTGGCAGCACCTTGCTGTTGACTGTGGAAGAGGAATGCCTTCTCCCACAGCCTTCTTCAGTTCAGGCTGAAATATCTCCCAAGGGTGGTGACATGGAAGTGGGGGAGAGTCTGGTGCCTGTCCCACCCTGTCCAGTGCTGGCTGCTGCCTTCCTCACTGTGCTGGCACCAGGCTGCAGGGGGGCCTTCAGTCCCATTTCCAGGGGGCAGACATGATTTGAGATGGGACCTGGGACCTGTGGGGACACAGAAGGAGTACTGCTGCTTTTGGTACTGAGCAATGTGTGCAATTCCTAACTCTCTGCTGCATGTCTGTGCATCCCCAGGGCCAAGGAGATCTCCTGAAGAACGCCAAGAACGAAGCCCTGGAGAACATGAAGCAGATCCAGCTGGCGTGCCTGTCCTGCGGACTGAGCAAAACTGGGAGTGGGCAGGCGGATGCCAAGGCAAAACGGTGCCTGGAGGCAATACAGGAGAAGGATACTGGAGATGAGAATGGGAGGCTGTGAGGGGAGGCAGAGCTGTTGCATTTGTCACAGATTTCAATAACTCTAAACTATTTTTTTAAAGCATTTAAAAATTCACACAGGAGTGCCCTCTACAGGGTGTGATAGTATTAAAATCCTCACAATGTCAGTATTTTAATGCAGTTAATTTATCCAAGTTAAACTCTGGTAGTGAGATTTCTAATGAAGCCAAGCTGTCTGTATGCAAGTGTGTGTATGTGTGTGTGTGTGTGTGTGTGTGTGTGCACATGCAAATCCTGTAGACACCCTTTCATGCATTCCATTAGCCATTTGCTAATTTATTCCTTTGTCATCTTTGAATAGGCCTGCTCATTCTGAAGATCAAAACAAATTTTGAGCACTTGTATCAGTTTTGGGCTTTATTTTACTCTCCAGCTTTTATCATTTTACTTATAGGTTACATTACTGTTATGCTGTTTAAACAAACAAACAAAACACAACAAATATCACTGACAGCTGTTTTTGTGAGGACAAAACTGGTGGTTTGCTGCAGACCCTGAAGGTTATTTTTAGTGAACAATTACAGACAAGTAAATGGGATATTAAATGGTCAAAGTTGCTAGGTAGATTATCAGTAGATTTGCGGTGTATTTTTCGCTGAATTTATGCTCTTCAGAGTACACCCAGACAACACATACTAACCTAAGAACTAGCTAATTTAGTTTATTCCAGCAAAACATTGCTACCTTGTAGATCTGCAAGGCAGCTACAGTCTTTGCTGATAGGCATTAACCTGAGTAGTAATGATCATAGCTAGTCAGCCCTGTAATTATGGGGAGAGCTGTGAATACCCTTTGGTGGTCATGAACTCTGAAGGTGAGTTCTGAACTCCTTCAGGCCGTTCTGAAACACCCAATGGTGCCAGTATTAAAAGGAAGGTTTTCCAGATTTCACAAAATGTGAGCTTTAGTGCAAGACTATGAGAGGTCAGACCTTGCTGCCAGCTTCTGTGTAGATGTTGGCGTCAGCTGGATGAAGCAAACAGGCTCTGGCCTTATGTTTTTGTGGTTAAAATCATGCTGTGCTAGAGATTTAAAAGCAGGGCTGAAGAACCGCTACAGGTGTAGTGTAGAGAAATAGCTTGGGGAAAACCAGGATGCCAGCATTTTTGTGCAGCAGCTACAAATATCCTGACACACATCACGTGTTTGGGGTAGTTGTGAGAACTGGCTGCCTC
Organism: Sylvia atricapilla; assembly: GCF_009819655.1. Classification (NCBI taxonomy): domain Eukaryota; kingdom Metazoa; phylum Chordata; class Aves; order Passeriformes; family Sylviidae; genus Sylvia; species Sylvia atricapilla. The sequence continues at coordinate 10,631,524 of NC_089146.1, forward strand.
TTTGTGCCACTGTAGAAGGGAGACAGAGAATGTCCCGAAGCAATGCATCCTCATCGCTCCCGGTGTCTGGCCCACGTGTGCTCACAACATTCATTTCAATTGTTTAAGTACTGTGCTTGAGTGGAGTATTTGTGTTACCTTTAACAGGACTAAGTGTTTTATGGTTATAAAGAAGACTATATTTATTTAAAGCATTGCTTTTATTTTTAAAAGCTACTTTTTAAATTAATTTGATTAACAAATATGCTAATTTTCTGAACTTAACAAAAAGTAATTGCGGAAAGTTTGATCATTGGAAAATCTTATATAGCTATTGTGTTAAGTTATTTTTGACTTCTTAATAACACTATTATGTTCATGTTGCACATTACTGAGAGAGTAAAGCTATGAAACAACTTTGACCCATGCTTTTGCAGTGATTTAACACATGATCCTGGATAAAGTTGGGTTAGAGCAGGTGAGTTGCTTGAGAGATGGTCCTGCCTCTGACAGCAGCTGTGTTATTGCAAAGGTTGTAACTCAGATGCCTTAAATACTATTTCAGTAAAATTTGCCATACTTGTTCAGATCCAGCCCTAAATGCTTTATTTATCTCTCCATTAGCCTATGAGTGTGTGTTCAGACTTCACTGAGGTCTGGAGAAGTGCCTTTCATGTTTCAGTCAAGGCATAAAGCCCATATGAATGGTGTAAGTGTGCATGTTCACATTTTGCCCTCTTGGGCTATGTTGGTACAAAAACAACACTTGGCCTTCACTACTTTGGGATGATGGAAACCATTATCCCAGCACCATCAGCTGGATCAGCCTTTGGAAAGCATCCCTCTCAGAAGGGAGGGTTGCTTCAGGAAGGATGAGTGGCTTCCTTCTTGATGCTTCATTTAAATCTAGAAATATCTTGATTTTCTCAATCTAAAAGGCTGTCCTAATGTCTGTACAGGAACTCCTGGCAAAATATCTTCTCTGATGTTAGGAACAAATGAACATGAAATTACAGAGAGAAGAGCTTGCCTTCTGTGCTCAGGTGTGCAGGGGTTATGACACAGCTCCCACTCTGGATGCGTTAGGAGAGCCCCACGGAAATGGATGGATGGAAAACCCATAGCATGCACACACACCTTTCATGCCATGTTTAGCATTCCTGTCATGTCCTGTGCTACGGTCATGCATTCTGTGCCAAAATACAGGAGTGGAGAATTTGGGGCTCTCTGGATTGCCTCAGGTAGTTGAGACTATTCCTGGTGCTACACCCAGAACTCTGCAGCTGGAGCAGCTCCACCCTTTCTTCTGCACCAAGAGAAGGGCTGCCAGCAAAAGCTCATCTCACCTTCCTCTGAGCTCTTTTGAAGTCACTGGGAGTGGAAGTGAATGATAAAGTCGCAGTTGGTGTAATAAAAATTCAGCCTTGAGGGAGAACACATGGAAAAATCACATCCTGCATCAGCAACAAACACACACAGGCAACTGAGTGCCTGGCCTTTTTGGGAAGCGTTTCATGGCATGCCTGGCAGTGGAACAACAGCCTTCTCTGGGCCCTCTGCTGGTACGATTTGATGTCCACATGAACGGGTGGCTATTATCTGTATCACTTCTATGGAACTTATGTCAAGAAGGTATTACAGGCATTTGCAGTTGTTTACAGTGTAGTTGAACATCAAGAAATTGGAGAAGCTCTCAGGGACTGGTGTGGGCAGCTGTCTGCCAGAAGGGAGCACGGAAGTGAATCTACCTGGGTTCTCTCTGCCACTGAGTCCTCCATCTTTACAGTATTTGTTTTCTCTCTGTCATTCTCTCAACTGTAAGATAAGACTGGTGATGTTTTCCTTCCCAGGCACAGGTCCATTACACATTTCTGGAAAACCTTTGAGTTTGCTCTTGTTCTCAGGAGAACAGCCAGGCGCTGTAACACCAGTGTCTGCCAAATCCTTTCACTGCTGGTGAGCAGAGGTGAGGCAGCACACAGTCACCACTCCCAAGGGCCTCAGTTCCTCCAGGGATCAGGGGTGTCTTGTCCACGTGCTTGTGTGTTTGACCACTACCAAACTGCACCTTTGGTCAAGTGTGGCAGAAGGGCAGCCACCTCAAAGGTGTTAAATTCCTGCAGGTTTCCCAAGCAAGGATGGGGCAGGCAGCTCTGAGAGGCCCCAGCAGGGCTTTCCGTGGGGCACAGGACTACAGTGTGTCAAGTGGGATGATGATCCCACCTGTGAGTGGGATGCTGGGGATCATGAGAAAAAGATGAATGCAGAGGTTTCACTTGGATTTTGCTCCTTATGTACATGCATGAAGGAATCCAGCCATGAAGCATGGGAAGAGGCTGAATTACTCCAGCTGTTCACAGACCTGATTAGTCTTAAATCAGCAGGAATAGTTTTTACCAAATTTCATGTGCTGACATGACCAACAGGACTTGACCTCTTTCCCCTCCCTTTCCTGAACTGGGCATGACTTAAAGCACCTTGCTGTTCTGCTGCTTTCTGCATCATATTTCATGTATTTAGTTCCCTGTTTTTAAAGGGATAATGCAGCTTCCCAGTGCAAAGAAGGTGAAAGTTTTGTTCCTCTTTCTGAGATTCGCCTCCCAAAATAGATGATCAGATAATTGCCTGCATAGAGAGCGCTTTCCTGTATGATATTCCATCTCTTCCACCTCTCGGTTCAGGCTAAAACATTAGGGCATAGCCTTCTTGGAGTCAGTCCCACTCCTACAGGGATAGACAGCAGCCTCAGGCAGGGGACTGACTCAGGAAGCTTCAGAAAAGAAAAGGTGAGGGGGTCACAGGAGCAGTGTCTTCAGGTCTCCACCACTTGCTGTGGGGCTGAGCGTGGTGGCCCTGGCTCATATCTCAGCAGCAGCAGGTGAAGTCACTTTCAGTAAAACCAAGATTTGGTTCCTTTTGGCCCCTCTCCCTGCCCTAGGGAGGCATGAAAAGCCATTGGTTTGTACTGGTGAAGCTGTCTCCAAACCACTACACCAGGCAAAAGGCAGCTGGGGAGCACTGCTGAGATGTGTTTCACGGGTCCGAGGCGTGAGTGCCCTTTGAGATTTCTTCTGCCATGGTCCTGGCAGGTTGCCTTTGCACAGTCTCAGGCTGAGAAGTCTTGCGTTTGCTTTCCACAGCAAGTTCCTGAAGAAATATTTCCTTTTTGAAGTGATGTTGAGGGCTTTGTGGGTTCAGTGACCAAGATGTGACTAACCCAGCCAGAAATGCGATGCAAGTGCTGTCTCACCAGCTGTTCCTCTGCAACAGAGAGTACTGTGTGAACATGCCCCTGATCAAGCAGGTCATGTTTTAAATGAGGATGTTACACTCTTTTTGATTATTTGAAACACTTTATGAATAAATTGCTTTTGCAGAAAATATTCATGGAGTAATTCCAAGAAAATGTGCAGACACCAAATTCTCAGCAGACAAATCTTGAGCAGGAAACAGTGTTGTGTTTGACAGCTGTTTGCTCTGCACAGTCCACACCACCCTCCTCTGGGAACAGGAACAAAAATGAATTATTCCAAAGGCAAGTTTGAGTTATTGATGATGATAGAAGATTTTTCCCTGTTAAGTTTCACAGCAGAGATTCATTCATTTAGAAAGACATGAATATAGTAGAATTGGGAAGCAAACGTGATACTTGAGGCCAAAAGTGTGCTTGGAGAGGAGGTGGCGTGTTGAGTGCAGGGCTGTGCATGGGGGAGCACTGGGTGAGAGCCCAGGAGGAGCCAGCATCCCCCTGCAGTGGCAGGAAAAGGGCTGTTTGGCCAGGGAGCAGTTTGGTAACCTGTGGGGTTGGTTTACACCACCAGAAGTTTGCACAGACCTCAGTGAGGGCTGGAGGCATGATGGCAATGTGTCCCATCCCTGACCCATGGTTTACTGAGGTGGGAGAAAGAGGATTAATCTGGACTGTTTGGAGGCACATATGGGGAGAATGGAGGATAGAGCTGAATTATTTGTATGCTTCTTCAGATAGTGTCTGGTGAACCAGCTACACCTAATGCAGTTAAAAACAAGATAGAAATTATGGTTCATACAGCAGGAGCTGCTGTGATTATTTATGATGCTGATGGATGGAGAGGGGAGCTTTGCATTTGTAGCATTAGTGTGCCCTGTGTGGGGGAGAAGCCGAGTGCTGCTGCTGCCTCCTGCACCTGCCAAACAGGGATTGTATGGGTTGCTGCTGTGCTTCACTGCTGGGTCCCCCCAAGGTGCAAAGTGAGTGTGCTGGAGGGGCAGAAACAAAGCACTGGAGAACACACCAGTGTTGGCAGGTCCATTGGTGCTGATGTTGATGTACTCTGCCTTCAGGATTCACCAGCCCTGACTCAGCTGTGCTTTGCGGGTTTCCAGCAGCCTTCCTGCACAAGGTGTTTCCAAAGCCAGAGCAGCACAGCTAGAGCTGAGCTGTGCCACCAACTCCCCCTTGGACATCTGCTTTGCTCCTTTTCTTCGTGCTCCTTGATGGATTCTAGTTTTTATGGAATCTGAACAGCAAGAAGGAAATGCTTTTGGGCAGGGCCAGTAGGCACCCAGCCCATGGCCACAGGGACCCTTCTCTGGGACGCGTGGGGCTGCCCCAGGCAGGTGGCAGCTCCCTGTGGGGCTGCTCCCTCTGTGAAACTGTTTTTAGGAGGCTCAGATCAACCATAGCATGAGGGGGCTCCGCTCCTACCAAAGCTGAGCTATAATTTCAACCTCATGTCGTGACTACATTTTGCTGATATCTTGTCTGTAAGTAGCTGGTTATCCACACCAACTGCTCTGCTGATTCCTGGTGAAGACCCATCCCAGCTTCCCACTGCCCTGCCAAGACAAGCTGTGTGGTGTCCCAGCTCCTGAGGGAGAGGATGGCAGCACTGTTTCAGGGCTGCCATTAGACTGTGGTGTGGAAGCAGAGTTACTCTGAAGGATTTGATGTGTTGGCCAAGAAAACAATCTAGAGGTGTACAGCAACAGGCGGCTGGTGATGTGGCAGGGTACCCCTTGGTCTGATCAGCTGAAACATTTTGGAAGCAATTGAGTGCAGAATTGGGTTGTCATCAGAGTAAATAAAAAATGCTGACTCCATGAGACTGCCTCAGGTTTGCAAATTGTGTTTGAGGTTGGCTTGGACTTGCTTTGAGGCATATTCCCCTTAGGGCAAGCAGAGAATGTGTTTCTGGAAAGCCTGCTTTGGTATTTAGGGTTGGAGCAGAGGCAGGATGTGTGCAAGTGACTGCCTGCAATCCAGCAGGCTGGAGGAATCAGCAAACCCAGGTGTGTCTTTTTTGGTTACTGATTCTAACTTGATATTTCTTAATAAAGTGATTACAATTAACCACCAGCTGTGATTCAGTTGGACTTGCCCCCTCCAGGTCTTGAGGAGACATGGGAAAACTGACACCATGGTCTGTCACACTCTTTGTGTATGGAGGATGTTGTGGTTTTTTTGTTTGTTTGTTTTTTGGGGTTTTTTTGTTCTTGTTTTGTTTTGTTTGTTTTTGTTAATGCTTAAAGGTCATAATTGCCATCAAATGAACACAAATATCCACAGGAGAAATGTTTCCACCAGACATCAAATTAAGGATAGGTGAAAGTCTCAGAGTGGAGTCAGATGACAGCATTAATGAAGACATAATGGTATGAGTTTTGATTTCTCTCATTATTTGTGTGAATTTGAAGGTGAAAATTGACTGAATAGTATTTGTTAATGATGTGTATGGGAAAGAGGCTTAGGCCTGGTGAAGAATTTTTGTGGGGTAGCTTTACACCTTGGAGCCTCTGGATCCTAGCTGTCCAGCAAGGAAAATACAGCTCATGTGTCTCTGGTTCCTAAGGGAGCAGATAGCTCTAAGATGTGCCCTTTTTTCTGGTAGGTGAGCAGAGCACAGGCTGAGCACAGAGCTCTGAGCCATATCCTGGAGAGGCTCATGTGCACCCCTGTGTGATACCCTCCAACCGCTGGGAGCTCCTCAAGAGCAGGGGGCCAGGGGCTGCTCGTCAGAGAAACTGCACAAACAGCAGCATCTGAGGCCGATGGGGAGAGCTGGGCGTCTCCTGAGCACTGCCTGGAGCAGAGTTCTGGCCATGGGGCTGCCAGCCTTGTGCAAGGCAGGTTTTCCCGGGCAGCTGAACCTTCTCTGTCATCGGTGCTGAACAGGTACCTTTAGGCAGCCATTTGTCCCACCTGTTCTAGCTGTGCACTTCAGGAGAGGAATAGTTTTATCCCAACAGTGCCTGTCTCATGCCATCTCTTATAAGTATTTATAGTGGAAACTCTTAAAGGAAAACCAAACCTTTATCAGCATAAAAGACAGCGTGCTGTGACAGCTTGCCACAAGGTGTACACTTGTACAAGGTCACGTGTATGGTCATGTGTCAGGTTCTTTGAACAAGAAACACCAGGGAAGATGGTGGGGATTCGGGTTACCCTGCAGACAGGGGGGCAGATGCTTGCATGTGTCTGCTGTTTGCGGAGAACAGTTTTGTCATAATAAATGTTTGAATCATGAAGTGAATTTGCACATCTGCAAAACCAAAGGAGGGAGAATGGGTGACTTTCAGCCCCACAGCCCTTGTGCTCACTGTCTCAGGCACTGGGGCCCAAGGTGGACTGTGGCTCTGCCATGGGGTGACCAGCTGAGAGAATCCCCTGTAGCAAATGCCATGTACTTCTGTCCTGAGCAGGAGTCACAGAGAAAGTCACAGAGTGGAAATGGAGACCTGTAGGGAAGCTGAAGTGCCATGTTTTGTTTTGTGTGGTACTGACATTGCAACCTTGCTGATGGGAACATGACAATAATCTGCCAGATACTGCAGTAGGCACAAGGACAGTTTCCTGAAATTTGGGAAGTCAGCACTGGGGATCCTAGGGTGTCTCTGATTTCCCATATAACACGTTTCAGCCCCGAACAGTGAGACAAATAAGCCTTTTCCCTTGGACTGGCTATGCTTTTATAGCATATCATGAATCCTCTATTTCCTACTTCACTGAAAACAGTTGTACCTTCTCCTGGGAAAGGGAAATTGATTGTAGGGGGTTCAAAGAGCAAAGCTGAGCAGGTGGCTTTCTAGATTATACACTTTTCTTGGCAAGAGCTTCTTCTCTGAGCAATGTGCCTGCCTGCAAAAGAGAAACACCAAGAGCACTCCAATTCCCTGGGACAGGAGCAGCAGCAGCTGGAGAGTGAAGGCTCTGCAGAGTGAAGCTGAAAGGATGAATCTGTTTAACTGCACATCCCATTAAAACCGGCGGCTGGACAGAAAATTGCCTCTAACGGCATCCAGAACGGCTGAGACGTCAGACAGGGATTTCGGGCCGTTGCCTGTGTGATTGTGTCTGACAGAGAGACTCAGTGTGGAGCACTGCCTCTGCCTCCTGCCAGGGCACAGGGTCAGCCCTGGAGCACGGACAGAGCGGGGCAGTGCGGCCTGGCTCGTGCCCTGCTCAACTGGGGATGATGCACAGGCGGATGCCAGGGGGTGAGCAGCCTCTGAGCCTGTGATGTACTTCAGCAAGTGAATGTCTTCATCTTGGAAAAGGCACCTCAATCCTGTAAGGTCCCTGCTGAGCGCTTGGTTTGTGCCAGATGGCAGTGGAATAGGCCATAAAAGCACCGGTTTTGTAGTGCCCATTCAAGGAAGAGAGAGTTTTGTCCTCTTTTCCTGGAAGAGCTCCCGTGGGACTTCTGGACTCCTGTGGCTGGGACTGTCATTATTTTAACAGTATTGTTACCTGCAATGCTTCTGCTTCCTGCATCCATCATATGGGGCAGCATGCACTCCCTGGACACACGAGGGACATGGAGACACTCTAAAGTTTGGCTGATGGGGACCTGAGGTCTGTGGCAAAGCAGGGAAGCAAACTTCTCCCTGGGAATGCAGTGCAGCTCTTTGCCTTTCCCATGCAGCCCTGTCCTCTGTGAACTACCATGTCCAAGATAAACTTTTAACCACAGGGTTAAGCTTTTCTTTAAGACAGATGACAGAGAGATGATGAGGGATAAAGGTAATTAATGACATCAGTCTGTCTTTCAAATATAGGTTGTTTTGTGAGTGATTGGACAGAAACTTCTGAAAGCAGAATTTAAGCAGGCATAAGATTAGCCAGGATTACTAAGGATTTCTGCCTGGTAGCCTAAATCTAATGTCTTTCAGTTAGTAATCCTTCTTTCAGGTCAATGAATCTTCTTTTAAGAAGGAAAAAATAAAGGTTATACAAGAGAGTTCAAGAGTTTCACTTATCACGTGAGAGGAATTTAGATTTGTTTCCAGCACCTAAACTGCTTCCACCATTTGAGGGAACCTATACTATTATCTCAGGAAGGCAGAGACATCTCCTCTTGTGCTTTGCTGATGCTCATATGGAGGGTTGCCCAAAAATGCTTCAGTTACAGAATTTTCCTGGTCCCTCCATATAATGGTATCTGAGGTCATCCTTTAGGACGAGATCACTTCTTTTTTTTATCCTCAGAGACTGTTCTTTGTGGAAACCCCAGTCTACATAGCCTGAGCACAGGTTGTGGAAACCCCAGTCTACATAGCCTGAGCACAGGCTGCAAGTCAGCAAAGCCTGTGTGGATCAATGACTACACTTTGCTGCAGTGAAACGGCCTGTGTATCACACTGATGGTGGGAGCTCTGTGCTGAAGGGGAGCACAGAAGACAGAAAGTTTCCTGCAGGTGAAGCACATTCCTACCATGGGTACGACATCCCTGCAAAGGGCTCTGCACTGGCACTGGTGTGCTGTGAGCTGGGCGACATGTGTGCGCCTGTGGGAGGATGGCAAATGGCCTTCATGATTGTGTTCCACTTTCCAGTGGAGGAGATGAGCCGGAGTGGGGTGCCACATGGACCCTCACTTCATGGAAAAGAGGCTCCTGTAACTGTAGGTGAACTGATGATCTTCAGCTGACTTTGCTTGGCTGGGACAAGTGTCCTGTCCACACAGCATACATGTCATTTCATCCCATAGGCATTTACTGGGGTCCTTTCTCTGTCCATCCTACAGGCTTGATCACATTCTGTTTATTTCCAAGAGCTGAGCTAATGCTGTGGGTACTCCCACCCTGCAGCAGCTGTGAGAGAAGGCCTTCATTTAAACCTCATGGGGAGATATTTGTGTTCATGTGTTGGAAGTCACGTTTGTGAAGGGTTACAGTGTGAGCACAAGCAGTGACTGTGACTCAGCTGCTGTGCTGTAACTTGGTTGCCTGTTTGTACACCAAGAAGAAACCTAAATTCCTTTTCCCAGTGGTTGAATGATGTTTAATATACATGGACAACTAAAATAGCCTAGATTTGAAAGTTAATTAAGATCAACATAATTAAGGCTTATGTAGTTATGAATGTGAGTATTTAATGAGGTTTCCTGTGCTAACTGAATGCCCTCCCAGCTCTGAAGGGGCTGTTCATCTCTCTGCATGGTAAGGCTTTTGTACTTGTGTTTTCTTCCAAATCAGAGTTTGGTGATGCAAACCACTCTGTCACTGCTCCGGAAATTCAAGCAAGCTGCAGAGCCCATACCACATGCGCAGGTAAGGTGGTAAAATCAGCCTTTTCTGTGACCTGTGTCAAGAGAAGTCACAGGAATAGGTTTCCACTCTCTCAAATCATGAGGGCATGTGAATGACTGCTGACTAACAGGGGAGATGAGAAGAGACAAGAGCCTCCTGGAGGCCTGGGGCAAACAGTATGTTTTCGTTCGGTGGAGAGTGATTTGTGCTGTGACTGTGTGGGAAATAGTGTGTGGGGAAAATGTGAATTTTTCACATTGACTTCTAGATTGTACTGTTGAAGCCTTCCTGGAAGGGGTAAAGCTGAACAAATGTGATTAGTTTGAATCCAACCTACCTTTTCATTGTACTCTGATGCAAACATGAAACAGGCTGTACAGTGCTGGCATAATCTCCAGCCTGCTAATTTTTTCAATATTTATCTTACATTGTTTCAGATGCATTTAAGGGAATATAATTTATTCACCACCCATCTGGCATCTTTATCTGAGTTTAATATTCATCTGTGGTTTGAGTAAAATGAATATTTCACACTTTAAATTATGCATGTGCATTATGTATGATGCCAGCAGTGCTGGCATCTCAGGCTCAAAGACTTGTGCAGTTACCTGAGTCTCACACATTTTTTGGTGTCTCCTGGTAGATGATGGGGAATTTTGCTGGCCTGCCAGAAAGCCGTGCCTGGTTGCAGCAGACTGTGCCCTGTAGGTTACAAAGGGGGAGGCTGGCAGAGCCGACCTGTTGCTGGGAACTTAAGAGCCTTCTTGGACAAAAGCAGTGAGCCCTTTGCTTTCCCCTTCAGAACAGTGGGCTTTGCTGCTCCTCTTCCTCATCCATTTTCTCCTGCTTAGCAATTTCCTCTCCCTTTCTTCCCTTCTCCCCCGGCGAGCATGATGCTGCTCTCTGGCAATAGCCATAGAGATAACATCCTTATCTCTGCCTCTGCTTTTCTCTTCTGCCCCTCTGGCAGAGCCAGTTGCATCATCCTAAATGTGCCAGCCTGCCACATGAGCCAGCTGTCCTGCAGAATGATGAGCTGAGTACCCCTGTCTGGGATGGGTGCTTGAGCCACTATTTTGTACTTCAGGCTCCCAGGAAGTTGCACTGTTTGCTGCAGTGTAGTGAAGGACACTGAATCTTTGAGTAGGACATGGCAGGACTGGATCCAGAGTTCCTACTGGCTCTTCCCAGCTCTGTGCCTTGGAATCTCATACGACCGTCAGCCACGTGTGACTGGACGTGAATGGTGGCCATTTTCCACGGGGAGAAAAGCTCATTCCCCAGTGTCTCTGGGCCAGCTCAGAGGTGGCATCTGGAGCTCCAAGGTCAGCCAGTCCTGGTCGTTTAGTCTGGTAGAAATACCGTGACATTCATGATTTTAGGAGGCAGCACTCCACTGTCAGCCATGTGCGACTGGACGCATGCAGTGGCCATTTTCCATGGGAAAAAACCCTCAATCCACCTTCTGCCTTCAAGCTGCCAGGGCCCCTGATCTCCTTGGGTGCAATGGCCAGAGCACAGTGCCAGTGTCTGTGAACTATGGAGTGCCATAAACCCCTGTTGGGTAGGGAATGCAGGAGAGAGGCAAAGAAGGGATGAGAGCCTTCATCAGGGTAAATACTTCAATTTCTCTCTCACAGGGCCCTGGCTGTGACTTTAGGTTGCTGCAATCTGTAGCTGACTCATGGCAGCACTGAGAGATTCAGTGCTGATGACTGGCTGAAAGATGAGAGGTAACTGTTTTTTCTCCCAGTCTAATCTCACACCCCAGGGAGACGAGATCATGTGGAAACAAAGCAAAGTGCTTGAGAGTTCGTGTTCTCTGCTGACCTCATGAATATCATTATCTGAAAGGATAACTTTTACTTGGCAGCTTTGTGCATGCTGTTCTGGGTTCAAAATTATCAATATGCCTTCAAGAAGCTTATCCTAAATCCTTCTGACAAATTATTAATAGAAGTAATTTGAGCAGTCAAACTATACAGAAAACTTAGACTTTTTCCTGTTCAAAAGCTTGGCTGCTGGGAATGCAGTATGCAAGACATTAATTTTGCTTTACACTTCCTCGAGATTATTTTCTGACGGAAGAGAAGCTTTTCTCTTTTGAAGTGCAGTAGAAATAACAACACAGCCACCCCAAACTGAGTCTAGATTTGATCAGCTGCAGATAGAGGTATGGAAGACCCTGTATGTTCCTCCTGAGTTCACAGACATTTAGAGGAAACATGTCTTTATATGGCAAAAATGAACAGAACAGCAGAGAACCTTAAAAAGCTCAGAAAAATGAGTGTATTTGAACAGTTTCTCACGCACTGCAGGACAAAACCTGTCATGCTTCCACCTACATTGGAGTAATGGAGGGAGATTATGAACTGAGTAATACCCCTAATGTCCAGTACCAGTTATTGGTTGGATGTTACAGAAAATATTCTCTTTGTCACCTTCAGTAGGGCACAGGGGATTTGACTAGAGGTGGAATCACAGAGAGATGAGTGTCTTCCCTGCAGAGACTCAGATGGAAGAGACACTTTGACAGGGTAAATTAAATGCAGGACAAAGACCTTCTGATCGCAGCTGGTTTCAATGGGCTTATTTGAATGGGAGAACTGAGCTGAGGGCAAACTCTGCTGATGACTCAGAGCTGTGTATTGCAGTAAAGGAGTTGTAGGGTTTTTATTTTCAGCACTTCTGAGATTTCCTGTTCCCTACTGACACCACTACTAAAATGTTAAAAGATCTGAAGGGATGGAAAACAGCCCACTTGTGATGTTTGCTTTCCTGCTGAGCATCCCCTAGCAGGGCAATTTTACCAATCAGTCAGAACCCTAAGAAAATTTTGCTACAACTTTGTAAAATCTGACTCTGTCCTTCAAAAGAGGAAGCACTGCCTGCAGAGAACAGACTGACTTGGCCCTCTGAAGCCTAAAGCTGAGTTTGAGATATCTCACCTTGTTTTGGGGAAGTGCCTAGTCCTTGTCCACTTCTTTAAAAGGTTTGAATGATACTTTTCTAGTGAGGCTGGGCTGTTGCAAACTCTTCCTGGCAGTGACAGTACTGTATGTATGAGGTCCTGCCACCAAAGCATCTTGATATTGTCTGGAGAATTCTTGCTTTGACTCTAGAATAAAAACTGAAATGTGGGATGTGGAAAGTACAACACTAGTTCATATAAAAATGGCTTCTGTCATCAAGTTACTCTCCAGGACATTGGATTGTGGCTCAAGGCCATTCAGCTATGTGACAGCTGTCACTGCCTCGGGATTTCAGGCTCTTATTGCTTTTGAAGATTGCTGCTTGTCCTGTGGCTGATGGATGAGTGTTCTGGGCCTCAAAGCTGTCCCAAGCAGCACTTCTGAGCCACATGATTTTAATTATGAAATAGTAAAAAAAAGTCACTACTTTTCCCCTCTGTTGACTAGAGAAAATAGATCCAACAGATAACAGCTTTGAGATGAGCCAGATGTGGATATGTGTTCCCCAGAACCACATGCTGCAGCAGCACCATGGTGGGAGTGACAGGTTCAATGCTGTTACAGCACTGCTGAACGGTGTTGCTGGAGCTGAAATAAAATGGAAATGGCTGAAGCCAGTGGCTGTGCTGGCTGGGTGGAAGGTGTTCAAGATGTCCTATCACTGTGTAATTTCCAGAAATACATCTGCATTTCTTCTCCCACAGTATTCTGAAAAAAGCTGCAGGGCAGCAGCAAGAGACACAGGTCACCAGCAGCTCCAGCACACCCCAGTCCTAAGGGGAAATCTAGTCTAAGCACATAAAAGTCTGTCTGTGTGCATCTCTGTCAGAAGCAGACACTGAATTTTTCACTTCTTTCGCATGCCAGAGGGGCTGCCTGCTCACCTGGCTCACCGTGAGCATTAGGAAGTCTCTGGGGCAGCTCAGCACCAGCTTGTTGAGGGCTTGTTTTGGGAAAGTCATCATGACCTCAGCTTTGTAAGCTGTCATGTCTGTGGTGTCACTGCTGCCACTGTGTGGTGCTTTACGGACAGGGCCCAGCCCAGGCCTGTGGCACTGTTGCCCTGGCTGGAGTTGCATGCACAGCATCTGCTTCTACGGAGAAAGATCAGAAAGCAAATGAGATGAATATGTCCCATTTTAACACATCGTCAGTAACCAAATATACAAAAGAAGAAGGTAGTGACTTGAATGGAATCATCTGAGTGAAGCCAAAGGTGCTTATAAATGTCCACGGTCCAGTTTTTCTTCTTGCCAAGATACTGTTTGGGGGAGAAATAAAAAAAAACAAAACAAACCAACAAACCAAACAAACCACAAAAAAAACCCAAACCAAAACAAAACAAAACCCACAACAAAACAAACAAACAAAACCAAACAACAACAAAAACTCCAAAAACCCAACCAAACCAAAAAACAGCACAACCCCCACAAAAAAGCAGCCTTTTGAGCATAAACTCAACCTTGCTTTAGGGCTGGGGAATCCCAGAATCTTTTGCGTTTGTTTGTTTGTTTCTCCTTGAACTGATTTCCTGGCTATTCCTGCCTGAAAGCTTTACTGGACAATGACTGAATCCTTTTGGCTTGCCTGCCAGAAAGCAGATCACCACATTTTGCAGACAAACCCAAAAAGAACTTGGATGCTTTCCTTCCCCTGAACTTGCTCCCAGATCTCACAGGCCATTTTATTCAAGCAATGTGGGAAAAGCCTGCGATGCAGTGACTTCAAAGGAGCCTCAGTGAGGCATCTTTATTAAAGATTGGACCAAACTCCAAGAAGAAACCTGAGGTGTGCTGCCTTGGGCACAAAAGTTGTGATGCTTCTATGTAAGGTCCTGTAAAAGGGTTTGTGTGACCAGGTGTGCAAGGCTCAGCACTGATGTTAAATGCACCCTTTGTACAATGTTTTATGCCCCAAAAGACATTGTATTCAAATGCTGATTGTAACAATAACCTGTTTTCTGCAACAAAAATACTGAACAAGATGCTGGATCGGAGTCATCTCGGGTCTGATTACAGTTTTTCTTATTTTGAGACGACTGGGTCAGAAACAAACTCTTCCTGAGCATGCTGTGCACTCAGCAGCTGCATGTCCACCACGAAAGTAGAGACTTTGCTGCTGTTTCAGGAACTCTGCTCAGCTCTTGTTCCTCAGAAGAGGTCTGAGGTGAGGTGTGTGTGACCTAACCGCAAAAGCTGAAATCTTTGGATTTTCAGTTTCTGATGGAATATTGCAGTGAGGTAGCTGGAAATGAACCTGATTTAATTACAGAGATCCATAAAAATTGGAAGGCCGACACTAGGCTTTGCAATGCTGTTTGTTGGTCACCGCGATGTCTAAGCCTGCTGTCTCAGGCAGACTTTCTCACTAGAGCAGGGAGAAGCCTTGTCCTGAGGGCTGGGCCTCTCTGGAGGCCTGAGAATATTTGCCTTCAGCCAGCTGGGTGGCTGGCAGAGGTGTGGCTTTTGAGGCCACAGCTGTAAAGGGCATGTTGCACCTGCCTCCTCACTCAGGGCTGGGTAGTCTCAGTTTTAACACCACTGGGATTTGTGTATGAGGCTGATTCTTCAGAGGCAGCGTCTGTTCTTATCTCTGTCTCAAAGTTTTGTGTAAATTCACTAGCAAAAGTAAAGTTTTATGAGGAAAGTCTAATCACAAATCAGCAGAGGTGCAAAAGGGAGTGGGTAAGAAAGAAACTTGCTCACCTCCAGTCTATTTTAATTATATGTTGTGAAAGGGCCTTAACTCTGTCAGGCAAGCATCCTCAGAAGAACAGAACTATCTGCATGTTTTATCTTCAATAACACTGGGTTTTTTTCACTTCTCTATAGGGAATCAAGCTTCTCCTTTGTGAGGTGGATCTGGGGCAGTGTGTGCCCGTGTCCTAAATTCCTGGTAAGGGGAGAGGAGTTATGTAACTGGCACGAGAAGATCAAAACTCCTGCTCTGCTGGGCTCACTCAACAAAAAATGGTATCATGGGAAAAGACATGCCAAAGTAAGCTTAAACAAACAGCACAGAGGCAACAGACCCAAATGACATATGGAAGGGTTACAGGGAAGACACAGTAATTTTAGTTGTGATTTAAGAATTTAAAGCAGAGATGACAGATAAATCCAGAGTTCATCTGTATGTTACAAACAGCTGATTATTTTCATTAGAAAGTTTTTTCTTTTCCTTTTGTTTTTCTCTATCCAGTCTTAGCTGTCTGGTGTGAAATCTGGCAGTGTGTGTTGGACTGTTGTTCGTGTTCCCACTGAAACCCAGTGTAAAGGCTTCCACAGGCTTGTCAGTTTTCCAAGGTCTATCAAACTTCACAAATATTTATCAAGCAGATAAGCTTTTACTGCAACTCATTCTAAAGCACTGAAGTTATTTCTTGGAAAAGATAAAATTTGTTAAGAAAAGAAACCCTATTAAAATTTCCTAACAGATAGCACTCCAATGACAACTAGCCCAGCATAAAAGGGAAGAATAGCATGGCATTTGATTTCCTGAGTGCTAAGAAACGAGCTAAGAACAACAAATACTGTCCCTGTTTGATTTGAAATGGAGCCATGCACATGCTGGCACTCCTGTGCAGTCCTTGCAGTGCTGCAGTGTTTTCTCACCATGCCTGGAGCCTTTGCACAGGCACTGTGTGTGTGCCTCTGTAGATATTTGGAGCTACACAAAGAGGTTCACACTGCTCACCTGTCCCCCTTCCTGATGTGAATATAGATGGGCTGTAGCTCTTTTCTAGAACCTGCTTGTTTTTACCAGGTTTTTAAAGAGTTATTCTGTTGTGTCTGAAAAACAAGAGGAAGACTATAGCCTATCTTATATTATTCATGTGCATGCTACTTTTTGCCTTTGTTGGAATGTGGTGTAACAAGATACATTTTCATTGCTCAGAACCCCTTCTCGTCCTCAAGCCTAATAAAAGCCAACTTTAAATCAACCCTGTAGTCCTTTCACAATGCTGGGGCATACACAAGGGGGGGTCTGATGGGCAAATGCACTTGGTAAAAGGCCAGACTAACCTGAAGGAATTCCAAGTTAAACAGAGACCCTTCAACAAATTTCCATTGGGCTCTGATGAGGTTAGAGCGGGATGTGTGAAGGGCAAAATAATCTCTCAGCACTCAATAGGAGCAGAAGGTCTATAAACCCTGAAGGATCTTTGGCATTTCTTGGAATCCACTGGAATTCAGAATCCACTGGAAATGCCCCTGGTGTCCTTCAGTGGTGATCTGCTATTAAACACTAATTGCGGAGTCTTAATATTCCCTGTGAAAATGAGAATATGCCCACCTTTGTTAAATGTCAATGTTTTCAGAGATGTGGAAGGAGATATCAAAGGATGCGGGGAGATAGGAAAGATAATGTTGCTTGCTTTTCCCTTTGGGATAGGGATAGCTGAATTTCACAGAGGTGTTCCAAGTCCTACCACTGCTTGGAAATAAAAGCCAGGCTAGAGAAAAAGCTTAGCTATAGCAACAGTGCAGCTGGGAATGCTCATTACAGTGTCCTTATGGTGGTGTGGAAAAACTCTGCAGTACCTCTACTACCTTTCAAGGATTCTACCTACCTTCCTTTCCTCCTCTAGGCACGGTCTTGCAGTCTGCTGCTAGGAGGCCTTGTGCATCCTGCTTTTGGTTTGTTCTCCTACTCCCGGCCCTTGGTCCTTCCATCAGCTGTTTTCAAACAACCTCTTTTGCCAATCTAATATACACTAGACATCTAATTTTAGAGAAGAAATGACCCCAGGTGCTTTTCTGACTTGCACTGTAATACATTTTTCTTAAAGAGCAGCTTGATTTTTAATCTTCCAAAAGTGATGCAGCACTTAGAAAAGCAGCCTCACTTCGGCCTCTTGTACCTGCTGTTTCACATTTCTGTGATGAGAATTATAGGTATAATCACATTTCAAAATCTTTAATCGTGGTCTGAAGGGCTCACTCTCTGCATTTCCCTCAAATCTTAGCAGGAATACTCGTTTCTTGCACATGTCACAATGTCTGTGCCATACCAGCTATTGCCCGGTTGTTACTGCAATTGCAATAGAGAATCTCTTGGTTGGAGGTAAAGCTGAGCTGTGATATGTGTTGTTCGATCTTACCAGACACGAGTGTGAGGTTAAGATCCAACAAGAATGATGATTTCATCCTTTAGATACCGAAGCTAAATATTCCAGTTTTGTGAAGAGAAAAAAAGACACCATTTTGTATCTGTGTGGGATGTTTTGGTACTTTTTCTGTCTCTTACCTGAACTCAGGCACCTAAGGATTACATTTTTCTTGTTGACTCCTTTTCCTCGGCTGAATTTACAGCGTCTATGCTGAGCTCTTATGGCTTGATCCAAAATCTACAAAGAGATAAAATATTTTTAGAAAACTTCTTTTTAACTTTAATGCCTGTGGTGTCTTTTCATGCAGAACTTGCTGTGATTTAGCAGCATGACAACTATATAACATGCTATAGCTAGCATGATCTACCTAGCTTTGTAGAGAGCTGTAATAAGAAGTAAAGACAAAATTGCATGGTCTTGGGAAAAAGAAAGCAGAATGCACAGGAAGGCTGAGAAAACTTTGTTTCTTCTCCATATTATCAGCTGGTTTAATAAGAAACATAACCTCTCTAAAACCTCAGCCTTGGATAGAATCACTGCAACCTTACAGAACAAGACACACTGTAGGATGTCTTGAAACACCCTTTTCTTTGTTTATCTGTAGTCTACCTGGGAAGAAAGAAACATGACCTTCATTTACAAATGAATCATTGGTTGAGCAACAGCTAAAAAAAATAGCAAAAAGAAAAAGGCACAGCAGATATTTTGATGACAGCAGAGAGCAGAGTCTCTCTTGCCAGGTGTGCATCGTTCTAATGTTACTCTGTTGTCCCCTCAAAGGATTGGTGTGGTTTGTAAATGTACACAGATATTGGGGAGTGGCAGACTCTCTTACAAATAGAGCCTCTCTCATCTCTTTGTTCTTGGTACATGCCAGCCATGATCAGCAGAGTATAATGAGCCCTTTCAATACCTTCGTTTTCCTCTTCCATTTTAGGGTTGTCTTTTTGAGCCTTCTTTTGGTTTTGCTGCGATGTGATGCTAATTCTATTATAAGTCAAAATGTTGACAGGCGTATGCTTCCACTGTAGGTTTGGAGCTTGTGGGTGAATAACATGTCTGTGTGCCACATTTAGCTTTGTGCTTTGCTGGAACAGTCTGTTCCAACACATCAGGTTTTTTTTCCTCCTAGACCTCACCTTTCTGCCCATATGAAATACAAGCTGCTTGCTATTTCATATCTTGCTCCTTTATAATGAGCTGATTCTTTTTGTACACTGTTTTCCTCCTACTGTCCCACCTTTTCTACATCTCTGTAGAATTCGTTAAGCAGAAAATGGATCTCTTCAAGCCAAGAGCTGTGCTTGATTGCTGCTGTGTATTTAGGGCAGCTGTAGTGCTCTAGTGGCTCAGAGTCCCTGTAGAAGTCCATGGAGACCAAGGAGATGGTCATGGCTCCTGGGGAACCAAGAGATATTGAATTTGTATCCTATGTTTTGATGCCAGACTCTGGAAGGAGAGTCTAGGCATTTCTTAATGTCTGTTTTATTGCAAGCAAGAGCTGCAGTTGCCATGGATATGTTTTGAGATCTTAAATGGAAGGGGAAGAGGTTGAGAAGGCATGTGCCATGGTGCAGCCCATGCACTTAGACCACAGCCTCTTCAAGAGCTGCAGCAAAGTAGACCCAAACTCAGCCATTTGGAGTCCAAATTCATCTACTGAATGGACAGAAGGAACCTGGACAAACAGCAAAGAAGGAATGATTGAATGTGATTTGTGAGTGCCAACAAGCAGTGAATGCTGCTCATGAATCAGTGGACCTGTTGCCCAGCAGCAACAGGCAAAGCTGCTCCTGAATCAGTCCTGTGTTGGGAACAGACCCCAGTCCTTGAACCACACCTACCATGTGCTGCTACTCGAGCAGAGAGTGGAGTCATGTAAAAAGAAACAGCACATCTGAATTTCCTCTCCCTATTTATAGTTCTGTTCAAGGGAACACAACATTTTTCCTGGAAAGGAACCATCTTAAAACTATTGGGTGGAATAAGAAAAGTGCATGGGCGCTTTCCAAGCCATCTCCAGATTCAAGCGTTGATGTAGGAATAGGTTTGGACTAAAAATATCCCTTGATTTCATTTTTGGCAGGCAAAAGGCAGCTACCTGAGGGACAACATCGGTAATTGGGGCTCTTGAAGAAGTACCTGCAGACTTGATCTGGGATTTGTGCAGCTGGCTAGACCATCAGAGGTGTACATATTACTGCATTTTTCCCAGTAACACCAAACTTTTTGGTGCTTAGTGCTCTTCTGTAACCATGTTTAAAGCTGATGGAAAATGAAAAATGCCCCAAGTGCCAGTGCTGACTCCTTGCTTTGGAGGGTGTTGCCTGTTAGCTCAGCTCAGGCCACTGGTTTCAGATGAGCCTGGAAGATTTCTATCCTTTTCTGTTCACTTCGGAATTGTGCCTCCTTTGGCACAAATCACAGCGAGATATTTTTCTGTTGGAGAAACACACAGTTCCTAGCATACTCTCATAAAACTATGCTTGTGATGATCTTCCTTCTTTTCTTCCATTATATTCCATGCATATTAGATAGGCCCTTGAAACGCCTGAGCTCGCACTCATCAACCCATCCTGGGAGCTTCTAGGATTGTGATGCTTTGGGAAGAAGCACATAGGGGTCCCACAGACACCATGTGTCCCTGTGTTCCTCTCTCTCCCCATTTCCCCAGAGTCCTCCATGATATGCTCAAGCCATTGCTGCAGCATCACCTGGTGCCCCAGTGCTGCCATCTCTCTGTGCCCCCCTTGGCTGTGCAGTGGTGACATCAGGGTTGGGTTCATCCCACAGCCATCAACAGCACCACCACCACATCCCAAAGGCAAGGCTGAGAATCCTGACAGCTTGGGTACTGAGGAGCTACAGAGACTCCCAGGACAAAGAAATTTGGGGATGTTAAGGACCCCATGACCTGGGGCATCCACCCCACCCCTGGGGACTCAATGTGTGTCTGCTTATAGACAAACAATATTGCAAGGGAAAAAAATCATCTCAGTAAATATTTATCTGAGTGTCACACACAGTATGTATTTAAATTGGCTCACTGTATTCAGTAACAGGGTTTGCCAGTAAATGGACACAGGCTTCTGTGTTAAATAGTTCAGTTTTAATAAGTAAGGATCTGTCAGATTTCCACCAGATGAATAGCTATTTAATTAAGTGAGGATATATGTCCTGTACTATTTAATACATAATAAAATTCTTTTAATGAATATGTGAGTTAAGATTAAGGCTGCTAATTTAATCACTGACAGCAGAGTCTCTCTGTGTGGAAAATAATGCATTTGCATTGACACATTAATTGTTGCTAATTTTTCCATGCAGTTATTTCATATGCAAAGATCCAAACCCCACCCTTTTCCTGGAGGTAGGAATAAAACTGCAAAAGCTTCAGAGGAAGCTGGGCAGGGAGCTGTGGTTCTGACTTTCTGACAGAAAAAAGTAATTTTGGAGAGGAACAGAGTCTGTGACTTTTTATTGGAAAAATCAGTCAGGTGGAAAATTCTTGATCAAACATCCCAGTTGCTTTAACTGGTTCTGAACCTCTTATTTCCCAATACCCAGTACCAGTTCCAGGTGTTTGGGGGAGAACTGTGGCTTCTTGATGGCCAGTCCTGCACTACCAGCACACTGATTTATCCAAAACAGATTGTATGATTTTGTATGAGTGCTGCATGTTAAATTAATATTGTGTGTACTGGTGTCAGGAGACAGAAAGAATAAATAGCCTCTAAGGAGAGAGAAGGCAATATTTAGGTCTAGGCTGAGTATGCCCTCTGCCTGCGAAATGCAAAAAATCCAGCCCTAATGCCTCTTCATTTCCTGCTAGAGACTTAGGTACAGTTTTTTCCTCCTTGTGTTCTAAAACTTTCTAGCATGGTTAGAGTCCCGTGTCGGGCAGCTGCTCTGTGACAGCCCCAAGAGCACATGGTGTGACTTCCAGGCAGTCCAGGCCAAGGGGCACTAACATGGGCCCTCCCTGTCCCTGCCCAGCCGCCCCTGGGGCCTCTCCTCAGCCCAGCCATGGGCCAGAACCCCGCTTGAGTCCCTCCACCAGCGCTGCCACGGGAAGCTGATCTCAGCTTGGTGCACCCCTGGCTCTGCCAAGCCCACTTCCATCTCCAAGGCCCTGCCCAGCCGTTCTGGGACTGTGGCTGATCCTGTTTACCTGCACCAAGCCTGAACCTCACTCTCACCCCTGGGGTACATCCTGGCCTGGCCTTGTCCTGTCCCCATGCCCAGGGAATTGCTGGAGCTTCTCCCAGACTTCCCTGGTCCTTGGCTGGGTTCCCTTGGGAACATCCACTGCCTCTGTCATTCATGATGCCCTGACACACGTGGTATCCAACCCTCCAAACACCACCACAGAAAGACCCCTTTCACCATCTCAGCAAAGAAAGATCAGTTCAGAAAGGACTTGAGCTGAAGTGTACACAAAGGGCTCCTCTGATTCCTGCTTAATGATTTTTCACCAGGAGCACAGGATTCCCCTTTAAAGTGGCAGCGTGTCTCTGGGAAACAGCCTCTGTCATGGTGGAATATAGAGGTTCCTGAGTTAGATTTAAATGAAATGCAGTGGATATCACAGAGGAATCCAGCTGTGAGACTCAGCATGGGCTAAATTTATCCTGTTCTCTGCACTCTGTTGTACTCTGGTTTAGAGGTTTGACAAATGGTCTGCAGGTCTGAATATTTCAGAAACAGCCTGGCATTACTCCCAGGTTCAAATAGGAGGTAAAGACTGCCAAAAGACATTGGGAAAAGAAAAAAGAGCTGCTTGTCACCAGCACTTAGAGGACTTTAGCCTTTCAAGAGGAGATTCTGAGCTCCTGATGAGAGCAGACTTTCATGAAGTGCATTCTAGTTTTAAAATTGTATAGCTAGGCTGGATCTTTTGTTCCCAGAACTTCTGAAGTTGCTAAAAAAAGTTAGTTATTGAGAGCCTCTTTTTTTTCTTCCCTTTTGCCAAGCCTGATTCTCCTCAGTAATGCTGAGCCTGTGCACACTGCTCTATTACAGAAACTGCAAGTTATCACGAAATGGAGAAACAGAGCATACACCTTTGTGAGGAAGACAGTTGAAGAGATAGGGGTGCAATTTCTCCTTCTAGATATTGTTTCCTTCCCTATGCAGACTATGTGTAGATATGAATGGAAAACCAGCCAATCCATAAGCCTAAACTGTTTGGAAACACATTGTAGCATGAAAGTCAGATTGCCCAGGTCCTGTTTAATGCCCAGCACAAAGTAATGCTTTGTGACCTGCTGTTTCAGAAAAGGATGGTTTATTTTAAATGTTTCAGTACATGACTATGCCTCACTGTGCCATGTGTTTTGAATGCAGCAGGTTCTGTTGTGTAGGTACATATGTATCTGGTGTATAGGTAAGTGAGAGATGCTAAGGATGACTCTCTACCTACTTCCACTTCTCATTTCTATGTACTAGACAGACATCTGTATTACTGCTTAACCTCGACCTAAGATTGGCAGCATTAGAAGCTTTCTACACAACTCACTGGAGAAGTAGCAAAGAATTTTTCCAAACCAATGCTTATTTCCAGTACCCAGTAGAATATAAGTCTCCTGGATGAACTGCGAATTCAAAACTGACTGTGAATTACCAAGGGAATGATACAATTTCTTTAGCTAGCCAAGTAAGACACAGTCTTTGATCTTGGAGTGTGGTAAAAATGCTACTTTGATTTAATTGTCACTTAAATAGGTATAAATCAGGAATAGCTCATGTAAACCTTATCTCTTTACTTCACCTTCTGCTAAGTCTCATAGGCTCAATGGTGATGTGATCTAATTTAAAATGTCTTTGAGTATTTGTTCAGAATGAGTTTTATCAGAGTACTCTGGAGCACTTTTCTATTTGAAAGGAGAAAGTAGGTTAAAAATAAAAAAGGTATTTCACAAGGAAAAGTCAAGGTAAGAACACTCAGCATGAAGGTCTGGTTAGACACATGGCAGTGTTTAATCCTTACTGTGCCTAATCCTTCAGGCCAGGCTTGCAACACTGGGAGCTTTTCAGTTCTTGCTCCTGGACATGCTGACTGCTAAGAGGACAGAGCAGTCCCAGTCTCCTCATTCTGTGTTGGCTTAATAGGAACACTGTAAAGAACAAGATGCAGCATATGTTAAAAGTATATGGCTGTGGGCTCCGTATGTCCTGCAGCTGGAAGGCTGCTGCCTTACAGAAGTAATAAGTAATATGGCCAAGAAACAACCATTATAATCAGGCAAATGGGCAGCCAAGTGAGTAATACTGCCAGGAGGAATGCCTACAGTACAGCAGTTGTGAAATACTGAATAAGAAGTTCTAAAGTGGCTGCTTTCCCCTGACAAGTCATTCCTGCTGAAGCAGGCATGTTTCCAGGCTAATAGTTTCTAAGTGCACTTTCAGGCTTATATGTTTTGGATGTCTTTAGCTGAAGCTGGTTTGTTCTTCCTGTCTGTATGCAATGCCTCCTATCATAACCCATAATTTCAGCTTATCATCACTCTCCTGGGAATCTTGAGTTCCTCAGCAGAACTGACTGGAAACCTCCCCTCATGCATCATTTCCTGAACAATTCAGTCAAACCCTAATAAGATAAGCTTTGTTATGGTAAAGAGAACACTTTATGTATCAGCTGCTTTTCTTCTTCTTCTTTTTTTTTTTTTTCTTCTTTGTCTCATCCTTGCTGTATGTGAAAGGTGAGGATGAAATCTGCTCCTGTCAAATACTGGCTGCTGTTAAAAATAGACATGTCTTGGGGGATGGGATATTGCCGGAAACATGATCAAACCTATCACTTCGCAATCTTTGATTTCATACTTTATTCCCCCCACCCCCATTACATGAATACATTGTTGCTCAGAGGTTTTGTTACTTATTTTATATAAATGCTTCATAGAGTAGTACCAGAAACTTAGAAATGAAGCAAGTGTTCTGCAAGGGTCAAAAATTAATGTTATATATTCTATTTATGTAATTTAGCCAGTGTTAGAGCTCTATCCCAATACAATTTGATCATTGCGAGAAAAGTCATGTTAATAATATTTAAGATAAAACTGAAAACAGAACTTAGTAACATTCCTGTTCTGCAAAACCTTGTCTGCTTCAAAACAGCCTTAGGATCTTGACAGCATCTCATTCAGTACAGATGTATTCATAATATTGCTGTGGGCCCCTGAGAATTACTCTGCTCCACTCAAGGGTATTATTTGTGCTAGTTCTGCCTGCAGTCTGCTCAGCCCCTCACTACCAAAAGGGTTTGTCAGACTCATTTTGTGATGTATGTGGCCTTTTGAGGTCTCCAGTTAAAAGAAGTGTTAAAGCTACAAGACATTCTTAGCTGTTGACAGCCACAAGACATTTTCCTAATCAAAAGAAGCAAATTCAGAGTATGGTTGTTATTGCTGCTCCTGTTCTTTTTAAAACTTCCTTATGGTAATTGTGCCAAGTGTCATTCTTTGAAGAACATGAAGGAGCCGATCAAGTTAAATTCCAAGATTGCTTTGTCATCATAAAAGGGTAAGGAGTGACTGCAAATATTCTTTATGAAAAACAAATGGAGGGCCTAAGTTTCTTTCCCTGTTTTTTCTTGAGTGGAGTAAACCCTTATTTGTGGTGGCAGGTATGAGAGAAGGACAAGAATCCTAGGCAACAATCCAGGGGAAAATGCATGCCAACCCCTAAACGTGAAATAATTGAGAGTTGGTTCCTCCTCGCACATTTAGGGCTGGAAGTGAGTGACAATTAGTGATGAAAGTCACTCTTTCCTCCAGCAGGACAATGTCTTGCTTTATTTTACTGGCATTTTCTAATTGGTGTTTGTCAAGTGTCTTTTCTGGAGCATCAGTGACCCTACAGCAGAGAGCTGCTAGTATTTTCTACTCTGTGCGATAAAAGCAGTTTGGCTTCACTCTTGAGGCTTCAGAGTAGAGCTTTACAAGCTTTTAAAGAAATACATATATATACACACATAGCTCTGTGTCTACATATCAGGGCAAACTCATAGTTTATTAATGTTCTTGTGGCTGTAAATACTGGATGATATAGGAATATGCAAAATGACCTTATAAAAATAATGTATTAGCACGTGGTAAATACAGGTTCCCATTGTAAATCAGTTGCTATTTGTTAATTAACAAAATTAACTTTCCCAGACACAAATGGGAATTACTGAGGTTTAACTTATTTTAATTGTTGCTTGTTTAAAAATTTTCATGGCTAATCTCTTCTTTATAAGTATCAGATGTTCTTCAAGGTTAGCCTGTGTAAAGCAGTGCTGAGAGCAGCTGAATTTTTTTGCTGGTGCTGGTGACTCCAAATCTCCTGCACATCTGCAGTGTGCACCCACTGCTCTGGAGCAGAGGTACCTGCAATTGCCTGGCTTTCACTGACAGGTATATAGGAAATCAGTTGTGGTATTTGTTGTAATTGGCTCAGTTTCATTGGGGGGGGGGTGTGGTTACAGTCGTGATCTGAGATCTCAGCAGAGTTTAGACAATGTGATCATGCTGAAATGCAACACTGGACAAAAGTGACAAATATGCTTACTCAGAGATCCAGCCGTCAATTCTTCTAAAATCTTCTCTGCTGGATGTGGATAGCACTGTTGGGAACACAATAAAAAAGAAAACTTTGCTTTAGGAATTGTGCTGTCCTTAGTCAACAACTTTTTGCAACTATATCATATCATGAGCTTGAACTTGCCCTGTTGCTGTGTGAGCTCATGAGCAGATTGGCAATGTAGTAGTGAATCCATTTTTTTTTTTTTAAATCCAAACATTACAGTGCATTTAGAGTTGCCACTGGCTAATGCCATTTTAAGCAAGAGAGAGAGAGAATGAATGAGATTTACAATAAAAGCCCTTCATTTGTGGGTCACTGAAGGATGGAAAGCCTCACCCTGCCTGTGTGAACTTGGCTGTTGATCTGTATAGCAGCAGGACCTGGGCTTCCCTGCAAGGTGAGCTCTTGAATGCACATGCTGCCCAGTAGACAAGAGGCAATTGTATGACTGACAGAATGATCTCAAAGCATCAAGAGTTGTTATATGTGATGGAGACGAAAGATGGAGAGAGGGAAAATGGAAACAGAACCATAAGAGGATGATGATGAAGTGTCTTTTTTTAGTAAAGATCTTTCGATGATATCTTTTGAGGGTCCCAATGGGAATGGTGTCACTTCAAACATTACCTCTTCAGGAACGGATCTGTATTCGTATCCCAGTATTTAGCTGTGTTAATGGAATCTCTTTGTATGGAACAGCTGCTTCTGGAGGGCAGAATATGTCATGCTGGTGTCAGTCTTCATACCAAGGGCAATGCATGAAAAAAGCCAGTTTACCCTGGCAAAGCAAAGAGTTAAGTTCTGCTTACTGAAGAAAAACACAAAAATGAGAAAACTCAAACTTAACTACATCTGGCACTTATCCCTTGGATTAGAGGATATCTGAAGCATCTCTCAGCTTCAGAAACCTCAAGAGACCAATTCAGAAATTCATCAAGATGGTATTTTTTCAGTGGACCTCCATCCACTTCTCACAGTTATTTGGGACAGAGGAATGGTGTAATTTTTGTTAAGTACGAATGAAGCTTTAAAATCTCTTTCACTGAGAACAGTTAAAAAATAAGGGGCCTCGAAGGAAAAAATACAATTGGAAACTCTGTGGCCATTGGAAAACACATCTGTGTTCTGCACATTCTGCAAATATGGAAGCTGATAAGGAAGATACAGCCAGCCCCATCTATCAAGCTGTTACATTTTACACAAAGGTGAAGACGGCACACTTTAATATCTGGGATTTTGGACAGGCTTGTGCCCTAAAAAGCCGTAAGACATCAGTTGCTGTTATCACCGGAAATCTTGCAGTTTGCACAAGTAAGGCCACCGGCTTTGAGTTTATACTGAAATCATGCAAGTATTCTGCAATTTCTTCTCAGGGATAACACTCTTCACTGTCTTATCATTAAGATCTCCTGTGCTTGATGGAAGCAAGAAGGTTAAATTTATTATAGAGATCTATTTTTCTAACAGCTTTTCTTCCCTGTAAACCATGGGGCATGCCAGTATCACCTTAAAAACATAAAATATGAATATGTGCTTGTAGATTTTATGCATTGCTCACACATCTCATGCTAGAACTAACATGTCTTTGTCAGCCATTTAGTGTTATGTGACCCTTTGCTCTTGCATTCCAATGTCACCAGTGTCACACTGTTAAACATTAACTTGACAATTATTTTGAAAAGCACAACCTGACTTCACTAACCTTTTGTAAGGACAGTTGACATTAAAATATGATGTTAGCTTGTTCTAAGCCTAACATGGTGATGCACTTCATGCTTTATTGCTCAATGCTGTATTAGCAGATATAATTTATCCTTTCATAGAGATAATAAAGTCATTATATATTTACTCGGCCCTTGGGTCTAAAGTGTAGGTATACTTTGATGTTTATTATTGAAGCTAACAAAACATTTTGCTGGGGCATTAAATCCTTAATTGCTTTCTGTTAACAGATGTCCATTAGCCATTACTGCTGAAAATGCTAAAAATACCAACAATGCTTCCATATCCCCAGTGAGACTGAAACTGGGCAGTTCCCCATATTTCTGGCTAATATTCAGAAGTGGTTTCTTCTCCAAGAGTCCTATTTTCCTGAATAATTTGTCTCAGCTGTCCAGTTTGGCCTCTTAATGATTTCAAATATTTTATGATTTAATAAAAGAAATCAATAAAATAAGCTTGATACCAATTTCAACCTTGGGCTTTCTTTTCTCTCTGCACCAATAATGAAGATGATTGCTTTTCTAGTAGTAGTGTTCTTCTTAGGTATCTTTTTTAGGGACTGCTATAGAGTTCATCACTGTGCTCTGAGTTCCTCTGACTTGTCTAGGGACTTTGGATTTTGTAGGATTTTCTTTTGTTTTCCTTATAGTTCATGCAAGAACTAAGCTCTAGGCTAAAGCTATCTAATCAAAACCAGAAATTATGGGTATATGCTCTCTCAAAGTAATTCTTCTTTATTAATTGTTGGTGCTGAAGAGATCTCAAGCAAACTCCTTATTTTGTCAGTTTAGGAGAAGGAAGAAGTCATGAAGAGACACCAGCTGTCAGATGGAGAGCCTTTCCAAAATCCTTTAGACTAGACTCTAAGGAAGACCCAGTGTAGAAAAGAACAGTATTTCTGAGTAGATGCAGCTCTTTGATCTTTCTTGGGATGTCCCCTGTGACACTAGTTTGTGAGACACGACTCTGCTGTTAGTCGTCAAAACTGGATCTGAACAATGAAAAGGGGAAGGAAAAGCTCTCATTATTTTTCTGCTCACTTCTTTCTTTTTCCTCTACCTCTTGTGCTCTGGCTGAGCTGGGATCAGCAGTGAAACTTCTGTGCTTCGTCTGGAGATGGGAAATGTATTAATCCTGAAAATAACATCAGGGACAATTATCCGTACAATGAACTCCCATAGTAAAGCCCTGGATGACAAGATTGATTTAAAGGTCACACAGCTATGCACAGACACCTGAGCTGGGTTTGGTTATGGTGGCTGAGCCCCATGGCTCTGCAATGCAGTGCGTAAGTGTTTCCTCATTCTAGACACATCAGAAGTCCAAATCAGGCAGAAGTTAGAGAGGCACATTGTCTTTGTCGAGTGCTGGTGAAACTGCTGCAGGAATTCTGTATCTGCTCCTGGTAGACTTGTTTTTAGCTACAAGGAGTACAGACCTTGCAAAATACAAAATCTCTTTTGTCTCTCAGTCCTGAGCAACCAGCTGCCTCCAGATCCTTTATGTATAGGATTCCCTTATCTCCTATCTTCTTGAAAGTGTCCAGTTGAAGCATGACAGAGGACTGCGTCTAGAAGGATCAAGAAGGATGTTGCTTTGAAAGAAAGATTTGTCATTAGATAAATCGGATTCAAATCACACTGATAGCTCTGTAACAAACCTAACTTTCTCTTCCGTTGGCCTCTTCCTCAAAGAGAAGTGCTCTGAATCCACAGAGCTTTGCTTAATCTGTAAGAATAACATGCATTCCCATTTCCTTTCAGTGTTGTTATAAGTTGTATCTCAGGACTGGAATGCCAGATTCATTCCCTGTATGCAGTAGGAGGTAAGTGAACTGCAGCACACAAACAGCAGAATTTTTATGCATCTCATTCTGTGATTGTTACTTTTACCTCCTAGTATTTAATGATGGGAAAGCTTTTTTCTCTCATGCATATGCTATAATGCTTGCAGGTGACTCCTTTGTGAAACAGCATGGAAGTTCTAGTGAAGTAGTGCATTTGTATGTGTTATGGATTCTGCTGGAAATAAGCACATTTTCTGGAAGTCATTCTCCAGGAAAGACACCGGAATGTTATAGCTCTCTCTTTGTCCCTCCATTTCCCAATTGCATCCTGCCATAGCAGTGGGCAGAGTGACCCAGGCTGAGCAGCAACCCGTTGCCCACCTCTGCTGTGGGTATGGCCCTTCAGAGGAGCTCAGGAGTGGCCTTTCACAGCAGGGCACTGTGGCAGAAGAGCTCACTGCCAGTTCTGAGCAGGTTGACAGCTACCTTGGTGACAAACAAAAACTCAGAGCATCATTTCAGATACAAACGCTGCTTAGAAAACAATTCTCAGCAAACGGAGCTCGCAAAGCTTGAGACAGTAGAAATCATTTTTCTGACTTCCACTCCCATTGCCAAGAGGAATCTAGGCTTCTGGAGAGCTCTGAATTGATCCAGATACAGAGCTGGAGAGGCAGAGAAGGTGAATGCTGCTGGCAGCTGGGCAGGGAGCCAGCATGCTGTTCTCTTCCAGACTTTCATGGCTGCACAGAGCATAGCATCTCCTTCTACCATTTAGTAAATTTATGACATCACCAGCTGTTACCAGGGAAACACAGAAACTACAGATTTGGATCTTGGCAGCTAGGTATAAAGAGAAAATATCTTGCTCTTTTGGGGGTCAAAAAGGAAAGCTGAAACAAATTCCAGAACAACTTTGAATTGGAACAAAATTGAGGTAGATCAATAATTCCCAACCCAACAATTTACCTGCTAAAGTGACAGTGTAGTCCCAATTATGTTCCTCACAGAAAACAAACATAGGGAATCAAGTGCAGGACTTGTAGCTTCATGCAGCTTAAACATATCATTCAGACACAAGACCACTGCTGTTGACCTGTAACTTCAGTTCTGATCAGTGGATTTAGCAAGTTACTTTTAGGGATGTGCTATCCTCTCATAAATGATTTTTCAGAAAGTGCTGATTGCTGCTTCTTGAAAAAGAGTTTGCTGGTGTTTTTGTCATACATCAAAGAAAATACGTAGTGTTGAGTTTTGATAAAATGATGTGCAAATACCGTTACTGTTCTGATGAAGTATGTGCTTTTTATAGCTTTTAAAAATGTGGGGTTTGTGAGAACTGATGTTTTCAGACATGAATTTTATGACTTCTAAGTGCTTGAGATTTTTGAAATTATGGAAATCACATTTTTGTCTTTTAGTAGCATTAGCTAACATTTTATTTATGTTGCGTGTTAAAATGAAAACTCTGCTTTTGAAATGGATTATTATTTGAGTATTGAGTAGTTGAGACCCAGCCAATATGAGCTCTTGTGCAGATCTGCTTGATTTCATTTATGCTGCACAAGAGGTATGGGTGTGGTGTGGTACTTGAGCTACCCAGAAACACATGCATCTTTGCAGCAGATGGAACAAGCTCAAGCGGAGACTCAAGCTGAACTCCAGTCTGGAATTGTAACAGCTGCTTTGCCTCTATTAATGCCTGCAAGGCTGTGGACTCTGTGACTGGAGATCGCAGGTCAGAAAGGTAGAGTTTGTTAGGCTCACCAGATGTGCAGGAAGATCTGAGGCAATCTGTATGGACTGCTGAAGACCTGTGGACTCACTGTATTTGGCTGTATCTCCACCAAGGAGCAAAATTACGTAGAGAAAAATCCCTCTAATGCTAATCTGATGTTAAATATATCCACAGTGAAGGTTCTTATGTGGACATTGAGCACATTTCTAGCAATATTTCACAACTCGTCCTAATGAGCACAGGAACATGTCTAATCTGACTTGTGTCCTCTATACCAAAACCCAGGCAAGATCTGGTTGCCAAACAAGGAGTCTCTCTCCCCTGTTTCGTTGGTGGCCTTGGATCCTAGAATTTCAATGTCACAAGAGCAATTTGCATATAGTCTGGATCTTGTTATCTGCAACATGCTTCAGTGCTCCCTGTTGTGCCTTGTTTCAGTGGGATAATGACCAAGGAAACTGCTGAGACATGGATGGCTTGCCAGGGATATGTCATGAGAAAGCTGTCCAGTCCTCTGCCCACATGCTGTGATGCTGGCTCACATTTCCAAAGCAGGGATGCACACAGAGGAGATCATTAGTGCTCTGAAGAACTTATCTATCTATGCAAGTTCCTTTTTTATCCTTTATAGTAAGTCACTTGGAAGGGCTCCTTTTTTGGTCCTCTTTAGTTTGACTGCTGGTTCCTTTTGCTTGTATGCCTAGTCACAGCCCTGAGACTTATGACTGGGCCTGCAACAGCCATTGGGGCTGCTGTCCTGGTTTATCTCTCTGGAGTGGTGGAAATATCATTCTTCTCCACTTTTCTTTTAAAGACATCAAAGATGTTTCTAACAAGGAAGGAATTTAATTCTTGGGAGAATTCATGAACGACCAGCATGGAGTTACACCTGCAGACTTTCTGGTTGCAGATTTGAACCGAAATTCCCACAAGAAGGATGTTTTGTGTGGACATTTCATGGTGTTTGCAGCCTCTGCCATGGTTATGAACTCGGTGCACTCCTGTGGTCTGCACATACATCTCCAGTTCCACTTTCCAAATGCTACTCTTAAGTACCCACAAGGGATCAGTAGGAAGTACTTTGGCCCTGTGTATGCCCCACAGGCATTTAGGAAAACAATATGAGAAGACCAATATATGATACTTAGTATTTTATATACACCGGCTCTTACAATTGTAAATTCCCACAGGCTTCACATTGTTGCTGATGTTCTCGCTATATGTGGTGCAGTGGAACAGGAGGGGCAGTTTTACAGGACATACAGGGACAGAAACACAGGGAGCTTCAACTGGGAAGGGAACCTTGTCCTCTAAAGAAGTTACTTGTGAAGAGCCAGAAAGTAAATCAGTAAATCTGGTGGCTGCATTGATGTTTGTAACACAAATGGACGCAGCACAATTCTCTCCATTCCTTCTGGATGGCACTGTGTTGGGAAAGGTGATAAAGAAAATTTCTGCCGTGTTAAAATTCTGGTTATATTTATGATAGATGAAGATGACATCTAAAGATGACACTCTCTTGTTCTCTTTCACGACCCTCTGATGTATCTTAACTCTTGGTTGCTGACTAAGGTAGCAAGACAAATAACCAAGTTTTTATAGGTCCTATTTCATAAATCTAATAACAACATTAAGAGAAGCTGAGGTATATTATTTTCTTACAGTGCATCATTAAAAGAACTGGTATTATATTTTCCCTGTAAAATAGCTCCTAAAAAGTATCTGGGCTGACTTTCAGGCTCCAGAAGGATAACCACTAGGAAGCAAACCTTCTTGCTTCCTTCTTTAGAAAGAAAAGGACACTGCATGAGGGACACTTTTCCAAAGTATGCCTCACCATCAGCCCTGTGCTGAGGGACTTGGTGCCCTGCAGCTAGGAATACTTAGAAGTGTCATGCAGAAAAGGGACTCAAGCCAGTCCTGAGTTCCTAAGTTCCTCTAAAGAGATTTTGCCAAAAAAGGAAAGGAATTTATCACCTATTAGAACATAGTTTGGCTGTACTATGCAAGCAATTTAATAAAGTCTTTCTGTAGGAGTACTGGCAGTTTTTGAAATGAAAGAAGTAGGGCTGCTTCATGTGCGCTGAAGCATTTTTGCTATTGACTTCACTGGAGCCACGGCACTTCACCAGATCCATATCCTCAAGGGCTAAAGTGCCCTTAAAAGAGCGACTGCAAATTTATAAATCCTAATTGGAGTCCTCAGCTGACATGACAACCAGCACCACTCCTGCTTTGATTCTCGCCTTGCAAACCTGTAACCCGCTGTCTATAGTACTCACTCAGGAGGTTGCTTTGTCCTCAATTATTTTTACTGGAATTTTTGTTGATAATAAAGAGCATCTCCTTTCAAAGAAGCTTTTAAAGGCAAATTATACTCCTGAGTACATAGTGTTTCAGTACTTGGGCTTCAAACACTATGGAACAGGCTGATTTGTTTAATAGCTGCAGTCCTGACTGGAATGTTTTTAAATTGTGTAAACATTCCTACTAGTTTTATGGGTTGCTAAACTTTTTTTCCCCAATGTGGGTACAAATTTAACTTGACAGTGTACTTTCCAAGCCTCCATTAAATAGGGCCAACTTGCTATTGATAGAGGAATATCTCTGGAATAGCTTTATGATGCCTTGCAATGAAGACTTCTCTTTGAGTAGAAAAAGAAACCCAACCGAACAAAGATTTGAGTTCTCACTGTGCCCTGTGTCTGTGAGACCTCTGCTGGTGGAAAGGGGAAGAGATGGGAACGAAAAACCCAAAGATAATTTAATGGAGAAAGGAATTCGAATTTCAGAGTATGTTGTGTTTGCCAGTCACTGTTACCATGCAGCCACCAAGGAACTCAGTGCTTTGAAACTTCTCACTTACAGGTTGCAGTTTGTTGGTGCTTTCCTCACATAATTGTGTTTTACTTCTCTTCAAGTGTGTCAGTGCTGCTTTAAAAGATGAGTATAGAAATCTATGGCCACGCCATCTGGTTTCAGTTTTCCTTCATTTGGTGTCAGCCAAGATCAAGTTCATACAGTCCAGATGATTAAAAGGGACAGAGTTAAACCTGCTGCATTTTAGGGATTTAAGCCTTCCTTTTACTCCTGTAAATTTTGACCTTTTCAAAATGAGCTTCCCCCTCCCTCCCTAAGAAAGTGGAACATAAAATAAATGCTTGCTGCTTTTCCAGAGGAGCGAAATTCCATGCATTCTGGCTGCTTTTCACTGACATAAAAAATATTCCAAAATAATTTGTCATTATTTACACAATGACGCTGTATGTTACTGTAACAATAACAGCTAACTTGGCCCTTTGAAAGTTACATACTGTTTCAAGAAATTCCAATCTAATAGGCAAAACACCGATCATGATGACCTTGGGAAAATACAACCTCAAGAAAGTAGTGGATGTTTGTGATTATTTTGAAATCTCCTGGCCAGAACAGTGTCCCATCAAGGCAATTTGTGCTTGTGTCACACCCTATGGAGGGGTTCTCTTGCTTGCCCTGTCTGCAGCCTGGAGCGGTAAAGAAGGAGCAGGAGCAGCTTTAATCCCCTCTGTTGGTGAGTTCTCTGGGGAAGGAAAATGTGCTGTGCATTAAAAAAAAAAAAAAAAAAAAAAAAATCTATGTAACTCTTGTCTGATTGTGTGCCTGATGATGGGACTAAGCAGAGTTGGGGTGGGTACCAATCTATGCCATGCAGACTTGTTTCCTCTGGTAGCGTGACTGAGCCTTGGGAACAGTTGCTCAGTGGGATCACTGAAAAGGCTTGAGGAGCTGCTGAATTCTTCCTTGTCTCGTTTCCTTCCTAGGTTGCCTCAAATTATCAGTGAACTGTATTATTTTTGTATGCACACAACTTTTAAATCCACACCAATGACACTTTTTGTGCTGAAAATGCATTACACACTTCTCAGACCTTGCAGCTGGTTGAGCACCAATGAAGGAAATAAATTTGGTAACTGAGCTGGGAAAGAAAGGTGCTTGGAGATGCATTTTCTAATGCTTTCTTTTAGATATTCCCGTCAGACCATACAAAGAACTCTTCCTGTCTATATTAAGAAAAAACCAGGAGAATATAAATTTTTTAAAAAGTCTTTTAAAACTAAAACCTTTGGGAGCTTAATTAAATGTGCTGTGAGAAAAACGTGCAGTTCACTTACAGCTATTGACTTGAGGTTTATACAGTATTGCCAAGTCCTGGAATGAATAAAGCTTTAATGTTGGAGCATTTGTTCAGTACATTTTTTTAGGCTGAAGCAATGAGAAAATGCATACCTAGACTCCACATATATACTAAAAAGGAAGGGTTTGGATTGCAAGTAATGAATGACTTGTTGCAGTTCTCTTAAGAGAAAATTTTCACTCAGTCCCTTGAAAATTTAGGAGCTTTCAAAGATTGTGTGGGATGAAGAACAGCATCTTGTAAAGTCCACATTTTGGTTGACATCCCATAACATGCAAGTGAGAAGTGGGTCATTTCGGTCTCACTCATGCTGGATGCTCTGTTTCGTAGACTAGCACGCCACATTCTGCTAAAGACACACTGGGAAAGCCTCAGCAGAGCTTTGACTCCTCATCACGCACGTCCTTCCTCTTATTTGTACCCGCAGCGCACACCCTCTTGTCCACTCCTTTTCACCCATTCATTTCTTTTCCTGACTGTTCCAAAGCGCTCAATCGCCAGGGAAGCCCCCCAGCTCCTGCAGCTGTCACTCGCACCTTCCGTGGGGATGTTTTCCCGCGTGCCGATGCCGCGCTGGGATGGGATGGGAGCGGCTGTGCCGGGAGCGCCGGGAGGCGGCGGCGGGGGCGCAGCGGCAGCGCCCCGAGCCCGGCCCAGCCGCGGATCGCAGCTTGCGCCTTGCAGGGATTTGGCGGAGCCGCTCGTGTTCCAGGCTGGAACAGCGAAGTCTCACGACTCGTTTCTCAAGCGCAAGAATGTTCGCTGCTCTTTCGTGACCGGCACAGGTGCTTTTACTGACACGTTCAGTTTTACAGCGACACACACGGCCACCTGCAGGAGCTGCCCGTACCTGGTGCTTCCCAGAGGTCTGGGAGAAGAAGGATCATCCGAAGAGGGGCAGCACTCAGAAACGCAGGTATTGCTGCTATTGTGTGGACAGAGAAGACATGAAGCAGATGGAAATCAGAATTATTTCAAGAAATACCAGAACTATTGGTGAACATGACTGCAACTGCAGACAGAGGGAGATATTCTCAAAGCAAGGCAGAAAAAAAAAAGAGACATAAAAAGCCGTAAGAAGAAGGCTGAGCACTCTAGTTCCAAGACGTGATTTGTGGAACATTACACAATAGCCTCAAGTTGAAACAGAGGATGTATTATTGCACGTAATGAGAGGGGCTGAGAAGGAAAACTCTCCAAAGACAGAAAAACATGTCTAGGGCTGGAAAAATTCTCCAGAGAGAACATCACAAAAACTGACCTCATGATGGCCTTTAGTAGAACTCAGAGTTGTAAAGATCTGGCAATTTTTTTTCCCCTGACTCTGAGGCTCTGTGTGGAACTACTGTATTAGAAATATGACTGTTTTAAAGCAAACTTAGTTACAAATATTTCTTAGATTAAATTTTAAAATTATTGTTCCTGTTTTTCAGTCTTTTCAATATTTTTGTCTTTCTTTGAGGACACACAGTTTTCATGTAGATTGTAGATTTTGGGCATGCCCATGGCAGGTCCTTAACTCTGTCCTGTGTTCACACCACAGAGGGGCACTGCACTGATGACCTAAGCTTGTTCTTTAGGAATGTTTTTTTGCTCCAAATAAACCACAATATCTTCTTTTAAGCACTGAGTTCTATGAATACATCCCCTATTTAGATGCCTTGTATTTTCAACATAATTTTTTCTACTTCAGAGCTATATGACCAACAGGAGAAAATCAGTGCTCATCACCTTAATGCTAACTGTATTTGCTATTATTTGAGAGTAAAGAAAATGTACATGTGCATTTCTGATACATCCCCAGCAGCACTTTCTGAGATCAATCAAACTGGATGCAATGCATTCCTCTTTCCAAAGAAAAATTATTTTTTATCAGCAAGTATGTCAGTAGTTTGTCCATCCCAGTTCCTTTATCTGGGATTGTTTGTCTTGGATGTCTAAAATATGTTTTAAATTACCCTCACTAGCTTCAAAGTCATATGAAATACTGTTCCACTAATGAAGTGGGTTTGGTCAACATGAACAGGAGAAGAGCAAATAGTAAGGATTAATTAACAGAACTGGGCACAAAACTGGAGTAAAGAGAAAAGGTAACAACAGAGGCAGGAATTTCCCCTTGTATAGAGGAAATTGTCTTGGGTTGCAATGCAAGATGTAACCAAAACTGTATATTCTATTACTATCTGTTAAAACCAGTTGGGGAAGTGTTTCTTTATCTCTTCCGTTCCTCATAACTCTGGGGGGAGGGAGCAGGTCTCTTCTGTTAATGGGCCAGCTCTTCAAACCAGGTAGGGCAGTTCTTTATCTCTTCCAGGACCCATTCTCCCTCCAGGGGATATCTGCTGTTAATGGGCCTTTGAGTCTCACAGCATGACTGACAAAATTACATTGTCCCTTTGTGAGATGCTCCACCCAAGGGGAGGAGCCAAGAATTCCCACCTGGATAAAATCTGAGATTCAGAACACCAGCACAGTCTGTTTCCACCGGATTCCCAGAGGAGGACCAGAACCATCTACACCACCACTGGACCTTCAGAGGACAACTACACCCTTCTACAGGATCGTTGCTTCAACAGAACCACATCTGTCACTCCAGAAGGACTTGACTGGACTGCTACCAACACCCTGACCAACAGGGTGTCAGGTTGTATTCTGACTCTGTCAGTGTTTTCTTTTTGTTTGTTGCTTTTTTGTACTACTACATTTTTATTTTAATTTTCCTAGTAAAGATCTGCTATTCCTATTCCCATAACTTTGCTTGAGAGCCCCTTAATTTCAAAATTATAATAATTTGGAGGAAGGGGGTTTACATCTTCAAGGGAGGCTCCTGCCTTCCTTAGCAGACACCTGTCTTTCCAAACCAAGACAGAAATAAATTACCACCACTACTCAATAAATCTGGGCAGAGGTTCCAGTCTAGCATCGATTTCTAAGGTCCCTGTCTATAGGACTTTTAATTGACAGGCTGGTGGTTTTCAACATGAGTTGACTTCCAAATGCAAGACAAACTGCAGTAACAGCTGTGGTGTAAAATACAGATTGATTCATCCAAGTGAGGTCACTGGACTTAGAAAAAGACTTCATCTCTAGGAAAAGCTGCCTCCTGTAGTGTAGCTCCATCAGATGTAGGAACTCTGGCAGGGAGGAGTTTGACCATCCATTTCTGTAACTATGATGACAAACTGATCTTGCATCAGGGAATCCAATCTACTTCACTTGCGTCTTTTGAACATTTAAGGAGAAATGCTTGTCTCTCATGGGCTCCATAAAAGCCCTAAATACAGCTTCTGGTCTCTATGGAAAGTCCCTGGTTTCAGGCACTGCAGGGATTACAGCTGGGAGGAATACTGACTGCTATGGAAAGTGTGAGAGGGCGTCCTAAGAGCTCACAACACGGCAGTAAACCTGAACAGAGACTCTCATGGGGAATGGCAGCTTGAGCGAAGGTCTATGAAAGAGGATTGCCGTGTAAAAGAACAGGAAGTAGCCTTATTTTTGCCAACCTGGAGACGAGGCCCAAGGGAAGACCCAACAGGGTTATTGAGGCAGGCTAACCAAAAGTGGTGAGAATCCCAGAGTTCTACCAGGTACTACAGCCTTTGTTTTATTGCACCTTATCCCAGCCAGGGTGAACCAAAGGAACAGCATTTTGGAGGTGAAGGTTTGGATGCTTGTGGAGATACCACTTTCTCTCTCAGAGCACTGGGAAAGAGATGAGGTTTGCTGGAACTCTTTCACTCCATTGGATCCGTTGGGGAACACTTCTGCCAGGAAATCCAGATAAGTAATGGCACAAGTTGCACCCAATGCTAGACCCTTCTGTTGCCAGACTGGAGACCAGATGTGTCTGGCACAGCTGGGAGTGAGGGAGGGAGTGAGTGAGGGATGGAAGGAAGGCTTTTTGTCCAGACTGGCAGTGTTGGGACCCTTTTGCCAGCCTGCAATTTGTAACTGCTGTGCTGCACAAATGTCTGTAACACCAAACACTTGCTGGATGGGCCTTGCTGGGTAGCCAGGGCTGCAGAAGCACTGCAGGTCAGT
Source organism: Sylvia atricapilla (assembly GCF_009819655.1). Classification (NCBI taxonomy): domain Eukaryota; kingdom Metazoa; phylum Chordata; class Aves; order Passeriformes; family Sylviidae; genus Sylvia; species Sylvia atricapilla. Next base: position 10,671,121 of record NC_089146.1, read on the forward strand.
GGATACCCAGAAGTACCATCAGGACCCTTCATCACGGCAGTTTCTGGTGACAGAGAACACTGGCTTCCTAAGCTTGCCATGACTCCTTTTGACTACAGAAAGAGAAAACCTGCACATCTGTGCATGCCATGCTCAAGTGAGCTGCTGCTGCTGCTGCTGTGGAGAGGCTGTGTGTGCCTAGGTGGAGCCCCAGACCATCATAACTACCTCACTCAGTACCTGTGCTGTGCTGCTACACTGAAAAGAGCATTGAAATCAACCCCATCAGGATGCAGAGATAAACCAGCAGAAAAAAAAAAAAAAAAAAAAAAAAAAAAAAAAAAAAAAAAAAAAAAAAAAAAAAAAATAAAATTACAAAATCACACCAATTCTTACCGTGCAATTTTCATTTTTGGTTGAACTGGCTCAGTGGCACATCTCTTGAACTGTGAAATTTAGGTAGTCAGATAAAAGGTATCCTCAATCTTCAAGGCAAAAAAGTCTCGCAGCTGAGCTTTGTCACTTGGAGGTGAATGCTGACAGGTATCAGCAGTAGGTTTTATCACACTCAAAAAACCAAACCAAAACCCAAACAAATCAAGAAGCTGGAAATACTCGATGTTGCCAGTGCTGGGCTGCTGCTGGAGTCATAGGAAGCAGCGCCACAGTTTTTTTCACACACATTTTGACAAGTTTACATCTACTGCTGCATGAATGGTCCAAACTCTCGGTGGCCCGATGGGAGACCCGCAGTAGAGTGGCGGTGCTGTGTCATTTGCTTCTGGGGCACTTGTGCAAGGAAGTGATGGGCACTGTGCAGTCACTGACAAAACAGATTCAGATGCTGACTTTTAAAAAACAAGGATATTCTGTCTTTTTTATCAGTTCGAGTGAAAATGATCAAAAAATTTAGTCCTTTTAAAAAAAGTTAGGTTACTGGCCATTGTGCAGGAGTAATTGATGTAGGGGATGCAGGATCTGTAAGTACTGCAGTTCCCAGAACCTCGCTCACAGAACAGGTCAGGCTGGAAGGGACCACAATGGGCCATCCCGACTCCCTGCTCAAGCCCAGGACTGCACTACCAGTTGTCCCTTAATGTCTTTTACCGCTTTCAGGAACAATAACGGCATCGTCAGTATCAGCTGCGGCGGCGAGGGTGCAGTGCTGTCATGTAAAACCATTTTTGCCGAACTTTGCGCTCTAGCGCAGACAGCGCAGCCTTGAAACCCTCACCGACCGCCCCGATGTTGCTTGTCCAAACGGGGTAAGTCTAGGGAGAAGGGGCAGCTTGTCCATGTGTGCGCGGCCCGGGGAGTGCCCGCGGCCCCTCAGAGGGCTGCAGCCCCGGGCCGGCTCCCGCTTTCCCTGGGGAATCCCGGGTTTTCCCGGGCGGGCCGGGCCGCGCTCCGCCCCTCAGGGCGCCGGGCCCGCAGTGCGCGCCGCGCGCCGCCAGGGGGCAGCAGAGCACCGCGGGAGGAGCGCGGCTCCCTCAGCGCGGCCCGGCTCCCTCAGCGCGGCCCGGCTCCCTCAGCGCGGGGCCCGGCTCCCTCAGCGCGGGGCCCGGCTCCCTCAGCGCGGGGCCCGGCTCCCTCAGCGCGGGGCCCGGCTCCCTCAGCGCGGGGCCCGGCTCCCTCAGCGCGGGGCCCGGCTCCCTCAGCGCGGGGCCCGCCGCCGGCAGAGGGCGGCCCTGCCCTGCCTGCCCTGCCTGCACTGCTCTGCCCGGCCCAGCACTGCCCTGCCCTGCCTGCCCTGCCTGCACTGCTCTGCCCGGCCCAGCACTGCCCTGCCCTGCCTGCCCTGCCTGCACTGCTCTGCCCGGCCCAGCACTGCCCTGCCTGCCCTGCCCTGCCGAGCACTGCTCTGCCCGGCCCTGCCCTGCCCTGCCCTGCCTTACCCTGCCCTCCCCGGCCCTGCCTGCCCTGCCCTGCCCTGTCCTGCCTTACCCTGCCCTGCCCTGCCTTACCCTGCCCTGCCTTACCCTGCCCTGCCTGCCCTGCCTTACCCTGCCCTGCCCGGCCCTGCCCGGCCCTGCCTTACCCTGCCCTGCCCGGCCCTGCCTTACCCTGCCCTGCCCGGCCCTGCCTTACCCTGCCCTGCCCGGCCCTGCCCTGCCCGGCCCTGCCCTGCCCGGCCCTGCCCGGCCCGGCCCTGCCTTACCCTGCCCGGCCCTGCCCTGCCTTACCCTGCCCTGCCTTACCCGGCCCTGCCCTGCCTTACCCTGCCCTGCCTTACCCTGCCCTGCCTTACCCTGCCCTGCCCTGCCCTGCCCTGCCCTGCCCTGCCCTGCCCTGCCTTACCCTGCCCTGCCCTGCCCTGCCCTGCCCTGCCTTGCCCTGCCCTGCCCTGCCCGGCCCGGCCCTGCCTTGCCCTGCCCTGCCCTGCCCTGCCCGGCCCTGCCTGCCCTGCCCGGCCCGGCCCGGCCCTGCCCTGCCCTGCCCTGCCCTGCCTTGCCCTGCCCTGCCCGGCCCGGCCCGGCCCTGCCTTACCCTGCCCTGCCCTGCCCTGCCTTACCCTGCCCTGCCCTGCCCTGCCCTGCCCTGCCCGGCCCTGCCCTGCCCTGCCCTGCCCGGCCCTGCCTGCCCTGCCCTGCCTTACCCTGCCCTGCCCGGCCCTGCCTGCCCTGCCCTGCCCGGCCCTGCCTGCCCTGCCCTGCCCTGCCCGGCCTTACCCGGCCCTGCCCTGCCCTGCCCTGCCCTGCCCTGCCCTGCCCGGCCCTGCCTTACCCTGCCCTGCCCTGCCCTGCCCGGCGGTGGGAGCGGCTCCCGGCCGAGGGTCGAGCAGCTGTGGCTCCCCCTGCCCGGGACCCACGATTCCCCGCCCCAGCAAGCCCATCACCTCCACGCTCCTCCCGGTGTGTGGCAGCGCCGTGAGGGGCCGGCCGGTGGCCAAAGCACCGCTTTGCCGGTGTAAACACTCGGGAGCATCCCGCTGGAGCTACCCTTCCTGCAGGGCAGCCGTGCGCCGCGGCCCCGGCGTTGCTCAGCACACAACATCGACTGATGCCGTGCCCCGCAATTTGACATTTTTGTTTCTTGACAACTTCATGCATCTTTTTAGCAGGTTTTGTTTTGGACGGAGGTTTTCCGCGTATTTACTGTCTCATCTAAACCAAGCACAATGTGTAATACTCAGACGCGTTGTGAACAAGCAGAATTTGTTAGCTTGTTAAAATTAAGTGGTTCCTAGTAAGCACAGGGTATAATCCTACACTTAGGCTTCTGACTCTCATTTATTTCGCAGCACAACTTTTTGTCTTGGACACACACTTCAGCGCTACAAATTAATGTTTGAGGTGAGACACTGCATTGCCGCTGGCAAGGAAAGCTTGCTTTTGTAGTAGTAGTGACTAATTTACACGCCTGCCCCCGCTCTCTTTCTAGCCTTCTATTCATAAGCAATATATCAAGGGTGGACCAATGCCAGCAGAACAGTCTGTCTTCAGGAAAGATACTAGCTTTTTTTTCACCCTTGCTTGACTCTCTACTTGTGCTGGCACAGAAAGTCTGTCAGTACAACCTCCATCGTTACCTTATTTTTCCTTGTTTCCTTTCCTCCTACTCCAGTTCCCTCCAACCCTTCAACTTCTTCCTGATAAATATCTTGATGCTGAGGAAGGCGCTAACAGGAGTTTGTGAGTGTTTTAATTTAGAAGTCATTCTTTCTGAGATTGATTTCGAGGAAGCAAAAAGTCCCTTTGTAACTGTCACTTGAATATTTCACGTCTGATACAAATGCCTTGTCTGCTTTGCTCAGGTTTATTACGAGCTGCTCTGTGGCCACAGAAGTCCTCAGGCTTCTTGCTGAAGTTGCACCCAGCCAAACCTTCCCGCAAGGCGAGGGTGAAAGGAGCTCCACAAGAGTTCACGTTAACAATGACTCTAAATGCCCATTTCCCGCACATCTTTTCTAGCACAAACAGCAAAAATAGTCCACTTGCACAGAATCTGATTCAGCTTTCTTGCATTCCGCAATAACAGATGGATTGCTAGACTGTTTACTGTTGCTTTCCACAAACTTCCTGTTAGTAAACTCCTGTATTATTTATGAAACAAAAAAATTACAAAGAAGTATCTTAGCTGATTACTGCCTGCTGGTGAACCACTTCCAGAGAAACTTTTTTTACAAATATGTGTATGGGAGCAAAGATCCCTTGTGGTGCAGTTGGTGGGTTTTACTATTGTTTTTACAATTGTTTCATGATTTCCTGTGACCCTTTTGTGCTGTGCTCCCGAGCAGGTATTTCCTGCACTTGGACATTTGCTGTTGAGTCAAGGTATCTGTGAATGTGTAAAAGAGCAAGGGGAAAAAAAAAAGCAGCACACATACATGTTACAGAGATCAGCTATGAATAAGAAATATTTAAAGCTTTGTTGCTTTGCAATGACAATGACAAATGAGATTTTACTGATGTGGTATTAATCTCTGCTGACATAGCTTAGGAAGCCAAGTGTCTTGGAGCTTTTTGACAGAAAACAGGGAATAGTGCTGTGTTGACCACCTTCATGCTGCTTCTGACATTAGTAGGCAGTAAACGTGAAGAAACTTTATTTTCCTCTCAGATTGGCTGTTAAACTCCACAAAACAGAGGAGCTGAGAGGAGCACTTTGCTTGCACTGCATACTGTAGATTAGACTGATTCCTGACTCAGTGATGTGAGAGGGGAGGCTACCCTGAAATCTATCGGTACAATTTTGTCAACAGAGCTAGGGAATTTTAAAAATTATCTGTAATAAAAAAGAGCAGAATGGAATGCAAAAATATGAAATTTGTATATTAACAAAAGTACTTTTAGTGTTTTTTAGAAATAACACTTGACCTAACAGTCGTTCTGGTTTTTTAAATTGTTGCTATTATATTTCATTGAGATTCTGTTCTATTTATGTATTCTCTATGAATGAATTGGCTGCTCCTCCTGATATTTATGATTGTAATCATGCATTATATATACACACAGAAAGAGAATGAAATTTTTCCTGATCTGAGACACAGATAATTTTTCCTCGGGATTTTTTTTTATTTGATTCCCTAAACCAAAACCAAAACTCAAACCAGCACTGCAGAGTGAGCCATTTCTAATGTTAGCCCTGCTACATGGATCACTCATTGCATGAGATTTAACAAAAAAAATCTGCTGTGTATTGTAGACAACTGCAGGATGCTGATCAAATCATCACATACCTTTATAAGGTCTGTATTTGGAAAAAACCCTGGTATCAGAGGGAACAGGGCATTTACTGATCCTGGGACAGAGCTCATTCCTGAGCGTTTGTGTGAGACGGCGTCATGTAACCGATCACTCGTTTCAAGTAATAGTAAGAATGTTTTCTCTGAGCAAACTCTCTTTTCTCTGCCTCCTCAAACACCCTCGCTCAGAGCTCCTGCTGACAGAAACAGAATTCAATAGTATTAAGGCAGATGATCAGTGGCACTATCTCCTGATGCTTCAATCCACCAACAAGAATCCTGTGACAGATGTTTCTCCACTTTATGCAAATAGGAACTTCATGGATCAGTTTTCTTTTTCTCCACGGAATATATGCAGCTGGAAAACAGAAATCCAGCTCCACGGCACAAAGTGAGGAAAAAAAAAAATCCTGCTGCTGACCAAACAGGCAGCCGGGAGACAGCGATCTGTAGATGTGAAATCAAATAATTAAACTGCTGGTTCTCAGGATCACTTCTGGGCTTAATGAAGTTGTGTATGCGGTGATATAGGTTTTGTGGGCTCTCTCTGCAACAGCGCCGTGGCTCACAAGTCATTTCTGAAACGGGAAAAAGAGAACTTTCCTGTGCTGTGTATAACGTTTCCTTATAAATATTTTTCTTTCTTTTACCCTTTCTGATATGCTGTTTTCATTCTCACAGTAGTTGTGGATATAGCTGCATTGGATGTGATATGTAAGCGTGTTAAAATAGTGGAGTTTGCACACGAAGAAAGGGTTTCAGCCTATTACATGTAATAAATAGGCTATAGACATTTATATAAACTGAATGGGTTTAGGTATGTTCTTTATAATAGTCTGGAAAGCTGGACATGTGAGAATGACTGATGAAAAGAATGTTGGTTGAATGGGAAAAAAAACTCTTACACTTAGTGAATCAGAGGACATTCTAAGGAAATGTAGTTTTACAAATTATTGTGTAATATATAAAATCATGCAATGTGGAAGAGCTGTAGAATCCCATCTATTATTACCCTAGAAAATCATGAAAGATGGTCACCCTAAATGCATTTATTTTTAAAAAGCTATTTTTATTACTATTAATAAAGTCAATACCATTATTTTAGACTGATTTGTTCTTCTTCTCATTTTAGGTATTTCTTTGAAGATTTCTGTGGAAGTTTTTAATCATCAGACATCAAAATAAGTCTCATGAGTTGTTAGACAATGTCTGTATCTTATTTTCTCGGTGAGGCTTTTGTTAATTTTGAATATTTTAGGGGTTTTAAAATCTCTCATGTGACACAAATTTTTTTTCAATATTTTCACTTAATACTTAATTCAAAGCCTGTATCTGGTACTGTGTGAATATTCAGTCAGGATCTTTGATAAATTTTATTTATAAATACACAAAGCCTGGTTTTGTGACGTGGTATTGTCTAGAATCTTGTCTTCCTTTCATGACTAGTCAAATTCTGGATAAAGATCTTTATTCAATTCAGATGTATTACATGATATATTTCAAAATCCCTCTTCTGTACTTCTTCTCATTAAATTTACAACAAACATTAGTGATTTTACCTGGATTTATTTTAATTGAATTTCTTAAAAAAAAAAAAAAAAAAAAAAAAAAAAAGAAGCAAGCACAAAACCAACACCCAAAGATGTAGTGCCATTTCTAGGCAAAGAGGAAAGAAAGGCTCTACGTGTGGAAATGACAATCATGCTACACTGACTCCGATTCAGATACCAGCAAACACTTGCCAATACGTCTGTATGTGCTATATCATGTCTGCTTTTGCAAGTGGCTGTGCAGCTACTGAAGTTCTGCAGTTAAGGTACAGTTTGAGCTGACCTGTGTCTGAAGAGTCAAATATAATTCTAGATTCAAGTATTAATAGAATAAACTTAATTTTATTTTTTTTATAGGTGCAGCTGCATTTTCGATTTAATTATAGGCTCCCACAGTAGTAATTTTTCCGTGACCTACACAATCTCAAAAGTCAGAAAATTGCTTCTTTTTTAAAGCTGACAATAGCACGGTATGTTTCCAAAGGAAAAAGACAAATTACAGCAAATCATTACTTTAAGCATATTTAAATAGCCAGGAAGAAATCCTAATTGAAAAGTTTGCTAAAATGTGAAAAAGTTAGTGGTGCTTTTTTTTTTCTTTTTTAGAAAAAGATTATTCTCATGTTTGTAGCATTGAAAGCTGTTTATGATACGATGCCTTTCCTTTATCTGCTCACCCTCTACTTCTCCTTCTTTTCTTTCTTTCTTTCTGATGAGGTTAGACGCAACGTTTTTAGGAAGTAAAAATTTTAACTGGAGAGAAATTAGTCTGTAGATGTGTTTGATAATGTAAGTTGTCTATTCCTCATGAAGCTGAGACAAAGATAATGGGAATCTTTGTATTTCTTTGCATGAGCTCCAGACCAATCTGTGAGGCTTTATTATCCAGTTGTAGCATTACTGCCAACAATGGTATTCTAAACACAGTTGTTCGGAAAGGGAAAAAAAAAGAGTATCGTAAAATAGACTTGGCAGTCCTGAAATGCACCCTGGTCCTTCCAGAAACCTCCTCCCCAATAAACCTGTGCCCTCCCCCAATTATCTCTGGTTCTTCTCCTGGTATTTCCTGCTTCTGAACCTTCCCCCAGCAGGGCCCTTTCCCTGACAACCCTCTAGGATTATGGTAGGGGTGTTGGCAGCTCATCCCCAGGGTATCTCCAGCAGACCAGCTCCCAGAGAGCAGAGGCAGGAGAGCCCCAGGCTCACAGGAGATTTTGAAGGGGTTGGTGAATGCAGACACTGGAGGGGAGGAGGTGGGCTGGCCAGCAGGAACCACTGTTGACATTCCCTCATGGAGGAAAGGAGAAAAAAAAAAGCTGCCGCTGGGATCCCTTCTTCTGCCATGAAATAACTGGGAAAAAAAGGTTGTCTGTTAAGGTAGGTAGCCATGGTAATGCGCCTTCAGCCATTTCCCCAAGGGAGCTCATGGAAGAAGGTGTTTCTCTCCTGTACCTGCTGAAGTGCTTGAGCTCTTCCCCATCCCTGTGTTCTGCATTTCCTATATCTAAATGACTGAAGCTGTTAAAATTAGGCCCAGACCATAGTCCCCTGTCAGAAAGCAGTGGCTAGCATGATTCCTATTACAAAAAAGACAACCATTAGAGGGAAAATTTGCTGTATTTTTTACTTATTTTCCAGCAGGTCAGGTTTACCTATGTGCCTCTTCCCATAAGACACACAAAATGATCTAGCCCTTAGACCCAGAGCAGTGTAAAAGGACAGTGGAAGGGCTGGTTCCTGTATAAGGGGCAGCTCGAAGTGAGTGCAGGAACAGCACTGCAGCCTTCATTTGCAGTTGTGCTGGGCTGGTTTCCCCACAGCTGTTCAGAGCTGGGATCTGCCGGTCGCTCTGCTCTCTATCCTGGTGCTACTCCTCTTCTGGCCTGTACGTCAGAGGAGCTGTGTGCAAAACCAATCGGCATCCAAGGATTGTTCTGGCAAGCAGTGTTTTTCATTTAAAGCCAAAATGAAAATTGAAGTAAAGTTTGTCATACTTGCCTGATTCTTTTTCTTTTTGTCACTTCTGTTTTCTTCACTTGTGTGAAAAAAAGAGGAGTTTAAGTATGAGGGAGGTGGATTTTTCTTGCTTTTTTTGGTCAGAAATTTTAGTCCTTTATGAGACTATGCTGGTGTGTTTTCTGACCCACCTGATTGCAGACCAGGCTGATCAACAATTTTATTTTTATGACAGATGGCTGATCACCAGCGCAGCTGAGTTAGGGGCCTCAATGAAAGGACCTTGACCCTCCAGCCAGCATCTCTTGAGGAATTCTTTGTTGGGTGCTTTCAGCTGAGGCCTCCCTCAAAGTCGAAGGTGATTTCTATTTGCCAAAGTGGGAAGACAACAGGAGGTAGAATAAAGATGAAAATCTAAGCAGTCAGTTGAACTTGTTCAGACTGATACCAGCCCACGGTATTCAGGCAGCAGCTAACCCAAGGTTTCCTTAACCTTGGCAGAAGTGCAGGAAATAGTTGCAGGAGGATGAAGTGTTCTTGAACTGTTTCTCCAATGTATCAAGCACAAGCAGGCTATTCTTCAATATTAAGCACGCGCTTCTCTTTTCTTCCCCTTTAAAGAAACTTTGTATTGTAGACTATAAAAGGGGGAAGAAAAAAAAAATCAATCAATCTCTGTTTGTGGACCCCTGTGCTGCATCTACCCTATCCAAGGACAAAGATGCAAATCAGGACCTCCCCAGCATAATAGCATTTATAAGGCAAATTTCTTGCTGAGGTCCTATAGCAAAAAAAATAGCTGTGCTCAAGTGTTATTTTAAACAAAAAGGAAAAAAAAAAATAAATTAACCACATTGTTTAAAACATCGGCTTCCCTGGATACATCAGAAACAGCATTCCAGATAAAAGCAGCATGATGTGAAAAGACCTGATCAGCAACATATTGATGTCTGGGCTTGGGGACTAATGTAAGAACTTAAAGACTTGGCTAGAGAATATTTCTTGAGAAGCATAAACATATAAGAGGATGCCAAACCATGAAAGGCTTCCTTTGCACTGAGAATTCAGAAATCGGCGTGTTGACAAGCAGAGAAGCCAATGCTGCTAGCAAAGCACATAGGGTGATGAATAAACTCAGATTTTGGGAGCCTAGGATGAGATCTAGGAAGGGGCCAACTGATTTAGCCATGTTTTTAAGCCTCTACACCCAGCATTTAGGTGCTGTCAAGGCTCAGGCCTTCCCCCCCAGCTGCCAGTGATGACGTCTCAGGGACTGGGGCAGCCGGCTTTGATTCAGAATGTGTGTGTTAGTGTTCAGTTCTCAGAGGGGATGGAGACACTACCGAGACACTGACTGCAGCAGGCTGGCTGAGCCATTTGTTGAGGCTATGGGAGAGTCAGGTTTAATTTCCTGCCCAAATGCGCTGCATTTTCTGGCTGTTGGCTCAGCAGTAGGCTCCCAGAGTGCCTCCCTGGAGGCCAGATACACCTCCTCCTGTGTACCAGGGGAGAGCCTGGAGGCTGCGAGGGATCTGAGCTGTTCTCTGCCTGGCACAGCACGTTCGAGGCAGATGTATGCCTCTGTAACTGTGACATCCCACTAGCGTCTCTGGAGCTACTGCAGCAGGAATGCTGGTTTGAAACACTTGCACCATGACCAAAGTAAGTGAAGAGATATGGCTCATGTGGTTCTTACACCTGAGACCTGGCCACCTATTCTTAATTGAGGGAGTCTCTTTGTGATGCCAGCAGAGAAGCAGTATTATTCTCTTGTGAGGAAAACCCCGCAGTTTTCCTCCAGGTGCACATAAAATTGGATAGTTCAATAATTATCTGAGAAATAACAATTTACATATGAAGCGATATAGCAATGGAAATCAGTGGTTGTTAGGTACTAGCTAATGTGCAGTCTGATTTTAGATGGATAAGCTAAGTTTAAAAGCTATGTTCTAAGGAAAATGGACATATCTGCAAAAATATGGGATGTACATATGATAAGGAAAAAACCCTCTTCACCTAAAAGAGAAACTTGAGAGGGCAGTCCATGGGAAAAAACACCAATGGCTTCATCTTTTGCATTTAGCATAAGCCTACCATGCAACCGCCCAAGATAAACACTGTTTTTTCTGGTTTGGAAAAGATCTTGAATGTCCTTTAAACTTGTTGACTTGCTCCACTTTTGTCAGGCCTTCTTGCATAAGCACATTGATCCCAACACAATCATCCCTTGAGACGTACTCATGTTATTGTCAGGTACCTCCTGGGGGCTGAGCACCTACCCTGGGAGGATGCTGGTAAGTACTTGCAGGCACCTCTTCTTCAGCAAAGCGATTGACGTCTGTGCAGCTGATGGCTCTCATTCTTGTTTGGTTGGCAGGGATGGTGTCACTAAACTTGAGCTCACTTGTCACAATGGAATTTAATTATCTGCTGGAGAGAAGCCCTGACAGCTGTGGCGTAGGTTTTTCAATGTGATGTTGCCTGGATCGCAAGAAAAATATCAAGGGCTGGTGAGAACAGCCATGTTCTAAAAGCATCACTGCCTGGGTTAGACCACTGCCTACCAAAGAGGTATGTGTGATTATCTTGAAGTTATTTATTGACTGTCATGTCAGATCATGGTTAAAGTTTATCTTTACTGCAAGTTGTCCTCAGGAATTCTTTTTAGTTCATCAAAAGTAACTTTTCTTTTCCAGGGCTTAGGTTGGAAGCAGTGTTTGTTTACCACATTGCCCCTGGGTTTGCCTTTGGCTTGTGCTTCCTGTGGGAGAGGCAGTGGGTCTGCTGCTGGCTCCTAAAACATTGACATCTGGTGATGGCCTTCTGTAGGGAAACCATTTTCCTAGCAGCAGCATCAGGTAAGACCTCATCATTTTCTTATGGTAATGGTTATCATTGATAAACTAAGGAAATGTGAGCTGAAAGAAAAAGCAAGTGGTTTGTGTGCGTGTGTGTGTGTTTGCTTTGTGATTTATTTTTTTAATGGAACGTTGCCTTAGCTTGTATACCATAGTATTGGGATTTTTAAAATTTTTAGTTTTTTTTATTGTTGCCAAACAAGCACTCATCAGTAGCTCTCCAAGGTCACTGACATGCTCTGACATGCAGAAGGCACTTTTATAATAAATTCTCCCATACACTTGCACTAGTAAAAGACTCAAACTGTGTATAGGAAGGTGGCCCATCTGTCGTTTGGTTGCCCTACTGCCAGCCTTGGAGAAGCACCCAACCACCCAGATGCACATACACACCTTTGGGAGACCTAAAGGTAGACCAGGATTTACCCCCTGACTTACATCCCTGAATCCACCTATCCCCCAGGATCCAGGATGCTGTCCCTCAGCCACTGGTACAGGAGCCTCTTTTCTGTGGGGAATCTGTGAGAGCCAAGCTACACCGCAGCAGAGGCTGCTATGCACGCCTTTTTGGAAGTGCTGGCTGTGTCCCCTGGGCTTCAGGTAAGCTCTCCCTAAATCACAGAATGTTCTGACTTGGAAGACACCCACAAGGATCATCAAGGCCTACTCTCAGGTGAATAGCTCCTATGATGCCAAACCCACAACCTTGGCATTATTAGCAACTGCTCTGACCAGCGGAGCTGATATCCTGGGGACCATGACTCCAGTCCCTTCCTTCCCCTCCTGGGGCTGAAGCAGAAGGCACATTTTCAGTGGTTGAGGGGAGGCACTCCATCACCTCCATTAAAAAAGGGTGAAGCCTTCTTGGCCCCAAGGATGTTTTTCTGTCTGGAGCCTTTCTGTGTATTAAAGAACAAATGCTTGTGCACTCTTTAGGCTGCTGTCAGATTAAACCATGCATGATGCACGCTGCTGTTTCTTGTGCCTGTTGTCCTGGAGCTTCCTGGGCTAGATTTGGAAATCAGACCACACAGCTGTACTTCCCAGCACCAGGCAGGGCAAGGACATTGTCAGTCTGTGCCCCGCCCAAATGAGGGGACAGTCACCTTTGTAAGGCCCTGTGCTCCCTGCCTCAGGGGAAAGGGTGACCTGTCTGGTGAGAGCTTCGGGAAGCAGTTTCTTCTCCAAAAAATGAGTGTGTTGTAATATGTTTACATTATTCACTGTCAGCTCTCCTTGACTGCCATTAGGATTAGAAACGATTTGGAAGTTCTGGAGTTAAAAGTGTGTAAGTTGCATGAAGATAATACTTAATAAACACAAATACATGCTAGGGATGGTTTTTTTCCATCCTTTTAATATGACTTTTAGACTTACAAGCTTTTATCTTATTTTATGAGGCCATGTGAAATAAATTAAATGTAACACAAGATGCCGTTAAAAAAGATTTTATGACATTGAGAACTGGTTCTATATTAGGACCAGATCCTACAAAGGCTTATTGATGTGAGCAGTTTCGCTCCCATAGATAAGCTATGGAGTCAGCTATGGCTAACCATTTAACTGATCAGAATCAGGCCCTCATTTTGGATGCACTTCTCATTGTTAAATCAATGTGAAAGTGAAATCTGTCTCCTCTCAAAAGGAAATTGCCAAGACTTTCTACGCTAAGATTTGGGATCTGTAGAAAATGAAGCCTTTTTATTTTTTTCTTCCCTCCAATAATCTGTTCAGTGAACAAGCTGTGAAAAATAGTTCTATATTTTTTCCATGTGATGCAGCAGACGGTAAATTTCCATTTAAAAGAATGATCAGAGTAGCTGCTGGCACTGAACTCTGTTGTCTTAGTCAAATCTACTTACAAAGAGTTTACAGCAATACAATAGCTTATTATTTCACTCAACCAGAAATCAGATGAAAAAGGCAAAGGGGAAGCCTGAAGTAGGTTCATGGTCAGATTTCTTTTCTTCCTTAACATCTTAGGGTTTTTTTAATGCGGGAGTTGAGATCAGTAGTTTTATGTATAAGGAGGAGACTACTTCTTTTCACCTCTACTTTTGTACGCTGTGAAATAATCAGACTACACACTTCTATAGTGCCTTTCTTCTGGGGATCTGAAAGCACTTTACAAACATTAATTAAAGTCTCACAACGCCCATGTGGAGGTAAAGGAGCATTGTTTGTGTATCTAATGCAAAGGCTTAACCTGATTCTTTAAGTACTCTACCAGGAAAATAATGGAATAGCCAAAGCAAATTAATCTAACTGAATTGCTGGGACCATATATATTATACGTATGTGTGTGTGTGTGTGTGTGTGTGTGTGTGTGTGTGTGTGTCTGTGTCCTGCATCTCTGTGCTGCTGGAAGCCTCAGACTGCACCTCCTCTGCCCTGCACGTCCTGCCTGTTGTTGTCTCAGGGGATTGGATGTGTGCTGCTGCTTCTCTCTGCACAGTGCCTCGGGTCCATCAACAAATGTGTATTTTCCGGGCAACCTGGGGAAAGCTCGCATTGCCATTGATTATGCTAAGATTAGTTTTAAAATTTTAAAAGGCAGGAAAAGCCTCTTTCTTGATCACCAAATTTGTGAATGAAAATAATAGGTGGGCAGTGAGGACCCAGAACAGGTTTTTGCCACCTGAGCTGGACTCCTCTGGTGGAGGCTCCAGCACCTCTCCTCTTTGACTGCCACTTGTTCTCAAGCCTGGTGGCCTTGTCCTTGTTGCTGTTACTTCCAGTGTCTCCCCATCTCAGGGAGTTTTGGGTGCAGCATTGCAGAGAGAAGGCTGTGGGGCAGGCTTGGCTCCTATCTGGAGGAAGGAGAGGGACATCGTCCTACTGCAGCTTAATGCTTGGCTTGGCTCCCCACGGTAGCAATGTCTACATTAAAATATCTTTAATCATTTTACAGACTTTATAGAAAGGGTGTTACCCTCCTTGAGAGGGGCTTTTGGCATCATTCCTGCAGAGGTGTATTCCCTGTACTTTGCCACGTAGGTGCCCACCCCCTGCCCTGGGCAGGTAGAGTTGTGCTGAGTATCTCCATGTGTCCACCTTCGCTGCTTTGATTTCCTGCTGCTGTCTCTTCAGTCCCAGAGAGAGGCCGGAGCAGCCCCAGCCCAGGGTATTTGGGAGGGAAGGCTGATTTATCATGGCTTTCTAGTTACACTGGCAGAAATGAAAATGAAGATGAAGGAATTAATCAAAATGGATAAAACTCAAGCTGAAGGACCAAGCAACTCTTACTTGTATTTTCATCTCAGTGCTGTAGTGCTTTCTCCCACTTGTGCAGCTCAGAACTGCTGAACTCTTGTAGCCTGACATCTCTTCTCCTTAGACAAATCAGATGAAAGAAAAAATTTTCTAGTGGTTACAGGATGGCATTATTTTCTTTCTTCAGATTAAAGCTGTAGGGAAATAGATCCATATGGCTACCATGAATTTGAAAGGTGGTTGGATGGCTATTAAAAGCAAAAAGGGACCCCATGAGCCATGAGCCCTAGTCCCACGCACTGTTACAATCTAAAAATGCTTCTGGGTCACCAGCATTAGATCCTTTTCTTAATCTTCATGTCTTCTTTCTGCTAATTTTGCTTTCTCTGTCTGACATAGGCTCTAAGATCTTCAGTGCAAAGAGAGCATCTTTTATCTCTGTAAAGTGTCATGCAAACTTAGGATGGTATGTAAATATTTAATAATAATATTAGTGGTGAAGATTCTAGTCCTGGAGGAACATGTCTCCTTCCATGCAGATGCAGAACATATAGTGGTAATTTGGGTACTGTTTCATTTCCCTGGGGAGAATTTCTCTGCTCACTCATTTTCCAGTTGCCTCTGTCATCATCTTGGGTAAGGCTATTGGGGCACACACTACGCTTGACTTCAAATGACTTAATTAGAATTGGGCAAATAACTGCTTTTTCACCAGAGACTTTGAAAGAAATATCCCTAAAATACAAGTTCTCTTTCTTTCATGTTAGAGAAATGGAAACCTGAGGGGAAAATTGCCAGAGGTACCCAGAAAGGAGACATGTGTGTGCTCTTGAGATGCTAGAGGTGGCTGATCTGTGCTCCCTGACAGCAGTGGAGGTGTTCCAGCTGGGGCAATATCACAGGAAACAGGCTGCAAGGAGCTTCAAACTATCCCCAGCACTCTGCTCTTCTTCTTTTCAGTAGCCTAAATAATTTTTTAAATACTTTGGCTATGTAACTAGATTTACTTTATAGAAGGGTTTATACTGTACCTTACTTAAATCTTTAATTTTCTAATGATTGTAAGCCAATAGCAATTATTTTAAAATAATTAAGACAAATAAACACATCAAATTGCCAAGCACTGCATTTTTCTCATTCATTTATGACTTAATAGACTTCAGTGTATATGTTCAGCCTTTACTAATTGCACAGTTGACAATTCTTTATGACTTTGAGGAGCTCAACATTTTCTATCTTTACTGGCTGCATTCTCTTAGCGTAATCATAGTCTTAATTTTATTTAACTTATGCTAAAGCAAAATATGAATCTAACCCACAGGAGGCAAATAAAACACGTCATTGTACAGTTCACTACATTTTATAAAACCATTTTACAACATGAACCATCCACCCATTCTGTTCAATGGAGTAAATGGGATCTAACCATGCTTTAAGGACTGCGCTCATCTTTAAACTGATTAGTTTCTCTCCTTATTACAAAACACAGGCATCTATACCAGGTCTAATGTCTAATTTTATATACAATTAAATGGGTAAGCCCTGTTGCCTCCAGCGTAATCATTTAATCATTGTTATTTACCTTGAAGCTTTTTGGGTAGGATCAGAGACCCATCTCTCCCCTTGCTGGGTGGCGCGGGGCAAGCCTCAGCAGGGAGGAGACCCTAATGATTCTGTTTGCCGCATGGAAAATGGGATGGAGATGTCCAGAAGGGCCGGGCTGATGGCCTGGAGTCGGTGGGAGATGAAGGAAGACTGAGCCTCGTGCCTGGTGCTGGTTGGGCAGGATGGATGGGGTGGGAAGGTGGAGACAGGGACTGGTGTCACTGCAGTGGCAGAGCGATGCTGCCGGCTGTCCCCGCTTCCCTCTGTGCCAGATTTGGGATGCATGTCCTCAGGACCCAGTCAAAGGCTGCGTAGGGCAGCAAAGCAGGGTTGGGGCAGCTCTGGAGATGGGTCTGGAGGCGATGAACGCTTCAAGGAGTACTGTGACAATGCAGCACTACAGTCACAGGCAGGAGCACTCTCCTGCCCAGGGCACCTACATGGTGATGCATCTTCCCTGCTCTGCAGCAGGAGCAGAGAAAGCAAGCGGTGCCTCGACCAAAGGTTAATGCTTAAAAAACTCCCCGGGGGCAGGGAGGAGGCAGCCGGGGCTGGCAGCAGCTCAGCAGCCGGGGCTGAATGTCGGCCGGGAGCCCATTTGCTCATAGCAGCGCCTGGTTAAACCTGCACATGGCTTTAACCAAGTGCGGTGCAGCGACGCGAGCGAGGGGCTGCCTTTGGCATGGGGGCTCTGCTCGGCCCCGCGATTAGGGGAGGAGGGCTGAGATGTGCACTGCCAAACAGGCTTCCTTCTCTGTTGCTTAGGCTTTTTTTTTTTTTTTTTTTTCCCCTCTTCTTTTTTAAATCGTGTTTAACACTTGTACAATTTGGTGAAATTACAAGCCCGCGAGGACAGAGGGAGAAGCTAGTCTGTTTAAAAAATAAAAAGAGGACATGATTACTTTGCTGAAGCTGTACTTTCTATTTTCTCTTCCAAAAGAGACAAAGGGAATAAATACTTAAAACCCAGTGGTGACGACAGTGAAGCAATCATGCAGTCGCTGGATACCTTTGTCTCAGGGAGGCATGTAGTCATTTTTACATGTCTGCCACTGGGTGTCAAACCTTTCTTTTCTTCCCCTTTCCATTTTGGATGGCCAAACTGATTATCTAAAATAGAAAATTAGCACACAATGGCTTTACTCTGTGATACCCCTTATGCAACTAATGGGCAAAGCTTGTTAATTGGTTGTAAATGCCAGCAGGTTGCCAAGATAATACTTCAGAAATAAGCGGGTATTCTGATAATTACAGCAATCTTCATCTATAAAAGCTTAAGTAGATGAAGTACTGGCTGGCTTAAAACCAAGATTTATCCCGCTGCACTCACATTAAAAGAAAAAATAAGATGAAAACAATAAT
The DNA here is from genome assembly GCF_009819655.1 of Sylvia atricapilla. NCBI lineage: Eukaryota > Metazoa > Chordata > Aves > Passeriformes > Sylviidae > Sylvia > Sylvia atricapilla. Next base: position 10,688,829 of record NC_089146.1, read on the forward strand.
GTAGCAAAACAATTATATAGCAGGAAGCGTTGTAGGTTTTAGAGATTGTGAAAACTCAGAAAGTAAAACAGTGCTGTAATAACCAGTTATGGAAAAATAGGCCATTTACATTTGTGTATAATTAAATAGTAGGCTATGCAATTTCACTTTTTAAAGTAAACTGCCTTTTCCTTTTTTTATAGGGCAACGTAGCCATAATTGCTGCATTAAAGCTTTAATGAAAGAAAAAAGCAGCAGATCAAGATGACATGTAACATCCACATTTGTACTGTGGTGTTCTGCTTGTTTAGTAATGGGAAGCTACTGAGGAGATTAAAATTGCAGAATTCTTCTTAGTTTTTTTCCCCCGAAAATTGCTATAGGAAGATCATTCAAAGTCTAAAATACATACAATTTATTTTTCTACCTTCAATCCACAAAGATTTAATGGCTTTCCTAAATCTCAGAGTATCTGAAGAAATACTTTCTTGCAAAAAGGGAGGTATTATTTCAGCTCATCAAAATTATCAAAAGTAAGCAGCTCAAACTTGAAGTGTAGAGGTCTCACCTCATGTTTTAGACTATTACTACAAATGCTGAAGACTATTTTTTTAACTCAGAGCTGCTTTTCAGCTTTTCTGTCAGAATGATCAACAGGTTGATATATAATCTTGTTATTTGTCATTTTGAGGTTTTTTTTTTTTCACATGTTACAAACAAAATTGTGAAGTGCAGTAAAGCCAGGCTCAGCTGAGTTAAAGCTTTGGACTATGGGTGCAAGCTTTCAAACCAAGGTGTTGTCTACAGTAGTGTAAAACAAGAGTTGATATCGGGGCAAGAGAAAGCCTTTTTTTTTTTTTAATTTTTATTTTTTTTTTTTCTAATTACCTTGGGTGCATCTCGTAGACTGCTTTTAACCACTGATGCCTCCTACAACTGAGGGCAGGCTTTGACAAATTGTGGCACATTTTGTCGGGAGCGCCTCAGAGTCAGAGGAGTGCAGGGCGGTCCTGAGGGGCTGCGGTGCTTGGGCTTTGGGGAAAAGGGCAATGTCAGACTGGGATACCCTTCCTGCTGTGTGTCTGGGGGTCTGTGTTGTTGGCTTGCAGGTAACAGGGCTCTGCCCCGGGGCTGTGCTGCTCTGCTGGAGCATTGGCCCTCCGTGCAGAGGCACAGGGGCTGCAGAGAGCCTGTTCCTGGTGGATGAATGCATGAGCCTGGCATGGTCCTGGGCGCAGGGCACTGGGACAAGAGCAGACTGGATTTTTCCTGATGTGGAAAACAGGATGTTACATCTCCTCTGGCATGGTCAGCCTGGTGGGACAGTGGTGGAGGTGCTAGAAACGAGGCACGGCATGCTGTGGAAAGTTAGATTTTCATTCGTGCATTTTCTCAAGGTAGTCAGCTTATCAAATATTTGACGGAGATGTCTTTCCTGTATGTGGTCATGCAACATCAAAAATTTTTCTCATACGTAATCCGTAAAAAAATCAAGAGAACCCTGTGCACTACTAGGGATAGCTTGCTACGCCGACAAACCCCTTAAATTTTGGCAAATGAAGAGGTGCATCTTGTCACCCAAACCCCGAGGGAAAACAAGGTCTGAGAGCACAGGGGCTGCCAGGGGAGCGAGGTGTGAGGCCAGCCCTGCTGCCTGCCAGCCCCAGGCCCTGCACACATAATGGACTTTCCTAGTTAGTACATAATATATGGCACTTGTCCGAAGTGTGGCTGCAGGAACCAGCAGAGGAAGAAATAACTTGACGAGATCCTTTAATGGATCTCTCTCCCTTGTCTTCCAGGAACAAAATAAATAGGAGACTTTTTCAACTGGCATGTATTTCCATTTATGCTTTAAAAATTCATGAGCATAGGTTTCATATGATGGTGTAGTTACTATGGTAATTGTTTATTAATCTGGAGGAGCTTGGTAATTACCACAGTACAGTTTATATAACTCAAACTCAGAGTTAAAGTATGGCTATGATTTCTTTACGCATCCATCTTTTAGACACTTTTTTCAACTTTTTTTTAATTTTTATTTAACAGAATATGCATTTTCCCCTCTCAGTTCTACTTTTATCCAAGTGCGTACATTTCTGGAAGTGTAGAGAGAGTGCAAAAATGACAGAGAAAAGCTTGCTCGGAGTTGGCAGGCCAGGACAGCCAGGAAAAAAAATGTGCAGAGTTAAGTTGCAGGTGGATATTTTTTAAATTAAAAAAAAATGATGCCTTTCTCTTTTCTTGGAGGATGGCTCACACGTGGGAGGGCAGCAAGGGGCAGAGGAAAGGAGGTGACAAAGTGGGGATGTGTCCAGCCTGGGACCGTCCCCCCAGCTGAGCACAAGGCTGATGGATGTGGGACTGTGTGAGGATGTGTTTCCATTGTCCTGCAGCTCTGGGTTTGAATGTGGCAGAGGCACATAAGAAGAAAACTACACGTGCTGGACTAAGGATGAATGGCTGGCTGGCTCTGGCATTTGGGGTTTTTTCAGTGTTGCATGTGGTTTTGATAATGGAGAAGGCAGGAGTGGTGAGGTACCTGCCTGGTACACCATGGCCTTTCAGAAACCCCTGCTGCCAGCTCTCTTCAGCCCCAACAGTCTCCAAGGAGCATGTATTTGCCTTTCCTGGAGAAAGTTCATGTAAAAATCGAGTTTATGCAATAATTTTTTTTTTTTTTAGACAAGCACCACTAATCCTATCACTGCAGTGATGCTCTCCAGAAACCCAAGAAACAGAAAACTGTGTGTTTTCCAGTGAATTTTTTTCTTTTATCTAAAAGCTCCTTTATTCCAGCGAGTGAAAAATTTTGCCCACTGTGAATTTTGTTTCTGTGGCGATTCTAGTGGCAAGACAATTAATGGCCACCAGTTCATTCTGGATGCCCCGTGAGCCAGGAGCAGCCCTGCTGGTGGGTGAGCCCTCCTCGCCTGTCCCTGCTCTCTCCCGCCGGATTGCGCGGCTGGCGGGCTGGAGAAACTCCCTGGTCGGCCTGGCTTCATTGCCGAGAGATTCACATTATTTATATGGAAAAAGTGCAGGATGCCATCTCCTCACTCGCTCTGCCTGCATAAATTGCGCGTGTTTATTATTCATCGTAACACAGCACATTCTCTGTTTCTGTGTCACTTGTCACTAATCACTTATGCATCTGATGTGCGGATCCAGAGCAGGTTCTTAAGCATTCTTGGCTTCAAAACATAAGATATGCATGGGTAAGAGTTTATCCCACCCCCAAAATAACAACTTTGATACATTTTCAAAAGGGAAAGTGCATATGTTACAGTACTCAGGAGCAGCAATAACCAAACTAGCTGAGAAGTGACACGGACTTGGGTTATTTTCTTGTTGCTTTCTTTTTTCTTTTTTCTTTTTTTTTTTTTTTGGTTTCTCTTTAGTATTTCATGAAAGTGTGTAAAAATCTTAACATTTGAATGCCACACGCTTCGTTCTGCCTGTGAGATAAAGGACATTTCTCTAAAAGAAACATACGCTCCTTGTTCCTTGTTTTGATTCCCCGTACAGCTTGTCACAATGCATTTACATTTTGCCCATACATTTGGATTTGCAACCCGAGCTGTGCTTTTGAGGAAGGGATGCAAACTCTTTTCTTTGACTTTTGGGTGTCAGTTGGGCACTGACTGTAGCGGGGCAGCCGCGGAAGGCAGAGGCTGAGCGCGCCCCTTGCAGATCCCACTGCGACCCACGGCCCCAGGCCACAGCAGCTCCTTCGTGAGGGGCTGCCTCCTGCGCTGGCCACCAGCTGGGGAAGGGCTCTTTCCTGGAGCTTTTCTCCCCTGTTGCATCTCGCTCCCTTCCCAGCCTGCCTCCCAACCCATAGAAGCCAGCTGCCCAAACTCAGCGCACAGTGCGCTATGTCTTTCCCCACCTTTTCCCTGCATATTTCTTCCTCCTCTTGTAGACTCTGGGAAATGCCAGAAATTTTCCTTTCCTTGTCTGGATCTGCTCTAGGGAGCACTGTGGAGAACCCTGTGTTTAGGACAATGCCATGTTTTCCCCCTTCTCATGCCCCCAGAGGAGTGGCACTAACAGCGTGAGGGATGGAGAGAGAGCCCAGCCTCAGCAGGGATAACATTGGTGCAGAGTTTGGGTACCACTGTGAATAATGGTCATTCAGCTGGGCAAATGCCATCTCTCAGGTTGAGAATAGGGAAAACATTCCTGCGCTTTCTGGTAGTTGACCTGATTGCTCTGTAACTCTGCAAACCTGGTGAGCACAGCCAGTGCTGGGTCTACCCACAGGCAGGGCTCTTCACGAGCTCCTACATCAGACTCCTGAAAAGACATGATAGCGAAGCCGTGTCTTCGCTGGTCTGTGGCTCACCTGCACCACGCTAACCTGCAGTACAAAATCTTTGAGAGTGGCCTGGCCTTGTGGGAGGGCAATGTGCAGAGCAGCTGCCAGAACAGTAGCCTGGGATGACCTATATTAATTTCCTGCAATCATAGAATAGTTTGGCTTGGAAGGGACCTTAAAGAACACCTAGTTCCAACCTCCCTTTCTTTTTTTTTTTTTGCACCAAGCATCTGCAAACAAAAATTATGTACTGTGGAAATACTGAAAAAGTCACAAATCTTGTCGAATTGTCTGATGTGAATGTTTTCTCCTTCAAGGCTGCTAAAATGAAGCCTGCTTACTGACCTCTGCAGCTGGAAACACAGGGATTTCATCCAAGGAGAGAGATAATTTGAATTGTTCCTTGTTCTGCTGATATCTGATGGGAACAATCATACTAACGACTTCCAATTGCAAGTCCTCCTTGACTGTGTAGTGAAGTCAGCCCTATGATAACACCAGAGAGGCAGCTTGAAATTAGGATACAGAAAACTGATGCCAAAAATATGTCAGCTTGGAAGGTCATTAAGAATTATGCATTTGTGCATGTTCACATGCCAACGATACCTTAAATGATTACCTTAGAGGAATGGATTTGTCTAATGAACATATGAATTAACAATACAAAATCGTGATTGATAAATCAAATAAGAATTTACAATTTGCCAATGAATCTAACTGGAATGGAGTTTCACTGGATGTGAATGTGAGAGGAGCTGTTGGTGTTCTTTGCTAAAAATGACTCTCGGTGGTATTTTTCCACTTTATGACACCACAGTTGTAGGTGACTGATCTAAAAACCAGCCTGCCTGTACCTCAGGCAGGGACACGTTGTTCCAAAGATCTTGGCTCATCATTTCCAGTAGTTATTTTTTAAACCTCTCTACCTACACTTTTATTGATCTTTTGGGGTTTTTTTTTAAGCTCAGCTAAGAAATTAACCTAGACTGGTGTTGGCAGACAAATGATAGGGTTTTAATAGTTGGTAGAATCCTGGTGAAGTATTTTTACATTTAGGAACTCAGATAAAAGCAGCTGATATTTCACTCTGCTTTTCTGCATGGACATAGCTCAGGGGGGGTTTTGATTTTTGTTTCTGAAAGATAAGATTACATTAGTATTTTCCTGAGTGGATTATGCCTCCTTCACGAAGAGTTTTTAAAGTCTAGAAGAGCAAGATACTTAGGTTTAAAAATATGTGGTACAGCTGGGCATTCTTTTCTTTTCCTTTTCTACCCTTATAGTAAAGATCAGTGCAATCCACACAGTGTTTTTAATAATAAACCCTTTTTGGCAGATATACTTAATTTGACATTTACAATAAACTTTTTGCGATTTTTTGCTGCATCTTCACCTTTTTGGCTTGTGCCTTTTTGGGTTTGGGGCATTCTTAGTGAGCACTGGTGCTACAAAATGGTGTTAAAGCTGCTGGTAGTCTAGTTCTTGTCAAACTGCATGTTAAAGACCTAGATAATAAGAAAGTACCAAAGGAGTTGTAACATTTCATTGCTCTGTGTCATTAATATCTTCTTATGTGCTAATGAAACAAAGTTAGGTCATGAATATCTTTGAAATTTAAGATTGTTGAGGGTTTCTTTGACTTGATATAAAGGGGTAACTTAAGCCTGTTGGGTCTGTAGTGTCCTGAGTACCACTTCCTTTGCTAACTAAAAATTGGCATAGCAAAATTGACTGTTTAGTTGAGGTGGAAATTTCAAAAATTTCTTAATTTCAATTTTGCTACTAAAATGGTTTTGGCAATCATGAAATAGGTAACATCAGTTACCAGAACCCTGTGTATCATTTGACATTTCATTTGGCAGAAATTGGCTCTCTAGTGTGTTCCTGGCGGTGGGGAGCAACATGAGGGCATCCAAGGCACACACACTCACGGTGAGCAGCATCTTTATTTGTTGGTAACATTACAGGACACTCCAGGAGGCTCTTAGGTCCAGAGTCATGGGCATCCATTCTGTTTTCATTTTTTCCTATACCTAGCAGCTGTCGATTCAATTTTTTTGCACCTTTTTTTTTTTTTTTGTCCCAGACCTGTGGCACTTTGTGTGTAATTTATGGCATGCAATTCTTAGAGAGAAAATGCCCTAAATGTAAGAATCGTAGTAAGAACATGAAGGTAAAAGCACTTGCTTGCTGCTATTACTGGAAAACAGCGCACTAAGAATCAGTGTACACTTAAATGATGTCTTTGTGCCTATGGACACTATGGGAAACACAGCAGCCAAGCTGCATTGTTACGGCAGGCTTCCCAATGTGCAGGATTCCCGAGGGGAGGGAAGGGGAGAGGGAGCCCGTGAGAACGGCCCCGTCACAGCCAGTGCCTTGTCCCTGGAGAGGTTTGGAAGACCCTGTGAGCTGAGGGAGCCGGGAGCGTCCCTGTGCCTGGCGGTGCGCTGGCTGCGCGGCTCCCGGCACGAGAGGGGAGCGGCAGGCGGCTGCAGCCCTGCGCCGCACAACGTCCCGGGAAGCTGCGCAGAGAAGCATGACACAAGCCTTGAAACATTTAGGGAGGGGGCATGTTATTTTAATATCCTTTTTTTGTGCTTAATAGAAAAGGGGTTTGTGGTTAATTCTTTATTATCTCCGACAGCAGTTCTCGCTTCGGCTCCTCTTTCTTTAACTGCCAAGCTAGCATTTTCCTTTTTTATTGCTCCTTTCTTCGAGGTTTGCTTTGGAATAGTGCCAGTTATCATTTCCCATTAGGGCAAATATTGCATCAAACTCATGATTAGGGATTTGAGGGCTTGGGAATATCATTCTCTAACATTTGTCTTTCATTTTCTAAGTCTTTTTCTCTCTCTTTGTACAGACACATATGCGCACATGCCTGCATATCTGCGGATATACATATGTGTATATATATATTTATAGAGAAGAAGAAAGAGTGTGCTGCATGTGCCTGATTACACGGGTAGCTTTACATGTATGCATGTGTCTATTTGCATGTAAAGTTTAAACCTCGTCTCCCAGACAAAGGAAAAGGGAAGAGCTTTCTCCTCATGTGCGATTTCAGAGGACTCAGAAGGTTAGTAAAGGAGAAGAATAACAGATTTGTTTGTATGTTTTGGGTTAAATACTCCAGTTTTGCAGAGAAGGAAGGTGTTAAGAACACACACTGTGAGTGTGGAGATGAAGCCACTGCTAGGGAGCTGCTATCAGTTTTACCGACCCTACAAAACTGGGGAACAACACTGCACATTTTTGAGTGTGCCTTTTGCAGTGCCTTTTCTATTACCTTTACCTGTACAGATATATAGTCACTTCATGTCTAGCACTTCCCTTGAATAAAGTGGCAAAAAATATTACATTTCTAGAAATGAACTATTCTGCTGTATGAACATATGCTGCACCGCCTATATTAGAACTACATAGATACTAGGGCTCTGATTTGGACATCCTGAATTACTCATTAAAGGTGCTCATTTTTATTGGTTAAATGGGGCCCAAATATCCCCAGGGAGACAAGAGACTTGCTGGGCATGTGCACTGATTTAGGCTTCAAGGCTTCTGGGTTCTGGTTTAATCTACCTCTTCCCTTGCTTACTTCCCAAAACTTAGGCACTTCTGAGATGTTCCAAAATCTTTCCAGCTGCCACCTATTTCTGATGCTGGCTCACAAAACCCAACACTCGCTTTCAGTACCTAATTTTAGGAGGATTTTTGCAGAATATAATTTTTTCCTGGTAAAACTTTGCTTACACCTGGCCTGGGGGAAAGCACGTTACAGGTGGTTCCCCCCCTCTGGCACCCTTGTGGAAATGGGAATTGTGGGGATGCCTGGGGTCTGTGGTACCCTCCTCCACTGCCCTCCTGACCCCCCTCCCAAAAAGGGTTCCCAAGAGCCAGGAGCCATCCTTCTTCACACCCGGCAAATCACTTAACCTCTCAGCACGCCGGCTCTCGCAGCTGTTAACACGGGGAATGGTTTTATTTCGCCTCCTCTCGTAAAGAGCAGCGCGGCTCTGATCGACCCGAGGCCAGGCATTATTTCCACTTACAGATAAGTTGGATTTTGGCAGCTGGTGAGAGGGAGGCAAGCACATTCATCTGGGTAAAATCCCCTGGCTGGAGAAATAGCCAACGGGGAAGTTTTATAAGGCAGGCACAAAGCAATATCAGCAATATCCAGAGCAAATCTTGTATCGGAGTTGTCATTTTTGCTCCAACCTGGCAGTGGTCGGCTGGGGAATTGGGGGGCCCGTGAGGAGACTGGAGCAGCAGAGCAGTGCTGGCCAGCTCAGCTGGGGTGGTGCTGACACTCACAGCACCCGACAGGTTCCTAAATACATATATTTCCAGGCAGCCAATTTGCCTCCAAAAAATTTATTCTTCAAGGCTTGTTCCCATCTGCCAAAAGAAAACATGTCATTTATAAAAAACCCCGAAAATCTAACACTGACAGACAGGAGTGCGTTGTTGAGCTACAGCCCTCTGCTTTTACCTGAGCCAAGCGCCGGAACCGTGTGGGGAGACAGCCCTGTCACCCACATGCTTTATTAACAGTCAGCTTTTAATTGTGCTTTTTCCTTTACTCACAGTTCACCCTTCCTTTTTTCCAACAAATACTGCACTTACTTAATTAAAATTTCTGCAAAAAATGAGCCCAGGCAAAGTGACTCAGTCACTGTGCAGATTAAATACAATGCCACCTCTTTTCCTGCTCCAAGTACAATGCCTGTAAGTTAAAATCACTACAATAATTTTAGTAATTTATTCTGTAATTTGGACTGATAAACTTGACTCCATGTTTCTAGCTCTGCCCCGCTTCTGCTGCCCTCCACTCCTGAAAATAAAGTCATGGTCCCTGCACTTGAAAGCTTCAAGTTGAGAAAAGGTACAGTAAACTCCCAGTTATTTTAGAAGTCTTTAAGTGATTAAGGCAAAAGGATGGTTAATTATAATATTCTAAAAACACAGCTGCTAAAAAAAAAGTTTCCAGCAGCCACCAACTTATTATTTTGTCATCATCTTAGACATACTTATGACATATGGGAAAAATAAAAGATTAAATCTCTGTCCCCAATCTGCCCCCACAGCCACACAGTCCTGGAACAAGCAACATCTTCTGAAAGAAGGAGGCTCGGCCTGACTCCCTGCCAGTGTGCGCAGGGGCGGCTTCCAGCCCTGCGTTCACTTTCACAGCCTTGAAAGCTGAATCTTCTGTGGGGTTTGCAAAACATCAGCTGGGAAAACTGTGGCTAAATCAAGAGCAACCACAGTTTGCCAGAGAACAAATATCCCAGCTTTGGCCATACCAATCTTCTGTGCACTCCTGCTCATGTTTTCATTTCTCACACACCACAGAAATAGAAAAGTCATTGCGGGTATTGCCAGTGGGGCTGAATTATGGAGCCCCATAAACATTTTGACTCTGCCTCAGTAAAGAGCAGCAGCCTTCTTCCTGTGCCCACATTGTTGAGGCTATCTCAAAAATAAATCTGCCTACAAGAGGAAACCACAGTAGGTTTCCCTGAGGTGGATAATGTCTTGAGTGCGGAAAAGATTTTATATTGCCAGTCTCTCCATATGCCGAGGCCAAAGTGAGTGAGGAGCCCTTGGTGTGGTGTGGCACCCAGGAAGCTGGGCAGCAGTGGGCGACTCTTACTGTCAGCACTGTTATTTATGCTGATGTGCTTTAAAAAAATTACCCACTTGATTTTAAAACTACAGATCAAGCAGGATGGCTTCTAACTTATGATCAAGGTGGAGACTGCTGAGGAAACCAGAGACGCTCAGATGAAAAGTAGATGTTGCTTCAAACACTAACCAGAAGCTGTGGTTTCTTGAGTGGCACAGCAGTGTCTGTGGTGGCTTGGTGGGGACACCAGGCTTTCTGTGAGAAAGGTCTGACCATCCCCTTATTACAATCAAGCCATAAGCAGCTTAGGAACACAAGATTAACCTTTGTGCTGCAGCAATGCACCAGTTACATATACTGAATATAATTTCTTCTAGTTGGGAATTTCTTCTATATGGGAAGCAGAGACCACGACTGTGATGGTGTTTGCATGCCAGCCCACTAAAGAAACACTTGCAGCTCTTCACAGAGAAATGTCATTGGAGGTTTAGAAAAATACTGGCCCATGTTGGTTGCAAAGCTTCCAGAGCTGTCTGTGGCACATCTCCGAGTGCTGGCATTGCTTGGCATTGCTGCCCTGGCAGTGCTGGTTCTGCATAAGGGCTGAAGTGCCAGTGCTGCAAGTGGCTCTCATGACACCCCGAAATCCAGGACATGCCTGTATGCGCCTTTCTCCCAGCTGTTCTTTCCTCCAGTGTCCTATCCTATCACCATGGGCTGACTGTTCACAAATAGAGTTGACAGTGCTTGTCAGTGAGATTTGCAGCTTGAGTCTCAGGAGAAAGGAAAATTTGGGCGCTTGGGAGGTGACAACCATCCTGAAGATAAACATGTGCAAATTTTTGAGGTGTGAGTATAATGGAAACATATGGGTTCCTGTGCATGGGTGTAGACATACTAGAGGTACCTGGCCCAGCTCTTGTAATGCAGAAACCCTCTCCACAGTCTCCCAGTTACAGGAAACCATTCCCAAAGCTTGCTAGAAAATGTCTCCAGGAGGATGTGAAGCACAAACTGGGGTAACAGCAGGATGAGGAGCGGTAACCACTTTCTCTGCCAAGGTGTTTTCCCCATACTTGCCACTCTCCAACCTTTCTTTCCTGTGGAGCAGCTGGGATGTCATGCACATGCACCAAGCTACAATGTGTAAAAGCTTGGTGCCACAGCCATACCACCGGCTGGCCACCTGCATGGGGCTGAAATCTGTCTACACAGAGCACCAGGGTAATTCCCTGGGGCAGGAAAGTGTCTGATCCCTCCTCTCCACCCTCTGACACAATTTGTTTCATAAAAATTATGCAACTAAGTGCCTGTAGCAGCAGGGTGGGATGGTGCCTCACCCCAGAGCCACTCAGGCTAGTGGAGGGGGTGTTCCTCATGCTGGAGCCTCTGGGCAGGCCAGTAACAGGAGTAACACCATCAGAATTGTTCCAATGGGCTCACAGGGCTGCAGATCCCACTAGTGGCCACCTTCGGGCTCTCACCAGTGCAGGGGAAAGTGTTCTGGCTTTCTGCTTGTCATGAAAACACCTGTCTGCACTCAGGAGGTTTTCCAACCACTTCCCATGAAAGGCTCATCCAAACACCTTTACTGTCATCATAGCTTGTGCTAACTTGGTATAACACAGACCAGCTTAAGTTTATAGTGCTGTTTTTTATAGAGGAGCATTTATTTCTTGTATCAACTCTCAAGGATGTTTTATCTGTTTTATATCCCATTGAATCCTCTGTGAAACTGCACTAGTTTACAATAATTTTATTACTTTATTAATTAAACGTTTTCCAACAAGCTAGCTATGGCATTTCTTATCATCAAGGGTTCCATTAGTTTTTAATGGTGTGAGACAAAATTACCATTTACCCACATGCAATTTAAGAAGCATCATTAACACAGAGAAAGCACCAGGTGGGATTTCTAATAGTTACTGTTTCTCATTTTTGTTTTTATTTAAAAGGAATAACTGGTTTTGAGGTTTTTGCTGCAAGGTTGCCAAATCCTCGCTTTGTTTTTTATGTTCGAGATAATTTAAAATAATGTTCTTCTATCTCCTTAGGCTCTTCTCCACGCTATTTCCCTTATCAGCACATTGCGCGGTGCGTTCGCAGTGTCTCGGTGCAGCCGGGTGAGTGTGTTGTCTGCACAGTAATCACCAAGAACAAAGACTCATCTGCACGGTCAGTGAGCAGGGCTGGGGGGCCGTGTGTGCACACTCGTGCCTGAGACACTGCCAGGCTTTGCGGGGCTGTGGCAGGAGGAGCTGAGCCTGTGCAAGCCCCAAATCTCACGCAGCGCCCACCTTGTGTGGCTCAGGGCCCACAGGTGCTGCTCACTGGGTCCCACAGGAGCCATCCCAAGCACAGGAGAGCGGGAATTGCTCCTCGGCCATGCTCATCCATGGCACGAGGGACCAGCACCCTAAGGACGGGAAGTGGCAACCCGCCTTTTTAAAGTTCTTGAGAAACTTTGGCACAGTTTGACACTTCGATACTGTATTCCTTGCCAAAGAAGGGAAACCTCACTATTGTGGTAAATACATATCTTAAATGAAATGAGAATAATTAAATGGCACCTTCATTGCTATATTCTGTTCAATTATGCTGACTATTAACTAATTGCTGACTCAGTCCATTTACATGTTAATAAATGTCTGTGTTTAAGGTCTTCCTTGGTTAATTTTCTAGGTTTAACGATATGGAATTGCTGGTCTTTTTCCCCTCCCATGAACTCATTGCTTTTGCCTAATTCCATGACCTCCTGCTGCCACGTGTGGCCGTGGGTGGTGCAGCCGTGCCCCTGGCCATGGGGCAGGCGGTGGGTCCGAGCTGGGGCCGTGCCGGCGAGATGGAGCACGAGGGTCCAGATGGTGCACGATCCCATGAACCGCTGAGCGCGAAGCGCGCGGGAGGGTGTTAGGGATATTTAGTGGGATGTGTTTGACAAGGTGTTTCCTTATTTAAAAGGGAGGGGAGGAAAAGGCAGATGGTGTGGCTGTTTCTAATGACATTCCCTGGCTGGGTTTTTTAACAGCAGACATAAGAGGGGCATAAGCACCTGACGCGCCTGTCTGCTTGGCTGCTGGGAGGGAAGGGACGCTGACAAAACAGGTCCCACCGCCACCCCACTACCTGTTCTGCTTATTGAATATGCCAGGGCACCTGGTAAGGCTGATGGAAGGGTCTGTCCCGAGCCAAAGTCCCCAGAGCCATTCGGGCAGCGTTTACCATGTCGCTTTGTCGCATCACAGCCGCACAGCTTGGGGGAAACAGCTCTTTCCCAGAACCCCAACACCCCTGTTTTGCTTCCCTGAGCCCCTCTCCCTCCAGCCTCATCCTGTCTTATTTTCCTGCTGTCTGAGCTCTCTTGTTGCCCAGGTGGCTGTGCTGTCACTGCCAGCGCTGTGCAGGTCTGTCCCACTGCAGGCTGGAGTCTGCCCAGTGGTCTCCTGGAAACAGCTGGGGTGATGCTCTGGGTGGGAGAAGGGGGGTTACAAATAGTGTTCTCCTCTTGGAGGTTTTTAAGCACGCTACAATCAGAAGTGGTCTGATTTTTTTTTTATCCTTAGGAGCTTCTATTAAAATAGAAACAAATGCTGAATTTCCTAAATGGGCAGATAATTGTTCCATGACGGAGAGCAAACAAATGCACAGGGTTGTCCTCTGCTTTAAATGTACGCTGCACTGAACTCCCGGTCAGATAAATTTCTAATTAATTTGCTTGTGCAAGACATGGAACAAAAGCTCTGATTATATATTAGAGCAAGAGGTGGGATAATATCTTCCTGCATTCTTCCACATTATCCTATTTCTTGCCTGTACAGGGTCTCTGGGGCGGCCGTCCCGGGGGTGATGCCACTGCAAGCCCCAGTGGCAGTCGCCGAAGGATCCTGACCCCTCTCAGCGTGCCAGGGGGTGGCACAGCTCCCGCCAGCCCGGTGCCAGCCCGTGGCAGGAACCCCAGGCCTGGGCCGGCGGCCGGCTGGGTGGGTTTGGAAGCGGTGCCAGGCGGGCAGGCGGGCAGCGCAGAGCTGCGACTGGCACTTTATGCTAATGGCTCACTCATTATTTATTCCTTCAGAATTCATTACAATCGCATTATTTGTGATCGGCTCATTTAATGTCACGAATGCACCCGTAGGATTTTTTTTTTTTATTGTGACCTAATTAATAATGAATGATTCCGTTCGGAAGCGCCGCCGTACGCGGGGTTCCAAGGCGGGCGCAGGAGGCGCGGCGAGCGGCGCTCGGCTGCTCCGTGCGCCGAGACAAACGCCGCTCAGCCACCGCGGCCCCAGGGCAGGGCCAGCCAAGGGCTCTGCAGCCTCCGCACAACTTCCCTGGGGCCAGCAGCCCTCAGCGGCCTGGGCAGCTGCAGCTGCAGCTTTCTCTCTATTCAGAGCACCTTTTTTTTTTTTTTCTTCTTTTTGGCGGCAGCAGATCAGAGCTGACTCTCCTACGGAACCCAAAGTTGAGCGCTGACCTTATCTAAAGCAGGAAAAAAACTTCAACAGTATTTTGGGAAAATTCTGTCTCAGTTCTCGTTGACCAGTAATATATTTGGGTATCATAAAGCTGTACAGGAAGAGATCTTCACTGACAGAAAATCCTCATTATTTTACTTGAAGGGAATATTTTTTTTGAACATGATACTTTAAAAAAAGCCCCAAAACCAAAACAAACAAAACCCCAAACAAAACCTTACTTTTTAAAATATTAAATTTCCAGCAATACATAAAAAGTAATTTTATTTTGAAAGCACTGAAGTGACATCGACCTGTCTAATTTTTTTCCCTCTGCAAGAACCTTGGCAATACCCAACAGAATACACTTTCTTTTTTTCCCAAGGAAGTTCTCATCCAAATCTTTTGCCAAGACCTACTTTTACATGAACCCATGCCATCCATCAGCTCCATTTCACACTGACCCTGAGCCTGGGTAAATGTGGCACCACAGCATGGAAATGGCTTCATCCTTCCCTACTCAACACCTCCTTGCTAAAAACGCTCCAGTTCAGCAGCAGGGGTGTCAGTTCACACTGATGTCTGGGCTAAATTCATTCCTGGAGGAGCGGTGCAGGGAAGTCCCTGTCCCCTGCTAACCCACCTCAGCTGAGCAGGTTGATCTGCACCATATTTTTTTTTTTCCACAAAGTCACATAATTTCAAATGTCCTTGTGGAGCAACAAGCAAAGTTTAAAAATATTTGTGAAAGCCTATTAATAGTTATAATGATAGAAATAATATTTTTGTCAATGCAAACCTACTCCTCTGTTTCCCACAAGCACAGCCAGGGAGGACTGTAAAAGCATGGCAGCTCTGAGTCCAGACACACGGGAAGATTTACTGGGAAGTGACAGCTTCTCCTTCCCTCCCACTTGGGGTACACCCACGCACTCCCCTTGCAGCCTCGCAGGGGCTCATCTCCCTCTGGGGTGGTGGGAGCTGGGCAGAACCAAGGTGGTGGCTGCCAGCTTGGTTTGGGTTTTGCAGCAGGAGCTGAGCTGCTCCCAGCACCCTGGCAGGCAGTACTCAGACCCTCATGGCAGGGAAAAGCCCACCCATGAGCTTCATACCTTTGACACAAATACCACAGACAACTTCACTTCAGATTTTTAAGGCTACACCAATGATCTTGTTCCATTTGGTTACAATGAGCACCTATGATTCAGGTAATCGACCTGAACTAACAGCAAAAGCTGTGTCTAGTTGTGGACTAATTTACAAATACAGCCCAAGTTGTGACATGCTATGAATTTTCTTTTATGTAGCCATTGATGGCTACATTCTGAAAGAATTATTCTCTTGCTCATCCCTGCTGAGAGTTTCAGGTTGGCATAAGACCTTAAATCCTTTATGGACAGGTACAGGACAAAGACATGAAGTGTTGCTAACATCAACTCATAGAATACTTTGAGCTAATTCTTCAGGACCAGATTTCCTAAAAAAAGAGGTTGCAGAAAAGAAGGATTTTTAGAAATCCATTTTTGCTCATTTCAAACATTTCAAATAGCAAGGGGAAGGGCTCCTTGCTCCATCCCTTTGCAAAATCTCCCAATAGTGCCATGCCACTTCCAGGTGGAAAGTCCTGGGCAAGCAGGACCTCCTGCCTGTGCTGCTGCAGGGCTGCATTCCTCCCACACATTGCTATTGGCTTTAGGTCCTCACAGAGAAAATTACTTAGGCAAAAGTCCTTTTAGGACTACAAGTAAAAGCCTTTTGTGTCAGAAAAGGTATAGTGGAAACTCCTAAGTTAGGACATGCCTGTGCAGCTATGTTTGGCCATTCAATTCTTCTCAGGTACAATCACCTAGGACAGTCCCACAGCAGCATTTATGTGTAGAAGACATAGGCACACAGAAATTCTGGAGGAAAGAAGGAAATGACTGAAGGCCTGAACCTTTCCTTCAGTGCATGAGAAGGAAGTTGTTAGGAGCATGTTGTCCCACCAGTGCACACAGGAGGTGCCTGTCCCCACCGCAGAGGTGATGAAAAGCTGTGTGATAACATCTTTCTTAGGGACATTACAGAACTAAAATGCATGTTCATAAGGTGCCTTCAAAGCCTCAGAAGGAAACCACCCACCATGGTCACTGTAGAGGCTGCTACCTCTCTGAGAACACAGTGTCAGAAGCTCAGGAGCTCCCCTCCAGCAGGGCCACCTGAAGGGCTGAACATGGACCACCCCTTTGTTTTTTCTAAATAAACAGAAATTAGCTCCTCTGGCTGGTGTGCAAAATCACATAACACACAGACTTCCTACCAGAAAAGTCAAGTAATGTCTTCTTTGTTGTGTTTATACAGGTACACACATCCCTCTCTCCACACCCATTTCATTATTTTATTGGCAAGTACCTGGAGGTGGGGTGTGTGGGGAGTACTTGTGTGTTTTGTTTGCTTGTGTGATCACTGCAGAGAAATCCACATTAAACAGGGAATTGGAGACTGTGTTTCTCTAGCTGAAATCCAGCTTAATTTTAGAGCAAACACTGCTACCAGAAGCGCTGCCAGAGTCTGCATTGCACAACTCCAGACAGCATCTTTCATAAAACAATTATATTTTTTTCTAGATGTAGTGAAAGCCTTGAAAAAAGTTTACTTGATGTCTAACCAAGCAATGCTGCATCTTCAAATTTGAAGGAGAGCTCAGAAAGTTAGTTTTTTTATTATTCTTCATTTAAGTATTATTTTTTAATTGCAGCGTATTAAACATAAAATCTGGTACAATCTTTAAAAATAAATAGGACCTAACTATAAATGGGCCCTGTTGTGTTTTTATCTTTGACAAGCAAGTAATTGCTTCTCAAATTTATCAGTTTGTTTATGCAAAAACCATTTACCAAGCCTAGCTCAAAAGCATCAATTTCATCATTATCATCTTATTAATTTAGCCAAGCTATAACACAGCTGATTATTCCTGAGTAATATCCTCTGCAGCACATCATGTGTGGCAAAACCATCTGTACAGTACCTATTTAATAAATAAACCCTCGGCTAAATGTCTCTGTTTATTGAGAACTAATGTTTATAGAAAATATAATGGAACTCAATAAATAACTCAGCTTCATCAACCTGCATATGAATCAGTATGAAGAACGCTGACATCATCACCTTTCAAGTACCAGAGAAAGCAAAATTACCCAAAAGAGCTATAGAGTCAATATTAAGGCATTAAAACTGCAATGAAGGCATATTAATGCTTAAAACTTCATTGTTGGCAGTAGAATTGCCACCACGGACATATTTTATAACTCTAAGAATACTTAGGCTTTATGACTGTTTCTTTGTTGAGTGCCTTGCACTTAATGTAGTTTTCCACTTTAAATAAAAAAAAAAAAACAACCTCGAGATCTTAAAAAAAAAAAAAAAAAAAAGAGGGGAAAAAGAAAATTGCTGATTCCAAGCATTCATTTTTAAAATAATGCAAACTGCTGATTCCAATTGTTCGGATGGAGGAAAAGGCAAACTTATTTAACTCCATGCTTCCTGAGCTCCTGGCAGCAGGCACAGGCTGTGTGTTGAGGTAAAAATTGCTCAGCAGCACTGCAGAAAGATTGCAGAGTAGTCCACGCACAGCCTAAGACATTATTAATAGAATTCCTGGGTTTAGGGGAAAGAGAAATGAATAGAGTCGCGGCAGACATTGGGATACTTATCGATTGCGGGTTGTTCCTACAATAGCAGCTCTCACTTGTTTATTTGATTTGGTGCTTTACAACTGCTTCTCTGCCACAAATCAGGCATTTAAAACATATCTTTACACCATCAGCAAATAGTAAGGAATTAATTTCTTACAGCTCCTTTCCTGAGGCCCTCTGAGAGCTATTTTTCTTTGTTTATGTTTTGCCGTCTTTATTTCTGAGGAGTATCACTCTGTGCACGCAATTTAAGTGAGGGCACTGCAAGGCTGCAGGCATGGGTGGACATCCAGCCAGCATCACCTCCTGCAGTCCCCCCAGGTGCCTCCAACAGGTCGCAATTCCACAGGAGACGACTCTCTCCCTGATGAATGCAAAGTCCCCCGACACTGCGTCAGTAACGCGGCAGCTCCAGCTCTCGTCAGGGATCAAGGACACAGTGCACATTCTGACGACTTCTTGCAGCATTTCCCTGCCCGCAGGCAGGGCCACCCTCCCCGGGGTCCCTTCTAGTGGGGGAGAGCGCATCTGAGGGACCAAGTGTAAAGCACAGAAAACGTATTTCATAATCCCCTCATTAGCGCACACGTGATGGGAAACACTCAAGGGTGTGAATATTTTTAACACTGTATGTGTTTACATAAAAAATGTGATTTACACAAATCTTCATTTGCTACGCTGTATAAACTTGCTACATGGATTAGAACTAGTTCATCATGCCTTCCTGGGAGAGACAGAAAAGGGTCACTGAGGTCTGAAAAACCTACTGCTTTGCTTCCAACGTCCAAAATGGCTTTGGGATAAAAAAAAAAAAGAAAACGTGAATGTGCTCATGAGTTACGAAAAAAATTGCATTTTCAATTCTTGGAACATTTTTACCAGATAACTAGAGAAACAAAGCAATAAGCAAAAAATCCCTAATGACTACAAATGGAAAAATCTGAGAGATTTTTCTCCAACAGGAGAAAGTCTAGGGGAGCCCCCAGCCATCTCTTTCAGCTGTCCGCCAGCTTGGGGGCTTGGACTTGGGATAAATTCACTCCTCACACCTGCAGGCATCAGGAATCAGTGGCACATCCCGCTGCAGCCGCCTCTGTTACCTGTCATTCAGAAAGGGTTTTTGGGGAGCAGCTGTTGGCCCCTCAGCCTGGGGGCCTGCTGCTGGGCAGCAGAGACAAATGCCCACACACTGCCCACCTGCAGCCCCCAGGTCCACTCTTCTGAGGGACTTTCAGGCTGGCAAAGGGCAGGAGCATCACCGGTCGGATCATCAGCAGTCAGAGCATCACCGGTTGGATCTCGCTGATCTCTGCTAGTGACAAGGCTGACGGAAACAAGCTGGGTGCAATCCCACATTAAATCATCACGTCCGAGCATCTCAGGCACTCTGCAAGTGCCTAGAGTTTTTCCCATTCTCCTCAACTTATGTTGCACATATGCAGCTCTTGTTTGCCTTCCTGAATAAAATAGCAGATCCACAGCGCTTCGCCGCCTAATGAAACTGAACATATTTAGAACATATGTGAGCCCGCTCGTCGCGAAAAGAACCATTTGTGGTTAACGAAGAAAGTATTCATGGTTTTGCTGCTAATTGCAGGGCGGTCTGCGTTTTCTTTCTGAGGAAAGAAAAAGGTAGCGCTGCAGTTGGAAGCACACAATAGAAGCATGGCGCCTATTTTTTTTTTTTTTTCTGAGTTTTGATGCCTTTGGATAAGCGGATTGATCCATAGGGCAAGGACATGGATGGGGGAAAAAATATCACTGATAATCCTTATGTGGTTGTACATCAGCTGAAAACCCATATGTTTCTTTTAATTATTACTCACACTGCACATGAAAAGATGGGATATTTTCCTCGCTCAAAGTTGATGGAGGTTTGCCATCTATTATAAGCTAGCAGGATCTGCCAGAGATGGAGACTGGCAGCTCCCAGCGACTCCCAGATAGCAGCACTGCCTACCACAGCCTCATGACCAGGGCTCTGCCATGGCTCAAGAGAGTTCTCCTCCTCTCCTGGCTTCCAAGATGCTGTTTCTTGGCCTTTAAGGTTTGCTGGGAACTCAGACTGGTCATGAGAAATGTCATGAATGCAATGTATTAGACTATTTACTGAAAGTATAATGCATTATTCTTAGTCACCATGTTTCAACCTACTGCTCTGTGGCAGGCACCAAATCTCCACTAATTTTGGAGTATTGTATCAACACAATTTTTTCTAGCCATTATAATTATTTTATTTTAGTTAATTAAAGTGTCTTACCATACCCTACCCTCAAAATTACCCCTGAAGCTTTCTTCACTTCTAAATATAATTTTTCTTTCAAAAAGAGAATTAAAACAGTGATTAATATCTCCTTCAAAAGTATAAACTCCTACATCTTCATATTATGAAATGTGAAGAGAATCTTTTGTCACTATCTTTACCAGATTCAGAAATTCATTATAATCTGTGGCTTGAGAATACATTAGTAAGCGAACAAACTGATACAGCATGATCACAGAACTGGCAAGTCCCAAATGAACCCTAAATTAGAAGCGCGTAAACCATCAATGCACTTGAAGGGACCAATAAGAGTTTTAGCAAGGAAAAATCAGGATCAAAATATGAGATAAATGCTGCAGGGCAGAATATACAATTTTAAAGGCTTATTCATATGTTATACAGAGAGCTGAGCTGATGTTACACAGTCAGTGCTAATGTATCTGCCTGAGTGGGAGGCTGACAATTTAATTCAGAGAGAGAATTTAGGTTTTGAATGAGTTTGCACACGTACGGAGAGTTGAAGCACTGAGGAAAAGGTCCTAATGAACAAGTGTTTCAGAGGGGTAAAGTTTTTGGTGTCCCTGGCTGCTGGCAAGATTGGAGTTGCTGTAGATGGGCACTTGCCACGTTCCTGCCCTCAAATGTTTTCCCGTTGTCCCTGAAAATGCAGGGCTGAAGGAGGGAACGGGGAAAAGACTCTGAGGGCAAATGTTCACAGCAACGCTGCACTGCAAGCAGAAGGGTTCAAAGGCAGAACTAATAGCAGGGCACAGGCAGATAGGACAGCAAACTGTCACCTTTTGAGCTTGTGCAGGCTGTCCATGCTCCCCTCAAGGGACTCAGATTTGGGTGCTGGAGTGTGCTGCCAGGTAGGTGCTGGCGGGCTGGGTCTTGGCACGAGGGAAAGAGAGGAGCACACGGCTTGTCCAAAGGCCAGGTCCTGCCTCCTTCCCAGGGCTTGGCGAGGCTCATGTGGCACACTGGGACCAAGAGCAGCACCATGGCAGCCTTGGGATCCAGGTGATGGCATTTCAGCTGGTTGTGTGAGACTTCTGCCAGAGCCATTGGATTTATGGCAAAGAACAGTTTCCTGAAGGGTGCCTTAACTGACAAAATCCTGGCAGCTGCAGGTGAATAAGCTGCACAGTTCATGGGCACTGGAAGGAGAGGGAGCAACTGAGGTACAAAATGCAGACAAGATATTAATTTTTCCTCTAATATTTTATGATGAGTAAAGATTCCCTTTACAGCTGCCTGGCTGCTCTTAAAGAGTACCCAAAAGGGATATATTCCTGATTACATCCTTCTGCCCCACTGCTCTGACAGTTGCACATTGGTCTGCAGACCAAAACCAAACTAATGTGAAAGACAAAGTGCACTCTTTGGGGCGTTCATAAATAGTGATTTATGGCGCATTGTCACTGAGACTATGAGTATGCCATGTAGCAACACCATGGCAAAGTACAGCCAGTGTAGAAAAAAGTTTAGGGTTTGGGCTGGAGTAAAATCGGCAACAGGACACTGCTGGTGGGGAAAACCTGTCTGAGCCCAGGAAAACTGGGCTCTCCTTTGCTTTTCAGAGGGATGTGAAAGACAATATGCTTCTGCTTGGTACAATAACCTTACAGCAACTGAGAAAGAAGGTAAGGAGATCATTGGAGAAAGATAATTTCTCCAGTGTAACAAAGCAAGACTGGTGCAACAGCCCTCCTGCAGCTGAAGGCTCCTGACCATCGGCGTGTCCTGCCAGGCTCTCACCCCGGTGCTCCTCGCCCTGATCACTGACCAAGGCAGTAGGGAGCGCCGTGCCACCATCACAGCATGCATTCCAAAATAGCCTCAGCAAGGCTGTAAGAAACTAAATTACATCCTTGATGTCTTCTGACTTCCAGAGGGCTGGTTTTGTTTACAGAATGGGCAAGAGCCAGTGGACTCAGCTCAGCAAGAATAGAAACCCCTCCATTACTGTGAGGCCGGACAAGAGATGGCAGGAAGGTCACGGGCTGGGTTTGTAACCGCAGGGCAGCCGAATGCTGACCTGTCTTTGAGGACATACAGGCTTGGCCAGCAATTCCCTAATCACCCTGTCACAGGGGGCATTTTGGGTGCACCACTCTCCACCACCTCACCGATGACACAGTGGCTCGGGGCACCCAGAGTGCAGGTGGCCCACAAGGTTGTCACCATCGGCTCCCGCCCACACTGCAGCGGGTGAGAGACACTCGCAGGGAGCCTGAGAGGTCAGGGACCGGTCCCTCTGGGCTATTTCAGGTTGGTGATTGCAGGTTGTGGCTTTTACTCCCCTCTGCCGTTTGACTCAAATGTGGTGTGGTGGTGAGAGCAGCCAAGGGTGAGGAAGGGCTGTGAGGTTGCTCCGGGGTCAGGCTCATTTGCAGCGGTAAGAGCCACTGACGATGTCACCAGGAAGGTGAGTGGTTATCTGCCACCTTGACATCAAACTGAATGGTGCTGCTCAGTGCTGCTTCTGCTGGGGCTGCCTGCACCAACACATCCCATCACTGCTTCTACCCTTTCCACAGCCACCTCCCAGCTGAGGCTCCTGGTTCACCCAAAGCTCGATTAATTCAGCCGCGTCTTTCAGCCCTTAAGTACCTCCTGATCAAGGCGCTTCTAGCTAACAACAGCAGTAATTACAAGTTCCTAAATGCATGACCATTGCACTTCCTTCCAGCCAGCACCCTAACTTCGGCCATCCAGCTGTTCCAGTACCACATTCCACTCTGTCCCCCCCAGTAAATTTCATGGGGACAGTACCACGTTTGTGTCAAGGTAAATGGCTAAAGTACAGAAACAGTCTGGTCCCAAGAAGGGTGCTTATAAAAACCAGGCAAGTACCTACCCTCTCATGCCACACATCCCTTTGAAGTGTATGAAGTCACTGTCTCTGCCAGCATGGATGTGGGGATTAGTGCCTCTGTGGGATGCTGCCATCAGCTCTCACTCCCTCATTCCCCTCCTGCCTGCAGTGCCACCATCACCAGGAAAAACGGGGGTAATTATTTTCGGGCCACTCCAAAATTACCTTTAATTCTTAGTGCAGTGTGCCCTTGCTTTTCTCCCTCTCTTTGTTTTCTTTTTCTTTATTCTGAGAAAGAATTGTGATTTGTTTTATTTTCCTTTGCAAGGTCTACTGCAGCTTCAACAGGAGAAGCTTCTCTTGCCTTTTGCATGATGCTTCATAAAATATAGTAGCTCTTGAATGTGGAGTGAGCCAGAGACCATTATTTCTGAGGTACCTCGGTAATAATGCACACACCATCCTCCACAAATAAGAAAATAATGTCATTGCCAGGTTAACTGTTGCTTGAGAAATACAGAAGCCCTATTCCGGGAGGCAGATGTTCTCTGTTTGATGGAGGAGCACAAGGGTCGCTGTGGCAAACCAAAGTGAATTGCCAGGCTGCAGCTTTGCTGGGGAGCTCCAATATTGCAGAGGGCAGCTCTCCCATCTGGCTCCTGCTGGAGCAGAGGCATCTGCCATCAGCTCCCTCTTCCTGGCAGGTATTTGGGATGCCCAGGCTGTGACAGGGGTGCGCTGCAGCCCAGCCTTCTGGGGTGCCTTACAACCCAGTGCTGCTGAGCTCCAGTAAGGGTGTTACATTCTGACCCACAATTACCCATTTAGGTTCTGCCCCATTGGCAAAACTGTTTTCCATGGAAAACAATAGGCTCCTCTGCTTGCCAAAAGTAGAAATCACTCCTATTGAAAGGCACTTGACAGGAGTGTAAATAAAGAGAGATACCTTGAAACAGAAACATTGGAGGAAGGTTAATTTCTGAAATCTGTTACTCAGATGTCAGATCAGATTTGTGAATAGTGAAGAACATAAACAAGTAGATGAGAGGACTGTGATTAATAAAAAACAATTAACTGTGTAAGAGGGGCTTTTGCAATCTGAAGGACAAAACCAGGTAAGCAGACCCCGGCCAGGTGCTCTTGGCAGAACAGCCAGGTATGAACCAAGGGTGGCTGGGGCCAGGTCTCTTCTACCCTTCCTTGGGACAGAAGAGCTGTGGCAGATACCACACCAAGGATGCACCAGGCTCCTGCCCTGGGGTTCTGGGAGGGCTGCTGGCTCCTAGAGCACGTGTCTGACACCTGCCTGAGGGGTTCTCCCTCCAGCCCTCATCCCTAGCACCAGCTGCTCACCAGCACAGCCAGCCTTCCTCTCCAGCCTCAGTCCCAGCTCACACCAGAGCAGCACAGCTGCGCCCAGAGAGAAAGGAAGTGTTTTTCATTGCATAAAGGTGGTTAAAAACATAATATAAATCTCCAACCCTGCACACCCATCTCTTCTCCTCTGTGGCCCCGGGTGCTTTGGAGCGCTGCGGGCTGGCCTCAGAGCTGCTCCCCATGCTGAATCCCTGGTGCAGCACGGGGGGCTTGCCTGGCCAGTGCAGACAGGCCATGGGCTGACCCTGCTGGGATGTGGCACAGTGTGGCCACACCACACCCACTGGCTGGGGCAAGAGCTGTGCTGCAATTGGGTTTCCCTCATCCTGCAGCTATAATTATATTTCTCAGTGTTAATATGTTGAATTAAACACCTACTTCTGGGAGGGGAGGAAAACAGTGGGTTGTATTTTTTTTTCTTCTGCAAGTAAGCAATTTGCTGCATGCTGTAATTTGTCTGCATGCTGTCCCTTTTTTTGGCACACATGTAATTTTGCTTTGATGAATGACACACATTAGTGATAGCCCTCCTTGCCGGCCAGGCAAGTAGGCACTGACAGCCCGTGGGACGCTTACAAAGAAACTTTGTCAGCAACCGCAGGAGCCACGGCCTTTCCAAGGAAAACAAGCTGGGATAATGGGGTTACTGAGGGGACCACGCTGATGGCAGGTCAGCAGTGATGCTCTGCAGATGAGGAAACCCAAAGGGGATCGGCATCCCAGCAGGTCATGCTTGTGATGGGATTTACCCCACACCCCTATTTTTTTGTCCAAGACGAGGAATGGCAGCAGGGAGATGCTGGGGGAGCAGAGTCTCAGCAGAAACAGGCTTCTGAAGGGGAGGAGGCGTCAGGGGGCAGAGTGATGCCAGCCAGAGGGGGCCAGCCCCCTGGCAGGCATGCCTTTCCCCCGACGTCTGCCCCATAAGGGCTGCCATACGGGCAGCAGATAAAGCACTTGCCTTTCCCCTCCTAATAGGGGCCGGTGTATGGGTGGCAGGAGCCAAGGCGGCGGTTTGCTGCACAGCCTGCCAGTGAATTCATGACTCCCATCCAAGCACTGCAGAAGCGACTGGCAGTGGGGGAAAGACCTTATGGCATGCAACAATATTTGGAAAACATTTTTTTAAAAAACCTCAGGGAAGAGAAGACTAAACATCTGAGTTTTCTGTTAAGAGGCTTTCTTAAACAATGAGTTTCAGCTCCTCTGACACCAGTGTGCTGCATGGGATAGCCTTTTCTCACTGAAACTGAGACCAGAGGCTTGGACACTGAAGCAGGAATCAAAGGCACATAGCCCTTGGTGCTGCTGGTAGAGTAGTGCTGCCTCTCTAGTTGTTTAAAATGCTGAGAGGAAAGCATGTATTTACTCTTAAGGGAACTAAGGTATAAATGTTGCAGAGGTGCTGCCTGAGCATGGGTTCAGTGCACACCAGGAATTGAGGAAGGATTCCTGCACCCGTGGGATGCTTTGCTCCCAAGCTCCCTGCAACCAGAGCACAATTTTGGCTGCGACTGAAGGAAATAGGTTCTCCCTTAAATACTACAGGAGACACAAATAAGAGCAATTGCTTGCCAAGCAGAGATGATCATCTCTCTGTCACTCAGTTTTAAGGAGAGCTGGCTGCTCTCTCCTGTGCAAGGTGCCTCCCCTCCCTCCTATGTCGACTGCTGCCTCCTGAGAGCCTCTCACATTATGGTCATCAGTGCTCGAGTGCACTTAACCTCTCCCAAACAAAGCCAGCCTGGATCAAGACGGGCTCTTCAGCAAGGGTCACTTGTGCCCCAGTTCATGCCACTGCCACCAAGCCACCAGGTAGCATGAGTTAGTGCATTGTGAACTCACCACAGCCTTCACTTATTCAGTAAAATGAAAAGATACTGAATCAAAGATCCCACAGTTCCTTGCTCTGTCACTTAATTTTGCAAAAGTGACTCCTACAAAGTTAGACGAAAATAAACATTGTAAAGTCAGAATACTAAGTCAGTTAACAGCTTGTGAGAAACTTTTGACGTCTGAAGGCAGGACCTGACCCAATTTGCTGAGAGGTTCCTGCTGCAGGGCGAGTCTGAAGGGCAGGTCAATCCTGCTGCCAGCACTTTTGTGAAAGTCCACCTTCTTATCATGGTCTCCTTCCCTTTGATGTCGGGATAATAATTTTCCAAGCTGATAACTAGGCCTGTGCAATACCCTGTATGGCACGTGGGCTGCTCCTACAGCCAGGAATGGCCAGCTCTGATCCTGCAAGACCACAGCTGGGCAGGAGGGAAGGCAGCTGCTGCCTCACCAGCAGCAAGGGTGTGAGCAGGACACACATCCTGCCCCAAAAACATGCTCTGCCATGCACAGATCTGTGATGATCTGTGCTGGGTAACCCAGCTGCTGGAGCAGCTGCAGTCAGGCCACAGACAGAGCATTTTGGGTGCAGAGCAGAGTGGGACTGCAGGAAGCAGGGAGAGCTGGAGAAAAAACTCTACTGCAGCAGCTGGATGCAGCCACCTGTGCATCACCACACTTGGGATAGGAGGGCACTGCCAGCACTGTGGGATACAGGGCCCAGGGTCTCCAGAGAGATGGTTTTGGATGGTTGTGTCTGCAGAGTTTCTGAAGCCCTCAGGGATCAGACCTGCTGTCCCAGGGGCAGGGGACAGTGTGGACATTGCAGGGGTACAGTGCCAGGGCCCACAGGGACAGGAAACCTGGGCAGCACATAAACAAATCCCATTCAGCTCGAGGGTAAATGCAAGCTGAAAAACATCTGGGGAAAACTAATCCAAAACACATATGGCTTTTCTTTGCCCAAGTGATCAGGAAGACACGTTCATTTCTACAAATGAGTGTTCATTTAGGGACTTGTGCCCTTGCCTGGCTGCTGCAGCCTGAGGATAGGGACCAGCCATCACTGAGGAGGTCACAGGAGAGCCCATGCAGCAGATATGTACCGCAAAACATGCTGGCAATACACCTGGCCATAAGCAGGGAAACAGAAATCAGGAAGGGGATAGCCTAAAATGACAGAAGTGCTGCTGGGGACACCACAGAGGGCTCAGAGGAGCCCTTGCAGCTGTGAGCATTTTGAGGCAGAATAGAAATACTGCTGTGATTTTTTAGTGTCCTTGCAGCATCAAGAAACAAAGGGAAGGGGCTCCTCATGCAGGACCCAGGCAAAGGCGTGGGAGAAGAGAGGGCTGATGACCCAAAGTGCTTACAGTCCCAACGATGACATACAAAACTGCTAGTATTCAACAAATCTGGTTGATATCATTCCTTCCCCCTCAGGCAAGGAGGAAACCAGCTCTTTAAGACAGGACGCCTCTATGCAGCCAAACATAACACCCGTTCTTGTGCAAAGCTTTGCAGGAGAAGATTAAAACATCCTGTTGTTTCCCAAGCCTGCTCCAGGCCCCCTCCCTGAACAGCCGCACTGCGCCCCACCAGTGCTGGGCAGTGTGCTCAGAGCTCCTGATGGGGGTCTGGCCATGAGGGGAAGGGAGAAGCAGGAGACCCCTCACTCTTCCCATAAACTCATTGAGGGTGGGGTCTGAGTGGTCTGCAGCCTGGCACTCCATGAGCTGCCTGGCCTCACAGCACAGAAGTGAAGGCCCCTATTTGGTATCAGATACACACAGACTTTCTTCTCTAGTAGGAAGAGAAGATGACAGTAGGGTCGGCCAAACGCTGTGCTGAGATATTCCCCAGGAGGCACGCCAGTGGTGTTTCCCAGGCTCATTATTCCCAGCCAAGCTCAGCTCATGATTTTGTCCTCCCTTGTTCAAACACGGGTGCCTCACCACTTGCCACCACCACTCATCCAGCGCTTCCTGGATCCTTCTATGTAAAAATTCTAATTTTAAAATATTTTGAGCTCCACTCTGGAAAATCCCATTTGCACCATTAAAAATGTGCTGGAACTCAGCAAGTTTGTGTTTTTCCCAGCCACGGTGCACAAGACCTGCAGTATGAGATGAGCTGAGGGCAAGAACTTTAATTGGCTGAAATTGAATCAAAGCTGTAGGAGAAAATCTGACTAGAAATGTGACCATATCTGGTAAGCTACAAAAGTTTATTTGCTTCAATTCCTTCATATCACCAATCTCTCTGAGTAAAACCTGGTCCTTGCTGCACTCAAGGACAGAAGTGCCACAAGATTGTCACGGCACGGGCGGGTCACTGGGCCAGTGGCACAGAGCTGTGCTCAGCCAATGGGCTGCACTGATGGCATCACACCGCAGGAAGGACCAATTGCAAGGACAGCAGGCACATCCCACACACTTCTCTACCTCTCTGGATAAAAGGGTTGGGATGGAAAGACAAGACACCAGCTGGTGGGGGGTGTTATGCTTTGCTGGGCTCATGCCCACCCTTGGCTCCGCAGTTGGGGCTCCAGTGCCCAGCGGGCAGGAGCAGGGGCTGCCTTCTTCTTCCTCACTTTCCCACAGTTCAGCACTACAGGTTGCCAGGAACATGCCAAGGTGCTCTGTGCCCCCTACCTTCTGCAGCACAGGGGGAAGTAATTTATCTTAACGTTGCCAAGATTTAGATATTTACTGCCAGCTTGTCTGGCTGGTTGCCTCCAAGCATGGAGGCAGAGGGATAGCAGCCTGCAGGGCATTGTGGCTGGCTTTTGTGAATGGCAAGAAATGCTTCAAGACAATGGAAATAAAAGCATTGTGGGAGCACTGGTTGAGAAAGCTGGAGAAGCCCCACATTGTTCCTGGGTCCCTAAAACATCTCCTTGGATAACACAATCATATTTAAGAACGAGAAATAGAGGGCAAAGATTATTTTGGAGTGTGAAATTAACAGACTCTTCACCTCATATCTGGGGAAAACTTTCAAGGCTTCCAAGGATAAAGAAAAGGACCCAAGGACCTGAGGCACCTGCGATCTGCAGACGCCACCACTCTGCCGATGCTGGAGGCCTTGAAGAGAATAAGGAGGGACTCAACAACACCATCAAGGGACAGGGATGAAGAATCCTTTTACAAAACACCGAGGTGCCAGTGATAGTCAAGACAATGCCTGAAAAAGCTTCATGGTAGGTGGGGAATAATCGAAAGGCACTGAGGGGTCTGCCCCTCCAAGCTCCATGGAACTGGAGAGGAGCCAGGGGTTTCCCTACAGCTTTAGCCCTTGGACACATCATCAGGGAGCTGGGACAAGCAAAAAAAAAAAAAAAATGGAGCACAGACACCAGCCATGCACAGTGTACAGAGACTACTCACTGTCCTTGCAGCAGAGAGGGAGGCTGAGAAATCAAAGGGAGAAAGACAGCTTCGAGACTGTACAAGAGCTCATCAGGTAGACTGGATAAATCACGTATTGCTTGTGGATCTGCAGATTTTAAGTCTGTAGAAAAATATCTGGGAGATTCACAATTAATCCTTATAGCGTCTTGAAAGGAGAATGAAGAGGTATCAGTGTGGCAGCTTCAGAAATAAAGGTATGTTCCAAGAGAAAGGAGGAAGGAGCCATCAAAAAGCGATTGATAGATTTTTTAAGTTTGAAGGAATTAGCATCCCTAAAGGCTGACAGATATGTACAGAGGTAATGTTAAAATAATTCAGCTCTTCGTGACTACTTTGTTGGTGGTGTTTAAGTATCCTCCTGGCACAGCTTCTTCATCCTAACAAGTTTTCTCAGAGATGTTTTTGAGTCCCCAGGTCCACAGACACTGTCCTGGTGGCCCCAGCACATACTTAGGCTGGTACACAGATACCCTAAATCTATGTGCAGGGAGGAGACCCAAGTGTGTGACTGCAGCCAAGCCCTGTTCCCCTGCCTGGGAGCAAGAGCCAGCTGAGATTGCATCTCCATGCACCAAAAACTTGCTGTATTTTTCTTTAAATGAGATTCTTCTGAAGTGAGTTTACTGAGTGAGACAGAACAGAGACTTTATCTAGACAGACATCCAAAGCTGCTCCTGCCTCTGCTGCCTCTGCAGCCTTTCTTCATGGTGAACTCTTCCAAGACTGAAGCCAAGAGCTTGCCATCTCTGACCATGACACATATCATTCCCAGCACTCCCAGGCTTTGGGCTGTCAAAGATGCTCGTTTGCCCCTAAATCCACTCCCACTGATCTCAACACTGATCTTCAACTAGGCATTGTTCAGCAGTGCCACTGCAACAGCCTCAGGAATCCAACAGCCCACTGCCAAATGGTTTCAGATATGACTCAGGTATTTAGAGTGATGCTCAAATCCAGCCAGAGCTGGGTATCAGCAACTCAGCAGACATCACTGGATATGTGAAATTTGGGTCTCATACCATACTCTGCAAATGGGAAAAACATTGAGGGACACATACATTGCCACAAATCACGATGCTGAGCTTGCTGGTACATGCAGTGAGGCTGAGAGCAAGATGAATTGAAATAACAGTAATAGGACACAAAAATAAAATGGAAATGAAGATGCTTATTTCTACTGCCAAAAGCATTGTGGGATATTTCTTTTTCTTCATGAAATAAAAATGACTTGAAATGAAGGAAGTGGAACAGCAGATCAGTGCTGTTCTGGCTGTTCTAAGACATAGCCTTGCAGCACGAAGCTGAGCAGGGTTTGGAGCCTCGAGGTGCTGGCTGACAGCTCCTCCTGCTGTGCAGCCTCCTGTCTTGGCTGGTGTGGGCAATTTCAAGCCATCCTACTGCTTGTCCACTCCACAAGTGTCCACAAGAATGGCCCTGAATCCTGCCTCCATCAGATCCTGGCATTTGCTTGCACTAGTTTTCCCTGTGCTCACTAAAAGGGATGTGCAGTCCTGGGTCACACAGCATCCATATGGACATAAACTATGGGAGCTGCTCCATTTGAACCCTTAGAATCACTGTAAAATTATCTGACTTTCTCCCACTGAGTCCCTGTATGTGTGATTCCAGCTGGGATGAAACAGCTGAAAAAACAGAAGTCCTGCAATGGAGTGAAAAACAACCCTGGGAGGTCATCTAGGGTCAGTGCAGAAACTTTTTGATTGCGAGTAAAAAGCAGGAGAGGTCTGTGTCTGGGAGGACAATGCCATTAGCCAAAAGCTTGCACTTTTTAGGGCAAATAGAAATAGAGCAGAATCTAAAGCCCTGAAGTCAGTGGAAAGAGTCCCTCTAATTCCAGTGGTCTATGAACCAGGCAGATGTGGATTTGGCTGAAAAAATGTTTCATTTCATAGTGCTTTACAATGGAGTGTCTCACAGTAAACCCTTACGGTTTATGGGACCACGGCATTTCAGCTTGAGGAAAGGAGCGCAAAGATCACCATCAAGAGTAGCTTTGGCAGACACAATTTCTCTAAACTAATTAGACAGAGAAGAAATGTGGGAGAATGACAGCTGCCTCTTAAGATAATAGGAAACCTGTCTCTTTAAACGTGCTGGGGTTTTTCAATGCAGACCAGGCAGGACTATAATCAGAGCAGCAGCGGGTCAAATTTAGGTCCAGTACAGTATAATTCCATTGCAGGGACCATCCAAGAATATTTTGGCAAGCTCAAATACATTGAAATTGCCTTGGCTAGTGGCTTGCAAAATGGCTGTGGAAAGTCAAGATAATAAGAGCATTGTGAAGAGGAGAGACAGTAAAATAAAGGGTAGAAGTCAAAAAAGACAAGCCAGTAAAAAAAAGGGTTAGAGACATGAAGAAAGTTTCAGAACAGAATAATTGAAGAAGGGCATAGCCAGCAGATTGGAATCATGTCATTTCTACAGCAGGAAAAGGACATGCATACCAAGGAAAAGAGAGACCAGCCTCCCAACAATTTGAGAATAATAAATGAATTTAAAAATGCCAAGAAAGACACAGCTGGAAATTACATAAGGTTTCTAAATGGACTTAAGTTAAAAATCATAAAGGAAGTATGAGAGAAGAGAATAAGTACCTTTGGAAGTAACACTTTGAGTTGATCCTTGCCTGTTATGGCCTGACAGGCAATAAAAAGTACCAGTTATATAAACTGAGAAGCCTTTCACTGAAGCAGCAGTGCCTTAGTCAAGTTAGCAAGTCTGAGTGCTGTTCAGCAAGGTGCTTGAACCTGTGCCCAAACACATGCACGGCACAGACCAATCAACCCCTACAATTACACACATAGGAGCCTCATTTAGTACCAAATCCCTTCTTACGTGAAACCTGAGATGACTATACGATGTAAAACACCTAAGCCAACAGGAATTTCGCCAGCAACTACAATGGGATGAGTTCTGCAGGCATCTATTTTACAAAACGTAGGTGCTGTACTAAAACCGGTGAGGTGACATTTTCCCAGTGCTCCCTATCTCCAGTGTTGTTCACCCACCTCTAGGAAAGCAAACCATGCACCAGCACTGTACCTGTGCTCTGCCTTTTACATTCCAGTTTCCCAATCCTGATTTCTACTTGCTATTCATTTTGTGTTTGAATGTCCAACAAAATGTATTTGCATAAGAGTGTGGGTCTACGCAAACACAGTAAGAGATGTTTCTCTCCCCCCCCCACAGAATTATGCTTCTACATATTACTTACACATGTATACATAATTTATATGTATACTTACTATAAACACAGAGATGTATATACAACTGTCCATGTGCAGTTCCGTTTTCCACAGAGGAAACAACTTTTATACCTAATGAGTAACACTATCACCCACGTTGTCATGATCAATTATGAACGCAAGCAGGATAAAGAGTTTTTGAGCCCCTGACTCCAGCCCGGCTCTGTGGGGTGAGGGTGGCAGCTGGAGCTGAGAGAGCAGGCAGTGCTTTCAACACACCCTGTGTGCCCCAGCCCTGAGCAGGGTGGGCTGTCCCTGGGGCCCCTTATCACTTGATATGAAGCACAGCTCCCAGCAGAAGCCTGGCAGCCCCCACTCCCCTCTCACCAGCTATCAATGCATTCCCTTATTGTGGTATGCACTGAGTAACTGGGGGAGTTTTTGAAGGCTTCTGGGCCTGATTCTTGGCTATGTAAAGTCAACACAGCTGCAGTGGGACAGAGCAGCATCCCTATATCACAATCAGAAACCTTGGGTCTTGCAGGTTGGTGCTGCGCACTGCTTGACACAGAAATTGCAGTGTGGGGTGTCAGCATGTTCCTCTTCATGTCATCTTTCCAGGCAATTTGCACCACTGTCATATTTATTTACTAGTACTAGTAATAAAAATTACCAGTTTATAGTAAAAAAAAACGGAAGAGGATTTCCAAAGAAACAGCAAGTCAGGACAGACAGTGTTCACTCCCAGCTGGGACAGGCAGAGCACATGGCTGCAGGTAGGGACCTCTCACAACTCAGGATATGAGAAGGCTGCTTGTTTGCAGAAGTTAAATAACTTCTATTTCAAATTTGGCATTAAAAAATTTCCTTCACCTTTCTCTAATTCAAGTGGCTTTTGCCATGGGTGGGAGGAGGCTGCAAAACCAGACAGACTGATGGTCCATCCAGCTTGGAGATTTTTCTGCTGGCCTTACTCTGGTTTTCTGCTCAAAGAGGAGAGCACCAAGGCAAAGAACTTCCCAGAAGAACACAGTCTGTGCTCAGTGGCATGACGCAGCTAGCACGAACTGTGAAAATCATCACCAAAGAAAGCACTAACTACAGCCCCTTACATTAAATATCCTCTGGATGTAGATGGGAAACTCATAGGCCCAGCCCTGTGCTGTGTTTGTAAAGCAGCTAAGCCTTCCTGGAGAAGCATGTTTCGGACAGCAGAGGAGTAAAGCTCAGAGGTGTTGGGGGTGAGGGGTGAAGAGGCTCTGCACAGCCCCACTGTCAGCCACCCCTGCCCAGCCATTACAAAATGATCTCTGCCAAATGGGCACCGTACCCACAGCTGCAGTGGCCCCTGCTCAGGCTGTCCTGTGGCTGTTTCATCTCATGGGCTGTGACAGACACAGGAGCACGGAAAAATGTTTCTCACTTCCAACCACGACGTGGCTATAGCCCATCCCAAAAGCTTAACATGTTAGCAGGGAGCATGATAAAAATTTCATCAGGCAGCTGTTCCCTGTGGTCCTTGTGGGGACTTGTCCCAGTCCTGCAACCTCCCTCTGCTGTGCTGGCAGGCTTGAGGTCCTGCAAAGAATCATTTTAATGTGCAACACGGAAAAAATATTACCTGGAAATGCCTGGACGTGCAACTCCTGATGCAATGAGCATCAGCCCTGCTCTCTTTTCATCCTCATAGATGTGCTTCATTATTAACTTTTCATGTGACAACTGTTTGTGCATTAAGAGTGCTTCACAAAACATAAATATTGGAAGTGAGGACTTCTAACAGCCTGTATTAGAGGGTCCAGCCTTTTAAATGATTGTGACTGAAAAAAATGGAACACAAGTCAGAGAGATCTGCTCTGACCATCTGACCCTTGTTGTCTGTTCTTCAATTAAACTATTGCTTTTAGGTATTCATTTTTATCAGTATTATATAAAACTAGGACAGAGTAAATGAAAATTTATAATTTATAAACAATCTGGAGGAAAAAAAATCACTGAATTATTTATGGCACTTTTGAAATATGTGTTTGTTACTTGTACAAAAATTAGTTGTTAGGTCTTAATCACAGCAATGCCACAAATATGTTGGAAATTAGGGCTTATAAACCTGCTTGTTTGGAAAAAAAAAAAAAAGTCCTGTAATTCTACCTACAATTGAAAAACCCAAACCAAACTGATTCTGAATGGTCTAGTCAAACAAGTGCCAATTATTGAATAATTCTCTGACCTAAACAGAAAGTTATTGTATATGGAAAGATTTTTTTTTTCAGAGAGTGCTTTATACCAGATGCCCTTTTAAATTGTTTTGAATTCTCTGTAGGCAGTAGATAACTAAACCTACAGAATGTAGTAATGGCAAAAAGGAAGCAATCAAGTTGGCCACTTCTACTTAAGAGTCATGGAAAAGGCATCTGTTCTATATGAATTGCAGACTATAGGAACTTTGACAGGTCATAGACCAGACTTAATTTATTAAACTAAGTTTCTAATATAAACAGTAATTCGTTTCAGGCACTGACACTGAAGGTCTGGATTATGTGAATAAAATATAGGGACCTCCACTGGCCTCCTGAAAAAAGTAGTTTTGCTGCACAGGAAGAAAATAACCGAATGTGCCTTAGCAGCAGGCATCAGTGCTGAGGCCATGCCCCGCATGCACCAAGGCACAGGGTGCAACTCTCCCTGCAAGCCTGGCCCAGCACAGGCAGTGCTGGCAGCATGTCCAGCTGGCATTCCTGCCTGCCTGCTGCCACCCGGGCACAAAGCATCCTTGAGATCAAGGATGGCAGTTGTCAGATGTCTTAGCAAAACTGCAGTTTGAAGTCTTCAGAGAGAGGTTCATTTGCAAACAAAACAATGACTAATAGGATGAATGTTGGGAAAAAAAAGATTGAAGTAGGAATGCCTTGATGCTGCGTGCCTGCTGCTTATCCAGAAAGGCTGTTAGCCCAGACTGTGCCAGGACATGGGCTTGTTGGGCACCCACACACACCCAGCCAATCTACCCAGGCAGGATAGGGGACACGATGATGACTGGTGTCTGCAATGTACATGCACATGTGCATACCAAAATAGCTTCTTGATGGCAGAACAACAAATACTGCCGTGAAGTACCTGAGTGAAATTAAATACTCAAACCATGACTTATGGGAGACCCTCACTTTGTTTGCCCCGTCTTCATCCAGGTCTGAGAGTAGCATGGACCAGGGGGTCTCAGGCCATGATGTCAGCAAATGTTTATCTTCAAACACTCCAGTAATTCAGGTGAATGCAGGAGGAGAATTTCACTGCTTAAAATTAGGCAGGTACCGAAACAATTTCCTGAATTAAGTTTACATTCATCTCAAGTTTCAAGCACTGGCTTTGCTGTAGCTTTGACCAAAAGTTTGGTCATAACTCAGAAATCACACACAACTATTTCCTTATGTCATCGGCCCTCAGCAAAGATCGAGTATGGAAAACCTCAGTTAGGGTTTTTCTGGTGCCAAAAAGATTACGGATATGAGTAACGAGATGAAAGTGTTTTGCATTGGTGCTGACCAGTCCACTGCTGTTGATGAGAATAACAGACCAAAGTTTCTGATAGCCAGGGTGTGAAAGCAGCTGCCCAGCCTCCTCTCCAGAAGCCAGAGGCAAGCTCCCTGTTGCCCCACACACCAGCAGGAAGCGAGAGGGGTGGCTTTTGTGCAGCACTTTGCTCAGGCTGAACCCGCTGTGTTGCCAACCCCAGCTAATTGTTTGATTCCCCATCTCATTTGCCTGAGAACGACTGAGAATGTGAGACAGCGTAGGGTCTATAAAATCATTAATTGAATTACTAGTGTGGAATAAGTAGTGCATCAATTTGAATTCACCATCATCCCCCTCCTTTCCTCCCCCGAGTTTTAGAGACCAATCCTACTGTTGATATGTGAACAGCTTCAGAAGGAGGCTCAATAAATAGATGCGCTATTCTAGCTAAACAAATTTATTTTTCCAGCTGTTCTACTGAATTAGTAAATTGTAATGTTGACTTCAGACTATCTTCTCCATAAAATATATGCTGGCCTGTATATTTTACTGACACTTCTTTTGTGACACCTCATTAAGGGCTGCTCCAATCTGTATCCCATTCTTTTGGAATTATGCTTTGACCCAAATGAGTTTTGGACCAGAATGCAATACTGATTCAGTACCTGTATTATATTTTATTGTTGAATCATGAGCAAGATTTTTGTGTGCTCTTTCCCCTTACGTGGTTTTCTAAGAGATTTTAGGACAATAATTGAAGGTACAAGTGGGCTTGGAGTTTTGTGCCAAATGTGCTGTCTGAGCACATGTGGTTTTACTGGCACATATTGATGACTGCTTGTCTGGGAAGCAATCAGAAATTCTTGTCCAGCCTTGGTATGGACAATTCTGTTTAGCCTGCCTCTCTATTCAAATGGACTCAAAAGCTTTTTATAAGGTTTGGTTTGACAAGGCTATAGTTTGACATCTTCCATTTCTCTTACACTAAGGCATAGTAAAGCAACAGTGTCACCAGGTCCCAACAGCAGCTTAGCAGCATTTTGATTCCAATGTAAATGTAAATTAGTTCTGGGCTACGGTTCAAATTTACCATTTTTGAAGCCAACACACATTTCCACTGGCAATAACCAGGTGAAGTTGAACCTGGTGTGGCCTTTGCCCCACAGCGCCATGCAGGGCAGCACACAGTCAGGCACTACGATTTTGGGGCTCCTGGGTGACTTTGTGGAACAATTCTAGCATTGACCAGTCTGCAGATACCTGTCTCCAGAGTTTACTAACACTGAGCAGAGCCTGGCAGGTTTGCCATCAGAGGTGCAGGACAACCCACATGTTATGGAGATCTATTTGCCTTGGCCAACCATGAGCTTCCTATGAAAAGTGGGTTTGTGGGGTTCTGCTGGGCAGCTCTATTCCAGACAGCAGGAACCAGGACCACTTTTCACAGAATCACAGAATAAGATGAGTTAGAAGCAACCCACGAGGATCATCATTCCAACTGCTGGCCCTGCACAGCACCGTCCCCAAGAATTACACTATGTGCTTGAGAGCATTGTCCAATTTTTCCTGAGTTCTGTCAGGCTTGGTGCTGGGATCACTGCCCTGGGGAGCCTGTTCCAGTGTCCAGCCACCCTCTGGGTGAAGAACCTTTTTCTAATTCCCAAACTAAACTTCCCCTGACAGAACTTCAGGACATTCCCTCATGTCCTGTCACAGGTCACCAGAGAGAAGAGATCAGTGTCTGCTCCTAGACTGAAGTTGCTGCCATTTATGATGCTTGAGAGAAGCAAATGAAGACAAAAATATGTGTTGGTATTTCCCCTCACAGCCTAAGAGGAAAAAAAAAATCATGTTTGTTACATGTCAGCAAATACAGGCTTTTGTTCCCATCTATGCTTTTAACTTCTTTGAAAGGTTTGGGTTCTCGCAGCACCACCAAAACAGCCTTTGATAACAGGGAAATCAGCCTGAAGTCCAAACACGGCCTAAGCCTGGGAAGAATGCTGCCAGGCTGAGCGGGGGTCCAGAGGCAGCTCTCTGTGCCGCTCAGCGCTGGCAGCAGGGCTCCAGAGGAGCGGAGGGCACGGCCACAGGGATCCGGGTCAGCGGAGGGCACAGGGCAGCGGAGGGCAGGGCACAGGGCAGTGGAGGGCACAGGGCTGCGGAGGGCAGGGCACAGGGCTCCGGAGGGCAAGGCACAGGGCTCCGGAGGGCACAGGGCTGCGGAGGGCACAGGGCTGCGGAGGGCAGGGCACAGGGCTCCGGAGGGCAAGGCACAGGGCTCCGGAGGGCACAGGGCTGCGGAGGGCACAGGGCTGCGGAGGGCAGGGCACAGGGCTCCGGGGGACAGGGCACAGGGCTGCGGAGGGCAAGGCACAGGGCTCCGGAGGGCACAGGGCTGCGGAGGGCACAGGGCTGCGGAGGGCAGGGCACAGGGCTCCGGGGGACAGGGCACAGGGCTGCGGAGGGCACAGGGCTGCGGAGGGCAGGGCACAGGGCTGCGGAGGGCACAGGGCTGCGGAGGGCAGGGCACAGGGCTCCGGAGGGCACAGGGCTCCGGAGGGCAGGGCACAGGGCTCCAGAGGGCACAGGGCTCCGGAGGGCAGGGCACACGGCTGCGGAGGGCAGGGCACAGGGCTCCGGGGGACAGGGCACAGGGCTGCGGAGGGCAGGGCACAGGGCTGCGGAGGGCACAGGGCTGCGGAGGGCAGGGCACAGGGCTCCGGGGGACAGGGCACAGGGCTCCGGAGGGCACAGGGCTCCGGAGGGCACAGGGCTGCGGAGGGCAGGGCACAGGGCTCCGGGGGACAGGGCACAGGGCTCCGGAGGGCACAGGGCTCCGGAGGGCACAGGGCTGCGGAGGGCAGGGCACAGGGCTCCGGGGGACAGGGCACAGGGCTCCGGAGGGCACAGGGCTGCGGAGGGCACAGGGCTCCGGAGGGCAGGGCACAGGGCTGCGGAGGGCAGGGCACAGGGCTCCGGAGGGCACAGGGCTCCGGAGGGCACAGGGCTCCGGAGGGCAGGGCACAGGGCTGCGGAGGGCACAGGGCTCCGGAGGGCAGGGCACAGGGCTCCGGAGGGCACAGGGCTGCGGAGGGCAGGGCACAGGGCTCCGGAGGGCAGGGCACAGGGCTCCGGAGGGCACAGGGCTCCGGAGGGCAGGGCACAGGGCTCCGGAGGGCACAGGGCTGCGGAGGGCACAGGGCTCCGGAGGGCAGGGCACAGGGCTCCGGAGGGCACACGGCTCCGGAGGGCAGGGCACACGGCTGCGGAGGAGCGGAGGGCAGGGCACAGGGCTCCGGAGGGCACACGGCTCCGGAGGGCAGGGCACACGGCTCCCGGCAGCGGGAGTGGGGCTCGGGCACGGCGGAGCGGCAGACGGAGAGGGGCTCCGGCCGGGCCGGCGGGAGGGGCCGGGGAGCGGCCGCAGCAGCGAACGAACCCCAAACAAAACCGGCTCCAAACTTGAAAACAAGGAAATAAAGAACCAATAACATGCTCTTAATGTCCTGATGCGAGAGGGATCTAATACCATTTCCACATCCATTAGGCAAAGGATTTTGCATGTTCCCTCACAAAGAGTGAGCATTCTCAGCGACTTTCCCTTAAATTAAGATGACAGGTTACTGCTCCAGTGTCGTTAATCTTTTTCTAAAAGCTTAATGTTACTACTTAGTAGTTTACTAATAAATCTGAGAAAATATGTAATGTCATTTTGGTTTAGATATAGATGGATGACTTTTTAGTATTTGTGAAGTTGTAAAACAGGTACTGCCATGGCCCTTGGTGGAGCAAACTGTACTTGCTGTGGTGGCTGTATTCTTTTCTGCCCTGGGGCCACAGCGCATTACACCACTCATGTGTTCAAAACCAATTTAATACTCTGTCATACGTATGCCACCAGTAACTGGCTTTCAGCTGCCTTTCATGCAAGTCGTATTTAGGGGTGGTTGTTAATTTTCGTGTACTTGCCATTACTTGATCCTAATTTTCATTATTTTAACCTGTTTTTCCCTTGAAAATATTCTAATAATAATCTTTAGGATTTCTAACCATACGTCAAGGCTACTGTGATACTGCACTTGATTTTGTTGCTGAATTCTCTGTACTTTGTGGATTTACTGTTTTTGATGCCATACAGGTGTATTCAAATCAGAAGCCGGGATGTGACCTTGCCCCTGCAGCAGGACAGGCAGCAGCTGGTGCCTCTGCCGTGCATTTCCCATGCCTCGGTGAGGGGCTCACCCTGAGATTCCAGTAGCATCAATCCTCTCTTTACCGATAGGTCTGTCTTTACCTACATGGACAAGGCATTCCTAAGGACCAGTGGTCACCAGTAACCCGCAGCTCTGGAGGCCACATGCACAACGTCCCTTCAGCAGAGCAAGGACAGAGGGTGAGGGCTGCCTGCTGCTTTCTGCCATGATGGGTCCCAGTCTTTGGCCACCAGGGCTGGGAATAAGGTCCTGAGGGAAACTCACGTGATCCTAGTTTTGAAGGCAGATGACATTTTTGAAAACCCAGGCTCTCTGAGATTGGTTTTGGCCATGAGTTCTCCCATCACATTAGGTAAACCAGGAGTAACCCAGTGAGTAGGGTTAGTGTAAAATCAGTATGAACAAGAGACAAAACACCTGTGATACACCTGAACCAATCTCACAAAGGAAAACTCTTGGCCCATAGCACACACCTTTCTGAAGGCAATTTTGCCCGTCACTGTCACTACAGACAGCAACAGCGTCTTTTAGCTCTCTGCACGAGTGGCACAACCCATTCTGCAGAAACGCAGTGACACTCTGGAGAGAGGAGGCAGCCCCTAAGAGGGAAAGAGCAGAGGAGAAAACCTCCATTTCCATTCTGGTCAGCTCCTGCTGTTGCACAGGTACTGACAGCAGCTGCCCTACAGCTGTGCAGGGGATAGGGGGAGCAGAAACACAGACAAGGGGCCCCTGCCTGGCTCCCCTGGGGTGAGGACAAGCCCTGAACAGTGGGACAGGAGCCTGTGTCTACCCTGCCCAAGGCCACGCATAGGGTGGCCCCATGCTGGGACATCCAGGTGCCAACTGTCCAGGGAGCCAGGGCCTGCTTCCCCTTTATGGGGAATTTTTACAAGAAAAGGCCCGGCAGCCCGTTTTGTACTTTCTAACACCAGATCCTATCTATATTCTTAGGTGCTCCTAAGGCCTCCTAATTATTGCTTCCTGGTCAGTTTTACTTTTCCTTATTAACTTAATAGTTTCTCTTATAAAGCAAAAGCAACTGCAAGCACCCAGAAGCCACCACCAAACCTTCTCATTTTAACTAGAACTCATGATTTTATGCCACTGAACTATGCATTTTTTGCTGCACAATAGATGGCAGTAGAGAAAAAAGGCTGAGACTAGACAATTTATAATTTGGAATATGCAGATGATTTTTTTTCCCCCGTCAAATCACCGTACAGTATTTGTTGCTTTCTTCTCAACAGAGAGCTTTCCTAGAAAAGGCAGTCTGGGGTGGGTGAGGCTAGATGAAATAAAAGATTCATGCATGAATAATTAACATATTGGAGGCCTCACTTGAACTTGTTGGCTTACCCAGATGAATGAGTTAACATGTTGGAGATTATTATAAAGAGGGACTATTTTGCTCCAGTAGATCAATTCAGCTGAAAATGATGAAGTATCGACGCACATATAAATATATGCCTGGTACTTAAAAATAATCCTTCCAATAAGTATAGTCATATTGGAGTTCTGCTACGCTGACAGTCGCAGAGACAAGATAAGAAGATTTGGCATGAGTCATTCAGATTGACTTTTGCACTGAAATGAGATGCAAGCCTGGGATGTCGCTCTATGTAGGGCAGCCGCCGCGCAGGCGGGCAGCTCCCACCTCCCGGTTTCGCGGCGCGGGGGAAGAGTGGCGGCAAGTGGAGCAAGAGCACCTCCAACTTCAACACAAAGGCTGCTGGATGAACGCACAGGGCTGGCCTGCCGCTCCCCTCCGTGTGCAGGGCTCACTCAGGTGCTGGGGTGGATGCTCAGCGGGGCATCAGGGTGCACACAGACGCTGGCAGAGAGCGATGCAGTCTGACAGCGGCCCTGCACCGAGCAGAAAGTGCCCCTGAACTCCAAATAGCCAGGGTTTGCCAGTCTTTTTAATTTAGCCAGTGATTTCCATCACTGCTTGCTTCTTGGAAGGCTAATTGCTGCAGAAAGGAGTCTTCCTTGTAAATTGACATCAAATTCATGCAAACCCTGGGAGGGAGAGAAAATTTAATTGCAAACTTTAATTCTTACCTCAGCTTTACTAATTTTTGTGTCTAATGATAGTGAAAACCAAACTGGGAAAAATATAGGAGATTAAATTCACTGCAAAGTAGTTGCGAAATTTCCTACCCAAAAGTATGCCAAAGCTTTTCTTCCTCTCCATACCTCTCTATATCTCAGAGCACTGACAGTAAAATAAGATTGGGAAATAAAACCATATCATCGTCTTTCTATGCCTCTGTTAAACAAAACCTCTCTAAGGCAGGCACACACAGCTGTGGTGAGGCAGGCAGCTCATGCCATGCTTGTTGCATGTAGGATACCTGGACTGCAAAGGGATGGCAGCCACGGGCTTGCACTGAGCAAGCAGGAGGACTTGGCAAGGCAAACTGAGAGTGCAGCATGCCCTGTCCTGATTGCAGCTCTCATTGCATTAGCTGTTATAAATTATTCCAGAATCAAATGATTTTTCTTTCAGTCAAAGCTCCTCTAACACCATTGCAGCCGCCTCTCTGCCACATGGCAGGTCACAGGGCTGTAACACTCGTGCTGAGCAGGGGCAGCACAAGGTCACTCTGGCACTTGGCACCGGGCAGATGATGGGCCCTTCCTGTGTGGGTTTTCTGTTTTTCAGAGTTAAAGGTGTGCCATTCCGTGACACTATCCAGGACTGCTGGAAAAATAAAAATAGATCCGAATTATTTTGGAGATGTTTCTGTATATTATCTCTCAGCTGCACAGTGCTGTCAAGCAAAATGTCTTCTTTCTTCAATCAATGCACAAACATAAACCAGATATAAACAGGGCACAGAATTTGTGTGTGTGGAAAACCGCCTTATTTCTACGTACAACTCAGTTTTTTCACAAACTTAAAGTTACCA
The DNA here is from genome assembly GCF_009819655.1 of Sylvia atricapilla. Lineage (NCBI taxonomy): Eukaryota > Metazoa > Chordata > Aves > Passeriformes > Sylviidae > Sylvia > Sylvia atricapilla. Next base: position 10,732,453 of record NC_089146.1, read on the forward strand.
CTAGCAGCAGCTCTGAGCAAAGCAGAGCTTTTCTTGCATCTCTGAAGTGAACCAGGGCTCACCAGATGCCTGCAGCCAGGCTTGGGCTGCCAGGGGTTGGCAGAGCCACAGCGGCAATGGAACGGCACTTCCCCATACACGGGTCTCCCAGCTGCTCACACGGTCATAAGTTGATGCACTTATTTACACGCACCTTCAGTAAATCGGTACTTCCCACACTCTGGGCAGCAGCAGCAGCACAGGGATGGGCTGTGTGTGCCTCTGTAGATGTATTTAGCTCTCTCTGAGGCTGCTCTTCAGGGCATGGAAAGGAGGTGATCCTCCCTGACACCCAAGTTCTGTGCTTCAGAGCGTGCTTGCTGATGAAACCATCCTGCTCTGCAGACAGTCCAGGGATCTGGTAAGAAAACCTTCACCTGCTAGCAATATTTTTCCACTTAGATCTGTTCCTAAAGCTTATTGCCACATCAAATCCCATTATAGAAAATAAGGAAATGTTAAAATTAAGAACTAATGTTCACATGAAAGAATTTTTTTTACTATTTCCTTCAGCAAACCAATGAATGTTTAACAGTTGAAATTGCTTTGAAACAGCAATAAATTATTTCATGCATACATGCCAAATATTAAAACCAGAAGTTTTCTTAATATGAAGTCACTGGTACCAAGATTCATGTTTGTCTTTGTTAATTATCTACTTGTTTATTAGCTTAGTTTCACTGAGGAGCTGCTGATATCCTCAACTTAAGGATTTTGGAGCTGTTCACAGGATGTAATAATACAATTTTATTGGGTGCTTGCTCAGAAAGGGTTTTTAGTTGTTTGCACTTCAGCCATAAAACTGCCATTTCGCTGCCTGAAGCCCCCTGCACGGGTTCCTGCTGGCCTGTGTCTCCCCAGGGCAGCCACGGTGTCCCAGCTGCAGGCAGGGATGCTGAGGGAAGGTGGGATGCTGTCCTGGCACTGCAGCTCAAGCAGATCCCTCCCTTGGGCTAAAACCAGCCTCAGCCAGGACGAGGCTGCCCCAGGCTCATGCTCCCTGCAACCCAGGAGGGGCTGCTTCAAGTCAGGTTCTGAGTAGGCCAAACCAAAGAGACACAAACTTTGCTGTTGATTTAATATTTAAAAATTGGGAAGATTTTTAATTATTCTTTTTTTTTTTAATCAGCAGATTGTGCATTCTCTACACAACAAACTGCTCCAGGCTGCAAGGATTTCCTTCGGGAGGGAAAATCAGTGGCACAGACTCTGGGAGTATGTTATTATTGGCTAAAGCATTTTTATCACTATCAGTAAAGAGTTATTCCCTCAAGTATCACCTCCCAGAGCCAGGGCAGTAGAGACAAGTTTAAAAAAAGGTACAGCTGTGCTGACTGCAAGGAAAGTCTCCAGGTACATTTGGGGTGAGAAAACAAACTAGACAGTGAGCAGGAACTCGTGTTCAACCCAGTGTAATCACTCTGGAGTACTTGACGTGCTCAGTGCTTGCAACTTCAAAGCAGACAGTGTCTCCCCAGCCATGGGTCTGCCTGAAACACCACTGCCTCCAAACAGTCCTGCCCATGCTGTGAGTGCCCCATGGCACCAGCAGAGGTGTGAACAAGGAGCTGCAGGGCAACGTCCACCTGGCCCCTATCAAATGTGAGGTGCCTCCATTTGGCCTGTCCCTACGCCACCTGGCAGGCCCAGCAAGAAGAGGAAACTCATGGCAGAGCAGGCTCCTGCTCCAGCAAAGGCTGCAGCAACATTTCCACAATAAACCCCTGCTTGGGGCAAATTTCAGACATGACATTTAAGCTTTGCTCTGAACCTTATGTGTGGCTTTGAACTCAGCCTTTTTCTGAGTAAAAGCTCATTTATTTCAAACTGAAGGCATCAAAGAAGAATAGAATAGTCTTTCCTAAAGAAATACCAGCATGATGGGTAGGATGGGACAGGTCTCAGCTGTGGTTTGACTCATCTTTAGTCCACAGAGCACAGCAAGAGGACAGCATCAACATTGCAGGAGCATGCCTCTCCAGTTTCCAGTGGATGCTGGGAGGCCTCTGCACACACATCCAACTGCACCTTGCTGAGATGCAGTGCCCCAAGGCACTGATTTAACCAAGACACCAGGAGAGAGGCTGGGAAATGCATCCTGCCTTCAGGCAGGCACCTCTGGCCTCCTGTACAAAAATGTGTCTTCTACTGACTGGGAATACATTACACAGGACTTAGGGCAAAAGAATTATCTTATGTTGTCCTCTCCCAAATGCAGCAGATTACCCTTCTAGAAATGTTTGTAACAATTTTTCAGAGCAACTTCAGAAAATATTAACTTTCTTTTTCAAAGTCTGCAATATTTTGAAACTCAACTTTTCCCATTGCTGCTTAAAATCCACAGAAATTTAACACACTGAGACCAGCACAATTAAAAAAAATTCCTATAAATCATAACAAAAACATTAAACACATTTAACCTGCTTTGGTGCTTCTCAGAGGCAACATAGGTCCTGCAGTGCAGCCCCCCATGGGGTGCACACTCCTTCAGCCTGTGACAGTAACCAGCTGCAGGTTATCAACAGACTCAGAGATGTGCTTTTCCAGAAAGATAATAATTTTTTGGACATGTGTGGCAGATGGGAGTGTTAACTCATAGTGCTAGGAGTTAACCTGATTGTATTATAATGTGATAGCTCCACAGCTAATGCCCATCAGCACTGTGGGCCATTTACTTTATCATAAAATAAAATTAATTGAGTGAAAATAAATTGCAGAGAGATACAGAAGAATTTGAGACCATATACATGAAATACACGATAGCTCGAGTCTCCTGTGACACTTATCTTCATTAGGGAGGAAACAATTATTATTAATTCTCTTTGAAAATAAATATCCTGAAACATGGAACAAGATTTACTGCGCAGACTGCAGATGCTGATATGGCTACACAAGCACTAAAATTTCTTTTCCTTTGAAGAAGAACTTTCAGACTCAGCAAAATGTTACAGCGAGGCGGCTGCTGGTGCCCACATCCTGCTGAAGCCTGCCCAGAGCCCTCGGGGTGTGGGGAAGGGGATGTGGGGGGCCCTGGTGCTGCTGTGGGAGCAGCACAGTGTATCCCCCTGATCAGGTGAGCAGCAGGCTGCCAGACTGCAGGCACTTGAGTTGGCTAACGGGCTGCAATATTTCTAACGGAGAATGTTTATTTCAGAGCGTGCCTGCATTTGGCAAGTATAGCGAAATAATGACATTAAGGCTTATTGATAATAGTTGTAATTCCATGTAATGACCGACCGAGCAAAATGATACAGGTATCTCTCCTTCATCCATTATAGTCCTGCCCACAAAGATTTCTCAGTTAGGGGCTGTTTATTTCTGCAGCAAGACATAGAGCAGATATATAAACTGTCTTATTAGGACTCACTTGTGTGGTTTTTTTTTCCTTCCAAGTCATTCAATGGCACACAGTTTTGGGGATCAGGTTTCTGGCTGTGTGTGAGCTAGGAGTCAGAAATGCAGCCATGATCATCATGCCAAGTGAGAAATAATCAGCCTGTCTGGTCCTGGCTGCAGGCACCCCCTACACTCCCACTCAAAATAAGCTTTTATTTATCTTCTTACAAGTCAGTCATAAATTCCCTCAAGAGGATTTCTACATGTGTTAGCAATGGCATTTTGTCAGGCCACCATTAGTTTCCCTAAATAAAAGTAGGGCAAAAGGTTGTTTTTTTTTTTTTCTTTTTGACATCAGTACAGTGGCAGCCCCCAAGCTGCCCAGTGTCAGCTCCATGCTGAGGAGCAGCTTGTGGGCAGCCCTTCCTAGTGCCAGCAGACGGAGACATCAATGGACATGCCAAGGATGCTGACATGACCACCCCAGGTCCCTGTCAGGTCCTGCCCTGGACCCATCCTACCACTCTGGCGAGGCTGAGGAAAGCCCACAGGGCTGCTTCAGCAATCCCAGACACCCTCCTGGGCTCTGGCTTCTAGAGAACTGCAATAAAATTCACATCTACTCACAGCACGCCACACTGGCAGCTTTTGCATTTACTGAGCAGTTGTCCCCAGGTGCAGATGTGAGGCTCCACTTGCAAAAGCACCCTGCAAAGTCCCCCCTAACACTGCCTCCTCTGTTTAACTGGCACCAGACACAGATTTGTCACCTCCAGGTGACATCTCCAGCCTGGCCACTGAGAGGCTGGGCAGTAATAAACCTCCTGAAGTGCTGGGTGAGCAGGAGAGACCCTTTAAACTCACAGGCATTTTACTTCATTACTGAAGACTTCATGGGCCTTTTACATGATGAGTTTTGTTCCTGGGTCTCAGACCTCTATACTGCTCAAGGTTAATTGGGTAAACTTAATAGAAATAGCCATGTTTGAAAGAGTTCCATGAATCTGCCTCCCTCTTTATAGGAAGGGATAACCCTCGAGCACTTGACGAGTGTGCAACGACTGCAGGTAGCGAGAACCTGAAATCAGATTATATCCTCCTGCAATTCCATTAGCACTGCCCAGTGACTGGGTGCAGGCAGTGGTTATTGGGCTGCAGCACAAAGTGAATGCTTGGTCACAACACAGTCTTTGGGCACTGCTCTGGACGTGCAGGAAGACAGATAAGATGCAAGGGATGTGGTTTAATTAGACCACAACTTTATTAAGTTAACTCATCTGGGATCTATCCAACACAATTCTTTCCTTAATCACTCCCACATGGTGGAGAGTTGCCATTAGCCCTCCTTCTCCCCACAGCTGGTAACCAGTCCCGTGCTGGACTCTTCCAGCCAGGGTATGTACAAGGGTTGAGTCTTCCTTTTACAAGGCGCCATTGCTGCCAAGGACGCCATACCCAGTCCCAGCTCAGCCTGGCAGTGAAGCATCCCACTCTTCTCCCACGAGGACAGCCTGTGGCACAGCTCCTGACCTGCCACCAACCCCAGGGCCACAACAGCCCGAAGATGCTCCTGGCACAGAGCAGCAGTGTGCAGGGATAAGTGACCCCTAAGACGCAAAGATGAATTAGCATCATATACCAGATTATAATAATTTTTTCTAAAAATTGTCTGTTTAACCCTGTAGGAAGAGTGCAACCGCCTAAGTCTATTTTAGCAAGGGAGACCTGTTTCCAAGGGAGAAAAGAGCTAGGCTTCTCCCAGCTATTGTCCATAGCATTGCACTGCAGCCAGTGCCGGCTTTTTGTTTTCTCCTGATGAAATGCAGACTACCTTCCTGCATTAGAATATTTTGGTGACTTTAATTAACCAGTTATGTGTGTTTGGGGCAAAGAGAGAAAGAATCCTGAATGCAGAAGAGACATTACTCTGCACTGTCAAGTCCAGCGCTGGTCACCAAACTGCAGTGAGGGGCTCTTCCCCTGCTCACGAGTGCACACTTGCACCTTTCCACCACCGGTCTGAACCCAGCAGTGTCACTCACGCTTTGATGCAGAAACACTGGCTGAACACTGGTCAACAGGAGCCACTTTTTCATCTCTCTAGGGGCTGAGCTTGCCATTTTCCTGCCCAAAAGTCAGCACAAAAAACATCCTCTGAGGTCCGTCTCCACATACCAGAAGGACTTCAATCCTCATCTAGGGTGGCATGGCATAGCTGGCAGGCAATGGAACCTACCTTGAAGTTGCTCACTGGTGTGATGCTGTGTTGAACTAATTTAATGTTTGTTGTTTCATGGACGCTCCTTTTTTCTAGAAAACATCAGGGGTCAGAGGGAAAGGGCACCCACCATCTGTTGCATGACTTTGTTGTTGTATGCTGGTTGCACTGGAAGCAGCAGCAGCAGCAGCATCGTGCCCAGGATCCACCGCAGTGCCACATGTGAGGCTGCACCGCTACACAACAGTGGCCCTTCCTCCTGCCACGCGACACTTGGGCTGTGCTTTTCTCCCACACAGCATTACGATCTGTTTTTATCTTCCTGATTATTATAAGCCTTTATTTGGCTGCTGCAAACCAAGGTCTTAATCAAGCTCAAGGCTAAATTATGCTGGAAATCCTCCGAGGGAACAGAGGTGATGCCAAGCTGTGGGCTCCCGGGCAGGGCCAAGTCTCTGACTCAGCAGCTGTGTGGCATTGTTTATTTTAAGCTAACTATGTATGTGTACATATAGAGGCAGAGCATGTGCATGACAGAGGTCTGTGAGAGTCAGCAGGCCTGTACTGAGCACTCTTGCTGGAGCAGCCAAGATGTGCCTGTGTTTTTGGCATTTAAGTGTTCCAACGAAGTGGAAGCATATTTTTTCTAACATACCAAAATCTTGCTTTACCCTCTCTCCATCCCATCCTGGGATGTTGATTTTAGGTCCCTGACAAAGCAGTGGCAGGCGTGAGCCTCTAAGAAAGGCTGATTTGGGAATCCAGCCTTTGGGAAAGGAGCCATCTGTAAGGCCCCCGTCAGACCTTGTGCTTTGAAGGACATTGAAGAGACTTGCATCTGGCAGTGAGCCCCACAGTGACATGTGTCACCTCTTACACCCAAACCCTGTGCAAAGTTGGTTTCTCCCAGCTGTTTGTGCTTTCCCAGGCTTCTCCCACTGCTGCAAAACCAAGTTATTCAGCTCTGGAGGTTACTTAGCTGTTTACCTGCATTTGGTCCATACAAATACAGGAACACACCTGCCACATTTCTTAGGTGATACAAGGTTTTCTCCAACACAAGAATTGCATCAGGCTTTCTTTTTTTTTTTTTTTTTTTTTTTTGCCAATGAGCTGGAGTAACCTCTGGGGAACCCAGAAACCCTCAAATCTCTGATATACCCAGAAATGAACATGCCAAGGGGCTAGAGGAGACCACGTCTGTGTTCAACTGTCTGTGGTTTCCCACCAAGGACAATCCCAATAAAGCGGGATCTTGGTGCACCCCAGGCAGTTATATTGGAGGTATCACCAAGCCCCATATTATAGGTTAATCCCCCAACTCTTAGACCAGATCTAAAAAGTTTTTGTTCTTCGGTGGAAAGCAGGTGAGACAGAGGAGAGCAGGGAGGCAGTGGTTGTGCTGCTGCCTGCACTAATACTCAAGGTGCTCAAGGAACGGCACTGCTCCTTGACCTTGATCATGTTTCCATCTCAATCTTTCTGGGGGTTTATTTCTTCTCTGCTGTCCTACTGCTATCTCCTTTTTCTTCTCCCAGATGAACTTCCCTGAGCTTTTGCCTTCTATCCTCTTTAGATTCACTCCTCTGTAGAAGTCAATAGAGCTGATATCCTAAGGATATGAGATTACTTTATATCTACTGCTGTCTCTAAAGAAAACACCACATGTGGTACCCACAAAAACACACAGTCTACTTTAATAAATCAGTCCATTCCACATACAGTTAATACTCCCTTGTATTTATGTTGCTTGTATATTTTCCTTCTGTGTCCCTCAAATACAAGCCTTTCCCTCTTGCTGTAATAGAACCCTTGCCAAGAAGAGAATTTACCTTTCTTACTGAGCAGTTGAAGTTGTACAGCTCTTCCAGACCACACATACAGCTCTTCCAGACCACTCAGTCCCTGCATGGGCCATTCGTTTAAGAACAAAATGGTCCTCAATGGGCCCCATGGGTCCCTTCCAATCAGAATATTCTGTAACTTCTGTAACTCGCACTGAAAGAGGACAGTGTGCTTGGGCTGACACAGTGGCACACTGCAGCTACAAGGACACTTGGAAGATCAAGCTCTCAACACATCTGTTTATGACTATTTCCTTTATAATGTACAAATCCACGAGGCAAGTTTCAACTTGAGATGCATGGCTTCAAAAATACAGGAAAAAATGCACAAACACTATGTTGGCCTTGGTCAGCATTGATATACACACACCCCAGAGCCAAGACACACCACATTTCCTTGTCCCTCCTTCCACTTTCCTCTTGCAGCTACTGATGGCATATCAGCATCTTGTCATTATGTAGGGATTTAATCTCAGCTGGCTATTTTATAACCCTTGCTTTGTCCCATCTCTAAAATTAACATCTAGCATTAACATTTTTGAATGTGACTTTAAAGCCTTCAAGCAAATATGAGCAGAGATGGACCTATGTAAAATCGGTTTCCTTGGCACGATGACAAGTCTCCTGAAATGGCAGGCATGAAGGCTGTCTCTCTTCATGGAGTACACTGCATGCTTTGGAACAGTTTGATAGTTTTAAAATATTTCTGATGCAATGGGTCATAATGCTTTCCAGATGAGTACATGGAATGCAAAAGGTAATGGCACAGACACTTCACTGTTCTACCTCTCGTCGCCTTTCCGGCAGTATAAGAAGAATCAGTCTCATCTCTTGTTTGCTGGTAAACATGAGTTATTTGCTTCCCCCCCTTTCACTAAACTGAAAATGTTAAATGTACCACAAACAAAACTTATGAACTTTTTTATGTGATTAAAATGGTCATAACTATCTGATGTTTCTTGCTGATTGGATCTGCCACTTCCATTTACTAGGAAAATAAATAACATATGTTTGCTGTCTTTCTAAAAGGTTCTATTTATTCTGTGGTCATTTCCCACTTATGATATTTCCAGCTTAATTTCATAAAACAGCCTTTACATGGCTAAAAAAAAAAAAGGCTCTTATTGTACATTGTCTTCAAAATATTTTGCCTTTAAGCTGTGGGCTTTTATTTGTAGGAACAACCAACCACCCTGTTTGTGAGGCCTGTATTCCTCCAAATTAAAAAGAGAAACAGCTGTATGTCTTATAAATGTCTGCAGAGCTCCAGTGAGATACTGCTGAATTGTTTGCTTCCCTATCTTCCCACAGGACATGCCTCCTAAATCCACCACACGGGAGAAAAGCATAGGTAAAAGCCAAACAAATGTTCCCCTCTGGGCACATGCTTGGAGGCACAAGTCATCCATCTCCAGCCGAGAGTTTACAGCTACTTTTTGGGATTCACAGATATAAATATGAACACAAATAGTTTGATAAAAAGTGATGGACCAACGCACAAGTTGATTTTATTTTCTGAGCAAGGGCTGCCATACCTAATCTGTGACTCATCAACACAATGCTAATTACAGCCATCTTTTGGCATTTTATTGAAAGGCATTTTTCTTCAAGCCTCAGCCTGCCGAATTCAGAGAACTCCTTGATCTCTGTCTCTCTTTCATTGACCTCTCCAGTCATACAGGTGGCATAAAGGTTTTAAACTACTTGGTATCAGAGCTAAGAGGAGAACAGGAAGGACTACAAACTTGAGACTCTGGAGGGGGGGAGGGGGGGGAAGAGCAAACTAAGAAAGATTCATGTCTAGTTTTGTTGACTGCAACAACAAATATTTCTGAGCTGATTTTTAGCCTGCCTCACAATCCATGAGTGCTTCAGGTGGGTCACCATTTGCCAGCTGCTAACAAACACCCACTGTGTGCTCAGGCCTCTCTGGCTCCTACAGGGCACTCCTGGGAGCCGAGGACTGGTCCCAGCTCCTGGTGTGGGATGTGAGCTGCATCCCAGCACACCCGCTCTCACACATGCCTACCTTGTGCAGAGTTGCCAGTTTTATGAGATTGGGCTGTGTTGTGTTCACACATAATGATGAGCAGATTTGAGCCCTAAATCTGGAGAGCTCAACAGCTGCCCCCAAGTCAAACAGGAACAGAGACAATGCATAACTGAAATGGCAAGTCATGGGATAATTAAATTATTTGTGACAGTAAACCAAAATAGAAAGAAACAAAAAAACCCTAAAACAAACAAACAAACCAGACAGAGCCATATGCTCCCATGCACTGCACACTGCAAAGAGAGTTATTGCAGCACAGCACAGAGACCCCACAGCCCTTGGCTGTGCCGAGAAGGACGGAGGCGAGGCACAGTTTGGGCACACTCAGGATGGAGCCACTGGTGGGCCCCTCCACCCCAAACACATGCAGAGATGTGTGAAGGCTTGGGGCTGCAGCCTTGTTGGGGAGGATGCTGGTGCTCATCTCCTTCAACCAACTCGGAAGATGAAAGGCAACAAAAAGGCTGTTCTCTGATAGCAGCACCAGGGCCCTGGGGTGATACAGGTGAATTCTTTCCTAACAACCCATCTGCTGGTTGTGCTGCGATGGCTCGACCACCAGCGCTGTGATATTAAACTATGCCCCTGGCCCAGAGCAGGCTGATGTGTGGAGCTCAGTGCTCTGCTCTCGGGAGCACTGATTCCCATGTCCCCTCTGGTTACCAGCTGTACAGGCAGCAGTACAGCCATGTCAGCGGGCAGCTGCTGTGTGACTGCCCTGCCAGCAGCACCACACACCCCAGCCCTGGTCCCACTCCAGAGGAGGCTGAGGGCTCTGCAATGGGCTTGTTCTTGAATGATAGCCACCATTTGGCATCGAGTGCTTAATGCTAGCAGATGGTAAAAGCCCAAAAAGCCAGGAAAAGAGTTCCTAGGATCAGTTCAGTGAAGTAGATTAAAGAGAGCTAAACTGACAAACTCCAAATAAATCAAGTTTCTGCAGATGATCCAAAACTCATCCATAGTTTCTGTGGAGGGATCCTTGAGAAGTTTTCAGCAGGCAGCAATCAGCCCCCATTCACAGGCAGGGAGGGACCAGCAGCTGCTTTCGTGTCAGTCCCACTGTGGCCACCTACGACTTGGTATAAGCCTTGAAATAAGCCCTCAAGGAAGGCACGCAAAGGCTGCAGAGGGGGTTGTTGGAGGTAAGGGGCAGGCTGAGGAATGTGAAGGGGCACGGGGCGAGGGGCTCTGGTGACCACACTGCCACCAATGACACTCGGTGCTGCCAGGTCACAGGGCCGGCTTCGCTCCTGTGTGCATCCATGTGCAGTTTCCTTTTTAAAACCGATAACTTGCAGAGTAGGAATATGGAAATATGGTAATGTTTATAGGCGACAGCAGCCTCCACCTTCGGATGTTAATTATACATTAGAACTGGACAAATTATTCATTGGGAACAGTTTGGGCTCAGGGGAAAGAAAACAGTTTTCTCTTCTAAATACTGCAACCAAAGTCTTTGTCAGTGCACTTAAAATATATAGAGAGGATTTGTGTGCACACACTTTACAGCACAGCTATATTTATGACCAATGTGATCTGCCTGCTAACTCAAGTTCATGTGAGGGTCCAACTTGCTCATCTATAAACTACTCAGAATTATTCAGGTATGTTATTCTTCCAAGATGTTACCCCTGCCAAGCTGGATTTGCAGCCCTTGGGTCCAGCTTGTGTGCCTGGACCTATCTACCCTAGAAGTAAAATTGTTTGGGAGCTGGGTTCCTGTGTGTCAGGAAAGGATTGCTGGGCTTTCCCACCCAAGAAAAGCATTTGTCATAGTATGTCTTCAGACATGTACAAAAACCTCACCAAAAACATTCTGATAATGAGTCAGCAGAGGGTGTCCACATTTAACGTTGGCTCATTAAGGTATCTCAATCACTCTCAGAGGTATTGGTCCCATCCCCAGTGGCTGTACCTCAAGCTGCCCAGGAAAGTTGCAGCCACATCATCCTTTCTGCAGCCACTTCACTCCCTGCTTTGCCCACACAAGTACAAACCTCAGACACTGTGCTCCTGCTCTTTGACTGGGTTTCCATGAGTGGCGAAATTCCACTTTAACCATGCAGCAGTCCCAGAATTACTCTAGCACGTGAAAAATTACTGCTTCCACTAAATTTTGCAGATTTTAGGAAGACAAGGCCCTTATATGTAAATTGCTTGATGTTTTGAGGAAAGAGGAAGGAGAAGTAAACTAAGAGCAAAACTTTGGGAGGGAATTTTGTCATGGATTAAATTTAAAGGAAACAAACCCCAACACTAAAATAGAACAGAGTAAGATATTTACAGCTTAATGCTTTTTTAAGTCAGCAGAACAAAACTCTGGTTTTTCTGATTGACTGTTAACCACAATAACATCAGGCTTGCCCAATTTCATCTTTGTTCCTTTAATATTGGGAATTTCTTTTTTATTTTATTGACGAGGAAACATCCAGTTTTCTGGCTGGAGCATATTATGTAAAGAAAGCATAAAAGGATTCATTACTTTTTAACTACTAGCAGGGAAGCGAACAGAAGAACTGTATTCTTTTCGGTGAGCTCACAGCTGCTAGCATTAGTGCTTCAAGCACCACATTTGTAAAATCCCATCTCCCCAGCTCTTTGAAAGAACACCCGTGCAGGATCTGATGATGTCGTGCACACATGTATGTGGGGGCTGACGTACGTTACAGATGACGCCTTTGCCAACACACGAGGGATTGCACCGCGTCCTCCTTCCATTAACTGGCAATGCACGTCAGAGCACAAGTGCTGGGATTAGGTCACCTTGTAGGGAATTCAGACTGTAGGGAATCCATGCACTCTCCTGGTTGCAGTGGGACCCAGTGCAGCTGAGCCAGTGGGACACGCTTTGGTCACTGTGCCATGATGGCAGCCCCTGGGCTCAGCCATGAGAGCCGTGCCTGACTCCCTCCTTGGGAAAAGGGAACCAGACAAATAGCAAGGATGCTCAAGGAGACCTTTCCTTTCTCCTCAAACAGAAATCCTACTCCTAATGTGTCTTTTCACAGCATCTCTTTTCTCAGAGGCTAAATATTACAAAGGTTTGGCATACATGGCATTTTAGGGTAGGTTTTGGGGTTTTTTTGAGCCCACACAGTAATTAAACCAGTGGATTAAGCAGCAAAAGAGAGAATCTGCCTCGGGGCTGAGGAATACCATTCCCACCAGAGACTAAACATGGCAAACCACTCTGCTGGTAATGGACGGGCATTTTAAAGGAGGCAAATGATAAACAGCAAAGGAGCATAATTGGCGCTGTTTGTTGTGCACTGGCTGATGAAATGCCAGCGAAACTGAGTCGCTTCAAAATGACATGTTTATGTGACATCAAAGAGGCTGAGCTGACTTCACATTATATCTGTGACAAATGTATATATTGGATCGCTGTTTGCCATTTAGACCTCCTCTGATTACTTCTCATTGTAAAGAGAAACATTTGCGATTCTGCTCACTTGGTAAATCTGTAGAGTGACTTGTTAGCAACACATGTAGGGAAAGTTGTTGAAAAGCCCTTCTGGGCCTACCGTAGTAAATATGTATTCACACACCCGATAACGTGCTGCCGCTTGTTGCCTGAAAGACGAATGCAGACAGAGTGCTGCACACAGCAGTGCTTCCACACGTGCTCCCAACCAACTATTTGCACTTCAGGCACTAAACCCAAGCCTCCACCGTGGCGTGAAGGTCCCCAGACCTTCAGGCAATCCCACTTCATGTGCTTTTGCCCCTCAGACATCAGGAAAGTTCGCTTTGCTGCCTGGCTGAAATGCTAGGATTAAATTGTCCTGGGGAATGGAAAATAAGCAAGTGTACTGGATAGGGTTAGAAGCAAAAAGTTGCTTGCCTTTTCCGAGCATGTATCTCTTGCCTTTAGTGAGGAAACAAAAGTCTAAGGAAGTATTCAGCACTGGTATATCCTGGAAGGGCTGGGATTTTTCCCAAACCCAGCAGCCTGCCCCGGGCAGTGGGGTGGGGTGCAGCACCTGTCGGCAGAGCAGAGGCTGCAGGTATTGGAGCTGACACAGCTTGGTGGCAAGCTGGGAGGTGGCACTGGGAGAGATTCCCAGCCACACTGAGCCACCAGGTACCACTTGCCATCAGGTCCCCTGGACACCTGTGGCTGCTGCCTGGATCCCTGTGTACCCCATGGCCTCACAGCTCAGTCAGTCACAGTGGCAGAGTGAGGTGTCCCTGTGCAGGGAGGCCATGGGAAACACGGGGGAGCCGGAAGGAATCTGGGCAACCTGGGAATCCACACAAGTCTTTGTGGTAAAGGCCATCTTTGATGCGTTCCACCATTTCTTGTGCTTGCTAACAAGCAGGTAACGTGTTCAGGCTGAAAGGAGCGTGCTGTCATTGGGATGCTTGAGCATGTGCTTCACCAGGAAGGCTAACAGCTCCCACAAAGCAAGGGACCAGGAAGCAAGGGGGAGAAATACGTCTCCAACTGCTAATTCCTACCCAGACTTGCTGAGTTAATGGCTCCTGCCAGACTCACAATCCTGGGTGCCCCACAGAAAGCAAACAGACATAGGCAACTCCTCCTCATGTTTCTCTCCCTCAAAAGACACTTGCCATCAGTCCTTGACAAGAAAAGCCTTGGAAGATGCTGCCCAAAGCCCTCCTAGCAATACTGCAGGCCAGGGTACAACAGGAATGACCAGAAGAAATATCTGGGGCCAAACATGGCATCATCTGATGACAGTAAGGGGAAGAGAGAGATCACAGTTACCTGCAATCTTCCTGGCTCGAGAGCAGTCAGTGGCCACAGGGTGCTTGTGCCCCAGCAAGTGGAATGAAAGGAAAGGAACATCAATTGCTTTGTGCTGGGGCCAGCTGGAGAAGCAGATTTCTGCTGAGGACAAGCCAAAGAGAAGAGACTGGCCACAGAAAATCTGAGAATATTTCATTATTACCTGAACATCAGCAGATATAGAGCCTCCAAACGAATTTTAAAAACAAACAAAACCCTGTGACACAGCTAACAGCCTTGCACCACTTACTGCTTCACGTGCAAACTGTGGGAAAGCAGGTTTTGAGCCCAAGAACAAAGCATCTGCTTTGGGTAAGAACAGCACTTCCCTGTCTCAAGGGACTCAGGGCTGGCCCACGGGTCCAGCTGCGGTCTCATGGCAGGTCCCTCACCCTCGGCACAGGGGAGGCAGCCAACAACAGCTGAATGCACCACACGGCTTCCCCCTGCCTCTGTGGGCTGATACATAAATAGAGAAAAGATTGTCAAGCTGCTTTCTATTACTTCTGTTATGTTTTAGCCTTCCTTTCGCCTCTGCCCCTGCCAGCCCCCTCTGTTTGCCCGGCAGGCAGCGAGTGGGGCTGGCTGCTGTCACCCTCCTCACCACAGCACCGCTGCTCTCGCAACAGGCAGCGGCTCCGCTGTCCTGAGACAGGGCACAGACTGCCAGGATGATCGAGTCCCAGCCTCAGGGCCTGCAGCACTCTCTTCCCACTAGCTGGCCAGCTTCTATGTTTTGTTTTGATCTTGTTAGCTGTTTTTTTAAGGCATGTTGATGATTATCATCCTGGAGGAATGTACTAAATACATAGCAAAACTGGAGGAAGGAATTATTGCTGGGGGAATGTATAACATGTGTGTGCAGAGCCCTGTAATGTTATTCCTGCCTCATTGATAAACTTGGGCAGATTTCAGAGGCAGATATATTTGTAAATAGTGCAGGGAGCGGATGGTCTTTGAGCTGACATCCAGACAGGGGCTCAGGAAAGCAGCCCACACCCGAGCTTTGGTGCTCCCCACACAGGGCAGCCACACTGCCCCTTGGCCCCAGGAGGGGAGAGGGCAGTGTATTCCCCATCCACCCACATGGTCTGTGCAGCTTTATCTGCACACATTTGTATTTGACAGCACATTCACCTGGGGGGCAGCAGGGGCTTTTGTCACTAGAGAAAAACTTATATTCCTCAAATTAAAGCAGAGGTCTTCTTTTACCTCTCTTTATGGTCATATCCTCATTGCAGCCAGTAGGACTCACGAAATTTCATTTGTTCCAGGGAAGAAATGAGAAGGCTGAGACAGGATGCTTTCTGGATTCACAGGGATAAGGAGGACTGAGGAGTAGTTTATCCTTAAACCAATGCCATTACAACAGTGCCACACTGCCACCCCCACCTCCTGCATAGATGAGAGAGAACCTGAAGCTCCAGCTATGCTCTGGCTCACCCGTCATCATTATCCTTCCTACAGGTCCTCCCTGAACCACTCCAGGAGTGCTGCTACCCTGTCCCCACCCATGCAAGGCAGGCGATGAACCACTGACTGACACCATCCCTGCTGCAAGTTACCCTGGCACTGCCAGAGCCTGCAGAGTCCAAGCACCAAGGCCCCCATCACTCTGCCATAGGCCAGACCTTGGTTTTCTACTTATTAGACACCTATAAGTTTTCTACTTATTAGTCCATGGCACACACAGCACAAATCTGCAGCATTTCCAGTCACAGGTAGCCACCAAAGATGAAGCTCTAGGCCTGTGAGCAAAGCTTGCACAGAGGTAAATACACGTGAGGCCCAGAGCAGATGTAGTGGCTGCTGCAGGCCCCTTCTGGCAGAGGAGATGGCTTTGCCCTCTCGTGACATGTGCCACCAATGGAGCGGCGATGCTCTTGCAGTGCCAGCACTCTGCTCCACAGCTTTGTGCCTGCTGCACCCTGCACCCAGCCTGCGCAAGGCTCCCAAGGGAGCAGTGCGCTCCCAAGCACAGCCCTGCCTCCTTGCCTCCGCAGGGCACCTCCAGAGTTGGCCTGGCGAGCGTGTTTACTGGTGGGTTACCAATGACTGCGCGTGTTGACACGCGGCTGTTAATATGTCTGCTGCTATTGATTAAATAAGGAGTGAGATGTTTCCCCTCTCCCTGGCGCGGCACGTTGCCTGTTTCTGGCTGGCGCCGGCGCTGAGCAGGGGAGCGGCTGCCAGCAGCGCTTGGCCATGCCCGCGCCGATCGGCAGAGCCTCTGCCATGGGCTTCCTGGATCCCGCAGATCCAGCTGGGACGGCACTCAAAGCCTGTCAGACTACTTGGATCCGCCGGTGACTTTTGAAGCATGGCATTTTTCTGAGGTGAGGAATGTTTCGCTAAACTTTGAGATCCTTCCTCCCCAAAGCTGGGACTCAGTGCCTCCCACAGGCACTTCATTCTCTATGTCAGTTCACACCAAAGGCCACAGGTCCTGAAAAAGCCTTCTCCTTCCTGGCATGAACATAGCTGTCGTGTGCTTGTGCCAAAACTGGGACACCAATACCAGCATCATGCCTGGCACCCTCTACTATGGAACCCTGCCCTTGCCACCCATATGGGGACAGTGACACGGTGTCACCTCACAGCAGGGCACCCTGTGTTGCCCCCTTCACCTGAAATGGGCCAGCAGATCCCTCTGCCCGTGGGAATGGTGTTTAAACACTTCCAGTCACCCGCAGTAGCGCTTTGGGAAGTCTTATCCAGATTCAGGAATGCAGGAGGAATCCCTTCCACCACAAACCACTCTAATACCCTGGCTGCCCAGCAGTAACTGTGTGCCTCATTTCAGTCCTGAAAGAGCCCTGCAGCTTCCAGGGCTTTTGTTGAGGCAAAACCCCCTAACTGTTTGCAATATCAGAACTTAATAAGAGAACAGGTGTGCTGAAAGCACCATGTGAACCATGTGAAATAACCCTGGTATTCAATAACATGTTGTTAAAATATTTAGATTTTTTCATGGTATGATTTGTTATGGAGGCAGGATTTATGCAACTATACTATTTACTTTCCACTCTTTTGTGGTACTACTATGCTGTGATGGATGATTTCAGTCAAAATTAATGCCACTGAGGAATCTCAGATGTACCAAATTTCTAGGAGTCTCAAGAAAATTTGTAGAGAGACTTGAACTGCTCTCCCCACTGAAGAAAAAGACTGCAATATCAAATTACCCATGCTACTAGATATCCCAAATCCTGCATGGGAAAGCAATGCAATACTCCAGCCATCAGAAAAGGTTTACTCAGGATAAACACAAGATAATCAAGCCATGGGAGAGAGCATCAGTGAGAAAACAGAGTTCCTAAGTTCTGCCGCTCTCACAGCATATTTTCCCCTCTTAAAAACTGAATAATCAAGAGGCTCTTTTTCCACCCTTCTGTTTGTGGTCCTTCTGGATTGTCTTTCTCTAGCTGCTTACAGGCAGCACAGAGGTTTTGATACTGCTCAGCATCCCTGAGACCTCAGGGCTAAGAATGCTTCAGCTGTGACTTTGGCAACTGCACAGTTGCATGCTCCAGGAGCAGAAAGGAGAGGAGGAAAAAGCTGCTGTCCATGCTAGCCTGTAGCCTCAAATTTTAGTTAATGCTGCTTATGAACAGCCAGGTGTGAACTGAGAGCTCAGTAATGGACCCTGACACTCTCCCTGTGACAGGCACTCCCCAGCACTGAGGGGGCAGCTTGGCACAGCTCCACACAGGTATTAGCAGTAAGCAAATGGCTTTTGACTAGAGATGAGGAGCAGTCACTGCACAACAGCAGCTGAACGCCAATGCCAGCAGTGCTTCCGGAAAGCAGGAGAGGAGTCTGCACCAGCAGCTCACTGCCTCCTCTTCCCACACAGGCTACGGGCTCCACAAAGCCATGGCACAGTTGAACATCACACAGTTTTGACTTGCTGCCCAGATGTGCGGAAAACTGGATCAGGCTGCTGGAGCTACAGCTCAGCAGATTCAGGGCTTACTGGGCCAGGTTTTAAATAAAAACGTGCTGGCCCTGCTGGACCCAGACACATCACCCAAGCTCCATGTAGAGCAGGAAGGAGGTGAGGAGCCAGAGGAGTTCCCTGACTTCCCCAGAAACAGGTCATGCTCCATCCTAAAGCTGTGCCACGCTTGGAGCAGGGCAGCAATGGCAACAAGCAGAGGCTGTGGGCACACAGGGCTGTGTGCCAAGTTTTGTAACTATGTCCTCCCTGTTGTTTCCCTTCTGAGAGGGACGAGAAGGAAGTATTATTATTTTGTATTTGCCCTATACAGGCAGTACAATGTACAATGATATGCCCTTAAGCTGAGCTTCCACTTTCCTGCCCCAAGGCTGTTTCCTTTAATGCTGTAGATGAGTGGGGTTATCCAGTCACTTTGGCACCTCCCTTACAACCATCTGTGTCCTTTCTGTTGTGCCACTCTGAACAATACAAGTGCTGCCATTCCTCCTGCATAGCCTTTCCTCTTCTCCACCAACAGACTGGCCAGCCAACCGTTCCAGTCAGCCACATCAATCCTCCTGCCACTCACAGTCATCTCGAAGGCATTTAATATAGATATAATGCACAAAGCACTTTTACATATTCTGATAACATCCCACTCGCATTCCCCTGTGAGTTGTAAGCTCTTTGAAAGAGACACACAGATGCTCCCATGGCACTACATAGTTGTAGCACAGGGCAAGAGTAGCCCTTCATGCTCAAACAGAGATGGAGGGCCCTGTGCTGCCCTTCTGGACAACTTGTGCTGCCAGATTTTCAGGGTACAGCCCAGAGGGGACCGATGTTGGTCAAAGAGGTCGGGACTCTCAACTTCCCTCCAAAGCCTGTCTGAGCTGGGCATGGAAGGACATAACTGCAGAAGGGTGTAAGACACAGCTAGATCATGCATTTGATCCAGGGTCAGCGACTACATGTTGCTCTATTTTTAGGGCATCCTCAGCAAAAGCATGCTTCAGAAAAAGAAAGCAGCCTCCACAACTGATTTTAATTTAGTGGTAATAGCTTCATAGGTGTGGAATAGGGTTTTAAAGACAAATAAGGTCTGCACCTCTTAATGAAACTTAATTGGTTCCATCCACAGCTCCCCATAGCTACTGAACTCATTGTACACCTATGTTTTATGCATAATGACTTTTCTATCTGGTATCAGACAGTAATCATTCCAGAAGGCAAAAATCTCAAAATAACCACAATATATGCATACAGAATACATTTAAAAGAAAATCTAAATTGACTGTTCAGACCTTCCCTCACTTGCCAGTGGATCTTCTCCAAACAGAAGGCATTCCAAGTCGGCGTAGGAAATGCTAAGATAGCATGCTTTCCATATTGTGTTATCGGAGCGTCTTCCAAAAACTCAAGCTTTCCCATACAACAAAATGTCATGAAGAAGGTTTTACTCCAGTCTGCGTATCACAGGCTGTACATACTGCTTCAGCTACTGTAAGGTTGGCAAGCGAAGCTTGTAATGACTTGAAGTACAGTTTAGGAGCAGAAAAACTTTGCTTCAGAGCCACTTGCTCACACTGTCTGATTTTCATTAGGAGGGGTTTGTGTGCCTGTGTTTTTTCCCCCAGGAATGAAGACAGAGATAAATGTCAGAGGGGACCTTTTGGTTTTCAATTCACTGCATGGAGCCTGATTAATTGAGCTGATGTTGTATTTGCAGTGAAAGGAGGAGGAGTTTCCCAGAACCAGCTAGCCTGGTTGAACGGAGAACTGGGTCAAACCCTGGCAGCAACAACGCACTTCAGAGCGCAGTGAGCATCTTGGTTTTAAAAACAGATTTTACACCCAAGCGCATAACTTTTCCCTCTCCCTCTTATTAACATCACTCGCTTTCATCTCTGTTTTCACAAGGCCATCAAGAAGCAGTCTTTGCATCACTTTACTCAGGCACTATGACAGCAAAACCACCACAGCTGGGTTCAAACAGTACAAAAGGCCATAAGCAGTATCACTACCAGGAAGCCAAGCATAACAACCCACCAGAGCACCACAAAACCAACCACCCGGCCACAAATACATGCTCACACCGTCTTACCTGGCAGAGTCCAAACCACTCGGTGGTCTTCATGTAGCATTTCTACTCCTGGTGCAGCAGTGGCAGGTGGGCAACAGGGAACCTGGGATACAGCCAGGGAGCCTTTGCTGCACATCTCCCTGCTGGGGCTGGTCATTGCAGCTCACTGCTTCGCACTGCTGCGTGTCCTCTGCAGGTCAGCCTCAGCTTCCTTCCTCTGAGCTTCAGCTGAAACAAAAAAAAGGCAAGACTTTAGCTCACCCAGAGGTTAACTTGGAGTACGTGGTGCCCAGGCCCCGTTAGGGTCCTGTCCAGGGGCATCTCTGAGGGCTAAGTTCAGTCCTTGCAGCTGCCCCTGCTCCAGCAAGCCCTGTGCTGTCATGGGGTGTTCTGGCAGCGCCCAGACCCCTGCAGTGTCAGGCACCCCAAGTCTGCTCAGTGTGTGGATGTGAAGATGAAGATCTTTGGGGGCTTGACTCCTCTGCCACACCGATAATGCTGTGCCCATCAGTCAGTGCAGTGAGGGTGCTGATCCTGCAACCAGGCCCAGCCAAACAGAACAGGAAATGGAGTTTCACTAGAAACTCAGTCTTTGGCACATTGATTCAAGTTAAGTTCTGAGTGAAAAAAAGTCTGTGCTATAAAGGCTTTAATAAAAATCCATTTACTCAAATAGAGTCCTCATTTTCCTTTTTTTTTTTTTTAACTGTCAAAGAATTTGACAAATTTGATCAGATCATATCACTGAGCCGAAAGTGTGAGTTCTGGGAATGAGCTATTTGCATCACTGTAGCTCCCCACTTACAGTTTTGGGCTTGCTACATGCCCCCCTCTCTGCCTACTCTGCTATTACAACCCATCTGATCTCACTTTGGGTGGAAAAACACACTTCTGCAGACACAGAAATCTTTACAGCAAAAAGGCAAAGTTCTTGTCCACAGCTCACACGGGGCAGGCTGGGTGTCCTGCTGGGTGTCCTGCCTTGCCCCTTCTGGTCCTTCCAGAGCCCCACCTCAGGCCACGCTGCTCAGTGGCAGAGCCCCAGTGTGCTGAGCTCCTCATGACACAGTGACAGCTGCAAGTTGTGTGTTAAGTGTAAACACCTGTGCAGATACATTTGCTTGCAAAGGTGTGTGCACAAAATTTGGCTGAGCAGCTGTTTGACCCAAGCTCCGATTAAACAGGATGGCTTTAAGTAAATCTTTCTCCTGGAGGCACATGGCAGTGAGTAAATACACATTTCTCCCTCTCAAAAGCGAGGGTCATGTGGAAGATCCAGCGTGGCTGAGTCACCATGACTACATGACAGCCACAGGAATAGCAACAGTGGCCCTCTCCACTGCCCTGGCACAGAGAGGTGGTGCTGCCACCTTGTCATGGTTGTCCTCCATCAGAAGATGTCACATGGAGCTCACACACACACGTGCTGCTCGCGGGCTCCAGCGCCCACCTCTGCTGGAAAGCAGCCACTCCTCAGAAGAAACCCCACTCAGCAGTGAATAGCAGCTGCTTTTTTGAAAACCAAAGTATTGCCCTCATTTATTTATTTTCCCTGTGCTCAACAAATGCTCTGATGACAGGAGCAGGACAACCAAAGAGTCCCCTTTCCCTCCAAAACACCACCTTTCCTCAGGACAGGGTTTTATTACAGCCCAGCTGTTTTCCCCTGCAAGCGGCAAATCCTGGAAACTTCTAAGAGGTTTAAACACCCCAAATGGTCATGCACAAGCACCCTCCGCTGCTGGGAGGCCCCTAGACAGGCTGTTTTCTAGCAAAACTGGGGCTTTAAAAGGAAGCACAGCAGCAAATCTCCCCAGACACAGGCTGTGACCCACTGTGGCAGCTGCAGCCATGGCTGCTCACTGCCCGCTGGAGCAGGAGCCCACAGCTTGAACACGGCAACACTCTGTGCCATCCACCAGTGCCATGGCACGGAAATGCCCACAGCCCTGTTGATCTGCCTCCTGCTCTGCCTGTTAGTCAGTGAAGGAGAGTGCAAACAGCCGTGGTGTGCTCCTTACAGTGTCAGTTTGGGGACAACTGGACTGTTCTAAGGGATAAACTGGGTGAGTTATTTGGGTCATCTTCTACATGTGCTCACCTGTGGACCATCAGCTGCTCAGTGCAAGCCAGTTTTCAGAATAATTCTGATGTAAAAGTGATTACTCTGGAGAAAAGCTTGTTGTTTCAGAGGAGGTGGTAGCACTTGGTTATCAGCTTATTCTCGCTTTGAGCCCTGTTGCCCAAACAGTCAGTGCGCCAGAAAGTGAGTCCAGCTGCACAGGCCTGAGATGAAAAATGAACGTTTCAAACCCTTCAGGACACCCTGAGATGTCCATCTCCTCTCACCAGGATTGCTGTGCTCCTGCAGTGTGCTGTGTGTCAGATGTGAGATCTGAAAAGTCATCCAGGCAGGGGAGAAAAGCTGGCAGCTTCATCCTGAGTCACTTCTGGTGGGAAGGGGGAAGATGGTGATGGGGAAACAGCTCTAACAGCTGCTCTGAGGTGCGAAGCAGCAGCGTGGAGGAGGAAGAGAATACATAGAAGGAAATACTTTGGTGTCCTTCAGAAGCTTGTTTCCCCTTAAAGAACCCAAACTAGAAGATGTTCCCACCAACGAAGTCAGGAGTCCAGCAGTACTGCACAGCTCGGAATTACCTCTGCCCTGTGGAGGGTTTGCTTGCTCAGCTCCTCGAAACGACCTGAAAGTAATTGTAGAAGCCAGTAAAATACAGTCACTGAGTTATGGATTTCCATTTTCCCCTTTCACAACAGACAGGTAGTCTATATTAGAACAGTTTTTATTTTAAAACATCAGAAAAGCACAGAGAAAAGTAAATTTCTCCACATGCAGCTCCATTTCCAAACATCACCAACCAAAAAAGCTTTGAAAGGCTCTATAAAATAGGATTAAAATAGATACTGCATTGTGGTAAACCTGAAATGTGTCATAACAATTTTGACTTTTTTTCTTTCATCAGTAGTTTTCAAAAAACTGTTTATAGCATTACAAATAAAAATGTTTTTTATAAAACCAGTTTCAATGTGAAAAATCAGAATATTCTCATCTACAAGTATGAATGCAGATGTTTTAGCCTGCTTAGAACACTCTATTTTCATGAAATATTTTCTTTGGATGAAACAGCATTTTTATGATAGAAATTTCCCAAGTAGCTTCAAGTGTAAGTCAATACACTGCAGCAAAAAACTCCAAGCTTAAGATTCGTGTTCTTATATTCTGTGCTGGCCATTGGGAAATAAAGGTTTTGCTCATAGACTGAACTTGTTTGGTATGCACTTGCTGAAATCTAATAAAGAGGAGACCCTGGAAAGTAACCACAGATATTGGCATCGAAGTGAAGCAGGTTGAACCTAAGCTTATTTACCTCACAGTGTTTTCTTCACAGAGTGTTTTTAGCTGAGTGGAAACACACAGCCATGGATTTGTCAAGTTCCCTACTCCTTCTGTGAAATTGTCCTGGGTTTACCACATCCAGTGGGAAGATTTCTCTGGCATGACCTGGCTACTGTATTAGCAGCAAATTTCTGACAATCAGCACAGCCTATAATAATCCCCTAATCTTTTTATGTCCAAAGACAAAACACTTCCACTGGCTTTCCTAGAGACAAGTTTTCATGAGAGGAAAGATAGTTGTTTCCAGCACTGTGGAAGAGAGCAGAGGGACAGTTTCAAAAAAGCCAGCATCTGCCCTAGGTCAGCTCAGGGTAGGGCTGTCCAGGACAGTAGAAGTGGGCAGAAGGGCAGGCCTGAACACGGAGTGACTCTTCTTCCCAAGGAGCACACAGAGTTCCTGCTCAGGATCAACATGCAGCATCCGAAGGGTTTGTACAGTGAAAGTGGTCAAATTACAATTACACAGTGTGAGTGTTGTCTTTATTAACAGTATGCCTGTGCTGGCTATGGGTGTGTGCTCAGGACAGCTCATCAGGGGACTTCATCCACAGCAACCTGCATCCCACTGGCACTGTAATGGTTAATGCCTAAAACTTGCCTTGGCTGAGATCCTTCTGCTGTTTGATGGCTCAACTGAAGCTTGATGTTTGTGGTGGAAATTGTCTTGATTTCTTTAGATGAGATGAGCATCCATGGAGTTTGAAAATGTGTTTTAATTAAGATTCTGCTAAATTCTACCAGACACCTACTTGGAAAACAAAGCAACTGAATAATTAACTCTGATGAGAGCAGATGCTGCTCTAATGACAACCTGTTACTGCTCAAGTGCATCATTAGTTGTTTTACTGTGTTCTTTTAATATGTCCAGAGATCCTCAGCTAATGAATATATTGGTAGCAATGCATCTAAAATAATTCTTCAAAGTGGACTGTTATTTAAAAAAAAAAACAAACTAGCCAACAACCAAAAATCCCCACATACTGAGTTCAACTGAAACAGTGTTTCTGCTGGTCTGGGTTCTGTGTTCTGTGTGCTTGAAAGCAAACAGTTCTTTAGTTATCCTTGTGGGATTATTTTAGCCATACATCAAGTGAAGCTTACAAATTGATGAGAATCTAATGATGCATTTATTTACAGATGTGCAGTTCTGTTCCCTGTTATGTTGCCGAGGGGTGAGAAGAGGGAAGGCTTTTTCTCTCCCCTATGTAATGTGCGCAGTCGTGCATTTGACAAAGTGCTAGAAAAACACTACCAGCAAGATTTTACCTTGTTGTTTCTATCCCTCAAAAATTAAATCTATATCATCTCCTAAAATTTAGACAGATCTCTTTAAAAAGTAGAATATTTATTCTTAAATAACTCACTTTAATGACACAGTGCACTGTCTGTTTTCACAATATCTTGTGATTTCAGCTAAAAGCATGTCTTAAAAATTGTGGCTTTCTATTTTGGACTATCAACATCAGGAAGGTTTGGTCTCACCATAACAGTAATGAGATGAAAAGCAATAAAGTGAGCAAAAACATCAAATGGGAGTATCTAGCTCATACTTTAATATTTCCTTCTCTATTTTTTTATAGTGTCAGAAATACCTCTTCTACCTTCAAAGATATATTGAAGAATGATTGAGGTACTCTGAGATTTTTTTCAGAGCCTATTGAGCCCGATACCCACCAGTCTAGCAGACCCAGTGGCCTCATAAAAGTCTCTAATCCCTGGAAAGAAGCTGGGGATTGCTGTGAAATGTGTGCAGGGGCATCTCCATCAGCCTCTGGGGAGCAGCACTACTCATGTCGAGCCCAGCTGGATACCCACAGTGCAGCTTTTAAAGCCTCAAATTCTGCTAACCCAGCAAGAGTTCAACATACACTGCCAAGCCCCCGCCTTGCTCCTCAGTCCTCCTCCCTGGGTGACAGGCCCTGCACAGCCCCAAGCCAAAGGATGCCACGGCCACTGGCAACGCCCAGGTGTCCCTCACAAAGGCAGCAGCACTCTGAAGAAGGGAAGAAGCACCTGAAGCACCTGTGAAGAGTCACACTTTTGAGAAAGCTAGTCAACTCATTTCACCCCAGTATCTCACACTGCCTTTTTTAAAAATGCTTTACTGCAATCAAGCCGGTTGCATTCTCACTAGGGATGGAGAGAAAAAACCCAACAAAACTAAATCACAAGTTTGGTTTCTTCTGTGACCAGCACCTAACTGCAGGATACAAAGCTTCACAGGTCACCTTTCCTACAAAAAGGACAGAGAAGCTCTCTGAATTTACAGGGCTCACAGCTGACTGCTATGCCTTTTACAGGGACCTCTTTGGGTCTGATTAATTAGTAATTGGGGCAGGAGCTATGCACTTCAGTGACTCTTGGTGTCTTGATTATAAATCGCAATCTGGTGCTAAATCTCAGCAGGTCACACTGCGATTTTTGCTGTGCCCCAGTGGCATAACTGATTAAACCTGTGTAAACAGTATCTCAAAAGAAACATTTTGGGGGGAGGGGGGTGGTAGATGGCTGCCTTCAGTTCGGAGGAATTGAGTTACGTTTTTCTGTGGGTTCAGTCTGTTCTGAAGCATTTTCATCAATTGCCCATTGTCCCAACACAGCAAACTAATGGTTTTAATGTGGCCTTTGAAAGGCTGCCCACTGCGGAGGCTTTTAAATAGCAAGTCAGCACTCAATTCACACATGCAAGCCTAGGATGACAAACAAACACCACCCTGGGTAGCTTTACAACTAAAGAAAGGACAGGGACAGTATCAGAACACATTTATTTTCTTCATGTTTTCCTGCCTGCTGCCAGGAGGCTCTGCAGGGCCTGGTGTGCCCTCAGCAGGTGTGAGCAGCACAGGTTGCCTTGTCTGTGTGCTTTTGACCAAGAGACAGCAGGAATGTCGAGCTGCCTGGTTACAGGTGACTGCAGAGCAAGTGAAGGACCCACATGTCACCGTCCATCTCAGGGCCCCGGCTGCCCCACCTCTGTACCTGCCCAGCCGGGTTCTGGAGTCTATCCCGTTCCCTTTCCACGTGCTGGCAGGTCTGGTTCTCCATGCTGCCGCAGCCCCTGTGTCCCTTCCCCCTCATGAGATGCTCCTTATCTCTGCCCCTGTGGTTGGTGTGCTCCCCACAGACCTTTCCTGCCTCTGGCCGTGCCTCCCTGCACAGGTCCACATTGCACTGAACCTCATGAGGTTGAGGCCCACCAGTATTTTGATGCAGGGAAAGTGAAAAAAGTTACTGTAAGACCATTGGAGAAATATTTGACGTGTTGCCTGCCTCAGAAGTTTGGTCATTAAACACCAGACTTTTCCCCCTCCACTTAATTCACAAAAGCACCTTAATAAATGTCAGATGCAAACCAATTAATCTGGCATATCTCTGCCTTTCCTTGGCTCCAGCTTCCTCTCCAAGTATCATAGCTCAGTGCAGGTACTGGGTGCTTCTCAGATCACTACCTTTGCATTAGCCAAGAACAACTGCCTCTGATGAGACGAGAAACCATTTGCACTACATACTGTAATGTTGAACAGCTGTTTTTGTACGCTCTTTGGGAAGGAAGTATGTTTATCTGCAGCACTGATGAGCTGGAATGCTGTCCATGACCTTGCAGGGAAGGCTCTCTGCTCTGTGGAGAAGAAGGCAGCTCCTGTTCCCCATAACCTTCCTTGGACTGGGGGCGTGTGTGGTGTGTTTACACTCACTCTTATGACACACACAAATCCATGGCCTAGGCTGAGGATTCACACTTGAATTACCTGCTGGCTATTGTGGGTGAACAGAATCTGACCTGCTTTTAAACGATGTTAACTTTGGACTTACAAATTCAGATGTTCAGATAGCTCTGCAGAATCCAGCTCTGGCTCTAGGGCAGGAAATTTGGTTCTGGAGTTAAAGAGCTGGTGCACAGACCCACTTTCTTGGATGGCATTCATGGAGGAAAAGGAAAGAGCTGTGGAGCCAGGAGGGCAGCATCCTCTGAGGTTCACAGAGCCACAATAGGAGGCTTTTCTGAGTATGAATGATGTCCAGCTGGTGTCCCCACCATGGTCCCAGCTCATCAGGTTTTGCTATAAGTAGTAGACCCCAAGCTCAAAGTGAGAAGGAAAATGTTCCAACCCCCGGAGTTGGAAAAAGGAAACTACACAGGAGAGAGCATCAGAAATCCCAATTCAAATTTGGCATCAGAGTTGAGCAGCTCTATCCAAAACTTTTTGCATTATAGACTCCTGGGATCTGGAACAGAGATTAAAAAATCCTGGAAGATCAGAGGAATGTTTTTGGGTGGATTTCCAGCAGTTCATGACTTCTTTCCCCACCAGGATGTTGCTTCAAGAATGCTTTCCCTTGTGCTAATTTGTTACTTCCTCTCCTGATTCCAGAAAACAGCAGTGAAGCACACAGCAGAGGAGTTAAGACTATTGAACTTTTAGAAGCCTCACGTAAATAAATTCTGGTTGGCTAAAAAGCTTGTCTGTTCTTATCTTGCCTGAGATCGTTTGCCTTGTCTAAAGCTTCAGCACAGTCCTGCTGCCTGCAGAGCTGGAGTGTTGGTGACAAACTGGAGCACAGATGAACCTGTGCATCACCTGCTGGGCTTGTCATGATGAGAGATGGGCTCACATCAGCCAGTTGGAGTGGGGAACCACACACAGCTCCTGTGGGGGTTGTTTGGAGCCAGCATTCGGGGCAGGTCACTGGAGAAATACATGTGATTTGCAGGGTTCAGTCCTGGATTTTGGCACAATAGACAGAAGGAGGCTTCAGATCCACAACTGGTGTTAGGACTAAGATTGCTCGTCCTTAGATCACTGCCTCTCTGGTGTACAGCCTCTTACTGTCCTATGTCACACAGGCCACCATGTGGCTTCAATCCTTGAGACCAAGATGTTATGACAGTGGTCCACTGCAGTGATCCAGAGTTTTTTCTTCCAGAGAGTATTCTACATATGGCCCTGGGATTTAAACATTAAGCACATTACCTCAATGCTCGTAGAGACTAAGGAGAAATGCCCTGATGCCTTTAAGTAAGGGTCAGGCTGAGGATTTCTTATTGAGATGCATCAGGCAAAGTGCAAGAAATATAAAAGCATCTGCCAGAAGGCAAACAGCAGGTCACAGACTGGGCAGCAATATCATTCTGTCTCCTGAATGATACAAGCCAGTGCTTGTAGCCTTTCCAGCCTTTCAGTCAGTTCCTCAGCATGGATTCCTCTTTTCTTTCTCACATTTTTTCATGAGAAAATGAAGAGAAAGATCCCCAGCTGCTTTCACATGTAACAGTTTTTATCTGACTAAAACTGAGGCCCTGTTGAAGACATCAGGATTTTGCTACCAACTTCAGTAGTCACGTCTGGAAGTACTGGAGCATATGTTACACTAACTGCATGGCAACTATTCACTGTGCATCTCTTAATTGCATACATGCAGACAAGATGTTCTACTGCACGTGGTCAATTCCAAATGAGCACGAATCCCACCGATGAAACTAGATTTTCTCCAGAGCAACTGCAAGTGCTGCTCCTTATCAAGGACTTTATTCTTGCCAAATTTCAAGATTTTAGTTTTATCCATTCCTGCAGAAGCCCTGTCTGAATAATTGTGGTTGATTGCTCCTGGAGTTGTGTGAACATTCACAGCAGCATTTGTCATCTTCTCATTTAGTGTTTTTTCTAAGAAAATAATCTTGCTGTCAACAAAACCCTTTCTTGAATAAAAAGCTAGTAGCTAAAGTAGTGTTTGAAAAAGAATGGGTTTTTGTCATCGATTTGCCAAACTCAACACTGCTCCAGAGCTTAACATCCGAAGGATCAAAGTGCATCAGGGGCTCTGAAATGTCTGAATTCTTTTTCAGCCAATGGCAACTATCAGTATTCCATTACAATGATTAACCATGAGGTTCCTTGTTTTTTTTACTCTTTCTGTTCAAGTTGAGTCCTGTGAAAGACTTTTCATATATTGGTACCAATTACCCAGCTTCTCTTAGCTTTAGGTATATGAACATATATTTGCTTAACCCTCCTTTTCCTTATTACCATACCAAGACAAAGCCGACTTATTCAAATTCAAGTGTGCATTTTATAGTCAAGAACTAATGTTCTCCATATGCAGCATGAATTGAGGTGTTGAGATAAGTTTGTGTTTCATGTTCTTTCTGAGTAGAGAAAAAGAGAGCTATTCTTGGGTTACAGAAGAACAGGACAAATACTCAAATTCAGTATCCGAGCAATTTTCCTAGGGTGACCTGCAGGGCAGTTTAGCCGCTGCAGGCTGAGGGAATGTGTCCCCATGTTCTGAGGAGCAGATAATTTCAAATGAGCCAAGCTCTTCTAGTTCAGATCACTTCTGTGGACATTAGTCTTTGTAAGTTGTCTTTAAGAATATTTATTGTCTGTTTCATACAAGATTTCCCTTTTTTGCTTCCATTTCATCTAGAGTGGCTGAGTCCTGAAACATCAGTCTTGCATGTAATACTTCATTGCACATCAGTGCAAGCCATGTGCTTCATCCTTTGAGAATGAAGGTGATTTTTCTGGCCTGTGGCATGTTCTGTGGAATATGATTCTTGACAAGACAAAACAAGCATTTTTAACTGCAGAACTAATGGGGAGCCACTTCTGTGAGTTAGAATTTACATTAGCAGACACAAAGATATGCTGCCAGTTTGTTTCCTGGATCACACCTGGCTGGGAGAATTCAACTGTGTATTTATTCACTTGGAGAAGTGAATATTCTCTGAGAGTCACCAGGAGATACTGAGCAGAGCATGTATTTTTCTTCTTCGGGAGAAGAACATTTGGGAGAAGCACATTATATCAAGTCATCCTGGATTCATAACTTAAGCAAATAGCTTTATATATTTTGTACCCTGTAGTTAGAAGCACAAGCTGTTTAACCTCACTGCTGGAGCAATAAATGGCTATCTGCATTGATGCCCATTTGCTGTTATGCTTTCAGAAAAAACTGTAAAATAATTTCTCTAATCATGAAAGCGGAGAAAAGTTAGATGTCAAGATTTAAATTAAGCAGGAATAAGAATAGAGAAGATAACTGGAATTTATGGAGGCTAGTCTTTTTTATATTCTCAATATTCTTTTTCACATTCAGTGGATCTACAGAGCAAGAAGTGGATTGCAGATGTATGTCTCTGCTCACAATAATCACGTTACAGGATCACGGCCATCATCTGGAGCTTCTAAAAAGAGCAGTCCGTCATCTGTTTGCCTAGCTGATGGGTAACACATATTTACATAGGCTCTCATCTTAGGAAGTTTCATCATCTCTTGCGTAGGAGAATGCTGAAATGATGTTTGCACCATAAATGTTCCAGATTCCACACATGCTTTCAGTCACCCAGTATGTTCTTGCAGACAAAATATGTGACTGCTGCTGCCCCGTAGGGTAAAAGTAAAAGCAGTACATACCCTGTTGGAGTTTTCCAGCAATTTCTTGGACCTAAAAAGTCCCGGCCTTCAAATGTTGGTGTAGGATTATTCATGTGCTCCAAGTGAAATATCTGCTTTAGCATTTTCCTCAGTAGGTCTGATTCACCAGGATGCCTAAAAATAGGATTAAGGGTGTGAAATACAGAAGGTAATAGGAGCATTTGCCCACTTCAATTTCTTGAGTCAGAGTTTAACCCCGAAACAGAGTTTAAGCACTAATCACCAACTAAAAATCTACAATCTGAAATTTAGGAAGTGTGTATTGTTAGACTCACTTAAACTGGAACTATGTACTTGGAAGCACTCATAATAAAAAGAGCAAATGCAGTCACACTTGAAACAGGGGCATTGTCCAGCCTGATTATGTGCTCCTCTTGTCATATGCTCTGGCAACACCACCTGGCCATGGCATGGGGTTAGCAGGTTTCCAGCCCCAGGAGCCCCTGCTTTGCCCTCCTCTCAATTATTCATTGAAATTAGCCATCACCAGACCAATTCAATACATTTTCAAGCCTCTAAACTTTATTTATTATGTATTTTGGTTGAATTCAGTGTGAATTACATATACAGATGACAATTTCTCATATCATCATACTGAGGAGTTAATACAAATTACTGTATCAATGCTTTTTTACTCTTGTATTACATGTTGATAGTTTGCAATCATATGGCTAGGTAAATTAAGAAAATTAATATCCTATGTCCTATGACCAAGATCTGTTTGAGTGACAATAACTTAATAAAACCTGTCAGTCAAGAAATATGGCTGGAGATAAGTGTGGAGTTCTCTGGGTGCACACGCACATCACTGTGGGAATTGCATTTATACAGAATCCTTTGGTGGTATACAAAGAGAATTGTGACCTTTTGAAAGCTCTCTGCCTGAACTGAGGCCTCCAAATCACACTCAAGGGCCATGAAAACATGGGCCATCTCAGTTTTTAAGGGTTCTCAATATCTCAGCAAGAAGAATAAGATAAAGTCATTCAGTATGAAAACTCTGGGAATGCTGACTTAAAAGCACAAAGCTTAGTGGGCTGGGGAGCCAAGACAGTAAAAGCCTGCTTCAAAACCAGCAAACATCAAATAGATTTGGTAAAACCATAAGAAACCTCTTTTTCCTCCTAAACCCCCTAAATGTATTGATTTCAATAAATCAGTAAATTCCGGTGGGTTCATTTTAGGCAGACAAAAATAGCAGGAAGCACATTGCTGGCAAGACGCTGACAGTAGGTGTTATGAGAAGTTTTTTGGTGGGCTCCACAAGAAATTGTTCAACCTTCAACATTTTATGAAATGGGCAAGTTTCATAATCGCACTTTAAATCCTTTAACTGATGTACAATGGAATTGATATATAAAGAGAAATCCCAGAAGGCTGACAGGGAAGAATTATTATTGTGGATTTTGTATTGCTCTGACACCTTTGTTGCCCAAGGACACGAACTTTGTCAATACAGAAAAGTGTGAAAGGACAAATTAACAGTTAGGGAGAGTAATGTCTATAATTTCATCCAGTTTCACTCTTACACTCAAATCTTCCTGCAATTTCAGGCCCAGCCCTTGAAAGTGGTGTGGACAAAGGCTGGGTTTGCAACAAAGACAAGGCTGGACACTAGAAGAGGATAAGCAGAGCTCGCACAAGGAAAACTTTCTAAATGAAGTCATTCACTTCTGGTTTGTGAATAAATAACTCTCCTAGTCCCTGGTCCCCATAAGATTTCTGCAGACACACTTTATTTTATTGCACTTTGAAATCTAAAGGACTCCTCAGGAATGGAAGGTTAAACATGCATGCAAGTGTTCACAAAGCTGGAGCCTTATTTGACTAATTTCTCCTAGGCTGATAATCAAATACTAAATAGCCTTGGCTCTTGGAGCAAACATTTCCCCCTAAGGACAAACCTCTTTACTGAGCAATAGATCAGAAGTGAACTGGCACTCTGGAGTTCAAGGCAGACCCACTGTAATTAATTCAGTTAAAGCACAGCAATTTGGAGGTAGCAGAAGGATGGCAAATCCCACCCTGTTTCCTAATCTTCCCCAAAGGAACATATTTATTACGAACTCCTAAAATCACCTTTTGATAATGTTGAACAGTCTGTAAGGGGCCCATTAAGGCGTACAAGGCAGACCCATTTTAGTCCTTAATACCACTTGAAGATTATCCATTTTAAATGGCCTTGCAGAGCTTATAATAATTTTGTAAACTATTAAAAAGTATTAAAAGGCACTACTCATCTATCTGATGAGAAGCCTGGGCTCCTCCAGCCTGTCTGACAGAACACACTGTTTCTCTGTGACTGCCTGATGGTGAATCCAGCTGTGGCAATCCAGATTCTCACTGGGATGTAAACTTCCCCATTTCACTGAGACAGAGCTGTAGGTATCTGGGTTAGTCCACTCCTCAGGATGAATGCAGAGATCTCATTTTCTACATGGAGCACTGTCAACCAAAACCAAGACAGCTAACTCACAACTGCTCATTCTTTTCAGGACACACAGTAACAGGCATTTAAGGCATATTGGCTTTCAAGAGTGTGGCTGAAACAGAGCCACGTTTCATTTGGTACTTTATAAAAGCTCTCCTATCTAAATTGCGAGAAGAGGAGAAAACCAAACCACTCAGTGACTCTAGGACCAGGCAGTGGCTAACATTGGGTAGAGCTTTTCACACACACTGGTGAAGGCAATGTGAGAATAATATTTTTCACGGGGGCTCAAGAGTACAGAGCTTACCAGTCTCCCCACTCAAGAGTGGGCGAACCAACCTCTGTTCCTGAAAACTCATGAGATGCATCACAGCAGTTGCATTTACTGTCTACAAGTCCATGGTAGTGCCTCTTGGTGCATTTCTTCAGGGGCAGCAGCTGCACAGAGCTCCTAAACACAGGCTGCTGCATTAGTAACCCGTTCAGATGGGGAAAAGGAGCAAAGGAAATTAGAGCAAAGTGCAGCCTCACCAAGAGTGCAGTGAAAGAAAGGTGGGTGTGCCAGATTGCCGGAGATGCCTTGGAATGAGGAGAGCCCTAGCTGGCTTATCCCCACTAACTGTCTCAGAAGCATGGGGGACCACGGAGGGAGAGGAAAGAGCTGGGCAGGTTGTTCAGCTTGTCTGACTTCCTGCTGTGACACTGAGCTTACTGAAGAGCAGTCAGCATGGATGGGACCTGTTGACTTGTAAAACTGCAAGTGGATGATCTGCCCCATCCTCATTCTCTTGTCTGTCTTCACCAAGTGAGAGGTTATCACATTTGCAGGGCTAAATGCTAAAGGAAAATAAATGTGAGCTGAAGAGAGAAGTGCATCACTGCATGTTTGCCTTTCAAAGTAAAGAAACTCAGGAGAGCAGGCACAACAAACCAGAAGGTATACAAAGCATGGAATGAGTGGCATGGCTTGAAAAAGACGGGGCCCTAATTATCCTGGTTTGAGCCAGATAAGCAGGGCTTCTCACACAGCAGCACCCACACCACATCTAAATCCTGACCTGCAACACCAACCTGGGCCTGAGAGCAGAGAGGCATTCAGGCTGAAATCGAGCAGATTAGAATGTGAGGGGAGGCTGCCAAACTAATTTTCACTGGGGATCTGAACCACAATTCAGTCCAGGTGATATTTTACATATTTTCACCATTGTTTTTGTTTAATTTGTGAAAGTAATTATACAGCCAATTGAACAGTGCAAAGCAACTGCTGCAAGAGTCACTCTTTCAGTGAGGTACAGTGCAGCTCAGCTTTCCCAGTCAGGATATCCAGGCATAGCCCTACAGTATCTGTGCCATTCATCACTGACACTGCCATCTGGCTTACCTGAATCCTCCCCAGCTACAGCTTGGGCTGAGCAAACCTGACTTTTCTTTGGGCTCCTTTTGAAGAAAACAAGGCAATGAAACGCCCTGCACTGCTGGTGATACGGACAACGTTAACTGGCATTCTCAGCTCGTAACTGAAGCGTGACAGGGGACAGCTAAGTGACAGACGAGGCCAAATACACTGGGCATCTGGGTGGTCACTTTGATGCAGATAATTGATGGCTAACCATGTTGAATTACACAGAGTAAACGTGTAATATTAGACTCTTACAGGAGTGCTTTGCCCTTGTGAGGCTTCAACTGAGCTACCCTGACTTTTATGGCTGTGGCTGAAATCAAACCTGTTTCCCTTTGGCGTGGTGTGGCACAGGAACCACTCCTACCCCACGAACTGGGGTGAGCCAGCAGGGCCCAGTGTGCTGCCAGGACTGTGTTGGGACAAATCGGTGATGCAGGTGGCGTGCTGAGGTGGGGTATCAGTGTCAGAAGAGTAGGAGATAACTGTGCACACGAGTACACGGGGAGCTGGCGGCAGTGCTGCTGTGTTACCTATGATAAATAGCCTGTGTCACCACAGTAGCTGGTCTCCAGATTGAAGCAGACTTTTGCGAATCAGCAGGGTCAGCATTTGAAAAGCATGTGAATATTGTGCACTTGTAAATATTTGAGCACATCTGTTTAGCTCCCTCTCAAAAACCACTGGGAAAAACTACTTCACATTGTGCCATGCAATGCTGTTACCCTGCTCTAATTGTCAAATCTGTTGAGTGTTTTTCTCATGCACACAAAAATTAAAAATTACTATCCTCATTCATGATTAATTCAGCTGCAGTGCTGCAATGTGTCACACTGCATTTTTTAAAGTATTAAATTCTACCTCATAATCAGAAGAGTTTTAATTAACTTTTTGCTAGTTCATCTTTTTTTTCCACTCTTTCACATAGCCCCAGACAATCTCCAGAGCTGCCTTCCATACAAACATCCTCTTGGATGAGGCCAAGAGAGCAACGGAGTGCCGAGCTGGCACTGTGAAAATTGTCTGCACCAAACCAAAACTATTTGCCTCTTCCATTCCTCCCTGCTTACTGACCTAAGGCCTGCTGGCTGTCTGTGCACAGCCAGAGCATGACAAAGATCTAACCCATGGCATTTCTTTGTTCCTTGGAAAGAGCATCTGGCTATTACATCCTTTAAGCCTAATTCTCCAAGCAGATGTGGGACTGGTCTTTTAGATCTCTAGGGAAGTGAAAGAGAGGACTCCAGAGGAGATATATTCCTGCCTGTATGTCATTTTTCTATAAAAGCATCTGCTGATTCCTCTGCACCTGGTACACTCCAGGGTTGCCCCAAAAGACTCACGCACCTCTTTATGTGCCTGCAGATGGACTTTCCAAGCAGGGACATTTTCACTGGTAGGAAGAGACATGTTCCCTCTCTTCCCCAAGCTGTCCTGGATGAGAAAGAAGGAAACAGGTTATTAAACCTCATTAGTCTCAGAAGAGAGCAAAGGGAAAAGACAATAGCATGGAAAGAGGACCCATAGGAGTCCCTCTCACTTCATGAAACTCTCTGGATCAGTATGTGTTTTAAATTCAGCTGAAAGTGATTAAAGTGCCAACAGCCAAGTGGGCTTGAACAGGTTGGACCTTGATACAAGACTTTTCATCGTGAGCAGAAAGACCAGAGAAAAGCATCAAGAGCTCCTCTCTCTGCCCCTATGGGACCCTGATGGAAAATTGCCTCAGCAACATGACCACACTGCCTCTCGATGGTTTTTCCTTGCAGGACCAGCACTTACTCGGCGGATCTCCTTAGGTTTTTCTGACCTTGCCAATATTACAAGGGACGCATTTTCACATGGCTGAATTGTTTCTGAACAATTTCTCCAATGTATTAGGCACAAACATGCTATCTGTCAGCACCAGGCATGTCTAATCTCTCCACCTGCTTTCTCCCCCAGCAGTTACATTTAGTATCTGTTG
The DNA here is from genome assembly GCF_009819655.1 of Sylvia atricapilla. NCBI lineage: Eukaryota > Metazoa > Chordata > Aves > Passeriformes > Sylviidae > Sylvia > Sylvia atricapilla. Next base: position 10,769,369 of record NC_089146.1, read on the forward strand.
CATGGAAAATCCAACTATTTTTTTTTTTTTTTTTTCGTTTAGAAGCAAATTCCCACTGCAGGATGAGGGAGCAATCACTCTTCTGAGGAATAGGGACTAGCTGGGTTAAATTGACTTTGCTTTCCCAAGAAAACTTCTTCCTGTGTCACTGATCTCTATTAACTGGAACCATTATTCCCTTGAAGGAACATCAGAGGATCTCTTTTGAGTCCGAGGGCAGTCAGAGCACACCCCTTCCATCAGCTCAGCTCTCCTAAGAGCTTGTCTGTGTAGTAAAGTGACAGCTGTGGTCCCAAGCCTTGGACACACCTGTAAGGCCAAATGCCTCTTCTTTTACAGGTCTCACCTTACAAGCAGGTGGAGCCAGCAGGCACCTCCTGACTAACAGGGACTGCTCAGGAGGATAAGCACTTCCCGCAGGGTATGTGCAGGTGGCTGTGCTGACGGGAAGGGCCGTGAGCTCAGGGCAGGGCAGGAGTGCCCTCTGGACATCTCCTAGGCTGGCTAAGCAGAAGGAGGTTTCCATGGAGCACACAGTGTGAGGGACTGCTCTGCCTCTCCTCCCTGCCCACACCCACCTTACCCTCATTAATCAGCACCGGCAGGTTTCAGGGCAAAAACTGGCACCAGTGAGGGCTTCAATCCCTCCTGAGAGGCAATGGGTTGAAGGGAGCTCTGAGAGGGTCCCTCCACCTGCGTTGGGATGGCCACACCACAAAATGCTATGCAATGACATTTGTCACGGTGTGCAGGAACTGAGAGACAGAGGGGATGTAGTTTGACAGAGATAATTCTGCTTAACAAGGCATGGGACATGCCAGGCAAGAAACCAGCAATAGGAAAATGGAAAGCAAACAAAAGACTCGAACAGATATTTCATTATGGGAATACCTAACAGTGGTTTCCTGCATATTTGAAAGCAGGAAGAGGGCAGTAGCCATTCACCACCTCTGATCCAAAAGGACACAGAATACTCTGCAAGGGCAGAGGTGACATTGATTTGTTGCTCATACTGAAATCTTACAATGTCCACAGGTTTTTCGCTATTTTCTTTTTTGTCTCTTTAAGGATCACACTGCTATGGAAGTTCTCTGAGACTCTGTAAAGAGCTGGAAATCCTGTCCTTGAGAGGATAAATGTTCTTGAGTTCTTGAGAGGATAAAATGTGGTCATGTTTGATATATGAGGCTAGAAGAAATATCTTCTAAAACATTTGCTTTTCAGTAAGAAAACAAGCAAGGGCATTCCTGGCTTGGGGCATTTTTGGTGGGATTTCCTTAAAGCTTTTTTCCTGTCCCCTCCTGTCTGCTGCCTTCCAGCTCTGAACACACTTGTGCATCACACAGGTGGCAAACAATTGTTCCCATGCCAGAGCAACATGTACCTCGTCTAGACAGGAACTGCTCCAAAGATGATGACTTCTTGCAAGCTGCTCTTTGCCTGGCATAGAATCATAGAATCATAAAGGTTGGAAAAGACCTCCAAATCATCAAGTCCAATTTTTGACAAAACACCACCATGCCAACTAGACCATGGCACTAAGTGCCTTGGAGTGAAACAAGCTGTACTCATCAAGACACTTTCATGTCATTATTTTCTATTTGCTGTCACTACAGTTGTGTGCATACAATAGCTTTAGCCCAGCTCTGCAGTGGTCAAACATTACCAGCCATTTGAGAAATGAACTCGTGTAGTGACTAGGCTGTGGGCTGTTAGGGCAAATCTTAGAAAAACAATCCTGTCTGCCCTGAGGTTTAAGCAGTGCAGAGTTCCAAGGGCTAAGACTGTGTTTATCTGCAGATAAAAATATGAAGAGCCAACAATATGGAGTATGACTGACACTTACAGGTGAGCACTGCAAGGCTGAGTGAGGGATCTGGACATTTGACCACAAAAATTAATCAAAGACACGTATTTCAGTCCCCTAGGCTGATTTTCAAGTACACCTGTGGGTCTCAAGTGTACAGTGCATGTGTGTAATTGTCAGTTCTAGTGTACTTGGAATTGATTCGAGGTAAGATAAACCAGACAGAAATGCAGGCACTCGGGTATATTCTGAATTTGGCAGATTGAAGAACAACACCTACCTATCTGCCTGGAACCATTTGAAAACGCTCATCAATCCTGCATGTTCAGCTTGCAGGTTATTCTCAAACAGAAAATTGAGTTAGCCTTTTTTGCTTGGAACTTAGAAGCAACATGTAAAAGCAGAGCCAAAGCCACAGTTTTAAAGGGACACCTCACTCCAAACAGTGTAATTTTTATTAATTCATCCTCAGCCATCCCTCTTCTGCCAGAGGCTGCCTGCCTCCAGCCCAACAACCTCTCTCATGCCATACACGGCTTTTTTTGCCTTCCCACTGCCAACTGCTCATTAGCACTGCCCCAGGGGCACAGCAGGACTGTTACCAGCCTCTCTGCTTGTGATTCTCAGCTCTACAGTAAGCGTCAAAGGGGTTCTGTCTCTGGGCCACAGACAGTAGCTTTAGAAGAGGTTTGTTTAGTTTACTTGGTAGAATTTCTAGGGAAGTTCTGTGCTCCCTCTGCTTCAGGATACAGAGATGCTTTGGCTACTATTTGACCTCTAATGCATCTCTTTGTGTAAAAGCACATTTTCTTAAGTAACCAGGACTGTATAATATACAGAATCATCTAGGAAAAACAAAAACAAAACCAAAAAACACACGTGTGAAACTCCATTACACCTTAACAAACACCCTCAAAGACAAGAGGACGTAGAAAAAGACTGTGCTCTGGATAAGCTTATGAAATATTGGCCAACCACACAACACAAAAAGGCTCTTCAAGAGTTTCCTATCATTCAGCATCATGGGCTATAATGGCTATCTCTGGGGAGAAATCCCCAGAGCAAAATGAATTTGGTAGACCCTTTAGCTATGTAAAAGGATAAAATGGAAATCCTCAGAAGTAGCTACGTAACCGAATATAAGTGAAACCATAGTTCCTTAGTTTTTCAGCTGATTTTTGGTCACAGAATGCCATCATTAAGATCTGAAAGTTAATAAAACCTGTTTCCTCTGGATCTGGAAAAGGAAATTTCAAATGTTTTTTATCTTTTCTTTATTATATTTGTTCTTTCCCTTCTGCCGAATCTGCACCTTTCTGTGGTGGGGTATGGGAGAAAGGGTAACACAAAGGAGAGGGTGGAAATGAAAAGGAGGGAATGCATTCAATAGGAAGCGTGTGAAAACAAATAGAAAAGAAAGAACAGAACAACAAAAACTGAGATCTTTCAACTGCAATTATTTTCCCTAAATTTCAGTGAAACCATTCAGGAAAACAAAATATTACTCATTTTCTCTCCAGAGGTTTTTGAAATGGTTTCAACATTCTTTCCCAGCCTGGCTTTCTCCGGTCTCCAAGCCATTGTGATGAGTGGTGCCGGAGGAGCTGTTCTACTGGAGCAGGAGCTGGAGAACAAGCCATCACACTGTCACAGGACACACTGCCCAGATTAAGAAATCACCAAGGATAATCTGAATCCAGCAGGTCTTAGCAAGAATGCACTGGCCCTCCTGTCACCTCATCTTTCTGCATCTCAGAATCACTTTGTCCAGTATGGGAAGCGTGGTGTCATTCAGACAACTGGTGACATAAACATCTGACAGACTGAATGTTCAGAAAGAAAAACTCAAATCCTGAGGAACAACTTTGTCCAGGTCAGCCCACTATAACGCATTTGCTGTACAAGCTTCCCTGTACACCTTGGCAGGTAGAGGTGAGTCTGCTAGATTATTCCAGGGGATGGATTCAGGGAGCTGTAGGACCTCCCCAGTACTTTGCCTTCGTCCAGGGCTTGGGCAGGTTCCCTTGCTGTTGGCCAGTGGGCACACAGCAGCAAAGGGGGTGCTGGACTTCTAAAACCAGAAGGAAGCGCTGGCTGATGGAGCCCTGCAAGCACCGATCTGAACAGCTTGTGAACCATTACTATCTAGAAGTGTCAAGAAAGATTAGAACAAACATGAAGCAAAGATGAAATAAACAGCTATTGTATGGGCAGAAATGGATTTTCAGTTTCCACAGTAAATAAAATAATGTGCTGTCTTAGTCAGTGCCCCTGTGATGATACAGTTTGCAGGATTTTTACTGGCAAGCTGCCATACTTACTTTCATTTATCTGCCTCAAAGCACCATTTCAAAAAGTGCAAAAGCATGTTGTTGATAGAGTAGATTGTTTATAGCTGAATTGAGTATTTCAGAACAACACGCATTGTAATAAAGTGGGGGAGGGTACAAGACAGCCAGCACAGCTGCAGTTTCTTGAATCCTTTGTCAAAAATCAATGCCAGAAAGCCGAGACGTGTTCGTTGTGTCTCAGGAAAGGCAATGCACAGACCCCTCACAGCTCTGCTCCGTGACAAGTGCTAGCAAAGGCCCATGGCACCACCAAGGCTCTCCCAGCACCTTGCCCCATCAGTGCTGGCAGCCCTGCATGGCTGAGAGAGGGACAGCACTGCCTTCCCTGCTCCTTGGTGACCACCTCGCCCGAGCACCACCACAGCTCTGCTGCTCACATAGACAGTGGGGAGCACAGGGCACAGGAACTCCTCCAGCACCTGAAACACCATGTAGGCGTGGGGAGAGAGAGTGTGAAAAACAGTAATGCAAATAAAATCAGGATGTTTCAAGAGCAGAGTGCAGTCCTCACCCAGTGGTGAGCTACCTGCCCTGCTGCAGCAAGGTGGAAAGCTGTGGCAGCCCACTGCAGGTAGGAAGTGGTGTCTGAAGCAGAAAAGCGGCTTGTGCCAGTTCACCAATCTCCCTCACAGTGACAGAGTCTTCAAAAGGACAGCAAGTCACACAGACTGGTTCTCTGTGCTGAAAAACAGCACGAAAAGCACACGCCCCTGGAGGTTTGCACTGTTAACAAGGGCTGGTTTCCTCAGCACAAACAATAAAAGGCTGATGAGTGAGGACTTCAGTTCTCCTGAGACCATTGCATCTAAACAAACAACAGACTGAAAAATAAAACTAAAATTAAGGTGAAAAGAGAAGACGACTTTATGGAAAGATAACTGCAGCTGCTACCCAGACTTAGAAGAAATGGGAAAAATGTGAGGATCCCTTTCTCCAGCCCCAGAAGAAGACATCTGCTGGCCCCAGAAGAAGACATCTCCCATTCCCACCACACTGGTGCACAGCAACATTTCTGGCCAGTATTCCTGCAGCTTAGCACAGATAACTGGCAGGGAACTGCCTTCAGCCTGGCAGCCAGAGGGTACCGGACTATAGGTACTGGGAGATGCACAACCTTTGTTTCCTCCCTCACTTCCAGCTTCTCATGTCCCACAGCCCCATGCCAGTCAAATGTTGGGTGAGGTGGCTTTCTGCTTGTTCCTGGCACCCTGGGCTGCAGGCTGGCCTGGGAAAATGCTGAACTGGGACATCTCCCCTGTGTGGGTGACTCTCACTTTGCCATGGTTCCCTTGGCTGGTCTAGCTGACACCAAAAGCCCTTGACATGATCCATATAAGCTCAGCTCTCTCAGGCTTTTAGGAGATATTGAGGTCCCTCAGCTCCCTTTGTCAGAAGGAGCTCCTGGAGGCACTCAGCACCCCAAAGGAATGCTTAATCCTTCACTGAATCAAGCCCTATTAGCATATTTCCAGGCATTAACAGATGCCATATTTTCTACATTAATATTTAACCCACCAAGTCTTTCAAAGCCCATCTTTCCAAACCTCAAGTTCCCAGATGCTTTTTAATGCCCTTCTCAATAGTGCAATAAAAGTCTGATATTTTATTACTCCCATGAATTATTATCCTAATTTGTAATTTGCCAGACTTTTTTAAACTTCAAAATCTGTATTGTATTTTCCCACACACACACACAAGAAATGCTGTGTGAGACATATTTTTGACTAACAAGCAAAACTCTAATATCTAAATAGACACAATGATTTTTTCAGAAAGGGCACACTATCTCTGTCCCAGTCAGCTAGGTTGTTTTATGACACCCCAAATCATATTTAAAGCTTTTCCTAAAACAGAAAGGACAACCTAGAACTGTGCATGAAAGATTGGAAGCAATAAGAAACAGCTATGTGTTCGCCTGAACTTTGATGTAATGTAAACTTCCAGGATGGTTTATAGGCACCACTTTTATTTTATTTTTTTAAAGAAGTACGCACTTGGTTATCTGGAATGCAGATGCTGGGAAAATTCAGAAGCTCTGGAATGCTTGCAAGCTGTGCACCCTGTGTAGTAGACGCCAAAGATAATGGAGCAGAAGACGCTCAAGATCTCATCCAGCATCTGCTGGAGTCAACAAGGGCCCTTTACTGACTGAACTGAGCTGTAGATGAAGGCTCCAAGGAGCACCTTATTGTCAATAAGACTGAGACCCGACTGAATCTGAAACACCAAAAATGAGGTGGGTGAAATTAAAGAAAGCAGAGACACTGAAAAGGTGAATGCAAAGCAAAGTGTAGCACACAGAATTTCTAAACAGGGCAAAACGTTTAATGACATGGGGCTGATTGTGTCCTGCTTCTTTTGATGCAGGTTTCCAAGAAAAGCAGGGCGCTGTTTGTACTGAGGATTATCTGTCAGTATGAGGATGTCACTCAGTGAGAAGCGAATGTTTAATACTTATAACTCCCAAAAGTACCTTCCATTGGAATTTTAGTGGTAAGCTCTGGAAAAGCAAAAGTGAATGTTAATTGAAACAGTTTTCTTTCTTCTTTCAACGAACCTATTAAAAAGGAAGGGAAAAAAACTTTAGTGGAGTCCACCTGTGATGGCTCAGCACTGGCCACAGCCTGGTGCAGGATGCTACATCAGCAACTTGATTGGCTGCAGACAAAAAAGATTTATTTTCCTGGGTGGAAATGTGGCACCGCACTTCCCATAGGTATAGGTTATTTCATCCTGGAATGAACAGCTTGATTTCAGAGAACTTGTAATATTTGAAGACTTACCAAACACTCAAACCCTGGAGCTTATAAAAAAATCTGTTATTGGACAAATCTGAGCCAGAGGTGTGAGAGGGCCTTGGCTGGGGAACCTGGACTTGGGCACTGTCTGAAAAAGTGCTACATTTTTAGTGTTGTTTTCTAAGAATCCTTTTTCACCATGGGAGAGACCTACCTTGCACTGGACCTTTCAAGGTCTATTTTCAGGTATACTGAATATTAAACTGCCCTCAGAGAGGACTGACTACTAGTGGAGTCAATGGAATTCCACACAGCATCTGTGCAGGTGGATGAGAAGGTTCTTCAAAGGAACAGAGGTCCTGTTCCACTAATACTGTTTAATCTGCTTTTGGCCCTTTCAACAATTCCCTGTGCAAGGCCACTCAAAATTCACAGTGGAGCTGAGCTTCATAAAATGGAAGAAATTCTCTCTCTCCCATCAAACTTATCTCCTGTTCTCTCATCCCCTTGGTTTCTCCTTGGGCTTTCAGTTGTTATGGGGGATCCTCTTGCAAAATTATTTGTCTGCAAAACTTTAGAAGAGACGTGAAAGAAGATTCCAGAGTTAACAGGAGGAATCTGCTTCTTCCTAGCAATGCTCTGTGGAGTTCAAAGCTCGTTTAGGAAGAATCCATGACCTTTACATGTTTCTGGTCAGTTTTGTACTCCACTTAAGACCAGTAATAATATTTAGCCATAAAAGGGGGCAACTTTGACCCTCTCTGAACAGCGAGAGATTAGTCCTGGCACAAATTTAAGCCTGGAAGCCAGATCACTGAAATTACTTTGCTCTGTTGAAGTCAGGATTTTTTTCAGGTACAACACTGACCTAATAGTAAAATACAATGCATACACATAGAACTATTATGCTACAGCAACTGGAATAATTTTACCCAGTTACAATTTATTTTCTGTTTCCCTTTTTTCCCCTTTTAAACACCTTTCCTGCAATAACCTGTTGACTTGTTGAAGACACCTCTAGATACGAAGATAATCCTATTCTTAAAGACAACTCTGTTCTACTGAGTATGCACTTCATGCCTTTAACTCCTCTGATAGTTGATAGACATTTTTGCATCTCATCCAGCCAAGAAGCAGCCACCTTAGACAAGAGAATTCCAGCTGTCTTTTGCATTACTCTTATGGGAGGTTTTTGCAGTACTTCACCTCAAACCCATGATTTTGCTTGAGGCTGAGGGAGCTGAGAATTGCAAATTCCCTTCAGCATTCAGGGCCCCACAGTGAAGCCGTTAATACAATACAGGAAAGATGTATGGTTACACTACAGGCTGAAACACAAGCACGCTCAGGGACAGCACAGCCTCAAATTATCACGTATCTTAAAACGTCTTTCAAAGGTGTCGAGGCAGAATTGTGAAAACCTTGGTGAAAAGTCAAATACATTCTCCTAATTCTCCTAAAGGCCACTGGGAAGGAATGCAGACCTGCTCATGTGTTTTTCAGCTCAGGTAACCATGGTGTTCACCCCAGAAGTCCTACCACCAAAGGACTGCTATTGGGACCCTGTCAGCTCTGTTTTCCTGTTCCCCCTTGCGCCTCTTCCATCATCTCTCTGGGCTAATCCAAAAGCAGAACCTGTCCACCTGCAGAGCAGCCAAAGGCTTTGTGAGCAAGCTCAGGGATGGTATTCAGGAGTCCAGCACAGCACCCAACAGCATGTGTGTGATCCATGGCCTCTGTGTGGCACTTATCCTTCTGTTTATTTCTCAGGGCTGCAACTTATTAACAGTATTATCTTTTTCTGATGAAATACCATCATCACATGCAAACATCAGTGACAGGCATTAATCACAGACAATGCTTTTAATCAACAATTGAACATTAATAAGCATGGACCCTGTGAATTAACACAGTGAGAGACTTGTTCTTATTCACTAAAGAGTACTTCTCATAAAGAAAACCCTCTCCTTTTGTTCCTAAAAAGGTCAAAGTCTTCTTTTCTCTATTTTACAAGGACAAAACCTACACATAGTAGAGCATGTCTAGGTTGCTTTATGTGACTTAAATTATTTTCATCTGCATGTAAAAAACATTTATTTTCAAAGATGTTCACCAAGTTTTTGTATGTGATCTACAGCTCACTCTGTTCCTGAAATTATTAGGTTAGCTGCTGAAAGCAGCAATCAAGTTTTACTGTTAATCTTAAAAGCTAATCGTTTTTATTGACTTCCCAGTCAATAAACTTGTAGCTCTGAAACTACTTTCAGGTTTCCTTGAGTAATAAGAGGGTTTGTGTATACCTGTGCATGTATTCGAAGCTGATAATTTCCTTGCTGAGTAACTTGTACTCACAAGTCAAAACTATAAAACAATTTGCTTTATCAGCTGACAGGAGATCTTTCATGAAAATCAGAATGAGGCTTTAGGTGAGAGAACTGGGGCAGTAAGTTCAGCACCTTCATCTGGTCACAATTTAACAGGGTGGCTGTTACAGGGAATGAATCTTCCTCATGAACTGAAAGGATAGAGAGAGAAGGAGAGGTTTTGATCCTTTTTTTTAGAAGAACCCAATGGATTCAGTCCTGTCCCTATTCTTGAATTAAAATCTGAGAGAGCTAAAGAATAGTTAAGCATCACACAGATTTATCCTTCCTCAGCTCTAGCCAAAGAAAAGGGAACGAAGGACATGCCAGATGTCTCAGACTACTTCAAGTTGCTGTGAACCAGTTTGGCTGTGTTCAGCTGTGCACAAGCTCTGCGCACAAGTTCCTCTTACGCCAGGAACCAGCAGCGTGGGACTCCCCAGAAGTCCCAGCATCACCTCAGTAAGAAGAGGACATGGTATGGGAGAAGAAAAACAGGTCTGTTCTCAGCTTACATGCTATGTTGAACGCTAAAATATAAATAGCTCTCCGAGCAGCAGGGAAAACATGAAGGGTTCCTTGGCTTTGTAATTTGTGGTGGGATTTTCTTGTGCCGAGCTGCAGGCAAGCTCTGACTGAAGCTCTTCCCACTGGTGGGGGGCATTCAGGCTGCCACTCTGGGAGCAGCCCTTCTCTTGGCAGCAGTTGCTCTTTGTCCATCACCAGTTTAATCTTGTCTGCCAGAGTTAAAACCTCCACCATTCATAGATGCCGCTCAAGATTAGCAGAGGCCCTGGGTTCAAAAGGTGCAGGAGATGATTTTTCCCTCCCTCACTATGTGTGACGTTTTCTCTCAGACGAGCCCCCTCTCTGAGGCTCTCTGGCTTGCTGTCCAACCTTCAATTGCACCAGGAGACCACAAACATCTGGGCACTCCTCCCACCCAGCACAGAGCAGAGAGCCATCCACGCTCACTGCCTGCACAAGACAGGAGGCACCACAGCTCCCAGCCCCACATTTCTGCTTGGCTTTCAGGTGGGGCTGCTCCCCGCCTGCTCTTAGCGTGTACACCAAGCTTCATGCTCTTAACATTTCCCAGAAATTCAAAGTGACAGAACCGGAGGTATTGCAATCTGGAACTTTTAACTTTCGTAAACTGGTGAGAATACTGGAATGTGCATGTTCCTTATTTAACTGCTCCACCAGCTTTTCTTATATGCTGCTCGGCACAGCCGTTCAGGATACATATTAGACAACTAACATCTGGACTGAATATCTATTAGGACCATATGCTCTACTCAGCTACAGCATCATGTTGGAGATTGAGAAAATCCAAACCAAATGGAGATATCAGAAACTTTCAAGGGTCAAAAATAAAATCATTTTGGTTTTCCCAGGCCCGATGAATATGGTATATTGGCTTGCGCTCTACGCCTCGTGCGAAAGTCTCATTACAGAAATAACCTGACTGAAAAAAATGAAAAACAACTTGGGTATTGTGGTTGAAAACAGATATATCTTGATGATTTTTCCCCTAGTAAAGTTTTCAGTGAGTCAGTGCTGAATGTCTCTGTCTCCTAAATGAGAATGAACAGCAAAAGTCTCAACCTTCTCTTTCCTGTCAATATTTTATGGTGGTGTTTTCCATGTGGGTGTGATGGTTTCCAGTTTCACCTCAATAGGATTTTCCTGGTTTAGGGTTGAAGAGGTTATATGTGCCCTAAATGGCCGTGCCTGGGAACGTAGTACTTACATAAAGAGAAGTAGTGCTTAAATGCTGTAAAAGCCCCTCAAGATACTTGATGGAGGATGGTGTCATTCCCTCACTACTGAATAAGGAATTGAGAATAAGGAATTGAGAGCTAAGACAATCTTATTGATGAAAGGAAGATGACAGGAATCACTTTAACTGGCTTTGAGACCTGATCAAGAAAAAATTATAAATCCCCACATTCTCACAAATATCTCAAGTAGGAGGAGACATCTTTGTGCTTCTACAACCTTATAGGTAAAGTCCTGAGTCACCAGTGGTCAACCATGCTCTTTAGATAACTTATACCTGCCCAAATTTCCTGTGACCATATCCTGGGACCACCCCTTGATCAGGGCAAGGAGCAGACCTTAATAGTCTGGCTACTTGGTAGTGATACAGCTCCAGATGAAGTTTTAGGGCAGTGGTGTTTTGGACTCCAGACAAAAGGATTTCATCTCAGCCAGTTTGGCTGAGATTTGTGGGGAATCACTGCACTTTCTCAAAGTAATATCCACACTGTATTTTCCAGGCCAAAATGGAAACAAATACAAAATAACTTTGCAAGAGAAAGCAATTCCATTTTTTTTTTGCTATTGTTTCGTTTGTTACAAAATGAAATTAGTCAAATCCCCTGGATTTGAAAACTTGATATAAAAATACCTAAATTTCCTTTTTTAACAAGCGTTTCATATTTCCTTTATGGTTTTGATAGTTGGATCAACACAACAAAGGTAGAGAGAAAGAATACATAGGAGAGATATTTCTGGAGCAGGAGAACTGGAAGAGTTGGATGACTGGAGTGATAGGAATGGGTGGGATTCAAAGCACGTGTGCACAGCCACAAACTGTAAGGAGTCAGAGCAGCGTTGCTGCCGTGCTCTGGGAGCTCATTGTCAGGAATGGCAGCAAATGAGAAATACTGACTAATCACAGGACAAATGCAAGTAAACTAACACAACTTGGCCTTGAGAAAAAAGGCATCTGCTGTGGCAGGTAACGCAAAGTAATCCCCCCAGAAGAAGGGTAGCATTAACAGCCCAGTTGGAGGTTAGGAGACTTCACCAGGCAGACTGTCATCACCACACATGTTCAGGAAAAATGGAACTGGTAGAGAGAAAGACTATTAGGATGGCCAGGGAGGCATGGATCACAAGGATCTTGGCTGGTTTAGTCCAGAAAAATGAAGCCTCAAGCAGATCATGATGGTGGCTACAGAATGATTGCAGCACAAAAGGAAAAGGAGGAGTAAGTGTCATGGAGGAAAATTCTTTTCTGTAACTGTGCAGGCATAAGATATCTGACTAGTGTTTAACTACCCATAAATGAACATTAATGCTTTCTTCAGGGTGTTATATTGAACTGTGATCTCTCAGACAAAATAAAAATATGAGGCTTGATAAGCTTCCTAAATCGCTGACATCCCAGTGAAGTCAACAACAAATTCCTGTCCTCCGTTCCTGTCTCTGGCTGCCCGTGGAATTAAGCAGATGTTATTGAACTCTTTAGTTCCAACTCCTTTCCAAAGCCCATTTTTTTGTACCTTTTTTTTAAAAAAACCCTCTGAGGTCTAGAGACTTTTCTTTCTTCAGATGAAAGATTAGATTCTGTCAGTTCTGAGTACATATGTGGGCTGATCTGGCCTATGGGCCGTATGTTTGACACCTCTAGTATACTGTGTTATTGTACCCGGGGGAGGTGACGGGGACTTATTTATAGAGACAGTGTCTGTCAGGGGAATATATAAGTGTGATTTCTGTGGGTTAAAATAGGAAGAATATGTACTCTCTTAAGTGGACACTCCCTTGCTTTTAGGCATGGTCAGGGTGAGTGCCCTTAACGAACTCTAATGTTTTTTTCAATTTATTACTTTTTGGGGGGAAGATGCAATATTTTTAGAATCCTTGGCTATACCTTTAAGCTTGGAGAAATGACAAGTCCAGGGACTTCTGGGACACTTGAAGCAGATCTAACCTGTCGTCTGCGCCGTGAGTCGCTGCAGACACCACTGCAGGGAGTGCAAACACTGCCTCACTGCAGGGCAGTGCTCGGCACCCATGCAGCACCAGGAGCACCATGGAGCAGGGGCTACTGAGGCTTCAGCCCACCAAACCCCCAGACTGCACCCAGCCAGGCTCTCTCTTGCCTCTTAGCTCCTCTCCCTTCCCACCACAGGGATATTAAAATACACACAGCGCTCTGCACAAGCCCAGTGTTTAGGAAGATCACTTCCTCCAAAACACCTTAATATGAAACAAAAAAGACCCCTATTCCAGGGTAAGGAGGAGGAAAACATCTCCTGTTGACTTTATGAGCCTGGGGGCTTCACCCTGTCTCACTGAATCTGTTCATTCTCTAATGTAAATTACTTAAGAAGGAAAGTTTCCTGATATTAGCATTTTACACATCACCAAGTCACATTGCTGGTGCTTGAGAAATAGCCAACAAAAATAACTTTGTGCAGAGTTTAGGTACATAAGATTTAGAGCACTCAATGAAGTTTTCAGACTCCTAACACTTCAAACAGTAGAGATCCAATAGTAAGCATACAACTTAAAATCTTTAATCAAACACATTAGTTCTCAGCAAGAGCCAGTAGATAAAACAGATGCAAGATTTCGAGACCAAGTCGTTCTCACATATGGTAACACCATCCTCTCTTAGGGGAAAGCAATGATGGCAAACAATGAAAATGCCCTTTTTAAAAAACATTCCTTAGTATGTCCAAACTGCCATCTCTGTTTAGTCTCAAACTTACAAAAACCAATCCCCTTGGTTAGGAGTCTGTTGATACGTTAGGTTGGAAAAAAAAATCCCCAACCCCAAAAACCTCCCAACACTCCCCCTGTCCCCAGCCCCACAGTTTCCTGGAGATGCTGCTATGTAAGTTCGTGTGAGGGAATTTGCTCAAAAGATCGTTTCATATTCTGGTTACTAATACAAAGTACTGGGACAGCATCCTTAAAGGTAGAGTCCAAACCATGTTAGCCCATTGTCACGGGTCCCTAATGTTCCACCAGCAGCTGGCAACAGACCCCAGACCTCCCACAGCCTCTGCTTGGCAACCGTGAAACAGAACTGACCTGCATGTGCTCAAATTTCCTGGAAGACTCCTTGCATTTAATCAAAAGGAGTATTTTTTATTCTCTGGTCTGGATTGGATGTGGTTCATAATCTCAGTGATGAAAAAGCCAATAATTCACCTTACTAGTCAGCCCTGCATTTTCTATGATCATTTGTTAAATTAAATTCCAGCTGTTACCAACTATTCATGTGCTGTCTGCTGTGTGTACACATCCACAGACTCTGAAACAGTAATGTTCATTAAACAGAAGTGCTGTTAGGGTTGCCATCTAATAGTGAGCTTACTAAATACTGTTTTCCAACAAAAATGAAAGCTGTGAGTTCTATCCATACTGTTTCATGCAAAATCAGAAAAATAACAGACTGGTTTCCTAGGTCCATATACCAGCACAGCACTGTTGGGTGGAGTGAGGCCTCTTTCTCGGGTCTGGTGAAAGTCAGCCCCTTTGACTTTCTTGTTAGCCCCCTTTTGTAACTCATGCTGCTGAGGATTTCAAAGAAAGGAAAAGCTGTCAGCTCAGAGAACAGCTCCAGGGCCTGTGCAGCAGTGCTAGAGGTGAGAGCATTGTGTGCCTGTGCTCATCAGCACCTGCTTCAGCTCCATCTGAACCTTCTCCTCTTGCACAGGCAGAGAAGGCAAGATTTCAGGTTACCTTAGCTTGCAGACTTTAGAAGTGGGTACACATAGCTTCACTTCTTCCCTAAAAGACAGGGAGTCACTCCGTGGTTAGGGAAAGAAACCCCTGCTCCTGCATCCACTTTGGCTGTCTTAAACCCCCAATTTTGGTTACTTTGAAGTAAGAAAGAGAACTTCTTTGTTTAACTTGCTGGTGCCATTTGCAGGCAGGATGATACCCTGAGCTGCTGCAAGCTGGCAGAGCCAAATGGGTGCTGGGAGGGTCAGTCTGGACACCCCAGCTGAGGATCTGGACCCCAATACCGGGGCTAATCCTCGGAGCCAGCGCATACAAAGTAGTTGCAGAACACATTATCTGGATGATCACGCAGCTCTCAAGGCAGCAGATCAGTAACAACTAAACCCAGAGCTCCTCCTGAAACTGAAACAATATCAGCTTTGAGCAAACAGTTGTCCTAAATGAAAATTCATCCCCTGCTAAATATAACCAGGTTGCATGACAGCACATATGTGTTGATTTCAGAGAGGTTTCTGAGGCATGAGGGAGATCATAAATAGGCCTTAACATCTAAGAAAATTAGACAGAAAACACAGATTCGCTTTCCGCTACACTTTTGTTTAGAATTCAGCTCAGTATCTGCTCTTCCTTAAACGTCTTGGCACAGAGCTTAATTATTAGCACAGCCTCCTTCAGAGGAAATGGCCACTTTTACTTCAGTGTCACACACAAGTTAATGGGAAAAAATTATTTGCAACGTGAGAGTTTTTAGCTTCTGCAAAGTGAGAACCTGGCTGGAGTGCTGCAAACTCCTGTGTTTGTTCTGCTCAATGTCAGGCAGCCACCAGCAGTGTCAGGTTAATCATCTCGGGTGCAAGCAAACACCCAAAACGACAGGAATGGTGAACTACACAAAGCCAAAGGCAGAACTTTCCTAAGCACGGACCAGGCAGGTGAGAGCAGGGTAGCTGGGCTGTGGTGGGGCCGTACAATCTTCATGCACTGCTGACCCAAGAGCAGTGGGTCATCTTCATCTCCAGGACTTACATCCAGCAGAAACATAGCTGCAGGAAAATTATTATGAGAGTGGGACTGAAAGTTCTTTTTTATCTCTCTCCAAATAAGCGGTGAGTTGATGCTAAATTGCCCGGGTGCATGCTCTGGTGTCTGAGCACCGAAAACCGAAGCCCTGGGTGCGATATTCTGCGGTTCCAGCGTGAGCTCTGCCAGCCGCAGATGGGATGTGCCACCATCTCCCCTGCCAACGGCAGGACATGCCCTGAGGAAACGGGAGCAAAGCTGGGAAGGTGCTGGGAACAGAAGGAAGCTGCTGGCAGGTCTGTAGCAATACAATGACATAAAGCAGTCAGGTCTATGCTCTGCGCTGCAGTTCCTTTCCTGTTCCTTTACCGTGCTCGGCGTTTGGGCCTTGTGCACACAACCAGAGGCGTTTCCACAGGGAAAGTCCTGAAGTGCTCAGCTCTTGGGGTTGCTGCCAGCTCACCCCTGGCCCTGAGAAGCCTGTGACCCCTGGCAGGAGCAGGGATCCACCCCACCCACATCCTGACCATCATCCAGCAGAGCAAACATCCAGCCAGACACACAGCATGGCTGCTGTTTGTAGGAATACAAACTTCTATTCTATAACCTACTTCTGGTAAAGTTATTTGAGTTTATTCTGAAAACAAACAAGAGGATGAGAAAAAGAGTAATTTCAGGAGCAAAGGCAACACATCGATTCTGTATCTGTGATTTACCCTAAATATAGTAAATAGTTTGAAAATGTGAAGCTTTGCCAAAATCTACCAGTTTGCAAGTTTGCAGAGCAAGCACCAATCAAGTATATAGTGGATTTTAATTATTATTAATTTAAAATAACATCACTAACCTTATCACTACATATATCTCTCCACTCAAAGTTAAAATACATTTAGCTTAGTGTTGCCAAACATTATTTGTAAGTGATAAAACACCCTCTCATCCATTCAGGCTACACACAAAGGCTTATAAAGCTCTCTCACAGTCAGTGTCAAGAAGGAGAGACTGTAACATTGTCTCTATTACAGACTGCAGGTTCCATTTCAAATCCTGTTTTTCTAAGAATCTCAGAATTTAGGCCATTATTCTCAAGAACGTTGGTTTGTTTACCAGTTACTAAATAAATTAAGTAGAAGACGTAACTTTTCCTTTTGATTTTTGGCAACTTGAATTTTTTTATGTCATGTAGACACAACTAACCTGTCTTTTGTATTTTCCCCGGGATGAAAACCATCAGCAGTGATACTCAGGGGCTCCTAAGTGTTACACACCATGCTCAGATGAACCCTCTGGATGTTCTGCATGAAAGATTTTCCGTATTTTGAGAGCGCGGTCTGGAAAGTTTTGGTTTTACATAAGAATATTACAAAACTAGAGGGGTAAGGCTGAAAGCAAGTGCTCTGTTATCCTGGAGATTTCCCTGTATGTTTGGCCCAGATCTCAGGTCTCTAGAAGATCTTGCAGGTTCTCTAGGTGCCAGAGACCATGGCCAAAACCCTTGGCATGAGGGATGTACGAGGAGGTCAGGGAAGCAGCAAGTTTAGGAATAAAATGTTAATAATAAAATAATAAAAATACTAATAAAATAAGCATGGTCTGAGGAAGGAGGTGGAAGAAAGGACAGGGTTGATGCCAGCATGGAGGTCTGAGACGAGCAGAGGAAGGCAATCTGTGGAGCCTGCTGGGGTCATACATCTTGTCCTGCATGCTCTATCCCCTGGTTTCCCCTGGACTAAGCACAGGAAGATTATGGTGATGGACTACTCAAATTGTGCAAAAATGTCTTCCTTTTATATGTCGTGCTAGAACTGCCCAGATGTTTCTGGGCTTTAATATATGAATTTCTGGCTAAGTTTCTTGGAGTAACAGGGTGGTTTTGTTCTGGGTTTTTTTTTTTTTCCTTTAACATACAAAATTATTTGAAGGCATTTCTCTCTGTATATAAACTACTTTTTTTTCCCCTTTTGTTTCCTTCATCAGTTCAAAGAAAGAAAGTTTCACCTGCCAGAGGAACACAAATACCTGTGCTAATATACTATACTAATATAATATACTACTGTAATTGCTAAAACAAACATAAGAAGGTGCATCTTTGAGTATGTAGCTGAACTAACAATCTACTTCCATGCAGAAGTATCTTTAGATTATGCACAAATAGAGCAGAAAATCAAACTGTGGTAGGAGGAAAACACCACTATTTGGGAATATGAAATTTCCCTGTCTCTGTCCGACATGGCTGAGTGGATGCCTCAGCATGCCCAAAGGAATGTCTCTGTTAGGGGGACAGTGTTTTCTACTCAAAGCTTCTGAATAGTCAGATTTTAAAATTTAATTGAACTTCATTTCTTAAGGAAAAGTCCAAGTCACACAAGGACCCACCAAAAAAAAAAAAGCTGAAATTATTTTGATGGAAAAAGGTCAGAATCCCACAGATAAATCAGATTGCTCAGAAATCATGCTGAATAGCGATTCCAGACTTTCCTAGAAATGCCCAGTCACTAATGAGGAAATCTGGCCAGTCTCCTCTAGGATACTCAGACTTTAAATTCTCTGACAATGGGTGAAGAATATTTACTCAATGCACTTCATCCCTCAACCAAGATATAACGCTCTTGGCCAAGAAAGATGTCCAAGTCTAAAGGGAGTGCTCTCCATCTCCTTAGGCTTCCACATGAAGAAAAGAAAAAGGAACAAGAATTTACTCCTCCCCTGGGTCAAAATCTCAACTTACCCCAAGAAAACATATTTGCCTTCCATGCGATGTAATTACAAGTCAGCTGAGAAACTTGGAATGAAGGAAAGCAGATCCATACATTGGCAAATTCATGTAGTCCCTCAGCTTTAAGGGATGCCAACAAATCCATTACCACAATAGTATTTAGCACTGAGAGAGTCCCACTTCAGGATTTACAGGCTTAATATAAAGAACTTAGACTGGAAAGGAAAAAAGTTCCCCTCCCATTCACTATTTCCAATGGAAAAGGATTTTTCCCAAGTGAAAACCAAATTGCTGAGAAAATGCAATTGAAATGATTAAAATTGCTGAAGGTTTTCCCCTAATTTTGTTCTCGTTCTTCTCTCCCCCAAATTCCCACGATAGTCAATGTCAGAAGATTTTGCTTACTCTTGAATTCCTCCTCCCAAATCATAAATATTTATCACGTGAATGGGGTTCTTACAAGTCTCTCACATTTGTGAAAGAAAGCAGTTTGCTGCAGGATTTGACCTTGAAAATCTTCCCCCAGTCTCATTGACAGGAGCCAATGCTATTTTTCCTTTTTAATAGCCTTGGAAACTTGTGCCAGACAGACAGAACAGCCAGACAGACCACACGCAGATTATTAAAAACAGTTAAGGGTGTGTGATTTTGGTATAGGGACATAATGGCCACTACATTATGGGCAAATGGGAGGTGGTAGGGCAGGAGGGGGGTTGTTCATTAATGAACATAAATAATGAAAGGGCATTGGAACATGGTTCATTCAACACTAAAAGCCAACTTCTTCAGTTAGAAAATGGAATCAATCATCTGGAGTAATGGAAGAATTAGAAAACTGTCAATCTTTATGTTTTGGATTCCAAAACAACCATTAGAGTTGGATGTCAGGAAAAAAACATTACACTACTGCCTAAAAGGCAAGAGATTGTGTGAACTTTGCTGTCTTTTCCACAAAACCTTGTACTGAAATAACTGAAGGTCCCATACCCCCTCATGCCCCAGATTTCTGCCAGGAACACACACTGTGTGCTGGGCACTTTAACACTGAAGAAGTAACAAAGCCCAAAGCAGAGAGCGGATCAAGACGCAAAAGGCAATGCTGCTTTGGTCAGCTGTGCTGTGAGAAGCAAGGAGAGGCATTTTGTTTTCCTACATCCATGCTTTCCTCTTCTATATCTTCTGTGGGATCTGTACGAGTACCAGTAACGAGGCCTGTAGAACTCAACTCACATCCAGACCTCAAGGCAGGTGCAGGAATAGCAGAACTTGCACTCCCTGAGCACTGTTACCTTGTAGTTGCTCCTTTGACTACCACTGGTCTTTTTTTAAAGTCCCCAACTCAACCTGAAAACCAATGACTTTGAGGGCAGCCAGAGAAGTCTTGCCCTTACTGAGGTGACAAAGCAGTTTTTGACAGTTTTGATGAGCGTTGGGTTATCATGCAGGGGTGAATCTGAACATCGTGTTAAATTAATGCCAGCCAGTGCACACAGCCCCTACCCTAGTCACAGATATCAAGGGAAGGGGTGTAGAGAAGCCTTCCTGAGAGGCTATCAGACTAGAATGGAGCATGCACAGATACCTCAGGATATGCATTGATGCTCATGGGCACAGAACAAATCCCAGGGTCCCTAAGATTGCTGCAGCCCACTGAATTAATCAATAAAGAAGAGGAATATTGTGGGACAGAGGATCTTCTGGTCCTACGGCCAAGGAAACTGACCTGGTCAGGAAACCCATTGCCTGACTCTTTTTATCCTTGTGTCTCCCCTCCTGCCCCTTTATCTTTTCATAGGTGTTCTGACAAAAAAAAAAAAAGGGAGGAAGAGGATGTTTTTCTTAGAAATTTCCTTGGTTTTCCAGGGTTTTTTTTGGTGAAACTCTTTGGCCAGGTTTCCTCCTTCATCTCTGATTCTCTGATACACAACAGAGTCCCATTCTGGTGACAGGAACTGATTGCTCATGGCATCTCTGGCAAAAGAATATTTCAATTGAAGAATAGTTTTTGGAAAACTTACTTGTTTTCCATTGGCCTTAAAAAGACCATTGACTGAAAAGGCCTCTCTCCATCTAAAAGCTGAGTTTAATGTCAGGAACCTTAACTGAATTCAGCACTCCTCAGTATCACTGAAAGAGGGGACAGTTTCTCAAAGATGATTTGGGCTCTTTATCACGTCTCCCATTTGCCTTTCTCAGCATCATCTCAATTACATCCAGCCAACTAACCTGAACACAAACAGCCAAATCAGACCAGCAGCTGCCTGTGCATCAAAGTCCTACCCCAGAGAGAAAAAAAAGGGAAAAAAAAGAGGAAAAAAAAGAGAAAAAGGCTTGTATCACAAAGCAAAAGGAATATTTTCCATCAGCAGAATGAAATATTTATTAATAGCAGACACTAAATAATCTAGTACAGACTTGTTCACCAGAGTGCAGATTTTAGCAGGAGTCTCTGAGAACCAAAGCCCATTTAATTGTAATGAATAATAGCACAGATTTCCTATATTTGGGCTCCTATTTTGCAAAAAGCATTAGCAAGTAAACATGGATATTCCCAAACTGTGAATATTTAGTTAAGTTTTATTCTGATGTTTCTTGTTCTAAATATTACTCTATGAATTATTAAATTGCAACAAATTTTCATAAGGATAATTTTTTTTGTTTGCAAAAATTTCTGCTTTCTTCCACCTGAAGCTAAATCCACTACACATGGAGACAACTAGAGGCAATATATTCTTTCTATTCTTGAAAAAGAACTTAAAGTCTGAGCCAAAGTATATATCGGATGAAAACCAGAAATGCTACTTTTATTTGAGTGTCATACAGCCATAATGGCTTCAGCCAAATTA
This sequence comes from Sylvia atricapilla, assembly GCF_009819655.1. Taxonomy (NCBI): domain Eukaryota; kingdom Metazoa; phylum Chordata; class Aves; order Passeriformes; family Sylviidae; genus Sylvia; species Sylvia atricapilla. Next base: position 10,790,700 of record NC_089146.1, read on the forward strand.
AGACTTTAAGCAAATGTCTTACTAGTATTAAAAGTTCATGAGTAGAAATTGATTTAGTAGAGAACATGCTACTGACTGAGCATTTTCACTTTTTTTTCACCTCATGTCTCTGACCAGAAATAAGCAATAACCCCTATATCCCAAATGCAGAGTGTATGGGACAGAGAAAGAGGGGTCTGGAGAGGAGAAACCAAGTGCTCCCTCTCCACACATGAGTCACTGCACTGCCATGGGAAGCACTTCCCAAACTTCTGCATGGCACCGAGTTGCCCATCAACACTGGGTGGTGGAGGTGAGGCAAGAACACTTTTCCAGATGGAATCCTGTGCCCTGCACTAAAACACCAACTTTCCTTTTCCATGCTTGCTTAAAACTCTCCCACTCTTTCTTTGCCTTGAGACTGGTCACTGCTGGGGACAGCAAGTCCTTCCTGTGTTTTTGCATGAGGCCACAAAAATATGATCAGGACCTCACAAGAGCTTCGTCTGTGCCCATCTGCTCTGTGGAGAGGAGGGATGGTCATGTAGCAGCAGCATAATTACCAGAGACAGACAGGGAAGAGACCTCCAGCAGCTGAATTCTCTGTGGGGAACAGAGTGGATACTTTTAAACTTACATAACAAAAGGATCATCTACAGTAAGCATTAAATGATGGCCACAATAGAGGTGTAGAAGTACAGAGGAACAATTAACATCAACACCATTTCACAAAGTGAGAGCCATCTACTCACACTCTTGCTCCCAGAACTATTCCTACAATAGTACAAGCACAGTGGAAATACCATTGATTCCTATAGAAATTGTTCTTCTAATACCGAGCCTACCTAGAGAAGGGAGAAAAAGATAAGACATGTGCCTATAGCTGCAGTTTCCCCATGCCAAAGTTCCTGCTCAGCCTGTGGGCACATACCGAGGCTGCCAAGTGGTCAAGCCTTTCCACTGTTCACACAGCAATGTGCACGGCAGAGCTCGCAGTGTTTTGTGATTTTTCTTTTCCAAAAACGACACTGTTTGACAAGTACCAGGCAAAGCTATTTAACCACTCTACTGCTAGGCTGTGCTGGAAGTGGAAGGTTAGACTAGACTTAAAGGTACCTTACAATTGTCCTGTCTCTTTTAACATGCCGTACACAAAGCTGCAAATCAGCCTGACAGCATGGAGAAGCCTCTGATTATACAGCAAACTTCACTTTCTGTCCTTTTTAAGTGTAACATTTTCAATTCTCGCACATGTGCATGCTCATTTGGGAAGCATCTGACTAGTTCTGGCATCAGATTTGGACACCTTAATGTGTGCATCTTCCTCACAGTCTCATAGCACTGAATAACACATGAAGTTACATTTGTCTAGAGGTCTGCTCAGTTCAGCCTGGGCGGGTAAAGAGGCAGATATTTATTTACACTGCAGCCACAGGGGTGAGATCCTGACTGCAAGCTGAGTCACGGGTTTCAGCGCAAGTCCTCGGAGAGCACGGTGCTGCTGCTGAAAGGTGATGCTGGACCTTGCCCTGGGGCTTTGTAGAGGTCAGCATGGCTGCCCTTTGCTAGCCCTGCCCACCCCCTGCCTGCACAGCAGCTGTATTTAGAACAGTACATCACAGTGCCTGTGTGATATTTGTTAGCAAATACCAACTTTCAATAGCAAATCCTACTGATAAGCACAAATTCATTTGACAAACCGTGTCCTGTCATAGAAAAAAACCCAAAATCTTCCAGCAGAGGAAAACTGTCCTTTAATGCTAAATAGTTTAGGGTTAGGCCTGCATAGCCTTCTGTCTTCCCAACAGTGATATAATCTGCAAGAGATTATGGGAGTAAAGTGATAGCTAGGTTATTCCTAGAGCACAGAATAGATCTTGCATGGAAAATCCCAGCATTTTCTTATATAAACAAGTACAAAATGCATTTATAGGATAGGTTTGGGTGTTTTCAGCTTGCAAAAGGGTTTAATTTTTTTTTCCTTGCCACATGAACTGCCAACAAAACTGAGAAACAGAAATCCTAAATAAAAGTTTAAAAGCAACCACCAACTGTTTAGAAACTGGAAAAGAAACTCTACTAGGAAATCAGTCCTCTTAAGACAGCGTTCCAGTAAGATGTCAGGGATAGGTCACTTGGTGTCTCACTGGAATAACCATGTTTTTAGGTTTTCAGAGTGAAATATATGAGGTTGGGCAGCCACGAGGGTTAGTACAGGGCTCAGATTTTAACACAAAGGGTAATCTGGTCTGGTGCAGTCTGGTCACTGCTGCAGTGCATCTGAAGGTTAGGTTTTATGTTTATTAGCATCATCCAGATGGCGTTTTATGTCCTTAATAACTTTGTCCCTGACTAAGCCATGAACCTACTGTTTGACAAACACTGTAGGAAATACCCATCAGCAGAAAAGCCATTTTGTAACAAGGGGTAGAGCCGGTACATTTAAAACACCTACAATTTACTTCTGTGTACCTGTCACCTTTTGGTGTGTACACTTAACATAGTGAAGGACTTTAAGCAGCTGTCCTTAAGCTGAGGGGTCTGGACAAAGGAGTTCTGAACCCTTGCAGATTCCTGGCTGCCCTGCAGCTCCTCCCAGTGCACAGACACCTCCTTGTCTGCTCACACCCTGGCCTATCAGCAGAGATACCTCAAAGTTGTTGCCCCAAATACTGGATACCTAGCAAAACACCCAGGATTTACTGTATTTTGGTAGAAATTAGTGCCACTTCTAATTAGTGGGACTTTCGACTCTCTGGGAAAAAACTATTTTAGTTTCTAATAGCTCAAACAACAGGAATATTAACATTTTATTTTTGGCAAGACTGTCTTGGCCCTATAGGAACTCTCAGCGGCCCAGGAGTTTCTTTCAGCACCTGAGCTGCACAAGTTTTTACACTCCCAATATAAACTGAAAAAATGTTTGATTCCTTCCTGGGTGCAAAACACATGGGCAGGACATTTCTCCCAGTTTGTGGAGAGAAAAGGCACGAGTGCAACTCACAGCGGGAGCTGGGGTGGGCACGACTGAGTGGAGTCCCTGCACTTCTCCCTCTCCGTGCCACCCTTTGCCCATCCGTGGTGGCTTGTACAGCCCTGGGATTCCATATCCAGCCATCCTCCTGTGCAAATGCCTCTGTGACATTGCAAACCCGAGCTGTGGCCACCAAACGGGTGAGCTAAAAGCTAATGAGTTTACACGATCCAAGAGGTGCTGCACACTTGTCCTGGTGGTTTACTGAACTAATTTAAGTTAAATTGGTTCAGCCTCACGATTCAGACAAGACCAGAATGAATGTTAGCAGCACTTTTGGTGTTTCATGACACAATTTACTTCAAATTAAAGCAACTGGAAAAAACCTTGTGCACAGGGAAGTATGTATGTATCGCTGTTGAAGCAGACACTGGCAGTAGTGACATCAGCATGTTTTTTTAAGCAAACGTTCGTCTTTTGCAGGGATATTTTGAGACCCTAAAAATGTCACTACAGAACTGTCCCAGTTTTTGATTTTGAAAATGTCACCTGTGTCATCATTGGAACTGGGCTGTTATTTCCAGAACTAACCATTTGGGGAACAGTTTACATGAAACTGAAACCCTAGCACCAGCTCTGCAGTGAAAGAGAGAAGGCAAAAGTGCTGGCACTCACACTGGCGCTGGAGTTATCCAGGAATTGGCTGGCTTACCTCAGGCCAGCCTTTCACTTGCCAGAATTCAGAAACTCACATTTCTTTTCAAATTTGCTATTTTCTTTAGGCATTCATTTTGAACGTGACCAGCTGTTCTCAGAACAGAGATCTGGAGCCATATTCTATATTTTTAGAGCAGGCATCTTTCCTGTTAAACAGAAAGATGAAAAAACTCCAAATTAGATTATGGTTAGGAGGAACAGAAGAAAATTCGCAAGTGCAAAGCTGCTGCTGTTCACCCAAAAGGCTTGCAACAAAGATGCAGAGAGACTTTCCTGATAACTCACAATGGTTTACCTGAAATGGGAGCAGGAAAGGAAAACAAGGCAACCATACAACACACAAATAACTCATTGGATGCCCCAGCAACTGGTGTCCTGATCTGCTGAAGATACCAAAAGCGTATAAAGGATACCCCAAAAGGATCCTAGTACAGGATCCTGCTCATCCCTTGGGCCTGCATCAACACTGACATGACTGTCTCAGGGGCTGGATCAAGAATCTCACCAAGCTGCAGACTCACTTGGCCAAAAAGATCCCAGTTTTGACAGAATGCACCACTTGGCTGCTCCAGTGAGCACACCGGTGCTGCCACAGTGACTGGGAGGGCAGCACTGGGATGGACAGTAGGACTGGCACTCTTGGCAGCAAGTGACAGCAAATGTGCAGCCTGGGTAAGATTCCCAGACATTTCCAATAGTGCTGGAAACAACAAAGCCTGAGCTCATGGGGCCATGGGCTTTGAGCTGACAGCCAAGGGCTGTAGGTACCTGGGCCACACAGCACAACACCTCCAGGCATGCTCACCTTATAAAGCTGCTAACAGGAGTGCTTATGCCACATTCTTCTGTCAAAATTCACAGAGCCTCTCTGCTCTAAATAACCACATGTATTCCTCAGCTTGCTGGAAATTAATCATCCCTGAGACCTTCATCTCTTCAACCAATAAGGTTAAGGACAACCGACAGTTTCCACTGCCTTTGAATCTCGTAAAAAAAAAATAAATGCACAAAACAATATTACCAGACAATTCCGTATTCTTAACAAATAATCCAACAGAACAACTGGAACAACACAGAAGGAAAAAGAAAAGCAGCTTCAAGCTAAAAGGAAATGTATTTGAAGACCACCCCTGAGGCACTGTCTCCAAAATATTTTGTCTTTGGTCAGCACTTCCCACAAGAGGTTCCCAGCCCCTTTGGAGTAATTTTTAAAGAAATTTGGGGAAAAAGGTCCACATCCTAACTCTCAAATAATGAAATATTAGCTCATTCCTGTAACCAATCTTCAAGACACCATCTATAATTGCTCATGTTGTTCCTAATTCTCAACAAGTAACCAAAATTTAAAAATGTTACATTTTTATAAAGCCCTGTGTTTATCAGGTTATTATTATTATGCCAGTGTTAAGTATCTCCATTTTAGAGGAAGGCTTTGTTTTTTTCCACAGGGCCACAGTTCTGAAACTAATTACTTAAATTTGTCGCAAGGTTATGTTGAAAAGTTTCACTCATCCACTCTGTGCTCTCAGGATCTATAAATCCAGATAAAATGCTCTGTGGGAGACTTTACCCCAATTAAATTATTAACTGAGGAAATTAATCCCTCCTCAGTGGAGGTAAGACCCTTCCCTGTTCTGTTCCCAGAGTGAATTGCATCATCAGTGCAACTCAGAGGAGATGCTTTAAAAGGACCCCGCTCTGTCCCTTCTCACCAGCCCTTGGCCAGCAGCACGAGTGGGTCACTGCCAGCACACAGACAACCTGTTCCACCTCCCACTTGAATCCAAGGGCCCCTGTAAACACAATATGTAAAATCCCTCCCTTTTTTAAACAGGAAAGCAAAGAACCCCTTCAAAGGCACTTTCCTTCAAGTAGGAAGAACCCCAAAATTTCAAGGTTGTATTTCAACTCTCCTCTAACTCTTGGGTGTAGGAGAACATTTGAGGTGAAGGTAAAAGTTCTCTCATGCAAGTGGATCCCAGTTGTTTCCCTGTGTGATTCAGAAGAGACGGCCTCTTGCAACTCAGGGAGTTTCACTCAACATACACTACTCTCAGTCCTAAAGGAAAATGGGTTCCAATGAATAATCCTGTGATCAGAGAGAACACGGTTACTTTACATTTGTAATTTTAGAGATGAAAGGGTATGAAACACCCTTGGCTTGTTACTAACCAATTCCTTGTAATCCCCTTTCTTTTGAATTCAGTCAGTGCCATTCGTAGAAAAGCCATTTCTCCCCAGGAACCATTTCTTTTCAGATTGCCTTTACCCGTATTTCCCAGCAATTTCTGTTTTCAGAGTAATGAAGACCAGTGCGGTTCTCTTCTACGCCATTTCACTGCATTTACATTTTTTAAAATAATTGATCATATCTCTGTAATTTTATACTTTTATTCTAAAACATAGGATGCACACAGTCACTACTCAGCATGGCCAGTGAATTATGGCTTATTTGGGATTTTAAGTACAAAGATTATAAAAGTGTTGGTTAAAGTGCTGCCAAGTGAACTAAATTTAGTGTTCATGGTATCTTGCTAAATATATGTTTTTGAAGTAATAAGAAGGAGTTGTTATTGAAACTGCAATCATCTTTCACAATAAATACTGTTTTACTTGAAGGCTTCTATACAGTAAAGTTATATCAGTACTTGGGTATGGTGCACTTGTAATTAACACAAATATAGGGAAAACACTAATGTTTCTTAAAATGCATTCCTTTTGTTTATGCTAATGCAAAGGATAATTTGGTGCACCACATGCATCGAGGATTGATAAAGGCACGGCTGAGTATTGCACAAAGATGTCTACTGAAGGTTATCAGCCTGGAAAGGAGCCTGTCATAAGGAAACCAATGCAGGAGCATTATCAAGAGTAATGAGCGCATTATAAAAAAGTTAAGGCTCACAGACTGTTAATAAGGAAAAGGTCTGGAGGCAGAATGATGATGGTATTGTTTAGACTAAGACTTCCTAGGTATGTTCAAAACCACGTACAAATACAGCCCTGGTGAACGCTCCTGAGACCTGCTGAACTCATCTAAACTTGGATGAAAGTTTTGCAAAATTAGCAACTTCAGACACAGGGACCCAGATGGAAAGAGAAACCTTATTGTAAGATCTGAAAGCATGGTTTACAAGCATTTAAAAACCAAAGCTTTGTTTCTCTCGGCTGCAACTAAAGAAAATTGAAAAAACAGCATCTTTTTACTCTTAAATATGTATACACACATTTAAATAATATACATAAATATAAAATATATCTATTTAAATATATACTTCTTTCCTAAGCAGATCACAGTGACAAAGTAAATACAACTCACGCAGTATAAGGAAAGCAAAAGAAAAGTAAAATGGGGTCCATTAATTTTGGGGAAAATATTGAACAGATCTTGAGATTGACAGAGGTTGAGCTGTCTTATTCTCCTGCACACAAAAAACATTCCAGTTGTGGTTTCCACCAGCAAAAGTGGAATTTTACTTTCATAAAGGATTCTGAAAATTGCAGTCACATATTTTACTAAAATCACGTCACTGATGGGACCAATGAGGCACTAGATACTCGAGTTACTAAAGGTTTGAGAGCCGACATGCCTATTTACTGTAGCACCTTCTGTGTCCTTAGGGTTTACAAAACCCTATCCTGTTTGTGCACAGCAAGGGAATTGGTTTCCTTACGACATGTCATCACTCTTTCAGGGAGATGCATTGCACGTGTGCACACAATTTAAAAGATTTGAAAGAACGAGTCTTACTGGTGAAAGCAATCTAAGATGTCCTGTTGTCACCACCAGAGTACCTCTTCAGACCCCCAAACACAGCTCCCCTGAGAAGCAGGTCACAGCTGGCCCCACACAGTGGACTGCTGCCCCTTCCTGTGGGCACAGCAGGCTGGGGACTGTGCAGGGACAGCAGCCTTCCCACGGCAGTGTCTGTCCCAAGGCTCTGCTGCCTGCCCCGGCTCTGGCAGAGGTGCCTCAGGACACGGCCAGGAGGAGACAGCCGTGCTGCCCACACAGGAGGGAAAGGGACAGAAGGAGAGAGGGAGGAACCACAGACTTGTCCTTCATCCCTGACTGCTCCGTGGCTGAAGCCCATGAAAGCGTCAAACCCAAAAGCGTCAGCGCAGTGCCTGACATTTCAGACATACAAGCCTGTGAGGAACCCTCTGATCAGCTGCATCCTGGAGCCTTCAGTCGCGGCTGCCTCTCAGCGAGATGGTTTGTGGACACAGGATGTGGCACATCTGGCACATCAAGGCTTGCCTGCCCATGAGTGGGCTGATCATGTCTTGGGGCCATGTCCCCTTCCCATGCCACATTCCCTCTCCATGCCGGCATCTCCTTCCAAGTGCTGCGGGGCCACTTTTCCCCCTGCCATTGCCTGACACCCACCCAAAGCCAGAGGGTCCCTTCGACTCGCCAGGCTCAGACTGAACGTCCCCTGGGAGGCTGCCCCAGGAGCACAGCCTGTGGGGACAGCCAGCAGAGCCTCCCCAAAACCCACATGTGAGTCCTGGACAGCTGCTGGTTGCAGTTCAGCATCACAGTCCAGCTGGTCCAGCTGCCTCAGTCAACAAGATTTCTCGCCGGAAAAAGGTGATTTTTAGAACTTGAAACTTTTTCATGTGAAAATGGCAGTTTTGACAAAGGCCTTTCATTCTGTGATAGAGATAATCAAAATGAAAAATCTCATCTTGAATCAAAATGTAAAGAAATCGAAAACTGAAACAGTTACACTTTCTGTTTTGACATTTCCCATTCAAAACTCCTCAGAATCCTTTCCCCGCTGTGTGAAAATGTTCCTTTTCTGATTTTTTTTTAAAATTTGTTTCACTGGGGAAAAAGAATTTGGAAATGCTGACATTTCTTGCAAGAGATATTTCAAGCTTTATCTGGAGAAGTTGTGCCTACAAGTGCACTGAATTCCTTGCACCCCACCCCACAAGCATTTTAGAAAACTTGTTGGAAAATATCAAATTTAAATAATAACATTCCAATATTTAAAGCAAGGTTAATAGGTTATATTTTTCTCTTTGAATCCAAACACTTTTCTGCGGTTTCAAATATTAAAAGGTAACCAGATTTCAAACCATTTTCACAGCAGAAATCCTTCCATAGAAAATGAGAGACCAGCTGATGCAACTGGCAAAATTCACACTTTTAATTAAAATGATTAAACACAAGAGACCCCATTGCCTGTTTTATGTATAAAACAACAACAAAGTAGGGATTTATGAAAGAAATATCATGTTTCTGTGTATCTTAAAGGAAAATATGATAACTGAATTTAAATTGAGGATTTTTTATGTGAGCTGTTGATACTCTTTCCTTCTCCAAACTACTACTACAAATCTGAGACTATCCCACTGTTCAAATTTCATACCATCAAAGGCAATCTGCTGATAGACATTTCTTCTACAAAATATATCTATGTATATACACTGGAAATCTGTTGTATATTATATTACAGCAGTAAATAGAGTATGAAATTATTATTTTCCTCGATGGTCAAAGGTATTCCTACCGCAAAACAAGTCTCCCTTGAAATATTACATATTTGTGATGCACCCTTTTACAGCAAGAGTTACCCAACAATTATGTCATCTTTTATAATGCGGAATAGCTCTGGAATGAGTAAACAGCATTCAGCAGGAGATCAAGAGCAATATATATTTTGGTAATATTAAATGTACTTATAGTTTATTTTATAGTCAAATTCCCTGCAAAAAATAATACCATATTCTGTCTGTACATCTAACTCTTAATAAGCTCAGTATAGATGTCTTATTCATTTCCTGGTATGCAATGCTCTTTACCAGAGTTATTTGTAAATGCAGTTAAATTAACATCTTCAACTGCTTTCACTCCACAATTATGAAAATAACTACATCCAGAATCATTTCACTTTAAAAAAAAAAAAGTCATTTTAGTCTAAAGTTTGGCAAAAAAATAAACTGAAATGCTTAGAAATTTACATTTTTGTCACTCCATAAATCAAAACTTACTTTACATATTAGAACAATTTTTGTGAGAATTTTGGATCTGAGCTGATAACCTTTTGCCAAGTTTTAACGAAATGCAAATTGAAACATCTGAGATATTAAACAGACAATCGAGGTTTATGGTTACATCATAAGATTATTGCCCAGTAACACTGCATACTATGGCCCTGAAACACTCACAAGGTTTATGTATGCAAGCAACCCTTGTGAACACAAATATAAGTGCTAATATAACCTCATGGCATCGAGAACACAATGTTGTATCAGCAATTGACATGCAAACTGTTTTGCTAAGGGAACATTCCTCCAAAAGATGTAGGAGGGTGTATGTGCAGAAAAGGGCAGCGAACGATGGCAGAAGCGTAATTATAGAACCACTAATGGCAGGAGGAGAACGCAGTGCTGGGGAGAGCCAGCAGCGTGAGCTCGGGGAGGCCAGAGAGGGCTCAGACCCAGCTCCCCGGCCTGTGCAGCTGGAACGGGCCCCCTGCAGTCACAGCACAGGGAGCTTTACCAGATCAGGATCTGACCCGGATCTCCAGTGGCTGTGCACGGAAAAAAAATCCCACTGACTGACCAAGAACGAAAACGAGGTCCTGCCCTGCAGGTCACCGAGGAGAATCTTGGCACCAATGTCTTCTCCTTCAGAAGCCCCTGCTGTAGATGCACACCATAATGCAGGCCTTATGTAGTGCCGAGGGAGGTGTTAATTAATATCTTTATTTGCTAGATACTACAGCAAGATAAGAAGAAGTGGCTTGCTGGACACAAGATCTTTCCAGACACTGCATGTAGACTCAATTGCCCACACCCATACCTCTCAGAGGCAATACTGATGTGATGTGTTCCTGCTCAGGCTGGGACTGACTTTCACAATAGCCCCCAGGAAAAGCTAAGCATGCAAACCTTAATGCATTCATGGCTCATATTAATTCATTCCTGGCCTCTGTGGAAACTACTGACACATTTATGACAAAGGAGAAATTAATTTAAATGGAATGATGTTAATAATGAAGGACATGCAATGCTCAAACAGTAAGAAAGGTCCAATTTGAAGAGAAAGGATTCGTCTGGTGTTCAGAGGTACACTGATACCAAACACAGGTCCCCGGAGGGAATCACTAAAATGGGGCAATCAGGTGAGGCTAACATCAGTTTCACAAACAGGGTGAGGTTCCTGGTCCCCTAGCATTCAAAGCAGAGGAGGCAACAGCATGTCCTCGAGGGGGTCCATTTACAGGAGAGGTGCCAAGTGCTAAAAAACCAGATGCACTACAAAGAGGTCATTGTGAGGTTATTAACCAGTGGATGCCCCCAAATTCTCTTCTAACCAAATACATTGAGGCTAAGTTGTAGGCTAAGCTTTCCTCTGGTAAAATAATGATCCTGCTCAAATTTCACTGTTCTAATTGCAGAAGCTAGAAATAAAAATACTTTCATTCAAATAGTAGCATTCAAAATGCTTTCAGCTGGACTTTGCCTCCCAAAAGAAGCAAAGACGCATGAAGGATGTTCTGCATTACCATTTTTATTGGCATTATGGGCCAGAACCCCATAGGTGCTGTCCCACCACAAAACAAAGATGATTATCCCTACTTCAAATCATGATATTTTATTACAACAGTTTACAGTTCTTATTTAATTATCTCAGCATGTACTGCATGGAGTCTGCAGTGAAATCAATTCATTTCTAGCAAGTTTTGGGCCAAACTGTGCTTTTACTCCCTGGAGAGGGGGTGGGGGTAAAATATACAGAACAGCTGGGGCCACCCAGTAGTTCAGGGAGGCACTCTGACAGCAGCAATGGCAGATACAAGCAGAAAACATCTTTAAAGAGCCCTCAATTCTTCAGCAAAGCCATAATTATATTCTGAACATTTTTCCCATAATAATTTTCGTCCAAAAATTTGCCAAAAAAATTCATCGTGAAAGGCGTAGAAATCTACATTTTTGACACTCCATAAATCAAAAGCTTATTTTACATAGCAGAACAAAATTGCTGTATATTTTACTTCAACCATAGTCTTTTAGCATTACCTGCCGTATTTCCAGACTTGAGGATTCTTCCATACCCTTCCACTGCTCCTCCTCAGACTTTTTTTAACATTCACCATCCTCCTCATTAAAGCATGCAATTTCTCAACATCTACTCCCTTGAAGCACAAGGTGGCCCTGGGGCCGAACCAGCTCGGGTTCTGCTGTGATGTTTTAAGGCAACCTGGGGTGCTCACCCGCCACTTCCCATCCCTCCAGGCTCCTGCTGAGCTATTCCCAGGTTAACACTGTTCCCTGCACCGGTTAACAATGCTCCCTGCTCCAGCCAAAGGTGCAGTAGACCTTTTGTGAACACACACAAGGTGAAGACTTGACTTCCAGCACTGTCACTTCCTCCTGAAGGGCAAAAAGGCTTCCACTGGGGAAGAATCATTTAGGAGCATTCATTCCAAGAAAAGTGATAAGGAAGCCCTCATTTTGTGTTAGTACCAAAAAAATGTTTGGTTTTCAGTTTTAACTCCCATTTCTTTCTTTTTCTTTTTTTTTTTTCTTTTTTTTTTTTTTTTTTTTTAAATCAGAATGAGTCACCTTTTTATTTGATAAACTCGATCGTATACTCATCTAGTCAAACCACAACCAAACCAAATCAAAATACAAGTAAATCTGAGAATAAGAGGGACTTTCAGACATGATCAAGCTGGGTTTGATTTCTGTTATTTATCAAGAGTTAAGAAACCTTGTTTCCATTCACCAGTCCCCTGAGCCATTAACATTCGCATTGCACCACATTCTTGTAAGATTATGGGAATTTTCAGTTTAGAAAATCCAAAGCTATCTGTAGTTGAGCATATTTAGTTGCATTTTACAGCTCTATTTTAAAATAATACCACTACATCTGATACCCCATAGTTGTCTGTGACAAATGTAATATGCAAACATCTTCCATTGCATAAATGGCATAGGCATGGAAATAACAATACACTGAATGTCTAACGCCCATTGTCTGGAGAGCAGTCCTAATGTTGCTGAGTTAATGAGTGAAATGAGCATTGTGGTCTAAGTGTCACATAAATAATGGTTTCCATTACACAAAAAACTGTGCCACCACACCCCGGCCATTTCAAAAAGCAAAGCTCTAGAGGTTTCCCACAGACAAATACATAAACCAGTGCTGAATTTCTCCCCTTTCCCCCTCTTTGAGGCAGCTAGTTTAGTGGCCTCCTTCTTTTTGTAACCTATTTTTGTGACAAAATGCAGTTAAAACATTATGTGGTTTTTCTATGAACAGGAGTAAAATACAGTCACTGTAGACCAGACTCTTCCCTGGTGTGAGGGTCATCCACTCAAGCTGCTGAGTGGCAACTCAAGCCATTCTCACAGAGATATAAATCTCTCTCCCTCTGTCTGCATCTTTTTACCCATACAAAGCAGTGATGCCCGGGTCCTCTCTGCCTAGTCCTGAGCTCTGCTGTCACACCCGTGACAGAAAAGAGGAGTACGTGTGTGGAAGGACATGCACACCAACAAATGTTTGGATGCAATTCCATGCAGCCATGGTGCTGCTGCCAGGGATGTACTAAGGATAGCTTTCCAGCAGGTTTTGGAAAGGAAACAAAGAACATAGAACAGAGCTACATGCTGTAATAACTACAGCAGTCAGAGGGATATGAAAGGCTAGGCATTTCCCTACCCTGGTCAGTCTAAGCACACAGCCTTTCTCCAGGCACTGAAGCCAAGGAGGAGAAGAAAAGGGAGAGCCAACCAAACTAACCTGGGAACTCAGCCTCACATGAAACCAGGCTCCCAAATTACCAAACAACAGGCTGTTCTCCTACTGCACAAGCACTGAGGTAGGCATTTCTTTCTCCCCAAACTCCTAAAGAAGTGTGAAAATTACACTAACAGTCTTTGGAAAAAACTACCTGCAATTCATTGCGGGCTTTCTACCTGACATCTGGCAAGATGCAGAGTCAACCCCAGTGTTTTACAAAGATGCAGGGCATAGCCTACAAAATGGTCAGTAGATTCAGTCGTTCGGTCTCCTGACAATTTTCTGTGATTTCCTAGTGTGTTTTATATCATTCAGGATCTGCTAACAATTTAAAGAGAGTCAGGTGTTCTAATCCCACAGAAACCAAAGAGCAGGTAGGTCTCCAAATGCCTCGAGCACGTCAGAAGGTTTCTCCTGCAGTTGCCCACGGCAGTTGCAGCCTGAATGGTGTTGGCTGTGGGCAGTTCTACTCTCCTGCATTCACAGTGTCCATCTCAAAGCAGGGGAACTTGCACAGAGCCTGAGTCACTGCTTTCATTCCATAACAAATACCTGCCTTTTGGTTGTGCTGGCACTGCTGACTCCTGGGTTTACGGAAAGCTCAAATGAAAATCAGGTAATCTATTCCATCAAAACAGGAAAGGTCCAAGTAATTGAAGGTGGGCAAAAGCAGTAAACTTTTCCTTAAGAGGACACTCCCCATTTTGTCATGACAGTCCAGAACTACTTCTGCAGCACCTGGAATTAATAATCCTTTTTTTTAAACTGCAGTAGGAGCTCTAGGAGCTTCAGCTGCAAGTCAAGACCCAGGTCAGTTTGCTGGTGTCTGAACCAGGAAATATCACAGCAGCTTGTCCTTGCTTCGTTTTGTTTACAGTGTAAGTCTTGAGTGAAAGACAGAAACAAGTCCACAGAGAGGGAGCATGGAAGATGATGAGTGAAGATTGGTGTTACAGTGCTGAGCTGTTCTATTTCTTTTCATCAACTCAAACATCTGGAGCTTTTTAAATGTTATTTTCTTTTTAGCTGTACAGCATACTGATCTGTTGGGTAGGATTCACTTTGTGCACATAGTTAGCTGGAACAGTGTGATAAAGATTGTCTGATAAGCCTTAGACATGCAGACTCCATCAAAGCTGGCCTCCTTCTTAAAGTGAAATATAAGCACTGGGTCTTTTTCGAGGTGAACTTACTCACCACACAATTTATTTGAAAAGATTGTTCACTGAGAAATAACTTCATGACCCTGACAGTAGATCTGGGAGCAGAAACATCAGATTCCCCAAAGAGAAAGATGGACTTCTATCTTCTCCAATTTAAAGGTGAGCCTCTTTAAAAAAAGACAAAATGTAAAATTTTAAGGACATGGCTTATCTGCTTAAAAAGAAAATGTCACTCTTCTAGGTGCCATATGTGCTGTATATTCCCTTGTTCAATACTCAATTAAAAAACAAGTTTTTAGACAAGCATTCCTAGAAAATGTTTGAAGAAGGTAGAAGGTATTCCAACAGCAAAATTAAATCCTCTTTGTTCAAAGTAGTGTGGTTTCTTTTCCCTCATGTTCAATTTCTGTAGCTGATTTTTGTGAGGCACCCTGAAGTATCAGACTCGGCCATAAGGACTCTAAGATCCATTATGGAACCACAATACATACCCAGAACTCATTTAGCTGTGACTCACCTATGGCCACCCTGTGACTCTGGTCATGGTGCCATGTATGGTGACATGATAGAAGTCACACTGTTAAACACCAACAGGCAAAACCTCAAACCACCATCAGACTACTGCCAAAATGCCAGGTAGTGTGGCAGCTGTTAGACTTGACTGCTCTGTAAAAAGGCAGCATTTCCTGAAGCAGTGGCAAACCTGTTTGGTTTAAAGGGTAGAGCAGACACCTTGAAAAGATGGGAAGAACTTTGTATCCGCCAAGTCCTGTCCCATGGGTATGATTAGGTGGCATGATGAGTCAGGCTCTGCATACAGGTTATAAAACCATGCTGAGTATGAGTCATTAGCTCTTCACTTTATTTCTGGGCACATTTAATCACTTCTTTTGCCCATGCACCCGCTTCCTGCTTTGCTAGGTTTTGGCAGCACACCTCTAGGCTGAGATACTTTTAGTATGTCTTGAAATTGTACTGAAATTATTTTCAATTATTTCAATTGGCCAATACTAAAACAAGTTCAGTAGAGAAGATGCAGGCATGTACACCACTGATTTCTGCTAATCAAAAATGGATTTGTTTATCCTAATTTCACCCCCCACAATTTTCAGAAAAGCATGGAACTCATGTTCCACCAAACACAGGCTGTAGGACAGTATCTTCATTTGAGCTGGAGCTATCGAGCACACCACCAATGCCAACACAGTATTTTCACTTGGGTTTAAAACATGTAACTTTAACTCACAGCATATTTTTCTGATATGAGGTCTGCTCCCGATAATGACTAACAGATTATCAGAAAGTGATAAACCTATGGAAACATGGAGATGACAAATCATTCAAGGAAATGGATGGCTCCGTGTTTCTTCCAAACCAAGAACTGAAGATGGGAAAAGTACCAAACAAGCCAACTGGGCAGCAGGGTCCAAGCAGGCAAAGCAGGAAAAATGTTTGCACACAAAACATAGCTAACCTATGAACTGCTCACAGTGGAACTTGAAACTAAAATGGGTTCAGAGAGGGATCAGACAAATATGTTGACTTGTTAGACTTCTTCATTGATGAAGGCTCTGAGAAACTCCATTTTTAGCAGGAGGAACATCAGGAGAGAGGACATTAAATCCAGCCTATTGCATACCTCTGAATGTGAATGTTCTGGATGTTGTGGTTTACACTGAAAGGCCTTGTAGGGTTGGTGGTTTCTCTGACCCTGCATGATGAGTATCAGTCCCCTGCTCCCAGCCACCACTTCCTGCCTGCTGTTTTGAAGGCTTGTATGGGCCCTATTCTCAGGAGATATGGAGAACTGATGCTTTAAACAGCCCCTGCAGCCGTGTTCCTTCCTTCCCAGCTGTCACTCACCCTTGGAATCGTCCATCTCCTTTGTCCTGTGTGCTGTGCCACATGCACCAGCTCCCAGCCTCTGGGCATCAGAGCAACGCTTCTGCCTTCCCCTGCCCTTCCACCATTGTGTCCTCAGTTCCAGAGGACTCGGGGACAAGGATAACTTTCAAACAGAGCTTGGTACAAACCAAAAAACTGTGCCTCAAGAGGACTGCCCCAGTGGGCACTACTCCAGGCAAGAGGAGGCTTGGTGCAGCTAGCAGGAGGGGCACGAAAATGACAGTGAGGGACGTGGTGAGGAAGACAGGTTTTCCCCATGGTAACTTCCTGGAGCTTGCAGTAGTTATTGCCTGGGATTTGGGCTTCTCATTCAGACAAACATCCTGACAGCTCACCACTCTGCTCACTGCCTCCCCGCAGCCAGTGCCAGGGTTTCATGGGAACACACGGCCTGACCTTAAACAAGTTGCAGCACGTATTTACCCTCCTGTTACAAAGCCCCATCAGAAGCTTTTTGTGGACACTATGCCTTTCTGAAGGCCTCTGCATTACTTGAGAAGTACAATGTACAAATTAAATATTTTGGATTCACACCATAAACTGCTAGAGCTGCTAGTGAAGCCTTTTTCTCTGATCCTAGGATCTAGGTAATATAGATTGCAGAATACTGTAGTTTGTTTGTGGGCATGGAAGTTAATTTTAATGCCAGTTTTTATATTCTGAGATACTGTAAATGAATATCTTCAACTTATATTGCCCATCGTAAACTTTTTTAACCTGTGAGTCATTTTCAAAATAATAAACGTAACTATTCCATAAAAATATCTCAACACAGAAGAGCCAGAAAAGTGAAGGACATGAACAGATGGCACATCAATCTTCTGCATTTATACAATTTGTTTTTTAATGCAAATAGTGTGGGTTGCCTGCTCTTGCCTTGGATATTGTTCCAAAGACGAGCACATTTTCTTATCTTTCTGGATCAATGTGACATTTGCAGTTATCATAAAGTGGGAGCCCATTTAATGATGTTAATGCTTCCTTAATGTAAAAATAAAATCACCTCCTTTATAAAAGCAAACAGATTAAAAGTCCCAAAGAGACCATTGAAATCTGTGACATTTGCAGTTACTGGTGGCTAGATGGCTTGATTATACACAGGTAAAAAATATCTTAAAAGCATTGTTTATGCTCATTAATCAGAACATTAAATAGGAATGCTGGAATCTCCCCAGCTAGAATCAGTTTTAAAGATGTATTAACAAAAAAATGGAGGCAGCATTTCATACAGCCTGTTTAGATCTTTCAAAAAACCCAAAAACTGCAAACAATCAAACTTATGGCCTTATGGCAGCTTGGTAAATCTTCAGACCCCAGATGTAATATGTGGTCTGCATTTTTATTTGCACATATTGGAAAGTGACTCTGCCAGCAGTCCCTGATTCATGCCTGTACCGTTCCCTCCACGGTGCCACCAAGCAAGTGGCACATCACTAATATTTCTGTTCTTGCCCCTGGGGAAAATTCGAATCTTTAATTTTTGTGCAGGCTTTTCAGAGAAAGAAAAAACCCAAACAAAACACCATCAACTGAAACAACCTTCTCTTCTGTTCTGCATTACTGCAAAAAGAGAAATTAAAAATTATTGAAATGTGTCACTTAAAACTATTCTGAGTACAATATAGCCTACAAGTCACAGATTCACAGACTTGCAAATTTGGCTGGGGCTACATTACATCTCTCTAGTTCTAACAGGAAAGAAGTAAGTAAATGGTATGAGCAGCATAATATATTTTTCATAAAAAATATTTTAGAGAATTTTTTTTAACAACATTTTTGGATTTGTAATTGCTTGGAAGACAACATGTGCTGACAGCTTCTGCGGAAACTTAATTTTTAGCAGAAAAACCAAAGCCCAAATGACCCCTTAGAACTCCACCCATGATTTTCTGAGGAAAAAGACCACCACTTCTTCAGGGGAAACAAGGAAGCTCCACATGCCTGGGAAGGCAGCAGCAATTGCTCCAAGAGCTCCACCAGGCTGGAGATGGCCCCGCAGCCAACTGACCCCCAACACAGTCTGTGAGAAATAAACCCTAAGCATTACTTCTCTTTCAAGATTTTATAGTGGAGAAGGGATGAATCAGGACAGGGTGGAGGAAATAATCACGAGCAACTGGGTAATTCAGGCATTAGCCAGGGCACGCTGTCCCCAGCCACCTCTCAGTGCTCCTTTGGGACCTGCAGTTCTTGTAACCACCCTTCTCCCTTTGCTGCCCCAAATCCAGCCTGAGAGAGCCCAGTGCAGGGACAAATCACAGATATGGCCATTGCCTGCCCAGGAGCACACACAGGGTAGATCCTCACAGCCACTCCCCGGTCGGTACCTGCAGAGCAGGTTAGAGAAACAAGCCACAAAGCAGGTTAGAGGTGGTAGGAAGCCGCATTTACCAAACATTTCACAGGTGAACGCTTCTTTATTACTGTTTTAGAGGCGCTGCCCTCAGACACAAACACACAACAGGGGTCTGTTGTCATCGGGAACAAACCCCCTTTGATACACCCCACTAACTTGAACAGATAATGAAAAAAAAAAAAAAAGCCTTTTAATTCCCTGTCCTTCTCCTTCTGAATGAGCTGTTAAAAGACCAAGAAAAACTGTTATAGCGATACCATAAAAAGAAGAAAGCCCAAAAAAACACAAAGAGCTCTCAGCTCCAGGCGTGTCCGAGGGGCTGGCAGGGAGAGACAGCGCCCACATGGGAAAGTTCTGTCACCCCATCTGAGATATCACTTAGTGGTGGCAGCTCTCCAGAGGCAGAACGGGTCCCACCTGTTTGCAATGTGTTTAGCTATTAATATTTATATAGTAGTTCAAGTGGGTATAAAAAAAAAAAAAAAGGATGAAATTCATCAAATTTTATGTCATCTCTTGGTGGTGTAAAATAAAAACCGTTGCAGCAGGGGAAGAGGGGAATGGCTTGTTTTCTTGCCTTTCTGCAGAGCGAAAAGTCGTTGCTCTTAAAATGTCTCAGTGCAGAGCAGTTGGCAATCACCTCGGTGTGATCCACACCTTGACATCCAGGCTAAATACCACGGCCACGGCCTGGCCCCAGATCACAAGGCTTTGAATAGCACCACATAAATAACACATTTATCAGCTCTGTGGCTTGACTTACAACATCGAAAAAAAGAGCGAAAAAACATTCACATTGATGTGGAAGTACTTTTCTTAAGCTTTATATACTGTGCAGGAAAAAAAAAAAAAGCCCCCGAAAACATTTCATTTTTCAAAGAACTCGTGGATTGCTGTGAAAATGAGCTATGTCTAAGGGAGCACTATCTACGTATGCCAAGGTGAAGAAACATGCAAGGGAATGTTTCTTCACCAGGAAAACACAGGTATTGCAGACAAAATGCTGGCGCTCAGTCCTTTTGGACTTGTTCTGCTTTTTATAAAATACTTCAATATCCATTGGAACAAGAGAGGTCTGACTGATCACCCAGTAATAATTTTGCCATCATCCCTGATATGCATTTGAGGTGAAAGTCAACACAGGTATTAAGAGGCTACTTTCAGCATGGGAAACATGGGAACATCCACTCTATGTGCCCCATACCACTGAGCATGGATTCCTTTCCAGACAAGCAAGATGAGGGATGCTGCTCCAGTAATTTAAGTCTTGCACATCATTAATCTGCATGACGTAATTAAGATTTAAGCCACTGAAGATGGAAAGGTTTTAATAGATAAAAAACTAAAATTCATTCCTTCCAATATGAACACCCGTCTTTGGGCAGTGGCCCAAATATTCACATTTTCTTTGAATAAATGAGAAGGTCATCTCTCCCTGAGAGGTGTGGGTAAGGGAGTTAGGCATCCAAATCAGATTTTCTGTTCAGCCATCAAAATAGTTTGGCTGAGGGAGCTTGGAAAACACCAGGACAGGTGACAGGGGTGGGACTGCTCTCCTTTCCCCAGATATTTCTTACACACTCAGTACAGAATGAGGAGAAGAGTTTCCTTCTCCTTGTAGGCACTCATCTTTAGCCTCCTTTAAGCTGATCTAATTCCCACACCACCCTCACTTACGCAGAGAATTTGCACGCAGTTAAAGGGGCTGAGCAGAAAAGCCGAGCTCTGTGGAGATCACAACCCCAGCCAGCCTCAGCCCACGCCTGCAGCGGGGCTGTGTGGAAGCACCAGAGCACTGGAGCTCAGTGCATGGCACAAACAGGACCCAAATCAGTCACTGGTACACTTCTCTCTTCCCTCTCACTCACACATGCACAAACCTCAAACCCACACAGCCTCTTTCGCACGATAATGCACAGTCCAGAGGGGGGAAAGAAGCTGAAGAAACATTAGCAAGAAGGAAATTATAAATCAGGATGACACACAGCAATTGTAAAATGTTTAGCTGTAGCCATGCCTGGAAATCTTCTGAAGACAAGCATGTGTTTTGCTTACCTACTTCAAGCAACCAACGAGATATATGTTTAAAAGTCACCATAGCCCTGAATCATGATACTTAGCTCAATTGCCTCTAGCATGTACCACAAGTTTCCATTTAATCTTAATCCCAAGAACTTTCATTCCCATCGGCCTAATCAAATTCCCGTTATTTGCCATCATGAATTTTCAGCATTAGATTTCATGAAATCTCTATAAAGTTCTGTACACTCTTGTAGTAAATTCATTTTAATGAACACTTGTCTCTGCCACGTGGACTCATTGCATTGCAGGCATTTTGAAACCTGACTACCTTCCTTTCAGAAATAAAAACAAACACTTTCCTTTGTCTCCAGCTTCTACCCACTTGAGCACTGTCAGAGCCTGAAGTTTGAAAAAAAATTTTTTTCTATGACACTTTTTCACACACCATTCAGCAAAAAACTTTTAAAGAGCAGGGTTTTTAAAAATTTTACCCTTCTTGAAGTCCTCTTGTTGGTAGAGGGGCTAAGTGAATTTCTATGTGTGTGTAGGTAATGGAGCACCTTGCTCTGGAAGCAGGGAGGGTGGGGACATAGAGAAAAGCATATCTGCCATGGTAGTGCTGCATTAAGACCCAAGATACGGGATTAGTCTGCATGGAAATCCATTAGCAAGTTTGCTGGCATGGGAATAGGACTACTGAAGGAAACATTTTACCTTGTCCAACCACAAGCTCCAAATTTACCAGAACACTGATTTATACAAGGAAAAAGGAATTTAACTTTCTCATTCCTATCCTTAATAATATTTTTAGCTGATGAGTACATCTGGATAAGGTGCAGGTGACTGAAAGACTCATCTCTTCAGGCTTTTGACTTAACATAAGACTATAAAAAACAAGAAGAGTCACAGAAAGTCTTTTTTCTTTTAATGCTCCTACCCAGAATTTGGGGGTTTGTAGGAGCACAGCACTGTTAGTTGATTTTAGTTACACTGACTCTTCTTAACCATTTTTTGTCACTGATAAGGACGATCTCTGGGTAAGGAAGTCTTCAGCAAACGTTTCCTGTAAAGAAGTATGCAAGTTTAAGAAAGGCAGCCCCATGAGAGCACAGATTCCAGTAGTTCTGCATTTCAGGCAGCGTGTCTACAAACCCTAGCCTACTCAGAGGGAGGAAGGGGTTGGCTTGCTCCTCTACAAATGCACCCTGGATGATTTCCTGAGGACAAAGATCTGCAGCAGACCAAGACACCATCCCTCCTCCTTCCAATGCTCGGAGCCAAGTGGAATATCTAAAAGGAAAATGTGAGCCTGAAGAAGTCTCCAAACTGTAGGGAAGGCAGCAGGCAGTCTCATTCTTTTCTCCTTCCTGCATGCACTCAAGACTAGGGAAATAAGTATCTTTGGTTTTGACGCTTGAGGGAAAAAAATATCCCTAATTTTATTGTCTACATGTTTTAATTAATAGCCTTTCCAATCCTCAGGTTTCAGTTTTTATTTCCTGGTATCCCTTACATTTTGACTTTGGATCAAATCTGGAGAAAGAGGATCCACTTCTGGTACATGGATGACTAAATTCCTCTCGGAATCTGTCAGGACAACTTGACTGAGAACACACTATTGCTACTGGCCAGTCAAGAGCTGAGTGCCACTTTGATGTACCCCAGCTCTAAAGTACAAATCCCCAGCTGAAACAAATGAAGACAAAGATTTCACATGCCTTCTCATTTAGTCTTAGCTTGTTACTTGTCCCTGTCAGAGAGATCAGGGAGACTGACTGCTGTCGGCATGTTTTTCAGAGGAAAGGAACAAGCTTTACCTTCATGGGCAGCTCTCATGCTTCATGAGACACTTTTACACACATCTGAAATAATTATTCACGAGACAAAAGAGAAAAGAAGTCACGGTCAGCATGGCAGAGAACAGACATAAGGAAAACTGACTGTATGAGACATATTTTTAATGCTAATTTTCAGTTAAAATATTTTTCTCCATTCCAAAGAAATAGAATTGGATAGGAAACAATATCAGTAAGGAGGATCAGATTCGAGTCACTATTACCTTATCCCTTCTCACCTTAAATTCAAGGAAAATCAGGTCTGAATATGCATTCAATTTATTATTTTTTTAAAAAAAAGCACTCTGAGCTTTTAATATCAGAGAATTTAGGAAAATAATATATTCAAATAAGAGATCAAAGACACAAGACTGCAAAGAAACTGTAGGTCAAATCAAGGTCCATCTAGGTTGTCACCTCATTGACCAAAGGAAGTGGAAGTGGATACTAAGCCAAATTAGCACCATTTCTGCTTAAAGAATAGGAGAATTCTTTAGAGTGAACAAAAAGAGGATTCAATTTGTATCACAGCCTGGCCACTGAGACACCATCAACTCTAACCCATGCTAGCAAAATGCCAAATCAGCCTTAAATTTGTTCCAATATTTTCTTTTTGCCAAACTAATCACAGTATTAGGGAATCAAGAAATTAAGGAATTGTTTCTCCATTGCAACGTCCAAGCAGATCACAGCATGCACATATGATATTTGGACAGAAAAGCCCAGGTACTTCCCCAACTGTCCTCCATTCTGCTACCTTCCAAAAGCATCCCATCAGCACAGACTCCTCCCACCTCTCTCAGACAATACACACAGGAGCAGGGCCAAGGGCAGGGAGCAGGATCATGAGTACGGAAAATCTCTGCTTCTACCCTCTGCCTCATCAGCTCTCAGAGACAAAGGCACCCGTAACCTCAGTGAGGCAGTGATGCTGTTCTGGGCTGATGGATTTGCTTCTGCAGCCATGCCAAGAAGAACGCAGAACCTGTTTTCCTGGCTGCCTGTGTCTGCTCTGTGGTGCACAAGAGACATCATTTAACAGCCACATATACTACCATTTTAACATGTTTAAATCAATTCCACCTCCATTCAGATAAGTGTTGAAACCCCCGTGTGGCTGGCAATTCCTAGAAGAGGACAGATCTTTTCCAAAAGCTAGGCTGAACTTAAAGTAGATACAAAATAATAGTATAGATTTTCTTTCTCTCTCTCCCTCATCACAGCCCTAAGATTAGCATAAAAATGTGCTATCCTAACTAAGCAGTCTGTTAACTGATAAGCTATCAAAAAATCATCTGTTATTTTTATAGCTCAAAGGCAGATGCCATTCCAAGAACCAGAGTTGATTGAGTAGGATTTTTAGTGCTTCGTAGATTTATCATTGTAAACTTGAGGTATTTTAAAACAGAATGATTCAAGTCTTGAAATATTACTTCCAGAGCAATCAAGCATTAGGATTTTTGCTGGTCTTAAGTTCTATCTGGGATGAAATAATTTAATCTCACATCATAAAGAATTTGAGTAGTTTCTTAATGTGTGCACTAAAAAAAATCTTTTCTGCATTACAGTCCAAACCGATGTAATTACTCAAAAGCATGGATGTCAAAGCCTCCCAGCTCCTCCTGCAGGGCCCCCTTCTGCACATTCTGCTCATACCCCCCTTCTCTGGAGCATATTTGGTGAGGAGTCGGACAGGCAGTTGCAGTCAGGCTCAGTGTATCAGGTTAAAGGCTGTAATTGGCTTGGCACTGCTGTGCTGCCTGGCCAATATCTGCCCGATGATCCTGCTGTGTGCTGCACAGAGCTTTCATTGCAAAGCTGAAGCACACAGGCAGCTGCAGGAAAGGCAAGGCACAACCAGCATGGGCGGTGCACAGAGTAAATCAACTCTGCTGAGATTTTCAATAGTAGGGAGAATGGAATGAGGCCAATGTGCAGCTCTTAGGAAGAGAGAGGAAAAAGTGGAACAACACTAACCTTGGCTTTGTGTGATGTGGCCACTCTCTCAGGAAAGTATGCATCACTGTGGAGAGGCAATCACCATTACCAGAGGATTGGAAAGCTCCAGTGAAGGAGCTTCTCCTTTGGTAATGAGAGACAGGTGCCAATGGGAATCAAAAGTCTGCAACCAGTTATTGAGATTAATATTAAACTTTTGTGAGTTCTACAAACTTTCACCTCAAGGCACGGGCAGACTGGCTTTCCAGGGCAGCTCTTCCACATTTTATACCAGTCAAAACAATTAGACATACCTCCAAGCTGATGTTCTCAGAGAAAGAGGCATGACATTACCCCCAAAAGAGAAATAACAGGAGTGTCAAAACATGCATATCACCCATTTTCAGAGGAACTTGCCCCTGAAATATTCCAGTGCTTACACTAGCATGAGCTTGCATAGTTGGCTGGGATGAACTTCCTTTTTCATCAGTATTTCCTCAGTTCAGGGCTCTTCACACAAGAAAATAAATCACTGCAGTTCAAAAACAGACCTTTTTTTTTTTGAGCAAGAAATGCTCAACCAGCCAAAAGAGAGCAAAGAGCCACTACGATACAGCCTGACAGACCAAGAATACTTTGTTTGTGTGTGTTTGTTCCATGTGACTGACATTTCAAAATGCCTCATAATTGCTCTTATCACCAGCTAATCCCAGTGCAGGGTCTCTGGCACTGTTGCTCTGCAAAGTGACACAAATGCATGTGGCTGGAATACACTGCTGGGATATTTCTGCAAGTTTCCTGAAGAATTCCTGGTTCCACAAGCTCCTGACTCCTCCTGCAGGCAATTGAGCTCCTCATTACACAGCAAATATGCACCTTTCCCAAAGCACATTATACTTTACTCCATCACTCCCTTCAGGGACAGAAGGCCCAGCAAACAAGACTTAAGGAGTACTAATGAATCTCCCTGAGTCTATGGGCATCCAAACTGCAGTACGCCCCTGCAGCTCACATGCTGCCCCTGCACGTGTTATCCCAGAGGGATCCTGCTTTGGGCAGGCAGCAGGGAAGCACAGTAGGTGGCTTTTCTGACTGACTGCTGCACAAAGTGCTGAGGTTTCAGGTGCCCTGTCTCCCTCTCCCCCACACAGTGGAGGTTCCTGTGTACTTGAGTAATACCCATAGTTTTGGAAAGAGAATAAACATCCTGCTAGTCACTGTCTCCCAGGAAAAGATGCATTTCATCATGCATCATTCCTGACTGCGTTTTGTTGCAGGCATAAGCTCATCCTGCCCTCGCTCCAGCCCATCCAGAAGTTGTGCTTGTGTGGTCACTACAGAGTTCAGGCCCAGTCTGTGGGACAGGCAGACCACAGGGTTCCCCAGGACCTGGCAAGCAGGGACAGGATGCAGAGCACTCCACTCTAACACCCCAGCTGGGATCAGGGTGGCCTGGGGAGTTAACCCCAAGGGGAAGGAGGCTCACATAACCTCACCAAGCTACACTCTGGTAGATATTAGAAGAGCCAAACTACTTTTGGGGTTTTACAGACCTCACGCTACGCAAAATCGAAAAAAAATCCCCAACAACAACAAAAACAACAACAACCCAAACCATCTCCCTTGTCCAAGCAAATAAAATTATCCACCTGCTTGTCCAAACAGCAAAGACAAAGCTCTCCATGTAGTGGCAACTGTTTCCTGAATGTATGATCCACTGCTAACCCTCTGTCCCTGCTGGCATTGGCTCCAAGGTTTCAGTCTCTTCCAGGAGTGTGCTAGATGAATTAATTTGGGAAATGGCAGCACGTACTTTGATATGTGCTACCAAAGCTCTGAGTGAGCTCTGGTGGCATCCTGGGACTTCATATGCCTCAAACATATGAATTTTTAAAACCAGGCACAGCAAAACACTGGAGCAGGTTAAAAGCTGCTGCGTCAAAGCTAAAAAAGCCTTAATGATCCAGGGATAGCTCATTTGTGCATGAATTTGCCCCCTCAGCTTTTAGCAGCCACTTCCCTAAGAGACCTCAGATTTTGCCGGCTATCTCCCAACAACATGGGCAGAGATGTTTTTCTTGCCCAAAATAGTTAAGTCATCAAACAGCTCTGTACTTACAAGGCCAACCTTTCCTGACCTTTCTGGCTAGACCAACTCCTGTTACATTAACCTCTGACCTCAAGTCTCCTTAATAGCAATATTCCTGGGCACTGTGATTTCCCTCCCACTGTGTTGGCTCAGGGATATATTTACTATCTTGGCTTCAGAATTTATTTTTCAACAGAAATGGCAGGGACCACCCTATTCCACTCCCTCCTCATGTAGTACAAGTGAAGTAATTCTCAAGATATTATTTTACCCGAACAAATGTGCTTCTGAGTCTCCTTAGCTTTGTATGAAGCCCTGACTTCCTATCAAAATCAAACAGGGACCTGGTCAGATTTGAGATGGATATAAACAAGAAATGGGAACCCATAATTGGTGATGGAAATCAGATAAGCCCCTTTTAAATACAACCATTGATAGAGCAATGGGAACTCAAATTACCTTTGATTAAGTCTCTTAAGAAAATAAAGTGAGGGGGAGGGAGAGGAGGGATCTGACTTAGTAAAATTACCCTTGTGGTGAAAATCACTGGGACAGGAGTGGGAAGGAGATGGGTGTCGCTTGTCAAACTTCCCAGGCTGGATGCAGCAGGAATGGAGCCAAGCAGAAATTCCTCACCCACCATAAGCCTTGTCAGTGCCTGTGACAGGGGCTTCCACTGAATGAGCCATGATAGGCATTTCATCTCCAATGCCCTTGTTAACTTCAGGCTCTGTAGCCAGAGATTGTGCAGAGGTTGTGCACAGAAACCCAGCTGAAATCAGATGGGAACGCACAATCCCAGCTTTCTGCTGGTAATTTTTTAACTATGAGGTTTTTTACTAGGAGATTTATCTCATTGATTCCACATTTTAAGTAAACCAAATGATTTCAAAACTGGACCAAAATCAAAATGAGGACAGAGGAACTTGCTCGATGACCTCAGGGTAAATCACCTATGGATTTGGTTGTAAGCCTGCCTGGTGCACCTCTAAACGGGAGAAAAAAAGCTGTCTGGAGATCTGGTTGACCTCTTCAGTTAATCTGATTTTCTCACCATTTAATTATAGTTAACTGTAGTGCTGAGGGACTTGTAGATATTTTGTCCAATTGGGAATGAAATTAAATTTTTGGATGTATATCAGGCAGGATAATAAGAATTACTTCCACACTAAAACAGAAATAAAGAAAAAGAAGAAACTTCTGTTGTACAATGTACTATTTTTCAGTAGCCCTTTTTCCATTTCTGTGACTTGCTACCTCTTCCTGCCTCTCCCCACCCTGAGAGGGCTTTTTATACATTTTAAAAAGCTTCTCCTGACTCAAAAGCTGACCTTAAGCTCAAAATATAAATATATTGCAGAGGAGGACAAGGGTGGACAGGCAGGTTTACTAGTGTCTCCCAAGAGGAGATGTGATGCTGAGCCCTGCTCACAGCCTCGTCTGGGAGCGGCAGCCTGCTCAGGACCTCACCCAGGAGAGCCACCACTGCCACCAGCACACCAGCAACAAGGGGTGGCCTCATTCCTTATAAATCCATTCCCAGAAAGCTGTTTCAGAGCTCTGCTAATGCTGAGCCTGTGGAAGCCACCACGAATTCCTCCAGTCCCCACTGGACTGGGAAGGGCTTTGAAAAAGACTTGGTGTTTTACCTGCCGCCACTCAGAACACACCTGCAGCTCCCACGAGACAGCAGCAGACTGAGCTGTGTGTGGGAGGCCACGTGTTCTTACCTGAGGGCTCCGTGGTGCTGTGTGTTGCTCCTCCTTCCAGGGCCAAGGCAGGGCAGCACGCCCAAGGGAGCCAGCTCCTGCCCAAGGATGGGTGGGCGCCGCAGGGACACCGCTCTCCTGGGAGAAGGGAAGGGCTGAGCAGGAGCACAGGCCGGGAGCATTCACCTGGCAGTGCTGGGAGCTGTGCCGGGGAGGAACTGGCCAAGAAATGCTGGGCTTGGGTTTATTTTCATTTAGGGACACCAAGCACCACTGAGTCGTTCTTGAGCTAAGCCCCTTATAGTCAGTGATGTGCAGACAGCCAGACTGTGCCTGGATATTCCTGGGGCACCTGGCCACCCAAGGGAAAGCCACAGCAAGGGGCTGCTCATGGCTGCCCCCTGAACCCAGGCAGCCTCAGCCAGGCGTTGGTGCCTGGGTGACAACACAGCACACAGGCACAATTAAGGGGACACACGCTGCGTTCGATGTCAAAAGCTGGTTTTTCACACAGCACGCCTGGCTCTGAACACGATCCAAAACCATGTCCTCGATGCAACTGTGCTGAAGTCAAGGTCATCCCCCAGCCTGTCACCAAGGCACCTCACCCCTAACCACAGGCCAGCCTGCTCCTGAGCTCCTGAGTTTTGGATCAGGCAGGCGCGGCTCAGCACAGGCACAATTACTGCCCTACTGTAAGTAATACCTTCGGCTTAATTACAGACCCAACCCTTATTTGCGGGTCACTACTCTGTCAGGATAAATAAGCATTTTCACACAGTATTACATTTCTCTATTTCTTTTGGCTGATAATATTGGATACTGCCCAAGTCTGTCCCTAATGAGCACAATAATCGTTCTTATCTGGACTCTAATCAGTGTCATATACAACCTTATCACGCACACCTCTTTGTAAACATGCAGTGTTTAAACGAGTGTAAGGTCATAAGGAACTCTAATATTTTGAGCAAGTTTGTGAAACAAAAACTACTAATTTTTTGAAAAATGTTTAAAGTCAAAACTTCTGATTCTGGAAAATTGAATATTTGGGGGCCGTTGGATTGAAATACAGCTGCCCACAAAATTAATCTTTACAGTGACGGATGGGTCCCTCTGTGCAGATAAAATCCAGATTTAAAATATTTCTTTTAATTGTTATTGTCTTTGTGCTCAAGGACTGATTGTGGGAAAAATGCCATTCTCTGACCATAAAAATAAAAAGAAAATACAATAAAGCAGTAATTGGTCAATGATGATTGAACTAACGACTTTACAGTGCCAGTCAAACACATATAATAATTGCTCTTTGGACTCTTTATGAAGGTACACTACTATTTCATAAGACTAATCCAGCATTATAAATTCTTCGTTTTATATCAGTTTCCACCATTATCACATAAGCCTTATGACAAATTGCATATATTATTAAAGTTTCCTAATTTAGACATGATAAAAATGAAGGGTTATCTCCACCAAAAGCAGATCAGATGCAAGTCGTCGCCAAGATGGCAATTATTTCCCTTTGTTTAAAAATCTGACTGACAAGGCTTTGGAAGTGCTGGGTGCTATGATCTGCCCCTCCTCCTTCCCGAGGCAGACAGATCACATCAAGTTTCAGGGACCTGCAGAGGTGAGGGGAGGAGAGAGGGAGAGAGCTCACCTGTGCCCCTGGCCAGCCTCCCACCAGCACAAAAGCATCCCTAACCAGTTTCCCAAGATACGGACGTGGGCACACCATGGCTCAGCCACCTCAGCTGCTCTGAGGGTGACAGGTCAATCCTCCCCTTTTGCTGAGGCAGCCATGCTCTGGAAGTTGGAAACCTGGAACTGCTCTCACGACAGCCAGCACTCCGGAGAGGAAAGGTGCTCCATCTACCAGCAAGTGGGAGCACCTGGAGATAGCCAAGGGCTATCCAAGTTGTCTTGATCCAGCTGTGACATGCTGTTGTAGCAGATTACTCAGCCATCTGACTTCTTCCACTCCAAGGAGGAGCAGAGGGTAGCTCCATGAAACAAAAACAGGGAGCATTTCCAGGTACCGAGACCTGTTGGTGTCGTAGTTGTGCCAAATGGTGCTAAGATCCGGGCTTGCCTGTGCCACCACCTGAGTCCCCATCCTTAGGCACTGCCAGCACTGGGGATGGAGCAGAGGAAGGAGAGCACCAAATCTGTCAGTGTCTGTGCAGAGAGCCAGTGCAGCTGAGGAAAGGCAACAAGCTGCTGAGTTCCCTTTGCTGAAGGAGGGGAAAGGAGCCCCTCTTTTCCCTCAATATCCCAAATTAAAGGCTTACAGACACGCCACAAATTCTTGGGGCTGTTAAGTGCTCCTATAACACATGTATTTTTCTTTTTCTTAAATGTAGTCTTGGAAACATATCAGGAGAAGATTGAAATTTAATTTGCAACATTAGGATAAGCTCCTCTGATAATTCTCTGTGCTGGTTGTGCCCTTGCTCCCTGTCCCAGTTCTGCTCTGTGGGATGGCAGACGGAACCAAAGGAACTGGTGTCCCAGTCCTGCAAAATGCCACTGGGTCCCTCCCCCGTGTGGTCAATTTTGAGACTTCACAGCGTCTGTCAAGCATGCTAATAAAGTTCTCAGTGACTCTCTATTAAACACCACCACAAAGGAAGGCATTTGCTCTGCACAGCAGCATTCAGTCCTTGCTAGCTAGCAGGGGCCATCTCTGCCCTCCAACTCAATAGCCCTTTTGGCCCCTGACAGAAATGTCTGGCCAAAGCAGACTGACACAGACTGTGACTGTGCAGAAGGCTCTGTGCAGTGCCACAGGCTAATATTAGCTTTACCCTTGGCATTTGGGCATTACTGAGAAAGGGATGCCAGCTCCCAGAGCACAGACTTTGCTATGGTGAGAAGCCACACAAAGCACCAGGAGGTGGGAGACAAGTGGGCCTCGAATGAGAGGTGTACAGGAACCCAGGCAGGCCTCTTGTACACTCCAAATTATGCTCAAAAATAAATAAGAATTATCAGATAGAGATAAAACAGATGACAGACTTAAAATGTGCTTGTATGTCAGTAAAATCTCTACATGACCAAATTGCACCATACACTTTGCACATCCATTTGAAAAATACATAATGGAAGAAATTAACAGAATTCTTTGGGTCGTGAGTAAAGTACTGAAACAATATTACTCCATCATATGCTCTTAACCAGCATTGGCAATGCAGGACTTACAGCCCAGGTTCCAATCACATCTCCAGGGGAATGGATGAAGACAGAAGCCAAAAAACCAAGGAAGAGCTGGCAGTATAGGGAAGCTAAAATATGAATTTTCACATCACAGCCACCACTGACCCCCCACCCTAGGATACTGCATGGGGCCATGCTGCCTCGTTTGCCACAGCCTGGGAGTCAGGGAAGCCAAGGCTGTAGGGAAGGAAAGATCACACAGTTCCTGAGTGTTCTGGAGGATGGGTGTCCACAACCTGCTTCTGCTTGGCAAATGGCACTGCCATTTTGTGCAGTTGTGCTGGCTCAGGGCAGGGGCAGGACAGCTGGCACATACACAGGCTGTATCCCACAGAGCCATGCCAGGGAGGTGGAAGTGAGTCTTTGTAATCGGGCTTTTGCCCACTATATGTTACCTTGCAGAATGCACAGGATCACCAAGTGAAAAACGTGTCTCAGCCATGGATCTATGAAAGGATAAATTTTGGCTTTCCTCTGTATCAGAGACTTGTCTACATAAGTTACCCAGATAAGAACTGGGTACGTGTAAAACCACTAGAGTCAGCCCAGACTGCAGAAGGCAAAACCTTACAGACTTGAAGCCCACTTGAATGACAACATTAGAAGTTACATCTTTGGATCTCATGTCACAGCACAAAGTTCCTCACACTTGACCTTGACCTGCAGCTTCTCTCACAGGAGCGAGGTTTGTAAACCTTCAGTCTCTGCAAGACCAAAAATAACTGCCCAGGAGGAATTTTGACATAGTCATTTCATCCCAAACTGCCATCAGACAACAATGCTATTTCGACAGAGTGGATGTGGTCTGGGGCAGCACCCAGGAAGGCACTGCAGCCTTTAACCATGCTGTGCCCACCACACAGCCCAGCAGCTCCAGGCAGGGGGATGGTTAGAGGCTGCCCACTGGCATTTTAAATGGTGAACACTTACTGTTACTGATCAAAATTTATATTTGCTCTGTGCAGGCAGCGGTCTCAAGCATCAAAGCTTCTGTTTCAACACTGTGCCAAAAGCCATAAAGTTTAAGGCTTGACCAAGCATTGATTCAGCACTAAAGCAGAAGCCTGGACTCCAGAGACTATTGAATAGCTGGATTAAATAAACACTTTAAAGTACCTCTAGCACTGCTAATAAAAACTGGGACTAAAGAAATATATATATAAACCCTTGTTTGCTGAATAAAGCTTTTATTTTCATATTTAATAACTAAATTCACAATGGGAATTTTCTTTTTCTAAAATAACTATAAAAATGAAAACATTCCCAGTGAGATCTAGGAGCTAAATACAGGTACTTTAAGACAGAGGTAAAATTAATTCTATTTGAGGCTCATTAACAGGGTTCGAGGGTCCTGTGAACACTTCCTGTCACTTTTACAGAGAAGAAAGACAAAGATCAGAGTCAGAGAAAGAGCTGAGCCAGTGACCTGAATGTGAGCTACAGCAGCATCTGTAGCAGCAAGCACAGCTTCGCTGTTTCAAACCCAGAAATATTTCCCATGACAAAATCATCTGAACTTCCTATCAGGCAGACATTAGCTGTGTTGCAATGCCCCAGGGCACGTGGGGCACACAGCCTCTGCCCGCTCCTTATCTAAGCACAACTCGATCACCAGTACACCTCCACAAACAGAAAGACCAGACACAGCAGGAACTGCCCTCAACTTCATCCATGGTTTAACTGTACCCTCTGTTTCTCTTAAACCTGCTGTCCTGGAGCCATGTGATTCCCTGGAAATAAAACTTAGTTAATGGATAGCACTTTAAGCTCTGGAACCAGTTCTACTGGGAGTAAAAGTATAGCAGGAAGGCAGTGTGAGTTCCTGCAGACTTACAGTGAGGTTTAAAGGCTTTCTTTGAAATTTGGTCATTGTACGTGTGGGGTTGTGCAGATGATAGAGGACTGTGAAGACCCTTGCAAGGTCCCAGTGCTAGGACCAGGGCAGTATAAAGACAGCACCCAGGGAAGCTCCTCTGAGAGGGCAGCTTGGATTGGGAGGGGGAGGGCAGCTGAGCACTGCACTGCTTGGGATCATCTGGCTGAGTAGCACGGTCTAGTCCATCTGGAAGAAATAACTAATTATACCCCACCTCTATTTATGTCTAATTTTAACAGCAAATTTCCTAGGATATAAAACATGATCTGTTACCAGTCAGACTCAGTGCTAGCGAATGTCAATGAGCACAGTGTTACCTTAATGCTAAATGGTTTTGAACGTCTCCATTCAGTGCTTTGGATTTAAGAACAAATCAAATAATATCTTCTTGACTAGGACATTCTCCAAAGACAGGCATATTTTGAAATCTTTCTGGGGAAAGGTTTCCCCTCATATATATGATTAAAACAAGTTACAGTGTGACTAGAGTGAAAACCAAGTCTGAGGCTGAGCCACAGAGGAGCTCTCATAGCTCCAGCACAGAAAAGAAAGATAACAGTCAAACAGAGCTACCAAAAAACCCTAACAAAGTTTCTTTTTAAAGTTGTTTTAACTAATAAACTAACTGACTGGATCTTTCTTCTCATAATATTTATTCACTGACAAAAACCTCTTGGTGTCCCTTGGTTAGCATTCCCTAGAGATTCCCTGTATTGTCCTGCAAGTGCCAACTTGGGATGTATATAATTTTTGTTATCTGTGAGAGTGCAAAGGGGCTGAGAGCTGACAGAATCTACTTAAAATATTTCTACTCCATCATTAATTTTTCCCCCTACTGTCTTCATTATGACAAACTGATTTAAACTCTTTCATACTTCCTTTTATCATTGGATTTGACAAATTATAGGGCTTGAACAAGAGATCAGCAAAGAAGTTTAATGGAAAGCATGGCAGAGGCAAATACAGGTAAGGCCACAAGGATGGAGTATAGTTAAAAAATGCTGGCTACTCCATTAGTAAACAACAGGGTTACTTACACCCCAAACATACTGCAGGTTGGGGAGGTGCTGCACTGAATGCCCTGCAAAGACAAAATTACAGTAATCAAGTCTTGTGGTCAGAAAGTCCAAGGCTGCTCCTCGTAGTTCCCTGTGGGATACAAAAGGGCTCACCACAGCCTACGCAAACATCACAAAAAATCCCCAAGAAAACGTCAAAAAAGCACCCAAACCCTTTGATACCACATCAGCACACAGCAAATTTCCAGAGAAAATGTGGGATCAAAAGACTAGTTTAGGTTGCCAGATCAACGAACTACCTCTGTGCTTCCCATCTCACTAGGACAGGGAACTGTGGGAGGAGAGGATTGCTTCTACAATATTCTTACCCTGTGAAGGATTCCCTTGCCTGAAGAGAAATACCCTCCAACATTTCTTGCAGCTAAAATCTTCTAGAGTACCTTTATATATTGCCCACAGTTAAAAAGATACTGATGCAGAATAGTCTAGAGTCACAAAATCTATCATCTCTGTGACCCACCTAGGTACACACATACTATAAACAGAGGGACTTGTGTGGCTTTCTCCTAGGTGCTGCCTACCAGACCCTTTAATGGCACACGTGGATGCCCTGAGGCCCCTCATCCTCTGAACATCAGGAGCCAGAGCTGGAGTCAGCTACTCATCAGTACTGCCCTTGGTACTGAGTGCTGCTGGGTGGCTAAAGAAGGCACCTGTCTACCTTGATAAAAGCAATGAGAGGTCCTTTCCAGGATGAAATCCCTGTGCTAGGGAATATCCCTGGTACTTAGACAGACTTCAGGTAGCAGAATAATGTGGTTTCAGTCAAGCAAATGAGGAAACATATTTGAAAAGAGAAGGCTTGGGGTCAGCCCATAGCAAAAACCCCTTTTTCCACATTAAAATGTAAGGATAATTTGGGGAAAAAATATCCCAGAAAGGACTTTTACACCTTGTCTAGTGTCTCTCCTTTATCTCCCTCAAGTGGTACATAAGACTTCTCCTAATACACCTTTTAACCCACAAGCCAGTAAAACCTGAGTATCTCACTGCTGAAAACTAACAGTAAAAGCATTCCTGTTCTCCAAATATTTTTTCCTGCTTCTGTAAAGTTCTAAGATGCTTGTCACAGAGATGTCTCTGCTTGTCACTCACAGCAGAAAATCCTGACCGAGAACAACTTCCTTTGTGTCTAGGAGAGCAGCATGGCTGCATGGAGAAACACATGGATACAGCTGTTCAAGAAAAGGAAACTACACAGAGAGTGAAGATAATACTCCATGAGAAGTGCTGCAGCTTGGACCACAAAGCTAACAAACGTGCATAGGAGCCCTGAAAATAACAAAGATCAAAATTAGCCCCCTGGGGCATGTGGTTGGCTATTGTGTCTGTTTAAATAAGTTTAAATTTCAAAATCCAGTAAAAGGAGGCACTTTCTCCCATTGCTTAAAAGCATTTAAAAAAAAAAAAAAAAAAAAAAAAAAAGTTCATTAATTTCTCAGGCCCTGGAATCTGGAACACAAGCATGCAGCACCTCAAAAAGAAAATCAGGGAGTTTGCTTCTCTGCTGAAGCCTCTCCAGCCACAAGTCCAAGCTCACAGCAGCCACATCCCTGAGCGGACACAGATCTGTGCTGAAGTCATGCTTTATATGAGAAGAGAGCAAACATCTGAAAATGCTTTCTGATAAACATTTTCTCATTTGGCTGTTGTACAGCCTACCACATATTTTCATGGCTGAGCTGCACTGTATCTGTCTAACTTGGGTTTTATTACTCTAGAAATATCTGGGTGCTGTATTTAGTCAGTGAATCATTTGAGAGCTCTGTTCTACTGACTGCAAGACTGGTATTATTAAACCATATTTTCTCTTGTGCTACTGAAAAGCTGCTGAATAGGTCTGACACATTTGGGCGTCTTTAAATTTGCTGAGACCATCTCCCTGCACAAGGATCAAGCACCTCTGTGCTACAGCGGCTTCTGTTCACTCCAGAGGTACAGTGAAGTCCATAGCCCTTCATCCAGTTCCTCATGTCTCCTTTTGCTCATGCTCCCCTCTCCCTTGCCCACCATCCACCTCAGCAATGAAAGGCTTGCCAGAGCCTTGCCAGAGCCATGTGCCCCACAGAGCACCTCACTGGCCCCTCATTTCCATTTTCTTGCCTGTTTTGGGTTACACTGCACTGCTTTGAACAACCTAAGGGAACCTCATTTACCTGCTCCTTGAGCCAGGGGTACACTGCAGACAAGGCATCTTTCCCTGTCTGCCCTTGCAGCAGAGCCCAGAATTCAACTTCTGCAGGATTTGAGTGCCTCTGGGGGATGATGCTGCCCTAGAGCAAGAAGCTTGCCACAGCAGGAGAAAAACCCACGGGAAAGCAGCTAAACCTTTGTGGCAATGATCTCTGGGTTTTATCCCAGGAAGCTCTCAGCTGTCCCTGCACTAGGCTGCAGGCAGCACATGCCTCATCTCCGATGCTGGGAGATGACAGCAAAAGCAAGGGACAGTGTCTGCACTCGCCTGGCTGTCCCCAGAACCCACCTCCAAAATACTTCAAGAGCTATTCTGTTTCCATTGCCTTACTGAAACCCTCTAACACAACTTCCCAGAGCAGGGAGAAACAAGATTTTTTTTTTAAATGGAAACGTCGCAATACTTCTGACTTGCAAAAAAACCCGACAAAAAAAATTACCATCAGATATGTTTGTGCAGCAAGCTCATTCTTCCCTTTTTATAAAGCCACAAAAGATATAAAATATAGAACATCCAAGGACCACATGAAAAGAATGTCTGGATCTGTTAAAGCATGAAGAAGGCCCTACCAGCCAAGGGCAAAAGTTTAGCAACAATAAAAGTGTCTTTAGGGTTTTGTTTTTAAAATGCATAGAGAGAGGAAAAGAGTTTGTGGTCATGTTTTCCAGCTTTATGTATATTTGTCTATCATTTTAATATAAACAGGGTGTATTTATAAAGCCTGAAGAAATGGGAAACAGATTCACTGGTTTCTAAATGCCAAGAAGTCTCTTCAAAGATGATAAGCAATTAAAGAGGAAAGTCAATCAAACTTTTATGACACTTCTGACCAAGGGTTTTATTTTTATTGCACAAAATCCAATGTGACAACAGATACATACAGTAGCTGCACCCACCCGTCCTTCTGTTGTGAGGGGCCTGCCAGCATTCCCAGTAAAATCCCATTTCTGAAAGGAAAACAATACTTGAATTCACACACCCTTTGACAGAAGAGTTCTCGGCGCTTCTGAATATACTAATAAACGCAGGAAAGCACGTATAGAAATGGATACACATGTCAATTGCCATATGCATCCACAGATACTCTCTTAGAGCAGTTCTTCACACAGCCCCTAAGGAAACAGGAGCTGTTTTCTACAGAGAATACTCAGGGGAGTCCAGAAATCCTTCAGTAGCCCTGACAAAATTAAGCAGAAATGGAATAAAGTAGGAAAA
Organism: Sylvia atricapilla; assembly: GCF_009819655.1. Classification (NCBI taxonomy): domain Eukaryota; kingdom Metazoa; phylum Chordata; class Aves; order Passeriformes; family Sylviidae; genus Sylvia; species Sylvia atricapilla. The sequence goes on from NC_089146.1 coordinate 10,828,733, forward strand.
CAGACAATGCAGCTGGTGCGTTATTTTGCACCAGCCCCAAATATTCAGCTTTCATAGTGGTACAGACAATTTTATATTGACAAGGCAGAACTTCAGTTGTCAGGTTTTGACAGGCCATTTTGGTAGTGAAGAAGGTTTGGCTTTTTCCTGAGAGAGGGGGAAGGGGGAGAGGAATGAAGGTGCTAATTAAAGACATAGTGCATATTATGTACCCGTGGAAAGAGACTCGGAAATTCTCATTAATGACTCTTTTGATAAAGGATATCCAAAAATGGTGACTAAAATACAATGCAGTGGGCAGGACTGTATATTTTACAGAAGAGGGATGCTGCACACTTCAATATGTATGGTTCCTCTCTAAAATAAGCAGTTAGACCTTTTGAGCAAAATTCAAGAAGGATGTCTTTGGAGTTATGAGTTATAAGTCATTAAGTGACTGCAACCTATGCATCAAGTAGCCTGAAAACAAAAAGCAGGACAGAGCACAGGAGAACGAGTAAAAAGCTTTTTAAGATAAAAACATCTTTTATTTTATTTACTTTGAAAAATAACCCCAAGAAAATCTTGTGATAACTCAGTTGCTGGTACTGACCTGGAGACTGGAGGCAGTCCCACTGTACCACTTGTGGATGTGGCACAAATACACCCTCCCTGTATTTATCCCTTTACTGTGAGCATAGTTCTTCAGCCAGAAATCAGCTCAAGCCACAGAATCCCAGCTACATACCATAGTATGTAGGAACTAGGAGAAAGTTAGGGAAAGGCTGCTTTCAGCTGGGATGTGTCATTCTACACAAAGGAGAAGGTTCCTGTATGACAAGGGGTGATTGTTAAAATATTCATTTTTGTGGTGTTTCTTATTGCTGCCACAAACTAGATCAGAGAAGATTAGAAAACACTCCCTGAAGTGTTACTCAAGTGAGGCTCCAGAGACCTGGCAGCTGGAGCATCCCACACTGCAGCTCACCTTCCAGCTGGCTGAGCACCACTTGTCCTGCCTGCTCCCACAGCACACAGGGACCTCCACATCTCACTGCCTCCTGGCTTTGCAGGGAAAGCAAGATCTGAGTTTTCCTACTCCTTTTTAAAAATCATTTAAATGGGTCAGTTCGAAAGTACTCAAAATGGCTTGGTTCACTGTGCAGTTATTTTTTTCTCACCTCCTTCAGCTTGCTAGCTCTTGAGAGTTACCTGCCAGAATGCAAAAATTCTTTCCTTTTTTCCTTCAGCACTTGGGGTAAGCATTCTTGAGGGGCTGAAGTATTTACATCTTGTTCGATTTTGGCATAGATGCTCTGAGCTCCATTTTATCCATCAGATGAAATTCATCCTGGTGTAAATCCAGAGTAAATCCCAAGCAACTCTAGCAAATCACTGAAATTATTCCATAATTATACGACACATAGGATTTTGACCTTGAAAGTGCAACAAGCTTTCCTTCCAGACAAGCTAAGCCCCAGTCCTTTCTCATGCCATCAGCTAGAGCAGCCACCTGTGCCCTACCCACACAAACCCTGCAGCCCACGGGCAGCAGAGCACTGAGCCTCTGACACAGTTAGCTAGAGATGAACACAGCAAAAAGGCAACAGACAATTATAGCTGGAGCAGGGGATATCTTTTGTTGTGCTGGTTTTATTGTAAGCTACAAGTGATTTGTTTGTTTTTTCATGCCCTACAAGGGACGTGTTCATGTGCATTTGTGGACTGAAGAGCCCTCAGGAGCAGTCAAGTTATCAAACAGCTCATGTCTCATAGAACTGTTCAAGCCAGAGCATTTCTACTCCCTCCCTTGGTGCTAGGTTTGATTTGGGAAGGCAGAATAAGTTAAATATAATGTGACATGAAAAGTACAGGAGGGTATCAGCAATGAACTGATAAAGCAGACTGTCTTTCCTCTTAAACACCAGGAGACTCCTCAGCATTAGTCAAGCAGAATTAATAATTCACATTGAGTAATCTGGAAAATTAGATCTCCTTCTGACTATGCCTGCAAGCAGCTTACAATTTGGTTTTATTCATTATTCTTGGAAACATCTCTGAATAATTTTTGGTCCACTTGAATTTCTGTGGGAAGCTAATTCAGAAAGGGGAATGAGCACAGCTTTGGCCAATACTGTCCATTTTTTTGTTCTTTTTTTGCATGTAGTGGTCAGCTGACTATACTGTCAATGCTGAAGTATTTGTTTGGCTCCCCAGCAACTTCTCCTTTTTTTTCCCCTAAGAAGGTAAAACGTGTAACATTTTCATGTTTGGTCCGAAGTACCACAACAACAGAGCTGTTTTCTATGCTTGTTTCAAGCTCCATTTAGCTGCAAGAGGAAGGCGGAAGAAAACAGAGGAAAAGTGGTTTTCTCTATGGCAGCCAAAACCTGGTATCTTCTGGCCTTCCTTGGTGTCCCCCCTGCCAGGAGGGCTTTGCACAGAGCAGAGCTGATCCCTGCTGCTCCCTGCTTCCCAGCTCTGCAGGCAGGAGCAGTCAGCACCAGCTGAAGAGAAGAACAGGAGAGAGCCTGCCAGCTCTTTCTAAGCACCAGGATCAGCATCTGAATGAATTGGTCACACGTGAAACTTCCTTCTCTGCCTGAAGCCCAGCCTAGAAACAATATTTCTGGCCTGATGTGAGTGACAACATCTCCAACTTGTCCTCAGTTGGGCTGCTACTGTATTCTCGCCTCTTTTTTCTGGCGACTTGGCTCTCCCTTGCATACCAGAGATGCAGTGTTTTAATGTGGAAAATTGACCATGCCCAAAACCAGACTGAAGGCCCAGGAATTAACAGAACAAGCAAGAAAAATGAATCACCTTGAGTCTAAACATGACTCAAGTTGAGTTTCTGGACACAGATTAAGAAATAGCGGGGGGAAGAAAACTGCAGGCTGCACTTTTCTAGAAAATTTTGTGAAAACCTCAACAAGCACGTGCTAGAGATGGAGTATGCGTGACTGATTCCACATTCTTGCAGAAGATGAGAAGATTTCTCAGTGTCTTTCCTGGCCTACATTTCCAGGATTTTAGAACCCACCAGCATAAAGGTTCAGGGCAATACAGAGCCGGTGGCAAATTGCATCGTCCAACAATCTGATTTCACTAATGAAAACCAGCACAAGCAGTGCTACTGATGGAATCAGCTGAATTCTGAACTTCCTTGCTTTTCTGGGATTAGTGAACCCATAACAGTTCTTCAAACTTTTTTCTCTTTATGGTTAAATTTTTTATATCAAGCTTATCATCAGGGAGCTCCTAGAAATAATAGCAAACATGCATGCATGAGGGTCACACGACTGATAAAATGTTAATGTCATTTATTCTCTCTGGATTCTGCAGCTCTCCTGACCTAAGAAGTTTGTACTTTTGCAAACAACAATGGGGGAAGACTAGAACTCTACTAATTATTCTGAAATAAGGAGATAGTGCATTTTTCATTAGTTGCAAAGATACAAAACCCTGGACACACTAAAAGACAGCCACTGCCAGTCTGGAAATTCAAGTGCCAACTAAGCCTTTCCCTAAAATATTTGGTATTTTTGCTGCTGAGCAGCTTTTGGTTTCATATCATCTGAGGCCCTCAGCTTCCCACCAAGGTATGTTTCTGCTTGCAAGCAATTCCAGACAGCAACAAACTGGAGCTTTCTGTTGGCTGGGAGGAGCTGGGCTGACCACACAAGTGAGTTCCCTAAGCACAGACTGCCTGAGCAGCTACATGCACTGACAATACCTCTTCCCCTCTCCAGTCCTTTCTTGGGTGATAGCAGTTAATCAGAGGCTCCAAGAAGTCAGTGAAAGTTTCTCCATCAGGGAGCTTCACCTCCCTCAAGGCAGCCATGGAGCATACTAAGAAACACCCACTGCTCTAAGAGCTAATGAATAGTGAAAGAAGAAGAAGGGCCAGAAAAACGAAGGGAAAATTGTTTAAGTCTCTGACTTCCTAAGATCAGAGGAGCAGAAGACAATCTGCTCACCACCCACAGTCACATTAAAAGTGCCTCTCTGCTCAGAATCCAAACAGGCAGCCAGGTAGCTGCCAGTGGCACCACAGAAGGGGAAGGGAGCACATTGAGGTGCTGCCCATTATGGGAGGAAACACTGTCCACCACCTACATATGATGCCCTTCAGCCCTTAAAACAAAAATAAAACCCCATGTACAAGCAGCCCATATTCACCTTCCCAGTGCCAGTCATAATTTTATAGATGTCACCTTCTCAGGACCACCACAGCTTTTTTAATTAATTTCTTTCATTTTAACATTTATTAATAGTCAGGATCAGAACTCATCTCTAGTTACATTTCTATTAATACAACTAGACATGAAGCTGGTTAAAAATTCCTCGAGTTTTACTAACAGTCATACACAGGCACGTGAAGTGAACAAAATTAATGTTTGGCAGTATTTGTGCTGCCTAGATTAAAATTAGTCCACCCAGGCTGCACCTTCAGGCAATGGGGAAGGCTGGGATCCACTAGGTGGAAACACGAAGTGCCTAAACCAGAGAAAATGTCCTTTGAGGAAAGCCTCTGCTTTCCTTCACCCTTTAAGGAATGTTTTAAGTCAGTCACTGTGAAACTCCCCAAAATCACACCCACATGCTCCTCCCTTCCCCCCAGCTTTTCTTTGTTATTTCTTATTTGTACCTTTACTAAACAAATGGAAATGTAGGAATCCATTTCTGAAGCCAAACAGTGCAAAGATCATTATTTTCTTCCTATCCACATCCTTCCAATCCCTTTCTTTTTTTTTTTTTTTCTGCTGATAAAAGTGAAATTATTTTGGTTTTCTAACAGAAGGAAAAGAGAAAAATTAAACCAAAGCAGAAGCTCATCAATTTTTTTTTCAGAAAATCAAAGCCATTTTTTAAAATTAAAAAATGTTTTGATGAAAAATTACAACCACTTTTCAGTGAAGTGGCTTTATAGCTTCCCTTAATCTTACAGAGACACCCACATAGAGGCTGCATTGTTTAACCAGCTGTAGCATCTCCTCTACAGTCCCATTCTGCAGAGCTCCTTGCTGAGCAGTGAAGATATTTATAGCCTGGATTCCCAGAAGGGAAATCTCTAAGGTGCTGCTAATTAGTTCTCCTAAAGCACTGTTAATAAAAAGGGGAAACACATCTTATCTTGTGAATAACAGTTTTGGTGCTGTTTGCCACAGGAAGCAGGGTATCCCATGGGTGTTATTCCAGGAATGAATTCCGTGGCCAGAACGTGGATCTCCTCCCAGGGTTTCCCTTCAGCAGGAGGATCCAATTGCCATGTTTGTGGGGAGCAGCAATGACCACATTTGCCTGCACCCCAGAGTGAGAATTCCTTATTAGCCCTGTGTCCTACATCCAGGTTCTACAAAGAGAAAACCCAAGAGCTGGTCTAGAAAGGAGCCCTACTGCAGCCAGGGTAGGTGCTCAGACTGACTGATGGACAGTCACAAGAAAGAGTTGCAATAAATTCCATTGTGATTCCCTTTGGACTGGACACTTTCACAGGTATTTGACCCAAGAAATTCATCACTGGAGTGAAATCCTATCTTCATCTCCAGTAGCAGATGACTTGTGACAGTCCCCCCATAAGCCAAAGTACTTACACTTCCACTGAGAAATAACTAGCAAGCCGCAGCCTCAATAAAATGTGTAGAAAACATCATCAAATAATCACAACCCATGTGCTCAGGGACATTTCACTAAGTGGTTACCTCCTGGAGAAAGAGTGAAGAGGTAGTAAATCAGTTTTTCTAGGCATAAGTATAGGAGGGATTTGAGTTTTACTATCCTGATCCATAAAGACAGGAGCCTCTGCAAATTTCCCAGTTGCTGCACTGAGCTATTTGAGCCCCAACAGCCCCGTTAAAACACCCACCACAAATCAGCTCTGCTCACCACCTTCTCTCAGCCCCTTTCAGAATCTAGTAGATTATTATCTAGTAGACCCTGCCCCTGCAGGCACTCTGTATGTCACTCTGCAGGAGATGTTATGTCTCCTTGTTGCCAGGAAGGCAGTCATGAATTAGTGTTCTGCCATGGCTCGAACAGCCTACCCCGTGTTCATCCTTTTACATCAAGTACAAATCCACGTGGGTGAGCATCTGGACAAGTACGTTCACAAGAGCTGTGGAATAAGGAGCGAAAATTTCAAAAGAAAGCAGGATACTTGCTAAATTCTTACAATCTTGCAATGTTATCGCTAAGTGTCATTAAAGATGGGTTTGAAAATCTTACCTGTGCCTACATTTACCTATGACCTTGTCTGAGTTAACTAGCTGTAAACTGACAGCACTGGAAGCCTGATGGAACACTCAAATTACAAAAAGACAGGCAACAGTACTGGAAAGGTCTGTCTTCATGAAGCAAAAATATTTCAGGGGAAAAAATGCATAATGCCATTTAAAAATTGGGATTTTGATGGCTCAGTGCAATGGTTTTCGCCTGCCACATTTTTAGGGTGGGGTGAGGAAGCTATTTACACTATGCAAATATAGCATAGTGAATAAAAATAATAATTATTTGTGATAAATTCAAGCCACATTCATGTTTGGCAGCTTTCTCATCATGCCAAGAATTTATCCAACGCCCCTTTTATTTATGATGAAACAAAAGTGACATAACACTTTGTCATGAAAGGATACTGTAAATGATGCTTTTTTAATTATATACACTGTTGTTCTTGAAACAGCTCTCCAGTAATTTATGTTTATAGTCCTACACATGCTGCAGAAGTGGATATGAAATGCAGCTGTGGTCAACAACCATGTGATTTCAGTCTGATGCTAGTTCAATATTAAGCCTGGAAGAAGAAAGGGGGAACACATACTCCAAGTGCTTTTCCCCATCCTCAATTTTTGCAATGTTATTTGGCCTACCAAAACCCAGATGTTTACAGTCAGTCAAGCTACAAAAAAGGAGAACATCTTGGGAACTAAATCTGAAGGCTGATGTGTCTCTCCAGCAGATGAAGAATAGCAGCAGAAAATTCTGATTTATGTGGAAAATTTGGGGAATACTTGTGTATTATATTGTCTTTCCAGTATCCCAGAGCACCTTTGGACTGAGTGATCCCTCTTAGCTACAGAGGGGCCTTTAGGTTGCCTCAAGAGTCCAAGATGGCAATAATAGCAGGTCGGTCTGTCTCTGCTTTCCATCTCCTACTCGATTTTCCTAGCTCCACAAATGTTGTTGAAGCTAACATTCATAGACTTCTGAAAACTACTATTCTTACTCTTCACTGTAGTCAGCATACACAAGAACACAGCCAACGCTGTGAGAGAATTTTCTGTTATTTGGGACCCTCAGAAAATACTTGAGTTTGCAGTGCTGCTAAGAATGAATTCCACCTCCCCTTTCTCCTGGTCGTCCATCCCAATAGACCCACTGAGTTTATTCACCACGAATGTAAGTGTCAAAGCAACAAGCTGTGGAGGCCTTCCAGGCTGGGAAATACGGGTATCAAGAGTGTGAGAATTCAGACATGAAAGAGCTGTGAGATACCAGCACACTTCCCACTGAACTCAGCCAGTTCATGCAAATGAATCCATTGGAGCAGAGCACCAGAGACAATCAAGTGCAGGGTGCAGAAGCCAAAAAAGGATCAAGGCTACTGCGAACTTGAACTACACACTTGCCATATGTGTCCATATAGCAACTGCAAGGCGAGATATTAAAGGAGATACACGGATAGGGACATAAACAGAAGCTTATGTGTTACTTCAGAGAAAAGTGATGATAGGACCAGAGAACTGTTCGTACTTACATAGGCTTAAAAGAACATAAAATGCAAAGAAGATGATCAAAGAAGAAACTGGCTTATCCAAAAATGGACAAATATGTGTTCTGCTCTTTGTTTTTAGCGGTATTTAACATACAAATATTTTTCACTTTTTAGGCTTTTACTCTCCCTGCATTATACTTTCCACTTTTATAAACTTAATACCTCATTTCTTCCTGAAATTCAAAATCTTGCTGGGTCCAGAAGTCTCCAGAGTTACGGGCGAAATGCAGTTCTGGCCACACACATTTAGGTTGAGGATCAGGATTGAATCCTCTGTGTTTCGCTAAACAAAGCATGCAAACCATGAACGATGAACCTCTATTTTTTTCCACTGGCTTTCTTTCAACACACAAGTTTGGTCCACTTCTCAAGATTTCTGACATTCAAATAAAATCATCCTTTGAGTTCAGATGATTAGGAGAGCCAAAAGGCATTGTTTTAGTTTTTGCTACATTTAAAACCAGTTTGTTTTCCTTGAACCAGTCTGTCAAAGTCTTTTTGCAGTTCAGGCGTTATGTGAGAAACAGATTTGCCATTAAAATGCACAGTCGTGCCATCTGTATAAAAATGTATAGCACAGTAATGACATAGCCTTGCAAAATCATTAATAAAAAGAAAAAAAACAGGAATGACTGACACTACTCAACTCAGAGAGGGGGGAGGATAGAGGGGAGAGACATTGACACCTTTGACTGACAAAGGGGGGAAGAGACAGCCCTGTGAAGAGAAACAGATTGATGCTTCTCCCAGATTCTTTGTCTTCCTGACAGAGAATGGGCAGCAGCACAGGCCACCTACTTGCTGCGCTAACGCCTGCAGCACGTTAGGCCAAAAGCTTTGGTGAAGTTAGCTCAGAAAGATTTCCACTACATTTTCATTTATTTTGGGTACGCTTGCAAGAACTCGTTATTAAATGCCCGCTCAGAAATCCCATTCCGCCAGAGCTGCTCCTCTGCTGACCGGCCCAGGCGGGTGCCCCACGTTCGGTGCCCTGCCAGGCTGTCACCACCTCGTGCTGCTCGGGGAGCCTTCCCCTGACCACACACCCGCCTGCAACACCCCTGAGTTTGTGCCTTTGCACAGTCTAGGCCCAACCCTGGGGGCTGACAGCCCCCCTGCCCCGCTGCTTCCCAACTGGATTCTACCTGCGTACCCCTGCTGCTCCAGCCATCCTGCTCACACCGGAGCTTTTTTGTTTAAATGCTGGCGGGCACCCAGCTCTTTTCACTCTCAGGCAGAAGCAAGGTTACACTGGCAACGTACTTCAGGTTCTCTCTTACTGAGACTGTACCATGAGCTGAGGGAATAAGCAGCAGCAGTAGTGCAGAGTTCCCTCAGTGGCCTGGCAAAAGAGCATTGGCTGCTGGCAGCCCTCACGTCACACTTATTAGATAGGATTTAGGTTCAGGGTTGACGCTTGTTGGTCCCACCTCATTCTGACAAGCCAGCAGGATACTGTGATTCACAGAGGGAGACGTGCGAGTCTTCCAAAAATATGCCTGGAAGGAAAGAACTGATGAGGGCATCTGAAAAAGACGCACATATGGCTTTTTTGATGGCTAAATAGCAACCAGTTCTTTAGACTTTTCCTCAGGTCACACAGGTGAACGTTTTCCCTAAGCTGAAGCCTTCTAAAAATATCATGAAAAAGATTCATTTTTGGCTATGTTGAGTTTAACAAGTGTCCCTTAAGCTTTGTTTACCCATCATCTTGTCAACGTGGCATATGCATCTCTTCGCTATCAACTACGTGCTCCACCCTTTGCGTCTGGCTGAGTGCTGAGAGCCGACTGCAGCCCACAGCCTCGGAACAGTCCTGGGGCACAGCCCAGGTCTCCTGACAAATCTAGGAACATGTGCTGAAATTGCAAAAGCATCAAAACAATAAAAGCCAGAAGAACATCTTTACAAGGTATTTGCTAGCATTCACCCCAGGGACTTCACTATCATTTGAGAGAAAACATTGTAATTGTGGTAGAATTATAGATTACAGTTTTACTCGGACTTCCTAAAGTTAACCTCTACCATTACAGACCTAAATTTGGAGCAGTTCATTGTGCCACTCGGAGGAAAGCCGCTAGTTCAGCACTAGCAACTTCAGTTGTATAAAAAGAACTTTTTTAATGATGATCCGTGTTTCATAAGCATTGCACTATTTTTAGCAATATGAGAAAGTAAAGCAAGCCTCCTTTTAAATCTGGCTTTTACTGCACCCTGTAATTTATGGTGATATAATAAGTAATTTGAAAATAAAGATTTGAGACAACATTTTAGCATTAGTGTTTTTAAGACAAAACAAACATTCAAAATAAAACCTAAACCACAGCAATGAAATCTATCATTAAATGCCTACTTTCTGCTAAATTTGTAGCTATGGCAGCTTAAATCTCAAACGTTTGTTGTGACCTCTTGCAAAGTAAAAATAATCATATTATTCATTGCGGTTCGAGACCAATATAGGGTATTATTTCATCCTAGCCATAAATATTCATGGAATTATATAGTGTATCTTTAAAAATTGTATTAATTACCCTTTGTTGAGTCCAAGTGACTGCTGGTTTTCAGAAAGAAATATATATCACCTCATTGTATTTGCTTTATTTGTGAAGATTAGCACTTTTTAAGCTCATTTATGCATAATACATCACATGTGACCTGTTTAATCAATGCCAAAGTTCTTCTGAATTAGTATCTCTGTGCAAGTTTCAAACACAAAGGCTTTTGACTGTTCACGGAAAAATTCAGACACACTTTTTCTCTTGTTCACTGTGTAAAAGCTGCTACAGTACCGTGGTGCCAAAACTCAAAGTTAGACTGCAGTGAATAATACATGGCCAAGCAGTTCAACCCAGTCCAGTATGTCTCTCAGACAGCACTGATGTCCTACCACACAGAACCTCACACATCCCCATTTATCACATAGTTGTTTTTCTGAGATAAGGAGAGTCCCCTCTGCATGGGAACTGGCCCTAGGTAAGGGACATGGACACATGGCAGTTCTCCCTACCAATGCACCTAACAAAAACCCCTTCTCTACCTCCATTTCTATTTCCACCCAGCTTTAATATCACTTAGGAATTGCATGACCTGGTCATTAAGAGAAGTGTTCTCTTACCTTGACTTTAAGGAAATGAAATGTCATATTGAAAAGTTTTCCAGAAACCACTACATAAGGCTTCCAGCTTGCTATGCTTTTTCAAGGCCAAGCACCACAGGACACTGGCTGAACACCATAGACCTTCCTCAAGCAAAGAAGGGAATTTTTAGGCTGTGAAGTTTACCAATTGTTTTCCTCCTGTGATTTCTGAAAAAGGTAACATTTAGAGAAGAAGAAATAGAACAGATTTTGCCTTAAAATCTCCATATCTTTTGAGCTTCAAACTCAAATATCTAAGTATTGCTCCCTTCATTCTTCAAATCCATCATGGACCTGTACTATGAACCATCCAAGCACAGTACAAACCATGTCTGTAGCCATGTGTGAAGTACATCTTTAATTTGGATGCAGATCTCATTGGGAGAATACGCGTTTTCCTGTTAAATAAACAAACTACTCGATTTTGAGAAGCCAGAGACAAGTGATCATGCATTTTGGAGGGCAGCTAGAGTCTGATCTACCAACTAGATCCAAAACTGGCAAGCAAATTCAAAATTTAGAAGATGCCAACAAAACAGAAATGGCTACCTAAAGCATTGATACAACCGAATTCTCCAGAAGCAGAAGACCACTTTAGACTCAAAATTAATATTTAGCCATTGAAATCCTTCTCTGAATTCTAGAACTTTCTAGGGGTCTTGTCAAATCCGGTCAGAGCACTTAGATCTAGAAAACTGGATTCAGACTCCTGTGCCTTGAGATCCTCAGCCCGCCTCTCGAGCAGCACATGTGAGCTCTACAGCAGAAAAGGCAAAGATTGACATTGTCTCTGGGTTTACACCCATACCAGCCTGCTGACTTCTGTGTGGCTTGGCAGGTGCAAACAAGAAAAGAGTTTATCTCTTGCTTTTTATTTCTTGAGTTCCCAAAGCTTTTTGTTGTTTAAGACCAAGAAAAATATCCATGTTTAAAGAAAGAAAAAAACTTTAATAATTTTGTTCTCAACCACTGCATAAATGACTCATGTAAATCATAAGCTGAAAGCCTGAAGTTGATAGAATTGAAGATCTATATCTTTAGCATGGCTTTTTGTGCCATACAAAATAAAAATTCTACCGAGTCACGATTTTTTGTCCGATTCTTAAACGTGGTTTTGACTTTGATATCACTGGCACTGAGTCTGGGTAGCTTTTTCCTGTTAACAACTTTTCCATAACATAAATGTGAATTTATGATAATTTTTTGAGAATGATATAAAAGGAGAAATAGAAAAGACAGAGATAAAAAAATCCATGTTAAGGTAAATTCATTCTCAAGAGCCGGTAAGAGCTCCAAGTTTGTCCCCACTGATGCCAAGCTCATGCTCTCTGTCTCTGTGGAAGAGCTGGGTTCAGGAAGGAGCAGGTGCAATAAATGATGCTAACACACAGCCTGGCATGACTTACAGAGATGATAGTGCTGGAGATTGCCAACCTGAACAAGCAGCCTCAACGGAGAGAGGAGCAGGAGCTGCAGCATTCCTCGCTGAGGTAGCTGCACAAAAGCCCACAGGTACCAGGCTGAAGTCAATACAGTGGCAGGGCACCTTTTCTCCCCTTTCCCAGGTGTGTTAGCATTGATGGAACACTTAAGGTTTGGGAGGAAATAGTCAAGAGGTCTCTGTTCCTGCTAGGTCTTTCCCATCCCTCTTCTTGAAATCTGTGGAACTCTTCATATTTATAGTTGTTTTTTGGTTTTGGGTGGGGTTTTTTGTTGGTTTGTTTTTGTTTTGTTTCGGGTTTTTTTGTTGTTGTTGGTTTTTGGGGTTTTGTTTTGTTTTGTTTTTTTTTCTTTAACTAAGTACAGCATTTAGGGGAAAAAATAAAAAATCTTTTACAGAAAATGGTAATGAACTTCACCAAAACGTGGGTTTCACGGGGAAAATAAATGTTTCCTTCCATAATCAAAACTCCTATTTAAGCTGTCATTGCAGTAGTACTTGTTAAACTGGAAGAAGACACAGAAAATTCTCGAACATATTGATACAATTTAAAAACAAACAGGATGAACAGAAAGGGAACCGATTCACTTTTAACTTCCATTAAAAAACCCTGACTTCAAAAACACTGTAGATGTTCATGAAAATAGATTTTCATTTACTATCAGCTCTAGAGGCTAAAACCATATCCTTATTCTCTTTTGAGTCTTACATAATCTACTAATCCACATTTCAAAAAAAAGAAATGGCAAAATGCATTCATAAACACAAGTGTCAATATGTATGCGTCTGAAAAAAGCTAGTAATTTAAGTCTCTTAAGACTCTCAAGTGTTCCCCAAAGAATGTTATTAAAAACTGTTTCAAGAAAAATAATGCTAGTAAACACCTTTATGATGAAATAATTGTGTGGAAGGCATGGTCACATAAGAACATGGACCTACAGCCAAGGACAATTGCTTTACTATGCTTAAATCATTTATGAAACACGAGGTGCCAGTTTTATGTGGCTTGGCTAAGACTGGTGTGATTTTTTTTTTTAAAAATTATTCTTACAAGGCTAATGGATTATAATATATTTTGCCTCAGACTGCATTCCACAACACATATTTTATTCAGAGGATGTACGATGTATTCAAGGCTCGCTTTCCCCATGAATTGATGGATCAACAAACATCTCCATATTCTGTAAGATCCTGTTGTCTGGTTGCATTTAAGAAAAGATTATTTGCTCAGAGCACTGTGAAGTTATGGGAGGAGGAGGAGGTACACTAGCCAAGGAATCCTTTTGTGACAATTTAAGAAAACAGACTATCATCAAAGCAAAGACTTGCCAGGCATGGAAGTTCACACAGGTCTTTGGTTCAGAGCCTGCAGTGCACTTCAAGCCATCTCCTACACAGAATACAATGCAGAACAGGAGCATGCTCAAAACACCCAGTAATCTGAAGGATAGAAGAGGCCTTTTCTACTTTTTTGGATCTAGCTAAGCCTAGGAACATAAGCCCTTGAACAAGTATTGTCTAATGGCTGCAACATGCTGTACTTGCCTTGGATGAGTAGGGCCTTATAATTTCTACAAAATCCCTCATGCTGTGCTGTTCTCAAGCCTCAGGGCTCTCTCTATAATTATCAAAGCTGAACCACGCACCCTACCAGGCTGCCAGCCCTTCCACTGCCATGGCACAGATACTAGAAGCCCTTGTGGTACCTGGTTCTGCTCTAAACTGTAAAACCAGGAGGCAGCAGGTGAGAGGACAATGTCTAGGAGAAGATTCACCATCAAGCATTTATCCAGACCTGACCTCTGCATTCCCAAGAGGATCAGCACAACTGACTTGCTTCCACAAATGAATTTGGTATGTGCCAGGCCCGTGCATTGCCTGTGACCAAACACGTCTTTCACTCCACGGCTGCCAACCACACAGGGTACAGATCATGGTGACCACACAGGGAGGCTCAGGAACCCATTTCCCAATCCAGCCTCACCTCTGAAGGAGGCCCCTTTTGTGACCTAACCACTGACTTCTCCTCTGGCACACATCACTCCTCTTTCCTTCCAAGAGGCCTCTGGCCTCTTGCTCCCCTAAGACAGCCAGAGGACTGCATTGACTTGAATTAGACATGCAGGTAAATTCCTGCAGCAGACTCAGCAGACTCACCCAGCTAAATTTGCTGCAAGCTTCTCAGCTCTCCCTATTTTTGCAGTGGCCTATTTTAGTTTTCAGCTGTTGGCTCAAAGGGAGCAGCAGAAGAAAGCGCAGGTCGTGTGATCTCCTGTGAGAGGGATGCAGAAAACAAGCCTAAGTGAGTAGTAACAGGCACAAATTGCCTGCAAAGCGGACTGTGCAATGGCAGCAAGCTGCCCAGCAATCAGACTCCTCTCTATGGGGGGCAAACTTTTTTGGGGGAAGAGAAATACACAGACTTGCAAGAGAAATACACCTGGCCATGCCCAAGGAAAAGCAGAGTCCTGCTGACCCAAGAAACGCCTCCTGTAAGCTGTGGGGTACCGCCTACTTCTGCACCAGCAAAACTCCTTGTGGATATCAGAGCTGGGAAAAGTACTCCAGCCTTGGATAGTCTTCTGAAACCGAAAATCACTTTTCTCTCTCAAAGTCATTTCAGAGCTATTGTGTAATACAGAGGGAGAAAAAAAACCAACCCTTTTCTTTTCCTAAAAAGAAGACTTTCGCACCACCTACAACCCAGGATTAAACTTCTGAGTTACACAAAGAAAGGATTTCTGTAAAGAAATCAATCAATCATTCGTCAAGTGTGGGTTCAGCACCTCTGAAAACCAGGCCGTTTCTCAGGTACATGAAGATACGAGATCTTTATTTAAACCACCCTCAAACTGTTTCACTCAGATCTCAGAAAACCGTGACCTAAATGCCTTTAAAGAATTTAGGTTCCAATACTAGCCTCTTCGGCGCTGAAACCACTGCTCCTCAGTATTCCAACTCACCTTTCCTTTCAAATTCCATGTGAAACGGGGAAAACCACTGCAAACAGAGAAGCCAGGCAGCTCTCACTGCATTAACTGCACCAAGGGTTACAAGGCTTGGTGTTACATACAGCCATCTTACAGGTTCCATACTGGAAGCTTTCAGAAGTCTAAATACTCAGAAAAAGGGCCTTTGACATACTGCCCTCTGTCCTTTAACTTTCTCCTTTTTCACATACTGTAAAGCCCATTGTTATAATTACCTCCCTGTAACAAAGTGATCCAAAGTAAGACTGGTATTTCTAAACTTTTAGGACACTTCATTGTTTAGTAGGCATGGTCAGATCTTGTGAACAGTCAGACTCCACTTTTATCCATATTTTGTTATTTTTTTATTGTATGTACACAAGCAGAGTAGGTGGGACTGATCAATCAACACCTGCAGTACATTGTGGGTAACTGAAGATAACATCAACTTACCTGGAATGACTTCAGTTCTTTGCAATAAAGATATTCAAACTCTTAAATGCTTAATGGTACACTGAGGCAAACAGTCCATGGAAATAATTTTATGGTTCAGACCAAAGGATCAAATCAAAGCATTTCACCAATTTCAATACACATTATTTAGAAGTCTCTGTCACACCAGATGGTCTTAAAGCAGGGAGAGGGCTATAAACCAAGAAGTAAAACTAGTGTTATCGTAGGCACTTCTAAAGTGCAGCTCCACCTCCCACTTGAGGCAGGGTCAGGGCAGGCCTGAGCAGGGAAGCAGGATGCTGCTCCCATGAGCTTGGGGACAGTGCTCCATGGTGCCCTCCCAAGGGGTTGTCCTTCTTCACCTCAGATTGTGAAGGAATTTGCGGTCGGCTGCAAAAGCAGCTCTGGAAAATACCTGCAAGTCCCCTCCCAGTGGAGGCACCCCCCCTACAGGTGGCTTTGCCCCTCATTGCCCTCCCAGCAGCAGCCAACCTGTGTGAACCCTGTCTCAAATCTGACGCCTGTGGGAAAGCCACACCGGCACTGCCCTGCCCTGAGCCTGCTGCTCGACTGGGGCTGCAAACAGGAGAGATGGCCTTTCAGCAGGTGCAGGAGCTGCCCAACATCAGACAGGCTTGAGCACATGGTCATGTGCTCCACTTCATTCCCGTGCAGAAAAAACGTTTTTATTATCGGGCACGGAGTATTTGGAGTCTCAGTATCTGCTGCTCTTTGCTCGGGGCTGCTGACAGAGGTATCACTGGAGGGCTGTGATTTACCAGCTTCGTATTTATTTACATTTGTGTCTCAAGAAAAGTGGCAATTTGCCAGATTTGAAAGTGCTTAATCAGATCTGATGGGCAGATTAATTAGAGCAGGTCACAGCACTAGTTGTCTTCCAGAAACATTACCTTTTTTTTTTTTTTTTTTTTTTTTTTTGTCAAGGTAAAGCAGGAGGAGGTCAATGCCATCAGCATGTTTTACATTGCACTAGTTTAAGTCTTTGTGGGCTTATTTAATTTCCTCTGAGTAAATGAACTTTGCTTCTATTTCTACCATGACAGTATGCTCCAAATAAAATAGTGCAGGCTCACACAAAAACTGGAACGTACAAAGGCAAAAATCTTTATCTTTCCCTTCCATCTATACTGCTCATAAAAATCCTCTTCTCCCTTCCCCTCCTCCCTCCACCATGGTTACTGCCCCTCCAGTATGATCCTCTTGGTATCTTTCCATCTTTGAAAAAAGGTGGTTTGGACTATGGAGCATTTTCATTACACATACACATGTACACACACACATTCATACTGACATTTATTTTTATATATACATATAAATAAATCCATAAACACAGAGAGATGGAGGCAGACATTGTATTTGGCTAAATGTTATAGCAGAGTGAGCAATTATAAACTCAGTTGGATTATTCTTAATTTTCACCTCCCTGACCGAAATTTGAATGAGGCCAATTATGTACAGACTGACAAACCAGAGAACATAGAGATTAATTTTTTATGGCTACAGAACCATTTGCACTCCATAACCTTGGGAGTGACACACTGCTGATAATCAGGGACACGCGTTGTTGTCATGCCACCATGGTAAACGTGAAAGGACCTTTTACATCTGTCATGCCACAGAAGGCAGGAGTGGCATATGGAGAGCCAAACCTCCCCAGGACACCACTGGGACCACATTACTTTTTGAACAAATGGGAAAAAAGTATTTGCCCCTTTTTTCCTTTACAAAAACGAGTTAATAGGGACTTGAGAAAGCAAAGGAGGGCACAACCAGTATGTGGATCACACACAGGCACAGCACCAGGGCTCTGGCACCTGCCCCATGGAATGTCCTTGCCACTTACCCATGGCATTGCCGAGGACAGGACTTGACCCTTGTCACTTCCCTAACACAGAACATTGCCATAACAAAACATTCCTTTACAACTTCTGGGGACTATTAGCAGACATAAGGCCCAAGACACCCCCACACAACCAACCAAGATACTGCGAGGTGAGTAGATCCAGCAGTTTGCTATGAAGATTTTCCAACTTTATCCATTCCAACTTTTTTTAACTAGGCTTATTTTCCTTTCCTCTGGCACTCAGATTTATCACAGCCTTAAGGGGACAGGGAAACAGTATCCAGCACAGTCCAGTATCCAAAGCTGTTGTCCCCACAGGATTTTTCAGGTAGCTGTGACCTGCATCCTCCTTCACCTGTGGCCTTCTAGAAGTCACCCTGCAGTGAGCACCCTGGCAGGAGGCTCCTGACTGCCCTGAGCAGGAAGGTTAGCTTACAAGAGCGAAAAACATTTACAAACATGCCCAGTGAAGAAAGAGACTGGGTATGGCCCAAAGCAATACAGTTAAGCTCTTCAGGAAGGATATAAATGGATTGATTTTTTTTCCATCCTTTTTTTTTTTTTTTATGATTCCTCACTCTCACACACACACATCCTGAGAAAAAGGAAAAAAAAAAACTTCCACAAAAAGAGTGACCATAGGACTAGAGCCAAACCCCTATTCAATAAAACAAGCAGAGAATGTGTTTTTACATTTCCCTATTTACTCTGACTCATTTTATTAAGTAAGTTGAAGATGATAATTTTTATGCCTATTTATGACCACATTTCCAATACACGTGGCACCCTGTAAATCCTACCAGTGCTGCACCCCACCCAGGGCTGTGCCCCAGCTTCCCTTACATTCTGTGATTACATTAATGAGGCTTGGTACTTCCACTGCAGGTCAGGCTGTGCCAGTGTTTCCACTCAAACCCTCTTCTGGATGGATGTCCCAGAGAATGGATTTGAATTGAGCTGGGCTTTGCTTCACACAGTGGGACAAACGCACTCCCTCCATATTATTAAAGGAAACAAACTCCTACAAAAACATATTGCCTGATTTTGATTAAATGAAGATGAAGGAGTTGAGAGAAAGAAGCCTTGCCTTTTGTTTGAACATATATTTGTCTTTAATTATCTCCAAGTATCCCACTGCACTGGGACAGGTGGTTACAAGATGCTAACTTTTCTCCAGCTACATCCCTCATACATGTTCAGTTTCCCACTGCTAAAGTGGATGGCACAGTTTATTCCAGGGCCACCTCTCCTTTTTGCAGCTGTAATTTATAACCTCAAAACTTGCACCTGTAATTTTAAACCCACGTTTGAACTGCGGGCAAAAGTCAACTCACCCCTGTCTGTCGTTGGCTTTGTGTGCAGCCAAGTCACAGAATAGGCAGCCACATCCTCTCAACAGAGGGAAAAAATATTGCAGTTACAGCTGGCAAAGATGTGCCCTGCCCCATACAAAGGAAAGCAAGTTCTCAGCTATTTTCAGTGACAGTGAAGTTTCTTAGTTCTCTGGTTAGGAGGGAAACCTTCCAAGAAGGGATGTAAGGACAGACATGCCGGCTCAAGATGCTGGAATGCTCCAACAATAGTGAGGAGAGATTTAAGATGCTGCCGTTAATCAAAAGGGAGTGTTTAGGCTGCAGCTTAATGGTGACAATGTGAATGTCAACATTGTTAACGGTTTCACTGCTGATCTGATTAGCAGGAAAACCCAGTTAGGCCAGGGCTGTGGGCAATTTGAGTAGTTTCCCACCCCTTCACACCCACTCCATCACTTGAATCCAACTTAAAAGAACTGTAAACTTTTATATAAGCCAGATATTTCATAGGCTCATTCCTTCCCAGCAGCAGCTGTTATGTATTTATTTTCAAATAATAATAAAAAAAAATAGTTTAAGCAGTCACATCCATATTAAGTTTCTCTGGGCAGGGCCCATCTTTATGTTCTGAGCTTGTACAGCATCTAATTCAATCTGGAAAATAATAATACTAAGTAACAACTGTGTAAAAGATTGCTGTAGCATGAGCAGGCACAATGGTCTCCTTCAGAGGAGCCTAAATACATTTCCAGTCCCAAACACTGGCTGCTTACCACTGCGTGAGAAGACCCCATAGCTCCTTGTCACTATTGCAGATCTGACTCCACAAGGCATATTCTTATGTGAAATTTTATTGGGGTAATTAAGAACTCCATTCCTGGCCCAATGCTACCAGAGCAGGCTCCAGCCTACTGGAGGATGCTCTTGAGCTTTACCAGGCCAAGCTGCCCATTGTGAAATTCAATATATAACGCATTAATATATAGCAACTTTCTAAATCAGCTGTTGGGGTTATATTGCTACACCCCCGTATTTGTTACCCAGGAAAAACCTTGAATCTCAAAGAGATCGCTGTTGCAGAGTTTTAAAAGCTGGGTCTCTGTTTCTCTCACAGCTGCAGGTTGCAGATGTGATGGTCCAGGGCAGTTATGCACAAGGAGGAAATCTCCATTCCACTTCACTGGCACTCCAAGAGCTCAATGTATCCATGGAACTGGTACTGTACCAAACTCAGCTGTCAGGAGAAGCTGGGCTTGCATTCGAGTAATTAATAATTTTTTGTGGGCCACAGAAAATCTACCTAGCATTTTTATTTTGACCACTCTGAAATAAGGCAAGAACAGCCCTTCTGACTGACATCTTGCATAGGACAAACCATTTTCCTGCTTCAGGATACATGGGTTTGGTTTGCATTGTTCTATGATACCAATTCCCACTGACTTCAGTGCAAATCATGCATGAAAACAGAATAATTAATCCCCAGAGGCAGCATTTTAAAAGCTACATTTTATTTTGGAGGCAATTCCTCGGTACAAGAAAATCACTGATGCCTGATCAACAAGTAAAGTGCCTTAAATGCTTCAAGACATCACCCATACATATGTGTGGATGATAAATAAATTGAAAATGAAGAGTGAAAGTATATGTCAGTACTTTACAGATAAAAACCTTACAGGGTTGTAACAAAGTTCAGTCCAGGAAGTATAGTGGAGACTGGCAAATACAGGCACCTATTCTCTATATAACTATTGCAAGAGGTTCTCCAGCACCTCCCCCTGATGCTGGCCACAAACTACCCTGCAACAAACTTAAAATCACACAGCGAAAGGACTATATCTCCTAACTATAAAAAGTCCTAAGACAGAAAAAAGTTAATGAAGTTCTCTATATGGATATTGGATAAACTCTCTGCTCTACAGAGAGTACAAAAAATGAAAATCTGACTTAGGTGAAAAATCTTGCCCTGGACCTAAACCAGCAATCGTTTTATTACTGTGAGCACTAATTGAACACAGAAGCGTTTGGTACTGCTTGCAGGACTACACAGAATCAGCAACTGCAGAGTTTAAATGGCAAATAAATTAAACCAGGTCTCAAAAAACTCTGGGCATACCCTGCTCCAACTCAGAACTGCAAATCTGTAGAGTCCTCATGCCAGGCAACAACCATATGATTAGTAGTTGTGATCTCTCAGTCAGTGAATATTGATTTTAAAGATTTATTAGCTTGGTGCTCATTGGAGCTGTATTGCTGATCCCATTGTCCCTTTCATTTTTTTGCCCTGAAGCAACCAGAGCAAATCAACGATTAGTTTCATTTGCATGCTCCTGTGTCTCAGAAAATGTTTCTGAATTCTACACAGAAAAGGCAGCCAGATTTTAAGCAGGGGAAAGGAAAGACCCAAAATAAGACAACCATCATGCCTTCTCAACCAACAAAACTAAGCGTAACCTCACAGCTGTAGGACTCTCACATAGAGTCTTCCACGTGCAACTAATCTCCACATAAGTTTTCTGAAACCCTTAGTGAACAGATTTCTGTTAACAACTGTCTCAGAACTGAAAGCTTCATTCCAGACCAAAATGAGTAAAAAAAGGTAACATTAGCTTTGCCAGGCTCCAGATGGGGCAGCCATCCCCAGTCTGTCGCTGTGGGAGATGCCTCATTTTACCACTGTGCCTTAGGTCACAGGCTCAGTCACCCCAGTGCATAGCACACCGAGTATGTGTATACTCTCTGCCAGAGTGGGTGTGCCTTCTTAGTCAAGAGCCAAGGATACACTCAAAAAGTTGCTGCTTCTCTAGAGCAGATTCGTCCTTTCTTTTCTTTTGTTGATAAGCTGCACTTAGCAAGGGTGGCATTGCCTCGGTTGGGAGCACCAACCAAAATCTCTGTTCAGCAGCTTCAAGGCTACCCCACTTCTTCCCACAATACTTTGCCTTACCCTGTCTCAAGGAAGCAAGTGGCATCCTGCAAACCTTCCAGGTCCTGTCAGCCAGAGGGCCTGAAGCATTTCAAGAACACGAACTTGGGTAAAGTTTTCCCCAAACAAGCCCTTCATAGAGGTATGATGTCCCTCTGTATTTCTGTCTTGCTGCCTGTGCTGGGCTGGAGCAACAGCTGCTGAAGTCCCAGTACTACAGCTCCTTTGGGCAACAGCCAAGCAGTTTTGGGGAGCCTGTTTTCTATAACAAATTCATAGCAGAAATTAGGTAACAGTCATCCATATACCACAGTCATGAGATTTTCTTCATTACAGCAAACACCAACATCTGACAATGCACACAGTTGAAGTGTTTGCTCTGGCCCACTAGTGTCACACACAACAGAATGATGACCTGCAATTTAGAAAGAAACAAGTCTTTGATGGGTTTTAGCAAACATAGATTCACTTGTAAAACTCAGAGAATTCATCCTACATCCTAAGAAAAACAGTATATTTAGAAGGAACCTCTGTCTTCATAGAAAAAACAAATTAGTACAGAAAAGGGCTGAGACTGTGCCAGGAGTTTGGCTTGGAGCCACCATAAACCCTCAAGCACCCATGGCAGCAGGTACCTCATAGAAAAGAGTGCAGTGGAGACCTGAAATAAGGAAGGAAGACAAGGGCAGCTTCTACTGCTGTTAAAAAGTGTGTGTCCATTATCCATATTACACTAACATGATACAGGATGTGAACTCAGGAAAACCTGCCTACCAAGCAACTCAGACAAACTTACCACACTCCACATGCATGGGACATTAATTTAATAGGTAATAAACTGCAGTAAATTAAATACGTGGTTTTCTTATTACCAGGTCTGCACTAAAGCATTACCCTCCCCATCACTATCAGCAGCAGGAAATCTATCATTATTTAGTAGTAGCTCAATCTATGTCAGTAAAAGGCAAACAAAAGCCAAAAGGTACATCTCATTTAACGGGAAAACTTAGTGCTGTGGAAGGAATAGGGCACCTGAGGTGCAGAAGTGATTAGGCTGCCAGCATGGTACCAGTGGAGATGGTAACAGCACTGGTAGGCAAGTGCTTCTCCCATTGCCAATGGATGTTGTTTACGGAGTGGAGTTTCCTCCCAGGAAGTTCTGATAAAAATGATTTTCCACTGGAAAATGGGATGAGAGTATTTGCTCTTTTTAAATACCCTGAATAGTCATTAAATGGCATGATTGTTTCTGGTGATCTAGACCGGACTGAAACCAGTGTCCTGGAAACAAGCTGATCTGTGCCACTTGACCAACCTCAAGAAATATCAATCCTTCCTTAAAAAGAATCCAAAAAATAAAGAGGAATTTAAATGACATAACAGCAAGAAATGGAAAGCACAGGAATTTGTACATCAGATGGAACCAACTCATACAGACACCCAGGCTTTTCCAAATAGCTCTACAAATAAAATTAATTTTTTCCTAGGGTACATTTGTGATGAACTTGAGCATCCACTTGCTCTTCTGCCTTGTTTGACTGTGGTGTTCAACTGGACACCCGAATCTGCCCTGGGACTGCAGTGAACTTCCTCCATCATGTGATCTTCCAGAGGACCAGGTAGAAAATACACACAAACACACACTGAATCATTCACAGAGGTTTGGTGCATTGTAATGAAGATCAAGGACACCCTGATTACAGTGGCAAAGTGATACTGAACATCTGTTAATGCTGGAGAAGGTACTTCAAAGAATGAGGACAGCTGGACTTCACATAAAATGGAATTGCTAAGTGCTTGTGCGTGAGGCTGCAAGTGGGGCAGGCAGGCTCCCGATGGTCGGACCAGAAACGGACCCACCCTGCCACGGACAAGGTGACTCCACAGGGAGAATGGCACAAACCCTTCTCACATCAGGCCAACGTCCTTCCCTCCCCAGCTGCTCTGCTCTACCCAAGGCAGCATTCCCCAGGGCATCAGCATCCAGCCGGGCAGTATTTAAATCTTCCCAATTCCCACTTTCTGTAGTGGAAACTTGGTGTCCTCCCCTCCTTTTTCCTCATTCATGAAAAATTATTCAGCCTGGGGATCAGCTGCATTTCTGTATTTGACACTGTATGTAGCTGGAAACTGAAATTCACACCTTCCTCTTCACCCTTCCAAGCCTGAAAAAAATTTGGATTTTCTTATAGGTTAAAAACTATTTTCACTTCAGCTCAGCACTAATGAAATCATTCATAACTATATTGCTAAATCCTTTTCTTTCAGAAATATAGGGGGAAAAAACCCAAAAACCCTAAGGCAGACCAGACCTCAACATTTACATTTCATGAAAAAAATCCAATCTGATTTTGAAGTTTGGCTTTGTTGTCAGTCAGAAAATAAAATATAAAAATAAAAACAATTTCTGTGTCTAACATTGCTGTTGATAATGTTTTCAAAATATTTTGTCTCAAAAGTGGCAAAACAAATACCAAATTTTCAGTTTCCTGTAAAATAAATTTAAATTCTATGTGCTTTTATGAGTCAACCTTATTCTGAATGAACAGGTAGAGGAAGGGAGTTGTGAGATAAAAAACGGGTATGAGGAATCACAAAAAATACTGGAAACCAGACAAAATTACTCAGAAATAAGCAGCTCTATTTAACTCTAGTTTTTCTAGAAACTTCGTATCAAATATTTATTCAAGTGACAATTTCACACAGAAAGAAAATGGCATTGTCAAAATCACTTTTCCGATTTTTGTAAACAATTCCCTTAAAGCCTGCTAGTTGAACACAGTCAAAACAAAGTTGCTTTGTCATACGTGGTGGGAGAGGGGGGGAAAAAAATCAACATTTTTTCATCTCACAAATATCAACAACTTACAGGCTCTCAATGAAAGGTTTTGAAACTATGGAAAAATGTGGGCCACCTTTAGTTTAAAGTCTAAAATGTGCTGTTAGCCCACACTCTGCAGATTACGCCCTGCAGTCAGCTTTGGCCCCAGCCATCCTCCCATAGACACCATGGAAGGGCAACGCTGTACAGCTGAGCTGTCCTCTGAGATTCCCTGGTCAAAGATTCAGCTTTGGCCCAGCCATCCTCCCATAGACACCATGGAAGGGCAACGCTGTACAGCTGAGCTGTTCTCTGAGATTCCCTGGTCAAAGATTCAGCTTTGGCCCAGCCATCCTCCCATAGACACCATGGAAGGGCAACGCTGTACAGCTGAGCTGTCCTCTGAGATTCCCTGGTCAAAGATTCAGCTTTGGCCCAGCCATCCTCCCATAGACACCATGGAAGGGCAACGCTGTACAGCTGAGCTGTTCTCTGAGATTCCCTGGGAGTGCTCGCAGCACCGCCAATCATCCAGGTTCCAGAGCTGTTACTCATGCTCAAAACAGTGCTCTCATCTCTACATCTTCCCCCTTTGTCTTCTGCAGTATTCATCCTTGGGGGAGAGGGGGGGGAAATCCAGCCCATCCTTCCCCTGTGGAAGATGGAATGCTTTCTTATTTAAGCCATTTTTGGTTAAAACTGCGTGATCTTTTGTACACGGCCATTCTGTATGCATTCAAACAAAAAAAAAAAAAAAAAAAAAAAAAAAAAAAAAAAATGAAATGGACCTACGGTGAGAAGGAAAAAGAAAGAAAGAAAAGGAATGACGTTTACTGACAATAAGTCATCGATCTTAGAGAGCACAGAGAGCACTCGCACTTTTAAAGCAGGATGGAGTCAGATGCAAATAAACTGGCAACGCTTATTCTGAAAAAGGGCAACCCCCAGCATGCTTGCTGAGGCTGTCAGCGCTCCCTGGCCTGTGCACTCAGCCGGCAGCTTGGGCTGAGCCCTGGGGTTTGCCAGGAGGTTGTGGGGAGCTGGAGCTGCCACGCGGGGCCTTCCCGCTCCCCGCAGCCCCAGGGATGCGCTGCGAACCGCGCCACGGAGCCTTTTGTCTGCTCGCCTCCTTCAGAGCAACTGCGGCTGCCTCCTCCTTCCAGCTCAGGAGCCTGAAGTGATTATAACTTCCTCTAGAAACTTAACTCTCTGACTTTCTGATTTTTAACACCCAAATGGAACACAAATTCGTATTATAAGAGTAGCAGAGATTAAATAAGGCAGAATTCATTAATGTGCCAAAAATATGTGCCAATGTGTCTCCAACTAGTTAAAAGACAAATACACAGATTGATTTTTTTTTTCCTCCCAGTACATCCCACATTGCCTATTTCCTAAAACCTTCTGTCAAATGCATAATCGACTGCTATGCCTTCAAAAATAGCACTTTTTTATAATCATTCATCTAGATATTTGGGAGTAGATGTCACACTGTCTGTCATGCCCATGCAAGACTGGGACACTGAAATCATGGGCATCTCTGCTGAGAACCTGGGCAGGCACCTTGTGCTACCACACCCTGAGGGGGACAGGGCAGCAGGTGGGAAAAGTTGGCTGAGGGGAGATGCCAGAAAGGGCAAGCTTGCACCACAGGCTATGCTGGCTGCAAAGCTGGCATCTGCAACCTTCGGTTCCCCACTTCTTGGCAGGTGGAGAACCAGCTCACACATGTCTTCTCAGGTCTATGCACCTACAAGCAGTTCCCCAGAAGCCCTAGAGAGCAGCAGGGCCAAGACAAAGGAAAAATATCCCACCCAGAATGACTTCTTTCCCAGAGGAAAAACCAAGCAGAAGCAACTTTTCCTTATAGCTGCCAAAAGAGCATACGAACTTTCCTGCAGAATATTCTTACGCGTTATTTTGCAAATCCAGTCAGGTTGTCATTACCAGAAAAGGTTTCTCTGAACTGACAATCAGCACAGTACTATCTATTATATAGCCAGTAAAAGATTCCCATCTCTAAGAAAAAAAAAAAAAAAAATCAAAACAGTTTTCAATTTTGCAGAGGGAAAAAACCAGCCCACACTTGCCTGTTTTACTCGCAAGTTCGGTAAAAAAGAAGTTTCCCTGCAAGGGGACCCACATGACTAGAAAAGAATCCCCCAGTACTGTTTTTACAGTATTTGGCCAAGCTTAATCTTGTCCTCTCCTGGGGTACCACAGCTTCCCAAAACCACCACTGCAGGTCGTCGCTGAGATCGCAGACCGCTGATGTCTAAGCTCAGAGGCAATTTCCTACTCGGCTCTGTTGCACAGCATCCCTCCTCTTTCTGACAAGAAGACTTGACTCCAGCTCTTCAGAGCAGACAATTTCCGGACTGTGCATTTTTATGCAAAATTAGCAGAGCAATGTTTAACAACTACCCATCAAGCAGAAGGGCCAGAAATGCAGAGAGATAACCCCAAGTTAAGTGAGCAGGAAACTCCTCCCAGTACAGTAGCTAGCAACTAGCAGTGATTTTTCTCCTGTAGTGCTGTAAGAATTTACTGTAGATTTTATACTGCTACCTTGGGGGAGCTGCTTATTGTATCTCATTTCCATTTTTACATTGAAAATGTGGATTGTAAAATTTACTGCATCATACGTGGCATTTAAACTCACAGCCATTAGACTCTTACAACTCTACTAATGCCACTTTTATAGGTGTTGGCCACAGTCCTAGTTTACCATTTCATCAAAGAAATAGATGCAGCTCCCATAGTGACCAGGATTTGTGATTTAAATAAATGGGGCTTAGGAAATCTCCCAATGAGTTTTCTTCCCCAAAAAAGAACAGTTAACAGAAAGTTAACAGAAAGAGATCGTTCTAAAAACGTTTGGTAGGAACAATGCTGCTAAAGTGTAAATTACAAGGTGGTAGGCAGTAGGAAAAAATGGTTCCCACATGTTTTAAAGCAGCATCAAAGAAACACTTAGTGGAAAACAAAAGAAGTAAGTTGAAGGACAGAAAGAAGAGCTCAGGATTTCTTGAATTTGGCTTACTAACACAGACAGCAACTCTATAGCGCTGTAAGGAGGTTTTGTATGTCTATATTCAGATATGAGGGCAAAATAATCATGGCTCAGGGTCTGCTGTTCCTTTGGCACAGGCCAGGTTGGTCTAAACCCTTTCAGAGCTGTGTCAGGTGGAGCCAGCTGGGATCTGTCCACTCACCTGCTGTTGCAGACACACAAAAGACAAGGGACCCACGACACCCTCCCGTTGCTGGAGCTGGCTGCAGGGGTCACTGAAGGCCAGGCCTTGGGGTGCAGAGCACAACCACAAAAAATGTCTCTTTTGGCAGCATCTTACTGTAAAGAGGGCGGTGTGAAATGAAGTTCAGAGGCAGCCATGTTATCATGGCCAGCTGTGTCTTCTGGCTCTCTCCAAGTCCACACCAAGCTTTCCCTGCAAATCTCTAAATCCTCCTACCTAAAGCACCAAGTTCCTTTCCATTCCCACAGAGCTTCCTCTCTATGCCCAGTGTTTCAGTCAGTGATGGGAAAAGGGAACTTCTTCCAGCCCACTCGTATTTGGAGGCATTTCTGTCCATTTTTCTCTCCTAAGCAGCCTCCCTGCCATCAGTTAGGATTGAGTGTCTGGAATAATGGGCAGACAGTATTAATGAACCCAAGACTGTAAATCCTTATAATCTCTAACAACAGCGAGAAGATACTTGTTTCGAGGAGAATTTCAATAGCACATAAAAGAGCATATTTGAATCACCAAGTCAATATTTGATTTTTAAACTGGGTTTATAAACCAAAATAACCATAATACCTTCCCTAAACCATCAAAATAGATAGAAGGAAAGGTTATCAGATCCACTGGAGGAGATGAAAATGGCTCACAGATTAGCTTTACAGGCAGGAAGAGCACAGAGGTAATGAGAGATCAATTAAACTTACTTGATCCTTAAACAAATGAGTATAGGAAGTAATACCATGAGCATACTCTTGAAAACCCTGTAGGCATATACTCTTAAGTGATCCCATATGACCATGCATGGCAGTAAACTGCAACTGCTGTCATGAGAAAAGAGCAGAAGGTAGTGCCACTCTGGATGTAACTCTCCTTCCTGTGTGAATCAAGGTCTGGGTGATGCTGCTTGCAGCACCAAAGCTCTGATTGACAGCAGTGAAGGAGCCTGCAGGCTCCTGGAAAAAGAAACACAGAGAGGAAAAGTGCAAGTGTTTGGGCAGCATTGAAGCCCAAGGCATGCCTTCAGATCCAAATGCCACATACAATCAGGCAGCTGTGGCCAAGCAGGGGCAGGGTGAGCCCAGCACAGCCGCCACTTTCCAGGCAGCCAAATGTGGGCAAGCACACTCACTTCCTATTAGGGCTGCACCCACACAAAGTCTATTTATATTTTGCATCCAGGACCACATTGCAAGCTGTATTTCAAAACCATGGACCTCTTTCCTCCCTCTCCTGTGCCCCTCCACCAGAAGAGGGCTTACCCAATCCTTTAATTTTTATTATGTTAGGTTGCTTTTGTTCTGCCCCGCTCCTCCCGCCCCAGTTAAGAATAACAATTTAAGCAAGGTTTATTGAAATACAAGCCTGTGGCTTACTAAATGCATTTTTCTTCCAAGTGTACAGGTCCCTCTGAAAGGGGAGCAGGTTTAGTGCCACTGGGAGATGCTGCCTTCTGACCAGGGTAGTGGGGGCTGTTGCATTTAATTGCTGGGCTGGTCCTTGCAAGTGCCCAAGTGGTGAATGCATCTGCCCCAAAGAGGCAGCAACACTTTACTTGGAGCTGTAGCTGGTAGTGGAAAGGGCTGTTGGTGTCCTGTCACCTGCAATATGCCAACAAGGAGAGTATCACGCTCCCAGGTTTACTTAGATCCACCTAAAGGTTGCTCGGAGCCTCTTTTTTTTTTTTTTTTTCTCCTCCGTTCTTTCACCAGAAACATTACAAAAGTCTTTTTGGTTTTACTTATCCTATTGCCCTTCTCTAGTAATGGGTTTAACAGAAAATACTGCCACCCCCTAGAAAACCACCTGGTTTGGTCATATGTGCAAGTATGGATTCTGACCAGATCACTTCCTTACACTTGCCTGACTTTTGACTCAGGGATCTGAGGTAGCTCCCTCCCATGGAAGGAACCCACTCGCTTTAGCAGAAGAATCAGCCTGTTGGGAATGGATCTCCCTTTCCTTTGCACTCAAGAGAGTGATGGGAAAAGAGACCTTTTCCTTTCCTTCATCTCACAACAGAGGCTTCCATCCAATCCCTGGCACAGTCACCTCCTTCCCCAGGAGTGTTTTGGGCAGAAAGAGCACAACCTCTCAACCTGGCCACCCTGGCCTGGGTTTGGGCAGTGTGTCACAGGCTTCTCCTGATTAAATCAGGCAGTCTCCCGCCAGCTGGAGAGCAGCACCAGAGTGGGAAACATCTCTACAGACTGAGCTTCTCTGGACACCAAGCACAGCACGAGCCTTTTGGCTCTTCACACAGCTGACCTTGAAGCATTTTACCTTGCCTGTAGGCAAAAATGAAGGATAACACCACACAGCTATAGGAAGGAGTGATAAAAATGAATACACCATTGTTTCCACCACTGTTACTTTCTCTGGAGCTGCACCAGTGTTAAACAAAGATGAAAAACTGTCCAAGTTTTAAACAAAAGCTTAAGAAGCAACTGGGGCCAGCAGTCCAGAAGCAGCTGCCAGTGGAGAAAAATGCTTGTCTTGGAGTTGGGAGCTGTGACCCTGCAGTTAAGGTGAGCTCATGCTGCCACACGAGGCCACTGCTCCTCTGGGCAGTGGGCAGCAGGAAAGGCAGTGCCATCAGAGGCCAGCACAGATGTGAAGAAGTACAGACCCTGTCCTAAGCAGACACTTGAGCTTCAGCGAATGAGAGAGGTCGTTCTGCAAATCCTGCATTGTCCACTTCTCAGGTGATTTGGGAATCCACTTTCAACAGCTAGCATGAGCAACTCATCACTTTGTTCAAAGCCCGTCCTTCTTAAGGGCAAGAAACACACAGCAGAAAGGCAGAGGGCCTCTGCTCCAGCAAGGGCTACTCCTGGCCTGGCCCACCCATGCCAGCAGCAGGAGGCTTCAGCTGCTGCCCAGCCAGTGCAGGGAGCAGCAAACCTACTTTGGTGCATGCTGAAGTAGGTCCTGTCAGTTCCTTAATGATTATGCGGCTGCACTTCAATCCAGCTGCAAAGAAAATATTTCTTGATGGAGGTAAAAAGGGATGTGATTACACTCAAAACTCCAGGACACTGCCAGATTCTTATTCAAAAAGTTAATGAACAGACTTTTAGTATCTGCCTTTTCTTTGAAAAAAGGGAGACAGAAAGCAAAAGAGCAAAGAATAGGAGGTTTTTTCTCTCACCAAAGCTAACAACAGCAGTGTAGCTTTTCAACATTTTAACCTAAAGAAGTTCCTGGTCTTCCCTCTCTCCTGCTGTGGGCAAAAAATACTCCCATAGGAAATAGTTAACTTTATGAAAAAATTGCAAAAAGACACAAGCATGTTGATACTGAGGTTGGTCCTGGCAGAGAGTATTGTGCTGGTTTAGGTGTTCCCACCATTCTTACTAACCTGTATCTGTTGTATCTCCAAAACACACCACTTTGTCCACTGATGTCTCTTCATCTATGCTACCTTTGAGGTTTTTTGCACCCTCTCAGTCACACCACTGCTGCTAACTCTTTGCAGACACTGTCCTAGTAAAAGATCTTCTGGCTGAGGAAAAACTTTCAGCTGCAGAAGCTAAAGCTGTCCCTTGCCTGCAAAAGTAATTTGACAGATCTTGACCTTTCTTGCGCTGTCAAAACTAGCATGCTCTGAGTTATGGCAACAGTCCTGAGCCCCAGGAGCCAAAGAAACAGAAGCAGTTTCTACTTCTCATATGTGATGCTAGAGGAACTGACAGAACTACCCAGACAAATTTCTTCTGATGTGTTTTTCTACATAGCTGGTGTTTTTGTTGGTTTGCTTTGGGTTTGGCTGGGTGGATATTTTTTGTTGAGGGGTTGTGGGGTTTTTTGGTTGGGTTTTTGTTCGTTTGTGCTTTCCCCAAAAAAACCTAGTGTACTTCTCCTGTTTGGTAGAGGAAAACAAGCCCCTACCATGGCTGAATTCTGGGCACAGGGGAACTGTCAAACACACTCATTCATAAGCCCTGAGTCCTCCACTAAGTGAGCCATTAAGAGGTCAGCGAAGGTGCTGGAATGTGTGTTTAAGGCAAAAGGCTTGGCACGCGAACCCTCTCACCTCTGTACACCAGGCAGCTCAGAGAATTTCCCTCCAGCAGCTCCTGGCAGCACAGGGTGCTCAGTAGCCAGGGAAAACAGAGCAGGGCATCCCTCACACGGGGGAGCTTCTCCAGGTGCCATTGCTGGCCCAGGGAGGCCATCTCCAAGGGCAAAGTAATAGGAGCTTACAAAGGAAGCTGAGGATTCCAGCACTAGAGTGGGAGGCAGGCAGCTGGGAGAAGGTGAGCTGCAGAAAGTTCTTTCAAGAACAACTATTGAGAACTTCCGTGAGCTACAAAACAGGCAGAATTTTTGCTAAACGTTTCAGCTAAAAGCTACTGTATTCTAGAAGTGTTCCCGAGAAGAACAAGGAAAGTTTTTATAGTTAATCCAGGCACTCTGAACACAGGAGAAGTAATGACCCAGTAGTACTGTCAGCCAGAGAGATGAGCATAAGTTCTCAGACCTTACCAGCAGTTTATCTTTCTTCCCCTGAGTATAAACAGTCTCTTTGCATTACATCATATGAAAGGAGTCCAGGGTGTACTCTTAGCTGTAAGTAGTTCACTCATCTGTGATAGTTTGTAATAAGGGTCACTAACAGATTCCCTGGGATTTTTTTTCTATGCAAGTCAATTGACAAGCAGAGCTTCTATTTGTGAGTCATCTGAAGCTCGAGTATTACACAGATGTGTTTGCCAAATAGTTTAAGGAAAGAATCTTTGACCCACGGGACGCCATCTGACGGTGACAACTCTTGCTGTGCGGTGCCTTAGAGCAGCCACATGGCACTGATGGCTTCTCCTGGCACATCTGAATGGTTCCTGCTCTATCTGGGCTGCTGAGACAGTTTTGGGTCTTCTTTTTTTAAGAGATAAATAAGAACTCACCAATTGTAAATGATGAAATTGCAACAGTGTTATCTATTTGTACAAAGTCGCTAAGAGGTTGGAGGATTTCTGCCTTTTCAGATTTTGAGTAGTTGTTCAAAACATTGCAATCCTTACAGAACCCAAAATAACCTATAAATAAAACAGAAATGGAATTTTAGCTGTTTGAGTATTTTTTAAATTCCACCAAAGCTCCTTGAGAAAATCATCATCTTATGGAAAAACAAATTACATTTTTACCTATATACAGACACGTGTGTGTGTGTAGACATGCACACTACTATGAAGTACACCAATCTGAGCAAAACGCTGGGGGTCTTGTGTAATGAAATATCCTAGACATTTCAAAAAATTATAGTTGACAATTTCCTAACTCAATAAAAATCAAATCCAGCAGGGGGGAATTCTATATCAGATCTCATGTTGACAGATAAAGAAGAACTGATCACCAAACTGAAAATTAGTGGTAGCTTACATAGAAGTGATTGTGACTTGATTGCATATATATGCCAACAGAATAAAGTCCAAAGTAGTAAGTTATACACATGGCAGTTTAAGAAGACAATTTTACAAAGCTGAAAACAATTATGGACCAAATCAGTTAGGAAAATGAATTTAAATAGAAAAACGTGAATAATAACTGGGAGCTGCTTAAGAACGCATTACTAGATGCCCAAGAGCCACAATCAACAAAAAAGGCCATAATGGTTAGGAGCTCAACCTGGCTCAGGGGACGTCAGAGCAACCAGAATAAATGAAACATCAAAATAGAAACATACAAAAAAATGATAAGTAATAAATAAAATAAAAAAACCCTAAGAATTAAAGAAAATTATAAGTACACAAGAGAATAGACAAGGAGCACGTACCAAAATAGATAATGCACAGAAAAGTGGTGAGCTACAAAATAAAAAAAGTAGGAACTACAGAAAAATTATAAGCACACAAGAGAATATACAAAGACGACAATAAAGAATTCTAGGTGTATTGCAAAAAAACTGATTAAACATCACTATCTGGGAACAGTAGGCAGACCTGTCAAAACTACCCCAAAAATATTTAACTGGCAAATACTCTTTAGATTATTTTGATTTTATTCTTTTTAGATTTTATTATCTTTGTACAGAATATTTAGATTCTGTACAAAGGGGACAAGTCAAGCAGTTGCTAAGGTTATATTTTTTAAACCAAATTAATGTTGAAAATTCTCACTTAGGAATTTTCAAAGTAAAGATCAGGGCTGTTTGAAAAGCTAAAGCTGATTTTCAGGACTTTTTTGGATATTGGGACAGAACCAAGTCGATTAAACAAAACTAATGTCAAGACAATGCTTTGGGAAGAGAAATGGAACGGCCTAAGCAAATATTAACTAACAGAAAAAGAATCATCCCAGGTAGAATAATGGAAGAGCAGATGCAGGATTCAATCAATTAAAAATTAAGGAAGGTAATATAACTAATACTGAGCAGCAAAGCTTTATGGAAAACAGAGCTCCTCAAACTAATTTGACATCTTTTCTCTAAATAAAATTACTGTTGCCAATAAATGTAATAGTACTGAGGTAATAGATATCTATTTCTACCAAGACAGTGGACTGCATGACATTTTGATTATGATACCAGCTCAACACACAAAAAAAGTCAGCTTGGCACATATTAATGCTTTAAGAATGATGAGCTGACAAATCACAATATAGAGAAAGGAAGATCTCACTAAGCAGATGTGGCCCTAAAGGCTTTCAACCCTACACTCTGCTTTTCAGCGGCCTGGTAGAAAACCTATCATTAATGATAAAAGACATTGATGATACAAGTGAGAGAGTGGTAAATAAGGGAGAGACTAACCCGGATTGCCTTATAAATGGGATGCAAATACCAACAAACAAGGGAGTTGTACTTCCTGGGCATGGGGAGAAGGCCACCTTTGACTCTGAGAGATAATTACAACATCTCGGTGGACAATCACAGGAACTCTCACAGTGAGGATGCAGACAAAATAATGAACATCCTCCGCTATTTAGAAGCGGGGGCATCACCAGGAGAAGTAGGAACCATGAGGTACCCATTATTTTGGACCAGCTATAACTGCTGCTGGATTGCTGTGTGCTATCTGGTGTCCTAACTGAAGGTGTTGAAGAACTGAGCAGCTTTGTAGGAGAATTATAAAAATAACCAAAAAGATTTGGAAAGTGTGAAATAGAAACAAAGTACTAATTGATGCAGTTAGTTAACAGTAGACAGCATGGAATTAAGCAGGGAACAGTGATGTGACTGTTTCTTGACAGTCTACCCCTCAAAGATCAGCTTTAATTCAAACTGGAATTAATTCAGAGCAAATCACAGTGAGCATGTCTTCATACTGAAATAGAGTAGCAAGCATACCAAGAGGTCAGTTGGGATTTGATAACTCCCACAAGATAATAGCTTGTGCATCTACAAAGCAGAGCAAAGTATGCCATGCACGTTCACATAGGTTCAGAAGCTCAAGCCATCTTCCTCTCAAGCTACTGGATTAGGGCTGTCCTTTCTCGTGTGCAGCCTCATGTGAGCACATCCTTCCCGCAGGGATGGGCATTCTCAGCAGCACGGACATAGGGGAGACAGGTGTGCCCCTTCACCAAAGCTCTGTGTTCTGAAGGAGCAGGGGACAGACCATGAGGAACTGCCTTTTTGTCAGGGGTCCATCTGGGGATTTCAGCTCTGACTGCATCCCATGACATGTGCTTTTATTGCACATAGATTACAATTCTGTTAATAACTCGAGGGGTGCAGTCCTATGCATGCCATGCTGAATGAGCCAAATTCAGTTTGGGAGTGCTCCAGAGAACCTGAAGGAGTTGTACCAGACTGTCACCGCTTACTTTAAAGCTGCCAAAACCATGAAAGTATTCCTGTTAGCTTTGCAGTTAGTTAGGCTTTATTTAAAATATTAACTAGTGTCTTCACATTCAAAGTCTGACTTGGCTTTTCTCAACATCATAAACAGAGGTGTCAATCCCCTGAGTGTCCCTGCCTCAGTAGCACTAACACTGTGTTTGAAGCGATGTTGACACCAAGTCCTCCCACCTGTCCAACCTGTAGGTGAGCCATTGGAAAGCGTGGATAACCCCAGTGTCCCGGATGAGGTCCCCACTCAATTGTATTTTGTATAACCTTGGACATTAGAGACTGTTTCCTGAGTGTAAGTTGCAAACCACCATATTTGCCTGCACAGCTGGGGCCCTTGCAAGTGTTTTACCCTTTACTTTCTGAACAGACAGGAGGTGCTTAAAAGGAACCAGCAGAAAACAAGAACCTATTCCTCTACA
Organism: Sylvia atricapilla; assembly: GCF_009819655.1. Lineage (NCBI taxonomy): Eukaryota > Metazoa > Chordata > Aves > Passeriformes > Sylviidae > Sylvia > Sylvia atricapilla. The sequence goes on from NC_089146.1 coordinate 10,864,862, forward strand.
CCAAAACCCACAGAATATAAGCTCAACATGAGTGACACAGTGACTACAATTTAGCTGTAAGACATATACACACACACTGCACCTCCTGTGGGATATATATATATATATATATATAGATATATATATATATATATGACATTTTCCTTTTATGTTGTCCTTTGAATAGGCGAACTTGTGGTCCAGTTTGATTTCCTTCAAGTCCAGATGCAAAGAGGAACAGAACTCTGCCTGGGCTGCATTCACCATAAAAACCATGAGAAAAAGAGAAGGCCATTAGAAAAATTCTCTTGTTTACCCATACCCTCCTCCCTGGGGACCAGAGGCAGGAGTTTCTGCAGATAGTTTTTCCTCCTCTATTAGAAAATTGGATGGTTTTAATTTGATAACCCTTGTTGCATTCAAAGGCAGGTACAAGTCTAGCAATAGCAGTGTTAACATCTAAGTAGGTCAGTCTTGTGTGTGGTCCTTGAGTGTTTCCTCACAGGACTAGTCCATTGATATTAATGGGAGGTTCTCCTCCCCAGTCCCCACACACCACAATGACAATTCAGCTCAGCGTGGGAATTAATGCTGCTTCTGAAATGGCTTTGAGTCAAGTGATTCTCCTTTTCCCGATGCTCAGAAAACATTTGTGGGACAAAGTGGCAGAAGCACAGCCCTAAGAAGAACAGAGCACACTCACCCCCAAAGGATTTCCTTGCCTGATGAAATACATGTATGTTGATCCCCCTGTGGATATATGTGTACAGAGAGGTGCACAGGCACTGTGCCTGGTGACCTGGCCAGACACAAGCCAGCTCTGGCTGGAAGCTGACCAGCCTCCCTGAGAAAGTGTCACAGGGTGCAGGGGGACCCAGGACACACGGAACAGAGCTGACTCCTCTCAGCCAGCTCCAACTCAGCACCAGGGGCAGGTGTGTGCACACCTCTGCACACAGACATTTGTGCCAGTTGCTCAGCATCATTAAGTGAGCTGCACTTTCCAAAATCACATTCCCTCAACCCTCACTATTTTCCTCGTTCAAATACATTACTTGCTAGTACAAATGACAAAGATCTTGCTGCAGGCCACAACTCACTCTGCAATCATTATTACCTTTCAATGACTCCACGTAAAAGGTAAAACACTGGAAAAAATGGTATTTCACTTTATATTATCAGTACTTTCACTTCACCACCCTCATTTTACAACATATATCACAGATCTATACCAAAGCATTCAAAAACAACATTCGATTCATCTTAATAAATACTATCTAAATTACATAATTCTTTTTTAAATATAGGCACACATTCTTCGGTACCAAACCTTAGCACTGATTCTTCAATTTCCTACTTTCTATGAAATGCATTATCTGGGATAAAACTTTGGCATAATTCCTATTAAAGATAGCAGTGTTTTTTCCTGAGTATGAAATAAAATCTTAATATCAATATTTCAAATATTTTCTACAAGGAGAAATTACAAAGTAGAGAACAGCTAATGGGATTATGAAAGCCATCACTGAAAGTCCTTAGGAAGAAGAATTGATCCAGAAAAGGTCTTGATCCAAGAAACAGTTTTAATCACTTTGCAAAATCTCAGAGACTGAGACACGCTTTATTGACCCGTAACATTGCCACCATCTTGTCAAAATATTTTCAAACTGGATCAAGCTGGAGCGTGCTATTTTACAACGATACCACATATTTCTTTCCTCCAAAGGAATACAGCAAACTGTAGAGTATCTCTGTGACAGGCAAATGTTCTGACCTTTTTTTCTTTCAGAATTCCTATCTTAGTGACCCAGGAATAAATGTATTTTTGAAATGTCAAATTTGTTTCCATGGTAACATGAAATGTCACTCCTGGAGATGATGTTCAATACAAATGTGAAGAGTTGAAGGCTATTTAACATGTTTTCAGTTGTACCTATTCAGCAGTGGTTGTTATACTTTAAAACTCAATAAAGAAATTAAAATATATTTATCAAAAGTTGATCTCTGGCAAAGTGACTTTTACACCTCACATTATTGCCTGCAACAACACTCACTAAGGAGAAGCCTCTTTAAGTACTTGTCTGCTGGTGGAACATGGAAATATTTTCTATTATGTTGTCATTGCTAAGTTCTGTTCTCTGATTGCCCAAGGAAAAGAAGAGGTTTCATCTACGATTTCTACTCAAATCTTTTCCATTAATAGACTGTGGGAGAGGGGAAATTAACAAAAAGAAAGAAAAATATTATCAGGGCAGCTGAGCAGGAAAAATTACTTTTGTGAGTCCATAAGAAAATTACTTACTCATAGTGCAACCCATTCATACATATTACACATAGTGGGCATAGAGTGCCTCCATACACGCACACTGAGACATAAACCAAACTAATCATGGATTAAAAGGTTTCTAACAGATTTCGCAATTTACTTCCTCTGCAACACAACGGTCTCCCCTCAGACTCTATCTCTAACCTCAGCAGGGTTTCTCATGAAGGCAGAACGATTTTGATGCCACCACACTGGAGAGGTGGCCCCAACACCTCTGGCCTGAGTCTGACTGTGCCTGAGCCCATGGCAAGGACAGCAGTGGGAAGGGAGCTCCTGGCTCTATCAGAGGGCTCCTTCCCTGCCCACGGCTGACTATGGAGAAAATGAGCCCCTGGGAAGTAGGAACGTTGGCCCTTCCTACACAAGGAGGTGCCTCTGCACCACAGAGGGTCTCAGGGGCTGTTCTAAAAGGTAAAAACAAGATAAATTGTTCCCCAAAGTTCATAAATAATATATGAACAATTAAGTCTCTTTTTATGGATGCATGATAAAATATTCATCCATTTTTATTTTCATAAATTTTACAATTTACAAGTTGTTGTTGTTTAAATTTTATGTTAACAAGGTATCCAAAGCTGACAAATTTCGTTTCAGGTATTAAAAAAAATCAACTTTAAAGAAACAGAGAAAGAAAATGAGTAGAACTTCCCACTTGCAGACTCAAATATCATAAGGGTCTTACTGTCACTTCTTAAAAAGGAAGGAAAGAACCAGTTCTCTCTGCTAAAAGAAGAATTTCCAAATGTCAGTTCAGTTTCATTTCATGAGCATTATTAAAGGCTAATTGCATTCATGGTGTCCATCTTGATAGGCATTCGTGCCAGGTACACTGTGTGCTGCCTGAATAAATCCACTGTGTAACTAATAAAAAAATAAAAACAATTACAATTGCAAATAAGCAGTAGAGACTACTAGTATAAAGAACTAGGTTTTGCTTGCATTCCTGCAAGTCCCTAGCTAGTTGAGATAGAAACTCTGAAGGGAAAACTTAAGAATAATTAGATTTATTACATATAGGGCTATGCATGCAGAAGTATAAATGCTGAAAATACACAAACCCCCTATATAGCAGAGGTAGAATAACTGGCCCTCCAAGTCACCCACAGGCTGCTGAGCAAAACTGATACAGCATTTCACTTCGGGCTTGTTTAAAATTTTCCCTCACAGGTTGAGCTTGTATTCAGGCCATTCTGAAAAGAAGCAAAGGAACCAAAAAGGGATAAGAAATTAAGCAAATGAAGACTTTAGAAGTGAGAGGAATATCCTAGAAATGCCACAGGGATAAAGGAATCAGGGGATATTGCTGGAAGATAAACACGGGTATTTCTGTAGGGTTTAAGAAACCAAATTTGCTTTATATGATGGGAGCACTGCAGAGCAACAGTTCATAGACCAGCTTTACATACAGCAGAACACTTGGAGAAATGCCATTCAAAACAGTGGGGAAAAAGGGCACCTGCCAAAGAAAGAAGGCAAAAGAAAGAAGTTATGAAATAGCTGTGCAAGATCTGTTGTAGGTGGTCAGTTTGGGTGGACCCTGTATCTGAACACTGATCTCATCATACGTGACCATTTAAAAGAATTTGATTCCCAAAAGCTGGTTATTTTGTTGTTGTTCTGTATCTCCAAAATGTTAAGCTTTTACAGATTCTAAGACCACTTTTGCTAGTGAGGAAATGGAGGAAGAAAATCAGGTGCATTAGAGTAAGATAACAGATGCCAGGCATCCCAACAGAACATACTCGGGGTCACTTTGACTGTTCCAGCATGAGTTAAAATTAATGTCCCAAGAAATTTTTCTTAGTTAACTTAGTTACATAGCTCCAAATTTTGCCTCTTGGTTCAATTTAGGTAGTTCTGCATTATGGTGTGGATGCAGCAGTGACAACAGCAAGAAATCTCCAAAGGCATTAATGCAATCCCCATCACAGCAGAAATACTGTTTCAGCACCATGCATCTTGATGACTGATTTCCTCTGAGCTTCACTGACCAGTGTCATTATAACAACAAAAATAGACTGTGGAAGTAAGATGAAGCCAGGGGAAATAGTTCATTAAAAAGTAAAAGCATGTTCTGTCATACACATACTTGCACACCGTCAAAGCAGCCAGCTGTCTCAGAACAGACTAATTTTTCTAAATGCAATAAAAGGGACACATTATATTTTACAGTGATAAAAAGTAACAAAGGTATGACTGAAGCAGTCTCTGGTTTCCAGAAATCTGTGTCAACAATGTCAACACAGACCTGTGGAGGATCAGAAGACTCTCATCTACAAGGATTTAGGCTAGCAGTTTTGAGCTTGATGAGAAATTCATGACACTTTCCTGAAGCCATTGGTACCACACTGGTACCAGGAGCCACCCTTCCTGGGTGATCATCAAAAATCAAGGCAGCCTGGCTTCTCTAAGAGAAGCTGGTAGCAAAAAGGAAGTTCTTCACTGTGCTGGTATCTCAGCTGCAGCAGTTAATTTTGACACCAAAGTTACACCTTACAAATGCCTTCACACAAGTCAAGCCCTTCTCTACCTTCTGAGCGAGTCAGTGTGGGTACCTGAAGGGAGTATGGGTTGTATCATATTTGAAGCCTTCCTAAGCCACGAGACATAACCCAGAACAACCCCCCTGCTAGTCTGACATATATTGGGTTTAATAGCCTGACAGTGATTTCCACGAGCTGCAGATTACGCGGCAGCGCAGCCGTCACTGGGAGGTACCTGCACCCTTTTAGAGAATTACCAGGAGAGGCAGCTCTGTTTTATGGACAGCCAGTTTTGCATTGCCAAACTGCAGTGTCCTACATCAACTGCATTTAGATTAGAAAGTTTGGTCCTAGTTTATGACTCTCAGCAGAGTCCCTGAGGACCAAACTCACTGGCTGGAGGGAAGGAGTGTTTACTGTGACAGCCTGGTACAGCTTGCACGGCTGCTGCAAGGGACACATTGCCCAGGGCTCTCAGGCTGGCACCTCTAGCAAGCTCTGCAAGGAAGTTACCATCACATCATTTAGAACTTCCAGAAACCACAGACAGTACTCCTTTATTTACTTATATTTAAAAAACCTCCCAGTCAAACTCTTCCCTAACTTGTATCTGTGCAGGCAGACTGCAGTCAGCATTGCACAGGGTGAAAATCAGGTCAGAGTCTGGCCTAAAGCCTTGCTGGGGAGCGAGTGGCAGGTGACATCTCTACTGCTCAGAGGCACTTGGCAGATGGGACTAATTCTACCCCCAATCACACTGTCACCTTCTTACAAACCTGTGAAAAGACTTGGGCCTTCTCATTCTCTTCTAGTTTTCTTCCAGTTCTCTCACAGCTTATTTACTTTACAAGCTTACTTTAAAGAGAGGTTACTGATGCTCTTGTTTAATTTTCCATTGTTTTTGTCTCTTGCACAGGCCAGGACCTCAGATAAAAATCAGACTTGAGCCTTAGTGAGTAATATCCTGGTGCACTTTGTGAATAAATAAAAACAAGATCATTCAATAAATGCCACTCAATTTTGTTAAACTCCTTGCACACGTCAAAGTGCCATTTAATCCTTCAATAAGTGAAGTGACTCCAAAATAAGGATCCAAGTACTTTAAAATAAAAAAGAATTAAAAAGAAAGAGAAATTCCATATTAAAAAAAAACCACCAAAAAACCTCTATCTTAAGAGGAGAAAACCTCAAGCAAATGAGAAAGCTTAAGCCAACTATAATATGCAGAAACCTAATATCCCCCAAACTGAAAATAACTCCAAAATCCAATAATATAAAAATGCTTTATAAGGTTTTCCTTTTAAGTTGTGATGGGTTCCAAAAGGTTCTGCAATGCAGAACCAATGAAATAACACAAGACACAGACGTGGCTTTGCTTTGTGAGCCTTCGTTCCAAGCGACAGCTTTCACTGTATACTTTTGTTTAGAAACAACAGATAATGTGATAAGGCTCTTCCAAAAGAGGTTATGAAAAAGACATTGAGCAATTGCTCCCCAACAATATTAGGACTAGCACAGAAAGAAATTGCTTTGATTCACAGCGAATGTCACTTTGATTATGATTAGGGAGAAAAAAATAGAACGGTAGCTTGGTACTTGAGCCTCTATGGGAGGTTAAGGGACCTCTTTCTTTGGAGATCGTTTACAAAAAGACAACTGCCTTCAAAACTGGGCTAGGGATTCTTGGCATGGACTCAGAGCAGGTGCAGTAGTATACTTTTGCTTAAATTTGGGTGATTCTTGCAGCTTTTATCTGAGGAATGCTAGTGCATTCTCTCTTGGGAAATCTGGTGAAACTTGTTTACCCAAGCTGCAGTCTTTTCAGTAACTTCTGCAGGTCCCACGGGAACACCACTTACATGCACACACTGCTCCCCAGTTGTGTCCATGCTTCCCCATTACCACACTGCTATCTCAGTCTCAATTCAATTATTAATTCTGTCACTTCCCAGCTTTGAAGCGCTTTTTTCCCCCGACCCTAGCACTTCCCTACCAGATTTACGGAGCGTAAATGTCATTTGCAGTCACTCGTAACTTTACGATACATTCTGAATCTGACACCTACTAGATGACTCCCTGCCAAAAGGCAATATTTTTGTATAAAATGTGATCAAAAAAAATTCAGCTATATAAATATATACATCCACAAGGCTTTTTTTAAGCAGCTCAGTGTGGAAAGATGGAATTTGGCAAGAAAAGAGTCTTCAAACAAGAAGAACAGCCTCTGCGCGTTTGTGGTAAAAACTGGGTTTGATTTGATCCAGTTCTAAATGTTTTAATATCACACGTCGGGCATGCAGCGTTCACACTGTGCCATTTTGAAGTAATTTTCGGAGTCCTACCAAGCGAGGGCTGCTGCACAGCACATGCCTTAGCTGTGCAGTGAACACACATCTTTCTCCCCATGAGCAGTACTGAAGGCAGAAGTCTTTTTCTCCAGTGCACACTGCAAACTGTGCCGCTGAAAACTTCATGCTCTCAGCAAAGGAAGAGGGTTTGGCATGTGTGTCCCAGAATTCGAGGAGAAATGTTGAAGTGGGAGGAGAAACAATCAAAGATGTGAGAAAGACCAAGAACTGCCTGATGAATATTTTTTAAATTTGGAGAAAGTTTGATATGTGCTTTTGTCTGAAAGTTTCTCTTACCGAGGACACTGTAGTTACCAATTTGCAGCCCAGGAAGATACATATGTTGCCTACAGAAAAACATATCTGAATATCCAACCCCAGGGCCGCCATTTACCCATATGGGGCAGAAGCAGCCTAAGCACTCCCTACCTCTGTGGGTGGCGTGAGCCACACACGAGTGGTTCCCCAGGCAGAAGGGCGTCTGCCTCACACTGCAGCCCCTTCCCTGGCCCTGCAGAAGGAGGCGGAAAACTCCCTGGGTGCACCTCTCATCAGACCCAGTGCCCGTCCTTTGGGCAGCAGCACCTTCCATTCCCATGTAACCTGCTACTCATGGTACCTCTGTGTCCAATATCAGAGCCCATCAGCCAGCTCTGAGCCTAGACACCGCAATGTTTAACATCCCAAGGACTTATTCCTGCTTGTTCACACTGAGTTTACTCCTTTAACTGGAAGGGGTGGCAGCTTTCTTGTTTTTTCAAACAAACACCAGGAACCTCAGATAAAAACCTTGGAGGATCTGACTGTGTAACAGGAGGTGGCATCCATGACCATTATGCTCAGGGTCAGGGCCCTTCCAAAAGAAAGGCTAAACAGGAGAATTCCTCTGCACCAACCAATCGCTGCAGAAAAGCTCCCACAGTCCTTCCCTGTGCTGCCCTACTAGCTCTGACTGTGCTGCCAAGCAGGGAGCCCACAGAGGCTCTGGTTCACCACATCCTGCTCTCTGCAGCGTGTTCACAGATGAATCCGTGCTGCGAGTCCCAGGGGAATAAATAAGCTCAGGCAAGAGAAGAAACATCACTGAACTTCCAGGGACTATGTCTTGGCTTTCAAAGAAATGGTCTCTCTCTTTCTATTTTTCTCTTTCCAGAAGAAATGTTTCCCAACATGTTAAACTTTTCCGTGTTATTTTTTTCCCCCTGTAGTTAATGAAGTCCTATTGTTTTCTTGTCAATTACTTAATCATTAAAACAAGGCTTGCATGAAATGCAGGAAGCCCAGCAAGCCTAGAGAGGCTGTTGCTCAGCACGGCCGTAGGAGGAGCACGGCTGCCCCAGGACAGTGACAATGCTCCCGCCTCCAGCGCAGCACAGCGTCCCCAGCGAGGAGGGCACCTCTGGGCTGGGGCTGTCAGACCACGGCCAGGGCAGGCCGAGGGGCTGCTCCACAGCAGTGGAGGCCCTGGGGATGTCAGCACTATCAGATGTGGCCATGAGCAAACCCAAAGAGGAAATGCAGGCACCAAGGAAAGACCTTTGTTAGCGCAAATTCATCTTCTCCTTCCTGAAATTGTAATGGATGGCAGCAGTCACATCACCTTTTATTCCATTTGTGCTGCATGAGCTGTAATAAGCACCAATTAATAAACCGTGTGGAATTATGAATTTAGTCCTTCTCCTGCAAGAGCCTGAAGTAACAGCCATGCAGCCTATCCCACTTGGACAAGGAGGGGGCCCAGAACAGGCTGAGCACTGCACACCAGGGCAAGCAGCCTTCCAGAGTTTGGTTTATACAGAAACAAGATGGACGATGGGAAAAGAGATGTGTTATTAATCCCTTCTGCAGAAGTAAGCCATGGAAATTTGCTGTCTGTTCAAAGTCAGTCTGTTGCACAGCTGGGAACTGATCTCTTATCTCAAGTGCCAGTCTAGTGCCTAAACCACGAAAGCGCTCTTTCCTGCGCTCCTTCAACATGCAAATGGTACATAATTGTATAGGCATGCTCATCATAAACAACCAGCAGAACTTGGCATCGTGCTAATGGGATTTTTATTAGCCAAATATTTCTTTGGTAACCAGGTCAAACAATCACGTTCTCTTTTGTTTCCTGTTATGAAATGAAACTGAAAAAATATGCCACTTAAAAAAATAAAATAAGAAGAAGCCCAACCAGTCCTTTTTTCATAAGGAAAACAATATGCTTAATGCAGAATAAACCACATTTTATGAAAAGAGGTCATCTTTGGGGGGAGGGAGAGAAACAATTGAAAAGAAAAAATGTAGCACAAGAGGGAATTATGAATCTTTTTTTTTTCTTATGGAAAGTATTTACATGTTTATTTTAAGCCTAACATAAATGTAAATATTTTAAACAAACAAAAACACACTAGGGTAACAATAGAGTATTGTTTTTTTTATGTTGAATAAAAACTGCCAGGACAGTGCATGTATATTTTTAAACATGCTGCTTCAAAAAGCAGGATGCAAGGGATGTTGCATCTTTAATTTTTCTGTTAATTATGGATTGAGTATTGTTGTGAGCCTTGTCCTCAAAACCCAGCTCAGAAAATAAGAGCAGATGCTCATACCCAGGTTTGGCTCATGTGGGAATTGAACAGAACATATTGGTTTATAATTAATGTAATTTGTTGGATTATCTTTTGTGAAGGAGCTAAGGTAAACAACCTTGCAGCATTGTAGTGAAATTCTTCTGCACTCAGAGCCTCTATACTTGATGGAAGATGACAAAAAACCTACCCTTCCTCCTGGACTGTGGGAAGATTTGGAAATGTCTGTCACATTCAAACATATTTTAATTAACTCAAAGGAAAGAATTAGGCTACAGACCCTAAAGCAAATTACAAATGGTGTTTAAAATCAGTGCTAATGATTCCCCAACTGACTATTCTGATTAACAAAATTCTTTTTTCTAGCTTGCTGTAATTCTGTTATGGGGCAAGGATGGAGAAAGAGCATGCTTTTCTGCCCTGAAAATGTTCTTTAGACCAAATTTACTGATCGAAGAGGTGCCACAGCACTCAAGCAAGCACTGGCACTAAGTGGTAAGTTAAAGAAGATGGAAAAAGCATGATTATAGAATGTGACACTTAGCAAAAGACCTTTCTCCAAGAACACTCAGTCTTGGTAAGCATTAATGAACAACACTTTTGTCTCCAGGAAAAAGAAAAGGGGGAAATAATAATTAAAACAAACAAAAAAAAAAAAAAAAAAACAACCCACCACAATCCCAACCACTGTGTTCTTAGGGATAAAAATTTCAGAAATGTGGGCCAAAAATCTGGCTGTGTGTTCCAGGATGATTGCACCCATCCTGGATCTAAACCATCACCATCAACCTTAGCTCTTTTTTCTCTCTGTACTCCACAGAAAAAAACAAAACAAAACACCAAAACATGAAAGCAGCGGCTTAAGGAGTCAGGTCAGGCTTGCTGCTCTCATGGAATTACATGGTTAACTTTTTCATCCTTTGTGCATTTTAGTTTTCCTCCCTTCAAGGCAATCGTGAGTTCACCTTGCGGTACCAGGGGTGCCAGCACGGTTCTCCCCTCGGCCCTGCTGCCAGGTGCAAAGGGGGATTGCCATGCTGGAGAGCTGGCCAGGACCACAACAGGAAGCTGGCACAAAGCCACCAAGAGAGATTATTTTGAGCCAAGGCCACGTGCCATGCACCCTTTGCCTTAAAGGGCTTCCTTCAACAGCAAGCATACCTTATTTTGGCTTCACGTTTTATGTAAGTAACAGGACACTTTGGGATCATGTCTTCTGGAAAAAACCAACAAGGAAGAATAGGAAACCAAAGATATTGTCTCAGGCCTTGCTGCCACACTCCATGATTGGCCACCAGCACAGAGGGGCCAGACACTGGTCATGAGTGAGTCTTTTCAATGCTACCTCTACTTTGCAATAGGACTAGTACTTCAAGCACCCTCAGCTGTCTAAAAATAAGGCATGTCCCTAGGGTTGTGCCAGCATCCCACAGACAGATGCCTTTGCCCACAGTCAGGATGCTGGCATCACACAAAAACTTCACCTTATAGAAGCCATAGGCTACATTTCAGCTGACAGATGGACATGGAGGCAGAGTTTTAAACAAAAGCAGGAGTACCAAATATTTGGTCTGCTTTTAAAGACAGAAGTAAAAGTAGACCTTGGATGGATGTTGTTCCCTTGGTCAAATCACCAGGAGTCTGTACTGCTCATGTTCATTAACAGAGTCATTCTCTTCCCATGGAAAAAGAAAAAGTGAAAAAATTCTTTAAACCCAGGCATTTATTCTGGTATCAGCAAAAACTGGTTTTAGGTTCTGCCAGGACTTGGAAAGGTTCTCCCATCTGAGCTGCAAATTGACACTGACCATCCACTGACAGAGGTAGCCTGCCACTCTTCCTACCCTTCTCTCCCAGAAAAATAGCACTCCTGAAAGCACATTCATATACCAGGCATGCAACAGTTCATCTGTCAAAGGTTTTGACTTTTAAAATAAGAAGTCAGCTGCTCACAAGTCTGCACATACAGGGTATTTTTGAGAACAGTTTTTCCTGGATATGTAGCACTTCTGCAATTTTATGAGAGGCAGAAGTAGAGAACTTGGGACACTCACACACCAACTTTAAAGTCATAAGTGAAGTAGACTTTCAGCTCAGAAATGTACATTGCTAATGAGGTACAGGCACAGCTGATACAGTAATAGTTCCATCCCATATTCACAAGAACAATGCTCACTCATGGGGAACGACAGTCTTATCAGGTTGGTAACTTTATCTCGAATATCATGTTCAAATTTTCATATCCTTATAAATTAAGAAATACTAGAATGAAGTGACCAGATGTTCAAGTCTCCTCTGCATCACATTCATTACCAGGCATGCATTTAAGATGCATGCAAGTCCTCTAGGACTCTTCTCTGAAGAGCCTTACTCCTCTTAGTGTCATCTGGTTTTGCTTGCACAATGTCTTCAGCACCTCAGCCCAGAGGAAACTTCTGCCTCCACCATTACCTCATTCCAGGACTTCTAACACACTGTTTTTTATGGGTTCAGGAAAGAGAAAACACTGGTTGTCCTTTCAAGCCACAACTAAGGGAAGAGAGAAAGAAAGAACATAAAGGAGAGGCTGAGCAAAGTTCTTGCTTCATGCAAAAGAGTTGCTGGTTTATTCACAGTCTCCCATCTTCTTCACCTCTGCATAGCACCACACCCAAAGCTCCGTAAGTTCTTACTACCTCATTTTTCATTTAACGCAAGTTTTTGTTCTGTGCTAACCAAGCACCTCATCTCCTTGGGGACTACCAGTCCTAGCTGCTGGGCCTTCAGTCTGTGCCTTTAGCAGGCAGCAGTTACACCTCTGTCTTTCAGCCCTGCTGAGAGTGCAAACCCATAGCATGGTAAGCTGTAGTGCTCTGATGGTAGCATATAGACACGTGTCCCCTTTGACAGCAGTATTACTATTGTTTCTGAAAGATGGAATGTAACTCTATAATGTGATTATAATTATTCAGAAATTTAAGAGTGAACATCTTGGTCCACATAAGTGAGAAATGCTGAGGACCAGCCTATAGAGAATCTTAAATCACTTATTACTCTTTTCCTTTGCTGTTCTTACGCCAACAGGACATTTTCTTCTCAAATTTTGTAAAAGAAAAAAATATAAGCTAAACAGGCTGTTCTCTGGCTGAGACCTTGGATTCCTTGGCACCTAATATAACAACAAAAAATTAATTTCACATCATACTGGCAATAGCTTATATTAAAATTGCATTCTTGCTGCTTTGACATTACTGTACAAGGATCTTTTTGTTCTATATAAGTGTTCTACATTTGGGCTTTTTTAGCTAGCTAGTATTCCCTTCAATTCAACAGGATACACAAGACTAACATTTGCCTACTTGTTCACATATCCATGAAAACCATCCCTTTCTCTAGGTTTAGTTTTGTTGCTGTGAGTAAACAGACATGACACAATCCAAATGGACAGCCCATTTAGACCAGTCTCTGCTCCCAGTGCTGGTCCAGAGAGCAGATTTTATGGCACAGAAGCCTTAGGGTTAGAGCTCCCACGGCCAACAGACAACTGACCCATAACAAAGGGCTGCCCCTTCATGTCTCGGGCACAGCTAAAGGATAGGATAACTCCACAGAAGACCAAAGGAAGGAGCACTTCTGGTGATGAGCTTTGCTGTGAAAGGACACGTCAAATTCCATCTGAGGTACAGAAATCCAGGGCGGCTGCTCTGCTTCTTGTCCTACTGCTCACCTACCATCACCATTCACACGAGACTTGAATGACACCAACTATTTTCCAGCATTCTCTGTTCCATCCCAGCTGAAGAGTTTCAAGTGTCTATGCACCCAGTGTTGAGGTAGCAACTCTTCCACACCACTGACCATTTCTCCCTCCCAGCTATCCCCGGACCACACATTTCCCCATGTTTATTACCTTCTCCTCAAAAGGAGTTAACACAGATATGAATCCAGTCTGTAGTGGCCCTCCTCTCTCTTTTGGTGGATAAGTCTGTTTGGCCCACCTTTGACGCAGAAACTTAAGTTGCTACAAGAATTTGCAATTTGGGTCAAAACCCAAAAGGAACTAGACACTTTCTATGTAGCCAATGCAAGGTTTTACTGTCTCAGCAGATACCAAAAGCATTAATTGCTCACACTGTTTACTATTGTTTTTTGTCAGTATTTGAGCCAGTGTTGGTTTGCCTTTTCTCCTGGGAGTGGGTAGTCTTTTTATTACAACACTAATAAGATAATTTCATATTTACTAAAAATGTAATTGTGTAACTTTAAGTATCATTTATTTGCTGTCTCCATACATTCCACAATGGGACTAGAACTTGGGAAAGCAAAAAGCATTTATGTGAAAGGGTCAAGTCCTCAAACAGAGGGAAAAATATTTAAAAAAAAAATAACCCTGGTTTCTTTATTTTCTCTAACCCCTCTATCTTGGCTCTTTCTCCTGTGTTAGTAAATAAGCAGGGGGAGAGGGTGAACCATAGGAACCTTTTACTCAGCTGAACTAAAGATATGAAAGCAGCTGGCCAGGCCAAATGGGTTTGTGGTTTTTCACCATAAGAGTTGCCACTTCAGGAGGGTACCAAGTTTTTACTGGAAACTTGACATTTGTTGACCAGAATGTTTTTAGTGGTCTTCAAAACTGAAAAATTGCAAGGCAGAAGCTTTGCACCTTGATGTGGTAAATTAGCTAAGAAAATCTAGACTTGAGGAGAAAGCAGCATTAAAAAAAACAATCCCAAAACATCACAGTGACCAGAGTCACTGCCCTTTCTCCCTCTCATCAGAAAGTGACAAAAATTGGCTGCAGTTAGCTCTTAGCACAAGAACAATTCTCTCCATTTGGAGAAGCATGTGAGGCTGAAGCCAGGCAGGAGATGCTGTTTGATTTGCAACTGGAACTCTTAAGCAAAGAAGCTTGAAATTTGTGCATGCCACCCCCCAGGAAACGTAGCCATCTCAAAGCCCTGCCCTCCCTGCTGGAGTCTAATTCTGTGGTCTCCTAAACTGTGAGTGCTGGGAAAAAAAAAATAACCACCATTGTCCTCAAGCTTTTTCTAAGATTAGATCTGACCTAGAGGGTACTGAAAGATCAAAACCCATCATCATGCCTATTTTACAGAAAGGAAAAAATGACATTTGAAAGTCAAAATGCCTACTTTGACAAATAAGCTTCTTCAAATACAGCATCTTCTCCCACTGAGTATCTGCACTAGAGGCATATTTAAAATGGCACTATATTGGAATATTGAAGAATGTTGTCTCTTTAAAATGGTTGTCCCAGGTTGTGCATCCCTTCATAGGAATCTTCTGGACATGGTGTATTTCTCCTTCATGAGACTCAGGGTTGGAACAGATGGTGGCTCTCTGTGGTTTAGAGCATAAGGGAAGAGAGGAAAATCTTACAGATTAGGATGCCTGGGCCATTTGATTTCCTGAAGATTAAAATCACTGCCTTGAACCCAATGCAAGCCCACAGCAAAAAATATACCACTTAATAGACAGGCTGTGCTTCCTCTAGTAGCCTGACTTCCTGGGTTAAATTACGGGTCTTGTACAATGCATGAAAATAACCCAGCATCCATGGAAAAAGTCAAGGTGATAAAAGCACGTTTTTGACCTTTGGGAGAACAGCATAAAGCCTGTCTAGAAGATGCAGGAGGCCTTTGAAGCTTTCAGAGCATCAAGTGTACTTATTTTCACAGACAGCTGGGAACTTCAGGAGCAAGCAAAATTCAGAACCAGCATGGCAGGCTGCATGTAAGATGAGGTGGAAGTGTCTCTATGATCTGCATCACATTGTTCAGTGTTTTTAACCTTTAAAAGAAAGATTGAATCCTAGTAGAATTTAAAGGTAAAACCAGAAGGATTCCATACTTTTGGCACCTCCTTGATTATCTCATGACATTATCATATAAAGGAGCTTTTTGGAAGAAACCAAGTAAAAGCAAAAGCCCAGCTTCACACTGGCAGAACCAAAGGAGAAGAAGGGGAGGATCTGTTTGCAGAAAAACAGCTACTGAGGAGGCTGAAGAGACTATTCTACAACAGGAGGTAATCACCATATACAGAAGAGCTGTAATAAGCTGACTTCAAAATAGGCTTCATCACGATCTCACTTTGCATACACATGTCCCAAAGACCAGCTTTATGCATTCTGTCACTCTGCACACAGGAGAAAAACACTTTCAAATTCAAGGAATACATGTTCCTCGCTCCTGCTTTCAGAAGGTAGCAGTAGCTCAAATGGGAAGCACCATGTACTCTTAAGCAGCAAATTGCACACAATTATATATTTTCTTAAGGTGCCTTGCATTATTAAAGCCTCTTTAAAGAAAACAAAGCATAGTTTAAGTACATGACTGCACAACTAAGCTACACATCAGAACAGAAATGGACAATGATTCTGCTCTTTTGCTCATCCCATGTTAACCACTAGACACTCAGGAACAACAGCAAAGCATCTGCAGATGCATTTGTCACCATTTTTCAGCTCCATTTCTACAATGAACTAACAAAGCTACAGAAGTCACAGTATTTACGACACTTGTTTACTGAAATGTGATTTCTGATAACCTTGTAGGCAAAGCATTCATAATCAAAATTTGGATGTGAGATCACAAATTAGGGGTTTGCTTTAAAAAAGCAGCCAAGATAAGAAGCTACATGAGATGTTCAGCTAGTGTAAGAGAAAGCAGTTCTACCCACTGAACACTGGGCCACATGTTTTCCTTAAAATAGACCACTAAGAATTAGTACAATCAATTACCCACATCTAGCAGAGGAAATCAATGTTGCTGTTTGTTTATAACCCCAAGAGTTTGTTCCTGAAATACAAACTTTGACTGTCAGGGAATACAGAAGTATAATAGACTTTTGGCTTTGTTTTAACACTAAGTTTTCTGAAGGGAAATAGTGTGATATGTACTTTCCACACCATAGAGAGCCTGGAACATGCCCAAGTCTATTTTAGGGCCTTGCCTCAGGGTACCTCTCTGAGAAAACAGGAAACTTTGGTTGAAAACCAAAGCTAAACCTAGACAACAGTTCCCAAAGAATTTTTCTCCCCTTCTTTTGCTTCTTTTCTGAGTTTTCTCCCCAATGTTCAGATTCCCAGAGCTTCTTTTGACATGCAGCACTTTTTAAGTCATGATGTACCCTCAAGACCCTGAGTATCCTGTTATCACCTCCCCCAGGAGCCCCTTGGTCTGGCCATTCCATCTCCCAGAGCACTTCCCTGCTCTAGACACCCCAGTGCAGAGCCCCTGACAAACATTCAATGCATGATTTCTTCTCAGCTCTTCCCCACCCACTGGCCACTCCACCTGAGCCAGCACTACCTCTGGTCAGTAACTGCAGTGGCTCCAGTCACCTCTCACACGGCCAGTCACCCTGTGTCATGGGCATAAAAGCTGGGCCACAAACTGTGTTTAAAGGCTTCCAGGAGCCACAGGAAGGGTGAGCAGCTGCCTTGAGGAGCACACATTGTTTTGGTGCTCCCTGCCACAGAACAAATATGAATCTAAATGTGCTAAGGACTGGGCACAATATAGGGAAGACCTTTACAGTACTTTTTCCAGTTTCTGTGTTGCCATGCTGTATTCCTCTTCCCTAGGCAACAGGGAGAAAGGTCTAGGCCCCAGATTAAAAGTGACTGGGAGACAGGTGACTGCCACAGCTCAACATATGCACATGTGTGAGCTGAGCTTGATGCATCGGTTCTTCACATGCCCCACAAGCCACGGGATGCACAGGGCTAGAGCTCAACATAACTTTAAAATAATACAGGCTCTTTCTTATCCATTCCTGCCTCATCACGTGCATTCAAATTGAACAGTTTGAGGTCTTAGAGTCATAAGAGACTAAATTAACCAATAAAAGCCATTGTGTATGAGACTGACTTCAGCCATGCCAGGGAAATAGGTCACTGAAGTCCTAGGAGACAACCTTTGAATGCAGCAGACTCAAGCCAACTTGTCTGGAGAATAACTAAACAACTTTGCCACCCCACTACCCCTAAAAAAAAAAAGTTCCTTAAATATACACCAGCTACCTAAAGATCCCCTTCCTCCTCAGGACCAATTGTTGCTCGTAATGGACAGGTGCAATAACATGAGAGGATTTTCCTAAAACCAGACTTTCCCTGCGTTCAGTGGCAATTACTAGTGCTCCTCGTAGTCAGTTCATCTGTATTTGCTTGGTTATTCATGTAGATTATTAACTATCAGATGTTACAACTCTCTGGAGCATGTATATAATTTTCGTATGTCCTCCTGCCATGTGCACCTATGGAATATTTGGGATTTCTTTAAACAAATCTGCAGCTGTAACCAGGAGAAATAAAGTATGAATTATTGAAAGTTTAGAAGAAATGTTAATTGCTTCCAACCAAGGTCCAAAAGATTTAGTTAAAGACTCCTTAGAGTGTATATAGCACATTCAAGAATACTGGCTATTCTCCAACGGTTTGTATCTGCTAAGCTTAAAAATTCATGTAAGTCTTTAAAATTAATGCTGCATAACCATGTGTATCCTCTAGAACCATAGCAATTACAATAAAAGTGCTTTAATTTGTTATCTAGTGATTTTCATCATAATGTGACACTAAATACCAAAACATTTAATAATTATCCCACTACTTTAATGTATTAACAACATTTCAAAATATTTATGCTAGAAGATAAGGTGGTTTTCAGTTCTCACTTCACTTACAAACATAAATTGTTTGAGAGGTTCTTAAAACAGGTCACATCCTAAGATTTTTCTGGCAGCTGTTTCCCTTTCAGACTAAAGTAAGGAGAGACAACAAAACCAAAATCTTCTCTACGTCCTAGCAATGCAACAGGAAAACACCATCCTCTTTACAAACCAGGTCCCCAGTCTTGAAGCCTTGCACAGATGCTGAACTTTGAATTCAATTGGCTCACTCATGTGCATCGAATCAAGCATAAACTTCAATCCCTACAGCTTCAAACCTGACCTATCCAGCAACCAGAATCCAAGATATTAGCTATACATTTCTTCATCTAGTTTTACATGTACCAGTTCATCAAAAATGCCACACATGGCTGACAGTGCTTTAAGATTTCAAGCACAGAGTGGAGTGAGGAGTTGCACCAAACGTTGTTGCTGCAACACCCAAACCTAAATAATGACAGTGACTGAAATCCTGCAGATTCTGTTGCTGACTGGAGGAATGACATCCCCTGTAAAACTCCTTACAAAGTGAGCGGGGCCGTCCCCATCCTCCATCTGAGGCTAAGGAAGAAAACCTGGTACATTATGGTTTTAACCAATTTTTATAGATGCAGGTCAGTGATTCCCTGACAGGGAAACATATACAGATGCTTCTTTCTTCCTGAAATCTCTGTCGTCCCATTCATCAGATGGAATTTCAACTCCTTATCTCAGACCCCATCCTTTGTCTGAGCTGCCAAGGTCAGCCTATGACAAAATGCTGTTGTTTTCACACTAGACCACTGGCTCAGCAGTCCTCCACTTCCATAGTGCTGCTCTGATTCCTCACAGGACTGCTGGAAGTCTATGTGCACACAGGAGCACACACCTGCCAGACAGATCAAGGCCAACCCTTCTGCTTTTTCAGTGCTCTGCAACAACAGGGCTGTTGGTGCTCTCAAAAAACACCCTTTGGCAGAGGCACTGGGGTGTTGCCCAACCACGAGTAAAAGCAGCACACGTTGCCTCCTTTCGGACAAAGAGGGGACACTAGAGACAGCAACAAACTCTTGCCTCCATGATTATTCCTGTGCCTCTCTCAGAAAAGAGACCTCTTCACTCACCAGCTCCCTGTGTTTCCAAAACAATTTCCTAAGAAATCAAAAAGAAAGGAGAGGTCTGTTTCTGACAGTGACATCTGTGTTGGATTTCCAGTCTAACAGCAGTCCTCAAAAGTCTGTTTTGAGCACCATGAAGACATCTGAAGCTTGTGCTTCCTAGATTCCAGGAAAGGTAATACAACAACTCTTTTGGGTCTCTGTGTGCTGTTGTTTTCACACTGGTGGCTGGGAGCATTCCCAGAGAGACAGGAAGCCCACAGGTACCCCCAGTCCACAGCACAGCATGAATGATCACAGTGCCTTTTGACCACATGAGCTTTTATAGAGGAAACAAACAAGGAACTACAAAGTAATTGAACCAGCAAGACAGTGAGACTGCTATAAACATCTGGGTGGCCTCATGCATTGCAAAAGACATTTTTGTACCAAAACTTTGCTGCCTATAAAT